>NC_137743.1:18725390-19925390 GCF_963264785.1 Psittacula echo | reverse complement strand
ATCCTGGGCTTTGTTTTGCAGTGGCTGAGGGGAAATGCTCCCCTGAGCATCCACCCCTTGCTTTACTGCTAGTCTTTTCCTTCACTTGTGGGTGATTCTGAAGAAGAGATTTACCTTCTTCCAGTGCAAGGGAAGACCAGTACAGAGATGCATGAGCTCTGTAGCCTTGTAATAGTAGTAATAAACTAATAAACCCACTTCTCCTAAGTTTGCTATTTCACAAAGTCATGACCAAGCGGTTCCTTGTGCAGGAAGCTGAGCAACACACAGTCTCCAGGATTGTTTCCATGAAGATTTTAATCTGCATAATCCAAGGAGCTTTCTTACAATAAACCATTGAAATCAACTCATCTGGTCCCATTCTTGTGTTTAGAGTGATTCTTCCTTCGCGCATGCCTGCGGTGTTATGCTGGGCTCGCCAGAAACCCTGTTTGTTGTTTCGTGTCACGAGTCCATCCTCAGCAGGACTGACATTCCCGAGCCTTTCCGCCCAATGCTTACGCCTGCTCCAGGGAGCCCTTGTGTTTTTCCATGCTGCTGAGATACATCTTTCAGCTAAAACTCAATATGGCCAGCCAGGATTCCTGGCTGATGGAAGCCTGACAGATGGACCCCACTTGCCCTGACAGGGTGGGATTTCACTGCCTCCATCTCAGACACAGTTCAAGATGTTTGTCTGTTTGCATTTTGCCCCTCTAGTATGGAGCTGGAGTTACTGCTCTTGCTGGAGTCAGGCAGGCCATGGCAAAAGACAAGTATGCAAAAATGTTAGCTATATCTAGCACATACCCTGCATGGACTGATGGGCAGGATGCTCAGGAATCCTTTCAGCTGTATCTGCAGAGGATTACTTCTGGTCTGAATCAGACAAATGTGCTTCTGGCCTAGGCATTTCAGAGTACAGTTTTTTTTTGGAAAGAACTTGTAAGTCTTTTATTTAGAGGTTTAATTAGCCATTTCCCCCTCTCAGCAGTCAGCAGAGGTTCCTTGCTGACCTGAGGGGAGATTTTGCAGCACCAGCATGGTCCCTGCCTTGTAGTCATGGTCGGGGTGCTCAGAAACTCTCCTAAGTTATGCCAGAGCCGTGGTGCTTAATACCCTTGTGTCAGCTCTGTCCCCTTGCCAGAGGAGCTTAGCACTGGCATTGTCTGCTGCAAGGAAAGTGCTTGGGACAGAGTCTGGGCAAGGAGACTGATTTAGCAGCGTGGGAAGGAGATGCAGCCTAGGATGGTTTCTGTGTACTCACGTTGCTCCATCATGCAGGAGCTCAGGGGCTCCTGCCTGACAATGAGCGCGCATCTGCACACCCTTGTATGCAGGGATAAAAGTCTGGGTTCAGACATCAAGAAGGCAGAGGGGAGGGATGTGAGTGGGAGAGAAATGACAGAGACCCATCTCGCCTGTTTTCCTGCCACTTGGCAGCACAGAGAAGCAGGCAGTGGGCTTAGCACCAGGATATGTGCCACCAGAGACATGGGAAATTCTGCAATTCTCTGCTGCTACGGCTCAGGCTGTATGTCATCAATTCCAAAATTGCAAGCCATAAAGTAAAACAAGAAAGACTAAAGTTTTGAAGGAAATAAAACATTCCATTCAGATTCAGTCAATTTGAAGGACTTTTTATAAAAGAAAGAAGCAAAGAACATTTTGTAAGAGTAATTTCTCATTCAAAAAACAGTGTTTGTCTTTTGCAAGAACAGAATTAATTTCCCCTGACAGCAGCACTTTGGCAGTTTGGAGACAAGTGTGTGAAACATATTGATGATGCTGAATATTCTTTTTTCTGCTTTAAAGGATGAAGTCTTAAACTCTGTGATCTTTTGAAGTTAAAATATATAAAAAAAATGGGTGAAAAAGAGCCCCTCTCTTCTTTTCATGTCAAGCAGACTGCGCTTGCAGACTGAATGCCAGATCAGTCTTGACAGTATATCAGCTACTTCGGTCAACTGTGAAGTCCTAACTGTGAGAGCAATAAATTCACAAACCAAAACTATCCTTCCTGGGACTGAAAGAACTTTATTGCTGGAAAACCGTCACACACTGGTTTTCTTTCATAACACTATGATAAAGTCCTCAAGACAATGAGGTATTTAGTCCAGGTTTCCTCAGTTTAAGAAAACTTTCAATGCACAGACTTTGTATGGAGTGCAATGCTGTTTATATTAGGCAGAGGCAATAATGGTCTTAGATAAGGCATGCTCCCCAAATAGGAATGATGTGTAGTGCTCAGAGTCCCTGAAAGGGAACAGGGCTTGAATTACCGAACCCTGATATTAAAAGCACTAGCCTGCCTGTGGAAACATCAAGCCAGTCACCAAGTGGCATGTTGCAGGCTTGAGGTAATGCTCCGTGTCCCCATTGTCCCGGCACACTGGTGCTGTACCTCAGTGGCTTGGAGCTTTTGTTTCGCACAGGAAGATGACTGCATGGCTGTCCTTGCTCCGTGGCTCCTGGAGTTTAAAAAAAGCCTTCCCTTCGTGAATCACAATATGCACTCACCAGCCAATTATGTTTGGCTTCCAAACTGTTTACTCCTTAGCTGATACATTCTTCTCCCTGGCTCTACCTCCACCCTCCTTTTTGTTCTTTTTAAGGAATAGCCTGGGGAAACCAGGACAGCATTTCCAAAATTTGGCTGTATAAAATAAACAGATTTTATTTTCCAGCAAGTCTTGTTTTGTACTGGGTTGCCTGTAAGCACCAAGCTCCAGTACTGCTCAGGTTTAGCTAGCATGGTACTAAGGACAATGAGAGCTGCTCTCAGAGCAAATCTATCTGGGTGCAGTTATAGCACTGCTAGTAGCATTCTGAGAGGAAGACAGTGCAGGACAATGAAGGTGCAGTGAGTTTCAACAGTTAAAAGAGTTTGTGTGTGTGGAGCAGCACAGATTGATCTCTCAAAGAGTCATAAAATAGACATAAAAGACAAGACATGGGAGGGTAAAACACAGCATTTCTGCAGTGACTTGGTGCAACACAGTATACCTTTTCAATTACAAAAATACAGTGGCATGAAATTCGTAATGGAATATAACAAATGGAAAGCCATTTTGAACCAAAAGTCCCAAATGTCTTGTTTAGAAAGGGATTGATTGGAGTGCTTCTTTTTTCCTAAATGCCTTTTCCAGTACTCTTTCCTAAACGACCATAGCAACAGAATTAACATGAGTTTGCAAAGCAGTTTGTGAGCTCCAAACCTACATTTTTCTCTAAAAGATGATTAAACCTATTTTATGCAGTTCTGCAACCCCAACTATTCTATGATTCTATATGAGCTCTGCCTTGCAGGAGGAACAACTGACATTTCAGCACATCCTATTCTTCAAATGCTTCCAAGCCAACAGTCTTGCTCAATCACGTCAAGTCACCTTCTTTACCTGAATCTTTGCCCTTTTGCTTTGCAAAACGTTGTGATTGTCTCCTGGAAGCAGCAAGAAGTCTCGCTGTGTCTCAGGAATGAGCCCGTTCGTGCCCTGCAACTCGCTTTCCATTCATTGCCCCATGCCTAACTCATGGTTTAGAGCGTTGCTTTGGTATATAGGGAAATCTCTAAATGCTGACTTCTTCAGGTCACAGCTCTGGTGGTTGTTAGCATGGTATGTACTTGGCCAGCTTCACTCTGTGGTTGCAAAGGAAGTCCTTGGACCTACAAGGATGTGTCTCTGTGCATGACCAGGCTGGGTGCTATCGGAAGTGAGGGATGCTTTAAGCCCACTAGCACTGGGGGATGTGGCATTCAGCCTGCACATCTCTTCAGAAACAATGGATGGCCTGGAGAGACTGAAGAACCACTCCTGTGCATGATGCCAAGTCCGCAGGAGCAGCATCTTAGCTAATATGTTTGCTGTATGGCTTTGCAGTGGCAAATGCTTCAGAAAATAGGAATGTGTTATTCAAGAAAGAGAAGAAAAAAACAATTAGGGAAGGAGAGGTATAAGGACAGACTGCAGGTCAGGAAGGGTCTTGGAGAATATGATTTCAAATGGGAAGGACTCCTTCAGTACTGGACCAGGTTTCTTCCTCAAAGATCAGTGCAGAAGAAAACCTTTTCCGAAAGAAGCTCCTTTTTCATAGGAGCTTTACCTGAACAGGAGGGGCTGCAGGACCAGGCTGGCCCAGACGTGGATCCTGTGGGTACCACCACACCTCGAGCACTCGGGCATCACTGCCAGGGCTTCAAGGCAACTGGGAGTCACCCTCACAGCAATTCTGCCCAGCCTCCTACTGTGAGAAACTGGATGTTTGCAGAGCCTGAAAACCATCCCTTTCACACGGGGGAGCTGTAGCTTGGACTTTACAGCTGTTTCCTTGATAAGATCCTGCAAGAAATCACTTAGTAAATAGTAATAAGGACATGGATCCTGAATAAGAGTTAGGGATAGGCTGAGTTTTGCTTGTGACTCTTCGTAGCTTCTGTGGAGTCTGTGCTTATTTTGAGCTGAGTGCTAACACTGCTGAAATCAGAGCAACGTCTCCTCTTGTCTTTTAATGGGGTCCAGATCTTGGTTTCCTGTGGTGTTCGGAGCACGTCTGTTTCCAGGCTGGCTTGTTCTCTTTTTTTGCAATCTAGAGTGTCAGCTGAACACTAGTTAAATGTGACCGGAGGGACAGGAGTGTTGGAAGACTGAGTGTCTGGGTGGAAAAGTTTTTAATGGTCTTTGGCCCTCCAGCTCCTCAGGTGGACAGTCTGGACAAAGCAGGGAAAGGAGATGGCATCACATTTGTTATAATTACTTTACAATTACAGAAACTTTTGACCTTCCCTTAAGAAAAAGAAGAGAAAAGGGGGCTCATTATTTGTCATGGATACTTACACCATTTCCCCCCCTTTTACAGAGCTAATTTTGAATTGTCCCCAAAAGCTATCAGTCTGTGTCCCAGCTGGTTCCTTTTCTGATGTCAGCCAGAGTCATATTGGTGCCCCAGGGACCTTTCTGTTGGCTTTTTCTTTGGTGACCTCCTGTGCCTGCCGTGCTGCCCCACAGCCACCTCCCTGCTGGAGCAACACAAAGATGTTCAGCTCCATCTCCCAGGAGGGACCAGACCACATGGAAAAGATTTTTACTGCTGGAAAAGAAAAGAAAAAAAGAAAAAGAAGGGGAAACTTTCCATTCCATTTTGGTTATTTATTAGCTTTTGACCCAAAGCCAAACTTTTCCAAAGAAAATAAGCAATTTTCACAAAAACTTCCTATTAATTGCAAACCATGTTTTCTGTAAAACCTCAGTATCAACAGTTTTGCGTCTGTCCTACTTTAGGCCTTTCAGGAGGAGACCTTTCAAGCCCATATACTGTTTTCTGGTGGGAAAATCTATGAAAAATGGAACAATTGTCAAGTTTTGGTGGTTATCTGCACTTCCCACCACTGTGAAACAGCACTGGGCCCGGAGCGAATCCAATGGCTTTATGGTTTTGGGCCAAGCAGACCAGTTTGCTATCTATCTAAAAAGACTCTCAGCCTCCCTGTAATCTGTTAGTTAACCTCTGATAAATGATGGGTTTAATTCTCAGTGGGGGAGTAGGGTTTAACCCTACTGCTGTCTGGCGCAGCCCCCAGGGATTGCACAGCTGTACAGCTGCTCTAGCACTGCATGTGCTGGTCCCATAGAGCCGTGGGTGTTTGCCTTTATGGGGAGCAGGGAGGACACAACTTTACAGTAAATCCAATCCTTGCTGCTCTAAAAGCTGCCTGTTTTTAGCAGTGAGTGTCCAGATGAAAGGCATGTTTGCCCAGTTCAAGCAAAGCCTATTTTTTCCTGGTGACAAGCATCTAAATCACACTGGGACGTGCCAGACATCCCAGTGCCGGCGTCACCAATTCCCAAGGCTTGGCTCCACCTGGCCACCCAAAGTCTGAGCTTGGGATTTCCCTCTGCAAATCCGGACAATATCCAGCCTAGATGGCCTGAGTGGTGCCAGACCTGGAGCCTCTGCTTATTTCCCGCTGGGAGCTCTCCCAATAAAACCCTTACTCACTCGTGAGTTTAAAATCGCTTGTCGAATTACCTTTGTCTGCAGCTGAGACCGGGGTTCCTGCATTTGTGCTGACCTTGTTCCTGTCTCCTGCCTGTCCCTTAGCTGCCTGTCTCTGCCGGTTTCCTTCTCTTCCGGAGGGCTGGGCACGAGAGCCCACATGCCGCAGCTGCCTCGTCCCCTCGTGCCCTCCCAGGCTGGAGATGTGCCGAGGGGCTGCTCCATACCACCACTCTGCACGTGTCCTGCCAGGCTTGGTGTAGCAGTATTCCCCAGGGTGCCTGCTGGTTGGTACATAAGGAACAGAAGAATAGACGGTACAAGCCCAGCTACACAGCTAAACAATAGGCTTTGTCCTTTGCCTTCTCTCCCTTGAGAACTAGTCTCTTAATAGAGCAAGCCTGGTCCTGTCCAACTTCATTTAGGAGGTGGCAGGCTTGGGTCCCCTCCAGGTACAGTGTGACACACTTGTTGCACCTTTTCCTTGCTAGAAGGGGCTTTGAGGGATGATCGTGTTTTGCTCTTTCTTCCTTCCCTCACCATCAACTCCATCCTCATGTGCACAAGCCAAGATGAAAGCTGCTGTGGCAGAAAGCTGGCAGCTGCAGGGATTTGTGAGCGGACGGGCTGCATGTGCAGCTCAGTGGGCTTTTTTCTGCTGCACAAGCTGACATTGAAGCACTGGCTTTGCCTGCTGTTGACTTCAGACGAGTGGATTTCCAATAGTGTCTGTAACCGCTGAAGGTCATCTTTCCATCCGGGTGTATTGTCTTGTCTCCCTTTCCCCTTTTCCCCCTCCACATCTCTCCATTTTAAATCTATGGAGATAGAGAAGCTCAAGATCTGTGGAAAGCAGGTCTTCAAAGCTCCCTCCTCTGGAGGAATCGCAGATCTGTGCCCTTTGCTGAAGCACGGTTTCTACAGCTCCTGCTCCACAGAGGAGTGATGCAGGCAGCCTGCCCAGCTGGTGCCTGGTGCTCTGCTGGCAAAGTGAAGTCAGCAGCAGGAGCACGATTTTAGGGTAGCATGTGCCAGTAGGATCCCCCGGGAGACTTTAAGGGCACCATTTCAGTCTTGGCTTCATGATCTGGGAGAAACCTCAGCCTAAGCTGTCAGCAATGCTCTACTTCACCAAATGCTCATGCCCTTTGGCTGGAATATTTTCAGGGCTGCTTGGCATTGCATTTTGCTTCAGCAAGTGAACTAATGCCACTACCCGATAATGAGTTTCGTCCTGCTTTTTTTCTTCTCATGACTGTTGTAAGTATATATAAAGTATGTGTATCTGTAGTTGGACCTGTATTGGATAGCTGGGGGGAAAAGAAGGGTTTACAGTCAGGAAAGCTGGCCAAGGAAGGAATGGTACCTGAAGACTGCATGATAGTTATGGAAAGTCAATTTTCAATTCAAAACTACATGCCTTTTTCTTAGGGAAAACCATGATATAACAGAGATACACCAATGATTTATTTGTCCAGTCAAAAGTGCTTTGATTTTGGAAAGCAAATGCAGAATATGCAGTGAAATTCACAGCAATAACACAATTACCAGCCATTCACAGCATGAAGTGTGTCTGTGAGAAGCATTCATTAAGCTTTCTGTAATCATGATCTGATTGGAAGCGGGTCAGGCAAACAGAAAGGGCTAATTTTGGTTAAAGAAATAGCTTTATGTGAGTAATTAGGATATGTATTCATGGGTAAAGCATTTTGCAAATGTTAGCTGCTATGCAAACATATTCATAATTGTTATTAATGGGGTAAGGAAGTGTTTTGACAGACAGCAGTCGAGATGAACTTTTCCAAGCCATGGTGTTTTCTATAGAGGAATGAGTATATGGAGGGACTATACATCATACTTAGAGAGAAGACAGATGGTGTTTTAGCCAGTTGAAGTAATACCAATAACGCTGCAGTTTTCTTTGTTCCACATATCTTTGCGATCACAGTGGGACCACAGCAGGTGAAGCCTTGCTCTTGCTTGCACATTGCCCTGTGGCTACAAAGAGGAGCAAGGCAAAAAGCTGTCTGAATGTTTTTGGTCAGGCAGCCTGCGGCTGCCCAGACCAGCAGGTCTCCTGCCCTACAAAAACCAAGCAATTGGCCCTTGGAGATGCCTCTGCTCTGCCCAGCCTTCCTGCCTTCAGCCTGGATGCCGAATGCCAGGTTGTGACCCCCTGTCTGCTCCTGCGGGAAAGGAAGCAGTGATATTTTAAGGAAACCACGTGCTTTTTCAGGAGGTGTACTATTTTTGATCAGAAAATTGGAAGCCCTTAAAACATCTGCCCCGAACTTTTCCATTTTGGATCTGATATGAGTTTCTTTTTTATTTTCCTTGGGACATGAGAAAGTGTGTGCGGGATATCAGTAACTTTCTTTTGTCTTCCACAGGATCTTGAGTTACTTTTAAAATTTGTTTTTAGTAAAAAATCGGTTTTTTCCTGCTTCAGATAGATTTTTTTCCTAACACCCTGAATCTAACCCCTGAGCATAGAATATTGACTCTTGGAAGATGTGCTGCTAAAAAGGAAAAGGAAAGAGTGAAACTACAAAGAAATCTCTGCCCAATTGTTTCTTACTAAAACCAGAGATCTTGCATGCAGGTCTCCTGCTGAAATGGGTGTGAGAGTTGGAATATTTGTTTCACTGAGATGGGCTCATGATTTTCTTCTTGGGCTGATTTCCCTCTGCTGGCAGTGCAGAGGAGAGCAGGTTTGTGGCCTCAGGCACTGCAGCAGCTCTCCCCATCAGATGCATTGGGGTGCACAGTGACTGGTCCCACTGGTACCGGTACTGGTAGCAGGGAGCATAGGTGGAGGACCTCCCTCACTGCCTCTCATCACCACAAAGAGACGAGACAAAGGTTTTCACATCCCCAGTCAGACACAACGAGCTCACAAGGATATAAAGTGTTTTGTGCAGAAACACTTCTGAAATGTTGTAGGGATTCGAACTGCACAACAATGAAAATGTCCAGCATTGTCACACCTTGTTTGCATTTTCAAAGCTAACATATTGAGTTTGAAGTACTACCTCTCATACGCACATTTCTAAAAAAACCCATGGTTTCAAATGAGGATGAAATTTCCTTATGACTTTGTTTGAAAGATATTTCAAGTCTTGAAGTTGGAGGAAATGGGAATTTTCCTGGGTTTAATTTTCCTTTTCCTTTTTCTATTTTTCTTTTTCCCCTTCTCCTTGCCTTTCCTATTCTCTTTTTACTTTTTTTTCCTTTTCCTTTTTACTTTTTCTTTCTACTTTCATT
The DNA here is from genome assembly GCF_963264785.1 of Psittacula echo. Classification (NCBI taxonomy): domain Eukaryota; kingdom Metazoa; phylum Chordata; class Aves; order Psittaciformes; family Psittacidae; genus Psittacula; species Psittacula echo. Next base: position 19,916,153 of record NC_137743.1, on the reverse strand, counting down.
TCCTTTCTTTTTACAGAAACAATTTGCCTAAATCACTGAGGATTCCTAAAAGTTTCTCTGATCTAAATTCCCATCTCTGCTAGAACAAGGAGACCATTGCTGGAGATGAACTGCATGCTGCAAGAATGTGAGTACAAGAAGGGTGGGCACAGGAGTAAGTGACAGCAAATTTATGAGGTCCCACCTTATAAATTTATGTGAAGAGCAATAAAAGTGGCTTTAAGGGTGTATCTGTTCATCTAAACTTCAATCTGTGATAGCACTGCAAAAGCCTCATTTCCTGTTATCACAAGAACCCTCTGAACCACAGAGACTATCGAAAGGTGCTGAGGTCAAAACCACTTTGAATGGGGGAGTGTTTAATGGCCATATAAGCCAACCTGGGATTGTGATATTTCTATTAGGGCGCCAAGAGAAGCAGCCTCCTTATCTGTCCTCACTGTGGTGACCTGCTGATAAAGTCCAGCTGCTGTGAATAAGAAGCTACAAAATATTTGTGTATCTAAAATGAAAAATTCCCCAGACCTTGATAAAACAAGATGGCCAGCAGAAGCCTGGCTCAGATGGGGCGTTCTTCATCATTCTGCTTCCACTGATGAGAAAAAGCCTTTTTAAGTAATAGTAGCAATGCCTTTAGAGCTGGACAGAGCTTATCCAGATTTAGCAATGTAAATGGTAGTAGTCTTCTTTATCTCAGTGCCTTGGTGCTCTCAATAGCCAGCTGATACACATACCCAGCATGCCATTGGAGGTGGCATGAAAAGTCCCATGGGGCTGCCTATTGCCCCCTAATTTAGATGACCAGATCAAAGTGCTGAACTTTTACAGTGGTGGAGCATAAGTAGCTTGGAGTAACTCAGCTGCCTGTTCAGGGTTGGTCCAAGCAAATACTCACCCATAGCCTTGACTGGGTTCAAGAGATCCCAGATGAATATTTGGTTAGGAACAAAATGAAAACATAATTGAATCTAGAGGCTGCACCACTTGATCGGGTCTTGGAAAATCCGTGTTCTTCTCCAGTGGTCCATAGACCAGCAGGTGACTTTGTCCAAGTCCCTTTGGCCTAGATTCCTCCCCAGCTTCTGAAGAGTCAGAAAATCCTACTGGGCCCTAATCTTTTGTTTCTGATGGGTCAGAAGCACCACCTAAGAACTAATGGTTGATAAGAAGGAAATTATCCACCTCCAGGCTGAGTCCCCAAGCCAGCACAGATTACTCTTCCAGAAAGCAAGAAAAAAGTGGGGCACAGACAATCATTAAGTACCAGCTTGCTTTGAAGATCAGCCACATTCTTCCTTCTAGGTTTCACTTCTCAGAGAAGATCCATGGCCTTTACTCAGCCTCCTGCTCTACACAGGCAACAATCCATTGGTGCAGCCCCTTAACTGTGCCTGTCCAGCTCTGCACGAACTGAAGAAGCTTCATGAAATTTACCCTGTGAACTGGAGCCTGGGGACTTGGCTTGGAGCTTGCACACATCCTGCTGGGAAGGATTCACTCTGCAGACCACCCGATTTTTAATATTGAGCTGGGGATTTAACTCAGATCAGAGCAAATCTGGGCCTGGAATTTGCCCTCCCATAAATCTTCTAGGCTCTTAGTGCTGTCATAGCTTCACAGAGAGTGCCAGAGAAGAGCTGCCCTTGTCTCACAGGGAGCAAAACTATAGCACCTCATGATACAAACCTCTTTCCCTGGGTAGGGAAAGCTGGACAGTTCACTTGGCTTGCTTGCCTCAGCCCCAACCTGCCAGAGAGCACGGGGTGCCGCATGGGAGGATGGTTCCTATTATCCAGCTTTAATAGCTGATGCTATAAAAGCAGGCTGACAGCTGTTGGAGAAGCCTCTGCTTTTGCCCCCTCCCCTCTGCCATGGGCTAGCTGCTTGCTGTGAGAAGCCAGATTTGTTCTATTAAAAGAGCTTTCCCAGATAGAGAGAAGTTCTCATGCACTCTGCCCTGGCCACCCCTGACCTGTGCTGGCTCCAATGTGAGCTGCCTTTTATTCAGCACAGCTTGGTGATTGGAAGCAGACCTGAGTGGGAGACCCACCCACGTGCACCACAGAATGAATAAGGGCACTGAGCACGTTCTGGGCAGGCAGAGGTGGTCTTGCTCGTGGGACTGCATGAGGAGAGCACCCTGGTTCCTTGGGGCACCAGGCCTGTTTGGGCACTTTTTGGTGAGCATCTCTGGGCTAATGTGCAGGTTGCAGCCTCAGAAAGTCTCTCCTGCTGCTATTAACTCTTGGAAACAGCAGCTGTACCAGCAGGTGAACTGGAGTTGGGGTTTCTCAAGGCTTAGGGACAGAAATTCAGAGTTTGCAAATTTAGCTCTGTGGGGTTTGCAGCTGCCCTGGTGTCACCTGTGTGAGAATACATCCTGCTTTGGGCTGCACTAACACTACCTCACTCCATCCAGCTCCTGCAGCAAGCCTGTCCCTGTGTAATGATACCCACAGCAGCACAGGGATGTGTCAAATGCAGCCACAGACTTCACACCTGAGCCACTTCCCTGGGTCTGGTGAAGAGTGCTGGCGCCAGTGAGGAGCATCAGGCTGGTACACTCTCCACTTCGGCAGAGCTTGTGTGTTACAAGGTGCTTGCTGGAAGCAATTTTGTCGTGGAAAGCCCACTGGGACTTTTTAAACCAAGACTTCAGAAGAAAACATCTGGCTATGCTATTTTAAACAGAAGGATTTGGGAGTAACTATAGCTCTAAGCTTCAGTTAATAAAGAAAACTTTCAAACGCTAAAAACAAATTCAGAAACCTCCCATGTTAAAACAGCAAAACAGTGTGTCAAAGGGTCAAAAAAACCCTGAAATGTGTAAATTATTTATGAGGCAATGCTGGTCAGGCAGGCCACATTGCTGGTAAGCTCAACCAGATACAAGCTAATGCTATCTCAGGATGGCAAACAGAGCTGTGAGGACTGGCATCACCGCTGCTGAGCTCCTTCATGCCTGCTGAAGTGTGATGCCAGGATGTTCACCTCACTCCCTTCTGAGTCCTGTCTGCAACTGAACTTAGGAGCTGATACTCAAGTGTACGACCTGTGTCCCCAGTAATATTTTTTTACGCAGCCAGTGGGGCATAATTTTAGCAGGAGATATTTAGGTGTAAAAGAGGAATTCTTCGGCAAGCACCTCTCAGCTGGCCGATGAGCAGCAAGTCTTCTAGCAGGAAGCAGTGGTCAGAGCACAGGGCGAGGTGCCAGGAGCTTGTGAGGTCTCACAACAGAGCTAAATGAAGTGATTTTCTCAGTGAGGCAGACTGCTGTGGCAGTGAGCAATCACTTCATTTCCCTGTGTTTTTTCATTGTGCATTAGAAAGATTTGCTAGTTTCTGAAGCCAAAATATTTTGATAGTAAAATGTCTCATGTTCTCACATAATTTTGACAAGATCTGGATTCTGGAAATTATTTTTCAGAGTCCCTTACAAAAGGCAGACTCAGTTTCTTCCCAGGGAAAGCTCTTATCAGGGAAACACCCCTCCGATGAATTTCCTGTGCAGGGACATATCCTGAGAAGTGGACTTAATTTTCCCGTTGTTTGTGACATCTAATTTAGACAAAGAAGAATTTTCCATCTGTCAGCATTTAAATGTTCCTTCACCTGAACAAATCCCACCGGCCCCTTTTCAGGACTGTCCTCTGATTCAGATGCCTGGTGAAAACTCTCTAAGCAAAACGAGTTTGTTTGAACTCCGCACAAGGCATCTTGCATTGATCCTCACTTGAAAGGGGAGCCAGGCAGTGCTTTTAGCCTTCATTTACATTTGAGCAGTTGGTGCATCAGGTGATGAAGGAGCTTGACCAAGGCCATGTGGTGAGACTGTGACAGAGCAGAGGTTGGAATTGAAGATCCAGATTACTGCCCTAGATTCTGGTCACTTTTCCTTCTTCATATTCGCGGGCACTGTCAGACAGATGTCCGCTCAAGAAACAGTTAATTTTCAGTGAGAAGCCCCGAATGTGACACTTATACCATGAAGAGTTTATGAGCAAATGGAAAACTTTGTGCTCTCATCATTCCTTCAAGACTACTCAAGACATATTCTCCAAAGGACAGCAAGTTTCATCCTGCTCAAGGTGAAACAACCCCATCAAGTTCCTGGTGAGCTGGAGTTATTGTGGCAGCCATGGCTTAGGTCACTCCTACAGCCCCGGTTTACGTTTAGCAACAAACCATGAGCTGATGCTTTCATGACAGGGGATCTCTTCATTATGTCATTTGCCAGACGTCACCCTTAACAGTCCACATGTTGCCCATAATAACTGCACCTCGCACACCCCTACAAATTACAAATGTTTGTCTGAGGCTAAAAATGTGAATCCCAGGGCATTTATATAAAGACTTTTATGCATCCCTTGAATGAAAATGGTGCAGTGTGTACTCATTAGTTTTATTTGTCATACCGAGTGAACAACTGACAGACCAAGCAAATTCCTGCTTGTTAGCTAGGAACACGGTTACTGCAGCAGCATTTTATAAACTTCTTTTGGCAATGGCACAAAACATGGAGAAGTTATCAAGACACATTCCCTGCAGCTGTTGTAATCTTTACAAACTGAATTCTTATTTTACCAGGGGAATAAAAGTAACGATATTCACAATAATAACAATGATGACGATGATGACATAGTTATTACATTTTCATCAGATGATCTCTAAGCACTTTATAACCTATAGCTGAGCTTCAATATAAATAATCCTGAAGGACATATAAGTATTATACTGTCTTTTACATGGTCCCACTAGGCTACAGTAAAGATAAAACAAATCCTAAATTATGGACTACCTTAACTTTAAATTTTCTTCTTATCATATTGTTAGAAATAGAAATATTCTCCCCCCCCCCCCCCAGCACTTTTCACAATTAAAATTTCTGTCTTGAAATATTTTGAAAAAGTCTAAAGATGAGTCAGAAAGCATGAGGATACTTGGAAACCTCCCCAACCCTTCCTTTGCTCTTTTCGATGTATCTACTTCAAGGTGTGAAAAATGGGAATTTTTGGATTTTTGAAAGACTGCTACAGTGTTAAATAAAAGCATCAAAGTTCTTTGATATGTGTAGCTCTTCTCATTGAGAAAATGCTTTTATTTAGAACTATTGGAAAGTTTACGTTTTCACAAAAATCCGGAGATAATTTCTTCTTACCTCCTTCACTTTGGACAAGATTATCTACTAAAAAGTGTCTTTCATAACTAATTTCTCTCACCCCAAATCCCTGTGTTATGGTTGGTTTTTTTTTTTTGGTAAAATCTCTATTTAAATTATTAGGTACGGCAATATTCCTCACCATGACATGTATTTGTACAGTTTGCTTTTCCTTGACTGTTTCTTTAAGCACTGATCACACCACGTACTGTACTAACTGGTGACATGCTATTCAAATAGAGTATTTAAGAACATAGCTTGCAGTATATGCAAAACTACTTGTAGAATCCAGATTATTACTTTCCTCTGTTGGATTGTTTGGGTATTCTGTATAATATGAGAGAGAATGAAAAAACCTCAGACCTTTCAAATCACTAAAAAGTGTTTGCAAAAAGAGAGACTCCCTCTCTCCTAACCATTCTAATAAAAAGTAGCAATTGCTATAAAGCCATAGACAGTAAGTGAGCCTGGTCAATCGAAACTAATAATTACATATTCTCCTTTAAATGACTTTCCCAAGGTCACACTGCAAATCAATGGCAGATTCGATAATTTAACCAAAGAGTCCTGAAACCCAATATCCTGCTCTCAGCACTAGAAAACCACCACAAAACTGGCTCCCAATCTGGGAGTGATAGACGATGTAAGGAGAAAAGCTATAGACGTTTCAGGACTTTTCCCTCAGTTCTGCAAATTTATATAAAATTTTTGTTTTCCTTGGTCTAGGATAGCAAATGCTTAGACACATTTTCTGTAAAAATGCCTTGAAATGTCAGAAGCTGCTGGGTTTGTCAGCTGAAAATGACATCTTGGGGCTGCTGTAAGAACTGTTAGTGTTGTGTGTGACTCCTGTCTTTGCTTGAAGAGTAATCCATATGTCCAACTTGATAAATACCAAAGTAATAACATAAACTGGAAAATTACCTTTTTCTATCCATTGAGGAAATTTCTCAAATATTTTTTCCAATTTGCTGGCAATACCTTGACATTGACATTGGTGTAAAGATACATCAGACTAGATTTAGATTTATATCTTGTTTTTTCAAAAATTCAAAGTATTTTTTTATTCCAAAGTTCATTTCCCCCAGTTTTATTTTCTCACTATCAATTGCAATAGATTGAATAATACTATGGGACTCTAATTTCTCACCTTCTTCTCCAGTCCGCATGTTCCAGAGCAGAAATTTGTCCAAAGGAAAAGCATTAAGAAAAAATATCTAAGATTTGGTTTCTTTGTAATGTTTTAAACCAAAATGTCAATGTAAAAATGAAGTGCTAACCTCTGGATTTAGGCTTAGATTAGAATTTTAGAACAAAAAGGAAAATTTTTGAGTGAAAAATTTATTAATGCATAGAATGGAAAAATGCTACATCTGTCCACTGGAGACCACTTGAAGAACCTGCCCTGCAGCAGTTTTGAGTGTGCAGAGCTGTATAGAGGTGCATCTGATGATATGATTCCTCCCATTGAAACTGGGGACTGTCACCTCCTTCCACACCATTGATGCATCTTGGAAACTTAGCACAAAATTTGTTGCATCCTCTGCAGGCTTCAAAACCTAGATGACACACTTATCCTTAGTTGCCTCCTCCAGGTGTGTGGTGCAAGGTTGTCATCAATTTTCCTGCCATCTCTGCTCTCCAACAACCTCCAACAGCAGGTGTTCCTCAAGTCCACCTGCCCAGGGCCCACCAGCTAATTTTTCAGTCCTGACCTCACACAGCAAAAGCTTTTCCCTGTCCTCCAGAGAGAATTTGTGGAGGGAACTATAATTAGAATAGATTTCATTGTGAGGGAGGAAAAAACTCCACTTAGCTCTACAAACACAGGGTCCTCAATGGCCCTGGCCAGTAACAAGGTTATAAGGACGCTTTGAAGAGACCAGTTAGAAACTGATAGCCTGGTGGTGTTGTTGGATGGTGCCATGCATGGGCTCCCTTTTCCAATGCTCACCCCCAAGATGGCCAAGGTTTGAGAGTGTCTTCACCTGCAGATGAGGAAAAGCTTTCTGTCACTTTGGGACCTTTCCCCATATCACTGACACTGGACAGTCCTAAACCCAGTGCCTGCAAGGCACTGGTGAGCGGGGTCAGTGTTAGCACTATCTCACAACCAAAGGGAAAATCTTCCCCTTCTGTTTTCTGGGATGCTCTGCCTTCATGACCATAAGAGAGTCTCAGGAGGAGTTACTTGGCCTCCTGAGACCCTCTGATGCAGTAAATCACCAGGGACACATGGAGTTAACCTGAAGGGAGTTGGTGTTGGGGTACCAGTGACACTGACAAATCAGCATGTGTGCTCCTGAAGGGTACAAACCTGGACTCTGCAGGAGTACAGCTTGCTAAAGCTGCAGCAAAAGCAGAATCTAATAACACACAGAAACTGGGTAATGTGTGTAATAGCAATCTGGGAAGGTCAGGTCATCCTGTTCCATGAGGGAAGGAAAATGCCTTCCTGGCCTCTCCAGGTGAAGTGAGAAAGGCAGTAAAGTGCTTGTGGTTTGGAAGGATACAACAAGGAGCCATGACTGACTATGCTCCTCCAAAAGGGTTACTTGTGTGTACTTGCCTTGAGATATCTTCTGCTATCCTGATTTTAAGGAGACAGTTAACACATGGGCCTATTTAAGATGTATGGGTGCAAGATGTCTGATGACTGAGAATGTTAAATCACCTGGAATTTCTTAAACTCTTGGCTAAGCTGAAAACTACCATACTGGAGATATAAATGGGTAGCATAGCCCAGGGGCAGAATGCAATGGAGGTACAGGGCAATGGAAATAGCCACAACAAGTTCATGCATACTGCAGTGAGCAGACATCATCTTCCAGTGTCAGGATCTTCATAGCTGCCATGGAAATTTCACACTGCATGCTCTGTATGAGCCAACATTACCAATTTCTTCACACCAAGTTCACTTACATCAAGCAGGGGTAAGCTTGCTTTTCTTGGTCATGGGTGAGCAGTAGGCCATCAAAGGAAGTAATCTCTTGGCCTTTTACTGTTAAAGATGGTCTTCAGTGCTTGCCTATGCCACATATATTGGAGGACTGTGAAGCAATCCATGGTGGACCTAGTGAACACAGCATATTTTTTTGCCTTCTGTCCCGAAAGACAGCAGTTGATTGCTCTTGTTGTCTTCCAACACATGCTACATTAGCATTAATTATCATTTGTTCATTTTAGTGCCTTCCTGCTTTTCCAGTTAGAAGAGCTACTCCATTGCACTACACGGTATTTTCCGTAGAGCATTAAAGGGTTATGGTTAGGGCCATTTGAGACTTCAGAAAATAGGAAGCAGTGCAGAGCAGCCAGGTTCTGGGTGCAGCTCTCTGCCAATGCATATATTTTGTTGGTTTTCAGAGTAGCAGGAGAGTCTGGGAAGCAGAGTAGAATTTTGGTCCCTCATCTAAGACTTGTGTTTATGTAGATTTGCTATCAAAGTAGCATTATAAGGACTGTTCTTTCTCAGTCTGGTTGTAAGAGTTAAGGCCAAATCTTGCTCTTGGGTACATGTGTAAATTTCCCACTGATGGTAGAGTGGCCACAGAGGTCTTAAAGGAAACTGAGAGAAAGGATGGAGACAAAGACATACCCAAACCACAACATTCAGAACCAGGACCTTGCTCCCCTTTAACCTGCTTTTTCACAAAAAAAAACCTGCAGGCAGTTAATGAAATTACACTGTTGCAGAAATAGAAGATCAGATTCCTGGGTCAAACTTCATGGCTTCAAAGTTTGGGGGTACTTTGATCTGGGCTGTCGAAGAGCATGGACTAAGATACTGAGACCTAGCATTTAATCTTTGCCCCAGGGGCATCTGGAGCTGAAATCCTCTTCAGACTCATTTCTTGTTTGAAATAAAATATGTTTATTTCACAAAGTACAATGGCAAACCTTGAAACTTAAACAGACCTATGCCCCTGTATGTGTTCCGTAACATGCTACACATTATGAGAGGAAACACCATGGGAGCTCTCTTCCCATTGCAATGTGTCCAGCCTGTGTCAGGCATGCAGAACAGTTCACCCCAGGAATGCACTATTTAAACTTCATCACAAGTATAAACACCAAGGACAAATTAGCTGAAGTCTCATTAGTTGGAGGCTTTCTGTGATATCAGTAGGAGACATCACCTGATAAGAGGCTGCTTTGCAACCCGATCCTGCGTTTCTCTTTATCATGTGTCTAGGCGATGCTTGGAGAGCATGAATCTGTTAGCAGGCAATTTACTTGTGGCTTGCCAGGTCCATCTGCAGGCTTCTCTTTCACTGTGAATTATTGTAATATCAAAAAATGCCACCTGCTCCTCCTTGGGAAAAAGCCAGTGTAGAGTGAGCAGCCAGCAAAGCTGTCTGTGATCCATCAATCTTCCTTGTAGCAATGGTGTCCTAAAGGATGTGAAAATTGGGAGATGAATGCCTTCAAGTGGGATGCAAGGTCCTCAGCCCCACTTAGGGAATGTCTTTCCTTAATCACTTGTAATTACATCACATTTTTTATCACAAAAGATGAAAAGCCTGTCCTCGCTCCAGAGACACTTCACTACTGTAATGAATTTGGAAAGCAACAACCAGTCAGTGAAGTCTGGAAATTACTCCAGAGGTAAGAGGAAAATTTAATCAAGGATGGTGAGGATAGATACGGACTGCTAATAACATGTGTTCAATGTCTGTGGTTCACACCTGCTCATCTCAGCTCAGCATCACCATTAGGCTGGTTTTTGTGCAAAATAGCAGAAAACTCAAAGAAATCTTCCCTCAGTTTACCTCATTTCTCAGATCCAGAAGTAGGCACACACTATGCTTGCAACTTAGTAGTAATTTTACTGGAAAGGATTGAAGGAAATGTTCCCAAAAACAGGGGAAAGGTTTTGAAGCTGACAACTTGAAATGAAACATTTGATGTTGTTATTTCAATGTACTTCAGGTTCTAGCAACTGCTCAGGCTCAGTGCTTGCAGCATTGTGTGGCATTAGCTTATCTTGCACATTTTTTTTCCTTTCCACTTTGATGCAAAACCATGTTTATAAAACAAGCAGACAAAAGATTGTTTTGGTCAGACTTTTGTTTCAGGAGGATGGTATGCTGCGACTGAAGTGAAAGGTGATTGTTGCTGTTTATTTAACAAAATAAGCCAAACTCCAGCCCCAGATTTAGATAAATTACAGCTCTTAAGCTTTAAGATTTATTGTTTCTGGGGAGAAAACCAGAATTTTTCTCAGGCTTATTTTTGCCACTGACAGTGCGTTCTTTCAGAAATATGTCTTTGGAGAAAAGACTTCTTTCACTCATTCATTTGGATTCACATGAGCTATGCTCAACACCATCTTCTCCTGATAAGGTAGATCCCATTCTAATGGGTCCCATTTCTCTTTTAGACTGAAAACTGCCCTGCTACATCTGCAGACTAGGTCTCCCAGTTCTGGAGAGATCTCTACTCATCTGGCTGCAACACTTCTATCTGTATTGGACTAGATGATCTTTTGAGGTCCCTTCCAATCTCTAGCATACTGTGTGATACTGAAAAGGTGCAGTATCTATCTGTAGAAATGGTACCAATAACACAGCCTGATCTGGTTAGCTTTGTGCAGCAGATGGGCTCATCTCCTTGCCATAAGCTCCTCGCTATACTACAACTAAAATTTTAACTGTGGCATTCCTTATTTTTTCCTTCTCACAAACAGCAATGCCTATTGTTACAATAGCTACACAAGCAGGGCTTTTTATGAGAGCCTAAAGGCCACCAGACAGAATGCATCATACCAAGGAAAGGATAGAGCTTCTAAACAGAGAAAGTTTGCAGACAACATCCCACTTAACTCTTTTAGCATAGAATATTAATTGCTCTTGAAAAATTACAATAAACTCTTACAATAGAGCAATAGTAATGCAGCCTACCTGGATAAAAGATACTCCATCAGAAAAACAGGGTAAACCACCAAGAAAACCTAAGGGTGCCCTCCCTAACCAATTTGTATCCTTCCCATTTCACCCTCCTGTTAGGAAGTCAGTGACAACTTCCTCTCTGAAAAGCCCAATTAGCTCCATAAATAGCTCAGCTGGCAGAAATCAGCAATGCTGTAGTCAGAGCTGTAAATCAGAGAGCTGCTGATTTACTCTGGGTGAAAAGTTGCCCCTGAGAGTTACGGCCCCTTAGGACTGATTAGGTTGTGTTTCAAGAGATATGTATGGAGTGTCTTTATTCCTTTTTTTTTTTTGTTCAAAAGGGTTGGGCAGATAGTGTTTAGAATAAGCAGGCCTTCTACTTTAGTTGAAAGTCATGTGTTCTATAGACTTCTTAATTTTGTCAGTGTTTCTGCTGTTCTGAAACTAACATATCTAGTTGGTTGGTTGAGGGTTTTTGTTTAGTTGTTTGGTTTTGGAGGGGGGGTGTGCATTCTGGGAATCTAAGAAGCTATGTAAAAAAGTCTGTATGAAGCAGATGTTTTGTAGTAGAGGAGCTGTCCTTTATGGCTGGATCCTGCTTCCTCTGTGTTAAATGGTACAGAACCAGAATGAATGTGGATGCTAAAAGAAAAAGCTGAGTGACCTCAAACCCAGACAGTACCATGCTAATTATTTCACATAAAACAGACCATAGGAAACTTTGGCATGCTCTGCTCAGTCAGTAGGAATAATTTTTTACAGATTAGGAAAGAAAACGGCCAAATTGGAGCTCTGGTTCACACAGGAGTGAATTCATCGATTGAATACAATTGTGTTTGCGCGTGAACTGAGTTGGAACTGTTCATGACTCTGTGGTCATTACTGTTAAAGTGCATCCTTCAAAATGCAGGCTGCAGGATGCTTCACTAAGTGGTTGTGCCTCATGCAAAATTAAAACCTTCTCTCAAGAACAGGCTGGAGACATTGTGACAGCAGGGTCTCCTCAAAGAGGTCCAGCATTTCATGCCTTCAGTTGCAAAGGGAATACCGAGTAAATTGTTTTCTTGGGCACTCTGTCTCTTTTCCACTGGGACACCCACAAAGTATTGAGCAAACCATATAACGTAAAACGGTCACTTAAAATACAGGACCCCACTGAATGTTACAAGCAGAGAGGAGACTTACAATGAACTCAGGCACCTTTTCTTCAATTCTGCTCATTCACAGGGGCATACAAATCCTGCTTCCCTGGGTGCAAGAGGAATCACACCATTGGAGGCAATGTCTGGGTGTGCAGCCTCTGGACATCTGCAAGGTCCTCAGCCAAAAATCCATCTCTTCTCTTGAGACAGTATCTGGGTGAACTTCAAGCCAGAAGAAGTTTCGTCAGCCTTTTTAGTTTCTTGCTTCTCATTCATCTAGGCCTTCTTTCCAGAAAAATGAAACAATATTCACAGCCTTCTGATTTAGAGTAACCAAGGAGCAGTCCAATTTTCATCTCCTTTGCCTTAATAAGGAGAAACATACAAACCTAGTGTTTGTGAAGTTCAGTCAACATACCGCAACAATGTCACTTCTCTTTTCTCTGTTCTTCACTTGTAACTTGGTGTTTTTACAGAATGGAGGGAAACAGATGCATGGGGCCAAGGAAGTGTTTCATGGTCAAAAATACAGTATTTGTTTCTTATGAAAGAAACAAATATTTGCACCCATCAGCATTTTGACCTCAAATGATTTGATTTTGGAATCCAAAATTGTGGAGGGAGCATTTCAGTCTGGCTTTGCTGATGTACTCCAGTTTGCATAACTCTTCCCCCGGCTGCGGTTTGTTATGTTGGTAGCTTTCAGCCTCACCAGCTGATGCTTTTCCTGGTGTCATGTTGATTTATTTGTCTTCATTGGAATTCTGATAACATTTCACCAATAAATAAGTTTTGAATTAATTTTTCTGTTGTCTTTTATGTTGGCCCCAGTGCTGGAAAGGAAATTTCATTTCAGAGATACTTTATTCTTCTTTTTATCACCATTTTCAGTTACAGACTCACCAGCTGCTGTATTTATTTTACTTCGGGTGAAAGTTGTAAAAGCACTGCATAAATTATGAATAAAAATTTGCTGCTAGTGAAGATGAGCAATTGTAAGAAACATTTTATATAGCCGCAAGCCAGAAGCAGTTGTACATACAACTAAGGGTGAAGCCTTAGAGAACCTGTGCCTACTTTATGTTACCTGATAACAGAATGAAAACCTACTACGACTGTCACTCCAAGCCTTCCCATTTCCTTGCTACTAGATGAATACAAACACTAAAAGCAGCACCGAAGCAGTCTGGCTCAGAGCCTGAACCCATGCTTCATTTGTCTTTATTGCTTTATTTATAGAATCATAGAAACATAGAATAGTTAGGGTTGGAAAGAACCTTAAGATCATCTAGTTCCAACCCCCCTGCCATGGGCAGGGACACCTCACACTAAACCATGCCACCCAAGGCTCTGTCCAACCTGGCCTTAAACACTGCCAGGGATGGAGAATTCACAATGTTCCTGGGCAACCCATTCCAGTGCCTCACCACCCTAACAGTAAAGAACTTCTTCCTTATATCCAATCTAAACTTCCCCGTTTAAGTTTTAACCCAGTACCCCTTGTCCTGTCACTACAGTCCCTAATAAAGAGTCCCTCTCCAGCATCCTTATAAGCCCCCTTCAGATACTGGAAGGCTGCTATGAGGTCTCCACGAAGCCTTCTCTTCTCCAGCCCAAACAGCCCCAACTTTCTCAGCCTATCTTCATACGGGAGGTGCTCCAGTCCCCTGATCATCCTCGTGGCCCTCCTCTGCACTTGTTCCAACAGTTCCATGTCCTTTTTATGTTGAGGACACCAGAACTGCACACAATACTCCAAGTGAGGTCTCACAAGAGCAGAGTAGAGGGGCAGGATCACCTCCTTTGACCTGCTGGTCACGCTTCTTTTGACGCAGCCCAGGATACGGTTGGCTTTCTGGGCTGCGAGCACACACTGAAGCCGGCTCATGTTAAGTTTCTCATCAACCAACACCCCCAAGTCCTTCTCCGCAGGGCTGCTCTGAATCTCTTCTCTGCCCAACCTGTAGCTGTGCCTGGGATTGCTCCAACCCAGCTGTAGGACCTTGCACTTGGCATGGTTAAACTTCATAAGGTTGGCATCAGCCCACCTCACAAGCGTGTCGAGGTCCCTCTGGATGGCATCCCTTCCCTCCAGCGTATCAACCGAACCACACAGGTTGGTGTCATCGGCAAACTTGCTGAGAGCGCACTCAATCCCACTGTCCATGTCACCGATAAAAGATGTTGAACAAGACCGGTCCCAACACCGATCCCTGAGGGACACCACTCGTTACCGGTCTCCAGCCGGACATTGAGCCAATGACCACAACTCTTTGTGTGCGGCCATCCAGCCAGTTCTTTATCCACAGAGTGGTCCACTCATCAAATTGATGTCTCTCCAATTTAGAGACAAGGATGTCAAGCGGGACAGTGTTGAATGCTTTGCACAAGTCCAGGTAGATGACATCAACTGCTCTGCCCCTGTCCATCAGTTCTGTAGCCCCATCATAGAAGGCCACCAAATTGGTCAGGCAGGATTTCCCCTTAGTGAAGCCATGCTGGCTGTCACCAAGCACCTCCTTGTTTTTCATGTGCCTTAGCATGCCTTCCAGGAGAATCTGCTCCAAGATTTTGCCAGGCACAGAGGTGAGACTGACTGGTCTGTAATTCGCCGGGTCATCCATTTTCCCCTTCTTGAAAATGGGTACATCATTGTTGCCCTGAGGGCAAGGAGTGCTCTTCCTGAGCATGTCAGGCAGGGCTGGGGACACTGTCTCTCCCAGCTCCTTGTGGTCTCCCAGGACTGGTTGGAGGACCCCTCAGGGTTGTCCCCCCTTACCTGCCAGCTGGGTGCCCCAGCAGCCTACCCTCCCCAGCACACCCTTCCCACAGTTCAGCCTCTGCTTTTCCTTCACTTCCATGTTTGAACAGCTTTTAGTGGTTAAGTTGAAAGCAGTTTTCACCTGCTGGGGTTCCTGGGGAAAGTGAGCATCAGACACACAGCAATCCTAGGTGTTCATGTTTTTTATGCTTTATGTTTTTATGCTTTATGTTTTATGTTTTCTTTTACATAAATCTAACAAAAAACCTGAGCAAAGCAAAGCTCTGCAGCAGTTTGTTGCACCTGACCTCCACAGCAGTATGGCCCAACTGCAATGGGCATGGGCAGAGGGGAAAAAGGAAGCATGAGACTGAATTTTGTTTTGTCTGTGCCAGGCAAAGCTGAGTTTGCTTTTCCTCAGCATCATGCTTGCCGCTTCTGTGCTTTTAAACAAGGCAGGAAATTGCTTCTCTCTGCAGCTCATACATGAGGTAGCAGGAGCCCCACCACCGCATGGGGATGCTGGGCATCTCAGGCATGCTCCAGAGGGACATTTGTGGGACTCTCTGAGGCTGGGCAGCTGCCTTGCCAATGGGAGAGACTTGACTCACTGAGGTCTTTCCATTTGAGTAGCACTCTGAGGTGATGAGAGGAGGTGAAAAATGCATGTTTGGCTTAACTGAATTCCAAAATGGAGGATTTTATGGTATAAAATATAAAAGCACTGAGCACCATGTCTGTTGGAGTTTATTTTTGTAGCAGATGCCATTCATTCTCCCCTTGCCCCATCTTTTCAGCGCATTGTAAGTGGTAGTGATGTATAGTCTTCTTGATGAAGCACTTATCTGAGGCCCATTACTGTAATGAAAGAGGCCTACATACTCTTTTGAGGCTTTATTATCAGAACAACTGCCTTGTTTCAAGCTCATTTTCATAAATCATCATTTTCTCGTAAGCTTAAAGCAAAAAAAAAAAATAGGTTTTCTGGAAAACTGTGACCTACTTTATTGTGTGATTCCTCACTACTGGTCCAGCTGCCAGATCCAAAGGCAGTCACGTCAGCTCATGATTTGCTTCCAGGAAATTACTTTATATTATTACATTATTTTATAATCTCCTGTGTTTGAGTGGTCTTGTTTACAAGCACTTATAGTGCCTTGCTCAGTACTAGAACCTTGAATTCTGTGCAGAATTGCTGCCAGACCTGTGCACACAGGAACTAAATCATGCCTTCAGACTTTGGATGCAGCTTCATGTTCCCAAGGGGGCATGTCTTGGTCACCTTGTCCTTCAAAGTGGGGAGGTCATGTGGGACGTGTCTGGTCAGAGGAAGGAGAGCCATGCTCCTTGCCTGAGGAAGTGCTGGGAGGAAACCCTGAGAGGACACACACCTCACACCGACCAGTGCCTCTTGATCAGCACACTCCATCTCTGCCTCAGAGCAGAAAGAGCATTCATGCATTTTCTTTTGTAACCTCTTATTATTTTTGGATGGGAGATGCAGAGGAATTCCTAACAAGCATGGAGCTAAATGTCTCTGTTCCAGTCCCCAGAGTAAACATTTCCAGCACTGGAAGAAAATCAGGGCTCCTGAGGTTCTTAACCCATGCCTGCATCCCAGCACTCATGTGCAGGACAACCTCATCTAACTCTCCTGATAGTAACATTTCCCAGAGCAGATCTTCCCCTCATGTCCCAGCTACTTCTCACCATCTTGCCTTCATATGCTGCCTCTCTGCCATTTGGGACTTCTTGAGCCCCCTCTTTTCTGTCCCACCCCTACTGCGTTGAAGGGCCACATCTCACAGGCCCAAGGGTCGCCTTCTGCCAGCCCCACATGACGGAGCAGCCGCTGTGCCCACTTCCCTCCTGCCATGGGGCAAGAGCTTCCTCCCATGCTTTCCACTGGGCAGTGTTTTCCTAACAGATAATGCAAAGAAATCTGTTTGCATCCCCTGCTGGCTTCAGTGGCTCTGGGTTTTCTCTCTCTGTCACAGGAGTTGTGCGACTCTGCATTTCCCTAGTGGTTTATGTCTCCTGATTTCCTCTCCTGGCTGGTGATCGAAGCAGAGTCTGCACGCCATGCAGGCTGCTTTGCTCCTTGGTGGGGCACACTGTTGGGGTGCTTCTGCCTTGGAATCGGCAGGCATCCTGCCCGTTCCAATGACCGCTTTCTTTCCCAGGCATTGAGTCATTCCTGTATTAGGCCTTTGTTAAATCTTTGGATGCAGTTCATGTCTGAGTGATGATTTGATCTGATATTTTTGGATGTTAGTTATTTTAAGATTTAGGTTGATATTCTTATTTTCTTTTTCTTTGGCAGATGAACTCATCCCACTGTACAAACACAGGAAAATCTGAGATATTTATGAATTTGGAATAAACACCAAAATATTGTTTTCTTTAAGGAAAAATATGAGTATCTTTAAACATTAATGTTTATTTTCCACTTTTTCTAAACAGAAGAATTATTTTGTTTCAGAACTACATTTTCTTTGTAGATTGGCATCAGTTACAGAAAGATTGTTCAGCAGCTTGCATAAAAGTACCCAAATGAGCCATTTTTGGTTTCAGGCAGAGTCTTTCTGTTTTGTTTGGGTTTCTTATGTTTTGTTTTGTTTTCCCAGTTCCTTACCAGAACCCCAGCAAGTCCCTGGAACTTGGATTTGCATGCCCCTACAGTGTGAAGAGCTGTTCCCCTGCTTTGCCACAGCAGCTTTCTTATCCTTGGCATCTGTTTCATTAACTCTTCACTAACACGCAGCACAGGGACTGCTGCATGATAAGACCCTTCATGGCTGCATTAAACTGGAAGGGTTCTTCCAAGGACACCTCTGTCCTCCACTGAAGCTGTTGTCAGCCACAGTTCCTGGGAAAGAATCTTATTAAATTTCTTCTTCTGGGCTAATCCAATGGGAATTTTGCTGTTGTTGATTTATCTTTTTGCTGATGTGCCTCTTGCATCTCTATTTTTTTTTTAAATATATATCTTTTCCTACTCCTGCCTTTTTCGTCTCTCTCTGGGACAGGATTTTATAGCTAATGTAGATGACCAGAGCTACACCAAACAGATAATGAAGACATATAAACAAATCTGCTACTGTTTTGATTCATTTTGCTTTGCAGTTTGTGGACCAATACAAAGTTGCTGAAGGAAGCATCTACTCCTGTGTGGCAAAATTGAGCCTCCTGCAATAGGCTAATTCTTAATTACTTTTTGCGGACCCCTTTGAAATTGTGTTTCTTAAGCCTCTTAGGGATCTCTAGGCCACTGATTGAAACCAATGGTTTAGTGTGCTGCTGTAGTGATGGAACTGAGGGTGATACTTGTGTGAAGGGGACACAAGGTCCCACTAGCTCAGAATTAAGAGCTCTTTTGCCCAGGTTCTTCAGCAATGCTTCTTAAACACACACTGGATCAGCAGTACTGAGGGGAGCCTTGTATACACAAAATCAATATGCAAAAACCTTAGAGAATCGGCCCAGTAATGTCTTCTTGATACAATCAGACCTCTCCAAATCCGTGGGATTAATGAATTTAAATCCTTACAGCCAATGGCATTAGCATACGCAGATTCTCTCTAGAGGAAACCAGATGATTGGATGAGCTTTTGTTGAAGTCACAGTGCTCCGTGTCTGCAATTAGTTACAAAGATTTTTAACTGTGACTAGTTTATTCAGCCCTTGTCTGTGTGCAAAGTTTCAATGAAATTTGACTAGATGGAACATATTTGTGGTCTGCGTTATTTCATTGTTGAGATGTTTCAAACAAAGGAGCAATTGGAACAGATTTCTTAAAGGACCAAGTTTCTAATTAATTGCAAATCACAAACTAACAAATTACCAGACTATTCATCTCATACCCAGAGGGATAAGTGCTGCCAATTTGAGGAGGATACTATGTTTTTCGAACATAACAAAGAGCTGAATTCCTGTTTTCAGTGCAAAACGGAACCGTGCTTTAACTGTGAAATTCAAAATCATGTCTGTATTAGAACAGTTCTAATTTAACTATAAAATTCACTTATCCGCTGATGATACTCTCCCATTTGACTCCCTTGCAGAGATTTCCATCATTTCCCTAATACTATCTTTGGCCATCACCTGGAGGCATCTGTTCTAATGACTGCTGCCACTTCTCCTCTTCATTAGTTTCCTGACGCTCTTGGTTTTTGGCACTGATTTACATCATTCAAGACAGGAAAACAGCCTGACTACCTTAACTCAATGTCACTTGCAGTGATATGACAAAACACATCGTAGCCTCACAGGAAGTAGCTGGGCCCCCACAGAATGTTTCTTGTTCACCAGATGTGCAGACCCAGGCAGTTAAGAAAACAAAAGGTGGCACTGAAATAAATTAAGCAGCAAAATTCCAGCTCTGAAATTTTGAAATAAGAAACCCTAACCATGTTAGGTTATAAATTCTAAAAGATACATAAAAGCATATTAAAAAAGAGAGGGGACAGTTTCAATTAATTGATTTAATTTATCCTGTTTTCTGATAACTTTTTTCTAACATGGGGAATAACAAATGCTGCAGTTAAATTATGCCTGGCTGTGTGTTAATAGTGTGTATTCTTGAAGGTGGATGATTCTGGCAGGGTTTTCCTCCCTCTTTTTTTTACCATGCATGGAAGGTGGTATTCATTTCTGGACCCTCCTGTGTGCAACTGGGCATGAAAGGTGCCATCCTGTAAAGTATAAAGGACGTCTGGAGAACACTGAGCCGTTTCCAAGCAGTAGGAGCTGAGCAACACAGCTGCTGAGTGAGTTAGGGTCTCAGGAGGTCACAGTTCCTCTTAGAGGATCAAAGGAGCAATGGCAATGTGAGAGGCTGTAGCAAGACAAGGATCTGCACTGGACCCAGATGTTGACCATGGCCACACTGTTCCTTCCCACAGGCTCTGTTTCCCTCCCTGCTCTTGCCCAGATAAGCGCTTGAAGGTAAGGATTGCTTAGGTGCCTGGGTCTGCCTGCACTGACCTGCCAGTGCTTCAGCTAGGTCCCTCTGTGGTCCTGACAGCGCAGACTGGAGGCCTAGCAGAACATGCTGTGAATCCCAGCCAGGATGCAGCCCAATCCCTCTCATTGCATTTGTGAAAAATGGAGGCAGCAATGTACCTGGGCTTTGCCTTAATATGGATTGGGCACAGTGACAGACTGCGTACCTGCAGCTATAAAAACAGACATACACTTGGTGTTTATACAGTAACCAACACCAGGGGTTTTGCTGCCAAGGCCCCCTTGTGCTAATGTAAGAAAATCAGTGGGCATTAATGCATTTTATTATATCTGTCTTACCTCCCCAGCAGCAGAAGAAATCTTATAGCCAGGAATATTTGGCAAGGGTGAGCATGGCTGTTTAGTCTGATCATTACTCTATATAAAATTACTGCTATTAAAGCAGTTACAGAGTTACTGCATTATAGTATCAGAGATTATACACACGCATCCTTAGCTACTAAGCCTCAAAGATGCAGGGACCTCAAGCAGGAAGGTACCTCCAGAGAGAGGTCTCTTGGGGCTCAAACTAGTGTATTTTCTCCCTTTCTAGAAGGCATTTGCCTAATCCGTACCTAAGCCTCTCCAGTGAAAGAGATTGGACAACCTTTTGCTCCTCTGTATTGACAGATAGAAAGCTTTGCCCAGGCTCCAGCTTAAGCAGCCTTTTGCTGCATGTTTAGCTGATCTTTTCTTGTCCTTACTTCCAACCAGAGCAATTGCTTTCTGCCTCCTTTATTAGAATTTTGTGTGCATTTAGGAACTAGAGTCTTGCCTTGCCTTCGTGTTCTAAAACTAAAGAATCTTCTCTAGACTAAACAAATGCAATTCTTTCTACCTCACTGCTTTATTTTACAGATCTCTGATCATACTGATGATCTTCAGTATATCTATATCTTTATTAAAGTACAGTGTCCAAAACTTGATAAAACCTTTCAACTGAGACCTACACGCCAAAGTACAGAGCAGAAAAATTGCTGCCTTTCTCTTACGTGTGATGCTTTCATATATACAACTCAGGTATTAATATTTTTTGCCAGGACACTGCACTGTCAACACAAATCCAGCCTGTCATTTGCTACATCCCTCTGACCTTCTTCTGCCATCCCACTGCTTACAAATTTCTTCCAGCTTTATAGTTTGGAATTTGATTTCTTTTTTCTGAAAGTAGCACTTTATCCTAGCTGTTACTTAGTCAGGTTGGCTGTGGACCATCTTTCCAGATCGTTTCTGTAAGAATGCTCTTTGATTCCCTCGTAACCTCTCCAAGTTTACTGGTAACCACAGATTTCATCATCTGCATCATTAGTGAAAAGAATGGAAACAGGCCCAGAGAAGATCCCAGAGGAATTCCACTTGAACAACTTCCTTTTTGATAGGAACAATTGATAACTGTGGTTTTTTTGAGTGAAGTTCACCCAGTTGCACACCCGTCCTGTTGTGATTACATTTTAGCTCATACCTAATATGACCATAACAGAAGGCTAAGATAAATCACATCCACTTTCTCTTCTTTATTCACTAGGACAGCTAGTCTGTTAAAAGGGAAATTAGATTGATTTGACATGACCTATTCTTGACAAACTCAGGTGGACTGCTTTTTATCAACATACCATCTTCTGGGTATTTAAAAACTGATTGTTTAATAACTTATTCCAGATTTTTTGGAAACCAGGGTGAGTGGTTTATAGCTTCCTGGGGCCTCATTATTCCCTTTTAAAGATCAGCATTATAGTCACCCTTCTCCTATGCTCTAGGGCTCATCCTCTTCTGTATGACTCCTTTGCAATAATTGCTTTATAATAATTGTTAGCTATTCACAGATTACTTCATCTTATTCCTTGAATTAGTTCAGGTGAACTTTATAAGGCCCTGCTGATTTGTATACAGTTGGCTCATCCAAGTATTCTTTAACGTGGTCTTTTCCTGTTTTGGCCTGCAGTTCTACCTAAATTTAAAAATAATTTAGTTAATTAGCTTGTCAGAAAAAGCTTGTTTTTTAATAAGGGCTGGATCAAGAGACAAGCCAGGCTTCTCTACATCATTTGTTATTTCCTCTCTTTCCCTGTTTAGCAATGGATCAAGACTTTCCTTTTTCTTCCTCTAATTAAAATGTATTTATAGAACTTTTCCCAGTTCCCGTTTATGTCCTTTCCTAGTTGAAATGCCTCCTGGGCTGTAGCAGGTCTGCTTCTGTACCCAATTGTTTGTCTTATTCTCTTGCACTTACCCCTAGCTATGTGTGTGTAACTCCTTTCTATGGTATCTACTTTCTGAAGTCCTCAAAAAGCTACTGATGCCTCTATATAAGGAATGAGAACACTGATGTTCTTCTGTGTAGGGGTAGATTGCTTTAATGTTTTTAATGTAGTGGTCTTTTAGGATTTGATCCCTCTTCTACTCCTGCAAAAGAACTTGGTTATCTACTTGTGAGATTTTAGTTTCCCTATTGTTTTTCTACACAGTCTTGGATAACTAAAATCTCCTATTTCCACCACATCTCATTGTTTGGATGTCTTGTACAAGTGCTTGTAAAAACTTCTTCCACTTCCTATTACTGATGGGTTGGCCCACAGCAGATCTCTGTCCTAATCTGCCCCAAGGTCAGCTGTGTCACAGCATCTGAACAAGGGCTTACAGTTCTCTCTGTTCCCCTGGCTCCCTTCATTTGCCTACAGTGGTCAAAACATTGGTCCTGTATTTACTTTTTTGCCTACTTTATAACTGATATTTCTGATTGCCAGGGTGCAGCTAAGGACAACACATTTTTCAGTTAGCTGTAAGCTTCTGCAACCAGATTTCTCTGAGTCTGCTTCAGAAGCCACTGTCAGATTATTCAATAGTTTGGGATAATTTAAGTCCAGTTTGGTATAATCTCAGCCACAGGCATTCCTCTATACCTCTGTGGGGCTGTTTTGGTTTGACGTGCAGTTTAGCCTGAATGAGTTGATTGCAGTTTGACCTAATGCCCTCTTGAAATCGTAAGAATAGGCACAGCTCCTAAAATGGCATGTAACATGGCTGTTGGCAAAACCAAACAGCAATCCACTCCAGTGAGTAGCAAGTCTCACCTTAAAGAAAAATACCCAGAGACACCATGATACATGAAGATTCGATACCCATCATTATATGTTGCTTCCTGATGTTCTGCTGGGACATTAGCTCTTTTTGATCTCAGAGAGAAACCATGACACCCTCACCTCAGACAGCCCCTTTCTGGAAGGTCACCCCCCAAGTTGTCACCAAGCCCACAGAGAAACTACTTCAGAGGCTCTTTTATGGTCCTCAAGTTACAGACATGCCTGTGCAAGATGGTTTCATTAGGGCTTGCTTTGGCTCTTACTGAACTTGAGACCCTAATGACATTAACAGTGCAGGATCAGGCCAGGGGAAGTGGATTTAAGCACATGCAGAAGACCTTGAAAGGCTGGAGCCGAGACTGCAATTCTTGTTTGGCCTGGCACGTCATTTCTGACCCATCCCATTGTTCTGAGCTTAATGCTTAATCATTTCCTCTTTGCTTGTGTTTTCATATATTATTATTTTTAATTGTCCTTTTTTTATTTTAGAGAAACAATAAAAATAAACTCCCTTGGGCTACAGAATGTGGATCAGCACAATAAGGTCTGGGACTGCTTTTAGTCTCAGCACTGACCCTGATGCAAACACGAATTTCAAGGTGACAGCTTTGCCTAAAATCTTTCTGATCAATAGCTTTAGTCCTGGTGTGGTTTCTGGGAATGCAAATACTCCTATAACAGGAATTCAGAAGGACTATTATTTTAGAGGGAAGGATACTTTTGAGAGGATAGCTAAGACACTTAGGGGTTCTTCTTCATTGGTCCTCATTGCAGAGCTAACATTTTACATCCTACAAGAAACTGTAAATATTTAATTTTCCATATCATCATTAAATTAAACTGACTCATTGCAATTGAAGCTTAAACATAAATTGAGGTTCTTTTCTTCTTCCCTATGTCACTTCTCTGTAGTGGAAGTTTATGCTGGGAGGGGACTGAAAGGAGTGGAAGAAGAGAAGACAAGAGGACTCTCACTATCATAATGAAAAGATCAGTAACATAATGATAATTTCCTTAGATTCCTTATTTCCTCTCTTGCAGGGGAACTTTTAGGAAGAGTTACAGTGGAACAGACCAGGTGGCTGTGCAAACTGAAGCTGTGGTGCAGGCATATATCTTCTTCCATTAAAATGCTGAAATACAGTCTCTTTGTAAGGCAGCTGCAGTTACTTAACAGTCAGGCTGAAAATTAGCAGAATGAGTAGGTATTTAAACAATGCCAGGACACTTTGATTAAACATTAAAGACTGAAGGGCCATGCAAATTATACTTCGGTTATTGCAGTTCCACCAAAAGTGTAAAAAGAATGTGATGTGATCTCCCTTGGGCAAACGCGAAACATACTTGGAAGCTGCTGTTTTGAATTATGATGGCACGCTTATGAAAAACAGACAATGTTGATACCACAAAAATGTGATGGGTACCATTAACAGTGACTATCACACAGCAAACCACAAACCCCAGTGTCTTCAAAATGTAAAAAATTCAAGTCAGAGGATTTGTTTAGGGAAGGGATTAAAAGCATGTAAACCCCTCTGTGTTATTTCAGCCTTTATACAGTTTGCCAGGAGCTCTTTAAATAGAAACTAAACAAGCTAATTATGCCTTTGAAAATTAATAAAACATATGATGTTCTGTACAGAATATAGTAATAATACAATTGTGCTACAAAAAGAGACAGAAGATGCTGTCCTAAGTCTTTCCTGTAAGTGGTTTCTGTAGCCATATTAAAAGAAGTGGTGCCTGATCTAATTTTTGAGTAATAGGTTGTGGAACCACCTTGGTCTTTTGGCTGCTGGTCCTTATTTGAGGCAAGCAGGCAGTGACTGACGTCAACACTGGTGAGGACATGCAAAAGTTCCTTAAGCAGGCATTGAAAAATGGAATTTACATGCAAGAGGAGATTAATCAGAGTAGACATGATAAATGTATGAAGGGAGTGGGTGAGAGAGATAAGAGAGGGAGGAATAAATATTCACATTGTCTTTAAAACAAGATTGCAGAGATTCAGTGAAACTCAGCAGCAGGAACAAAAACAATAGTGATAAGCGGAAGCACTTTTTCACACAATATGGCAACTAGACATGGGAACCCCTAGTTACAGGATGTTTTTGAGGTTAACAGTTTATCAGGATTTATGTAGAGAGCGTGAACATGCCAAGTCATCACTGTGAATGCTAAAGAGATCCAGGAGACAGAGCAGCTTCCTGCAGTGGTGGGGAAGCATAATTTCTCTCCCAGAGGTGGTCCATCACCCACCTCCTTATGTCAGTGGCAGGACCCCTGCCCAGAGGGCCCCACGATGGGATGGGCTTTGGCAGCTCCTCTCTCCTGCTTGGCTGAGTTTGTTGGAGTTGGTCTGGGCCTTGTTGAGCTCCCACTTGCAAAGTAGCTGGTGCTGGAGAGAGCCCCTGGCAGGACCACGGATAGCATAGGCCATGGGGAGCATGGTTCCTTCAGCCTACAAGATACCCTTGTTCCCAATGCAGGCAAAAATGCCTTATCTCTACACAGGCAGACTTAAACACCAGTTATTTTGCTGGGAAAATCTGTTTTTCTGAAATGAGAAACAAAATCGGGTTCCACTCCCACTCCTTTCTTAAAACACACTGATGCAGGTGCTGATGCAGATACCTTTAGGCTGCAGTCTTGACTTTCCACGCTGAAATGGAGCTGCCTGGGAGCTGTGCAGGAATGGGAGAGAACCCCTTGCTCCAATGAAGACCTACAATGGACTTTTCATTCCAGGAATCTGTAACCCGTTTCCATGACATTGCCCTGAATTTTGCTACTGGGAAGCAATCCTTCACTCTGAAATCCCTTATCATGAGGGAGAATGTAATATTTATGTTTTTTTCTCTGTTTACTGCGAATGTTGATAAGCTGCTCTGGGACCAAGGAGCAGTCAGACTCCCTTTTTCCTACTAAGGACTGAATAATTAAAAAATAAATAAATCATTAGTTGAACTTTCAGTTACTGTTTTAAAAAATCCATGCAGTGTTGGAAAGGTCAACGTCCAAAGTAGTCTGGGATTCAGATCCCAGCAGGTCTGATGGCGGCCTGGTTTCTCCAGGGAAATGCTAAGTGGGACACCTGAGGAGAGGAGGTATTGGTCATTAATCCAGAAGTCAGCAGCTGGTCAACTTCAGTGATCTCAGTAGAAACAAAACATGTGCATAGTGTGTGGTTTCTCAAAGCCTGGGTTTGTTGCCTGGCCTGCCAGTCTGAAGAATTGCTTGCTTTTGCAAGTTTAATAGTAAAATGGATGCTAAGGTCAGGGAATAGGCCAATGCTTTAGTCATCCAGCTGGGAGACCTAAGGATGCCTCACAGGAATTGTCTGAACAGGAGGATTTTGATGGATTTTATGAGAAACTGATGAAAAAGAACTGGTTTTGGAGAAAGGTCACATGCAAAGTCAATGCAGGCAGTCATCTTCATTTCCAATGTGTCTTCTCCATGTAGAAACATGGGCAGAGAAGGAAAGAGCTTTGATTTTGACTAATGATCAGTCAGAAAAACTCCATGATGGGGCAACATGAGTTCCCAAACATATCATATTTGCTTTAGGGAAATATTCCTTTTCGTTTGATGAAAGCAACACTGTCACAGTATACCTATTGGTAACCTTGTCCTCCTCTCCTGATTTTCCACTCATTTCATTGCAATTGCCACTCTTTGCATGGGGAAATGTAAGAGTAAAAGCATGCAAAGCATATCAGAAGAAGAATGTGTAATTACTGGGATTAGACCACTTTGCACAAAAAGAGATGGGAAGCTGCAAAGGTATTGCCTTTAATGGTCCAACAGGTGTGCTCTTCTTGCTACTGTCCTTGTTAATCTGTATTTTCCAGCATCACAGTGAAGTTATATGCATTGACGATGTACGAGTATGAGAATACTCATTGACTTTAACAAAACTCTGTCTGTGGCAGCAGCCTATGGACATGTCCGCTGCTCACCATGACTAGAAGGTGATTTAAGTGAGTTTAGTCACCTGTCCATAGAGCTAAACTCAGTTGTTTTGTACCTGCTGCAGAGTCAGAGGTCCACAACAGTGCCAAGCGGACAACATATACATCTGTACAGAGGACAAACTGTTCTCCAGCATCCTCCAGGGACACCCTGCACCTCAGCATTTTCTGTCTCCCATTGCCATAGCCCACCTTTTCTGCAGCAAACAATGAGTAGGCAAATACTAAACCTAGTTATTTCCTGATCATGCGAACTGATGCAGCCTGTTTTTCTATGGGATTTCTGTATTTCATCCGTATAATGACAACCAGTGTAACCGTTTCCCATGATCTCATGTTTCCCTGCATTTTTGTTAAATACCTCACAGATCCCCATCTCTTCTCCAGCAGTCCCCTAACTCCTGGGGAGCCAAAAGCAGCATGTGCCATGGCCTGTTCTGAGCCATGTGGTGCTGACTGGCTCTCTGGGATACATTTGTTCCTTGCCAGCTGGCAACAAAACAAGACAGATAATTACTGCTCTCACCTCACAGTCCTTCCCTCACTCAGGACACTAACTGGGCTCTTTATCCTCTAGTGAGGCCCTGTTTTTCACTGCTTTATAGGAACTTACCATTCATAGCTTTCCCACTTTATCAAATGTGACTGAAAGTGGCCAGAGGATTCAGAAATTGTAGGGGAGGAGGCAACTGCGGGAGGAAGGAACTAACCAAACCAACAGCATACGCAGTATGCAATGGTGTAGCACAACTGGCTGCAAAAATACACGTCTTCAGAAAAATGTTCCCCAAACATGTTGGCTTTGTGTGCACAACGTTCTCAGATGTGAGAGAAGAATCCTCACATGGGATGGATGAGCCACAAAGATTCATGGGCAACTGCAACATGTCCAGGTTCCCTCATGATGAAGATACAGGGAATTTGTGTTGAACTTTGGGCTTGTGAATATAATACTTGTCACCAGCCCTAAAATAACTAGAATGTAAGCACATACATTTAAGAAATGAACAAGATAAAACAGCTGCATATGGCATTTGAGGGAAATATTTTGTTCCCTTTCAGATCTGTTAATGGACAGGCTGCACTGCTGGACCTGCTCGGAATTGCTTAGATTTGAAATAATGTTATTTGGAGATTGACAGAAAAGAGTAAACCAGTGCCACTACCATCTGGAAGACAGCAAGGAGATGGATAATGCATGGATACTGATCAAGGCTGTGAGAAAAGTCCCAAAGTTCTATGGGAAAATTGCAATAAGAAAGAAAAAGATTAATCTCACAACAATTTCTTGCTTCTAATTCCTGTTGGCTGTGGTCTACTGGCCATCTTTTGCTAAGATATGAGGTTCACAGCCTGCCTGTTGGCATTTCTGTGCATAGGAGACCACTACATGATGCCTCGTTACGTTTACATACAATTCACCTTTGTAGCAGGAGCTTGCTTCAGAAACCCTGCAAACATAAAAAAAAAAAGCGCCATATACCAAGGATTTTGTAAGAGGAACATTTAATGTTTCTGTCGAGAAGAACATGTAGTATTCAAACCATGTGCTGGTGACTATGATATAAATTTCTGAAGGACTCGATGTTGCCTCCGTTCTGCTGGTAAAAGAACTACTATTTTCTGCTTAGGCATTTCAGCTCAGCACATCCCTTTAAGAATAAGCTTGCCTATCTGACTTCGAAAGAATAAGAATTAACAAATGATGGCATTGCTATTTTTATTGCCATAATTTCTAGGAGCCAAGTTCATACAAAAGCCCATTGTGACTATCTCTTTTCATTACACTTAGGCAGAATATAGCCAAGTTCTGCTTTCAGTTACAGCCATATAAATCTAAACTACCTACATATTCCTTGCCAGTAGTACTTGTGTATGCTAGGGTGACTGTTCTATATTATTATTTTCCCAGAAAAAGCAAAGCGATAACTCATTCATGTGACTTAGCAAGTTCCAAAAAAAGTTGCAAACACAACCAAAACTGGAACATGAAGTGAATAGGAAAAGCGCAAGGAAATAAGAAAATAATTTTAAGATTTCCAGTCTTGAACATAAGTACGCATTCACAAATATGAATACTGAAAAGATCTGTTAGTGATCAACTCCTTTGTCACTTACTGCTTGAGTGCTGGATTCAGAGAGTCTGCTGCCACAAAATGACGTGTGAGGAGCAATACAGAATGAGGAAGCAGATCCAAAAGCATCCAAGACCTAGCAGCCCTGGGGAGAAGGCTTGTTATGCAGCTGTTCAGTCTGGGAGGCGCTCAGGCACTTCAGCGGGGGAAGTAGGACCGAGAAAGAGAGAGATAGAAAGAGATAAGGCTGGCTTCTGATCTGTTTTGGGTGCTTAGGAACTATCCCAGCACAGGCAGAGCTATTCTGGCCTTGGTAGTGAGAACACCTTGTACATGGGAAGCAATGGGGACTCAGAAGCTGGAGAGCGGTGGACAGGAGGCTGTGGTGCTGGAAGGCTTCTCCAATGGCTGCATGCGTTGCTTTCGCAGCACAGACATGTTTGTGGTGTAGGTGGATGAAAGCCAGCACCGACTCCCTGCTTCACAGCCATTTTGGCATGGTCCCGAGGCTCCCCTGCTGACAGAGCACAGGTGCCACGGAGGCTTTCAAGGAAAAGTTATTTGAAGTGAAAGTAATCCCCGCAGCCTGGAGGGATGCCTTGCAGGGAAGTGTCCAGGCCCTGGCTGAGCCAAGACGACACATGCCAATTTGTCATTTAACACACATAAATACATGCTCGACCTCTGTTCATATTAATTGCAAATATTAGAGGGTTGAAAATATGTGGCTTGATATCAAAATGGTGGGTAGCTAAAGCAACCGCACTGAACCTATCTGCACACAGAAATACAAACCAGCCAACAAGAAAGCATGTAGCAAACTAATGGAGATGTTTGAGAGGAAAAGTTTCCCATGGATTTGAAGGAGTCACAGCTGGAAAAGACATAATGTTCCCTCTCTTTGCCAACACTAAGCAGTTTTTCAGTGTTACATGCCTACAGCACGTGCATTGTGCTCTGTAGGGCTGATTGAAATGTTTAGTAAGAGCACAGGCCAAGCAGTTATTACGTTTGGTACCATCAGGTGCATCTCCACAATACATGGGTAGATGGAAGTGACTGCATAGAATATGAAGTTTGGCACCTGGTATAAATGTGATCATTTCTTCTCTGTCCTTTTGCTTTCTGTTTGTGAGATGAGACTCCTTTCTGCCTGCACACTGTGCGTTTCTCATGTTGCTCCACTGTACTAGCCCATAAAGTCTTCCTTGACTATTCAGGACTCTGGTGCCTGAGTCACATACTGCTGTTTCCATCTTGGTCAGAGGGCTGAAATATTTACAGCTGTAGTATACCAGCCCTCCAGAGGACTATAGATTCCTTTCTGAAGGTCCAATTATGCCTTTTCCCACTTCTTCTCCCTACATGCAGTCAACATGTTTGAGAAGGTCACCTGCAACATCTCCCTCCAAAAAGATCTAAAAGAAAGCAACAGTGAAATAAAGCTTAATGTTATATTCTAGTGCTCTCACTCATCTGGCTGAGACCAGGAATGCATGGGGGCAGGAAAGGGGGAGAAGTAATACATATTCATCTCATTTTCCTCACTGTATTCACCAAAAGAAAAGGTTTATTTCCCCTTTCTACTGTTAAAAAGAATAATCTAAGGAGGCCCCTCTCCCCTGTTGTCCCTGTTAGACTGAGTGGGACCAACACTGCTGTGCAAGCTCACCCCTGAAGCTCCTGATGGAGGGAGGCAGCTAGATTACAAAGGAGAGGCTGGCACAAACTTGTGGGTCTCTGAAATGGGCTGCTAGGAGAGTGAGTGGAGAAGGCAGCAGTTTCTTTCCAGAGCTGGATTCCAGGGAAGCTAAACTGGACAGAAAAGTGCATTAGTGTTGCTTAGTTCTTAGTCCTTGCATCACCTTGGTGGCTGGAGCTGCTAAGCAGCTGTGTAAGCACAAAACAGAAGAGCTGCTCCACAGAAGCTGGACCTAAAGCCATAAAAGTTGTGTATGGCCTGAGGCTCAGGAAGGCAGTGCATCTCCTCAGTACAAAGGTCCCTGGGGACTACTTTTTTACAGTTTCTGCATTTGCACTGCATTACCCACTGCAGCAATCAAAGTGGTTCCTCAGCAGAAATGGGAGGAGGTGTCACTCTGGACACCCCAATGGGTCAGGCTACAAGTCATACAGTCCTGGGCTAAAGAAGTTGCATGTGCATCATGCAGCATCTCCTGCTGATCTTGCCACACAACAAAGTACATCCTTCGCTCAGTGGCATTTTCCATACAGCACAGAGTTCACACAGCTCAAACCTTTTCCCCAGGCTGCCAACCTGGGCTGAGCTTCCGTGATTCCTTGCAATTCTGGCTACTCAGAAATGTTGGTGATTCCTGGCACATGAGTCTTGAGTGTTTGAAAAGAGACCATGAAATCTCCTTGGTTTGTTTCAAGTCCTCAAGAACTGCTTTATTATAAAGACCCTGCAAAAAGATTAAGCTCAATCCAAGCTGCTAGAGAGAGAGTCCTTGGGAAAAGCTGGTGTGCTTGGCCTGATGAGAACCTGAGCACAGCAGGGAAGCTGGGGAGCAAGAGAGTCTGGCTCCTTTCACCCCAGGGTGACACATAGGTGCTCAGTGCAGGCAAAATCTCTAGGACAAGAATGTGATGTTAAGGAAGTTCCTGCTCAGTAGAAGAGAACTGAAATGTTTCAACATCTCATAGCTTGTCAAGTATTGGCAAAAACTTCCTGAGAGCAGCAAAAATGCTTCCCAGTGTGTGTGATGAGCAGGCACCCAAGTTTCGAGACCTGCACTCCAAGCAGATTAATGCTAAGTGACAAAGTGATCTTCTGGTAAAAAATGTCTAAACCGTCCATTTCTTCCCTTTTACTCATATTTTAATATAGAGCTGAATAATTTCAGATGGCAGTCCCCTCTACTCTTAAACAGTCTGTTTCTTTAAAAAAAAAATAAAAGAAATCCCATCCTGAGGTGACATTTATCTCCCCAACATGGAGAATGTCAGCTGGCTGATTCAAGCACAAAAGAGTAATTTCAGCCACACCTAGGTCACACCAAAGAATGTTTCAGGCTCCTCTAACTACATAGAGCGCTGCTTGGATGTTCATGCCACAGAGCTCTCACACAGTGATGAAGGCCCAGTATAGAATAGACCATCAGCATCCCTGAGTATAGGGCTGTAATTTGTATCTAAGGCCTGTGAAACAAAGTTCTGGAAGTGAGGTGTTGGGGAACTTGCACTTGGGAACATATTTTGAAGACTACTTTGACTATAGCAAAAGCAACAGTGGCAGTGATTGTGTGTTGAATTATTTTATTCCAGTGTGTGGTTTTCACAACTTGACTGGAGGTGGCTAAGTTTCTCATGCAGTGATAACACATTCGTCAGTCATGTTTGTAGCAAGTGACACAGTAAAGCTGGAGACAAGGAGCAGCTTTTCCATGACCAGAGCATGGCAGTCCCATATGGAGGGAGCCTGATGAAATTTCACACCAGACATATGTAAGTGGTGGGCAGACACTGCAAGATACTGAAGATCTTTCACTTCAGTGGAAATGACAAGTGCTGAGAAAACTCAGTGCCTTAAAGGTTAAGACTGACAGGTATTTCCAGATTTCCTCTATATTGTGGGAAGCATCACAGATTCCGGAATCAGGGTCTGAAATAATTTGTTCCTCATTTTAGGCTTCATTGTTTATTCTCTTTTTGTACGCTTCCTGTCTCGATTATATTCTCCTACGAATGGAGTATGCATTTTATTATGAAGCAATTTTTTGTAAGTGTTCAATTCCAACAAACATTTTCAGTAAATCAAAATTCACCATTTTAATTCAGTGTTGCCTAGCAAGCCTTTGACTGGATTGGCTCTTTAGTATTTAAATTTATGAATCTTTAGTATTGCTTCATCAAATCTCTCACTTTGTTGTAAAAAGGAGGGTAAAGAAATCAAACAAGAAGACAAAAAAGGAAAAAGCCTTTGTTCCCTCCTTATTTCCACCTTATTTCTCCCTTATAATCCCCCAAGAAAAGAGGGATAAATAAAATATCTAAGAAGATACATTGAGAGACCTGAAAGCTGACAGTTTGCTCCCATTTCTCTCCTCTCAATCTCCTTTACCTGTGGGGAAAAGTAGAGGAATATGAGCCATTGTCCTTTCACTTCCCCTTCACAAAGATCAGAGAAGTTTAAAAACAAAGAGAAAATTAAAACCTGTGATTGAAAGTCAACAGAATTACTTGAATTACTTTGTTTCAAATATTTTTTGGCAGAAAAATGTATTACCTGGCAGGGGAAAATTTTGACATTTCATTTATTGGTCAGCTCTATTCATTAGCAGTGTGTTAAGAGTTAGGCGCTTCTTGTGTAGACCAAATTATGTCCATGACAGATAATTAGTCCAATCCCACTGAACCTCATGGGATTTTCTGATTTTAAGCTAAATTAATAGGTTTGTATATTAAAAGAAGGGAGAAATAGGGATTGAAAGATCTGGTGAGACTGAAGCCTGTGGAATGAAGCTGGATGCATTAGCTCTGACAGGAGTGCTTGCAGTCTGTGACAGCCTCCCATCCTTCAGAAGGACTGGGCTCTTTTTCTTCGTAGAGCTCACACCAGCAGAAATGCAGAAAATCACTTTATTCTGGGAGTGAGCTGGGTGCTGGTTCGGAGGTTCATATTGCAGACAAGTATTTATTTTACACTGGTGACTAGAGCTGCCCTCACCGGCTGCACGGTCCGGAGGGCTCTGTGTAGCTCTGACCAAGGGTAACGCTCTTGCTGGGCACAAAAGAACCCCAAATTGATGTACCAGAATCTCACAGCAACTTGTAATTTTCTGTGCATGCTGCTCACACAGTAAAGAAGATAATTTATAAGTCTTGGAATAACAACTCAAACTGGCTATTCTCACTGCATTTGTTCTCACTTCTGCATCCATAACACAGAAGTACCCAGAAGCACGTGAAGGAAAGTTCCCCTGTGCTTTGTCCTCCTCTGCTGACCCTTCCTGCCCAGGGACTCCTGAATGAGGCAGGTGCAGTATGAAACAAAGCTGGTGTTCAGAGGAGAGGAGAGATCACATTAAGTCCCATCACTTCTTTCTTGAGGTGAACACCCAACATAGATTTCCTGGCTCCCACTGGCGTGTGTCGTAACCATGGGACCACATCACCTCCAGTTCCTAACTTCTATTATAGCATCACATTCCCCTATTCCACGGGACAGTTCATTGAACCTCCCTTTTCCAGTTCCTTCCACTATAAAAGGGTGACAAAGAGACTTGCCAGCCTCACTTCTGTCGCAGGATTAAATGTGTGCAAAGTTTGATGGAAATACAAGGTGTGAATGCTGACTGCTGTCAGCAAAGGAAATAGGCCAGTTTAGCAGGTTAGGTTACCACCTATAACTTCTGTATTTACTGTAGCCAGGGACACGGAGTTGGGTTCTTGGTTCCAGGGTTATATTCTACTTGTTGGTGTGCAATAAAGTATGAGAGTAATTTTAAGATATATCAGAGATACAATGCTGGTACTGATGGACACAACAAATATCAAAGACAATAACTTAGTGTTGGGCTAGCCATGTCAAGCTCAATCCCACTTCAACTGCTTTCCAGGAAAATAGATTTCTGGTTTTAAATATGAGGATTAGCAACAGCAGATTTAGGGCTTAAAATAAAGTATGTATTTTAGATTTATTTAAGGGCCTTTAACTCCCAAACACTTTGCTTTAATATACCGCTTTCTGGGCTGACATGGCTTTCATTTTTCATCACTACTTTACATTCCAGTGTTTGAATGCTTTACGCAGGGGAAACCTGAGTTTTTAAAAAGCTGAAATTCTGCTGCTGCTGCTGTTTAAGCAATGCTTTTCCTTTTTTCTCTGTCTGTAGCAGGTTCTTAGCGGAGAGAACTATAATTCAGAACAATTCAATTTTCCATCATTTGCAAGAAGCAAGAAGCAAGACACAGTAATGGCTTAATCCTGATTATACGCAGCCATTTGTGAGGACTGACTTCCAGATGTTCATGTTCTTTTATTATTTCTTTTTCTTTTTAAATGTGAAAGTTATTCATTTTTTTTGGACTTGGTGCTAGGAAAGAAATCTTTCAGATTCCCAGGATAGAAGCACTGATCAAACTTCAGTCAAACTGAAGTCAGAAAGCCACCCTGAAGGTCTAAATATTTGCTGGACAGGTCTAAATCAGGCTGCAGCAATGGAAATTTTTCTGTCCTAAATTCTGCCCTGGAGGGAATTTCTACTTGGAGAAGAGCATGTTCAAGCTTCACTTTTCCTTGGACTCTCTTTACAGATAGCTAAGTATGGTGAGGTCAGAGCTCTAGGATCTGATTTGCATCCAGCCAGCTTTGACCTTGTGAAGGCACTGGCTGCACTGCCAGCCAAGATTTCATGGTTAAAGGTCAATTAAGATTATTACTTAAATTCCGAAGAATTGGGGGAAGGGGGGGGGGGGGGGAAGGGGGAAGA
This sequence comes from Psittacula echo, assembly GCF_963264785.1. Classification (NCBI taxonomy): domain Eukaryota; kingdom Metazoa; phylum Chordata; class Aves; order Psittaciformes; family Psittacidae; genus Psittacula; species Psittacula echo. Next base: position 19,880,614 of record NC_137743.1, on the reverse strand, counting down.
AGACAATGACAAAGTGTTTGAAAGCCAAAAATGAATTTGGTAGCAAATGTTCTGTGTATACCAGGTTTTAGATCCCATATCTTCTAGAGTTGAATGTCCAAGTCACGCAATCCCCGTAATAGGCGTTTCCTGTAAACTGTGCTTTCTGGCTCAGTGATGCAGGCTGGCTTTTGAGATGTGAGCTGCTCTCCCCAGTTTGTTTCCAACAAAAGAGTGCCTTTTTAAATTGAATTTTGGTGCTATCTTTGCACGCATTATTCTAATCATCCTGCTGGGAGGGTTCTCAATGTAGAGAAACCAGGAGGTTCATGCTGAGGCTCTACTGTGAGGATCCAAGGGATAAACTGGAGTTCATGCAGCTGACTTTTGAGCAAGCTTGCTAATAAAATTTAACTCTTAAAGGAGAAAGCTTGGTCCTGACAGCTCTGATTGCCTTGGCACACTGTGATGGAAATGCAATTACAAGGTTGGACTGCTGTCAATTTGTTCCAGATAGAGAAAGGGAAGGAGAAAAACCGGGTTTTTAATTAAAAATAAGTAAGCCCAGTTTTGAGAGCTTCTTGCTTAGCTCAGCATTATCATTACATTTCCATTATGGTGATCCCAGATACACGTATTGACAAATTTTCTCCACTTCAGCAGGTAAAGATGGCCTCTTGGTCACAGTCATGAGCTGGCCAGAAGGACTCCAGCAAGTGCTCTCTCTGAGGCTGTCTCATGGGCTTCCAAAGATCTCCCAGTGCTGTACAGTGGTCCCTGCAACCATGATTTTTGGCACAGTAGCTCACAAGAGCATAATGATAAATCACTGTTGATTATAACATAGCTATACAATAAAAAATATGGGGCCTTTCATTGTACTGTACATATAGGCCTCTGCCTGCCAATTTCACCTGCTTGGCAGCAGTTCTGATCTGCTTGAATGGCAGGAAGGGACAGCGTGCTTCCATTACACCAAGATGCCTTGTAAGGGAGCATGCTTCTGAATCCCACCTCTGCCTCTGAAGGACTGTGTAACTACTACACCTTGTCTCAGCCCCTGCCAGCAGAGCTCTCCCTCACAGTACATGTCAAGTATTAATTACTGCTCGTATGCTGCCTGCAAAGATCACTTACTGCACCGTGAAAAAAATGCCAAATATTATTACAGCCTCTGTATGGGAGACTGGGCTGAGTTCTCCAGCAAAGCCCTGACTCCAAGCAGAGGTTGTGATTGTGGGGAGCAAAGCAAAACAAAGCAAAATAACCCAGGAGGTGCTTTAACGCAGCTGAATAAAGACACAGAACAAATCTTTCTGACAAAAGTAGTGTTGAATTAGTGCAATCTGATCCCTAAGCTAGCTATGGAGATGCATCATATTCATCACCCAGGAGAAAGGAGTCAGCACGGAGCTGGGGTGGGGGGGTGGCATGGGCAGTATGGCTAATTGTAGAGGCCTGCTGGTAGATGGAAAACATCTGGTTTGTGTTTGAGTTAAGAAGGGATATTTAACTCTATTACCCAGATTTGTATCTGTCAATTACTTATTCAGATTTATTCACATAGGCTCACGACATCAAGGTTATGCAAGGCTGAGAAGTCTTTGTGTGTTGGGAGCCTTAGAAAGTTGATGTTAAGGTAGTAAAGTTACAACAAATGCCTGCAGGTCTTTCAGTGCTGTGAGCAATGGTACCTGTGCACATTGGTGACTGCTGATGTAAACATGGATGACGTGGATGCTGTGTGTGTGGGAGTAGGGAGGCACCTGCCCATGTGCCCAGTGGTCAGTGTGGACAAGGGAATGTGAATAAACAAAGGAACGTAGCTTGGAGACACTAACACACCCCAGCTGAAATATAAATACAAATAAAACACAAACACAAACACAAATACGAAATGCAAATGCAAATGCAAAGGCAAATGCAAATGCAAATACAAATATAAATACTTTATGACCAGCAGCTCACAAATAGAATGAGTAGGGGTGCTTTTAGTTAGTTTCTTCAACACTAAGCTGTCTCTACCTTTCAGTTCTCCTGTGGCAGTGTTTTACCCCTTCATAATATTTACTTACAGCACCACCCTTAATATCCCCATGTCCTCTACCTTGTCCTGCCCTACAGGCCATCAATTCCTTACCTTCCTCTTCCAGTGCTCCTCCTTCCCAGTCTTATGTCTCTTTATCCACTTTCCTAATGAAACATCCTTACTGCTGCATCCAGATACCCAATCTTTCCTTTTGCCCTTCTCAGTGTGGAAGACCTGAGATGTGTTTGGTGATTTACAAATACTCAGTCCCCTTGAAAAACAAACCCAAAGCATCTCAAACCAGATGTCCAAGCTGAGGGGTAACTTCAGAAAGGGAGCTGAAGGTGACTTTTCACTGGTGACCCAACCTGACAGCCCTGGGACCTGTATTTACAAATTCAGGGCACCAAAACACAGTGCACTGAGCCTGACAGTAACTGTGGGATTATTCTTCTACCACCTCCCTCCAGCTTCTAGCTTGAAAGTATTCATTCTGGGAGCAGGGACTTTGCCAGGTTTCTTAGGTGATTATCTGCACTGTAGGATTAGCAAAAAAAGTGAAAGCAAATAGGTCACAAATCACTCCTAGGCTGAAATTATTACCCTGCACTGTCCCAGGAATCCCCATGAGGACTGAAACGCAAAACACAAGTGCCACAGATTTGTGAGATCATCCCCACTCTGGTTTATCAGCAATGGTTTCAAAGACTGCTAGTCAGCCAGTCCCTGGCAGGTGTAAGCCTATATTTAACGTTGCTCAATGCCAATTGTTATTTAAATGCAAATAGGGACCTTTTTTTCTTTCAATTTCATTTAATTCCTCCAAGATATTTACTATAATTCATCATGTTTATAACTTGTGAAATTAACTTCCCTCCCATAGAGTTCAATAAATAACACTTTTCCTGAGTAGCTCATTCACAGTGCAAAACTGCCTTCTTCATATTTTTCACTTCATAGAATGAAAACATATGAAGTGGTTAAGATTTACATGGTCAGCTCTGGCAGGCTTTTTATATTTATTTGGGTTGCAAGATATAAATCAGTACTGGGCTTTTCTCCAAGAATGGGTTATTTGTTATCTTCCTAAATGTGTGTTTCTGGGTCAAAATTTGATAAGGTGTTTTTAGCATTATTGCATGGGGTAGGTAGGGTTTACATTGTTCCGTGCCAGCTTCTGTGTTTTAACTGCAGAACATTACCTTTGACTGCATTTTATCACAATGGATCAGTGGAAGTTTGAAAATTTTCCCAAGTCAGAAATAATGTGTGATGGTGAATCAGATAGTGTTCTTCAGGGACAGTCCCATTTTACTGAATAGCCCATAAACATATGTGTGATCAGTAGTCGCATTTTTTGATGATTTAGAGCCATGATTTAAAGTCACATGAATATGGCTTCTTATGCTCTTTAAATCTGTATGAAATCTAATTGCTTTTGTGGGGAGCTTTCTGCAGGACCAGATTTTAACTTCACACAAGTCTTTCAGGCATGTAGCGATATGGGGGCATGTGGGATCTTTAGAAATGCTATAATAGACCCCTCTATTTTAATGTTCGTGATAATTGCTTCAACTCAAGTCAAAAGTCCATGGTGGATACACGATACTATTGCTGAATCAGTCAGGAATTTTCTTTATCTGTTTCAAATATTACACCTGGGAATCTCCATCCCTTGGTGTAAGCTTGAGCTACAGGTAATGCACAGTGCAGGAACAGGACTTTGGTGGCTTTGTAAATTCAAGCCACCAGAAAAGTAGTTGACTGGGGTTCTATGAACCTGGCACTTTAAGCATCAGCTGGGCAACTGAATTGAAATCATGGCAGATAAATACCTCTGTAACTGTAAGGGCCCAAAACAAGAATGCTCAAGATCTAAGACCTGACCTTATGTACAAACACAAATATGGAAAATTTCCATGGATATTAGTCACTCCTGATTCACCCCTGCTTCGCTTTTGTAGACTGGGTGATATGGAAGTCCTTGATCTCTGTTTTCTATCACACCTGCTATCCTAAGAGGTTTGGTAAAAATAAACAAATGTAAACTTTGAAAGTCATATCTACATTCATAGAGACCTAATTCTACTCTTTAGCCTTGAATCTATATGGAACTCGTAAGCTAATGCTTTGTCTTTGCATATATCTCTCTTGTGGGCATGTCATGAAAACCATTAATAACCCACAGACAATTTTAGCTTTGCCCAGAACTTGTTCTCTGCAGCAGGAAAGCTATAGGGTGACTTGTGCAAATTAGCAAGGTCATCTCATTCATTACATGCAGAGCTCTTAAAAATTCTCTTTGTGAAAAATCCTCTAGTTTACACAAGGGTTTGTTCTGGATTCCTCCAGAGGGGATTAATAACAAAATACTTCTTCTAATGTCAATATGATATGTGATGACACAACAAAGTAAAAACAAGCCATATTTTGTTCAAACCCTGACATCTATAACTCCACTTTCTCAGAATCTTTCATTCCAAATATAATGATTTTACTCTTTATGCTGTCATTGGCACATCACCTTGTTTTGTGGAATAGAATTTCTCCACTACATGAACCCTCTGCATGTTTTTCCAGCTCAAGTTCTGCATCAGAAGTGAATAGAAGCAAAATGCCAGTGTTGCTTGGGTTTGGTCTTTCTGCTGTGAAAAAGGTTTGTAATTTGATTTCTTTTTCACTAGACAAAAATCTCTTCCTCCCCTGCAGAACTATTCTCAGATCTCTTTCTCACTTTCTCTCTTCATCTTCAGTTTCACTTTTCAGTTTGTTCATTATCTCTGGAAGTAAACCCTTGAAGTTGTCCCTGTGCTTGAATACCTTTGATATGCCGAAGTTTCTCTTTGTATCCCACATTCCTGCTCCGGGCAGCTTCATTTGTTGACTCTCTGATAGCAGACATCGCTGTATATGTTGCTGATCAGAAATGAGAGGAAAAGAATGCAAAAAAGAAAGAAGTAAAATACCTAAAAGTTTGGTTTGGCAAACAATTCAAAGCCTCATATCTGATCAGTCATGACCTCCCCTCTGTCACTAACATGTTTCACTACAATTTACATTTAAACGTTGTTAAATGAAGACTTTTATCTTGGCTGCCCACTCCCTCTGAGAACGTTCTTTCCTGCCACTTTCACCTCATGCTACTTTTACAGAAACACAAGGAGAGATTGAAACCCCATGCCTGATGGCTCTATTTTAACTCCATGTATAAAACCCCTTTTTTCTAGGCACCATTGTTAACTGATGGGCAGTGCAGGCAAAGCCATGACAGGCACAAGAAGAGGAGAAATATCACTACAAGGAAAAATAAGTCACTGCAAAGGATTATGCTTTATGGCCAAGAGGCTGAAGCTCTGAAACAGTTGTACCTTATGGAGAAGAGGCTGAATTTGAGAGAGATATTTATTAATGTGGAGTTACAAAAAACTATCCCTAACACTAATTCAGAGAGTACATGATAAGATGTGGGTTTGGTTAGGCAAGGGATTCCTAGGGCCCCATCCTCCTGTGTAATGGGCCTGTTGTCATCTTTCCCCAGTAAAATAGCTCACTCTCACAGGTAGCTGTGATGAAGGTCAACAGTTGGATCATTCTGATTCCAATGGGACCTGCATCTGGTCCTCTCGCTATTTGGAAACTCCACATTTCACACAGCATCAGAAATTCATCAGCATGTGGTAATTAGTGATGTGTATTAATGATGTACACAAACCAGAAGGGCTGGGTGTCTCTAGGAGAGGGGGAGGTGTTAACATGACAATTAACTCCTAACTATTAATGTGGTTTTTCCTTGCCTTCACACTCCCCCAGATTCAGGAAGAACTGAACTTTTATATCTGTTTAAGATAAATGTCTCCTCAGAAACTGGAGATATTAACTTCAATTAAGCCTTTGTTTTCTGGCGGAGATTTTCCTTCCTTTTGAAATATTTAGTAATGGCTCAGGCTTAGAAAATGTGATCCTTGTGCACTTAGTATCAGTTGCATCTTGCTTTTGTGATATTTACCAACTCTGTATTTTACAGATTACTCAGGTATTTCACCAAAAGTGACCTGTGTTTTATGGGTCTGTAGCCCGCTGGTCACTCTCCTCCTCTGTGATATCAAAATACCCCTGACCCTCAGAGATTTGGATTACTGTATTCATTTGAGGTAGGTTGAAACATTATCCACCCTGCATGGATGTGGAATTGAAGCACATGCCAGATGAAGTGATTTAGTGTAAGGAAGGAAGTCTGTAACTGCTCCACAAGGAATTGAATGCGGGTTTTCCTAGTCCCAGTGTGGTATCCCCCACCCCAGACAATCCTTCTCATGCCAAGTGCTCCAGCACTAGATCTGTCATTAGGCAGCAAGACCCTCTGTGCTAATGATGCTTGAACCCAGGCATGAGGATCACACAGTGCAACACTTCTGAATAAAAGCCTGATCTACAAAACCTGTAGTAAAGGAACAAAGCAAGAGAAAAAAACCAGGGCTGGACTTGACACACTTTGATTTCAGCATGAGTGAGGCCAGAATGCAGCTCTAGAAAATATAACACAATATTATTTTGAGCAAAGGTTGTTAATGAGACCACATGTAAACTGGGGAGGACAGTGTGGGTGTACAAGAAAGCAGACCTAGGCTGTACTGGCTTAACATGCTTTTCAAATCATTCTCCATTAGCCAAAGAATTACTGTTCTGCTTACTACACAAATGGAGCACTGAAAATAAAGGCCATTATCTGTCCAATCAGCATCTGTGTCGCAAGTGTTTTGGTGTGGGTGGGTAGCTGTGAAATATTTCCAGATATTATTGCCAAGAAGAGCTTGAAATATCACCAGAAAACAAAAATTGCACTAAGGATAAACAAAACAAAAAGGTCAAAAGACCCCCAAATGAAAACTCCTTACAATGAAACATCGATACCTTAAATGGGAGAGGAGGCAGGGCTTTGTGGTCCGGGAACATTTTAGAGATTCTCATCCCTTTTGAATGTGTTTGACAGATTGGTTAGTTAATAGCAATAAATCTGGGAGGAGATCAAAAATGTAGGAGGTAAATGCAGATACCAAATAGGAGTGTTGAAATAGTGATAAAAGCTTGTAAAAGTCAGGTGTGGGGACCTGGTGCATGGTGCTTTCTGAGGACACAGAGAGCATGGAACTTGTTGAGAGCTTTCTCTGGCAGTGACTTTTCACTTGCATATCTACTGCAGCACCTGAGCCTTGGAGCCAGGCATCAAAAGCTGGGTTAAACAGGATATTTATATGAGCAATAAATCAAAATGCTCATGGCTTGAGTGCAATAGGTGATGCTCTGGCTAGAAGAAAGCTATAGGCAACATGAGCATATAGGCAAAATGAGCACAACTGTTTTCTGAAACTTCTGTGGTACAGTGAGGTGCTGTTATTACACACTCGCCACATGTGGAGAAAGTACTTTGAGGGCTGCAGTAGCTGTTCTAATGTGAGGTATATCAGTTTTGAAGCACCGTATTTTTCTGCAATGTCCTAGTGGAGGCTGCTCAGCTTTCTCAATAGTATCAGTAAATGAATGAGCTGTTTATGAAACAGTCACAGATTAGCCCCATACTAGAAAAGGTTTTGGCTTGTTTCTGCATGAGGCAAAACACATGCGCTCAGTAGTACCAAAATATTTCAAGAAATTTTTCACAGAATTGGCCACTTTTAAAAATCACTCACAACAAAGTCAGTATTTTTGGCATTTTTGAAGCAAAAAGTAATTTGAAAGTTGTTTTTTCATCTTGGAAAATCTTAATTTCATTAAAAGTAAGCTAAAATATGCTTTAAAAGAGGTTTTAAAGGTTTTTGCAGTCTGTCAAAAATTTTCACACGATTTCATTAAAAATCAGGCCAAATTCAACAAACCTGACTATTCAGCAACGTAAGGCATACAAACCTCTAAAACTTCAAATTTAAAACCAGCAACCCCCAACACCCTCCCACATCACTGTTGCTCCCACAACTGCTGAAAAGCAGTACTACTCCTACAACACAAGTATCTATCCCAGTGTCTACAGTCAGAATTCCTCCCTGGGTCCTCTTCGCTGTTTTGCTGGTTGCCACCTCAGGGCTGCCCTTCTGGTGCTGAATATTTTACATGTTGGGTAAGACAAGTCAGCAAGAATCAGCCTGGGGCCAGAAAGTGTGTTGGATAGATGAGAAATCCATTTCTCCAGCATTCCCTCCATTGAACAAAACAGAGCTTTCTTTAGTGTTTCTTAGGAAAAAAGCCTTATGACATACATGGTCACAAGGAGCACTTCCAAAGCAGCTGTTACTTGCATTCCTCGGGGGCACAGGAGTTGTGTTTTATACCTTATATGATCCTGTTGAGGTTTTTACACCTGTGTATTAGATAACCAGCTTAGACATGGCCATTTAAAGAAAGCCCCTACTTGAAACAAAAGATTTAAAGCCCCCAGAAGGATTGTCAGGCAGCTCAGCACACTGATGTATTCCCCTGGCTTTCTTTCTCCTTTCCTGTTCTTTGTGCACATTTATCTGCCTTTCCGTGGCATCCACATGGCTGTGCAGTAATACACAACACTGCAGGCGAAACCAGAGGCAGTGGAAAGTAAGGAGCGAGAACTGGGGGTGACCCCCGAGGATCCAGGCAGCCTCACTACTTCTGCAGTAGAGCCACGTGGGATGATCTAATACAGCTTCAACATGTGCAGTACGTATTGTCTGTATTTTAAAGTGTGCTTTATTTAGGTCCAGGCAGACAGAGAACGGAAATGAGTTTCCACAAACAATAAGAAAGCACAGACATCTAAAACCACATTCTTTCCTGGGTTGTACTGTGCCACTCCATGTTCCTGCAAAACCTGAGGATTTCCATGTGAAGGCAAAACGATGGATGTAGCATCACCACTGCTCATGTTTGGGTATGCAGCTTCCCTGATGAGGCTGGCAGCCCATGTTACCTTGCATCCTGAGGGATGTGATCTACCTATGTGCCTCAGCAGCCTATGGAGGAGAGTAGAGAAGCAACATGAAGCACTCCAGCAGCTGCTGTCATGAGGCTTCACAACAGCTTTTCAGATCAGCAATGATCTGACTTTTGGCCAGTTAATTCTCCCTTTTATCATTAACAAAAAATTTCCTGTAGAGTATTAACTGATAGATTCTTTTCTTTTTTTTTTTAAATTGATTTTTTCTATGAAAAATCCAGAACTAGTGCTCCAGGCAGCATCAAAACCATCAAGAAGTTTAGGTCCTTCCTAAAATGTAAACACCAGTGCAAGCTGAACTACTGAGTTGCTCCAATGGCTTCAGTAAAAGCTTCATTTTTTCAGCCTTTGAGCAAAGATGCTCTGCTCAGATCCTAGTCAGCACCCAGCAAAGGTGGTCTTGGCAGGGGGAGAGCAAGGGCCGTGGGGAGAAAGGAGCATAAGCTATGGTAGATCTTTGATGGCACAGCTCTGTATCTGACAGATTCAGCTGGCTTAAGCCAGGCCTTTAGCCTCAGTTTCTAAGTCTTTCCCTGTGTAAAGGGAGAGCTGGTCCTGGAATGCTCCACTTGGCTGGCTTCTCCCATCTTCTCCAGTCAACCTCTTGAGAAATTTTATTAAGGAGATTTAGGAAACTCAAGGCATTAAAACAAAACAACAAAAGGGAAGCGGCGCAGTCTTAGAGTGCAAGTCATTCTCGATAAGTCAGCCTATGACTTTGTAATACAAACAACATGAAAGGCCTCTGAGAATGGAGCCTTGCTCTAATAAAGCTTTCTCTAGGAAATGCTTTGGCACGGGGTTTATCTGCTGCACTTTACCATTTTGATCTGAAAGAAGTCCAGTAATTGCATGGAGTCTGCCCTTCTCCGTGGGTAATGAAGCTGCCTGCATGTTTCCACTGCTTGAATGCAGCCAAAATGAGTACGCGAACATTCGTATTGCAAAACAGTTCTGTGCTGTTACTAATCCCACCAAAAAGGCATGGGGAGTTTTACGGAGAAATGTTTCTTGGCTGATGCAGACCTGCTTGTGCCTGCTTCTCATTTCTGAGTAAGTCAAAGGAGGGATCACTTGCCTTTTACTCCTGCCAGAGTCTACTGAAATCCAACAATCCTTCATCCCATAGGGAGCCAGGGGGCCAGTGTTCAAGCCTGGGTGGCTAATAGAGGAAAATCCATGCTGAATACCCCACCAGTGAACCAGGGAGAGGGCTACTGGGGAAAGAGATTTCATGGCTCTCTGGTTTACCTTTACCTTCAGTGGGATGACTGAATCTGGTAGGCTTCTGCTCAGTAGCTTTGATACTATTTTTCTATACATTAGATGCTTACAGCTATCACATGTGCTCAACAGACCTGTGTATGAGCATTAAAAGTTTCTGGAGAAGCCTGAGGTTTTTTAATCCAAGAAAATGGCAAACTTGGATCATCCATATCTTGAGTCTGTATCTGGGAGTAAGAATAGCTCCCTATCCTCTGTACAGGAAGGTACTTATGTTTCTAAACACAGAAAACTCATCCTCAGTGGTGTCAGCTGTGAACTGCAGGCTCTTCTGGACTGGGCTAGGTCTGCCAGGCACATGGGCTGGGCACAGTCTAAGCATGTTCACAAATTAAATGCACATTAAATAAGTATTTGTTTATTTGTTGTTATTTTTTGACAAGTTTCATGTCTGAAATATAAACATTACACCCTGAAACCCTGCAGGTAGAAAAGCTGTCTGTTCTCATATATCAGGCAAGTGGAGGAACACTACTACTGCAGGGAGAAATTCACCTCTAGGAAGCTTGGTGGGTCTCTCTAACTTCACATGCAAGCAGCGAAAGAGGTGCTGCAGGACAAGGAGCTCTTCTTTATTACTTTGCAGCGATGGATATTTCTATGGCCGTAAAGGCTTCACTTTGTGGGTTTGTGTTACTGTTGCTCAGTGTGCTGTTTGGAATGTCTCAGAGTGTTGAGCACACAGTCCTTCATCAGAACGGTACCTTGTAGAAAGGACTTTTTGGAGTTGCTGCAGAGTAAGTCCTTGAGCCTCAGCTAACTACCACCAAAAGAAATTCAAACTGAGGGAAGTGTTGGATTTAAGTACTGGGACTTAAGTAACTTAAGGAGCAGGGATCCTTTGCACAAAGTTGAGACAGGTTTTGAGTAACCAGAGGGTTGTAGGAATGTGCTACTTGCAAAGACAAATGATGGACCATGGCAGAAGGCATCTGCTTCTTAAGCTTGTACTAGGAACTGAGTCAATTAACTTTGGAAAGTGCTACCACAAGAAAGAGGTTCACTGCTCTTCTATAAGCACTGGATGGTTCTGACCTTTCAGTCCCTATCAAAGCTCTTGTTAATAGGCAAGTGCTGCCTATTAAAGGTACCCAGAGTACCTACGTAATGAGCACAAAATGCCACAGCAGTAGCTCATCAGTGGTGGTTTATTAGCTTGAGGACGGGCTTTACCCTCTCCCTTTTCTGTTTCTCCCTGGTCCTCACTGCCAACAACTTCTTGCATATAACAAGAGCCTTGTGGTTGCCAAGGAGAGCCCACCCCCACAGAGAGGAGGAGAACATGTGGAGAAGAAGTAGCAAAGACCATTATCATCATTTATACAGCAATGGGAGACTGGCAGCCAAGTGTTGTTGGCAGTAAAGCTTTCAGCTGCTCTGGGAAGATTGAGAGTGTTCTCATAATGATTCCCAGACATCTGCTTCACAGCAATTTCTTGGACTCATTCCCTTTCTGGATTGCTTTCCCCCTCTGTTTTATTGCCCTTCTGAAGGGCAGGGGCTACCAAATAGGCACAAGGCGGACTCTCAGAAACAGGGGTCTGGAAGGGGACACTGTGTCCCAGGCACACAGTTACTAGTGGAACTCGGGAGGGCACTGATCCCCTGACCTAGCTCCAGTCCTTGTGCTGGGACCTCCAGTCATCCACTGCTCCTCACCTTGGCTTTTCCTGCTGTCTGCCAGGGGCACTGCCTGTCTCCTGGTCTCTTCAAGCTCTAGGCAGTGTAAGCAGGAGAGGCATCAGAGAGGCTGCCCTGCAGCAGAAGACAGCTGATACCTTCATTTTGATCTGCCCTTTTGTGAGGAAACCTTCACTTCCCATTTACCCAACGTCAGCAGTGACTTGCAGTTCCCCAGGAATGACACAACAGCCCATCTTTGTGGGGAGCAGAGATGGGGCCATCGTTCCTTACTGGCTTGTTGTTTTTAAGGAACTAGGGCAAAGTTGAGAAGACTAGCCTTCCCTCCCCCCCTCTCCCCCCTACACCCCCCCATAAATCTACAACTGGGAAACAATCACAGCCATCTCCTTCCAAAAATGTGCAGTCAGACTCATCTCTAGCTGAGACAGGAGTGACGTGCGGTTCCCCAAGCTGTAGCAGGCTGGACAGAGCAGATGGACTCCAATTTTAATGAAGGCATAGAGAAGCGGGAGGTGTAGAGCCCCAACACACAATGGAAAGGGCTCTGGAGGAAACTTTGTGGCTAAGGATTCTAAGCAGACATCTTTGCTGATGTATAATTGCTTAAATGCAGCTTGGCTGAAAGCTAGGCTTATATTAGGGATTTTTGCTTTCTGTTAACCACCTGGAAAGTGACATTCATTTCTTTGTCTCTTGTATTCCTGGGTAGGGGTGCAAAGTCAGAAATTTCTCTGATAAGGACTCAAGTCCAGGCATACAGACCTTATTTCCTTGTCACACAGAAATGAACTAGTGACTAGGCTGCAATTCTGTTTTTTTGCCAACGCTACCAATAGCAGAGCTTGACCCACTGTCGCCTTTCCACTATAACATGTTAAGTGGCTGTGATGCTTTGGCCAGTACAAAAGCCCTGGGGACCGTCTGGTTGTTGTGGTTTAGATCTTGGTGGGTATGGATCCCACCAACGGGCAGGGAGGGGACCACGGAGCATCCTGGAGGGGATGTTTCCTCACTGGTGGCTCTGTGCCCCTCTCAGCCCCTGACCTTGCAGCCTGGGCTGCCAGCCCCAGGCCAGCTGGCACCAGGTGGAAGGATGGTCATGGGAACCAGCCTGAGGCCACTGGATGCTTCTGTACACAATAGCAGCCCCCTTTTAGGGGTAGGGACAGGGCAGCCAGGGTCAGGGGTCAGAAAGCTCTGCCTCTGTCTGGTCTGATGACCAGATGTTCTTTACTGGAGGTGGCAGCGGGTTGGCTGCCAAAAACTCTGAGGGAGAGGGGATGTCATTTGGGAAATAGTCTTCCTTCCAGCTGACACATTTGGGCTGGCAGTCAAGAATGTCAGTTGTCCCTAGAGCACTTTTTAGCAGCTACTGCGGCCAAGAGAGGTGTGAAGACAGAGATATGTAGTCTTAATAGATCAGAGACCCAGTCAGCTTCAATTAGACTAGCCAGATGACATCAGAGATAATGTAGAATAATACGAGGCCTATCAGTGTATCAGCTCTGTGAGAGGGGACATGCAGCATTGGCAGGGAAAATAGGCTAGAATATCCTGTGGATCATTTTGATCGTAAGTTTTATGGGGCCAAAGCCCATGGAAAGAAGTTAGTCTTCCTTTTAGGTTCTCTGATGTTTGAGGTATGTCATGGAAAAAATAAAATCCCCTTTTTGCTAACCATATCCTAATCTTAAATTGTTCCTGCTGCAGTTGCTGTACCTGTATACTGGAAAGTTAGGCTGCCACAGAGCTCTGCAAATATACAGACCATCTCTGAGCCTCTCATGGAGTCTTTTGCTCTGTAAAAATATGTAAGTGTGAAGATACTGATTTATCTAGTGCAGAATTGCAGACTTCCCCTTCAGTGAGGTTCAGGATATTTTTGTTATCTACATATTTATTCATTCCTTTTTAAATATTGCCAAATATTTTATCTCAATGCCTTCTTGGCTTTAGACAGTATGAACAAGACAGTTCATGTAGTATGTCTCCTCATTTTCAGACAATAACTAGCAGGCAGCAGTGTTTTTGGGAAAGATACCCTCCAAAGAAGATCTCCCTACATGTCCTATTAAAGATTAGTTTCAATCCTTAAATGAGAAGTTTTAATAATGTTTCAAAACAAGTTTACCATTCATCTTTTACAACTTTGGATATGCTTGTTATCTATAGAGAAATCCATTCCTTTTAGGATCTTGCCCTTTTTGTTTTGTTTTGTTTAACAATACTATGGGAAATTAGTTTTGTAGCTTGCTCATACATTGGCTAGAAAAGTGTTTCCTCTGGTCCATTGTGAATCTGCCCCTTCATTTTTCTTTACTTTTGTCTTGTGGATTAGCCTCTCATTCAAAAACTTTTCAAGATCCTTTCACAACCAACATCTGCTCACCCCCAGGGACCTGCAGGAAAAGATGACAGTCCCTAGTGAAACCCATCTTCTTCATGAAGTGTGCTATGAAAATTTACAAGTGAAGGATTATATAGGACCTGAGTTTTGTGATGTGAAGAGTGCCAGCTGGCAGGGAAACAAGCTATTCTATACTCATTGTCCTGGAAAGCTGGACATTTTAGTTAACCAGAAAGGAATTAAAACCATCGACTGAAAGAACTCAGGGTAACAATAACATCCCAAGAGAAGGCAGGTAGCTGTGTTGGGGTTTTTTGTAGAACATTGTATAGCTTAAATAACAGCAACATAACCTAAAACACTAACATGAAATTAATCTAGATTTGTAATATAATCAAAAAGCTGATATGAATCAGAACAAGAGCTAAAAAGAAACTCTGACACCACTGAAAACAAGTTTCGGTTTAAATTCAAATGTTTTCACAACCCCTCCATCACTCCCTCCCTTCTTCCTTCTCTCCCTCATTTCTCTGAACCAACTAGAAATTTTTCTGCTGAGCAGTTTCCAGACAGCTCAAGATATTCTCTAGAGAAGGAAAACCATATAGCTATGGCCAGTTTCAGTTGCAAACAAGAGCTGGGTAGCCTGCCCTCATGTATATGTACTGTCCCTGGCTCCTGAAATAGGGCAATATTCCCTGATTTGAGCAGAGTTCCTGGGTGGTTTCTGCCCTAGGCAATAAGCAGAGCGTGGAAGTGATTAATGTGGTATGAAATAACCTAGAGATAACATGGCATGCGGTCATTCAGGCAGTTAAAAATCTGCCTGAAATAGGTTTGGCAGCCCCTCTGTCCCCATCAGCATGAGACAAAGGTCTTCCCCACTCTTAAAAAACCTTGTATTGATTTAATTTAAACCACGTGCATTCCCATGGACATGTAACTGTCAACCCAGACTCTGCACCATCCCCTGCAGGTGTTATTCCTAATCTAAGCAAATTACTCAAGGCCTGGTCTCTGTTATACTCTTCTGGTGGTGTTGAAAAGTGTTGTTAAAACCCACATTACAATTCTCTCCTCCATCCTTCCCCTGTTATTGCCTCTGACAAGGTGCTGCTCTGGAACCTGCTCCTGAAAACCTGATGGCTGTTCATCGAGAGTGAGGGGACCATGGTCTGTGGAGAAACCTTCTCCTTCTCTATTTATCTGAGAAACGGCTTGTCACCTACCTCACCTCACTTGGATGCCAGGTGAGGCCTAGGAAGGCCAACAAAATGCTCTTGTTAGGATACATGTATCTGCTTTTCTCAGTAATTCTTTTCCTTGCAGGAGAGACAGGTGGAAAGCATGCAGCCCCAAATTCACAGAGAAATAAAACCAGCTCCTTGATTCCTGTGCCAGACAGGCAGAACAAGACTGCAGAGCTGAGACTGCCCTGCAAAGATGTGGCAGGGAAATGGAGAGCCCCAAAATGAAAATTGACTCTCATAAAAGGAGCCAACATCACCTTGATTTGGTCCATGTCCCTCCCCCCAGGCAGCACATGGTATTTTTAGTCATAGTCATTTTTGAGAAATGTTCCTCTTGAGGCTTTTTGGCAAAGAAGATCCTGCAACGACCCCAGACAGATCTTTCCTGGTGTGTCAGTAGCCATGCCCTAGGAAGATTTTCCTGATACCTAACCTAGCATCCCTTCACTGCATGCTAAGCACATTAGGAGCCTTTAACTTCCAGCTGTCAATGGGCTCTCACTGACCCACGAGGTCCTGATGGAGGGACACAAAGAGGCCGGACTAGGGACCTTAATCAGAAATGCTCGTTACTGACACCACTGCAAGAGGATTTTCTCATTGTTATTTTTGCTGGCACAGAACAGCAGGGCAGATGGGGGCCATGCAATGCCCCTGAGCATTGGGAGATTTCTTACCAGTACCAGCGGGAGAGGTATGGGGATCAGGAGTCAGACACAAGCCTTTGTCTCTTACCTGCCCCAGAGGGTCAAGTTTCCTTCCACTTTGTAAGTATTTATTGTTTCAGATGAAGGATGGTAGGGGTCACAGGAGAGGGGGAACAGTTAGATAATAAAGGATAATATTGCTTCCAAAAGTGTGTCTGGTTTTTCCAACAGCATTAGCTACTCTAATAAAAGATGTTATCTCTCCTTACAAACCTTGACTAGCCTATATCCTTTCATCACCGCTTCAACAATGTTGCTTCTGCAATAAAAATATTTGCAGGCAAGTGAACCTCTGGCTCTTTAGTGATGGGTTGCATCAGCAACTGGAAGGGAAGCCTCCACAGGGAAATGTTCTTCCACAGCCCTTTCAGGCAGCTCTATTCCCAGAAGAA
Source organism: Psittacula echo (assembly GCF_963264785.1). Taxonomy (NCBI): domain Eukaryota; kingdom Metazoa; phylum Chordata; class Aves; order Psittaciformes; family Psittacidae; genus Psittacula; species Psittacula echo. The sequence goes on along the minus strand of NC_137743.1, from coordinate 19,864,021 downwards.
ACACAGCCAATCTGACATATACTGGATTAGGAAAGCAACAGTGATGTGATTATTTTTTGTTGTTGTTGTTGCACCTCTTGTGTTTACATAAGAAATGAAGAAGGAACTGAGGGACAGAGGGGAGCTGGTCTATTGCTTTCAGCATTAGGCCCAGCTTCTGCCAACATGGGCTGTTCATGGAGCTACAGTCTAAGCACATGAGCTGTGAGAGGAGGAATGAATCAGGTTCTGTGGAGGGTACAGTAATTCCTTTGGAGATCCTTACTGGTTTACTTCTGAGTACCCTACAGGATTGCCCTTCTCATTCAGAAGTGGCAATGGGATCATTACAGCTATAACTGATAAAGATGTGTTTCTTCCTACAGCAACAGCACAACAGCACCAACAGCACAAGCTTGGTGCTCCAGAGACCTCTGATCAGTCTTGACATATTAGCCATGGTGGGGATTGTGTTGCATGGGTTAAGGGGCAAACAGGAAATTCAGGTTTGAGATTAGAGCTTTTCAAACACCTCTGGAATTTGATGTGAAACAATTCCTCTGTGCTTTCTGCTGACACCAGATCTCTTTCTTTTCTAGTTTAAATTCTAAGAAGGGCTTGTGCTAGAATTTACCCATCTATAGAGTAGGTTTGTATTCATCTCTTCTCTGAAAAGGAAGCATTGAGGAAATAGGAAAAGCACAAGTGGACTGAAGTGGACTCTTAAGGTTCTTAAGGACGCTTAAAGGTTCAGCTACAACCTAGTTTCCTGAAGAATGTTGTGCTAGGGCAAGCACCACCAGTGATAGAGCTTTATTGAATTTTGGCTTAACAAATTAACTAAGGTGACTTCAAAATATGTGGCTTTTGTTTCTCAGGGGAATATGTTTTAATTCCCCATTCTAAAGCAAACTTGGGACCATGTAGACTGGTGTTTCATTTCTTTAAAGAAAGAAAAGTGCCAGAAATGTAATGAATCATTGCTTCTGAGCAGAGAAAATCCCATATGACTGGGGGTCAACATATTTCTTGAAAAGAAGGCATATTTCTCATTTTGGGATGACCCCAGGTCTTTCTTTTAGCAGCTATAAGAGAAAGTCAGTTTTTCACAAAGCTCACCTTACTTCTTCTTGACTTTAGTTCCCAGCACTACTCTAATGCAAAAAGCAAATCCCACTCCAAGAAAATGTAAGAAACAATTAATGTATGCTTACTATCCTGAGTGCTTGGAAGCTAAGAGCCAGTCACACACATCAGGTCTGAACAGGGAGTCAGAGACCCGTATACCAACTTTGGAGGACAAAATCCGTTCCCAGAAGACCATGGTAAGAAGAGTTAAAAGCAGCTGCTACTGTTCTGTCTTAATAGATGTCCTTACACAGACCACTTGAGTCAAGATTTGTTTCCCAGCAGAGATGTTTCACCCCTTGGGTACAAGGCCATTGACCAACTTTTCCCAGTCAGGAAGCTCCAGTCATCTGTTTGCAGCTATCTAATGATAGAGAGGAAGGGCACATTTTAATTAGAACATTTGAACTCAATTTGAACTCCACAAAGATTGGTGAGGTTCAAGATGCTGGCTCAGGTGCTGTTCATTTTACAGAGCAAATGCCAAAAGGAAGTGAGAGAGAGAAGGAGAGAAAGATCCTAATAAGGGCTGTGTAGACAGGAGTTTGACTGCATTTAAGGGACCCTGGTGGGCCATCATAGCTTTGGGTGACTTATCTCTTCCTGACACATGCTGGAAGCTGCTCACATGCTAGATTTTATTTTTAAAATTGAATGATCCTTAAACATGAAATGGATCTAAGTGACTGTTGGGGGCCTGCAAGGGGACTGGAAGATGGAAACAGTTTATGAATGGGTTCGAGCACCAGGTTGTTCCAAACTTAAAAGTTCCTGCAAACATTCCCCAAAGTGTGTTTACAGAATCAGGCTCTCACCTTGAAGGCTTGATGGAGTTCCTGAACTGTGCCAGTAGTTCTTTAAAACTCTTTGCTGCTGTCAGGCTTTGAAGTGGAGGAATTAATCATGACAGGCCAGAACATGGTGACATAAATGGACTTCACATTTTGCTGATGAGACGGCTGTCACAACACTGTGCTGATTTACACCCAGAAAACAGTTACATGGCTCATTCCTAATAGCAGTTAGGAGACCTGACAGCAATGCTCAGCCCTACAAGTTGGTTTGCTTAAAATCTCAGTGGAAGTGAATGGAACAACTGTGGAGCAAAAACAGTGTCAGTGCACGGAAACTCAGGCTTGGAGTTACGCAGTATTCCTCATTTTGCAAAGTACCACTGGGACTGAGTCATTGCCCTTCTCAGTACCACAGCTTGAAGTGAAAAATCCACCTACTTTCACAGGTCTGTCTGCAACAGCCTATTAAGCTATTTCATTTGGACCCAGAAGGGGAACTTGTTCCACTTGCTTGACAGTGGATCAAACTATGGTTTTTCACATAAGGAATATATTATTTCAGAGATGCAATTAGCCAACTAAAAGGCTTCCTGATGAAGTGTCCATTCTCTGTACCATATGCATTGGTATCCTGATGCAATATTTAAAGAGGACCTCCCTTCTCCTCTGTTCTACAGAAACAGTCCATGGCTTCCATAAGGTCTTTCTCAGTTTCTACTATTTGAAGTGGGTAGGGAATCAGAACCACAGACTTCATTTGAAATGGATCTTTACCAAAATCACCTTGTGCACAGCTTCCTGACACATTCCCACCAGCTTGGAAGAGTATGTCTGGACTTCCCTAGCGGCAATGGAAATTCATTCATTTAATCAGTGTAAACCCTATGAAAACCATTGCTGTGCCCAAACTAAGCCAGGAACATGACTAGCTAATTTTATTCTGTGAATGAAACTGGGCTCATCAGGGCAACCAGCCCAAGGTTTTTGTACATGTCTCAGCTACTGACTGCCAAAGCTGCATCATTTCACTGAACTGCATCTGCTGCACACGAGGCCTGCCTTCCTTGCAAACACTAAGGTGGTGGTTTCATCTTCAATAGCAAAACTGAGGGAAGAGTTTCCTAGCCTTGCCTGCATCTGCGATCTCTCAGGGGTGCTCAGGTAAGGCCACCACATAGCTTGTATCTGTGAAATTACCCATGTTGCCAAAACAAATCCATTGTTATCAGGGCTGCAACCAAAAGCTGCAATGGCAGGGGAGTGAGCAGACCTGCCAGAGCCAGGTGCTTCTCAGGTCTGTTTTGTCGCTAGATAAAATATTAACACTTCACTCCTGATGAGCACAAAGCAGGGAAGTCTCTGCATTTGAACTCGGAAGAGACTCCAACCTGCCTCTGGATGCTTCCTGGTCTACAGCTGCAGGAGGACTTGTTAATGGGTGATGCGGTGTAGTCCAGTTGCACAACACAGGCTTACCACTGTTAAAATGATTCATCATCAAATGGCCAGAGTCATCCTGTGTGAAAGCAAAGTCAGAGCCTCTGTGGGCAGTCCTAGCTCAGACGTTGTGACTAGGCTGTGCAGGACTGTGTTTTGCTTTGCCTGTTAATAGGTGGCAGTAGTTGTATTTCAGGTTTTAGGGCTAGGTTATGTCCCTCATCTTGGAAGTGGGATTTGGAAGAACTGAACTGCAGCTGAAGTCAGCTATGAATTTAGCTGTAGAAGTGCTGGATTTATGAAAGTATAAATAAACTCCAAACCTGTCCCACTGTAATGTCTGAGAGAGCGGGATCCATGTGTGGGTCTGAAACTATAGGAGCCTCTTGAGGTAAGTTTTAAGTGAAAGACAGCCAACTGCTATAATCTACTGCCAGAAGTCTGGAGAGTGGCAGTGATACCTTATGCATGGTGACAATCTCCTGCAGCCATATCTGCCCTCCTTCTGTGACCAGCCTCACCTGCTCCTTTCCTCAAGCTCTGGGCTTTGAGTTGATGCTTAAGGCAAAACACTTTCTTCTGCCTAACTTCACAAGCTATTCAGAGTAGGCAATAGCCTTTGGTCATGTGGGTTTTTTCTTTTGTTTATTAAAGAATCTTATCAAGAGAAGCACCAGAGTGAAATTTGGGTGCTGCTGAAGTCAGTGATTAAACTGCAAGTGACTTAAGGCCAAGTTGCAGCCTGTAAGTTTCGTCTGCAATACCAGTAATGAATACCAGATACTGACTCTTTGAAGTCATTTTGTGCACTTATGATATAGAATCACAAAAAAGTTGTCACTAGTAAGCAAAAGCCCTCAAATACCTGAGCAAGGTTGTAATCATTAATCAAAGTCTTCTTTACATCCACATCAGAATGGATATATATTGAATACATGAGCTAATCTGGTCTTTGAAGTTAATTAATTACATCTCCTTATACATTTCAGTGGATTCAGGACTTGTGCCAATATCCTGGGGAAAGAGGGAATATGGCTGCATTGCTTTCTTCCCCGTTTGCTGAAAGAAAATAACAGATTTTAAATTAGATGTCATATATTTGTTAGATATATTGTGTAGTTTCCCTTACTCCCTCTCTGTCCTATTGACTACCTCTCCCAGAAGTTTAACATTTCATCCAAGACACAAATACCCTGAAAGCAATAAGTAAGTTATAATGAAGAAAGCAAATGCCTAACAGCTGTGGGACAAATTAGGCTGTTGTTATGATGGGCAATTCAAGTAAGGCAGGGGGCAGAACTTGGCCATGTATCTGAAATCAAGTAGTTGAATCTATAATATTAGAAGTTGGCTCAGCATGAACGTGTTTCTTAAATAAAGCAATTATAGATATGCTAAAGGAAATGTGCAAGGCTAGCCAAGATATTCAGCAAAGTTCCTTGAGCCAATATCCCATATTCTCCTAAGATAAACAATATTTCTATCTGTTGTTTCCCGAGTCTGTTGATAGTCCCTACCAAAAAGCAAGAAGAATTAGAGAAAAGGACTGGAAAACAACTCTGTAACAGTTGCAAGGGCAGCATTTTGAAACTAGATCCTTCAGCACAGTCTGTACCAGTCTGAAGTGGACAAGTTTTGAAATAAATCGGAGAAACCACATTCACCAAGAGGCATCAAATGGGCTTTGGGCATGGGGATAGAAGACTTCTACAAGCAATTGCAAAGGCTTGGTGAAGAGTGAGAACAGCCACTTTTCCTGTGCCACTGTGACCAGAAAGTTGAGCAGCACAGTTACTTCTGCTGAATGGAAGTCAATGATTCTTGCTCCATCTGAACTGAATGACAGATACAGGAGAATGGCAGAGAAGGACTTGTCCATGCCCTGCAGGTGCATGCAACTGCCTTTTTCTCTATGTTTGTCCTGGTCCCCTGCTATAAATGAAGAATATTGCAAACTGGAGTCACAGTACATTTGTGACTAGGGAACACAGAAGAATAGACCTGCCAAAATGTGTAAACATGCTGGTATAAAAGAAGGCACAAAATAGGTTCCCCCTTGGTTTCTAAAAGAAAGCTCCCTCATTAGAAAATTTTATGCAATGATGTGTATGGCACAAACCCAACTGTACCAGTGCTGCTGTCTTCCAGATGGGCCATTAAATCACCCGCAGTTATTAAAATACCATGGCAACTTCTGCAAGTGCAGAAATGCTCAGTGTAGCACCGTGGCCAGATTCCAGCTCCCAGTGCTTCACGCTTCCTGCTTCTTCAGTCTCCTGCGCTCAGCAGCACTGCTCCACTCCAGCTGTCCTCCTGAGGCTGCAGCTTGAGCGCTGGCAGTGCCCAGGACCCTACAGACCCTGCAAGTCAGGCTTTCACCAGAGCACATGTAGTCACTGCAGCTTTTACTCACATTCCCTTTCCCTTTGCAGGTGCATAAGTCAGAGAGCCCAAGAGCCTGCGACAAATGAGGCATTTGAGAAGAAGCAGCCCTCTGTGGACAGGAACCCCTCCAATGCCAACTGCATCTTCCCTGAGGTGTTTTTCACCCCTGAAAGCATGGAAGGAAAGTGGCATGCACTTGTTGGGCAGAGCCAGCAGTACCATGTGTAACAATAAAACAGAAAGCAGTTTCACATGCACAGAGTTGTCCCAGGCAGGTCCATTGTCAGCTCCCTGGGTGGCCATCATTGTGCTAAGCCACTGTCCTCTTTCTAGTATGCTATGTCTGATCAGAGAGACAGTTGCCAGAAGGACTGATGTCCCTACTGTGACCCCAAAAATCTAACTGTATTGTTAGGTTTGGTTAAATCACTCTACTGTGAAGGCAAGAATAATTTTATGCACACGTTGAGTGAACTCTTCTCTTGGGTGGTGTCTGAGTTGACACTGAGATGCCATGTGCTATATGAGCTTCTGTAAGTGCTTGTAGAAGGCGTCTATAAATGTTTGCATTTCCTTTTGCTTCTGAGTCAAACAGGCATAGATATTTGACCCTGGCAGCAACCCTGCTTGCTTGTAAACACAGAATTTCCATCCCAGCCTTACTGCGATGCCTCTGGCTGCAGCTGCCTGTGGCAGACCCCAGGGACGGGACCAGCTGTGGATGCCTCCAGCTCTCCTGAGGACTCTGTAACCCTCCAGGAGCTCCAAGAACTCAGCTGGTATTTCCTTTGCCTCCCTCATCCGTTATTCCCGTCTCTTTCTGTCGCCATAGCGCATTCACATTGGGGCGATGGTGCAATAAGGAAACGCTACCACAAAACCTCCAAGAACAATTTGTGAAATGAAATATCCATAAAGGAATTCAGAGATATAGCACTAGAAGCACAATATTAATTCACTGAAAACCCAATTTATTGCCAAGTAGCAATAAAACCAGGACTGATGTCCTCTGCGCATAAGCTTAAGCCAAAGGAAATATTGTCATTGTTAGACTTAATACTCTCATCCTGCGACTTGTTCTTCCCTGTGTGTCTACTGAAACTGCTAAATTGAGGATGAAAAATCCAAGTTTTCTCTTTTTTGGCTAAATGCAGCTGTTGCCCACCACAGGACACACATGTTCCTCACAGATATAGGAGCCCAGTGGAAGCAGATTTGCCCTAAAGAAGATGTCAACACTATCAAACTCCTTGCTTATCAAACCCAGTTTACTGATTCAACATGCAACGTAATGAGCCTAAACTAAGAACCCTGACAGCATACAGTGAAAAATGAAAACCAAGCCCATGCACATCACTAGCCACAGCTCAGGTGTTCCTCCCTGGTGGGAACCTCTCCTCATTGCAAGAGTGAGAACATTTTACTTCTGTGTCCTGCACATTGCAGTCTCCAAGTAATACTGATAGACGTTAATTGGGGCCCTGAAGGTATTCCTTTCCTTTACTGCATAGTATATTATAAAATTAAATAAACTGGCCCAGAATATGTTTTTCCTCTCTCCAAATTGAATAGCTCAGAAAGCAGTGCTCCGCAATCAGACCACACACGCAAACCTCTTGACTTTTTTGGTATGTCTTGCAAATTAAGTGCATTTAGCCACTATAAATACTTGGAACCCTACCAGCAGTTGCGTTGTTCAGACTACAGCAGGTTTGTAACAGGTATGGCTCAGTAATCTCTTCAGCTTGTCTTTCTTGAAGAACTGCTACAAATTTCTATGATAACATTCATTCTGGTTTTTAACTTGTTAAAGCCTGTTTGCTGACTTTTGATCATGAACCTTCTGTGTCAAGTGGAATAATAGGGATAATGAAGCGGAAATACACCACACACACACACATATTTCTGGGCAACAGTGAGATGGGGCAGCAGGATGACAAGACTGAGAGTATGTGTGCAGGACTGTACCACTACTAGAAATATTTTCTGGACTGTTTGAAACACATCAGAACCCAGGAGAAGAAACTAATAGAAACAAGGCAAGTGTCACTGTGCTCTGGTATCCTCATTCTGTCAAAGAAAAAAGAGAAAATATTCTACCTTACAATGAGCTGAAAACTAGAAAGGACCTTTGGATGTCTGGAGTGTTTTTAAGTAAGTTGTCCAAGGCACAGTGGCAGAGTATGTACAGTATGTACATATCCATATGTACATATCCAGTATGTACAACACTGGATATGATCAAATGTGTGCAACTGAAAAATTATCCTGACAAAATACAGCCTTATCAAAACCAGAAGCTCTCTGAAGATATCAAATGTTAGGAAAGTTAAATTTTCCAGATGGAAACTAAGAAGAGAATCTGTATGTTGGAAAACCAGTTTAGTGATAATTTTTGACTAAGACATATACCCTTCTGGCCCCATATCTGAAATGTGAGCTTTATCTGGAACTAAGGTTTGGAGCAGGCAAGGTTTCACTTTTCCTCCTTGCCACCCCTCATTTTCACTCCCTTCCCTTCTCCTCCACCCAAAGAGCTTAAATAATGCAATTGGGTGAAGAGGGGAAAACCCAGCCTGTGTAAATACACCCACTATTTCCGAGAAAGGGAGACTCAGAAGACAGGGAGATATCTGAAGAAAGAGTATGAATAGATCAGAAACAGAGAAACTTAAGCAAACAGAAATGTTACAGAAGGCTGGAAGGTGCCTAAAATCACAAAACGTAGGGAATTTCAAGACTAGTTTGGTCCCAAAATTGAATAAATGAATAAATAAACAAATACTGTGGACTTCTTGATTAAGCAGGCCCAGAAGCTATATTTGTTTTTCAGACCACCTTCTAAAGTGAAAAGCAAGTGTGCATTTCTACAGAAAAGCCAGGGATGTTTGAAGGATGAAGTGTTTCAAGAGGGGATTTTTGCTTAGGATGTTCATGGGGTAGCAGTGAAGGAAGAAAACCACAAGCTTTCAGCCTGGCTCTGGTCCCCTTCTTTGGTCAGCAAGGTTTGGTGTGGGGTGGACACACCAGCATGCTCCCTGTCCTCTCAGACCTGAAGGGAAGTGCAAGAGCCAGTATGAGCTGAGTAGTGCTGCAAGAGGTTTCCAACTGGGAGAAGGCGTGAGACCCTCCTGGGTATCAGCTTCCAAGCCAGCTTTGCTAATCCGCAGCTGTCCTTGACTCTGTCCAGATCAAAGCCTCCAACACAGTACCAGTGGGGCTGGTGTATGTGAGAGCTCCATCATGTACAGATTTCACTAAAAGAAACACAAATAAAATATGAAATGTTAACGCCAGTCCCTGTATGGCTCAGCCACAATGGGTCTCACAAACACAGCTCAGCAAATATGCCAATTAGACCCTTCATGTTATCAGTGGAAAAAAAACCCCATCTTTCACTGCAGCCCTCTGGAAAAATAACCTGTGCTGGTCTCAAGCACATGCAATAAAATGCATGGATTTATTTTTTTTAAATAGCACCAGAATGAACTTTAAATAAAACAAACAATTGCTAATGGTCCTTTCCCACCTTCAGTCCCTTTGGCCTTTTTTCTCCCCTTTCCTCCTTGGTCCTAGACATTTTACAAACACTTGTAAATAACCATACCCAGGCCAAACAGAGAGTCATTCTTCATTCTAAACAGGACGTCAGGGATAGTGAAAAAACAATGTTTGTAGCTGGAATGCATTTTACAAAGGTGGAGGGAACATAGGACTGTTTCTGTGTCTGGAAACAGATGACGGGTGTTTGTTTTTAACGCAGTATGTTAGAGAACAGATTAGATAATAAGTTCCTAAACAGAAGAACTCATGCTCCACCAAAGCTGAAATAAACTTTGAAGAGATGTCTCAGTGAACTCTGTTTCCTTCTGGGCCCTCGCAGTACCATGAGGTCAGAGCTGCAGGGATGGATCATTTCACATCATTTGCTCAGTCAGTCACAGGGCAAGTATAAACAACCCCTGTACTCTGTCCTGATTTGATCAGGAATAGTAGATCTGGTATTCTGGTCTTTCTGGAGAAGTTAATATGCCATTGCTACAGCTGTGCCTGCTCTGATCAGCCATGCATTTCTAATAAGATGTGCAAAATCATCAGCCTGCCTTGCAGGAAATATATGCAGGATTTCTGAATTATCCAAGAGATTTAGGAATCCTGTTTCCAGCTGTGACTTAAGAGATTTTCTTTCAGAGGAGGCAAAGTCTCATTGAAGTTAAGGGGTAAGTATATTACAAATTGCATTGAACTGTAATCATTAGAACTGCATTAACACAGCTTGGCCCAAAAACATTTCTGGATTTTTTTGAGAAGCGAGCCACAGTGAAAGAATTAACATGGATCAACCTGAAATATTTTGATCACCTTGAAGCACTTAAAAAGCTCTCCTGCGTCCTTCCAATGCGGGTCATTTTATTAACTGGCAATGCAGTTTTGAAAAAAGAAAAAAACTCACACAAAACAATGAAAACTGAAGGCTGTCCAGCAGTATAGCTCATTGTTTTCAAAGTTATGGTTGCTTGTTAGCTTTGGATGAAAAATAAAAGCAAACTGAGTTTTATTCCTGATTCATTAGTGGGCTTAGTTCCCTGGAAATTTATTTAACAACAAATACAGTAAATCCATTGTTTTTTAGACTAACAGTTAGATGAGTTAGTAGGAATACTTTGCACGGAGCATCCCTCCACCCCCACACTTTCTCTTATCAAAAATGGATCTGTTTCAATATTATAAACATTTTCCACTGAAATAGATTATTTCCAGTGGAATTTTCCACAGAAGACACAAAACAAAGTGAAGAAGGCCCACAGCATTTTGTACAGGGTTGACATGGTGCCTGGTGTCTGCACTGCATCATGAGAGCCTTACAGGACACACTGTGCACCCCTACCCAGCAGCCTCTTGTGTGGCCCAGCCCATGCTGAAGGACAAAGGGTGGCAAGGGGTGCCCACGAGACCTCATGGGCCATGGGGCATCACAGGCCCTTGTGGGAAAAGGATATGCCAAGAATAAGGTCAAACCTAAAACTGAAGGCAGCTTTTCAGCATTTCTAAACAAACGATTTTCTTTAACAAATAAACTCAGCTACGTTTTATTTCAACTGCTTGTCCCAGCTGTTTGTTTGTCCTTAGTGCTGAAATTATATTTTTCCCATGGGAAGGACATTATATTTTTCTGTACCCTTTAGTGTCAGCCACTCCCCTGTCCCAAATTTCATTGAAACACCATAAGCATAACCTTGAATACCTTTCAAAGCCTCTATTCATAATACTTCCTGTTTCTTTCATAGCGTGCTTACTTTTTCAATGCATCTGCTGAATTCCTACCTGCATCACAGCAATGCATACCAAATCAAAATAAGATGGTCCAGTTTGATAAATATAAACTGAAGTCACCACAAAAAAAAGAAGGAAAAAAAAAGTATGAGAAGAAAGTTTAGATATCAAATAATGACCATTTCCTGATTTTCAGACCTACCTTTCAGAGCTTTACAAGCAGAAAATCTCTGCTCACTTTGACAGTATCATCTTAAGCTGCTGCAGATGAGATTCACATGGCCTATACTCTACTTGATTCTTTGGGTTTTAGTGTTTTTCCTACCAGCTTTCTCTGGGCCCTCTAAAGTGCTTTGTCCATAGAAACCCTCAGGCTGAGAAGCTCAGGTGGAATTTGGGAAGAAAGTTTTGATTAATCAAAGATTTCTGTAGAATGTCTGCTTTCCTTGGTAGCTTTGTTTCTGATTCTTCCTGGTAGGCTAGAAACCTGAAACACCCTATTCTTGCTAGCAAAAACCTTGTAGTTGTCCTTTTTGCTAAATACTTGCTATTTCCCACTGAAAAATAGCTTCCAGTTACTTTATTGAAGATCACCACAAAAATTCTACTCCTAGTTTCTCTCTACTGCTTTTCCTGGAAATAGCAGGATAAGCTGATAAGATCAATAGTTCCTAGTGCCTCAGAAATACCACTGGCCATGGGGAGGAGAGAGCCAGAGGCCTGTGCTGGGAACAGGAGCTAAACAAGGAGTGGGGCAAGGTGGTACATTATTCATGGAATCACTCATTTCCATGATGAAACACAGCAGAATGCCTCAATGTTGTGCTTGTGATTCACCTTCACTGACATCCTTGTGTGGAGTTAAGAGTGAACAGGGAAGGAACAGAGGTTAGGTAGGGCCCTTGATTTAGCATCCTGAATTCCTGAATGGAAAGCAGGGGGAAGGGAATAAGGATTTCCAAAGAGGAACAGAATGCTGTTATTTTTGGCCTTCTTAGAAATTTCCACAAAGTATACAACTTTCAGCTGAGTAAGCGTCAGGAGCTCAAATACGAGGCCCTGCTTCACATCAGACTTCTCAAAATGTTCACTTCTCAGGTTATTAAGTTTGGTCTTTGCCCTCTTGAGACCCATGAAATGAATCAATGTCTCCTGCCAACCACCAAGGGATTTGCTGTCTTCATGCCTCATTGAGACATCAAAAACTAACCAGTGAGGTGAGAGTTTCTCAGACATAGATTGCACAATACTCCAAACACTAATGCTCTATGTACAGAAAAAATATCCTGAAGGCAGATCTCTTCACACTGTCATCGATAGCATTTTCTAACCACTATTGATCTTTAATATCCCAGTTTATAATTAAAGACCAGCACAAGTAAATGCTGTATTGCCTGCAAAATATTGTATGGAGGCAGGCAACTGCACTTTGGCAGAAACTGTGTGAAAATGCCAAAATCCTTAGTTGGTACAGGTACTATATAGACTGAATCCTCTCAAAAATGCTAGTATCATACACAAAAATAGATTATGGCCATTGGTGGTAAGTGTGGGACAACTTGGTGAAAAATAAGCTTCAAGCTTATTATTCAAGCTTATTATTCAAGCTCTTGGGTATTCTTCAAAATCTTTTTCTTTAGGAAAATGTTACTTATCCCTCATAGCATGAGAACTGTGCAGAAAAAGTCAAGTTGGTGTTGATATCTCTCTTGAAACCTAGCAATGATGTTCTGTCAGCAATTTCTCTTGCTGCAATTTGTGAATCTGAAATAATTTGGCACCAATGTTGATGTCTAAAAAAACACACACATGCTGCACAAATCCAATGTTACCTTCCAATATGCATAAAAACTTGCTAGAAGATGTTCAGAAGAAGTCATTAAATCAGCAAATTAGTGATAGAATTGTGATTAATGGTGGCTGGAAACAAGCCAGAGGTTAACTGGGAATTTCCTCTTCCACACTGAGAGCTGCAAGGTTACGAACATTTGGTTTAATCTTTTTCAAGATCTTAGCAGAGCCAGGCAACCTTTCAGAGAGGGGTGATGGACTATGCACAATTAAACCACTGGAGTCTCCATTAACTTTAAAAACTATTGGAATGTACTTCATATGGCTTGGTTTTCCATGGCAATTCTGCAGCACTCCCTCATTGGTGTGTGTAGAACAGATATATTTTCCTCAAGAAACTTGCTGGCATCAGCATCTGGCCCATGATAACTCCGGGAACTAAATCTAGAAGCCTTTGAGGACTGTTAGCAGACCGTAATTTCAGTCTCATATCTCACCCTTATCACTTATTACTTCCTTCAGAACAGAGGCTTGATTTCGACCTTGGACTTGCTTCAGAGCAGTCCTGTTCCCCTAGTGTAGGAAACATCTTCCAACACCACCAGAATCTTAGAGCAGACACTCTTTAGCCACCATTCTAATTTATATAGCCTTCTACCACACTGATCAGTGTCTCTGCTGTGAGTTTATGCAGATATCCATCACCATGCTTCTGTGGCCACACAAACTGCTCCATCTACTCCATGAAGGTGCTTGCTGTACAGTTCACAGTGAGTTCAGATAGAGAAGCTCCAAATACTTGTCTGTCTGGTTTCAGGTACACTTGTACGTCCATTTGCAATGACGCAGAAAAGTGTATGTGCAGTGATATTTTAATTCATGAATATTAGAACTCAGATCAAGTGTCATGCTGAAAATGCAGCCTCCCGTAGTAACATTTAAGTGAGTATCAGCAATTGGACATTAGCAGTGAAGACACCAACTTCACACTACTTTATCTTTCATTACTTTCACCTAACATCTGCAACAATGCCAAAGGAAAGCCAGGAAGTAGTTAGGTTGCTTTTTACTTACATTATCAGAGCAAATCTACATTTTCCTGTTAACTTCCAGAAAATCATCTACATGTTTTCTGGTCATTCCATCTTCTACACTACAGTGTCTGATAAGCTCAAGCACTGGATCAGACTTGTGAAGCTTAAGTGTTGTCGGCGTGACTGATCGACACTGGGATTCACCAAAGGGTCTTGTTTGGTGCGTTTCTTTCATGAAAACAGAACACTGGAAATTTTTATTCCATCTCTACTGCATCTGTAATGCAAAAGACAAGGGTGTATGGGACAGGACATATATCCAGCATTTTCTATAGCCAAGACTAGTCTGAGTACAGCCTGCAAAGTGCATCACTGTTAGTGCACAAAGGGCTGAGTAGTCCATCATGGGAACCCCTGCCCATGGTATGACAAAGGAACATATTCCTTAGAAGCCTGGCACAAGACAGCTTGGGAAAGGAGACAACATAACTATGCTTCCTTGAAATCATTGCAACAACATACACCACACAGGTCTGGGTTCTTTTCTTCTGCATGCTGTAAGTTTTCATATAAGCAAAACCTGAAGCCTAGCTCTCCTCTCTACCTGTTTGTAGCAGCTATAAGAAACTGTTCAACTGTATAATGAAGCATGTCCAGCCATAGAATACTGATCTTATTACCATAAGCTTTAGACAAAGCTATTTGTTCTAATGTCCAGTTTTGAAATGTTTTAGCTGTACCCATTCCCTACAAAGAAGTTTAGTCAATGTAAAGAAAAGACGCAGAGACTGAAGTGCTACAGCTCCTTAGACCTGAGCATTAGCTTGGAAAGACAGAGGAGCTGTCCTAAGTTGCTTGATGCAGACAAAAAAAAATGATCACTGACCTCAGAGAGGCTGTGTGAAATGCCCCTGTTCCCCCATGTCCCATTTCCGCTTTGAGGAGTAAAGGGCGGACATAGATTTCAGTCCCAGAGAGGAACAGGAATTTGAGACGCATCTCTCCCATCAGCCTTTCTTGTCTGCTCACCTACAGGCTCCTCTGCCAGCATGCTGGCTTGCAGTTGGCTTATGAAGCACCAAGCCTTCCCATGCAGCGAACAGGCAATGCACACGCTCAACCTGGGGCTGGCAACTCCATTAGGTGCCTGCAAATACTGTAATGCTATTATGATATGAGGCTTTTTGTGGCGGGATGCCAAAGTCTACTGGCCTACCCTTCACTGTAGTGAGGATAAGAAAAGCTAACATTTCACTCAACCATCAGAAACATGAATTGACCTTGATAAGTAGATGAGTGGAATTTTTCAAATTTGAGGTAATAATAGTCACTGACTCCATGATCACTGGTGGTATTGGGAGGTTTAAATAATCCATCTTCATAAAGCTTGTAATCTTTTCCTGACAGGCACTATATACAGTGTGTAGAATATTAATATTGCATTCAGTTCTGGACAGCTCAGTAGCAGTAGTAAGAACAAATTGGAAGGAATTCAGAGAAGCACAACAAAATGATGGAGTGGCTGGGGAGACTGATTTATGTGGGATTATATCAAAAGAATTGTGTGTTCTAATCTGGCCAAAATACAAGAGGGAAAAGATGATGTGTGGACTGGTAAAACAGGTATCTTTGGGTGAGACACTGCAGGAAGAAAGTAAATTATCTGGTGCTCTCTCAGGATGTTCAATTAAAATCAGCAGGAGGAATTACGTAAATGCCAGTTAAGGAAGAACATCAGGAAAGTCTAATTTTGCTGTTGTCTCTCACATCAGCTGGTGAAAATACATTTCCCAAAACTGAAGATAAGGGGTGGGTAAAATGTTAAAGGCTAATGAGGAGATAAGGGCAAATCAGGAGATAGAAGAAGCAATCAGCAATGCAGAATTAACTTCTGAACCTTCTGTTGAGGACTCAAGTGATCCTTCACTGTAGTAAGGGAAGAGAATATCAAGAACCAGTAGGGAGGTGCTAAAAAAACATGACCAATTTGGGAAGAGATCCACAAGTCATTTCCCAGACACTGACACAGAGAGAGACAGCAAAGTTTGGCCAGGGCTGGAGTTCATGCTCCTTGGGTGTCCTGACTCCAGGTCAAACCTTACTATCAAACAAGCCTGAACTAAAGGTCCGGACTCCAGAGGACAGCCAAAATCTGAATCTTAAGCATCCAGCTCTGTTTAGTTTAAGGTGTCTGTTTTGCATATTTTAAAAGGAAAAGAAGTGATGTGTCCAAGACAGGGACTTCTGTGCTCTGTTGATCCCTCTTTACTGGCAATGACAGGAACTTGCAGTGCAGCTGTCAAAACCCCCAACATAACATATAGGAGTTCTCTTTGGCAAACTTGCTATCTAGAAACATGTGTGCAGAGGAACACCCACCAAGGGTCTGTGCTGTGTCCAGGGAGGCAGGACTCTCTCCAACAGGACATCAAGATTCTCTGGAAGGGGATGAGTGGAAATCATGCACAAACAAGAGATCAAACAGGCCTTCCGCATACTGCCCGCAAAGCAAAGGTTTAGCCACTCTGCTCTGGAGGAGGATTGGGATACCCATGACCTCAGCACGGCCACCATTTGTGAGGAAAATGCATACTTCGAGGAGGCTGAACAAGCCAGAACTTCACATCCCAGATGCAGGCTGTGGTGCACCTCACTGCTGTTCTCCGCATGCAGCCTCATGGGGAGAGGTGAGGTACACAGTGAAGCTACGCTGTAGGGTACAAGAACAAACATTTTGAAAATAGAACCAGTATTTCTGTTCATATTCTCGAGTTCTCAAGTATTAAGTGGACTCAGTTCTACCATACTTAATGCAGGATATTGCTCCTTTCATTTTCTGTTGAATGTTACAGAGATTTTGCTCAGCCCTTCACTATCACTGGAGAAAGGAACTGTATTTTAACCTCTGAAATATGCAGCATTAGTCCTGACAATCGAGACTTCACTGTGCCAGGGTGATACTCCTTAGAGAGCTCAGCATAGTAGCAGAAAGAGGACTAAGGCTACTCACACCTCCCTCCCTGGGACAACAATTACTTTTCTAATGAAAGCCTGGTTTTTCTTTTACTAAAGGGAGCTGGTAGTAACTGAGCTTCCCTTCCTGCCCTTTCACACACCAGAGCACACAGTTCTGGACAGTTACCTCCCAAATGCTCCTTGACATATCCCCAAAAGCAGCAGCGCTATGATCTCCTGCCACTGTAAGCACCACAGTGATCAGCAAATATTGCTGAGGAAAGCAGTCCATGGCCCACACACATTCCTCTTCAGTGACACTCAGGCCAGCTGAGCCAGGCACATACTGTACTGAGGAGACTTTAAACGGATCCTGACACATTCAGGCACTTTTTCTGCTCCCAGCAACAAAATGGACAGAGAGAAAGACTTTGAACCCTATAAAATAACCTATTGTATGGATATTTCACTCAGAGTAACTGTTCTTCGCACAATTCACATAGCTAATGAAGTTACGCTGGTGAAAAGGTTGGGGAATCCTCACTGGATCTAGTTGATTTACATCAACATACAAAAAAAAAATTGTATTCAAGTACCAGTCACCTTACATTGGTTGGTGATGTGAATAATGTCACTTTCTCACTAGCTCATGAAGTTGAATCTGAGGACATAACTTTGGAATTAATTAAGACAGAGCTTTTCACCATGAAATCCCATGCTTTTGGGGCTACATGTAACTAGGACCACAAAAGCCAGAGTATTTAGAGTAGTCCCTTGCTGTAAGATGCAACACAATGGCTCTTTAAGTCTTCGCCTTGTACCCTTGCTTGTACCCTCAAGTAAAAGAAAAAAAAGAAAAGATGAAAGAGAGCCTGGTATGTAATCTTTTCCTACTAGAAATAAAGCACACTAGAAGAGGAAGCTGATCTGGACACGGAGTCATTTAATTAATTGAACACTACAGAAGAGACATTGATCTTTATAATATTTTCCTGCCCTTCTTCACTTGTTTTGCCAGCCTAGCGAAACTTCATCCCAGGGGTTCCTTCTGGAGGCAGCAGTTGTAGATTCTGCAGCAGGGTTTCCTACCACCTCACTGCAGAGCAGACCCTGAACCTGCACACATGGAGCCATGCTGATTAGCAGCCACAGTTGAAGTAAGATCAAAGCTTCTGTGATCAAACTACAATAGGAATTTTCCCATAACACCATCTGTGTTGGCTGGAACATCAGCCATATATCACTTGATATCTTGATCCAGCAGTGTGCCAAAGGGGCACTCCTGCTAGATGAGTAGCCCCACTGATTTTAGTAGGGCTATTTACAAATGTGCTATTTAGAGATGTGCCAAAGTATTGCTCTAGAGCAAACTTAAGACCGTTGGTTCATCAGCAAAGTCCTCATTTTGGTATGGTAATAATGCTTATCAGCGCTTTTCATTGATGCTGATTTACACCAATTATCAAACTAAACCCTTTCTTTGATTAGGATTTTGATTAGGATTGAGACTATTTTCCTGCTCTAGGATTTAAGGTTTGAGTTTTAGCTGAGGTTAAAAGTCCACCTCCGTGCATGATACACACAGAAACCCGCAAGAGTGCTCCAGTCCCCACAGGAAACCAACCTGTAGGCTGATGATCACTGCTTCTCCCAGGGACATGCTCATCTGAGGCCAGTGGCTGCTGACTTTCACAAGACAAGTGCAACCAGTTTGCCTGGTCTCTGGCAAGCTCTGCAGTAAGGACTACGTGTGTCAGGAAACTCATTTTGTGCATTATGCTGACCAGTGTAATATTCATACATCTTGACCAAAATAGTCTTGGCTTCCATCTACCTTAAAGTGTAGGTTTATTATATAAACATTATATCTACCAAAATTTTTGTACATTCTCCTTTGAGACAGATCAGAAGTCTTACCTTGTGCAAAAATGGTCCTGAACCTTGAGAAAGTCTGGTCAATCTCAGAACTATTTCCCTCATTAATCTTTTTATTAGCTGCCTTAGTCACTAGAAATCATCAGCACACCTTTGCTGCAATTACAACCAAGCTTCACCTGATCACTACAGACTGAAATTAAGGCAATATGGACCTGAACTGTGTAACATGTTAGTTTTGGCCTCCTGTATTAAAACCTTTTAAACTCTGCAGCAAGCTTTAAAACAATCACATTTCCTCAGGGCTGCCAGAAGCAAACGTAAATACAGAAGTTCAAAAGAAGAATCCAGTTTTCACAGCTGTATCTTAGTTAAATTAAAAAAAAGGGGAAAAAAAAGAAGAAAAAGAAGAAAGACAAACTGACCTAAAGGTTTTTGAAAATACAGATGAGGGCAGACAAAGTAATTGTTCTAAAGCTGTTCTGCATGTTTTAGGAACACTATCAATTCCAGATTTTAAAAACCTTTTTCTTTTTCTAAGAAAGTATCTTTTTATAGTTGTGTAGGACTTTAAAACATCTTGGTTAGAACTAGTATTGAGGCTTCAAGAGACAATAAAATATACCACAGCTAGAAAAACATGCCATTTTGGCTATAGTGTATGACTAATTGGTTTTCGAGCATTGCCTAATTGTGTGACACTGGTTAACCAAACAACAATGGCATTTTTTCACAGGCTCCGATATTAGCTCAGACCATTCTGTGACCTCCTTCTGTTGAGAGACACATTGTATTTTTGATCATAAATCTAACAGAGTAAGGCCTGAAAAAGGGATTCCTGCTTTGTTTTTGCATTTTAACTGAGGTTAAAAAATTCTAGCTGTTGTTGTTTATATAGGGAGTCATATATTTCAGCGAGAGGTATGGCTTGGAGAAATGTGGATATCAAAGCTGTACTGCTGGGCTTTGTGTTTATTTAGACATAACAATGGGTTGGATTTCTGGGTACAGTCATGCTTAAGTTATGGTTAAATTCATCTTTGATGGCTTCACTAAACAGGGAAAAGCTATTAAAAAACCTTTATATTAAAGAGCATTTTGAACATCAAAATCTTCAAGTGCTCAAATTACTCTCTGCACTTCCTCCATGTCATGGATTCTGAGAAAAATATATCATCTTAGGCAAATAAATTTCCACTGAAAAATGTGTATTTGTGATGAAAAAAATGTAGAAGTTTATATATTAATTAGATTCTGAGAAGGAAAATCTTGAGAAAGATTGACATTTTGCAGTAATATAGTCTAAAATACAGGGTTTACTTTTTAAAATTGCTACTAGTCCTGAAAGTTAACAAAATTATTATAAAAGAAAAATTCTGGAGAACAAAATGAAAGAAAAGACAATATTCTACAAGAAGATTTGATTTATACCTTTTAGTGAGAAAACTAAACTTAATCATAAGCACTTCACTGTGATTTGAAAACAGGTTTTTTTCCTTTGGCCAGTCAACAGAGAAACTGATATTCCTATTTTCATGAGCACAATTCTGACAAGATTTAAAGCACCATTTGTTTGGGGGTGTGTCTCAAGAAACTAACCTCCAAAATCTGAAAGCAGTTTTACACTCTTCATGTTGAGGTTCCACTGAGGAGGAGAGATGGGCAAGTTACTGTTTGTGAATAGACTATGAAGAGGATTTTGCTCTATTTTTGGAGGGTTATTTTCTAACAAAATAAATTTCTTGTAATGTGTTTGTCAATCTCAATTTGAAATATGTTCTTTGATTTACTTGGGACTGAGAATTTGCAGTAAGCAGGTAGTTACCTGGGTACTAGATTAGTGCTGCAGATATGGGGACTGCTTTTGTCGAAGGAAAAGGTTTTTCATTTAAAGAAGCATCACTGTTAGCACCTTGTATACAAATGCCCAAGTAAAAATAGTGTTTGCACATTTAGTGTCTCTCTCACTGTGCTTAACTCTTCTGATTTGTTTTTGTTTGCTGATAAGGGGACTGGAGAAGTGTCAGGAGTAACTGATGAGTTGCAATGCAAATTGCCATTTCAAAACTGGTGGGTAAATAAATCCCCATCCTCATGACTAGCAGAAAAGGGGGAAAAAAATAAAAAGAAAGAGAAAAAGAAAAAGAAAAAAAGAAAAAGAAAAAGAAAAAGAAAAGAAAAAGAAAAAAAGAAAAATAACATGGAGAAGAAAAAGAAAAAGAAAAAGAAAAGAAAAAGAACAAGGAAAAGAAAACGAAAAAGAAAGCGAAAAAGAAAAAGAAAAGAAAAAGGAAAAGAAAAGGAAAAGAAAAAGAAAAAAGAAAAAGAAGAAAAAAAGAAAAAGAAAAGAAAAGGAAAAGAATAATAAATAAAAAAGAATAGGCAGAGACCAATGTGTTGATCACAGATTGAGTCTGTCCATGGTAGTAAGTAACACAACAACTGTATGCATTTAACCAAACGAATTCTCTAAAGGGAAAATGCCGCTCTCTGAGGTAAAATGAAATTGAAGAATTCCCGTATTTTGTATTTGATTACTTTGCCATGTGTTCTTCTGCTTTGTTCTTCATGTGAGGGTGTGCGTGTATATCCTCGGTATTTGTGATGAAACCGGACTGTGAAGATGGAGGGCGCGTTCTTGAAATGGTTTGTGGGAAACTGGCTCCCTGCCATGTTACTGAAAGCTACCTGGCTGCATCCCAGGTCCTGACATGGAAACATGCCTTAAGGAGTCTTCCTGGCTTTTCCCCAGTTATTTCCCTAGGTGATAATGAAGAAGAAAGAGTAATACACTGAATGTAAGATGCCTTTGCTGCCCATAGCATTGGCTGCAGAACACATGGAATGAACTTCGTCAGAATACGATGTAATGGTCTGGTCCAGCGGGGAAAAGACCATGAAACTCCACTGCAAACATTCGTATAAACAGGACTTTTTCTGATGAAATTGAAACCATATTTTGACTTGCTTTTAGAAAAACAAATCCAAAGAGATAGTTATATATTGAAAAACCTTAGAGCTTTACAGAGCCAAGAAATCAGCTGCTGGCTCAAAGAGTTAGATGGCAACGTGAAACGTGCTGGCCCATGCTGATTCTTTTAGTTCTCTGTGGCTCAGCAGCATATTCATGTAGTGATTTTGCTTTCCATCACAGCCATTAAGATGATCTTGGGATCAGCAAGTATAAAAATTATCCTGTTGCCTCAAAAGCACAGGTTTTTAATCAGATAAAAGAGGAATCCCAGGACCTATTGACAATATAGGACAAACAACACACAGCCAAGCCTTGTGATAGTGCCAGCAGACCATGGTGGCACAGTCATGCCACCATGGGCATATAAGCCCACAGAGCATGCTTCACTGGTGTCAGCTATGTGCTTCTGTCCGAAGATGTCAGTTTTGCTACAGTTTTCTGGTTGGCAAAAGCTAATTCTGACCACAACACAAGGGATGTGCACAAGAAGGGTGATCTGCCAGAGCAGCTGTCCCTCACCAGAATGTGGCTGGTTTTATCACTTGTGCCTATGGCCATCTCCTTCCAGGGGCTGGAGGTGAGGCAGCCGTCAAGAAGCTTTCCTCAGTCAAGAAGTTAAGAAATGCAAAAGGCACCTTCTGAGCTTCCCAGAGACTTCTGCTGGCAAAGTGGGCACTCAGGTCACAGTCCTGGGTGATTTGCCCCTAATATATCTCCCGTGACTGTCAGTGAAGGCACCTACGGCCACAGCCATAAAGTATATGTACAGTATATTAGCATCTCATTAAATACATGTACTGGGGCTCTTAAACACCCTGCTCAAAAGGAAGTATGTAAGATGTGTCATATTATCCAAACTTTATCCACACAGCTATGATGAGGTGTGACAGCCTGCAAATGGAGCAAGAATAAGGTCTCCAAGGAGTTTTAGTACTGCTTTATTTTTGTGTTTCAGTAGCATCTAAAGGCACTGCATGAGATCCAGCTCCCTGCTCAGAAAAGCTTACCAACTTAGGGAAGACAAATGAAAACTGAGAAATGCATGTATTAAGTGACTTGCCACAGATTATAAAGCACGTAATAGTAGAAGAAGAAAGAGAATGCAAACCTCATCCATGGTGCATCCAGATTGCTTTCAGAACAGCTTACTGTAAGCTGAGTTCAAGAACTTCATGGCAAAGAGAAAAGTGCAGTAATCCATAACAGACAATCAAATGTGCTTTGCAACTGTGACTTTGGTGCCTGGGATTTTGAATGGTGATCTGCATTTTCTGCAGATTGGTTCTACTGAGATCCAAAACTTTTAGCCAAGTCAGGTCACACTGAGGGTACAGCTGGTATGGAATATGAAGTTACTGGCCCATCTGTCCATGCCTTCAACTGAAGAAATACTGTGGGGAGTTGTTTTCAGTGCTGGTGAGATACCATAACAGCTCTTGCAAGTCTTTCCATTGTGCTTCATTGCAAAGATAAATGTATGCACTGAGTGACTTGGAACTGTAAAAGATTAGGAGAACATGGGATTGTGCATGCTTGGGCTATAAGACTAGTAACCTTCCAGCAAGCCTGACAGCAATCCTTGAATGAGAATATGACCATCCCCTCAGTCAATCTTTCTCATGTTGCCTAGATCTAAATCCTCTCTAGTCCTGTCCAGCCTGACATGCTGGAAAGCGGACGGTGTTTGCAGATGTCCTTGAAACATGGTCCAGTACAGAGTGTCCAGCGGAGGCCAGTGCTGGCAGCAGTGATGTTCCTTTTGCACAGTTCTCATTCAGCATTTATCCACAGATGCAGTGGTTGCCAAAAGGGGGTTTCCACTGCTGACTTCCCAGTCTCCTATTTCTGGCCAATCGAGTGATTTATTCCTCTCCTGTGAATATCTTGGTGGGGGTAAGAATTTGGAAAGACATTTCCAATGGGAGATGGCCAAAATCACTGACAAGAAAACAACAGTGTTGGCAGGCCTGACTTTTAACAGCATGAACTGACCACCAAGGGGAGAATGGGGAATCTCAGGGCAATGTATTTCTGGAGCACCTATGGGTCCCACCACATCGGACCTGGTCTGACTCTTCTGAGCAAGTTCATGTGAATCAGGTCCATAGCCTGGAATTGCTCTGGGGGCTGTCAGCCAAGCGAGGCAGCATCTCTTTAGCACTAGCACTCCAGGCTTTGAAAAACTGCTGAGACCTGGATAGGTACTATGGGGAAGATCACACCTAAAGCCAGTCCCTTGCATTTCTTGGAGACCTGTATGTGTGCCACAGCACAGCCTATCCCGTGAGAAGAGAGGCAAAAGTGAGCATTCAAAGACAACAGCAATAGGTGAAAAGGCATACCTCTTATTCCCCTGTTTACTGATGCTGATTTTTTAGACTTACTTACCCATGTGTTGTGTTTGCCCCATAATTTGCAGCTAAATGGAAGGGTAGGTATGAATGGAAGAGGATTGCAGTCCCTGGTGTATAGTCTTGATCTTGCACTGGGCTGTGTGACAGACAGAAACACCCACACTGTTGGGTTGGATGATCACATATTGAAAGGAAGGGACATGTGATATGTCTCCTCCAGGAAGGAAGGAATAGGCTATAGCACATATGCATGCATATTCTCCCTCCTGGCTGCTTTGCAGCACCACTGTTTCCTTCCAGATTTGGGCCCCCAGGAATTCCTGTTTTGTGCAGGAGCAAGGAGTGATTTGACAATATCAGGGAAAAAAAAAATGGGAAAAGAGAAAAAAAGAAAAATGGGAAGAGAGAGCTAATGAAAAAGCAGGACAATCATTTCAAGTTCATGCTACCACCTTTTTACTATAAGTCTATACCTGGCTAAAATGGACATAAGAACAGGTGCCACAGCAGCTAATTGCATGCACAAGATGACATGCATGCGCAATCAAGAGTGGGATGTGTCATGCTGCCAAACCTTCCTTGTAGAGCAGCCAGATGCCTTATCTTCACCTCTGCAATATGTGGAATAGGGTACTGCTGGAGAGAAGCTTCTTCTGCTGTAGACAGGAACACAGATATGTCATTATCTGCAGGTTTAAAGGTCCTGTGTGGGACCTTTTGGGTTTGTGATACAGTCTTTTGGGCAACCATTCATTCAGACAGCAGAAAATACACCTGATTATCATCGGGGCATAAAGCTGGCGGTCCAGATTCTTAGGATGTCTGTGCTGTACGTTTAGCAGTGCCCCTAACCTATCAGTATATTATATTCACTGTCTATGCTGTGAATCAGCCACAGTGGAACTGTGGAAAAGTGGGAAAGTGGAACTGTGGGTTTAGATGTATTCAAAAAAGTGGAAAAGTGGAACTGTGGTTTTAGATGTATTCAAAAGCTGCTCCTTGAAATCTATGGTTCATGCACTCATGCTTGGAGCAGTATATTTTCCCCATACTTTTCTCCCTCAGACAATGGTAAGAACAGTAACAGCCATCAAATGCTGTTAACATGCTACAAAATGTCAATATGCTTGAACAGAGAAGGCAGCTCTGGCCTTAGTCTACCTTATTTCTGGATGCCAACAGTTCCTTGTGTTTCTTCATGGGAAGCCTGAGTTAGCTAAAACATGTCATAAACAACTGTGCTGTTATTAAAAGGCTTTGACAAACATCTCACCTCTCATCCAACAACTGCTAGCACCAGCATCTGTGACAGAAGGATTGTGCATCCTTCAAAGTATAGTTTTTGAATGATCAGCTTTGCAGAATGCAGGCTACAGAGCATAGCAATTGATTCAGCAGGCTTGCAATGACACCTTATTGACCCCCAGTGTCCCATACTGACCATGCAAGGCTGGCCTACAGCCTTTAAGCCTCTATGGCTCATCCCTGGGAGCTTCCAAAGCAGATTGAGTAGCACCAGGAGGCCAATGCTCTTCTTACAGCTGTCCTGCCTATTCCCGTTTTTTACATAACAGTCCTGGGCTGTACTTTACAAGCTGAAGATGGAGCAAAATGCATCATAGACTGAATGAATCATTGCACAGTGAGCTCAGGATACCAGGTCTGCCCACTAGCTTCTCTGCAGCACTTTGAGCAAGCTGTGGAGATCGCC
Organism: Psittacula echo; assembly: GCF_963264785.1. NCBI lineage: Eukaryota > Metazoa > Chordata > Aves > Psittaciformes > Psittacidae > Psittacula > Psittacula echo. The sequence continues at coordinate 19,838,330 of NC_137743.1, read as the reverse complement.
ATGGCAAGCAACGGAAGGGTTGTCTCCTTTCAAGTTTCCTTTGCTTGAATGCTTCTGTGGGATCCATGTGGCTATAAATCAAACAGATTTTAAGGCTTTCATGGTGCTGGAAAATGTTCTTTCCTCCTATACCTTGAGCTGACAGGGTCTAAAAATGGTGACTTCCAAGGCATGCTGCAAGAAAATGCCTTTGGCAAACAGTTTTTGGAGCAGTTGGGGCTGTGAATGATCAAAAGGTTACCAGTCATGGCTTCCTGGTTGAGCTTTTCTGCGGTTTATTTTTTAAATAAAAACAGATTTTGAGGTTTTAAGAATATTTTTCATGTGCAAGGCACCTAAAAATTCTTTACATTGTTCTCCTTATTATTCAAATCAAAATAAACCCACCAATGAATCAAAATTGCCTGTCCAGTCCCAAAATCTGATTGTGAAAGCGTCATCTCTCCATGTGGTCTCGTAAACCACAGCAAGCTACCAGAGTTTAAAGCTGACTCTTTCCAGTACCACAGCAATCAATCCCTCCTGCATTTAACCACGGTTATTTTGCAACACACCATGACAAGAGCACATTCCTTCCTTATAAAATAATTGACTTTTCCATATCTCCAATGAGGTTTCATCTTCCCAGCCTGACCCACTCTGACAAATGCACTGGTTCTACTTAAAACAGCAGGTCCAGCGTAGCTAATTCAAAGCACTGCAATTAAGTGGGAGCAGCCTGATTAAAATGTTGTCCTTGATTATGTGTGATGACAAGGAAACCCCATTTTTATAGATTCTCTTTGTGACAGGGCCCAGACTGCTTTGCCAAAGTCCTAATGCTAGACAGCAGGAAACTTGGCCCCAAACCAAAAACTCAGCAGACACTTCCTTTAGACAGCACTTGGTGCAGAAAGCAATCTGTCCTTACCCATGTATATTTTAGGCAGACAGGCTGAAAGTTAACACAAGCTTGAATAAATCCGGGGACTGGTATAGAAACTCATATTATCTTCAGACAAGCCTAACCCCCAGGTCAGCAGGAGTCTAGAGTATGGGGTCAGAGTAGGACTAATGCTTGTAAGTATAGACCCCATTAAACTCACAGCATTGTTTACATCAAACCGCTTCATTCATGAAATGATGATGCTGCCAAACTTCCCATTTTTGTAACGAGAGATGGGCAAGGCAACTTAGGCAACAGTCCAGAGGCCCCTCAGGCGCAAGTTAGTTTTGATAGATTAGAAACAAGATGAATCTCCATGGGACAGTATTAAAGCATCTTTTATTATGTGCAAAGCAGCCTTTTAACTTCCCAGGAGACATCGCAATCTCTCCATGCTAGTCCTAGCAAAAAAGCTTTCAGCATTAATAACACCTGGAGAACTGCACTGGTCTGACAGCTCAAGGAGAACAGATTGGCAAGGGCTGTCTGACCTCTTAAAATAGCCCATTTGGGTCAAATGGTGTTGTCCTCTGCACAAAATTACCTCCTTCCGAAACCAGTAGGAGGTTTGAATGCATACATAGAAGCATACAGACTGAAGTCAGTCTGTTCCAATAGTCCTAAGCATGCTTCAGCAGAGGAATACTTGCCTCTGAGTGCTGGAAGTGTAACCATTTCCCTTACTGAGCCTACACACTCTTCAGAAATACAATAGATGGAAAGGCAGAAATATGTAGCTAAAATCAAAAGGCCAACAATACACGAAGCTGTAGGTAGGATGGAATACAAAACAATGTAATGCTATTATATAGAATCAATGCTACTGACTTACCTGGAAAACGTAAAGAGGGCAAATGGGAGAGAAATGAGCTACACACTGCGACTTTTCCCACCCTCAAATGGGCAAGTGATTTGAGTGTTCAGCTTTTATCCTGAAAGGATCATCCAGAAAAGCCTTCCCTTAGATTCACAGAACATACTTTTTGGTCATCTGGAAATGTTTAATTTTGATTGTAAATGTAAATACAATGTATTTACTACACAAAATAAACATCTTTTTGAACTCTTTTTAAATGACAAGATATTACACAGAATCACAGAATCACAGAACATTAGGAATTGGAAGGGACCTCAAAAGATCATCTAGTCCAATACCCCCTGCCGTAGCAGGAACACCTAGATGAGGTTACACAGGAAGGCATCCAGGCGAGTTTTGAATGTCTCCAGAGAAGGAGACTCCACAACCCCCCTGGGCAGCCTGTTCCAGTGTTCCGTCACCCTCACTGAGAAGAAGTTTCTTCTCAAGTTTAAGTGGAACCTCTTGTGTTCCAGTTTGAGCCCACTACCCCGTGTCCTATCATTGTTTGCCACTGAGAAGAGCCTGGCTCCATGCTCGTGACACTCACCCTTTATATATTTATAAACGTTAATGAGGTCACCCTTCACTCTCCTCTTTTCCAAACTATAGAGACCCAGCTCCCTCAGCCTTTCCTCATAAGGGAGATGCTCCACTCCCTTAATCATCTTTGTCGCCCTGCGATATTGCTGTATTGATATTTTTCTATTGTTCCAAATTAAAAAAACCTGATGTGTCTTTCAATAAAAGTTATTCCAGCATATATAATTTTCCTCATTATGATAAAAACACAGCAAATTTCCAGTCAATTCTAATGTGCATTCCTGATTACTTGTCTCAAAAAGCATCCTTTATACACTATCCTTGAAGTATAGTACTGAAAATAACACAGGAACTAGAAGGGAAATCTCTGAGAAGAGATTGTTAAATGTAATTCTTTCAGGAAGAAGAGAAGTAGAAGGTGAATGCTGAACTGTAAGTGCAATAAATGTCAAGAACAGAGACAGGGAAATTTAGCTTCCCTTGGCTCATAACGTAAAATAAAAAGAAAATAATTCAGTGAAACAAAGTCAAAGCCAGTAAAACGACATGTTTTTCATTTTAGTTTTTAATCTTATTTTTGCATAGCATAAATGTCAATGAGGGAGTGAGCTCAGAAACAGAATGGACATTTATAGAGATAGCTAATACTTTATTCCATAATGGGTATTGATAACATATATTTTGAAAGGCACATTCAGCCCTATAGAAAGAAAGCTAAAGATGAACATGAACTACTGCAGAGACAAGGGATGCTGGCTGCTACTGGTGGCACAAAGCTTGAGTATGACAGGTGTACTCAAGGTGTCTTCAGTCAGGGGACGGCAACACTCCCTTGGACACGTGAATAGGACAACAGTCATCAAGCAGCAACAAAATATTGCACATATATATATGAATGTGGCAGTTCAATAGATGGGTACAACTGCTAGCTGTTTTCATCAGAGCAAAATGTGAAAATCTCCTTTTATTCTGAGCCAGAGTGAAAAGAGGCACTGAGTATTTTCTTGTGTGATCTAAGCAGTCAGAAAAAATGTCCTTTTTGGAAGAAAAAAATATGTTCTCATATATACTTATTCTTATGTTACTTTCATTAGTTTTACATCATTTCTTCTCTGGGAATCATGTTAAAACATTTTAAACAATAGTTTCTCATTCCATTTGTGAGTACATTTTTGCTCCAAATGGTAGGATATACTAACACTGGTAGAAGACATAATGCAGAAAAGACAGGATGTTTCAAACATTGCCACGTAGCAGCTGCTCTTATTTATATAAAAATAAAATAATAAATGCTAAAAATAATGGCTGTTGCAGCAGGTATTGTAACGTAACTATCACATCGTGTGCTGTTTGTTGTCATACATCATCCACTTGATGAACGCACTGTGTGCTTATGTCCACTTTCCCATTTGCTTCATCTCCCTACACACACCCTTCTTTTCATCCAAAAACATAGCTGCCACAACACTTCTACTATAGATTATGACATGCCAGTTGGAAGACTGAATGACACATGAATGCCAACAAATAGCTAAAACCAGAGAAGATTAAATCCACAATATAATTATTACTTCTGCAAACAAACAAAAAAAAAAAAGGATTAAAAATATTGGTGTGAAATGTCATCATCACTAAGCTTTATTATGGAGGGAAAAAAGAATTATTCAAAATGACATCTTGTGAGGGAAAAAAATCACTTCAAGAAAAATGTCTTGAGCAGCTGTAGTCAGTGCTGATTAAGAGTAAGTTCTGTTGTAAGACTCAGTTACATGAAAAAGCCAAGAGTGATTTAATGGAAAGAATGGACTAGAGACATTCAGTGGGGAATATAAATATCATGCAAATCACTACACATTCAGAAGCTGATCATGGCTTTTGTTTAAGGAAGCCTGCAGACACCGCAACAGCCAATAGATGTTTAGGCAATCAGTCCAGTTAATTGCAGCATATATTAATACAGAATAGTAACTCTGAAGAACCCAGGAGACTACTGGAAGAAGTTAAGAATTGATTTGGCATTTAGCCTTGCCCAAAGATTTCCCTCTGTCTTGAAGAATGCCTGATCCTTCCTAACCAGGAAATCTTGGATTCATCTGCTTTGTGAGAGTTAGAGAGAATACAGCTTTTTCTCCACCAGGAATGATACTTGGATAAGACTAGTCCTCATATAGAAGTCAGGAGACTTCTATTGCACCAGTGCTGCCTGAACCCCTCAAGTCTAATATACTGCAGGTTAGAGAAGCTCCAGCCCATAGTTTCTTATAATTCAGTTGTATTTGGCATGAAACTTGCATGCTTTCTCTATATAGATTGGATTCTTGCCTGTCTCCAGTTTAAAAAAACCTCAGTAAACCAATTGTTAGGAAAGCTTTTTTTCTCTCTATGCCCCCAGGCAGACTCAGGATTACAAGAATAGCAGGCTTTTCTGAGTCTCCTGGGTGTTTCAGCATCATCTCAGCTCCTTTTCTGTAGCTCAGCTGTCAGGATTGAGTCCTGGCCAACTGCCCATCCTTGAGGGGCTGTGTAGTCCTATCTTACCTTCCAGCTGTGATACCTTACACACCACTGCTTCCAGATGTAGCCTACACATTGAAGTGCAGAGAAGGGTTGTGTTCTGCACCTGTACCTGTCCCCAGGAAGGCTCACATAATGCTCTGGCTGTGAAGGTTCCTTCCCTTCAGCTTCCCTTGATCAGCTTGTTCATATTCAGCATGGATATGGTAGGGAAAGTTCCTGGAGGCAGGTCAGAGCAATGAATAGCACAGCTCAGCCTGGCTGCTGTTCGCCATGCTGAATTATCTTCTCATGCCCTAGAAATTTCACCAGTCACCGGTCTTCTCATTTCTTTCTTCATAAACTTGCAGTGTGTTTAATAGGTCCTATATCTTTTTGCTCCTCAGCCTAGGCTCCAATGGTTGCTCAATGAATCATTACTCAATGAATTCCCTTCCAACGAATGCTAGAAATTCAACTGGGTGTTTAATGTCCATTCTCCACACTTTTTTTCAAATTCCCTGTTTATTCCCAGTTTGTATCTTGCCTTTTCAGTCCTTCCTGAGCTTTGGATGGTACTTCACCTCTTGAAACAATCTGGAATATTTACCTCCTGCAATTGCAATTAGGAACAGAGAAATGTTTCCTAACTTTTCTACCTAAGGTCCCTTCTTTGCAATTACGATCCCACTGTTGTTCTATTTCCATGCTCGCAACAGCTAGATTAGGAACTAGAGGGAAAAGGGAATGAGAGAAAGGGGTTACAAGAGAAAGTCCATCAATTCACAGGAATTCAAACAAGAGAGGCTCAAGACCTTGCAATCTCACCCTCTCTGAGGAACAATAGTTTCTTCTTGTTCCTGCTCTGCAGCTTGTAACTTGTATTTGGCTGGAGTGTATCTTCCCGGAAAGCTTAGCTTAGTTTGGGATTTGAAGATATTAAGGAGGGAGAATTCCCTGCTTTCTTGATAATCTTTTCTAATGCTTCATCATAGCCTCTATCAAAAGTCAGCAGCTTAAGAACAGAGGGATCTCAGTCCTGATTTTGTAACCCGCAAGGTAAGAGGAGGTTATGTGTCTCTTTCAGCTGTGACTGTGCGAGTTCAGTGCTGCAGCTCAGTCCTCACGGAGTATGTCTCAAGGTTACTTATTCACAGCTCTTTGGCTTGGATATTAACTCACCGTCATCAATCATGCTTAGAGATATATGGGCATTTTGTTTTCCATTGGATCAGATAAGTGTCACTGACTACACACACTGTGGCAGACAAAGATCTCCAGAAGAGAGGTCTGAAAAGCCTCATACTGTGCTATCCAAATTATCCTAATTACCTAATTATCATTATCTCAGCAGCTAATTAGGCTGGCTATAAAGCTAAACCCATAAATAGACCACAGGCTATAAAAGCCTGCAGGCAAGGGAGCTGTCAGACAGGGACTCTGAAAAACAAGTGGGTGTAGGAATGCTTTTATTTGAAGGTTTGGTGGAGGACAAGCACTAGCAGAAAATAATCAGTAGCCTTTTAGCCTGCTAAGAGCACTGACAGGCTACAAAAGCCACAGGAGTGTCAGCAAGATCATCATTTACAATTTTAGCAGCTTGCAAAGGCTAATGTATAAAAATTGAAATCTATTTTTCCCCACCCCAATCCCTTAAAAGCAGGCACAAAATGAATCACAGTCCTCTTCCTGAGAGCTTTCTCATCCAAAGAGAAGCAAAACCTGACTGAGCAATGTATTACAGGAACATGGTCCCCAAGTCGCATCTTTTCACAGAGCAAGGGTAAAAATAAATGGCCTCTGGGCTAGGTCTCCTTCTGCATCAACACCTCTCTTGAAGGTCAATTCAGCTCCTACTTACTAATGCAAAGGCATTTTCTTAAGGTGTGAAGTGTGTCCAAAAGGGTTTCCTGTCCTCCAAGATGAAAGCTTTTGCAGCAAGGTGAAAGTCAGTGGTATTATTTATTGCTTACTTCTGGCTCTCCGTGACTGTAGGTTTGGCTGTCGAGGAAGGCCATATGTAAACATTTTGACAGAGTGCAATGTCTGTCCCTTTTAGCAGCCATTTGGGAAGGGAAAGGGAGTCTGTCACTGGGTCTGGCGCTCCTCCTTGCTTGGAAGAATTAGTTCCTTGTAAATAAAAGCCTCAGCTTTTTCCTGCTGATGTAGGTCCCTATTGTCTGTTATTTGATTTCCTGTAAGTGGACTTCCATTGCTCTTGGAACATTTAAATAGAAACTAGAAATAATTTGGAGTGGGACTGGGTGCACACAGTTTAATGGCAACCCAACTGAGTCATCTTTTTTTTCATGAAGTTAACAGAGTTTGGCTTCCCTCTATCAAAGGCCCTGAAGGACTGGTTATAGGCATCATCTCATGTATATTTCCTGCCAGAGACAAGTCAGAGCATGTAACCAAAACCAGGCAGAAACGGCAGGCAGCTTCACCTGTGCAGAGCAGAGAGCTTCACCAGAGCAAAGGGGGAAGCTCCTTTGAAGCTGATGGAGAGAAGCACACTCCTTGCTAAATGACAGCCCTGGGATGCCGCCTGTAGCTGCTTCATCTCAATGCTAGAGCTGCCTGGGAACCCCTCATAAGTAAGATCTGGTAGGAGCATAACCCTGTTTATTTCGCTAATGCAGTGGGATGGTTTCTTTTTGACTCAAACAGAAATCCTGGTTGAAACCTCTTGTGTGTTCTTAGCAGAATTTATTATCTCTTTATTTGTTACACTGGTATTTTTCCATGTGTGCAGGTTTCCCAGATGGTACACACATTTCAAATCACAATTACATAGAAACCTGTGTGAAAGCTGTAGTTACAGGCTCAGAAGTGAGGCATCTATGCTCTTGTAACCTTAATAGCCAAATATTAAGTAATAGCTCCAGAACTTGTAAGAATCAGAAAAAAGCGTTCTGTTTGGATGTAATAAAGTGCACATTGCCATGGGCCTCCCAGTTCATGCACCTGCTGGCACAGACACAGTCAGTAAAGGGAAGCTTGTAACAACATAAAAGCTTGGAATTCAGAAGACTTAAAGCCTAACAAATCATTGAAAAGGGAAGTTTGTATTGCAGAGAAATGAGCTTAGAAGGCCTAGAAAGCCACAAATGCTGATTGTTTCTAGATTCTGCTCTGTTTTACTAAGTTAATGTGAATTAGCTGAGGTTACGAGGTTAATCTCTGCAATGTTTACCACTTTCCTGACTAAATAGATGCGAACACAAGTAGAATGCGTTAGGTTTCAGGGCTGCAACACCATTTTTGCGCCTCTTCTTGGGAGGTACTGGAAGGTTAGAATAGCCTGTGGGAGTGCAGGGAGCTCAGCACTCTCCAGGCAGTACTCAGCACAGGGCTGCATTGCTCCTGGGAGATTTTGGTTACAGGAGGCTTGGAGTTTTTTCTTGCACTAACACAGATAGTCAAACAACTATGTTTTCCACTGCTTGTGTCAGCTGAATCCCTTGCACCTGCTACAGATGACACATATTTTGGTCGGAAGCCTTCCAGGAAATTTTACTGCAGATCAAACTTTCCCAGTTTTCTATTTTCACCAAAGCCAGCAGGGTTGAGGGATGTTTTGGGAAAACAGAGAATGTTGGATGGATATAGCTGAGGTCTCAATTGAGCAAAGCGTAGCTCTCTTATCATCATAGAATCATTTAGGTAGGAAAAGACCCTTAAGATCATCAAATCCAGCCATTAACCCAGCACTGCCAAGCCCACCACTATACCATGTCCTTAAATGCCACATCTACATGTCTTTTAAATACTTAGGGGATGGTGACCCAACCACTTCCCTGAACAGCTTCAGTCTCTGCCAGACTCCAGTTGTGTGAGCAATGACTGCTGAAGATTTTCTGTTGAGCTGTGTTCTCTGATTGTTCAAGGAGCAGGGAAAGGGTGAAAATACTCAGCCCTGTCTGGTTGAAATAAGTAGCCATATGAGTTGTCTGTCCCTGGGTTGGGCAGGTAAGAGAGGCTATGCCTGGAAAAACTGTTCACTTAGTGGCTACAGACCTGTACTGCAAGCCCCATTCTAGCTTATTTCCCAGCATAAATGCTTCTGAAGTCGGCTACTTAGGCCACAGAATGTTAGTCTTTTTCTAACAAGAAGCCCCAGTTTGTTTGAGGGATTGCCCTACCTCTGCAAACCTTTAATCACATTAGCCCCAGTTTCCATTCTCAGGTCTGCCCCAGGCCCTACGAGCTTTGAAGAACAATTTCCCCAGCCACATGCCTTGAAAGAAGTCTGATTATTCAAATCAGCTTCTTGCTATAAGAGAGGCCTGAGTAACCTTCTGAGCAACCAACCATGGGTCATAGGACTGGGGATGTCATTGGAACTAAGGTGAAGCAACAGCATTATGAGGAAAGTTAGTGCCTCTTTGGTTAAATCTCCACCAATATTGTAATTTTCATAGAATAAAAATATCTGCCAAATTCAACCAAAGAAAATAAAACCTGAAAAAAAAAAACAAAACCAAAAACCTTTGATAAGGTCCAGCTGCTTAATTTTATTATTTTCTGGGCAAAACTACAATGTTTTTCAGACCTCTATAGTTTGTTTTCACTTTCATTTAAAGGTATTTGAAAATAGAGGGAAACAAAACCTTGAAATGAAACTTGATTTCAGGGAACACTCAAATGACACAAAATGAAACAAACAAAAAGTTGTGGGTTGAGTTTTTTTTTTTTTAATCTTATTTTTAAACTATGGTTAAAATAATTTGTTTACACCTGTGAATCAAAAAAAAGCCCAACAAAAACCAAAAGTGGTTGCTGTTACAACTCTGGACCTGAGTCCATTAACCCGTGGCTATATTTACCAATCTCTCAGTCCATCCCCTTATTCCTATAGTGGCTTTAAATGTGTTAAAACCATTTACCTATTTTTTTTTTTCCTCCTTTGAAAACGTTTCTAAAATACACAGGTGGATTTTGGAGCACTTAGAAACACAAGCAATCAAAGCTTTGCTCCAGGGCCAGACTTCCCCAAGGACATTCAAAGGAAAGCAGTTGGAGAGCAATAAATACTCACAGCACACACTTTAATAAGGGATGGAGGGATGATTCAGGGTCAGTAGTCATGGCACAACATCTGGATCCAGCCCTTTCCTCCTAACACCAACTGTCTGCAAAAGCCTTACCTTACAGAGAGAGCCTGGCTCTGTTGGACACTTCTCATTCCCTTTTGGGGAATGGTCTATTTTTAAATTTCAGAATTCACCCTCAGTAACACTGGAAATTCAGTCTTCCCAGATGAGGAACTGAGGTGAACTGAAAGGAATATGAACCAAAACATTCCAGTATCACATCATATTTTGAGGGAGTTAGGTGCATATCTCACTGATGTTTGCCAAAAACATCCCAGTTTTGTAATCAAATTCTTGCTCTCTATAAGTTATAACAATTACCCAGACTATCTGTACAAATCTGGAGGGTTTGCAGTATTTTGGAAAAAAATAATTCTGAAAAGAATGAGCATGTCTGTGTGTTAGCTACAGCACAGTTCCCACCCTCTAATGTAATCTGCATTTGCAGGCTCGAAATGTCAGATGTGATGAGGAGATATCTGAGCATAAACAGGAAGGGTCTGAGTCCAAAAAGCTACCCACTGAACTCATAACTTTCCCAGCTATGCCTGTTTTAACCCAGATCATTTAGCCTGTTTCTGGGTTTTGAAATTCCACTGGGAAGGTGTTTGGGTGTCATTGGAAATGGCTCTGACCATCATTTTCTTCTCCTTATGGGGTTTCCAAAAAAGGATTTGCAAAAGGAGCAGGGTGAGTTTTCCTGACAGCTGGCTGAGTCCCCTACTCTGGCTTGCTGGAAGTGATGCAGGTTACCCCACACTCTGTCAAATAGGGTTGTGTCCAGGCAGAGCCTGCCCTACTGCAGTTGTACCCATCAGAGTCTTACCGGTTGAACAGAGCATTTGTGACATTAGCACAACTCATTTTTTTTCCTATGAAGAACAACATTTTACAACCACCACCAGAGAGGCAAAGAATGCCTTAGCAAGGAAACAGTTGAAAAACTTCAATGGCCAATTATGTCTGTGCATGTATGAAACTCAAATTTTGGTTGACTACAAATGTGATTTGTATTTTCATGGGATCTGGGCCATTTTATGCAGTCCTGACCTCTCTGTGTCAATATTGCTGAGCGGGGATATACAACATGGCTTAAGTGTGTTGCAATGAAATGTTTATGAATGTCAAATAGAAATTACTCAAGGTATGGCAGACTTTTACCCTGGAAAGACATAAACATATTGCAACAATTGTTTGGTTTTATTCCAGTATACTTAGCCATAAATTTTCAAAGCTAAGACAGCTTTGATGACTAGGTGAACCTATTATATTAGCAGTGTAATGTCCAAAAATATTGCACATCCAGTGTTACTTTCATAAGGGTCCAAGTCAGGAGCTGGGGAACACATTTTTAGGTTACCACTTTTCAAAACTTTAGGCTTCTATGCTGAAAAGTAACATGCCAAGCAATACAGCTCAATAACAATGTAGGGACCTGCTTGAATACCGTGTCTCAGTGAAGTTAGTGGGACTGCTGCACCAAGAAGGTTAACCGCAGAAACAAATGAATATTGAACGATGATGCTAGGTTGCACAACCAAAATAGAATGCAATGGAAATCCTGTCTGGAAACAGCTCAAGGCCATTTTCATCTGGAGGTGTGTAGAGGGAAGTTGATCTGTACTGACTAGTGGCACAGTGACATTTTATACTGGACAGGCTAATGAAAGTCCAGACAAGAAATAGGCGTCTTGTTACATATATGTTTTCTTAGATTTCCAAGATTTGGTTTTTCAAGGCAATTTCTAGGGTAGAGATTAGGAGATATTGTACATAATAGGATTTATTCCTTGAATGGAATCCAATAGTCTCAAACTAATTTCCAGTTCTTAGAATAAGGTATTTCTCCTGGGGATGGCAATATCTGTGGTTTCAATCTCTCACATCCTACCCAACTCTTTCCTCATTACAGTCTCAGGTTTCTTTGTCACCACACAGTTTATACAGGCTCAGATTTAATCAGTAGCAAAACATTCATCAACATGAAGCCATGACTTGTTTTTCTTCTCAAAAATACCTCCAAGCTCGCTAAATATTTGTCAAGAAAACATTTCCTAGACACAGAGAGCACTGCTGTCCACTTCCTTCTCCGTAAGATCTATTGCAGTCTTTGGATTCTTCCCTAAGATTACAGTCATTGGCATTTTATTCCAACATGAAGATTTGACAGAAAGCCATCATGCCTCTGGGCTATAAGTTCACAAGACTCGACATGGAAAGCCATTCTGTGGTTAACTAACACATTTTGTTTCACTATTAGGCTATTTTCTCTTCAAAATTATAATTAAGATTTTCACTTGGCAAAATATTTACCTTGTGCTGTACTTTATCAAAGAGAAAAAAATGATTATGTAATTTTCTTCTCCACAGTAAGTGGATACTGCTACTTGAGTTCTCACAGTGATTTATGAACTTAAATAAATTGAGACTTACAAGAATACTGTGAGATAAGGCAATACTATTCTCCATCTCATGGTACAGGAAACCAAGGCACATATGCCAAGATCACACACAGAGCTGGTGCCAGTGCTAAAGCACACACTTCTCCCCAGCTGTCACCTATCCTGTTTGCCATTTCAGCTCATTCCAGTGTTGACCACTGGCAAGTTGCTTTTAAATTAGGTGCTTGTTTGCCATAAAGTGATGTTTCCAAGCAATTGCAATGATGCCTATTCCACTCGCACCCCTCCACCTCTGTTATGCGCATCTTCGCTTTTTTCCTCAGGGTTTTGAGGACTGCTGGTTTTAATAGTGTCACACAACCACAGTACCTTATGCCTGTTTCAAGATGAAAGCATGCAGGAGATGACACCTTAACCTCTCCCAGCTCCCATGCAGGGTGCGAACATCTAGGACTTGGGGGAATGTGGAAGATTCAACTGAGTTTTGTGTCCAGAAAATCAGCTGTAGTCTCTGTGCCGCAAGTTGTGGTTACACTCTTCAGAATTATCTCCTGTGGTTTCATACAGCACGGGTGCCTTCTGCTCAGGAAAGATCATGTTCAGTTAAAAACCTCAGGCTCTGAGAAATGAGCTCCAGAAAAGCCCAATCAAGTGGTTTAGGATGTTACTGCCCATGGCTTTCTGCCCTGCCTCTGTGATGAAGTTTACAGGCCCTAGTCAGCAGCACAGAGTGTTCTTGTGCCACAGCTGCTCCAGTGGTTAGGCTGGTGCCTTGGTTTAAGTACCCAAGGAGGTGGGTTTATGATACGGCTGGGAATGGGAAGCACAGAGGCATGTTGCATTTGGCTGACTCTGACACAATGACTGCGTTGTCCAGTAACAGCCAAATGGATGTTAGATCTCTTCTATTCCCTGGCTTTATAGTCCCTCAGTGCCGAGATTTCCACTTCTCAACAAAGCCTGTTCCCGAAGTCTGGTCCACTGGCCGCTTATTTCTCACTGAGGAGGATCCTAAAACTGGAGTCTGGTCTCCTGAATCCCAGAAGAGACAAGGCATGCTTGGAGAACACTTCACACCAAGAAGTTCACACACCAAATATCGAGTTGCATTTACTTCTGTTTTAGAGACAAAAAAAGGCACCCTCCTGGGGTATCTACCTGGGAAGTGAATAAAGACCCCGGAATTTGAATTCCTCTTCAGCCTGAGAAGGCTCAAGCTTGTAGCACCCTCTAGCCTGGCATGCGCTCAGTGCAACAGGCCACGGAGTGAGCAATGCAGAGAGGCAGAGAGGGGCAGGAGCTGAATGCCTGCCCCAGGAGCAGTTTAAAGTTTTTTGTGTTTTGCACAAGTGTTTAGTGTTAGTGACTCTAACCTGAAACATTTTGCCAGTGAGGTGCAGAGGAGATCAGCATTGTCATCTGGACTTCTCCTACATCAGCTTCTGTTATAAGCTGAGTCCTGATGTTGACACCTGCCAGAGCAGCAGATCCAGCTGTGCATCAACAGAGCCAGCTGGGGCTTCTGCTTCACTTCCGACTGACCTGCCCATCACCACCAGTGGGATGAGAGCACAAGCAGTGCAGCAAACTGCTGGGAAGCAGAGCTGCAGCCTCACCGCTGCTGGCAACAGTAGCAGACAAAGCAGCCACAGGCCAAAAGCCTAAGCAGGTACAAGGACCAAGGCAAGGCCGGCCTGATGCAGACAGCATTCTCCTCTGTCTCCATGTGGATCACACTGAAGAGTGCAATGTTTAGGGTAGGTCCATTGTGTTCTCTTTCACACTATGGCTGCATTACAGCTACCACAGCCAGTGTCTATCACATACCTGGAGTGACTATGCAGAGGAAACATCCCTCAGCTATGGGTTCCTGGCACCAAAACTGGTACCAGTCTCAGCTTGGCCGGGGTCACAGGCTTCCTGCAGTTAGCTAAGGCAGTCTGCCTCATTGCTTTGTATGTCATGAATAAATCCCAGGAGTCTGGAGCATCCCATAGCAGCTGCTTAACAAACCATCCCCACTGCTGACCTTGCAGCCTGCCTGGTGTGGGCTGGATAGGCAGCTGTTCTGACACTCTTTGGAGGATGCTAATGATCCTGTAGAGCTGGATCCAAACAGAGGTAGCAGAAACCCCACATTATTCACATTTGGAACAAAATCTTTTCTAGAGAGAGTATTGGAAGGTTTGTACTGGAGCAAGTGTTTTCTTATTTTAGAAATTAAATATGAACGTAGAGAGATGTTGAAACATCAAGGCATAAACGATACTGAAATGGCTGCTTTGTGAAATCCTATAATGGGAAATTCTTTTACAAACCACCTTTAAAAATTGGCAAATGTTACTAATATTCCTCCAGGCAACACTTGGGCTATTATTTAAAATGGGACGTGTGGTGTCCCAGAGTGACTGTTCTCCTGAACTGCAAAACATTCTGTAGGACCCGTGAAATATGAAATGATTTAAGGAGGAAAGAGGGTTATGCAGTTCTGCTTTGTGTGGTTTCTACTACCTCTAAAGTAGTTTTAGAGGAGAGTGTGTTCTGGGCTGTAATTCAAACAGTGTTACAGATATTGTAAGGAACAGAAAAAATGGACAAATTGGAGGCACCTGATTAAAAACATTGTTACTTTCTCTGTTTGCTGCCCCAAGTGCACAAACATATTGCTTAGATTCACTTGGGTAATTGCATTAAATGCAACTGCACTTATTAAGGAGGCTTGAAGTGAGCTTTAAGTAGAAAGTCTGGATTATAGCACTTTGGTTCTGGAGAGCATCCTCAGCACTCAGGACAGAGTGAATCAGCAACAAACTCAGCACACACTCAAGGGACCCCAGCAGAGTTGAGACATCTTTTCCTTCTGCCCCAACTCTTACACAGCAGTGCAAGGACAAGCTGTAACTCACACGTCTGTAAAAGGCTCTGGGAGTTTTCTGCACATACCTGAACTTTCTGCTCCAGCACAGAAGTATATTATGTGTGATTTTTCACAGTGAAAGGCGACCTTAATGCTTCAGAGTTTTTCTTGTGGGTGGTGGGGAATGGGGTTCATTTTTAAAGATACCATTGCAGTTTGTCTTTTGGAGCTTGGAGAGCCTGGCAGAAATGCCCTAATCCCACTGCAAGCTTCAGAGGATCAATGAAAGGAGGGGGAACAGGTTCCCTGATGAGAGAAGCCTCAGTGTAGCACTGTGTGAGAAGCTCAGGGTAAGTGGACATGAGCTGCATGTGCTTAGACCTGCTGAGGACCTGTCCCTCGATGCAGAGAGTAACCCCATACATGGGAAGGACACTGTGTGGGCAGGCCTAAAGGATGTTCTTGGTTACCTATTGTACTCACTAAACGATTATGCTCAAAGAACAGCATGTGTTTTTCTGCCACAGTGCTCTGCTCAGAGCGTGATGTAGCAGTAGGAAGAAACCGCATACACCAGCAGTTCTTTACTTGTAGGGAGCGGCCTCCTGCAGTGCAAAGGGACTGATCAAATGGTTTTCAAGGAACTCAGTGGATGAATCCAAGAACATACAGCCAAATGGATGCAAGTGGGGATTTATCTTCAGCAGAGATCAAGTTTTGAGAGTAGAAAGATCCCAGAGGACTGTTAGGTACTGACACAAGAGCTCAGTAGTACAAACCTGAGGGAGAGGAGATTTCACTATAATGATCACAAAGAGCAAATCTACATTCCAGCATGGAAAGCATCTGTAGGGAAAGGGATCTCGTGGGCAAGAGAAGGTGGACAGCTAACAGGAACAGCAGATCGCTATATCCCTGGCCAGTGCGGCAGTTCTGAGCTTTCCTCTCCATACCACAGCTGTAGATCAGGGATGATGTGAAAAACAGCAGACTTACGCTGGCCCACAAAGCAGCGCTAATGAATTCGTATCCAGGATGGTTATATCCTGCTGGCCACCTCCTGCGATAGCACTGGGAGCACTAGAGAAATGCTGATCAGCAAAGCCATGCTGGGGCATATATCTGGCTTTGAGGGATGGGATACAGCTCCTGCCTGGGCAACGAGGGGATGAACTGGGAACACTGTCCCCTTTCCCAGGCAGAAGGGGCAGCCCTTTGGGACTACCCTGAAGGCACTCATACAAGAAACAGCCTCCAATCCTGGGGCAAATCACACAAGCAAACTCTTCCCTCACTCTTATTCCCCATCTGCCACCTCCAACCAGCACCACTCTGCTGGGGTCTTAAAACATGCATAAGATTTGGGTGTCAGACTTCGAAGGGCTTCCTGGTTTTCTCGGGTAGAAAGCAAGAGCCTGTGAGGAAGTGATAACTGCTGTCCCTCTGGATGCTGGTTGACTGAGGCTGAGCGCCTCCAGGATCTGGTCTCTCCTCTTTCTATGGGCTGAGACATGGTGTCCTTTCTCTATTAAAGAGCAAAGGAAATTTACGGAGGCAATACAAGCTTTGATTCTTTTGAAATTCTCTATGCACTGGTAAACTGTCCATCACATTGAAGATTTGTAAGAGAAGAATGATACACAAATGTGTAGTATTTTGCCACTCTCTAGGAGAAATGCCCTGAGTACCGCAGTATTGCTGTGTCAGGCAGGGACACCTCCAGGAAACGTTTTGTAGCACATCTTGCAGCCAAACCACAGCGGTGGTGTTGAAAGACACAAAAAATTTTTTCCCTTCCTCCAACTGGCCAAAATACAAGAGGGAGTGAGATTTGCAAATTGCCAAATTAAGCTCAGCCAGAGTCTGTGGCTGCTGTCATTAAGAAAAACCCTGCAATAAATGTTTACAAAGCGTTTCAGAAATAATGGATCTCTGTAGAACAGGGCTGGGAAATTTCCAGCACAGAACAGGTTTCAGCAGAAAAATGCTGATTTGTTGAAACTGTGGGGTTTGTGGAATTGTATGGGTTTTGACAAACTTTCGATGAACTACAGCAGCAATTGCCAAACTAAGGCTGGGAGCTTGGTGGAAGTTCAAGCAGAAGTGAGGCCTGAGTCTGGATCTGGGGTCATGAGTCTGGAAAAAGCTACAGTGTGGGCAGATTTTGGCTTTATGATCCTTTATGCCAGGGCAGCCCCTCTGTACAGGGTGCCCTGGGGCACAGGGTGACAGTGCTCCAAGGCTCCACACTACCCAAGCTGTCAACCCTGCAGTGCTTTCAGGTTTGCATCTCAGAGAATGCATATGGGCATACACCTTGCAGATGCAATAGTCACAGAACAGAACAAAATATTTTGAATGAAGTGTAAAAGCAAAAAATAAAGAAAGAATGGGGACAGTTTTGGAGGGATGGAAGCTATTCCTGGACATTTCTCTAGTTCAGACAATAGGTTTTGAAAGAAACTAAAAGCAGGGAAATAAAATATTCAAACAAGTCAGAAGAAGCCACTTCCCCTTCCCAGTCTGAGATAGCGGAGGGTTTCCTCCTACAGTGTTTTTTTCTGACAATCCCAACTTTTTTGAAAACTTTTCCCAAAAGAATGCAATAAAGTTCCTGATTTGGGAATCAGACAGACTCAAAAAGACAGACTTTTTAAGTCAACATGAAACAAAACATGGCTTGAGCTCAGCTGCTGACTGATAAGTGCACTTCCCTAAATGACTTCCACCGCCAGCCTCTCCAGCACAACCACCCAGGGCCGGCACAGCTGCCCACCAGGCAGGACACATGGGAGCCCAAACAGCTCTGGTGTTCTCTCACCTCATGTCACCACTTCACTGGCACCATGCTGGGCGGCTGCCCACCTGGAAGAGACCCAGCTGGGCTATGGGTACCCATGCTGCCCAGGAAATGCAGCTTTCTTCACTTTGTCCCAGGGAAGCAATGAGGATGGACTGATGCTCCAGCTTGCTGGCTGATCAATGCCATCAGCATTTCAAAGGCGTCATCTGAAAACCAATACTCAGTCTTTAAAGAACTTTCGCTCCTGATTTCAGGCTTTAGCATGTCCAGAGGCACTGGCAGAAATCTGTAAAGGATGTGTGTTCACACTTCCCAACTCAGCGAACTGGTTTGTCCTACCATGGAGCCCAGCCTCCCAGGCACTGTTGTTCATGTATTGGAAAGTATTAATTCAAAAACTAATAACTTAAACCTACGGGGGGGATTTTCGTCCTGAAACACAAAAAGTGAGCTATAACTGCATGAGTTATTGCAATCTGGCATTCTGCAGCCAAAATGGTAATTAGGCATTCCTAGTGAGTCTGTGGCTACATTAACCCCTGGGGACCCATTCGTTGACTCCTTTGCATTACTAGCTGATAAATAACACACTTGGTCTTAAACAAGAGGGGAAGGGGCAGAGAAAGTGGTTACCTCAGGAGGTTACCCAAAGCCCTTCTGGATCATACAGGAGCCCATACCTGGTTCTGCTAGGTTTTGCTCATTCACTGCCATTCTTTTACTGTTCTTCCCACCACTGCCTTTCCTAGTTAAACTGACCCTTCTCAACAGGGCACTGCAGCAAGGGTTCCCATAAATCCAGCTCACCTTACCACATTTCCATTGTCTAGAAAAACATTTTCTGAGGAAATGTTACTCAGGCTTGTGCTGCTCAGGTCGAAGCCAGGTACTCGTATGATGCTAAGTCTTCCGTATGTCTTCACAAATGTCGTCTAAACTCCTGCATCCTATCAAGGGCTGACTACCACACCCAGAGATGGTGTGACTGCCTTGCCCATATCTCCTCTCTTGCACAGGACTTGCATGCTATTTGCAAACACCTTCCTTGAGTCATGTCAGTCCTCTGGCAGAGCTGAGCCCTGAACCTCTCCTGTCTGACTCCTACTGCAGGACCCTTGCATGTTGCAGTATCTGCTGAGGACTGTTGAGGCTCCTGGGCTGAGCCTCCTAAGGAGCTGTGAGGTGGGGGACGAAGGGAGGAAGAGCACAATACACCTTGGCTGAAGGTATGGCATGGAGCTGGAGCTGAAAATAGCTGGCTCGCTGTTGCATGTTCCTCCTGTGCCTGGTCTCCTTAGTTCAGATCATTTCTTCTGATTAAAAGAGACCTACTAAAGGACGAAGAAAAGAACATTCTTTTTTTTTCTGAGTTCTGCAATAAGGGGGTTCTGTAGATCCCCTTCTCATCCTCAGTTCCATCATTGGCTTTCATAAAAATACTGTGTCCTTGTAAGCCTGAGACCCTGCTAAAGGAGAGAAGAATAAAATCTGCTTGAAAAAGGCCAGTCACCTTCTATGTCGTAAAATGCAATGATCTTCTTAATCACTTTATGAAATATTTTTACAGAAAAACAGGCTGCAAAAATGGTCCAAAGAAGCGGCTGTTAGTGAAGGTGTTCGGATTTTTTTCTTTCAGCTGAATAAGGGGTAGCCCAAACATTTTTCTGTAGTGGGTCCATAAATAAAACTCAATTAGAGAAGAGGGAATAATGGAAGTGATCTTCTTATTCTCTTTTCAATTAAAGAAATATCAGAGGAACATGACTGCCAGTAATATTTTACCAAGCTTTAGGTGATCTTATAGCACCCTTAAAAAAACCACAGCAATAGGAAAAGGTATGCTCCTATTCTGTTATTCATGATCTAAATAAAATGATAGAGGACTTCTAGTGACTTTAAGCAAGTTGCTAGGTCTCATGGTTCATTATTATGAAAATGGGCAACAGCTCAGCCCACCTTAGGAAAGGCTTTGTGAGGTTAAGTACAGCAAAGACCGTGAGGTATCAATATAGAGATGCTTAGTCACAAAGCACCAGACTTCACACTTCACCCTTCTCCCGGGGGTATCAGATATGGGAAAACACAGTCATCCTGAAAAGCCTACTTACATTCAGAGCATTCAAAGACCCATCCTTTTAAAATGTCATCATGCGGGTAAGGCATGTTTCATAGAGGCATTCTGAAACCAGGGGATGGTAGGCTTCTTTTTTTCCAGTTAATTTTTGCAACCATGAAGAATTGCAGGTAAGCTAAAACTGCTGTGCAGGCAGCAAAGTTGTGATGGCAGGTTTTCTATGTCTGTGTTAGCTGTCTAGGCAAGGAGCACCATGGGAAGACTGACAGACCTGCCTGTGTGCACTGGCTGGGCACGCAGCTGCTAACAAAAAGCATGGCTAACAATCCCATCCTGCTTGTTCTACCCTAGGGAGGGCTTTAATAAGATTCCTCTCCTTTCCTTCCTTACCCAGTGTTGTAATGATCATACAAACTTAACAACTTTGAGACTTCATCCCTTCTCTCCAGTCTGCTGAGAGGTTTGAAAGTTATTAGGGAGGGATTGAAAGGCAGATGGATAGATATGCTGATCCTGTAAAGCCTGGTTTCCTTAGGAAACTAAGTTAAGAAATGGAAGCTGCTATTCTCAGTGGTACTCTAATTTTGGCAGCTGAGATTTAAAAAACCCAGTGTTACAAGACTTGAGTGCTGGCAACTCTGCAGTAAGCAACCTATCCAGAAACCTCATCCTTTTATTTTTCTTCTGAATCACAGGTGTTGGGAGACACCTCAGCATCTGGGTGCCAAACTTGTGACAACTTAAAGCTGACCAAGCCTTGAATATTGAGCATAGGGCTCACACAACTGGTCCCCATCACACTCCTCAGAGTGCACGTGCAGCGCAAGCCCCAGCTCCTGCTCCACAGCCCTGACACTGGGAAGATTATGACCTCCTGGGTTTGCTGGCCAGCTCTTCTAGGTACCAGGACAGGGAGGGGGAGCAGCAGCTGCACTGCACAGCGGCAGATAGTTCCACATAGCAGATGCTTCCAAATAGTGGCTGGTACCATCAGAAAACCTGTCTAGCACAGAGTAAACTCTGAACACACTATGCTGGCTGCCTTTCTAACACCCAGCTAGCCACCCTGCAGTGCCGCAAGGATTCACATGTAGCATAGAACTCTGCCTATGCAAAAAGAGTATGTAGCTTTAGCTTTACAGGCCTTGTTTCCACCTTATCTCTTTTCCTCCAGCTTTTGAACATCACAAATTGAGTCTATATCTGCCTGCAATGATCCAGGACCTGGACCTGGCACACTTGGAGTTTAGCTCCTTGGGAGTTACCCCTCTATTCCCTCCAGAACCACCTTGGCTGACTGTGTGAATACCACCATCCTAACCTGAGGAGAGCATTAACCCAGAAGTGGGGGAGAAAAGAGGCCTTTTGACTGTGAATGCAGATGTCCTCTTTCTACCAGGAGAAGCTGCTGGCAGGGTCCTTCAAGAACTGCCTTATCCTGCTGTTCCTCTGAGGCTGCATGAATCCTTCCAGCCCAACTGACCTCCTGCACCTGACCCAAAGGTTCTCCTTTGGCATCAGAGACCTTGTGCACAGCACAGGCACTGCCACATTTCAGCACTTCCTCAGGTGGCAAACACCCTCAAGATGGTGTGCTGAGCACAAAAACTCTGTCTTCCTCATCACGGTGAAAGCCTGAGTGCCTGTATTGCTGCGTACCCTGGGCACAGTGCTTATGCTCCAGGTCCCAGGGAGTGCCTGGCACACATCTGCCTGAGCACACATGTGCTGGAGAGCAGCACGCACTCACATAGAAGCTCCAGGCAACAGCCAAAGTAAAGTGACAGCAAAAATTTGCTGGCAGAGCCCAAGGTTTGAAAGCTCTTTAGCAGAGGGGTTCTGCTAAAGCATTTTCACTCTTTTATACCCAGAAAACCTATTAGGAGCACGTAGAGCATAGACTGTCAATCTCAGTCACAGCATTCACAGAGGAAAAGTGAGACAGTAGGGATGGGGGATGATTAAAAGGATGAGAGACTATGTAGAGAAAATGGGGTCAGTAATCACTATGATCTGTGATGCATTGATTAATGATACTGAATAAAATCCCAAGGTTCCATTCTGTCCCATTCCACGGTGCAGAAAAATTCAGTGAATTAATGAAAAAAAAAAGGCAATATCCCATAAAATTATCCTTATAGAGATCTGGGCTGAACAAACATACATCCTCTTTATGTGCTTCCCACTACTGAGTGTTTTCACTCTAAGAGCAGCAAATTGGTACGCTGGATAAATTATATGAATGGATTCCTTCCTAAACTCACTGATACTGCCTGAAACTGAAGAATGCGTAACACCAAACTGCAAAACAGGATAACAAGCTCAGGAACAGCTCTCCAAAGGTATAGGTGGAATAGTTATGCTTTAGCTATGATTTATGGTTTTAGATTACAGTAGTTTGGATAGCAGAATTGAGAAGGCTGAATAACTTATTCTTCAGCTCTTACAACAAGGTTTACACCCTCTTGCATCTGCAAAGGGCACTGTAAAAGTGCTAAGAGCCAATAGCCCACATTTAAAACCTTTGTAGGATACCAGTTCTGTACCACTGTGCCAAAAAGCTCTTTCTGCACAGAGGCCAAATATTTTCCAATAAATTGCCCTCAAATTAGAGCTGAAAACAATTATGTTTCTTGAGAGAAAAAGCAATTAATTTTGCCATATTCAGCTGAAAACCTATTTTCACTTGCAGCCACATTTTTTTCCCAATTTTCCAACTGAAAAAAAAATTGCCCAAGGCAGACACTTCATACAAATTCTCCACGTAATTCCTCATGAGATTTCCAGGCAGCCCTAATACATGTCACATCCGTGATGTGTGCAGCACGCTTGTTTCCAGTGTCATCCCAGAGCACTATAGGACCCAGCTCATCATTCTGAAGCAATTTGAAAAGGAGGATGTCTTCTCTAATGTCCTACCCACTGCTCCCTGGAGCCTCTGGGACTGCCCAGTGACAGGAGCGTTGGCCTCACCTGTGCTGTCTCAGGAGACATGAAAGGATGGGAGCGCAAAGCCGTGCAGCCCAGGGCAAGTGGGTACTAATAGGTTATACAAAAGAAATGTTGCTGCCTCACTGGAACTTCAGAAGCGTAAAGAGAAGGTGTGGGAAGAGAAAAGTAAACACCCTCACTAGTCCCTCTTCTCAGCTTTGACAGCTTACTATAATAACAAACTGGGTTAACCTGTGGGCAACAGGCAATCCTGGTGCTTCAGGAACACTGTGCCTGTTGGCTCCCAAGATCAACTCTTTGCACCGTGCAGAGGTGAGTTAGTGTCCTGAAGTCTCATACCTTGTGATCATGTCACCATCAGAGTGAAAGCTGACTGTGGGATAAGCCAGACTTGTTGGAGAAACTTGACAGAGATTTCTGCCTCCCTCTCCCAAGCCTCTCCTTCGCATAGGTAGAGTGATAGTGGTACCTCACTGCACTGCCTGTCACCCTCCACTGACAGCCAAGAAGTGCTGCCCCCAAGGGATGGCCTGATCCTGAGTGATTTCTCCTGTGCGAGGCACCCATCCCCATCCCTCACACACTGCTCTCACACCCTTTCCTTGGGGAACACGCTGCCTCCGAAGGGAAACAAAAAAAAGCATTTCAAAGCATTTCTTTTACTCAAAGTGCTGAGTCCTGAGCAATTGCAGCTGCTCCTGTCCTTGCGTCAGGGCATGCTCCTAAACTAGATGCTGCCATTTAAGGCACAGAAGAAGTGTCTGGTGTAAGGCCATCCTCAGAAAGCCCTGATGCACAGCAAAACCTCTGCAGCAACAGCTATGAGTAGCAAAAGGGAAGTAAGTGCAGTAATTCCCTAGGGTGGATAGGTGATGTTTATTCAAGATCTATGATGGAAGCAAAGTGTGAAACAGCAGAGGCATTGGCAGGCTCTTTGAAGCAGCAGTGAATAGACAGCTCACAAGTCCCCATTGCCAAGCTACGCTATTGCCTCTGCATCTGCCTGTGGAAAGGCTGCTACAGACGTGGAGATACCCCTGCCTTCTCAGAAGCAAGGCTGTGTGGCACTGGGGTTCTAGTTTCTCTTTGCCCTGGAAGGATGATCTTCTGCTCTGACTCCCATGCAAGATGATCCATGAAACCATGAGGACATGTCTAAGGACTGCAGGCTCTGTCAGGGCAAGTCTTGAAGCCTCTTTCAACACCAGTACTTGTGCTATCTGCTCCTGCCTACCTCTGCACAAAGAAGTACATGGTAAAGTTTGCTGGGACCAATGGAAATCTAAGACCATCGCATCTAAATTTCAATAGACTGTTTTCCTCTCCTGTCTTTTCCCCTCACAAAGTTCCACCCTTTTGTGCCACTTTTGTCCCTCTCTGACCCCTTCCTTATCCTCTGGAAAATCATTGCTGTGCTTTCTCACATATCCACTAATATCACACCTTTCTCAAGCCTGTACTCCATATTCTCAGACTGACCTCCAGGAGGTCCTTATGGAAGCTTGCTTTGAAGTCCTGCCTGCAGACAACCCAGTGACTTGTAGAGGATATTTATGGTGCAGATGTCCCTAATGTGCCTATATTGTCAGATGACTCTTGGGCTGAGCTCCTCAGGGACTCAGTACCTGAGAGGCACTGTGTCCACAGGCACTCACAGCCATCAAAGACCTCGGTGGTCAAGCTGTTAGCAGGGTATGCATAAGATCAAATCTGACTTTCTCATAAGTTCACCTGCACAGCCATAGAGAACCCAAGGATCTAAGATAGCTTGCTGTGACTGCACAGGAGTTAGGTTTCTTGGTACGTTTGGGGCAGCATGAGCAAAGCTGAGGTTGAGATCCTTGTTGCCCCATTTAAAGGCAATCAAGCCTGATATGAGTGTAGTACAGCAGTGCAAGTGCCTTCACACACCACTGTGTGCTGGAGTCATCAAAAATCACACTGCTGATCTATAGCACCTACCTGAGCAATCCAGCAGCCAGCTAGTTAATGCAAGAAACCTTGCAACTCAGAGGCTTCCAGGAAGTTCCAAGTGTCTTGCAGGCTGTGTGGCTGCTCCTGGGGAGTGATCTATGCTCCACTGTGACCCTGGCCTTTTCCGTTCCACACTGCTGCTCTTTCAAGTTGCCCTAAGGAGGTCCTCCGTGCTGGCCTTTGAAGAGAGTGCTGTGCTGCCCAGGTGGGATCTGCTCCCTGGCAGTGATGGAGCAGCATATCAGGCAAACAGCAGATCCTACTGTGCAAGTCTCTGCTCTCAACTGCACTTCACGGTAGATCGAGCCGTCACCTACAGGCTGACAGGCTAAAGTGATTTATTGTGTTTTTTCACAAAAGACTGCTAGGTGCATTAATAGCACTTACAAGTACAGAACCCAGATGAGAGATACATAAGGATTTGCCCATTGTGGCTACGGAAACATTCCAAAATCTCTCTAGGCAAAATATTTCACACTGCCAGCTGATCTCCTTCATTCTCTGCCTTCCCTCCAGGGGAAGAGATATTTTCTGGCAGCATCTGCCTTTATTTTCTGATGTTTTTCCTTATTAGAGGCTGAGGCTCACTGAAAACACAGAGCATGTACTCATCTGGGCTTGTAATATTATAAGCTCAATTTGGTTGTGATACCCATGAGCAAAATGTTTGTACTTTCTCTTTCAGCAAGGCTATCCATGGGAAATTAAGTGCTGGGAAGCTCTCTGGGCACTGGCAGTTTGTTTCACATCTCTAAACTCCATCACTCAACAGAAAGATAGAAAAAATGAAGCAGATGGGCCAAGCAGGGATCCCTCTTAATTTTTTTTCCCTAAATTGCGTTTGGACAAAGCAGTTTTGGCCAGGACATACATGCACACTAGAAGTGGGCACCAAGTTTGTTCCCGAAAACCTAAAGGTCCCAGGAGAAACACCATTGCCGGAAGCAAGCTGCAGAGACCTGCTGCATATCTCATTGAATTTAATCCCATCTAAATCCTGGTGTACAGAAAACAGTGGGAGTTTGTCACTATTAGGGCTTAAATCTCTAGTCGCTGACGTTAAAAGCCAGGAAGAAAGTTTTGACATAACCTCTGAACTCTGAAGGGTTAAAGTTCAACTTGGATCAAAGGGGGGTTTCTAAAGAGCTCTATGCTGCACAAGGAGGGTAACATAAGGACGCCATGTACAAATTGCATTGCCTTTCAGGAATGCCTTGTTTTCTGTTATTGCTTTTGTCCTCAGATAGCAGATCCAGGGTCCCAAAGCAGAATATCGCACTAAAATACTAACAGAGGCTTTGCCAGCTCCAACTTAATGGCCAGTTCAGAAATCTCCTCCCATCTCAAGACAGGAAGGATTTGAAAGGGATTGTAAGTGAAATGGTGCCTACAAAGTGGGAAGTCCCAGAGACCTGTGATTTGTCATAATTAACTTATCCCCAGAACACACACTGGGAGGACAAAGCCACCGGGTGGGAGAATGAATATGGCAGCTTCAGTTGAACTCTTTGTGGCACCACTCTGATCCTCTTTCTAACACTGACTCCTTAACTCAACTGCCGGCTTCTTCATCCTATGGGAACCCTCCAGCTCTCAATTGTTTGAAAAACAAGGAGGATGCACTGAACGCAAGTGTAAGGTACTTCCCTCCAATCCAATATCCTTTCCAAAATGAAAGAGTAGAAATTAGATTTTCATTCTTACTGAATTACTGAAATAGTCTAAAGCTGGGGCACTTGTTCAAAAACCTGAGAAACCTAAAAGGGATAGTGAGCTCTAGATACCTCGGTTTCTGTGGTTTGAGGGTTGTTCAAATATTCATATGTCCTCAGCACCATCAAGAAGCCCTAATGGCTGAAGAAGCATCCCAGTCTGCAAGGAGCTGTACAGCTAGGTTTGGGGCTAAAAGTCTGACACATTTATTTGTCCTGAAGCTAAATGTTGCCTTTGAATCTAAGCGATATTATTATCTTGGAATCATAGAATCCTAGAATGGTTTGGGTTAGAAGGGACTTTCAAAGGTCATCTAGTCCAGCACCCCTGCAATGAACAGGGACATCTTCAACGAGATCAGGTTGCCCAGCACCACATCCAGCCTGGCCTTGAATGTTTCCAGGGATGATGCATCCGCCACCTCTCTGGGCAATTTGTGTCGGTATTTTACCACTCTCATTGTAAACATTTTTTCCCTCACATCTTGTCATTCCCAACAGGACACAACACAAAACCAGATCAAAATAGTGATGTTTTATACAGCAGTTTCCATCTTCTGCATATTTTACCAGTCAGCAGTTCCTAAAAACAATGTTTTTAGATGTCACCACTCCTCTGGAAATGTGCTCCATGAATGAATCACCAAAAGAAGGAGGAGGCTTGGATACCTGCACCGCAGAAGGATAAAGCGTGCATGCTCCAGGCTTCCCTGGGGATCACAGTATGCTGCCTGCCAGGTGGCTGTCTCTGCACATGGCCAGCCAGCACTTACTAGCTCCAGTTCAGGGCCAGCTCTCCAGGATCACAGCTGGCTAAATTACCACATTACTACTACATTACTACTCTGCGCTGAGGTTCTGGGGAGGCTTATTAGTGCTAGAAATAATCCAGCTGCATGTACTCCTGCCTCAGCATCACTGGCACAGGTTTTGTGCAGTCCCAAAAATGCCTCCAAAGACAGCTGACAGCTGGTTGCGCACACATGGACAATTTATACACATTATGATGCATACATTATGTTATTTATATAATAGTGCAAGTCAAATCAAGTGAAATAAAGTACAGTTTAATGTGCCATTATTTTTAAAATATTACTCAGAAAACCCTAAAGACAGATACTTGTATTCCTTTGTTAACACGTATGCGTTCCCCACCCATATCAGCATTCAGAAATCAGGGTAATGCAACACATGCTTAAACTAACCTTAGATACCACTTAAGAAATGTGCTAGCATTGCCAGGAGTCCTTGCCCTCAGGTTATCATCACCATATGGTACCTCCTGGCTGGTGGCTCTGCATGCCAGAAAGGATAGCAAAAAATCTTTTCAGAGTAATAGCACATAATAACAGCACTGTCCTTATGGCAATATAATCAGGTAAAGCTACTATAGTTTTACATGTCCTTTTTTTAAATCAAGCAAGCCTTGTTCAATCTTATTTTTAAATTGCTGCAAATTTTGGGGTGAAATTTCTTTTCAGGTGAGCTATGGCCAACAGATTAAGCATTTATTTGTCTTGCTTTCCCTTAGTCCCTCAATGCCAAATTGTTCTTGGAAACTGGCCATTCATACTCTTGCTTGAATTGCTTGAAGAGTGGGGACTCTGTTGCCTGTCTACTCCCAACATTGTCCTAGAAATTTAGGTCAATTTATATTGGAATATGAAACAGAAATATAAAAATATACAACACCAAGCCTATCACATCCTAAAGCCAGTAAGGAAATATAAATAAGGGAAAAAAATTAGCAATTAATCCCTTTAGAAAAAAGGGGAAAATTACGTCCTGATTTTGTTGCATCAGTATTATTAGAGCTGCAGTAGGATGACACTTGCTCAGCCTCTCCTGCCTGCAGCTCTCCTGGACTTAGCTGATGCAGATGGACAGCTGGACAGCTGGACAGAGGTTTGGGTTGATCAAGTAAGAAACTCTTCATTAGGGTTACAAATGAGTATGAACTTGCTAGAGTCTCAGCAGCAAAGAACAGATGAAAAGTGCCTGAAAGGAGAGAGACAAAAGATGGTGCAAAAGTATGTAATTGAGGGCTTTCTTAACACATTTAACAGGTCAAACAGCATTTCCTGCAAGGTGTGGACATTTGTTAAAAAATCTACAAAGAATAAAACAGCAGAAAAAGATGTTGTCTATATTTACATCCTATTCATTTACACAATATTTTTGGTACTTCATATCTAAACACTATGGAGCAGTGGCAGCCACAACTGAGTGCATTTACTGTAAAAAATAATGAAAACCATAGGAAGGGTGTAGACATGGAGGGTCCAGAAACTCAGGTGGCATCTTATGGCAGGCTGGAATAGGCTCCCTCTGTCTGCCCCAGGAGACACATCAGAGCATGCACATTGCAGAGCACACAGAACAGGCTGGAGGCATCACGCCTGAGCCGGAGACACCACTTCCCCTCATACAGGAGGTCTGTGTCATGCCTCTGGTCCTCAGGCAGCCTGGCTGATGTTACCCTCCTGGCTGGACTGCTGGAAGTCTCCAAGATGTGGGCAGGTTTGTCTGCTCCTGCACAGGTAGACTTTGGTGGAAAAGTTGGATGTATCCAAGAAACTCAGATGCAGGTTAGACAAACTTCTCTCATGAATAGTTAGAGCTGATCTCTCCAGAAAACACAGGGAGAGTCTGAATGAATTTATTTTTTTAATGAAAGGCCATACAAATCATCAGAGAGGAATCTCATCTCCTGTGCAGCATTACCACCATGCTTTTTATTTACTAATGGATTAAAATTATGCCAAGTTCTGAGCGCTCATTTGCTGTTCAGTTTTGCCCCACTATGTTTAGGCACAGACAAGAATGTATAGGGTGTGTGGGTGTGGTTTGACAACAGACTTTTTGCATTGCTTTTACAAACAGTCTCCTGATACCTTGCAGACCAGAGGCAGAGAAATACTGAACTAGATGATGCTTTGAGGTCCCTTTCCATCTTGCTGTTTATGAGCCCATCAATCTGCCACAACAGCTCAAATGCTTCATTTATTAATGTGGAGCACAGACTTTTGGCTGCGGTGGGTGCCCCACCATTTCAGGAGCTGTATAAACATCTGGCAGCTAATGGGGTCAAACCTTGCTCTTTCCTTATTAGCATTGCCCAGATTGGCAAGTACAATATCAATCTCATAGCCCTGTGCTGTCCCACTCAGATTGCATCTGGACCCATTGGAGAAAAGCGTTCTGCTTTGGAGATTCTTCCAAAACAAAAGTGCTCCCAGATGGGATGGGAGATAGCAGTCAGCTCTTTTCATACTGCTTTCGCTGCAGTAGCATTTTCACCATGCACATGACCAAGGCTGACCACAAAGTTCAAATCCAGAAGGCAATCTCCTTATGGGGATTTGGCCTCTGCTTCTTGAGCAACTTGCTATGAGCTTGGGATATAGGTCAAATACTTAATTTCCTACTTGGCCATGAAGCCTTCTACCAGCTTCTCTGATCCCCCTTGCTAGCAGAGAAACCATACAGCAAAAGGGCAATGGAGCTCCAGCTCCCCCTTGCCCAAGATGGGTTCAGCAGTCAGAGATGCCAAGGTTTACCCTTACCCTGCTGTGCTTTGTGTGTTTCCCAGTGATCCTGCTGAGAGTGATAGAGACAGGTTGCCAGTGTTCACCCTCAATTCTAAGCAGCTTCAAAAAGACATTATGTAGAAAAGAGTCCCTTCCCTCCTAAGGTTTGCCTCCCCTGCTAGGCACCTGTTATAATCTTTTTGAGAATTTATTAATAAAATAGGAATTAGGACATTTAGGCCTCTGATGTCTGAGGGACTTAAAGCAAGCTATCCCTTACAAAATCTTGAAATGGGCAGTTTTCCATTGCTTGAGTGGATGAAGTAATTGAGCAGAGGAGTTATATTAAATCCAGACACATTCAGTATTTAATGCCAATTAGTTTCTACTGACAAAGGAGGGATATAGTAGACATCTGGCTTATGTCGTGCCCTTCCTTTATCCCTTTCTGACAAGATGAAGGTGGAATGACCTTAAATAATGGCATTGCCCTGCTGTTACTTTTGCTATAGTTGGCACATCATATTTTTTTGGTTATTGATGGTTCACAGCTTTCATGTGTTGCAATCAAGGAGTTTTAAGGCTTTTCCCACCATCGGTATTGAATACAGCTTCCAGCTATCCCTTGCTATTTAATTCCAGATGGATCGAATCTTTAGTACCGCCCGCAGGCACATTACTAGCTAATGAGTTGCACTGCTCTGAGATCATCGCTACAAACATTATTTCCTTGGTAAATATTTTCGGTTCAGACCTGAGAAACGGCAGAGGTACATGAAGTCAAGATTTATAATCTGGCAAGACGCTTGAAAGCTGAGTTGCAAATAACAATGGTTACATTTGTAGTCTCTGTTTACAGTTTTCTTCCTGCAAATATGTTGAGGCTTAAATCAAACAATCAGCCTTGCCACAATGCTGGCAAATTCCCATGTTAACTGCACAGAGATGCACGTCTCAGGGACTTCTATTACTTTCTCTGTTATGGTATCTCAGAATGCACTCACGAATGCACTAATCCTAGCAACCACCCTGGCAGAGAAGTGAAATTGTTTCTCTTTCACAAATGCAAATGTTGATGAAAAGGAAAGGACCAAAGTGTCAGAAATTCTTAGAGCCTAAAAATACCTCCAAATGCTTAGTGATATTTTTCAGAAGCTCCTAATCCAGCTCAAGGCTGGGTACCACCATGGGGAGGCTAAGCAGCTCTCAGTTTCTTCCTTATCCTGAGACTGGTCCCTTGGGGGGGGAGCACACAGCCCTTTCAATCACCCTTCCCAGTAAACCTGCACCTGCTTTTTTTTGATGCCTGCTGAGGCATTCTTATAGATTCTATCAGGCAGGAGTCTACTTCTGCAGCTCCTTTGAAAAGCTGAACTAATGGCCCCAGTCCTCAGAGGCCTTTAAATACTTCATTAAGCAATTGATGTCCTGCCCACGGTTGTTCAGAGATACAATGACAGAAGCAGGAGCCCAGCTTGGGTCCTCCACCTCTCAGCTGGCTGACTGTACTCTGTTGGCAGCCTCCCACTGGCTTAAAGCCAAAGAAAGAGCCTCTAGTTCAAGGTATGCTTTTGGCATTGTGCAATGCTATCTACATTAGCTAGCCTTAGGTAAAGTTCTGATTCTTTTACTCAAAGAAGTTATCTCAATGGAATCATGAGGCCAGAATCTGATCTCAGTTAACCCAGGATCACTTTAGCAGTGCTGAGGGTTATTCTAGTTTTAGTCTGAAGACACATTTTGTATGTGTGTATTGTTTGTATGGCATTACATCAGATTTCTACAACCAGATCCCAGTGCGAAAAGACTGATCCAGAACAGTGGCAGGATATTGTCGAAAAAGAGCTGAAAAGAATTAAAGCAAATAAATATGAAAATTAATTTGATAAACAAAACCATAAAAAAATGCCCCATGCAAAACCTCTTACAAAACACGTTTAATTGAATGCATACTTAGAAAAGTGACGGTTTTCAAGTAATTAAAACACATGCAGAAAGAATCAGATGACCTCAGGAAAGGTCAGAAGAAGAGAAGAATGGGACAAAAATGCTTCACAGAAATTTGTACACATA
Organism: Psittacula echo; assembly: GCF_963264785.1. Classification (NCBI taxonomy): domain Eukaryota; kingdom Metazoa; phylum Chordata; class Aves; order Psittaciformes; family Psittacidae; genus Psittacula; species Psittacula echo. Next base: position 19,806,040 of record NC_137743.1, on the reverse strand, counting down.
GGGATTAAGCTCAAGAATTCACCTTTAGCAGGCAGTCCATCACTGGGAACTAAAGAAGCTCTGCAGCTCTGACGCAGGATGTCTCAGAGTCACCACTACAATACTGACAGAGGAAAGCAGAAGTTTGCTGAGGTTACATGAGGACAGGTATTTCCATGTGAAGAGGGAAATATTCCTGCCAGAAAGCAGAGGTGTAATAAGATCTTGTCTTCGTACTTCTGGCCATCTGTAATCCGTGTTAGGAATCAGGCATTCTAAGTGCAGCAAAATTGAAAAGCTACTTTAAGACTGAGTTTAATGTGTTCAAACAAATACTGGGGTTAGAGAGCAAATGCCTGTGATAGTAGGAAAGTGGAGTGGTTGAGTCATCTGGCCCTACCAGCACTGTGCTCCTACCACATTCGACTCTTTGATACACCAAATGTTGTTCCCACTAGAGGTTTTGTCATATCAAAGCCATCAGCACTTCTCTGTCCACAGAAAATTAACATTTTGAGGGTTCAGATTACATCTCTGGGGACTTCTCATTCCACAAAAATGTTAATTCTTGTGACTTTTCCTTCCTCTTAGTCCTTTTCCTTCTTTCATTCTTGCCTCAAGATAAAAGAAGCTAAAATATCCACATTTCCCATAGGACAGAGATTCAATGCTTCCACATGTCTCTCATTAACATTTGTGCACACTAACACAGCTCTGCATCTTCCTAATAGTCTCTGGCAGGAATGATAACAGGTCACTGAGATCTGGCTCTGTCTGATGGTTGTGGACTTGTCCAGGATGGGAACAGAAGTAAAAGATCCTCCTGCTGCTTTCTTATTTACCCTTGCAGAGTGAAAGGAAGCTCTCGATCTGTTTCCTACTCCACCAACATTGTCAGGAAAGGGAGTCAGGTAGGATTTGAACAACCTGACCTTTTGGACGGAAGTTGGCTTCTTTAGCTCATAACGGTACAGCTCCTTGAGAAATTCAGCTTTGCTCCACCAGTGCTTGCCAGTGGCTGAAAGTCACCCAGAAAGTGACACCTGGAAAACTTCTCCAGCCTTTTGTGAGAACAAGTGCTCACTTTCAAGTCAGACCCTACAGTAGGGGCAGAAAGGATGGACCTGGAAGATTGTGTTGGTACCTGTGAGGAGGGCTGAAGCTATCCCTTTGACAAAAAGGTCTTTGCTTGGCTGCTTTTATCCCCCTGTCTTCAATCAAGAGGCAACAGTAGAGCTGAATCCCCACTAACACTTTTCATCAAATTTCAAGTGCTTTTCATCACTTCTCTACCCAGTCAATACCAGCGCCTTGCCTACTGCAAAGGAAATATCCCCTGGAACAGATATGCGTTTCCAATGTTATGGGACTACTCTGGGATTATGATGGGATTATTCTGCATCTAGTGGTTTTATTAAATGTCATATGATAGCCAGGGAAACCCTGAGGAACAGGATAATACTGGCCCACAGTTTTGAATTTCACCTGGATCTGAGTCAATTGCTATAGTATGCAAATGAAGCAGGCAATGGATTAAAGCCATTAAATCTAAGCCTGGGATATTCTAGGATAAACTACCCAAACTTAAACAGGGGAAGTTTAGATTGGATATAAGGAAGAAGTTCTTTACTGAGAGGGTGGTGAGGCACTGGAATGGGTTGCCCAGGGAGGTTGTGAATGCTCCATCCTTGGCGGTGTTCAAGGCCAGGTTGGACAGAGCCTTGGGTGACATGGTTTAGTGTGGGGTGTCCCTGCCCATGGCAGGGGGGTTGGAACTTGATGATCTTAAGGTCCTTTCCAACCCTAACTATTCTATGATTCTATGATTCCCTGTTCCAGAAGAAATCCTGTTTACTCAGCAGTTTCATTAATGGAGAAAAGTTACCTTGCCTAGAGTTAGTGGAGATATTTCCAAAGTGGCCACTTCCATCAAAATGATCTTTCTGGAGAGGTCTTGCAGAAGTGACTGGGCAGACCATAAGTGCTCCCATGGGTGTAATTCCTGGCAACGACCTGTTGCGATGGAGTATGACACATGGTGGGGCTCTTCAGTCAGTCCTACCCAGCTCTGGGAGAACTAAAGCCTCCAAACCTACTGATTGGATCTCATGGGCTGTTATATTTTATAATGCTGCATCTCCACTTTTTCCAATCAAAACCCACCTATCCTCTTGGAAATTAACCGTGGGGCCATCTTGTGCAGTGCTGCCACAGGGGCTATAATTCACAAACAGTTTAAAAAGAGTGCTTCAGTTTGAATATTTATTTACAATATAATTTTACAATGCAAATATATGCCCCTGTAAATAAATGCTCCTTTCTGTTAGATTTATAATTCTTCTTGCAAAGCTGTTCCCATGTCCTGTAGATCACCACTGAGCCACAGACCTCTGCCAGAAAACCCCAGTTTCCATGACACTTCTCTAAAAAAAAGCCTACAGAACTCCAAGTGTTTGGAGTTTACTTGTGTTTTTTCCTTTGCCTTTTTTTTCTTTCCTTAAATGTAGCAAATTCCACTTTGGAAAAAGCTGAAAAACTTCTCAAAAGTCACATTCTTAATGATGGGTACAAAAAAGAAATTATCAGAAGAAACTAGTATTCTTCTGCATTTTGTCTGAATGAGACTAACCACATACATCAACAACAATTTCCACTAGATATTCATTAGCATCCCTAATATGTACAGAGCCATATTTCTTTGCATTTTTTTTTTCCCCATTTCCTGTTAATTCTTTTCCTAGTACAGACTCTCGTCTTGCAAAAGGAGTCCATGTATACAATCCTGGGACAATGTTCAGGCCATAACGGTCTGTTTGACAAGGGCTTTTCTCAGGGTGACAATCTTCAGCTGCAGTCTCTTCATGACGGGTCTGGAAATGATCTGAGAAGAAGCAAGAAAAGAGGTGACAAAGTTTGACAAGGATACAGGGATTCTCACAGACTGAGAAAAGGTGCAGGAGGAGCCCAGGTTACTGAGCAGTGGGGAGATGAACAAGGGAAGCTCTATTTGCAAATTTAATGCTAATAAGTACAAAGTTGTGTTCATGGGAAAGAAACAACTTTAACTCACCGTACAGAATAATGGGCTAGGCTATAAGTCAGGTTCTGTCACTCCTAGAAAAGAAATCCTGTATTAATTATGTAGTCTGTGGAAACAGCCGCCTACCTGGTACTGATCAGAAAGCATGATGAGCCTTCAAGTGTTGTTCCACATTGTGTCCAGTAAATCTGAATAGGGTGGCTGCTGAAAAGGCAGTTGTCCTGTTCCCTTTGCTGTGTGCTCTCTCCTTCTCCTTTGCACATCCCTTTGGCTCATTTGCCTCCTCAGCAAGCAAACTTAACCAGAAGAAGCCCATCTATTTGTACCATTTGTATCAAACTTACTCAGAAGAAGGAACAGCTATTTGCAGTATAGGTGTTATAAATTCTGCAGTTTGAATGCAACTTGTTTCACAGGAATATGTTAAACAAGGTGTCTTTACTGTGCACTGGAGATCTGCAGTGAGGACATGCCCAGCATGGTCAATACATAACATGGATGCTTAAGCCCCAGGAATAACACCCCTCTCCTGCACCCCTGCTTTCACCAGGATTTCCATTGCACACCAGCCACTGGCACCACATGCCCCATGTCAGTCACTGTCCCTGGTTCTCACAGCATGGCCTCTGCAGGTCTGCCCTGCACTGCATAGTGGGGATTTGGCCCGTGGAGAGTCTCAGTGGTCTGACAAGTGGGACACAGTAGTTTGCATGCCCTGGGCAGAGCAGAAGGACTTGTGCAGATTTGGGGTCTGCCTGCAATCAGCTGCTGCTTGGCAGCTGTTCCTAGCTCCTCTGCAATTGGATTTGTCAAAGGAAGAGGTTAAACATGGTCAATGACCTTCACTCCCAACCTGGATTGTCCCCAGATGGAACATGCAGCAGCATCCTATCCCACTTCCCCATCTCCTGGGACCCACCTTCCCTGCTAGCCTGGACCCCTTGTGCCCATCCCACCCTCCTTTCCCTGCTCCATCACCCTGCTCTTCAGCCTGTTCTGAATCTGTGTGCCCTGCGAATGTTTTCCTCCTGCTCGCACTGCCTTGCCACACACTGGAGTGGGTGCTGCCAGCTACACAACATAAGAAATCCAGCTGCCAGTCCATAAAGTACAGTTCATTATGGGGAAAGCAGAGGTCTGAAGTTAATCAGTCTGCAGAAAGTGTGGCGTGCCATGGGATTACTGCTCCCCTGCATGGAGAAGTCAGCTGCTCTCTTCACCAGATGACTGTCCCCCCTGGGATGCTTTGGACTTGAGAAAACTCAAACCAGACCCATTAAAGGCAGTTATACTTGTGCTGGCCAGGCAGGCTCTGTTGTGCTGTGAATTACTGCCACACATGCAGGCAAGGTGGGAAAGCAGGTAGCGTGGAAATGTTTTTGGCACGTTTTCCACCTCCAGTGAACCACTGAGACAACTGGCAGTGGTATTATTCATTATTCAGTACTATTAAATATTGTGTTTATGATCATACGTAACAGCAACATTCTTTGCTTCACAAGAGGCATTTAATTTTTCTCTTTGAGTGCTGAACAGGACCTTGAAAGATCTTCTAATCTTTTTTCCTGCCAAAGGCAAGACCAGCTTCAGGTAAAACTTCTGAAGAAATGTCACATAAGTTTGCATCCCATTCTCCTTCTCAATGTCTGTCCTTCCAAGGTTTTGACTTGCATAATGTCATGGAAAAGGCAATTGTGAATTCTGACAAGATTCATCAGTCTGCACCTCCAGGCAGGGAAGCACCTTATGTTACATCGACTGCAATCTCTGGCCACCCTCAGCAAGTGTATCCCCTGCACCTCACTTGATTTGGGGGCTGAAAGAGCTGTGATCCTGGCAGCTGCTGAGAACCCACTGAAATTAACCTGAACTAAGGAAAGGCATAAATTCTGCTAGGCTCAATTAAACTGAATTAAGGTGAGTGCACTTAGGGAAGAACAGTGCTACTGGAATTGTACAGCTGCACACAGCAGTGTGTCCTGAGACAGCTGACCTTGAGATAGCTGTGTGACACACAGGGCTGTGCACCCTGAGACAGAAGTTCTCCATGAGACAGCTATGCCTCAGGCAGAGCAGTGTGCTATGCAGCCAGATTTGTGCTATGCAGCCAGATTTGAGCCATCGGAACATTAGGACAGCCTACCGACAACTGTGCATCCTGAAGACATCTGCATGCTATGTGGTCAGCCATGTGCCATACAGACAGCTGTGCTCCCTGCAGCCAGCTGTTCACACTGTAGGCAGCTGTGTGCATTGCAGGCAGCTGGGCCACAGAAGAGCATTCTGCTCACCACCAGCACATAGGCATGCCAGCAAACCTGCTTGGTAGAGTACTCCCCACCTCATTTCTATCAGAATAAGCTTGTTCAGCAAATACTGGTTATCAAAGAGCATAAGAGAGTAATAGCGTAAGAGAGTAATAGCATAAGCTCAATTTGATGGAAATAGCTTAAGGAGCAGTGTCAGAAACTGCTCTGGTTGCAGAGTAGGGAGGATGATGACAGCTGGCAGAGATGTCCCCATGAAATAGTGCTCATGCACAGCCTGAATAAGAGCATTTCACACCAATATTCTCTGGTGTGCAAGGGACATTCCACCCTCTCTGCCCATCGAGCAATTTTAGTAGCACCCAAAGGCTTAAATACAGTGCTTCAAAAACCTATCAAGAGCACCAACTGAAGAATGCAGACATCCTCATGTGTTGCTGCACACACAGTTTTGAAATACGCATACTTGCTTCCAGTTGCTTTTCTAGCCTTCTCCACTGAGCCATAAATCTGTTTAGTGAACTAAGCAAAAGAGATGGGGAATAGATGGGGGAGGCTTTAACAGGAAATATCTTGAACTTGCTTTCTGTTAAATTTTGTTCTCCACTTGACTGCCAGGAGAATCATGTACCTGTTACCATAGAATCATAGAATCATTTAGATTGCAAAAGACCTTTAAAATCATTGAGTCCAACTATAAACCTAACACTGCCAAGTCCACCACTCAACCATGTCCCTAAGTGCCACAACTACAGGTAATGCCCGTTATTGGGCAGTAGCACTGATGATGCTGGAGCTCTGGCCTAGGCTAGCACCTGTAACTGTATTCAGGATGACTCTTCAAGCCCAGTTTTCTATTGGATCTCAGTTCAGCCCAGAAAATGAAAAGGAAGAACACAGACCCAACATTTGCTAGCCACAGTAATGACTTAGGTGGTGCTTATTCAAACCTGTTTTTCTTCCAGTCTTTCAGGGTGTTCTTCGCCTCCAGAGGAGCTTGAAAATATGCTGTTTGCTAATGCAATCACTGACTCATCAGAAGTGTCTTTGTTGCTGAATACACATGATGAAATGGCTTGGACAGAAGAGCCATAGAGATCCACATTAGTCAAATGTGCACTGGGCTCATGTCCCTAAGCTAGCAAAAGCTGGAGACTATGTGTTTAAAAAACACTTTAAAAAGAAGATTTGCAAACACTGTAAAATAATGAGCAGATCTCCTTTCCTTTGAGACAAGACCTAGGATTTATTTACCCCCTGTAGATAGACATTGAGAGAGAAAGCCAGCAATAATGTCAAGGAGCCATAAATATCTGTTTAGTGAACTAAGCAAAAAGAGGTGGGGGATAGATGGGGGATGCTTTAACTGGAAGTATGCAGATCTCTCACATGGACAGTAATATCTTAAGCATGCTTATTTTCTTACCACACATGCTCTGAAAAGGAGGCAATGTTAGCAAGGCTTCTGCAGATCATGAGGATGAGATTCACATATGCGTTGACTGGCTGTGTTACAGCTTCTGTGGGGATACTTACAGCCACAGACAAACCAGTCAGTCATTTTTCAGTACCAGAATGAAACTAGAGTTCACTGATTCACACATTGCTCCTCTCAGTCTCCAAGGAGCTAACAAATGGGGTAGTTTATAATCTAGCAATGGACTGTTGTTTGCAATGGCAAAGAAGAGCCAAGCATTTCCAACTGAAAGAGGAAAAATCCCTACACTTTTTAATTTTAATGTGCAATTCTTTTCTGGGGGGAAGAACAGTTTCTGGCACGCTTTCAATATTCATGCTCAGTGTGAAATCCCCCTTCATCACAACAGCTTCATCTGAAATGAGGTAATCGCTCTCCCACACAAAACCCACCTGAGCCCACTTAAAGTCTGGTTGTGTGCTGCTACCACTCAGTTATCATCTCTTTATACATTTGAAGAGAGTTTTGTTGTCAGGCCTTTGTAGCACAGAGCTTTCTGGTGGTTCACAGATGCAGTAACCATTCACCCCAAATGTGACCCTGCCACAACTCCAGCATCACCAAAGGTGCCATCACCACACTCTGGCCAGCTGTAGATGCTCTGTCGACTGGTCTTGCTGATGCTGCCATTACTTCAAATCTAAGGCCCCAAAATGATGTAATTCTAAAAGAGACTCAACCTGCAACTTCTTTCCTAGGAATTTTATACAGTCCTTGCATTGCAAAGAAAGGCTTAGAAATGTGAATTTAAATGGCACCAGAAGAGATCACTGTGCAATGTTTCAGGATGGAAAACAGCTAGAAGTCTTTCCTTTATAAGCTTGGACTGTAAAAATAATTTCTTTGATTTCTTTCTTTTGCATTAGTTACAAATACTGATGAAAGGTGCTGGCCCACGCGGCCAGACTCCTCCTCATTCCTAGGACTTCTCTGCAGAGACATTAATAAAAGTAGGGAACAGGCTATTGTTAATAGCACACTTCACCAGTTTTCTGCATTTTCCTTTATTATCTAGCTACCTCTAACTACAGATGTGTCTCTCACACTACCTGCAAAAAAGTTATATTAGAAAAATCATTAAATCAAACTGACAGTAGTGGGGAAGTATCAAACCTTGTCTGATGGATATATTTATTCATTAAGATAGATACAATTGTACATGGCCAATTATGTCAATAACTGTTTCTCATACTTCCCTACCCCTCGTACACCTTCATTCTGGTATTAAATATTCGCTTTTGAACCTCTGTGAGGTGCTACCTGCCTGAGGTGAGCTTCTCAGTCTGCAGTGCTCTGCCGTGTCCTGGGTCAGCACCATGAAGACAGGTCTTCCCCACAGGCAGCACCCCAGAGGCTCCGGGCAGCCTAGAGAGACTGCGTTCCGCATCCGTTTGAAAATGGCCTCTTCGTCTGACTTTTTCACTTCACATTTATTCAGGTCCGTGGCCCTGGAGGGGGTGAGGAAGGTGAGGTAGAGGAGGGCACACAGTGTCTTTGAGGAAGACATTTCAACGTCTTCCAAAAATTTCAAAAATAAAAACTCAACCTAGCTCATATATCCAGCTGTGAGGAGATGATCACAGCTGTGCTGCTGCTGATGCGGAGGTAAATGAGTCTCCCTGCAGGGGAAGGCTGAGGTTCCCCCTCCTCACCGCCTTTCCTGCTCTGTGGTTTAGGCAGCTCCCTGCATGATGTATCCCTTCTTGGGGTCCCACCCCCAGACACTTGGCTCCCCTCATACTGCTGCTGGGCATCCAGGACTCCACCTGCAGCTGTGGGTGCTGCAGGGCAACAGGACTCACAACTCATGTTTTTCTCCTACAAAGTAGCTGGAAGCCTCTAGGAATGGACTTGTGAAGCAGTCTCACAGTCCAAATGCATCTCTCTCTGGGCTGGCTTTAGGCCCTTGATCAAAGGCTTGCTAAGTTACTGACATGCCCTTGGGAAACAGTGTCTTTAGATGCATTGTAAAATGCACCTGAATTTGCTGTCTGCAGCTTTGTAGTGTATGTGATGCCTTACTTTACAAACTCAAATCTGTCTGCTTTTTCAATAGACCCTGCTCATGGTTATACTTGTGCAAATCTGGAGTAGCTTTTCTAACGTCACTTAAATTGCTTTCAGTTTATGCAGTGGGATCAAAATTTATTCCACAAGGTTTTGCACTAGATCCAGTTACAAGTGATGGAAACACTGAATGCAAGAAAAAATCCATTAAACATGAGAGCAATTTTACAAACAGAGGCCTTTTTAATGGGAAATAAGTGGAGTTCAAGATTACTTATTAGGAATGCTTTTAGATGTAGTCAAGGTTTTACTGCTCTGATAGTAAAGGGATTCAAACACAACATGCAAAAAGATTGTGAGTCCAAGAAAAAACTGCAACATACTAACAATAAATTAGACTGTTTAATGTGAGAAAGCTTAATAATGTCGGAACCCTTCCCTGTATACCTTTAAAAATTACACTGGATGACAAATCTCTGCCTACCTGCTATGTGTGCACGGACAAGAGGGAGGGAAGGGATTATGTACATAGGAATGGCAGGGATACCTGGCACATGGGAATAACAAGGCTATACAGAGGTGAAGCCTAATTCAAGAAGTAGAGATCAGTCAAAAAATTAAAAATTCAGGGTTAGTTTTCCATGGCTCACCACAGACCTGTGGCCAGCTTTGTTCTGCCCTGATGACACAGCCAAGGGCTAGAAATTTGTCAGTATTCCCACCACCACCAGGTAGCTTCATCTTTTCAGTCCCTTTCCACTCTTTATTGACAACAAACTTCTTCTTGCCAGTTCAATGTTTCCATGCTGGTTTCCCTTTCAGAGATCTTCTACAGAAATACAAACCTAATATTGCAGAAATAAAGCCAGAAAGGACCATGGTTCTCCCCCTGGTTTGGTACAGACAGCTCTTCACAGACTTGGCATTCCCACAAATCCCTCTGGGATGAGCTGGCTTTTAGCCAAATGCAGCTTGGTGAAATCCTCTGAATTTTTGGGGGCTGCTGTGAAAATTGATCCTCAGCTGCCCAGTGCCAAAGTCTGTTTCTTCCTCCTGCCTTCCATTTAAAAATTGGAAGCACGTTTACCTTAGCTGGAAGGTGAACAGTGGGCTTCATGGCACATCTCCCAAATCCTAGAATCTCCCGCTATCAGCCAGGAAAAGCGAGCTGGCAGAAAAGCAGCAAAGTGCTCCCCTGCCCCGGAGTTGTGTCAGAATCAAAGCTGTGCCTGGAGTGTTTAGATTGAGAAATCAATACGTTTTAAAGTAAAAAATGTTTCTCCCAGCAAGAATCTGATGCGGGAAGGTCTATCCCATGTTCCAGATCTGGGATAAACATTATGCTCGGTGTATGTTCTACATGAGAAGATGTTAAAAATGCTTTCATAAAGTTTAAGATTTGCAAGTTTTTCCAAAATAAAGCCAGAAATATCCAAAGACTTGTCACAAATCCAGGGAAAAATTAAAAATCCTGATCATATTTAAATGCTTTTAATTTTAAACACAGACAGGAGAGTCTCTTAAATCTTTCTCATTTACTCATCCAAAATTTTTCTGTAAGTATAATGAGTTTTGAGAGGAAATATTTTTTTTTTCCTGCAAAATTCCAAGAATCCCATTTTAATGGCATTTTTCAATGCAGACAAATATACGGAGCTGTTAGTGTGGCCTCTGTAATCTAATCAAGGCATCTAACTATCTGACATGATGGATGGAAAGCAGGAATATTATATTTACTTTCCCATTGAAGGATAAGGGCCAAATTTTGCTCCCACTCACAGCATTGCAAATCCAGTCTATCCCTCGCTATTTTCCTCTTGCTGTACTTGAGAATGGAATTTGGCCCTTAGGGTTAACCAGTGCCAAAGGCAAATCATTTGCTTTGCTAATGAACCAGTGAGCTTCCCTTCTTCACAGCTACACAAACAGCAATCACTTCATTACACTTTCAGATAGCTGCATTTTTCTAGAAAAAGAAAATATAATTAAGCAGTGTGATAGCATCGTGTCCTGGAACAGCTCAGTGCTTTTCATAAAATTACCTGCATCTGAAATACTTTTATTCAGATGGTTCCATTACTGGGTGCTGAGTAGATAAGAGGCCTCTGTCTAAGATCAGGGTTAAGTCAGAAAGTTTCCAAACAAAGACCACTTTATATCTGAAAGCCATATATATACATATGTGTGTATATATACATGTCTTTGGAGATATATATAGAAAAGACTGCTTTTGGATATCATTCATCAAAACAAATTTAGCTGAAAGATTTGTTCTGGAAACTTATATTTTTCTATTCTTTCACCTTTGCTATATGTATTACTTTTCCACCCAAAGAAAAGTACACATGCAATAAAAAAAAAATGGACCAGTTTTAAACCTTTTGATAAAATATATCTTTATTTTGCTGGGTAAGATGTATCCCACTACACTCAGCTAAATCCAAGTTAGAGCTATTCTAAGAAACACTTTTAAGACGTAGCATTTGGCAATAAAGATCTCCTTTAGGCACACAAGAAAGTCTTTCTGAATTTCACTGAAGTCTAAGATTGTTTACCACACATGGTATTAAAATCTGAATAGTATTTATGCAAAATATGACTGAGAGCTCCATGCTGCAAATCCCTTTCGGGAAGCATCTTAGTTTAAGTGTCTGATCATTAAGGGAAAACCTTCACACTGCCCTTGTCAAAGCTGACTGCTTTCCAGTGATCTGTGAAATAAACCCATCTTTCAACAAGCAACTTTTCAGAGGATGGTTCGTATTCTTTAAAGAGAAATTGCTAGCTAAGAAAAAGTAGCTCCTTCTGTATGGAAAAATGATAGAAGCTGATTTTAATATTTTCTTTAGGGGAGAAACTCCAAAATGAAGCATTTCAAAAGTACTGACACAGTCTGTTTAATTATATCAGTTCAGAGAAAGATTAATTTTTCTTTTTGAAAGTAACTTTTCAGAATGTCCTTTAAAACAAAAAAAAAAAAAAAAAAAAAGCATTTTAAGACTTAAAAATCAAAAGCAAAATGAAATTCTCTGAATCGTTTCATGCACAGTGCTTAAGCGATCCCCAATTTATCTTGATTTATTTCATTTTAGAATAGAAATGTTTTTGACATCTCATGCTGAATTTCCCATAAGACACAAAAGCCAGATCCTAACTCATTCAGTGACTTAGATCGAACAGTATATGGTTTCTAATGAATGAAATCTAGCTTTTGGCACTGATTCACCAAGAACACTCAAGTGACATAGTGTAATACTAGAAGTTACTTCCTTAAGCTTTTTTTTTCTCCACTAGCTCTAGGTATTTTCCTCAAAGAAAGCCTCTTTTAATGGAATGCATGTTTGTCTAATCTCATATGTGTTTAAATGGGGAAAATGCATCTCATTTTCTTACTAACAAAAGACTGTTTTTCTGTCAATTGATCTGTTTTTTTCAGTAAAGCAATTAAAAAACTCACCATAGATTCTTTATGAAAAAACAGCTAATTAGACTGCTTGCCACGATTACAGAGTGGGATCCATCCCTTCAGACAGGTAAAAATAAAGATATCCAGAGGTGGGTGCAATGCTTGGCAAATCTTCACTATTGCTGGATAGATCTTTGCAGGGTTCAGCCCTGGGGCAGTGGCATCCAGGTCCTTTCCCCCAGCAAACCTACCTGGCACACAGCTGGAGAGGGCTCTGGAAGCCCAGATGTGCTTCACAGCACTGAATGCGGCCTCTACGTGGCAGTCAATCTCCAACTGCATCCTCTGAGTGTAACACACTAGCTAACCAACATGATATGTTCATGTTACAGGAGCCCTCCCTGTCCCGGGCATTTAGCAGGGCTCAAGGTGTCAAGTCTTATTTCTGGCAGGAGATAAAAATTCCAGTGCTGTGTGTGCTACTTTTTTTCAATAATTTGCCCATTTGCAAAGAACAGGTAAAAATCTTTTGCTGAACAAGGCAGGAGAGCGTCTCTTTGCTCACAGCTCCGGTCCCCTTCCAATCATCCTTGTGCATAGGTGGCCCTGCCTTTTTTGCTGTTCCCAAAGCCAGGACCAAAGCTTAGGTATTGAGATATATCTCTGTTTTGCTCACTTCCAACTTTTCTTATTCATTCTATGCTCAGGTAAGTTACATCCACACAGCTAAAAGGGTCAGGAGGACCTAACCACCTTGGTAATGAAGTTACCAATGTGTGTAAGTTACACAGATGATTACACCCTTTTGCCAAGAGGCATCACCAATCTAAACCTGGGCAGTGAGTAAGTATGCTGTCTCTTCCTAAACCTTACTGTGGCAGCCTTGTCTCATAAAGGCAGCCTGCAAAGGTCAGCTCATGGTTCAGGGTGAAGCACTCACTACACATGTGTGCAAATTCAGTCTCCACTGATGATTACTCCTCTAGTAGCATCACACTATACATGCTGGCCTTGATCCAGCAAAGTACTTAACCACATGCCTAGCTTTAAGTAGACAAGTGACTATTGCTTGCATTAAGATCTCAAGCTAAGCACATACTTTAGTGTTTTGCTGAATTAAACTCACAGGCAATACTTAGGAGACACATTTGATCTCTGCTCTACCCATCATAACCCCTGCCTCAGATGCTGGCATATATTCATCTGTTTTGGATGTCTGAATCTTACAGGAAGACCATGAAAGGGCTGTATATACCCAATGGACTCATGAATGATCACGTTATTTATTCCCTGGAAATGATCTCTCAGAGGTGAAAACAGAAAGGTCAGGTATGGATATTAATATTTCCAGCTAGGCCTATTGCCCTTGCAGTTTATGCACCTGATTGGCCCTACTCTCAAGATGAGCAGCATTTTCCAGGTTGGAAAAATGAAATGATTCTCTGTAAAAAAAATTCCACTGTCTAATGACCTTCTTGAAGCCGCCATACACAGACCAACAGACATGTCCTGCTGTCATCAGCAGAACGATCTTGGTGACTGTCTTTTTATGATACGGCTGAGAGCAGGATGGAATTATAATTGCAATTCCATGTTCCTGACAGCTTCCAGATTTCATGTTGCGAAATATTTTTTAGCCATAATTTATTTTATCTTCGCCTCATTCTTGGGAAAGTTGGCTCTGTGCTTGGGTTAGTATCACTCTTTCCTGAGCAGACTCACCCACACAAAGTCTGCTGTAAATTGGGCCCTCAAGAGCAGTGGTTGGCCAAGGGGATCTAAAGACCAAGGTCTTCTGGACACCAGGCAGGACTTGACACAAGGCAGTAGCAAAAATGGAGTATCCACCTACCTCCAGAGACACTTGAGTGCTGCCAAGAGACATCTCAAGACTCCCCTGGGGATGTGTAAGAGCAATTAAACAGCCATCTGCTCCCTGGGAGCATTTCCCAGCAAAGACTGGCCAAGGTGACAGAACATGCCAGATACACTCCTTCCTAGGAGGGCAGTGAAAAGGATCGTGTATTGACCAGATCACTGAGACCCAAGTCCCAAATGGATCCAGCTAAAGGATGGAAACTGTTAGACTTATGCAGCTCTGGCATGAGATCTCACAGACTAAGCCCAGCTGCTCTTAGTTCTTCATCTATGTGTCACTATCAGCATTGTAAATATTACTGGACTCCTGAGCATCAAGATTTTGCCTTCCTGCCTTTTCCCAGGCAGCCAATATCACTGTTCTCAAGCTGGCTGATGGACTCTCCATCACCTCTGTTTGCCCTGTAATACTTGTCTATCTGGAGGTGGCGACAAGTCTTCTACAAAGTACATCTAGTGCTTAAGCCCTTCTTTTGATGGTAAAGGCAGGAAAGCCAAAGGAGCAAGTAATTGCACTCTGCTGCGTCTCAATACGAAATCATTCACAGGGCCATCAGCTCCCTTCTCTCCAGTGTCTAATATCCTTAATACAGACACCTCTTTCAGCAATGCATCTCAGACTGAACCATAGAATTGTATAATACCAAATTGGAAGGGACCTCAAGGATCATCTGGTCCAACCTTTCTAGTCAAGCATGACCTAGGTTTTATGTCCCAGCATGCTGTCCAGCCAAGCTTATACCTTGTCTGTATCAAAATCCCAGTCCTTCGTTTGTGAAGTGTTATAAAAACTTCTGGATTTATTTTAAACGCAAAAATTTGTCCGCTGGCTCCTTGAAAAAAGGCTGTTTCTGTGTAAGACCAGCTACCCAAGTATTTGTACATACATACATGGATATATGCATAAGAAGTGTATTGTAAAGAAATCAGAATTATTTTCAGATGTGCCTAAACCGCTTACAACCCTAAGCCTATGCTAGCTCTGCAGCCTTGAGGTTTGAGTGCAATACTTGCAGGCACAGTTGTGACCAGATAGATGAGGGAGTGATGGTATGGCAGGCACCACACATGGCCTTAAGCCCAGGGGACACAAACCTACCCCAGACCTTGTAAAAAAAAACCCAATTCTTTTTCCCACTTCAGGTGCTACTTCAGTCTAAATATACAGTAACCATCATTCAGTAAAATGCAGGTCATGGACACATGGATGGGATCTTCTAAGAAAATCCCATCTTCCCAAGGAAAGAAAAAGAAAAAATTACTTGTCTAACCCATATGACCTCTTGAATGAAAGCAGCTCTGCCTTAGCTCAGGAAATGTCATTCTGGTTTGATTCCAGGACAATATGGCTAAGGCATTATGGGGCTGTCTCTACATATCTTCACAATGCACTATGTGTGTACATAGATATACAGCTAGATATAGCTGATGCATATGGGCATCTATGTATTTCTGTAGCTACATATGTATGTATGTATGTATATATGTAAATGGATGGAGAGATCTTGCAGCAGGTCTGTCTGGAATAAATCTTTCTCTTTTAGGAACCATGTGGATTTTATCTGCTCTCTAAATGAAGACAAAAGCGGTTTCTCCTCTGAATTCAGATAGAAGAGTTATGTAGTCCTTAGGGGGAAAAAAACCCAAAACAAACCCACCAAAAAACCCTAAAAAATCCTGCAACAAAACAAGCAAAACCCCATGAAATTTAATAGAGTTCAAAGGGTAACTTAAGAGACCACAGTGAGCATGCAAAAATGAATCCTGTCCCAGGCCAGGATGGAAGGATGACAGCCAGGAGGCTGCAAGGAGCTACGCGCAACCTTGCAGGGCTGCTGCACCTCTCCTGGAGATGGAGAGGGCTCCAGAGCAGCCACACCAGTACTGGAGATGGCTGTGAAAAGTGTGATTTGAGTTCTGATACTCACTCCCTTTGTTTACCATCAGCACAAAAATTAAATGAGGTGCAGCAGCAAGGCATCATAAAAATGCTGGTGCTGAGTCTCCTAGTTTTTCTCCCAAGCAGGCATCTGGATTAACATGTGTCTCTGCACAGTGCAAAGCCATGCTGCTCGTGTGTAGGGACTGGGTAATCCCAAAACAACTGGCTAGTAACCAGGAATGATGCGGGAATGATTAGAAAACATCTGCTTCCCTGTCGTATCCTGTACTATCTGCATTCCATCTGCTTTGGCTGGACTTAACTTCTACTATAACTGTCTCATGGATTGGTCCCTTTGGGAGTCAGCTTGGTGTTAAAAGTCTATGACAAGTGACAGAGGGAAAACCAGCTAAATAAATCTGTTGTGGTCATTGCATCCGTATTAGTAGCACTTGAACCATTCTGAGGGAAATAATTTCTTTGCTGAGTTACCTTTCTGAATGAAATAATTGCTTCTGCTTGGGGAACAAAGATTTATTTATCTCAAATAATGTAAGAGGTCATTCTTCACTGGGCCTGTAAACTGGATCATTCCTTTGGCAGCAACTGCTGCTAAGCTATTAATGTCTCTGGTAACATGAGAAAATAAATAAATATAATTGTCCCCAAAAAAGCTAACAGAACTATAGACATGGATGTAAATTAATGTGTGTGAAGATGTAATCTTGTCTCCTGCAGTCCAGGATTTATACTCCAGTGCTCTCAGCATCCAAGGGTAACAATCTGATGTGAAACAGGCAGGCTTGCTGGCCGAACCTCAGCGGATGCCTTGTACAACCAAGCCAGCCTGAGCAGCCCCCCGGCATGACCATGTTGCAGTTTGCAAATCCAGGGCTTTAATCTGTGCCTTCAAGAGCACAGAGCTCCCCACATCCAGCCCCTGGGTCAGGAGCGCAGGGAATAGGGATGAGCTGACAATACCACATGGCAATTCAAGGTAGAGACAGAGGAGCAAGCAGAAGACAAAGAGGGGAGGTGAGACTGATGGATCTGTGGTTCCACATCCTGTGAGGGTTGGGTGTCCATGTCTTCAGAGCTCTGGTTGTATGGATGGTGTGAGGAAAGCCCAACAGATATCAAGGAGCAGCAGGGCTGAAGTGCCCCTAGTTTTCCCAGCACAGCAGCGCGTCTGTTGTGAGACTTTAGCAGCAAGCTGTGTATCAGAGCTAATCCCATTAGCACTCTCTCTTTCCCTATCCTTTCCAAAAACATGTGTTTGGAGAGGACAGACCTTGCATTGATAAAGCATTATTCAAGTATTGTTCTGAATTATCTAAATCATATTTCAGAATATTCTGAAAGAAACTGCCAGGCAAATGCTCTATTTCTTCCTTGGACAGGGAGAGGAAGATTAATCTTTTTCAGATGTTTATGCCTGCTTTGCCTTCCGAGTTTTCCCTCAGGAAGCCTGGGCTGAGCTAGGAGCTGTACCTTAGCCTGAGGTGGTTTCTAAAGAGTGGTCTAGAAAAGCTTTGTGATGCTTTGAGTGGTGACTGTTGCCTTAGTCCACATTATGTCTTCACCTTTGCTTTTTCTTTTTGGAATGAAGACCAAAAATAAAGGCAGACTGAAATTCATACTTTTTTCTAGCTCCATGAAAAGATAAAATGAATGGGAATATTCCACCCTAAGCCTCAGATTCAATCCAAACTACAAATACCCCATTTGATATCTTTTAAAATGAAATATTTCCAAATAAAAGTTAATTCTTTTGGAAAAGTGAACAAGGAATGTTGTCACAAATTTCAGAATTTCCCATACGCTTTTTATTTGGAAACTTTTCCTCAGGTGAAGAAAACACCTGAAATACTTTTGTTCCCTCTGTAAACTTTTTTTAAACTTTTGTAAAATCTGCTGAATTTACCAGGCTCACCAAAAATCTGCTACCCTCCAGCATCCGTTCAGAAGCGTCTAACTCCTCCAGTCATTTCTTCATTTCCCTTGTAAGTGTCACCATCTCACACACACACTTCACAGTGCTATCGGGAAGTGAAATTCAAGAGACCTACTTCAGTGGCTTACAAGAAGTGATTATCCCAGGCTATCTCTGCTCCTCAGAAGTCACGCTTCCTCAGCTCCCTATCTCCGCAGCTGGCTGGAAGTCCAGCTTGCTCTGGTGAGCCCCTTCAAGCAGCAGCCCTGGGCAGCAGCAGCAGCCCCAGCTGCCTGCACTCTAACACACAAGAAGATTTTTCTGAATCAACTTTGTTCCCGTCTGTTATCGGGAAACAGGAATGTTTGTGATTATGTCTGGCAAAAGTTAGTGCTGGGGGAATAGTAAAGAGTAGGCAGCCTGGGTTTGTGGCAGATAAGCACGAGGAGTTGTACTGATTAGCCAATGTTTATCCAAGTTATTCCAACTTCTACAGTGAGCAAAATGAAGCTGCAAATCTCTCAAGCCTCAGCTTCCTCCAGAGGTTTGTGATTGGTTTAGAAATGCCACAAGAGGAACTCAGTCTTGACTAAAACCAAAAATCTGTATAAAAATATTCTTCATCTTCCCACAAAACTCAGACTCCACAGCTCATAGAAATGTGGATGCTGGTTAGAGGACCCTGGTGAGTAAGGAAAGAGCAGTAGATACGGAGAAAATACAGAGGAGGGGTAAGACAGAAAATTGAGCGTTTTGAACCTTAGCTGACTTACGGGAGTTATTTCAGCAGGGAAGAACCTCAGGCTTGCCAAATTGCCAGAGACATCTGGGCCAATATCCCAACTCCAGTTCTATTCAGAACCAGGTGCTCCTAAGGAAGAGAGAAACTGCCTGCTGGGGAAGTTGCTTACTAATTTACTTTATTAGCAGTTGTCTGCCAATATGTTTTATAACTTTCCCCAAACTTGTTTATGAAACTGCATTAATATCATTGTGAATATTCCCATGGCTTTGAGGAATGTCCTGTTTTACTCTGACCCCCTCTAATCTCCAGGAATCAAAAGCCTCCTATTTATTTGCAACATATGGAGAAATCATTCCTACAGCTACATTTAGAAGTTATGACTCAACTTCATGGAGTATTCTGTGCACATCCAGGATATTCATGTGTTAGGAGACATCATCAGAAGCATTGTGATGATCTGGCTTCCATGCAGCTCTGACAGTCCTGTCTATTTCCATAACATCCCTAGGTTTTTATCTCCACTGTGAAGCGAGTCTCACTATTTTCGGTATCTTCTGTGTTTTCCTGGACTATAATCTCTCTTCCTGCCTCTAATCGTGCTTCTGATTCCACAGCTTCCTTTTAGGATAGGGTCCCCACTGATACATGCAATAGCTTTATGCTATTGACTGGATTATTCTCCATCCTATCGACATTGTTGAAAGGGGCAATCCAACAGGCTGTGTGAATGAAGCAGCCTTTTCTTGGCACTGCGCTGGTACTATTTGCCTGGTAACTTTCCTTTCACCATGAGAAATACACTTCGGCCTAAAGCTTTTCTGCTGTAACTATGTGAGATAGGAGTGTGAAACCACTGTAGAAAAACCCCTAGCACAGATAAAATTATAAACAAAAAGTCTGCTTTCCCCTTTGGTAGCTTTGACCAAGTCAGAAATGATTTGGAGGGCCTGTAGGAGACCTCAGAGACTGGGCCTCCATGAGGGACATACTTTTTGTGTAGCAAGGGTGACTTGTTTTATGGCCAGCTCTGTATTCCCATGAAAGCTTTGGTCAGGAATGTGTTTTTTCCACCTATGGATGAGATGTGCAACCTTCAATGTGAATGAGATCATATCAAAGTGAAGATGCCACACCTTGGTACAGCGTATCCCCATCTGTCCGCTGGAATGAACAATCCAGCTCAAAGATGCACTTGTACAAGAAAAAAAATGTACAGCAATTGAGTGGGATGTGTACCATTTACATGTTCTCTTAAAGCAACACAGTTGTGTGTAGGCAAATCCTGTGCTAATAAAGGTTTATTTGTGTCTGTGTTTAGGAAGAGAATGATGGGCAGAGGTATTGGTTTCATGATCTTTGCTGTTTAAACTAGATTTTGACTTTAGACAAAGATGAATGTGAGCTTCCTTCTCCTCTGAATCCTCCCTCCCCTATAGTTCTTTCTTTTTTATTTTACTGCTCTACAGTTGGGATTTTTTTTTTCTTTTTTGAAAAATGAAATATGAAACTTGACACTTTTTATTTAAAACACTTCCTTAAAAAAAACTCTCATTTTTTTCTTACCCTTTCCATGAATCTTCTTGAAAAAAGGAAGAGTGGAAGAAGACTGAAGATTTATTCCTTTTTTTACAAAACCAACTGTCATTTTTATGAAACATAATTGACTTTTCCCTCCAGATCCCATGTATTTTCCAAAGACAATAGGTGGGGCAGAGATGGGGGAGCTCTGAAATCTTTTCTAATCATTTAGCAAAGGAACAAGCAGGTCCCACATCACCAGTTTTTCCTGACCTGAATCTCCTCAAACACAGGGAGCAAGGGTGAGGAGCACAGACCTTGCCAAAGCTGAGTGGTCTCACTTGAAAATCACTGCATCACCCAACCCTTGCCTTTTAGGGTGACCTGCCAGAAATATGTGAATAAGTAAACTAAAAACATCTGCAAGGAAAGAAGGAATAGTCTTAACTCCAAACTGAACTTTGCAGTAAGGAAAAATACTTCTAGACTGGGAGTTGGCATGCTGAAATCTGGCAAAAAAGGTTAGGTTAGAGATTGGAAGCAACATTACATTCTAGTCTTGGCTGTATCTGTTGCTGTGAATGGTGAAACCTCTCTGAAGGCTTTTTCCAGCCAGCTGAAAGGTGAGTGAAGCACATGCCGAGGGCAGGGGTTTCCCTGCGGTGAGCCACTGTCTCAGGCAGCATGGTGAAATAGGGGTCCCCCTCAAGCAGCCACAGCCAGTCGGGTACAGAGTCAACATGGCATGTGAGAGGAGGAGGTCACAGAAAACATGTATCACGCATTCATTCTCTGGCTGGAGGGAAAGGCTGCCCTTGGGCACCGTGGGGACTGCAATTGCTTTAAAGTCCCAGTTAAAGGTAACAGTGTCACCACCTGGTTGATTTCCCCAGGTTGTAAAATGATACATAACCAGTGCAGATTATTTCCATCTGCAGGGAGCAGGAGGCCTTTGTGTTTTATTTACAAGCCTGTGTACTGGGGGGAAACCAAGTGGCTGGAGAAGTTCTCTATGAATGGAGACGCTGCACTGAGTTACAGCTTGTTCCCAGGCAGCTCCGTGTCCATTCTCACAGAGACTGCTTTTTGCCTGAAAAGTTTTTCCTATCAGAAAATGTGGTTTCAAGTGAAAGCAATATTTGTGGGGAGGCAAGAGGGACCTGGCCATCGTGACAGATGTTTTTCAATATTTCAGGGAGATGAAATGAAGCAAAAAGGAAACTTGCCTCCACTTGAGCTTTGGAGCAAAATTAAGTTATTTTGTTTCAAAACATTCATTCGAGATGGAAAAGGCTGCTCTCATCAATTTTGCTGTTGTTTTTTTAATCTTTGTTGAGAATGCCTCAAAAAATGTTGTTTCCATATCCTTAATTCAATTCTCCTGAAATTCTTTGCCTTTAAAACAGTTTAGTAATTTGGTCTTCTGGTTTTGTTCAAACAGGAAGCAAGTTGTAAAGCAATTAAGTTTCCTTCAACAGAACCAGTCCTCCTCTTGGCCACTGCTAGCAGAAGGACATGGGGGTGGGTGGCCCAGGATAAGGCAGTGGCTCTAAGAAGACATTCCACCTCTAGCTCTTCTGAGATGCAGCTCCTAACCCTCATGCAGATGAGCTAAGAAATATACTTACATTTAGAGGGTTCAAGACAGCCCCGCTCCAAAGTTCTCATGGTGCCTAGCTCTGACTTCTTTTCACAATAGGAACCAAACTAAAGTTCAAGCCCAGATTCAGCCCTGAGCTTTCCTTCAGAACTCTTTGGAGCTGACAGTTTGGTTTAGACCTGAATCTAATTTGTAACCTCCGCCTGCTTCTTTAGAAAATGCCTGCACGTTCCTGCAGCCCCAAGGCAGTCCACCCCTTCCTGGTGCCAGCTAGGAAATCAAACTCAGACCCAGCCCTTGTCAGGGCTTGATGAATGGGCTTGCTATGTGAAAGATGAAAAAGAGAAGGATCTGGGATTGTGGAAGCTGTCAGGCAGAGTGGAGCAAATGCCTGGAGGATGTAGGAAGGGCCCTTGATAACAGGAAGAGCTCTGTCACCTTCATTCCCAGATCGAGATAGAGAAACTCTTGGAGTAGGTGATGGAGAAAGGAGAAGTCAATGGCCACCATGGGGAAATCGTGGAATCAGCTGCAAAGGAAAGGACACGCTGCTGGTACTTCTTTGCAAGGGAGCCCAGCCCAGCCCACCCACAGCAGAACAGGAACCTCTTCAGTGGTAGAGCCGAGCTTGGGAGGAGCAGGAGAGATCAGAGAGCTGAGAGTGATTTACCCAGCAGCACAAAGCAACTCCCAGTTTTCCTTCTGCTCTCTTGCAAGCATGTAGTGAAGTCTGGAAGCTCATTGTACAGCTTATCAGAGCAGGACCCTGCTCTTCTTTTACTGGGCACGGTGGGATGGTGACATTAATGTCTGGTTACACCACCATCTTCAGTGCTAATGACAAGTGCTGCCAGTGACACTGGTGATATTTTGCCTTTCACCAGCTATCCACTAGTCTGGATTGCTTGTGTACCTTAGTGGCTGGGGAACCTCTGCCCTTGGGCTATTCACAGCCCCATCGAGGCAGGACAATGGTGTGGAAAAGGACTGTGAAGGGAGTAGAGAGCAGTCAGACTGCTGGTGCCATCCACCTGCATCTTCATCTGCATCTCCATCTACATCTCCATCTGCAACTCCATCTGTATCTCCATCTACATCTCTATCTCCATCTGCATCTCCATCTCCATCTCCATCACTTACCTGCCTCAAGGAAGAGTGTAGCCTCCTCTGCCTCTCTAACACAAAGGCTTGAAAAGATGGAGCGAAGCAAAGAAGAAGAAAGCAACCTGGAAAGGACTGGTATGTGTTGCTGCTTGAGCCAATTGCACTAGCTAGTTGTCTTGAGCAGTTTGGATGTTTGTCTTGTGCTGTGGAAACACCTATGGTGGCAGAACGAGGATGCAGTATGCTGTGGTTGTGCTTCACACCGTTCATCAGAACCAAGACACTTACAGAAATCAGTGCTACTGCTGGGGGTAAAACCCAGACCATTTGTGCTTCTCCAGCTTCTATGTCCCGTCTCACCTGTGACGTTGGATTAGCCAGATGAGGTGTATCCTTAACTAGAGAAACCTTGAAATTAGTCTGCATACTGTTGTGTGTGCTTCTCTTACCTCAAACCCTGTTCCCATTAAGAACCAGTTTGAAAGTCACTGCTAGCGTTTCCTAGCGCATTATTTTGCTGCCACTTCAATGAGCATCAGCCAACCACCAGAGCTGACTGCTAAAGAAAGTGTGGCTTGTTTTCACCTGCTCCTTCCACAACCAGTGTAAAATGAGAAAATGAGAAAATGATTGCTCTGAAAAAAGCAGGCAGTGAAAACAGATGCAAAGCTGGGAGTGCTAACTCCTCTGTCAAGTTAATTGTCTGCCTCTTGTAACCTAGTGCAGCTCAGTTTTGAAAGCTTTTATAGAAATCCAATTATGTGCTGGCTGTGGAATTTTTATTGATAAATAACTTACCAGAGCAATGCAAACTGAGGAGAAGGGAGGGTGACGGAGGGGTGTTATTCCTACAGAAGAGGGGGGAAAAGAGCTTAAAATCATGATTGATTTTTAGGCTTTCAAAACTGCTCCCATGTGAATTTTCACTAGTAAACCTTGCCCTGGCAACAAGCCATCAGGAACAAAAGCAGACCCAGAAAAAAGAGAGATATGTACAGATGCAAGCTTTATGAAGGGCTTTCAGAGACAGTCTACTTCCTTGTGCCTTGGGTTATTCACTTTATGGGTCTCTGGATACAGGGTTACTTTATGGAGGGTAGCGCTAGAAAAGCTGTTACAGCCTGGCATCTAGCAGCTGAGACACCTATGCCCCATCCTTTGTTTTGCATACTTTTAGAAGTCAGCAGTTTAGTTTCAGTGAAGATGCTGAGGTCAGTAGGAATTGTGGGTACTCTGGGAAAACATGCTCATCTCTGGGCCAGTAATGGAAATATGTGTAGAGAAGGAAAGAAACTGTATCAGGAAGGTAAAACAAGGGTTTCAACATAAAACGTATTCAGACTGCCTAAAAAAAATAAAAAAAAAGACATCAAACTAAATTAGCAATCAAAAGGAAAAGTAAGCTTAACCCTCATCGTTTTATAACAAATAAAAAGTCACAGAAGATGCATGGAAACTATTTTTCTTTTTTAAACTGGCATTTTTGAAAGTGAAACCTTTGGCCAAAATTCATCATCAGAAACTTTCATGTTGAGAAAAACTGCATTGAACTGCCTTTCCCTTTCATCTTTCTTTTTCAGTATTCCTATTCTCCTGCTTGTTTATTTTGGCTTTTTCTCCATTTAGGAATGGAGAGGAAAAAAAAGTGAATTATATGTAAGCTGGAAAATCTGGCTTCTGCTCACCTGCCCAACACAAAAAGCTGTGGAGTGGCTAGAGGCTATGGCCACTTCGAGTTCATTTCAGAGGCAATAAGCTACATAAAATCCATGTGCACAGGTTCTCTGAGAATATTTATTTCCATTCCTTTTTGTTTCAGCCCTGGGAGACATCATTCAGGCAGAAAAGATAGGGTGTCTTTTCAGTGATGGAGTAGACCTTGCTGTGATCAACTTGCATGAAAGGCCTAGCAGATTAGATGATCACTGGGAATTGATCCAGATATTCGGGGAGTCTGCAAATGAATGCTGGAAATCTTTCAAACACATCCAGACTTTTTAGTCACTTTCCCTCCTGGTCTGACTGGTGAGAGCCGAAGAATGACCTCCTTTGCAGTATTTCTGCATTTTTTCTTTCATGTCTGGCATACAGACAGAAACTAAGTAGTGCACGAAAATTAAAAGTAAAAATTAACAAAGTTTTCTCAAGTTCAAGGTCTGGATTTAGCCTGAACCACAATTGGGTCATGCCCTGGGCAATTTGCATCCAAGATTTAGCCTTGAATTCATTTGGCCTCAGGGCAAAGGTCTGGGCTGGTTCTGAGCACTGCATTTGCATTTAGTCTAATGACACTCTCCCAGCCTCACTGGCCTCATTAATTCTGAATGTGACATTGTGTCATCCATGAGCTGACATAAAACAGGGAAACACTTTTACATGTGCTGTAAAGATGAAGAAAAGAGGGTTTGGTTTCATGTACTAAAAGGAAAGCAAGGGTCACCATATCTGAACTCCTCTCAGGTCTCTCCTAAGGCCCCTTGAGCAGTGTGTAGTGATGAGGAGGAAATATGGGTTCAGGCAGAGATGTGCTGCTGGCTGCGGGGGCTCAGGCAAGGAGGCATGAAAGGAAGAGCTCTCACTTGGATTCTTGCTTGAAATTTTCTTTACACAATTTCTTCCTGGTGAAGAAAGGGGCACTGAAGGCTAACCAAGCAGGGAAGTATTCTCTCTTCTCTCACTGGTATTTATTCTTTCCCATCTTCTCTTTTAAACACAATTATAGGAAGAAAAGATTGTTGAGCTGGGTTTTACCCATCATAATGAACAGAGAAAACAAAATCAAAAAGTTAGAAACTGGCTTCTGCATTTGAAATACACCCACAGACTTTTCGTGCCTTGCTTAACTGGATTTCAACAGAGTCAGCATCTGTTTGAAGTATTCATATAGGCTGTAGTATTCTCACATTAAGACATTTAACCTTCTAATACCTTTGTGAGGTGTGGACATGCTGTCATCCCTATTTTACCTAGGACATAAAGAGAAGGCCTGCAGAAAGGTCTTGGGGAGCATCCTGATGTGTACCAGTAGCTGCAGAGTGAGTGAGTGCTGTACAATGTCGGCACCAGTGGGCAACACCATCACAACTTGCCGTATAAACTCAGCAGGTGAGTACAGCTGCCGGCAGAAAGATGAGCACAGTCCTCCCCAGCCCATAGGACTACACAAGCAAGATGCCATCCATCAATCCAGGACAGAGTCATGACTTATTGATACATAATCTCACCAGTGTCTGTTCCCTCCCTAACTGGGAGTACTCTTTGCATGGATATACCTCTGTTGGAGTGCTTTGTGTTGCACAGCTTGTGGAGCACATCAAGTGATGGGAGGCTCTCTGCTCCTTGAGTTCAGATGTGTTTAGACTTCTGCAGCAACAAACGTCTTCCTTTCCAGAGAGGAGTTGCATTTCTAAGCACTGGGGAAAGCATAGAGTCTAACACAGCTCATACATCATCTCCGGTCCTGGAGGCAAGTTGAAGGCATTCATATGAGGGCATTGGCTTCCCAGGTTTGTAATGATTCTTGACAGCAATGCAGTGAAATATTTTCCAGAGTGGGAGTACAGATGTAGGGTGATGTGGATCTTATTTCTAACATAGCCCCAGTCGTGTAAATATAAGGATTGAAATACACAAGGTGATGAAGAGCAGATTACTTAAATAGGAGGCTTGCAAGAGGTTTGCCTGTAAGGCAAGCAAGTCTAATAAACATGATAGACATAACAGAACAAGCTGGCTACGTGTC
The DNA here is from genome assembly GCF_963264785.1 of Psittacula echo. NCBI lineage: Eukaryota > Metazoa > Chordata > Aves > Psittaciformes > Psittacidae > Psittacula > Psittacula echo. Next base: position 19,779,462 of record NC_137743.1, on the reverse strand, counting down.
AGCCACAGGCACTGTGACCCTTAGCTCTCCCCATGTAAAGTATCTTGTGGTCTTTCTGGATGAACCATCTCTTCAGAGGAGTGTAAACCACCTCAGACCCAAGTGAAGGTATGGGAGCTGTTCCAGCTTATAGAAGTTGAATACCTGGCCATTATCACACTCACAAGTAAAAAGTCCTTCTGTGAATGATCAGTCCTGAAGACACATGCTGCCTTAGAATGAGCTAGGACAGACGTTTGATGTCCGAATTAAAGCAGGGATACTAACAAGACCTGAACCTTAGAAACAAACATTGGAGAAAACTGAGGAGGTTGGTGGTGAAGGGATGCATTCATCAATGGAGGAATTAAGTGGTCAGTCATTCAGCTTTGATAAGCAGTAAGTGGTCAGTTCAAGAAGAAGATTTTGACTGAAAGTATGGCTGAAGAAGAGCTAGAAAGTGACTGACTTTTTGATAGTTGCACTAGGAAACTTAGGAAGGAATGAGAGAATCAAATTGGACTGCGCTGAAGTTCTTTAATGGAAAAGTAAAAAAAGACAAAAAAATGGATTATCAACACAGAACCATTTGTTTTCTCTCAAGTTATTTTACTGATCCAATTAACTTTCACACAAGGAAGATTCCTTTGAAAGGAAAAATCAAGGCATTTTAATTTTAAAATAGCAAACTGAAATGCTGAAGTACTTCTGAAGCTTGCTTCATTTATTTCATCTGAAACTGTTGACTGGATTCAGCCAAGCGTGTGCCCAGTCTAAATCCCCTTGTTCCTTGGTAGTGCTTATAAAAAAAAAAGAGAACTGTCATGCTGCGGCACTGAGGGACAGACGTGGAGTGGTGGTTGCCAACATGCAGTCACCCCAGAGAAGAAGAAACCATAGGCAGCGGCTGGGACTCACACAGCACAGCCCTAGCTGTTACACCATGTCCCATTCCACTTGGCCGCATCTATATACGAGCAGGTTTTGTGCTACTTGTCGTATGCTATAACTCTCTTTCCAGCTTCTTCTCCTTTCTCTGCAGGGCAGTCTACAGTCCAAAATGGAAGGAGGATCTCAGGGTGATGAAGGGCTTTCAGAGCAATTGTAGTGATCCTGTAATGGAGGAAGGATAAAAGAAGGGTAGAAAAAGATATGAAATGGTATTTAGCACACAAGCAGGGCAGACCAGACCTGGAAGCAGAACATAGTTTGATTGAGCATCTCTTTGGACTGGCTGTCCTGAGAATGTATCTGAATTTGGTTCTGCTGGTGTGAACTTTATCACAATGATTAGGCTAACCTGAGAAACAATAGCTAACTGCTGCTTAGCCAAAATATTGCAGTAACTCAGCAGTTCTCTGTCCACACAGGGTCCTGTTAGTAGGGGGTGTTTGCTCCTCATACACATATGAACTATCTCAGAGCCTGATTAGTCTATTTGCCAGAAGTTCAGTGTGTAGGGGTTTATAAAACAATGGCCTCCTACAACATCTGTTTACTACTACAGTAAGTGAACCTTTTCCAAAAAATATTCTTACATGGATAACACAATTCTTCAAATGCCGTATCAGCTAGAATCTAACTGAGAAATGCAATCTCCCTCAGGCAATTCTGGTACTTTTCACACTGTTTCATCCAGGACTGTGAGGAAAAGCAATGATGGAGAATGAGAGGTCAATTGAAGAACCCTTTTCAGCACTGGGGAGCTATTTTCTGTTGGCTGACATGATGCTCTCTGCCTTTTGCACTGGTGGTAATTTGCAGTTCCCGAGCCCTACTCTTACTGAGTTCAGCCCAAGTGTCCCTCCCCTCCTGGTGCGCAGTGTAGTTCCCCCTCATAGCCTCGGTGCAATATCTGTTAAGAAAGAAAAAAGTATGGAGTACTGAATGACTGGCATGGATGAGACATGACTGCCAGTTCTAAGCAAGCCATTTAACTTCACTTTTCCCAAAGGGAAGGTGCTGCCAAAAATCAATCTGTTTCCTCAAAAGGCTTCGGTCTTCACACAACTCCATTTTCCAATGGGGAAAAACATTAATTTCCAGCAGATCTCTAGCACAGCTCTGCCTGGGCATTTGCAATCTCTCCTATGGTCCCACTGGAAGGACTAATATACATCTCATGTGTCCCTTCCAAGCACTGAATACTCAAATTGAAATGCCAAACTCTATAGCAGAATTAATAAAACTCTGTGTGCTTTATAACTAGAGCACTCAGGGTGCAATTTTATTGGCCTGTTAGGTTGCTGGTTTGTACACACACCTTTTACATGCATGTAAAATGGATTATATGTATACAAATAAATATATGTCTAAGTATACATTTATGTCTGAATCTATACACATATGATTCATACAATTTTACTTAGGAAAAATGTTTGGTGTTATTACAACTTCCTGTTTCTTTACAACTGAGTGGTCAGCAAGTGTTGAAGCACGCAGTGACCTTGCTTAAATTTGCACACATGCCTGCAAATTTCAGAGCAATAAACTCAGACCTGCTTCTTGGTTTGATTTGTTTTCTTAACATTCATAGCATGCCAGCTGGCTGAATCAAGAACAAACTGAAATGAAGCTACAGGGTGACTTGAAAATCAAAGAAAAAGGCAGGTAAGTTCAGCTCATGTGCTATCTGTAACTTGCTCAGATCCTTGCTCTCTCGCTTCCTTCTCACTATCTCCCACCTGCTAACTGCTGTGGCTATGGTGCTAACCATAGCATCTGCTATCTGCTACCCCTCCTCTGTGTTTTCTAGAGCTGTCTCAGTCTCACAGCTCACTCAGGGCTGTGGCGATGCAAGGGAGGAGACAGAAGGGGAGTTTTGGTTGGCTCCACATCACAGCTCAGGTGCTTGAGCGAGATGCCTGTTGCAAGAAAATGGGGCACCTGGGCCTGTGCTGAAATGTGCACAGGACCTCAGACTTAACCAGGCACAATCACCAGCACCTTGTAACTGTTGTCCCGGCAGACTGTGCAATGGAAGAGGAGATTCATAGTCCCCAGGTCCATTGCACTGACAGGCTTCTTCACTTTCACTGATCCTTGGTCCTCTCATCAGAGTTCAAGCTGCAGGAATTCATCACATTTTGGGTTGGGTGGTTTTGCATATCTAAAATGCTGCTCTTCTTGGCCTGCTGTGTCCTTTGCTCTGCAGTGCTTAGTTCAGGCTCCCTGAAGGGATGCTTTCATTTGTGAAAACAAAGAGAAGAGCCAGTCTCCTTTTTTTTTTTTTCCCAGGACCCAATCATGTGCCTTTCATTTGCCTTCTGGTTGCATCTGTGCCCTTTCCAACATGGCAGCACTTGTGTCCAGGTGACAAATATAAAATATATAAATATACAAATATACAAATATGTATATTTATATATAAAATATATGAATAAATTTTCACAGAACAATCAAGCATATTGTTTTAATGTTTCTTTTTTCATTGCTTGGAGAAGAAAATAATAGAAAGGAAGAAGTTGTAAATATTCCCTGGCTTTCAGCAAGCAGGAAATGGACTGTCCTCAGCTGATGGGTTATGCTGAGTGTGTCAGTTCCTGACTAATTTCAAACTCAAGAGCCACTTCATAACATAAGCAGTTGGGTAGTTCTTTAAGGGAAAAAGAGGTGTTGTTCCAGCCCACTGGAAATAAGTAAAGGAGATTTTAAGAGCTTAATAACTGTGTGGTGACTCAGCAAAGAAAGGAGCTACAGGAACTGTCACTCCTGCAGCATCTAAGATTGGCAAGCATCACCTCCCAGTGCTGTAATGGAGAGTGACAGCACCTGTCCTACTCACCAAGATCAGTCACATTTCTGTGTCTGGGAAACAGCAAGCCTTCCATCTTTCGTGGTTTGCTTAGTTACTCATCGTGATGTATCAATGTGGGATTTGTCTCAGCCTTCTCTGCATTTTATTCTGCAGGTCCCAAAGTTTGCTGCTTTGTGGAAGGACATTTGCCAAAGTCTGAACAACTGTGACTGCAGGATGAAAGCTACCAATAATCTAATTTAATTCCTCTGAAGGCAAATATTCAAAGAATAAGGATCCACAGGTCCTAAGTAACTAGTAAAACAAAGTGATGAAAAGTCCAAGGGGAGAATACTTGGCCAAGTTCTAATATTGCTTATACAGTATAAATCCCAAATAAATTCATAGACTTTGCTCTCCATGTCATTAAATCCACATACCTGAAAATAGTTAGGCTCTTTTTTCTTTTTTTTTTAGTTTTTTTTTTTCTAGCTGTACAAAATTACTTGCAGTCATTTGGACCTGATTCTGCTCTTATAGAGCCTGATGTGTGTGATGAGCAGAAGCATGCAGTTGTGCTAGAAACACTCTCTCTGAGTTAAAAAATTAAGATCAATTTCATATACAGATATGATGTTTTCAGAGCAGTTTCACAGATATATCTGATTCAAGAGACAGGAAAGACAAAAGCATAGATTTTTCTCAGTTTGGAATAAAATTGCATTAAAAAAACTTTTCTTCACGTTTGCTTGTGATGAAATTTTGTGCCAGAGATGGGAATAAAAAGAACCCCAAACAACACCTACCAGGGACTAGCATGTCCATCTTGCATGGTATTTGCTTCTCTGATGGTCTAGGTCCTGACTTTACAGATTAAGAAAGACTTAGAGCTCATGAATGTACTATGCACATCTGGACATGGCTTTTTCCCAAGACCCACAGAAAACCAGAAACCATCCCTATTATTTTTTGCCTGTAGATGCTCTTCCTTATTTTCAACATGGTCAGGACTTGGAATGTGAGATTTTGCCTTTTTCCTTTGGTTAACATCTCTCCAGTCTTTCAGCAAACCCACCACTGAGACCCCAAATAACTGTACTGGCAGGAGAACATCACACCTTTCCCCTGCTTCCCTGACTCTCCTATCTTTTTTTCTGATGCTGTCGAGGCTATGCTCTGCACCCTGCACAGCTGCTAAAATAGAAAAATTAAAAAAGGAAGAAGAAACTAGCTGCAGAGTTTAATACAAAACAGGCATCATGACCAAAAATACCAAATTCATAGATTCATATCTCGAGCCTAATTCAAATCAATCACAGAACAACCCCCAAAGGGGAATGTACATAAAAGAATCTTCCACTCTTGCAGGCTGGCTGATGCACATATCACTTTTCACAGTCATCACAAACTGATGTTTCAGGGCATCATTTTTGGGCACCCTCATACCTTCACCTTCTAACCACCAAGGTTCCCTACTGCCAGGGATAGATCCCAGCAGCACTGCAGAGACTCATCCTCAGTGTTTTGGTGTGGCTGGGTGGAAAAACTGGCCTTCGGTTCCTCTTCAGTTCCTCTCTCCAAACCATGGTCCTGAGAGGCTGCTAGAAGTGGTCAAAAAAAGAAATCTCTTTTTTCCTGAGAACTGCAGACATTTTGCCATTTATTTCCATTACTAATTGGCTCAGAGGAAGTCAGAATATCATAACTTCTTGCAGGAAGACTATTTCCATTAAAATATTTGGTTTGGGAATACATTTAATTTCAAGAAGATATAAGCATCTCCTTTAGATGTTGCTCTGCTGTGCGATATTGTCAGATCATATTTGAAATAGTGAAGTCAAAGCAAGCTATTTTACCTTATCAGAACAAGAGGTTTCAATAGTATGAAAATTAAACAATCGAGCACTAGTGAGAAAGAATGAAAACGTCACCTCAGAGTATTTGGACTTTCCCACTAAAGTTTAACCGGCATGGCCGTGTTCCCACTGAATGTTTGGATTCCAAGAAAATCTATATGACAGTACAAAAAACTATCCAGATCTGTTTGCTAGAGAGCAGGCAAGAATAATTCTCCCTCTCCTCTTTCTGCTACCTGCTCTCACACGGGACGGTGGGGTTGCTGTTTGAGATGAGCCTGTGCAGACCCCCAGGATAAGCACATGCAGGTGCCATGGAGAAGAGGTGGAGGAGTGGGATGAGCCCCAGGAGTGATGTCTTCATGTGAAGCGAGTACTTCACATGAAGGTTGGGAAGCCCTCCAAGGGGGAGGAGGTGCTTGGGAGCCTCAAAGGAAGAAATAATGCTATCAGGACTTGGTAGTGTTTATCTGCTGATCAATACCTGAGAGTGATTCCCCAGCAAAGCTGACTAAGCTGAAGAGTGGCAAATAAAATAATGAACAGTAGCTAGGTGATAGCTTGTCAGGAAATATAGAGGTGATGGAGAATTTTCTGCCAAAATATTCATGCAATTAAAAGTAGTTTTAATGAAATTGAAGTTTTTCAGGGGAAGTTTGCAGAAATTTGTTGGTCTCTGCTGGGAGTAAAAATCATGACAGAAAGATTCCATATTAAATTGACACGCCCAGTGCCTGTCCTGGCTCCCAGATTCTTCTTCATGCTCTCAATATCTTTAATGAGCTAGATGCTGTGGAGAAACTATAAACCTCATGAAACACCCTTAGCAGACATGTTTGAAGTCATAGATAGGCTGCAACAGCAAAGCAGCCCAGACAATGTAGTCTATCCTGGGAAACCCAGGATGGGGTGGATTGTTGGAACTACGACTCCTATGAGTCACTATGACACGCAGGCAGATCCAGCTCTCAGTTGATCTGAGCAGAACAAATGATTTTGTCATTTCCTGAAGGAATCCATTCCAAACTATCCATTTCACTAGAAAACATGATATCCAGGCTTTTTCTGTCCTGCTCTGGAATAAAAACAAATGTCAGAGTACTGGGAATCTCTCGCTCCTTCTCCTGGGTGAAGATCCAGTTTTCAAGCAGCTCTGTGTGCTGGGCAGAGGGGGGTCTGTGTATAGCATGTGAGACACACACTTCCAGCCCTGCTTTGTATGCCTTTCTCTGGCAGTCCTTGCCATTGGGGCAATGATAACTTTGGGAGTTTCAAAGAGAGGCAGGGATGGAGTGGAAATATTGTGCCATTTGCCTCTGTGTTCTGTAAGGATTTTCTGAATGGTGTCCATATCGCTCATCGCAATCAACTACCCTTTATTCATTGACGTTAAGGAAAAACAGACATTTGAGATATTCATGTCGCAAGCGTCTTGTGCCTTTTATGACTTTTCTTCCAAGGCAACTATATTGCTGAAGGCCAGATGGCAGTCTGAGATACACTGCAGTAAATCACAAGCATTTCACCAGTCTCACAGTGCAGAGAGAGCAGAATAAGGCCCTCCCACCCAAGATACAGTATTACTGGGGACATAACTGGGGACTTCCATTTGTTTGCACTTATGTGTTGGCACTGGGAAAACCCTGAAATCACCATGGTATCCGGGCAACAGATAAAGCTTTTGTTTTTGCACAGACAAAAGGCAGAGCAGGCCAAACCATCACAGATTGTGTGAGCACTGGGAAGTCTGATGAAAGGCAATAAAGAATGTCCAAAGTCAGCAACAAATTATATGGCATCAGGAAAGAGAAATCTTAAAGTAGTTAAAAGTGAGGAAGGAGACAGGGGAAGGGGAGGGAGAGGAGGGGAGGAGCAAGGATGGCTGGGTGCCCAAACCAGTGATACACGGGGTGAGTGCTGCTAAGATTCACATGAGAGCAAACCACGTGGGAACTGTGCAGAGCAAGCTGCATAGTTCAGACCTACTCATCTCCTGCCCACAGAGCATCCCTCTCCAGACTTTATCTCTTGTAACTGAATGACTGGGAAGCCTTGTTTCTCCTTGTCACTTCTCCATTATCTTTTTACATTACTCCACCCCTCCAAGGAGCTGAAATACTTCCTGTTAGCCACATCTTGCATATGGTGAAAGAGTTGAATGTGAAATCAGATGATCTGCACTTCTTTACTTGCTTGACAAGCCATCCCGCGTCTGGTGTGATGCTTCTCCAACACCCAACGAAGAGATAGAGACTTGCATTCCTTGCATCATGTATGTTTGATAAGAACCCAGCAGAGCACATCTTCGACCATGAAATCTATCAGGTAGGGACCATCTTTATCATTGTGTGTTTGTGCAACTCCTGCACAGTGGGGCCTTGTCCCAGTTATAATAATGATGGACAGAGAAAAAATCAGACTGGGAGACAGGATACAAGAGTAGGGGAGTGCAGGCTTGTACAACAGAGACATTCTGGAAATGCCCCTGGAATCGCTCTCTTTTCTTGGCAAGACTAGATGTCTGGAGATCCCAAGAGGTACAGAGGGGACCAAATCCCCCAGTAACAGGTCTGGGGTAGGTTGCTTAGCAGGCAATAACGCAGGTAGGAGAAATACTGGAAGAACTAGGCTGAGGAAAGCATTGAAACCAACTGAAAGTTACTATGAGGACCTTAGGTCCTCATCAACTAGCATGATGGTAGTTATCTAACCTCTTACGTGGCTCTAGGTCTGGCATACAGGATTTGATTACTGTTTGCATTCACAGTGTTTATATTTGGAAAGAAAGACGTATTTCCTCTCTTTTTGCTCCTTCTTTTCCAAATATTTTGTGCAGAACTGTCTTACTAGTGCTCTGCCCTGTGGGAAGGTTCTAATTTATAAAATATGGGCCAGGCTATGCAGCGGGGCTTGGCATTTGCTCATGTAAGTGGTCTTCCCTTTGCACAGGAATTATATAGTGTAGTCTGAAGTATTTTAAAGGTCTCTCTGGTACTCAGAGGCAAACAGATAGCGTGTGCTAGATATTAAACTTACATTGGTTTAATGCGTTGCTGTGGTACTATGTATGGAAGGACTTGGCGATTTGGGTTTTGTTACACCCTCTGAACCACATCCAGAGAGTCCTTTCTTCAGATTTGCTGTTTTTACAGGCAGCGTACAAACGTGTTTCACCACAGCCAAAATCTTCCAGGCACTGCAATAAATCATGTGGCTCACTAGGCAGCTGGAAGTGATTGCAGATCTCTGGGGTGGAAGGATCACACATGTGTTGGAGGGTTCAGTCAGCTACAGCAGCATTTTAAACCTCTGTCCTTCTGTTCTTAGGTTGTGTTCTTCCACCTCTCAACAGGCTGTGCTAGACTTCACCTTCTGTTCAAGCCATGGTGGCCTGGCTTTGGTTTGCTGAAAGTGTAAAGCACCCTCTGGGTTCTACTAGTTCACAGGGCTGGTGGGACAGGCTTCAGCTCTCTGCTGGCAGAGGGAAGGAAGCAATAGCAGGTTACCATTTTTTCTCAACAGCATCTATGCTGAAGAGCTGAGGCTGCAGGGAGAGGTGCTGGAAGGCATGTGAGCTGAGGACATGCTGATGTGTCGAAGGGTGGTGCTGTGCCTGGCAGGGGAAGACAGATCCAGCTTTACAGATGGGAATGAGCCCAAGAGCATAAGCCAACAGCTCAGCAGCAGCAATCAGGCAGTTCCTTTCCAAAAGGACCTTGTATCCAGCTCTGATGCAGTACCTGCAAAGAAAAGAAAGGAGACGTCCTACCACCTCTTTCAAAGACTGAAAATGGATGACTGGCTCTTGCCAGAGAGCACTGACAAGGATGAGGAAACAGGAAGCAGGAAGATGGTGATAACTGACAGAGACAGTCAGATGGTTTTAGATCACCAAGACTTGCTATTCGAGCTGTTACAACTGGGATTTAGAGGAAAGAAGAGGTCCCCAAAGAGCCAACAGAATAAATGAAGGACAAATAAGGGCCGGGGCAAAAAGGAACAAAGGAAGAAACTCAGGGAGTTCCTACAAGAAAACCACCAGCACTCCTACCAGAGGGGACCTATGTGAGCAGACCACTCTTCCAGAATCAGGAGCTACATGGAGCAGCGACAGGGCTGCAGCCTTCTCTCTTTTCTATGCCTCTGCCCCCCCAGCTGGAAGGCAGCCTTCATGACCAGAAATAGAGGTCTTTTACCCTAAATCTGTCCTGTGTAACAACAGGAGTCATCCTCTGCCTCAGTCTGAGCACAGCTGGGATGGCTGATGATGTACTGGTGATACTTATCACAGACAGGCTGAGGAATGCTCCCTTGGAACCAGGGCTTTCTGCATATGGATTTGAGACCAGAGGGATTGTTAACTTATCTAGTCAGACCCTATGGTAATGCAGGCAAGAGAACTTCACCTTGTGTCCCCTGAGAGCCCAGCAAGCAGTATGTGGCTAACACTACAATGGCATTCAGCCCCTCTCTGAAGACATAGGAAGGATCAGGGCTTTCCCCCCCTCTCTTGGAAAATGTGTTCCAAAGGCTAATCAGTTCCACACTTAGAAATCTGTTTCCAGTTTGAATTTCCCTGGCTTCAGTTTCTAGACCTTGGGTTTTTTTTGTGGTTTGTTATGGTTTTGTTTTTTTTTTTTTTATTATTATTATTATTCATTTATTTATTTATTTATTTATTTATTTATTTTGCCTTTGCTAATCTCAAAGCTACATATTTGTTTCGTCTGAGAGACTCTCAGGATAACTTTAGAGCAAGTAGCTTTATAAAACAAGAAGATGCTCATCAGAACCTAGGACTGGCCCCCATCATGTAGCATCACAGCTGCTCCTAGGTAACATCCTCAGTGGTAACATCCTCAGCTGGTTCCAAGAAGCAGGGGCATTTACCATTTTGTCTTCTGACCTATACCACGCCAGTGCCTAATAAATCCAGCCCATAATCAATGTCAGGATGGCTGAGGCCATGAATGCAGCTGATTTCCTTCAGCTTGCTAATATTGGAAAGCTGCCTATGAAGAGAGCCAGATGTGCTAATAAGGGCGTTCACCTCTAACTCTTAGGCAGTTCATGGATACACTGCCATGATGCTTTGCTGAGGAAATAAGAACCAAAACGTTCACATTCAAGATAAAAGACGTGATGAAAGGCACAGCGAAGTTCTCTACAGAACATGGGGCCTTTCCTTAATATTAATGTATAATTTTGTAGTTAATTACTCCCAGTGCATTTCCCAGTGGCCTGGGAACCTCTCACTGACCATCTGCACTCACAATTACCTGCTCAGTTTTTCAGAATCTCTTACTAAATCATTGCTGGATTTGCAAAGGGATCGTCAGTCATCCAAGTTACCTTTTTCCATTTTTTGCTTGTCTTCCACTCTGCATCAATTTGGCCAAGAAATATTTATTGGACAAGAAGCTCGGTGAGACTCAAGCAGTTTCATTGTTATATTAAATTATCCCTAACCTTTTCTCCAGCTGAAGTTGTACATGGTGCAGGGATTCACTGTGTTGTTACAGTGTAAGAAAGGAAAAGGACTGGCATGTTGCAGCAGGGCACTGTGGAGGGAGCAGGATGACACGAGAAAACTCCATCCCCCTGCCACGGGGACTCAGAGATGAGGGGAGGCACAGATAAAAGCCAGTTTCCAACTCACGGTTTTGAAACTCACAACAAATTCCCTACAACATTGTCCAAGTTAGGATTGTACCTCCAGGATCTCAGACCAGTCTTACAAGCCTCTATAACCATTCTCCATCTTCAAACTGAAGGTTGATCTTGCTGTGCCCTCGGAAAACCAGCCCCAAGAGCATCCCCTGTCACCCCTTGGGCTCTTCAGGTAAAGTCTCATCCCTTCCCCAGCAGATGATGATGACATCCTTGTTGCTGGAGCAAAAACAGCTTTTCAATGCCATTGAAGTCAACCTGCTGCAGGAGAAAAGCTGGGGGAAAGAAAAAAAGTATAAAACCCCAAAAGGCTGGGCTTCTGTTTAGGGAGCAAATGGTTAAGCTTTTCGTTTTTAAGACAGCACATTTCAATCTCCTAGGCTGCTGCTCCCTGCCAAACCCTATCGGCACTTTGTCTCAGGTTCACTGCGGAGTCTGAGCCCATAGGGCTACATGGAAGCATCCTTGAAACTGGCAACTTAAACTGCACCAGAAGCTTTTTACTGGTGTGGAGCTTTTAGCTGTTTGTATGTGAGGACAAAAAAAAATTAGAAACAAGTAATAATTTCATTTAGATAGACATTTTTATTAAGAAAATTTTAAGTGCATACACAGTTATAGGAGAAATTACAACAATATTAAAGTGTTTATCTTCAAAATATTCTATGAAAGAAGTAATTTCAAAAGCATAATATAACTCCTCCATAAAAGCTGCCTTACAGGAACACAAATACAAAACCCTTTTCACATTATTTGGGAAGATATTTCTTTTTAATTAACAAAAATATAAAGTACAGTATTTACCACATTCTGACAACACTTGAGTTCTTAAGGAGTGGAAGATGCATGCAGCCCTTTCATCATGATGCATGTTTTCTTCTCTGTGGCTACCAGAGTTTCATGTTTGCAGACAAGGTTTGTCTTGGTGGGATTGGTAAAGAAAAAGAATATCAGATTTTAGGTGACAAGTTCTCAGAAACCCCTGGTTAGTATAAATCACATCACTCAAAACAAGTTGCCAGAGAAAAGAAGGACCCTCTAGATGCTAAAAAAGGGAAAATAGCAAGAAAAACTTCTATAGGAACTGCATTTTCAATGAAACATGTATATTTAACTTCAAATATAGCCTTCATTGCAAAACGAACAGTCATCTTTGCTCAAACACCTTAGTTAGAAACACATCAGAAAGTCACACTTCATCCTTCCTCAGGCAGAATTCAGATAAGATATTGATAAGGACAAGTATAAAGCTAGTATAAATAAATTGGCACAGCAATAAATACCATCTATTCTTAAGGAAAAAAAATATAAAAATCCAACCTTAGGATTTGACAGCTGCACTTTGAAAATACCACATGTGATGATTTCACATTTATGGAAGCTGTTTTTTCAGCACAGTTCAGTGTTATCTGTTTTCCTTCATTCTCCTCACGTGTGGTCCCTACATCACTCCCATCTCCCTATTCTTTCTTCTCCTGATTTGGTCTTTGGTCAACAGTTAAAGGCAAAAAGGAAAATCAGGTGCTCTCCCCAAGCAGGTTTCTGCTAGTGCTGCTTCTCAGCCTGCTATTACCATGGTGTGCACATGAGGAACAGTGAGTGATGCACAGGATAGTGCAGGGAGCTTGAGGCAGCCAAGTGCGAATGGCACAACTGATGCATCATGCAAATAATGTCAGGCAAAAAGCAAAGCTTCCCACTCAAGGCTGAAATTTAGTCTAAAGCAATAGAAAGGCTTTTCAGGTTCTCACTGAAGTATTCTGCCAGTTCTGTACCACCCCTGCATTCATGCTGTGCTCAACCTTGTTCAGGCAAGGGAAGAACATGGTGGTGGTAACCAAAAGCAGCCTCATGCCCTGAGTGGTCTCAGCTACACGAGTAGGGAACTGTCACCAGCAGTGCCAGGGCCCAGATAACAGTGTGTGTCTCCAGAAATGCCAGAGGCAGACAGCCAGCACCTGGCTGTCAAAGTTCCCTAGCCTTGCAGGGAGTCCCTTTCATTCCTGCTGCTACTCATTCATTGCTCCCAGGACTGACTATCTCAATGCTTCTGTCAAAGCAGTCTGCATGCCCAGGCTGTAATGTGGGGTTGGCATATGCCCAGAGACCTTTTCCTACTGGTGCTGACCTCAGTTGCACTACCCATTAACAAGGACTGCAGCAGAGCTCTGGCAAGGCTGTTTAGTTACATCCACCCACCCCACCTTTCTGCTGGAAAGACATTTCCCCTTGAAAAGGAATCTTCATGGCCTCAATCATCATTAGCAAGGTATGCTGTCAAATCAAAATCAGAGGATTATTCAGTTCTCTGTTTACTCCAATGGGAATTAATCAGACCTCGGACTGTCCTTTGATGGAAAGCATGTGTGAAGATTGCACCTTCTGGGGTGAAAGGAGAAGCTCCGTGTCTGTCAGAACCAAGATTCTCCCACACTTTCCCTGAAGTCATTCTTGGCTTTGACACTCACATGTCCACCTCTGGCAAACCACCAGCAATTGCAGGTGCATGTGTGGGGACAGAAGATAGACCTTAGGATATAAAGCACAGACCAGGGAAGATACAAGAAACTCTAGTTTTCTCATAGAAGTTCTTTCTGTCTTTACTTTTACAACAGATTAACCTACTCACATTAAATCAACACTCCAATTCTCATCAAGTACAGTGATCCCAGACCTTTCAAAACAGAGACACAATATACTTAACAGCACCAGATTGGTAATAATAACAATAAAAGGAATGTCAAAATCTCACATACATACATTTTAGGCACAGCAGTTGGTTTCTACTTTAAAACAAATGAGGTGATGTTGTCCCAGCTGAAGCACTATCTGTAATAGCACTGCTTTGCAGAGAGAAAAATACAAGATTTTTACCTGAATACACTCAGAAGTAGGATAGTCCCTGGCTTGCCAAAGTGCCTGTTTGGCGCTGAAGATGCCTGCCACAAAAAGGAGTGCTTAGTGAAACATCCCTCTCAGTGTTCCTGATGCAGGCTGGAGGGAAAATTCCTTTTGAAGCAACCCGCTCAAAAAACATACAATCTCACAACATGTTTTTGTTTACAACACACACACATACAAATGCAACTACTGTGCTGCACAAATGTGCTTCCCCCAGATCCCAGTGTGCAGCATAGTGTGATTATCGCAGTACTGCAAGTGTCTTTCCATACTTTATACTGCAAAGATATTGCGTATATAGGTAGGAATAGGGAGGAAGAGATTTCTGGCTGAGAGAGGATTGTTGCAAGAAGTGGTGCCTGTCCCCACAGGTACTTTGCAAAGGAAATTCCAGACTGTCCTGTTCACCACCAAACAAGACCATGACCACTGGTGAACAGTGAGTGTTGGCCTTCATTTCCACATCTGAGAAATACCACTCCTTTAACAAATTGGGCAGATCCTCTCTTGCCCCAGGCATCTCTTTTCTCCACAGATATGGCCAGACATCATCTTCTAGGTATCTCCGGAGGAATCAAAGGTGTTACTGCTCTCAGGAACCTGTGACTGTTCAGTAACCAAGGCTACAGCATCACTGGTGAAGGGTTACATGAATGCATCTCCGCCTACTTCAGTGCAAATCTAGCCAGGAGAGCTGAAGCTACCTCTTGCGGATGGGTGGGAAGAGATACCTGATGCATGGCAGCGTATCTGACTCCTCAAGCAACTTACATCATGATCATGTGGTTAGACCTATAATAACCCATGCCTTTTATGCTAAAATTTGTCATCAGAAACACAGGAACATAGGAAATGCCAGGTGACATCAGATCAGTGTTGTGGCTCCTAACACATACAACTGCACACCAAGTACTAGCACCTTGCAATACCAGATGAGCACTGAACCAGCTGCTCATAGCTGTCATCAAGGTCTCTGATCTTCAGAGAAGGGCTTTTGCCCTGTAGTCCTCAGTTTAATCCCTCACCCCAAATACCTATAAATGTCACCCATGTTGATACTGCCCAGTTTCATCAATGTCTGGTGCTTAGCCTTCCTATGTTCTTGGCCTTGATGACTTCTGAAGGCAAGGAGTTCCTCCATTACTTACACAACATCATTGCACTGTACAGTTCATGTCCTTCTAGGTTTAAAACTCCAGGAGACTTGCATGAACCAAAAGAAAGTTAAATAAAGCACAACCTCTACATAGCAAAGGTAATAAAATATTATATAATAACATAGGGTTAGTTTGAATTCATATATGCCCTCAGTGCTAGGTAATAAACCAACCTGTATAAAAACTAATTCTCTCGAATAGTTACATCTTATTATATAAAAATAGCACTGTGAAAGGAAGCCAATTTGTGGGAGGGAAAAATAAAAGCACCAAAAAAACCCCCAAACAACCCCAAACAAAAAGAAACAACTTTTGGAAATGCATCAAGCGTTGCTTTTGTGCTGCATCATAACAGTGAAATGTATTCATTCCCTAATACTGGTTATCTGCTCTTTGGGTCCTACAGTAAGAAATCCTGTAGACGGCTTACAATGCTTGCCTCTTACATCTTGAACCTCCTGTTGATGAAGAACAGAGTGAAACACTATTAAGGTTGATTTCAGTTGCAAAAGCTTTGATATCAGGCCTAGTCAAACAGCAAATCTGTGTCTGGACTAACCCAAAGGCATTTATTTTGCAGCCCCTCCAACCAGTATTTGCCAAACATTTTTGGGGGAAGTTCTCCACAAGGAGCTACTGGGACCCAGCAGGGCAGACCCAGCAATGGGAGTTATTTTGGGCAGGTTGTGCTCATCACAGTTAGTAAGGTGTTCAGATCTAACACAGGAGGAAGGCTAGCTAGGAAGCTTATTCTGGACTTGAAAGCCAGAGCAGACAATTATCAGTGGGCAAAGAGAATTGGTGAAAAACACCAGCAGGGAAAGGAGGGATTAATAATTTGTGAGCAGCCCCAGTAGTGGAGCAAGTAGCACTGGGAATGCCCCCTCTACCTGCCCCTGCCCCACAGCTCTGCTAGAGATCATGGACTGCAGCTCTACAGGGTTCCAGATCCCTGTGAGGATGGAGGAACACAGAGGACAGTTCATACTTTGCTCTTGTTGGTGTTCAGCTCCTGCCATGGGGTGGCTGGAGAGCAGATCCCACGAGTGCTGCTTAGCCAGGAGCCATCCTTGTGGCCACGCTGCCCTGGGACCTCACCTGTGTTGAGCAGCTGGGCAGCATGTCACAGCTTATGGTGACCAGCTGCCCAGTGCAGGTGGGGTGACAGGGAGGGTGAGCAGCACAGTAAATGTGTGAGGCACTAAGTGTAGAGGTAGGGAGCTCAGGGTAGGAGGCAGACAAATCGAGTTGCCCATACTCGGTGTAAGCGTGGTACCCAGGGGGAGTAGTGGGTTAGGCATCGCAGTAAGTGCAGGTCTATTGTGTGCAGGATTCATTCAGAACAAGGAGCCGGTCTGTGCTGGTGGCCTCCATGTTTTGTCTGAAGTGACTCCACTCCTGCTCCAGGCTGATCGGCTTTTGCCATCTGGAAGTGGTCACTAAGGCTGAGTTACAAGTGTCAGAGACCAAGTATTTAAAATCCGTGATGTCCAGAATGTCTTGTCTAGCCTACAGGATCAGCACAAACATCCTTTTCAATGTCTGCTGGACGAGTAAGATAGTGTGCTGACAACCAGAGATAGTTGTGGCTACTCTCTATAAAGGTAGTCCCAGAAAAATCATCCAGACATAAAAAGGATGAGTAAGGCACAAGCAAAATTTTCCTCTTTGAAGAGATCTTTTCCAATATTCCACACAGGTAACCCTGTTTCTTTTGCTGCAGAAAAGCAGGACAAACCATCCTGGTGGGAAAAAAAAAAAATGAGGCATCCAGAGCTTTGGCATACATAAAACCATTCTCTGGGACTTGCCATAGGAGAGGTGTCAACCAGTCATCACCGCACCAAATCATGTTGTCGTTACTCAGTGCTGCATTTGTCATTAAAAAACCACCAGTGACAAATTCACAGCTGTTATTTATAGTTTAACTCTACCAGTTGGGTATTGGAGGAATATGGACAGCTAAAAGAAATACGGCTTTCAAACCTTTACCCTGTTTTAGACTTTATCTTTGTTACAGGGTTATTTTGGCCTCTTTGGGTGTCCATTTTCCCATCTAGAAAATGCAAAAGATTTCCCACCTCTGTAATGACTGAACTTTCTCACTCTTTTAGGAGTTTATCTATACAAAAGTCCTTTGCAGGGAGGGTACAGATGTTATCCTCAACAAATATGGGAAAAATGGAGGTCTGGATAAACTAATATATTTGCCCAATGTCACATAGGATGGTCAATGGAAGAGCAGGGACTTAAACCTGAGGTATCCCAGCTCAGAAACTAATGCCTCCTACCATTCTTTCTCCCTGGAGACTTTAGTGGTGTTGTTCGGGAAGGGCAGAGTGGGCCCCGTTTCTTCTGTTGCTTTTTTTTATGAGTGCGATGACGTGGTCTAAATTAAAAGAAAAATACAAAAAGACTGCCATAAATTATCCACATACAAAGGCCTTATCACATTTATTCTATGGTCCCATCACACCTTGCTGACAGGGTGCAAACAACGATAACATCCCCTTTCATATAACCTCTGCTTCAGAGGAACACTACGCAAATGAAAGTGCCCTGGTGACAGGACATTTAATTCTCAGGCCAGAACCATGCTTTTCCCCAAAACACCAAAGCCTCCCCCAGTTCCTGATAGATATGGTCAGCCAGGAACCTCACCATCCACATGGTATTTGCTGAGGTACAATGAAAGCAGAGGGGGTCTGGATTTTTGACTTCCCCCCTAGCATTCCCACTGATAACAAGAACTGGTGGCTACTCAGTCGGATTAAGACAAGGTTATAAAGATAGTCACCTATATTGTCCCCCACTATGTGGGATGTCCACCCAGCACACACTTGGTGGAGTACCAGGAGGCAGTTGTTTTGGCATCTTCAGCCCTTATTTACAAATGAGGTCAGAAATTAGGAAAAGCTGCCACACCAGGGCTTACAAACACTATGTAGGAAGGCAGCAGCAGCACTTGGCTCCCATTGCAGCCAGCTTCTAGAAGCTGGGAGTTTCCATTCTCTCAGAGGGCTCAAGGGAAACGTTTCTCCTATCTGACTTTGGTATCTTCTCCAGATCCATCAGCTCGCTTGTCCGTGCCAGGGGTAGGCACTGAGATTAATGGACTCCAGCATCTTGGACGGAGGGAAATTCTAAGGTGGGACTATATTAATTCAACAGCAGACAAGTTG
Source organism: Psittacula echo (assembly GCF_963264785.1). NCBI lineage: Eukaryota > Metazoa > Chordata > Aves > Psittaciformes > Psittacidae > Psittacula > Psittacula echo. Next base: position 19,760,981 of record NC_137743.1, on the reverse strand, counting down.
GTCTCTGTTCATTTTGGGCTCTGCTCTGTCTGCAAGGGCCTGATTTTGCATATCCTTGCGTGAAGGGAGAAGGAAAAGACAGTCGATGTACGGTAAATGATGGCTGGGATTGTCTGGAAGTGATAAAGGATTGGTTAGCTATTTCAAGAAAGGACTGATTTGCCCCTTGCCTATAAAATGGATGAATGTTGAAATGATGTTGGCCACAGCAGCTGCACAATGAATTTTAAAGCCAGTTAAGGAATTTGTATTCCTGACAACCTGAATGTATTTTAGTGATGTTGAATAAGTGTGTATATGACATGGAGATGTGATGAATATAAAGCAATAATAAAGGCTAAGCAGAATTAGTGAGCAAAAAAAATCCATATTAAAAACCATCTCTGGTTTCACAATCTATTGTATTGGACTACCATATTCTATGAAGTTTTCCTTGACCTTAGCTGCAGATTATAACACAGAAGATACTCTCATATTGAAGCACTGGTATAGATTAGGATGTCTTGACAGTTTGGATTTTACTTAAGCAATTACAAGAGCCCTTTCTACAAAAAGTATTGCTTTTATTCCAGAAAAATAAATTCCCATGTACAATTGGGTTTTGATAACACGAAACAATTAGCCATTTTATTGCTAGTGCATATAGGGTAATGTCACATTTCATACAATTTCAGTACAAGTGAAAAAATATAATATATGGCTGATTGAAATTGATAGCTACATTAACATTTATAGATCTATATAGATTCATTTTACAAGCTGTTAGTAGTTCAGAGGGATATCGGTGTTTTAAACTACCAACATTCATATGGCTCCAATTCAAATATATGAATTGTTTGATGCGCTATAAATATATTCTGAAGTACATTTCATTGAAAAAGTCAAAGCTGTGCACTAAAATATATCAAAAACACGCCTTGTGAAAATCCTACAGACAGAGCCCTCGCTGTCTGTGGAGCATGAAAATGCCACTGGTGCTTGCATTACTACTTGGAAAATGAAAACAATGCCACGATTACAGGATTAGGTGATGGAAATATATGCTTTCTGTCATCTTCTTTCATAGAGCTGGGACCAAAATCTCTTCTGTTACTTAATGTAAACCAGGACAAAATCCACCAAATTAGCAGAATTGCTTCTGGATTAGCGTTAGATAAACAAAATCCAGAATCCGGCTGGAGATCAGGCACAGGCTCACTGGTTTCAGTAGAGCTGGCCCCAAATCTTCGCTAGTGGAAGTGAGAGCAGGACGTGTTCTAGCTGACTTATTCCCCTAAGTCAGGCAGACAGGATATGAGCACATAAACCCATTTGCCCAACCCTACAAATTTTAAGTGCCTCCTAAGATTTAGGTCTTATGAACAGCACAAAGGGCTCCACTGGGGATGATGGCAAACAGATATCTAGGCAGGGACTTGAGGATTTCCCGAAGTTGGAAAACAGCTCAAGCCCCTAGGATAGTCAGCATGGAGCAGATCCTGCTCTTTGGTTCAGTTATGCCTAAATACAAAGCCATCCTGGCAGCATGAACCTGGATTACCTCTGCAGAGAATGTGACCAAAGAACAAGAGGGCTGAGTACTGGCAGCAAAGAAGGCACTGAGCATCAGATGAGATGGGAGGAGCTGTCAGGGCTGGAATCACAGTCAGTTTGTTAGCTAGCTTCCTTCCCTCCTCCTCCTCATTCTTGACCCCAGTGTGGTCCCAAAAGGGCCACATGGAAGAATTCTCTCTGTTTCTGGTATCATTTTTCCCATTGCTTATTTTAAAAATACAGAGGAACAAAGAGTTAGAGTTTTTTTAACTACCCTTTTTTTGGCAGATGCCTTTACAAAGTGAACAGTAAAGGGCATTCAGCTGCCTGTACAGCCTCACATCTGCCCTGAGGCCATACCCGTCACATCTCTCCAAGAATGCATTGCCTTTGCAAATGACTGGATTCCAGTCCTGCCTTTACCTTACAGATGCAGGGGGACAAGGTTGAGCAGGGTTACAGCATGGTTACTGAGGGTGATAAAGTGGTCATGAGGGTGGAAGGGATACTGAGTGCACAGGTAGGCTTGCTGGCCAAAATGCCACTGCCTGATCAACCACAGCCCGGGGCATTAGATAAGCAAGGAAATGCTTTGTACCATTACTTTTCTCATCTTCCATCCCAGGGAGGCTGGAGCCCTCCCCTGCAACTCAGCACAGAAATGTTGTCTGTGCTGCTGACGGTAAAACTGAGCTGAGATAGGCTGGGTCCACCTCAGAGTAGCCATGAGCACCCGCTTTCAAGGGGAATAAAAATAGATTTTAAAAGTCTGAATTTGCCAAATATGGCTGGTTTTCCCCTGACCTTGTGTGAGAGCATTATTCATGGCAGCGCATCTCGCCTTGGCTGGTATTAGTAGCACTACACACTGGCCAGCAGAGAAACAATTTATAGAGCCAAGACCCCTTAGGCCTCAGCTGCCTGTGCAAACAGACCCCCAGTGTAACATGGAGAAGGAGCTCAAAAGAAACTGGAGCAATATAGATTCTAAAGTAACTGTAGTTTGGCTTGAGGAAGCATTTTCCTTGGGAGAACGGCTTTTCTTTAAAAGAGGATGAGTTGGGGACCCCAGAACAGATTCATTAGGAGAAATTTTGCCTCAAACCCTGGCAAAACTCTTATTTTAACATTTAGAATATGCTATAAGCTGTTGTTTTAATACAGACTAGGTCAACTCCAAACCCTTCTTCAAAACAGTATCTGATTCCACGAGTATTTTGTCCGCATGGTAAAAGCCAGCCCTTAATGTTCTACCCTTTAATAACTCAGGATGTTAGCTGTTAAGTCCATTTGTCTCTTGCCTTACTTGTTTAAAGCTTTCTCCAGATATTCCTGGATCCACTTTAACTTGGGATCAATGCACACTTGCTTGCTGTTGCTCTTGAGCCTTGCACTGCAAAGGAGAAAAGTCGGAGTGAGCTTAGTATGCAACTGTTCCTCAGCCCGCACCCACCACCCACCCACCTCCCTAATGCCTTATTTTCCTTGGGTGTCAATACTGCTCTCAGTTAACCCATGAAGAGGATGTGTTATTCCTGCCATCCTTGAGACACCTATTACAAATATCCCTGGTTTCAAAGCACTGGTACCATCTGTCTCCTCTGATGATGATTCTTGTGGTCTGCACTAGGATGCATGTGGGGTTGACACAGACAGAATTTGAATCAAAGTTTTCCAGTTCACACCTGGGGTGTTAGGAGTTCAGCACTGACAACGGCTAAACTTCATTTGGAAATACTGACATGGTAAATGTGGGTCATTTTTGGAAGGAATTAAGAGCAGCTTTCAGATTCCACACAAAAGTAAAGTTTCACACGTTTTGAAGACACCAAATCATACCTCCTGCGTGTTCTGAAAGGATAACTCTGTTTTTTGTTTTATACAAGACTGAACAAACAGGTTGCAGGCAGGAAGACAATTCAAAGTACCATAGTGCCAGAGGAAAGTTTTCTCTCAGCACTGGAAACAAAAGCAGAAACCTCCTGAGGGTTTTCTCCTGGATGAACAAGCTGCACTTTCCACACCAGTCTCTTCAGCTAATCTAAATTCTCTGTGAATTTGACATTTGTGCTATCTGCATCTTTCATACAGAAGCAGTACAAATAGCTCTTCACCCGCATCAGCAGGTCTTACCCTCCAGGGATCTCAGGGCCTCTTGAGAGTGCTGTGATCTCCCACATTTCCAGAAGTACCCTGCCTCTGCCCCAGCTGCTCAGAAGTTTCCCCTTAAGCAGCCTGCCTGCCATGCAAAAGTGCCAAGAACAGCAATTTCATGGAAATGCCCATAGGAATAAGTTCAGTCCCTGTTTACGCATTTTGCTGGATGAAAGCCAAAATGTTTCCTGCTTTATGAAATGAAATCTGTTGAATATAAAACTACAGAGTAAGAGTAACAGGTCAAAAAGGCTCCTTGGACTGAAGTTATGCAACAACACAGTTGTAACATAAAAACATAGAAGATGTAGTCTTGCAAGCCTTGTGCCAATAAAGAGATGAATGGGCCTAATTCATATTTGCCTTACAGCAATGCCAAGCTGGAGTGTTTCCAGTAAAGTGATACCAACAGAAAGTAAGAATGGATTTGCTGATGTTAGCAATGCCTGGGAACTCTTGAGCTGGCCTCATAGGATACAGAACTGAAAGCATGTGTAATCAGCCTCCAGCCACCATCAGAGGAATGCAATGCAATTCATCTCACCTAATATTAAGACATTGATTTTTTTTTTTTTTTTGACAGCTGTTTCTGAGCCTATCAGCCCATGTTCCTCTTAGAGTCACAGCAGAGACCAAGGCTGTTGAATGGAGTGTTGATCTGAACTGGTTCAGGTGCCTACTTTAGGATGCAATTAATTGCATGCTGAAAGTACCTATTTCCTTGTACCGAAGAACAAGGAATTTAGGGTGGGCTTTGTAAAAGTAGACACTGACAGAGGATATTTTTGGGTTTGGAGAGATGACTTCCAATAGAAGGAAAGACAAAAGCCTGCTCTTAAGACTTCTTGCTCAGGTAGAATTTCTCTCAACTATAAAGGGGAGTGCAAAAAACCAGAATCTTTCCTTGAAACTATATGATTTCACTGAGCTTCTCTATTCCTGAAAATTGGATCTGTTAAGTTACTTACATCTCCACTGTATAACGCATATTCACTAAACTCAGAGTGTGCTTAAAACCATCAAGATGAGAAATCTACGTTAGTTTTCATTCTATTTCAGCTTCTGTTTCAATAAAGACCTAGTTTGCACTCAGGATGTTTCCGGGATAAAAACTTTATTTTTCAAACTAACAAAGAGGTGGTGAACAACAGGTTCATGTGGTTTGTGTGCTATAAATCACATTGCAAACAAACACATTTGGCTCAGGAATAAACAAGAACATGAGTTGGTTTGTGCTGTTATCTATCTGTAATAACTATAATCCCATCTTAATTAAGAGATAAATGTACTCTACCCTTGCCCTTCTTGAAACTACTCCAGAAAATTCCAAATCCTCTATAAAGGCTTAGCTCTGGGACCCTGATGATATCCACTGAAGTCCCAGAGCACAAATCCATACACTACAGTATTTTGGATGCTTGCCTCCAAAATTGTTTATAGGTAGAGAGCAGAGTTAGTAACAGCTGGTTTTGTCATTTTTGTGAAAGGAAATTATTTCTCAGCTGAGGCTTACATTTTTCTCACTGTCCCCCACCAAATCCTAAGGCAGATGTACACATGAGAAAATGTATATGACCTACCCAGAGTGGTACAAACAAGAAAAATACTTATGAATGAAAACTGGTTCATGGACAGATACATGCTTTTCAATATATCTGTACATTCCTAAGAAATCTCATGAAACCACATCAGTTTTCTAAGTGCAGAAATGATGACAAAGGATGGATTTCTACAGCATTTCAGTTATAAATGGAAGAGCTCGGCATGGATCGAAGACAGAACTAGTAATGGCAGCACTGCACAGAAACCCATTCTAGTCACAGAGACCCTCTTACAGAGCCCAACAGGAGTTGACAGTAGTAAGGCTCCCCTGCAATGAAAAGATGAGTGCTATTTTTTTTCCGTCTGAAGATTCTGAATTCTGTGAGAGGAGGTAGGGGGCCACCAATGAACAAATGAACCAAAAAGACCTTCCTAAAAACCTGCACACACAAATCTACAACCCGATTTTTTCCTGAAAATTAGTGGGTTGACTGGTTTGGGTTTTTGGAGGATTTTTCAGTAAAAATGAAGAGGTTATTTTCTATTTGGAACCCATCATTTCTGGCCTGATGTGATCTGTGATTTAACTGATTTACTGCCTGGTAAGAATGTCCCTGGATCAGGCCAGTATATGTTTAGGGTTTGTGACTCCTGTGGAGACTACACGAAATCCAGGAATTCCTTTTGCTTGTTTATCTCTTCTCTTTAGCGAAGTGGAGCATTAGAAGACTAATACCACTGTAAAGCCTTTTCCCTGAAGTGTGAAGGTCCACATCCAAGGCAATGGACAGCCTCTCTTATGTTCCTGCTCACATACGCATGGGGGAACAGTACATGGGATCACATAGTCACAAGGAGATCACAGAGGTAGAACACAGCTGGGAAACATCTAGCTGGGCATCTTTGTGTGTGGGAAAGCAGGGGCCAGCTGTATCTGACACATGGAGTGAAGAGATGAGTTGGAAAGCATGGCATGAGACAGACCAAATTGCAGCCACCAAAGTAGGAGCCAGCTCTGTGACTTTTCTTTTTGACACCTGAGATTTGCACCCAGCTGAAAAGAGTAAGAAACTTACACAATCTGAAGTGAGCAGTTGGGTGTGGAGAGGATTTTGAGGTGCTTAATGTTGGCTCTTGCAACGTTGCTCTCGTAGAATCGACAGGGGCATCGGTAAGTCAGGCTGACCGGTTTCTCTGCGGGACACAGGGAGAGAAAGGATGCGTTACTCCCTTTTGCTCCCGGTCAGCAGCACAGATACATGGAGCAGGGCTGACAGAAACGCCTTTCAAATACGCAGGTGAAAAAAGCAATAGAAAAGCTGTAGCTTTGGGAGAGCATTTGCCCACAGCTCACAGCACAGTCCTTTTACCCTTTTACCAGTACCCAGCCTTTCAATAATGGCGCGTAGGATTTTGGAAGACAAAAGAAGAGGGAAAGAAAATGGAGAAAAGTAAATAAGAAGAGATTAGAATAAAGAGCCGCTCCATTGTGCGGGGATGCGCCTGGTAATTAGACAAGATAAAGGCCAAAAGAGGGGGCACTTGTCTTCAGTGCTGTTCTTGTCAAGCGATTTTGACCCGAGGCCAAATTAGAAGGTAGCCAGAAGAAAGCGATGAATTCCAAAGAGTTCAGATCAAAACAGCTCGGCTCAGGTGCAGGCTTTTCAGGGAGGACTTACTGGCTACAGAAAAGCTCTGAGTCTTTTAGGCTTTCCCAGGGCCCAGGACTGACCTTTCACCACTACAGCCAAATTTACTCTCAGACAGAGATACTCGCACGAAGAGGTGCGACTCGGAGATGGAGATCACAGCAGGCTTCCCAGAAGAGATTTGGAGTCTTCTGAAGTCCCCGCCTGTGGCAAAGTAGCGCCAATCGAGAAGACAGGGACCAGGCAGGGTGCACTTCACCAGAATGGATGGGAGTTTTGTCACCGGCATCACTATGGACAGAATTAAGTGTAGCCTCCCAGGCTAAAAATCAGCCATGTATACACATGCAGAGAAAAGCAGCCTGGCACTCACCACAGCCTCTGATGCACCCCTGCTACCCAGTTCTCCATGGCAGAACTTAATCACTGGCAAAAAAGTGCACATAAATAAGGTCCTTATTCTCTTTGTAAGCTTTGAAGCTCCATGCACACTAAAATACAAACACAGAAGCCTTGCCTGAAAGTCTAGAAAGAGCTGCTAGGATTTAAAACAATTTCCCAGTGGAACACTTTCAGCCTTTGGGAGGAATTAAGTTCATACACCTAATCCATAAGGTCTGGCTCACATTGTAGATGGTCAGATCTATATCTGATAGGGCTTTAGATCCTACATGGCAATCTGCCACCCTGTTTATTTAACCACACAGGAGCACTCCCAGCATCCAAACCCAGATCCCTTACAGGCAGATGGAGATCTAAAGAGCAGGGAAAGGCTTGGAATCCCTCAACTGCCATCTAGGAAGGTGAGAAAAGAGACAGCTTTTCAAAGTGCAGCAGACCTGCATTCATTGCACATTTAAAAATGCCTGTCTCTAGCACATATAACCATAGAAAATACGGTGAATTCACCCTGTCCTAAGGAGGGAAACCCCTTTTTTTTTCAGTTGCCTCAACCAAGACATGAGCCAGAATCAGATCCCACAGGCAGATGGGCAGACAGAGTAATCAGTGGGAGCAGAGTTGCTCCAGATTCACATCAGGATCTGGACTGTAAGGTAACAAAATTGGAGGACTTTTTATATCAGTTTTATGGCAGTCCAAACAGTGATATCATCTATGGGTTAATAAATGAGAGGAGAATCTCCCATCTGCAGGGGAGGAAGAAAAAGGGCTGCAGAGTGAGCCTCTGAACATGAATTAGGCTGACTAGTGCTAACGTGGAAGGGAGGGAGAAAACCGCTAGGGTTTTCCACTGCAATTCTGTGCCTCACAGCTGCACATCAGTGTGTTTGTACTGGAAAGGGAGGCTGAAACTGAATGCAGTCATACAATAGCGTTCAGCACGGCTGCAGTGGAAACGTCTGTGCAAGCTTGCACCAAGGTTAAGCAAGCTTTACCCTAAACAACACACAAGAGATGAACTGTTCAGATCTATGATTTGAGAATGCAATTCTGTCCTTTCTGAGACTGGAAGAGGGACTTTTGATCCCCTAACATTTGAAACCAGGAGCAGAAAATGCTTAACTGTGACTAACATGTCCTTGAGTCCCAAAGCTGTTTACTGCCCAAGAAAGAGCATCCAGTGCAGCAAGCAGGAGAGGAAGCCCCAGCATTTGGTGTTCTGTCATTTCAATGCAAGGTGGAATGACAACTCCCTTCCTAGCACAAGAATCATTTTGGCGTTTCTGTGCTCCTTGCTGCATGATCAGCAACAGGCTGGTGCCCCTGTTGTTACACCTGGGACCATCAGCACAGGCACCAGCTGAGCCAGCTCTCAGCATCACTAAGGGGGAAGGGGCCATCTGGGGCTCACAGTTTGGGATGGGGACATTTCTGAGGTGGATGAACATCTTCCTTATCTCCTTTAAAAATTTGAAACAGATTGTTCCATTCACAATACAGCTTATTAAGTCAATTATTCTGAATATCTGTACTGCAGAAGTTAATGCTCTGTGGGTTCTCTGATGTCTAATAAACACTGAGCACCAGCTGAAGCCATTCTCTCAGTAGGACAAATTAGTAGTCCGTTAATTGCTCTGTTACATGAAAACACCAGTTTTCAAGAAACTGATGGTACATAAAGTTTTTGAGACCTTTATCTGTCTGGCACATCTGGTTAAAATGGGTGAATATAGTCAAAAGTTACAGAAGAGCCAGATGCTATTCAGTCATTGCAATGTCATTCCTTCAGCCTTATTTCCTTAGAAAGAGAACAACTATTGGTATCCACCAGAAGGGTTCAAAGGGCTCTTATGGGTGTTTGGGGTTTTTAAAATAACAGTTTTACTCTTTTACAACTCAAAGCTGAGTTTTGCTGCTTCTAACACTCACCTTTTTCTAAAGAAAAAATACTCACAAAAATCTCTAAGAGTGGACACTCATCAACATTGGACGATACCTATTTCACCCTGTAGGGATCTGCCTTGCTTCATCCACACTGGAACTGGACATCCAGTTATCATCAATAACTTGCTGTGTGGGCTGAGAAGCTCTGAGCAATTGGGTGGAGTGGGAAGCCAGGCAAACAGGCTGAGCATAAACAGACAAAACATCTGATGGAAGCATCATTTTACACTGTCCTACCAAGGATGCATTTATCAGTATTGGGAGAAGGCTAGCAACTTTTTAAGACTACAACAGTTCAATTTCCTTGGGAAGTGAGGCTGTTATAGGCAGACAGATCTTTCCCAGAGCAGTTGCAAAGCAGTCAGAGCTCACCTGCCCTCCGAAAGAAGGTAGTCCTGCAAGCCCTCAACTCGATCAGAGTTGAGAGCATTACATAACATGCAAGGATGTCGGCAAAAACTTCACTTTTATCACTGTAAGCCGGTGAGGTCTCTCCCCTTACACTAGTTTTTCTTCAACCCTTTTAAGCCATTTCCTCACTCAGGTAGCCAGGTCTCGGCGCACTTGCCCTGCCATAAAGATAACCTCTGCCGTTAGCAGACCCGGTGCTGGGCGCCAAAGCTCCCACAGCTCGCTCCAGAGCCCACTAGCCTGCAGAGGCCAGAGGAGCCCGCTCTAAGTCCGTCCCCCAGCCCGGGCACCGGCTGGGCCGAGCCGCTGGAACATCGTACGCTCCGCGGATGCTGGACTAGAGGCGCCGGGGGGCTGGAACTGGCCCCAGCACCTGCGGTGTCTGGATTCCCTTAGCTTCCCGCCGCCCTGGGGCCAAGAGACCACCTGCCCGGGCCCGCTGGTTGGAGTCTTTCCGAGGCAGGGCTTGCTCAGTGACGGCTTTTCGTGCGCTTCACCGGGACTGGGCTGCTGCTGGGACTGTACTGCGGAAAGGCTTCGGGAAAATTATAGGGAACAATTAACTCTTTCAGGCTACACAAAGAGGGCACCGGAGGGCATCCTTTGCCGCCCTGGGTGGGGAAAAACCAAGTTTCGGTCACTAGAACGAGAGAATAAGATGGGAGCGGAGATTTGAAAGGGCGCTCCTTACCTAGCCTAGCAAGCTTTAGATGAGGGGACAAAAGGCGGCAAATCTCTGCCAGGCGAGAAGGTAGCCGCAGGAGGAACGCCCTGAAGATGCCCAGAGGCTGCGGGGAGGAACCCCGCTTTGCCACGCTTAGTCTCCGCTTCGCCGGAGCCCCGCGGCACAGGGCTCCCCGCGGGATGCGGAGCAGGAGGCGCAGGTTGCCGCATCCCTGGGGCTGTCCGAGTCCGGCGGCTCCCAACAGCGGGTAGCGGGCGAGCCAGCTGCCGCTGCGGCCGCTCTCCGGGGGTGACCGCGGGCTCGGGGTGGGGCGGGCGGGCTGCGAGACGGCGCTGCAGCGCGGTGCGAACGGCGACAAACGCCGCCGTGGCAGCGCCCGCCGGCTGCCAGCCCGCGTTTGCATAGACCCCCCTTCCCATCCGCGCAACTCCCCGCGCCCCCCTCAGCCCTTCCGTGCTCTCTCGCCGGGGGTGCGGTGGGTTCCTGCGGGGTGACCACTTTGGCTCAGCTCTGCCCTGATGGAGGGAAGATAGATCACGACAGGGGATAGAAAAGGAACCGAGCAAACCGTCTGTTTCTCATTTCTTATTAACTTTAAGGGTTGTGTTTTTAAAGGGGAAATAGATACGCGTATTTTGCAACCCAACCAGCTCCCTGCAGACCGAACGCTGCTGAAAGCCTTCCCCCAGCAGATCTCAATCTGGGATAAGTTTGGCAGAGGATAGCTTTGACCAGCCTTCTTTTGAAAAAAGGGAGAGGGAGCCTGCCTGCCTCCAGCTCACCACAGCACGGCTCGGGGCTCGCCAGTCCCCCACATCTGAGCAGCGGCAGGAGCCAGAGCCCGGAGAAGCTGCAGCGAGGAGGAAAGAGCGGGACTTGCCGCGGGACCGCAACTCCCGGCCGGGTTGGCTCCGCAGCGCTCCCAGGCAGGAGCGGAGGGGAGAGCGGCAGCTCACTTACCCTCCGAGAGCGAGAGGATGGCCAGGGTGAAGGCGAGCAGAGCCAGGGCGCGGAGGTCCATGGTGAGGCGGCTGGCGGGGCGCAGGGCAGGCGCTGCACTGCTCGTCCCAGCGGCTGAGCGCTCTGCAGGAGTCCCCTCCTCCCCTCCCTCTATAGAGGGGCCGGGACCGCCGGGGCTGGGGGAGGGGAGCCAGGGGGAGTAGCTAGCCTATGATTTATTGCCCGTGGCATGTTATTACATCCTTCCTCTGTTAAAAATGCTTGGAAAGGAACCAAAAGAGCGAGGGCTTCTCTCCGCACTCCGTCAGCCTGGCAGTCTTCCCCTAGGCAAAGCGCTTACCCCAACAGCCTCACGACCCTCGCCCCCGTGGGACGGCAGCGGCGGTGCCCTACCCCCAGGAACACCCCACACCTCCCCTCATGGCTGCGGCGCGGCGAGGAGCCGGCATCGCGGACACTTCGTCCAGTCCCGGCCGCGGGGGAAATGTTTCCTCGCCCAACTGTGCCAATCACGGTCCCTTCTGGGCACCCCGGCCGCGCTGTTCTTGAACCAGGGCTGCTAGAGCTGGGACAGCTGTGGGGACGCGTCCTGTAACACCTCAGTATTCACATCGGGATGAGAAAAATCCACTTCCGTGGGCGCGAATTTAGTCTTACACTGGCGCCCTAGGCATCAGATCCAGAGCCTCAAGTGAAGCATCTTCTCAGATTATAATAGAATATAAAGATAATATCCCCAGGTTTACCTGGGGATTTGGAGGAAGGAGAGGAGGTAGGGGGCGGATGCTTTCAGTTTTTCCCTCCTCACGCTTGGCTCGGAACACAACCTTTTCCCCGTATTAGCTGAAACTAGTTGTATGTCTGCTGCCACATTTCTCCTCCTTTGTATTGCAGATGCCTCTGGGCTCCCTGGCACCTCGGCTGAAAGCCCCGACGGCGCGGCTGAGGCCGGAGGTCCGAGGGGTGCCGCTTACTCTGAGCCATTACAGCATTGTCAAGTGTAATTGACTCAAGCATGTCCTCCCTGTCTGCAGTCCAAGCCCACGGGGCCCTGTTTGTTGCTATTCAATACTTTAAATAAACACCGAGGCTTTGGTTGAATTTGGACCCCTCAGCTACATTTAAAACAGGCGCCTTCAGACGGGACAGAGAGACTGGACGAGTGGGTAGGGTGAATCGTGGTCTGGAGATCTTTAAAGGACAGGTCCCAGACGCCACCAAAGACAGCAATGCAGTCGGTTTATACCTCAGCTAACTTCAAACTCTCTCAGTCACTGCTCATGAGGTTGGAAACAGGGCTTCAAGCCATGCATCTGTGCTAATCTGTGGCTGTTTCACTGAGGACAGCTTGTTTCTAATGGTCACCAGAAAAGCTGGAGCTGATACTGGGCCATGAACTCGCCCCCTCCCTGACACACACATCCAGCTCCCTACATCTAGCTATCTGTATATCTGTATATCTTTGTCCCTGATTACCAAGGAGTACTGAATTTGTTTAGGCTGATCTTGTTCTCCCTCACTTTCTTTGTAGTAAGCTAGCACAACAGGAATCTGATGCTTAAAGGGCCGATAATTGTGACTCGTGCTGTGAGCCTGGGTGCATCTGCAACGTGACAGTTGTGACATTCTGCAGGATGGGAAAGGCAAATCATAATGCCACTGCAAATACTGCTAGGAGTGCTGCTGTCCCACCAGTGCTCTGGCTGGCACACGGGGAGACCCACATTGCACTTCATGTAAAAGAACAATAGCATGACTGTGTTGATGCTATTGCCACAGAGAAAATCAGCCCAAAGTTCTAATCAAAGTGACTGGACAGATGCAGAATGAAATCAGTGTTAAATCTGAGTAGCAGTCTCCCCTTCGGCGTCCCCATACATGCAGATGTGTTGTAACAGAAGGTGAAAACTGGTTGGATGCTAGGAAATACATGGACAGAACTTCAGAGCGGAATCGAGCATCCCGCAGATGCAAGTGCTCTCACTGCACCTTTGGATAACTGAGTGCGATCAGCTTCAAAAAGGGGTTGCACCCTCTTCCTCACTGCGCGAGGATGCCCTAGCTCTCCGTTCTCCTCGGCTGTCCTTCCCCTCTGCCACAGCCGCCCCTCTCCCGAGAACAAGTCTCCTGAGAGGAAGGGGGTAGGAGCACCGGGACACCTCACCTGGCAGCATCCTTCTTCCGCCGCCCCAGCACCGAGCCCCGGCGCCGGTTCCGCCGCTTCCCGGCAGAGCTGCGCAGCGGTGCAGTGAGGCGGCACGGAGCTGCCTCCCTCTGGCGGGACAGGCCCGGGAGGGGGGAGCCCGGCGAGGGGGTACCCGGGGTCCGGGTGCCCGGAAAAGTCCCAGGAAGTAGTCCTGGCACCGGAGGAAAGGAGACCCCGTCCTCCCGCTTCAACGGCTGCTGGATGAACTGACTGTCTTTTGCGTTCCGTTTCTTTCCTCTCCAGCAGTCACACACCTGCACACACCCAAAGGTATGTTCTCTACTGTAAAGAAATCAGAGCGCAAAGCAAGCTTCGCGGTCATTTTGCCAGGGCAGCCTGCGCCGTTTCCAGCCCTTCCCGCGCTGGGCAGCCTCCCGAGGATGGGTCTGGGCTCGGGTCGGAGCAAACCCAACCCCGCATAGCCCAGGAGCGCGGAAAGGGGCGGGAGACCTGATCGAAACACTGCCCTGTACCGCGGTCTGCCTTCACCACTTCCCCGCTATGTTCCCGCTATCGGGATGGAGACCTTCGCACAGTGACAGAGCTCTTCTGAACGGTCAGCAGTTTGTATGAACGGCGATTGGTTTTTATCCCTGTCAAGAACAAATTGCTGCTACGGTACAACGCTTCTGAGTTAAGACTTAAACAGCAACAAAACAAAAAAAGGGGCTCTTAGGATTTACACACACCACCAGCACCCCCTCAACTAGAATTGTGAACTCAGGGAAATCTAAACGCTTGGAAGGGAAGTCGAAAGAGCCGTCAAGTATTACATTCCTTGAAAAGTTCGTTTCAACTTAATGTTAACTCCCACAAAACTGTCCAGTGTTTATCTGAATGCTCAAAAAATCCTGTCTACACCCCTCCATGAGCAGGATGGCTGAACAACACCCCCATCCTCTCAGCCAGCTCCAGCCAGAACTCCGTAATAGCCAGTAAATTTAATCTTTTATCTGAATGCTAACAAAGAAAGGACGAATTTATAAACCTTAAATAGATCTACTGTTGATTTCAACACAGCTTGAGACAGCCTTTTTTAATAACACAATATTCCAAATTTTTAGTGTGTGTGTGTATCAAATTACATTTCTTCTTAAACGAGGAGACGGCAACATTTCTGTTGCTTAGAATTTTAGACTGGCATAACCCAGGAATGAAATCATTATTATCTGAAGTTGTTTTAAATCCCCATAGATCATGTCTCAAGTAAGCCATTCCTGGCCAGTAAAACACAGTTCATTATTATTATGAAACTTTCTTTGTGAGTTAAGAATTAAACTAAATGTCCTCCTCAAAATAGTGCCCCTGTTTTCATCTTGTTCTTACTAATATTATTTGACTGTGATCTTCTGTAATATTTCCTGTAACTAATTATCTATGTAACTAATATCATCTGTAACTAAATGCATTATTTTTTGGACAGCCATAGTGTTCACAGAGAATCTATGTTTAAATGGAGTTCAGATTAACAGCAAATTGCTGCATCTCAGCAATTTGAAGTAAAATACATTACAAACCAAGCATGTTAATGCCAGGAAACTCAGGGATCTGGAGTTAAGGATAATTACATTTAGAAATCTGTATGTATTAGGCTGTGGGACTGCATGATTAAGATACCAAATCGACCTTATCTTTGCCTTGTTGTAACACCGTCCATTAGCCCACATGATAATGACTACAGCAGTTTAGTATCTCTGTCTCTAGATGCAGCTCTCTTTCTCTTTTTTTTTTTTTTTTATTTTTCCAATATATGTTTTTTTAAGTCATGCTTAAACTGCTTATTTCCACGCAACATGATGCTCTGATGGGAAGGAAATAAAAAAAGCTAAATGTTAGAATTGACATTAACTATTGCATGGATGTAGAGTTAAGAGTGCTTGGAGATTTGAAGAGTTCCAGTATTTATATGCATTTGTAATCTTTTGTAGCTTAACTCTAAATTATCTGACTTATCAAGGCATCCATATAAAGTTTTTCTTTTTAATTCACTGACTATATGCCCTTAGATTTACTTCCATCTTACTGTCATTCTTGTTTTGCTTAAGAATTCTTTTCTAAATAGTAGTCTTATTATAGTAGTCTTATTCTTGTGACATTCCTGTATGAATACTTTTTCCCCCAAGGCTGTTAATCAGGTGAAAGCTTGAAGGTTTTGCAGTATTGCTGCATATCCAAGCAGCAGCTAGAAAAGGTTAGAAAACCCTAGAGTGGTTTGAAAATCTTTCTTGACTCTTGTCTTTGACCTTCTTGTTTCAAGTGCTAAGACTATTTTCCCTTCCTATTGCCATGTCATGGCTCCAAGTTCGTTCTTTACATGTGTAGCAAACAGGACTTTTAGTATTATTTGCAACAAAGCAGTATAAACTATGATAAGTGGTTTGTTGGATTCATCTGCTCTGCAGAAGGAAAAAAATGATCTCCCTAAATAGCCAAGTTTCAGATAGACTTGCAAGAGGTCTGTTCTCAAGGCAGTTAAATAGCCTCAAACATTCATGTATGCAGAGATATCCATGATGTGTGTTGGCCCTGAAA
Source organism: Psittacula echo (assembly GCF_963264785.1). Classification (NCBI taxonomy): domain Eukaryota; kingdom Metazoa; phylum Chordata; class Aves; order Psittaciformes; family Psittacidae; genus Psittacula; species Psittacula echo. The sequence goes on along the minus strand of NC_137743.1, from coordinate 19,744,963 downwards.
GATTCCTTGGAGGGCAGATGGAGAGATCAAATGAAGGTCAAGTGAGTAACTGTTTATAGATGGTTAACTAGAGTGACAGAGAACTGTGGTAGCTGCTTTTCTAACAGCGTTTGAAGGTTTAATCTTGCTTCCCTGGGAGTTCTCCATGTGATTTCAATGGATGTGAAATTGGCCCTTAAGGGCAGAATCTCTCTCTCCTCTTATCCCAGCAGAGCACATCCCAAGTTCATTTAACCTTTCATGAAGAAACTTAAAACGTGATAGATTTTGCTTGGGTTTAAGTTTTGTTAGGGACATAGCTCTTGGTCTCACTGTGAGGCGTTTTCAGAAAGCTTGGGGTAAAGCAGAGCCAAGTTTGGCGTGTTCTGCCTCTCCCCGAGCACCACACCGACGCCGTGGAGGGGATTTAATTCCAAGAGTGTTTAAAACTGTGTGGCTTTGCTTGGGTTTCGCTTGGAGCGTTCAGGTTCATTGAGCTTGCAGGCCACTTCGAGGAACTTAGACCTCAACAATAAAGGTTCACTATTTCTGCAAGAAGAGGCACCTGGGAGACTTGGCCAGGGCCAAATCAGCTCTGCTGTTGTGCTCTCTCCACGGGAAACTGATGCACAGAAGGCCAGAGCATCAGAACTTAACAGACTTGAGGCTGCAGGGAAAAGATCTAGCCTGACAGCCAGGTCAAAACAGTCAGAGGTCCTTACAGCACCCAACTCATTGCTTTCTTTTGACTAACCAAATATGAGTCGCATGTCTCTTGGGATTTTTTTATTATCATTATTATTTGCTTTTAATTTAAGAGAGGCATGAACAAAACACCATAACCGAAATATCTATACACTTTGGGGATTTCAGGCTCTGAAACTAACTTTCCAGCTGCCTTCTCCCTCAGTAAAGTCTCGGGGCCTCATGGTTTTGTCTATATTAACAACTTGTGTGGTGCAATAAGAACAGATCTATTGAGCAAAGCAATCATTTCAAGGGATTTTCTTGAGTCTAGCTGTAGTCTTGTCCTAAGGACTGAATTGCTGTTCATCAACTGGATGCTTTTCTGGAGTTCATTTTTTTACTTTATTTCATCCTAAAGAAATCTAAATCACACCTTCAGAGACAACTTTGCGATGCAACTTAAATAGGGATAGAGCTTCAAAAAGCCCATTCCAAAAGCACATCCCTGATCCCAGATAAAACCCTAATGGAGGTGCAACCTCGGAGCCGCAGAAGCCGAGTTTCGGTGTATTGTGGTGCCCTCTAGTGACAGGAGACTCGGCATTGGCTGGAAATCAAACACCGTGAAAAGCCTTTCCTCAAACTTCCTTCGTATTTTGCTTTTGTCTTTGAAAGTATTTTCTATTTTCTTTTCTTTTCCTCGTTTTTATTTTTTAATGTTTAATATTATTAATATAACATTAGTAATAGTGTTAATGTTCAGGAAGTTCTTGAAAATTGCATTTTTTAAAATGTGGATTTATAATTCAAGAAGTCGATAATTTTAGTGTTGTTTTGAAAAAGTCCTGTTGTCAATTAAAACCATGGATATAGCCATTTTAGGAAAGAGCATAAAAGGCCAGAGTAATAGGTAAGATAAAAACAGGCAAGAAAACAACAAGAATCTGGTGGGAGGGAAAGGACAGCATGTGGTGTGCCCAGAGCTAGGCATTAGGGAATGCACAGAGGGCTGATGAGGCAAATAATGTAAACTAAATCTACTTTGTATTTAGAGATCTGTTCTCTGGGCTAGGGGCAGCTGTATTAATCTCATGTTGAAGCAAGATCCAGCAAACAGCTCCTTCATGGTGATGGAAATATTTCATTTGCTGGAACTGCTTTGACATTCATCATCTAAAGTTGCCAGATGGTAGAAATGTTTAGCTTGCAATAAACAATCATTAACATCACTTAACATACATGTCACTCGCACGACGAGGACATGTGTCTTACAGGACTGGAAATAAGTGGGATATGGGAGACTGGAATGTGCCAAATCCTATCATTTGCTTACTTGCTGGAGTTGTGTTTTGCTCAGAGCCTTACTGGATCTCATAACCAATAGCTGATCATGTAAACAAAAGTTTTCAAAACTTTGCTCTCTTAGAAGGAAACACTGGGCCAGAAATGAGTCCCTGAAGTACATACCCATGACCTGCCACTCCCCCAGTATGTCAGCAGAAATATCAAATACTCATTTCTCCTCTTTTGAGTAAGTCTGGTCTTGTGGCTGTAGCTACTCTTCCCAACTTCTGCTTCAGAATCTGGGACTGAATACATGTTTCAGGAGATTATCACCATACATACTGAAACATGGAGGGAATGAGACCAGTTGGTACTCCCGCAGTATCTTTTAACCTAATGGATCCCCAGCTGCTTATAAAACTTCAACCATCTACAAAAAGCACCGAAAAGTCATTCAGTTACAAGACTCGGAGAAGTAAATGCATCTAGCCCTTTTTCTCTCACAATGCAGGGTTGTTTCTGATTCAAGATTTATTTGCATTACGTACAATCTGTGCTTTAAAATTTTTAGAGATTCAGCTTCTATTTTGTTCCTCCGGAGGCCTTTGTATAGTCCAATACATCTTACATCAGAAATCTTCATTTTTCATAATGTCTCTATTTTTAACTCTTCTGGAGTGTAAAAATTCTACTTATGCTCATTTACTACTTTAAAATATTCCTCTCTGGAGATTATTTCTATTTCCATTTTGACTTACACAATCAGAAGATAAATGCCCACATTATTTAATGAGTCCCAAAAATGTTGCTCTTGTCTTATCTCGGTTCACAAACAGGGAATGACATTTTCTGATGTGCTAGTGGTTTTTACGTTTTTTAAGCATTTGTGGCTCTGTTAGCTCACCAATCACATGCTATTTTCAACCTGGCAAGGAGCATACAGGTGAGGGACTCACTCAGACTGAATTTCATGTCAAAAAGTTCAGCCGTGATTTAAACTGAGCAGACTGGTCTATTAATTTTGCAGTTGTGCAAATGGCAAACATTTGACAAGGCTGTGTCAGAAGGGCTTGTAATCTCAATTTGAGAAGTTGCTCAGAATTACTGACCTCAGAAAAATCAGTATATTCATTACTCTGTGTCTACAGGAATTGGTTCCTAAAGGCTTGCTTCATTAGGTAAAAGCCACTGAGATCTGAACAGAATGGCAATTTAGAGGAAAAATTGTCAGACAGTTTTGCATTTGTCCTCATTTACAGTGATTGCTCACATTTCCAGGAAAGAGACCTAGCTCAAAACGTCTGTATATATGTAAACCCCTGCACCTTCTCTCTCATGAGAAACGTGAGTCTTCTTGTTTCAGTACGTATACATTAAGCAAAGTTCTAAGAACATCAGCCTTCCACAAGGGGGTAAAGTAGGTGTTTGAATTTGGCATAGTCACTCCCTTCACACGTGTACACAATCAATTCCCCAACATCTGTAGCACAGTTGATTTACAGCTTTTTTGGTGTATGTTAATTAAACGTGTACTCAAAGCTCTGACAATATACCCCAGGCTGAGGGCCAAATCCTTGGCCCCACTCCCACTCTGTGGAGCAATCACAGCACAGAGACGTCAGCATTTATTGACGCTTCACAGCTGGAAATTCCCCAGGTGAGATGAAGTGCCCAATACAAGTCTACCCAGTGCATTATCTCTCACCCTGTCATGGTGCGGCTCCTTCGGTGGTGGGTGTTTGTGAGCAGGACTGGTGTTGGACCTGAGCTTTGTGTGTTACAGAGGGGGAGGACTTCACTGACAAAGCACAACCAGCTAACTCACACTATGACATTTACAGATGCAAAACACCCAGAGGAAGATGCATGAGAGCAGTACAAAGGCCGCACTATTTCAGATCAAAGGTCGACATAGCCCAGAATCCTTTCTCGGGCCACGGTCAAAAGCAGATGCTCAAGGGTGGAGAGCAAGCATGGCTGAAACTTCCTGCAGCATGCCCTCTCGGCACGTGGCCAAGGGTCTGGGCTCAGCTCCAGCAAAGATGTGGAGCTCCTAACTTCCCACTGATTTCAGCAGCTCCAAGCAGGCTTCACTTCATTTGATTTTAGCAGGGAATCAGAAACTTCAGTAGAAATAAAGAACTATAGGAGATAGACTCTACATTTAAAAAAGTTGTACCACTTTTCCTGTGAAACAAACCCCAGCTTCCATTTTTTTCCTGATTATAAAGAGCTTTTTCCAGTTCCTGCAATACCTGAAAAACTGCAGACGGAATTTATAGAATAGTAAATGTCTGCCCTGAAGATAAAGTCAAGAACACCTGGAAACAAGAGTAATACTGAACCTTCCATTGCCAGCAGGAGCTGATAGCAGTATACCTGTGCAATAAAATACTTATCAATCACCTTATGGAAAAAGCCAGCACAGTAGAGTTGCTAGGACAGCATGCACCAGAAAGCGAGGGAATTCAGAGCAAAGAGAGGCTTTAGGGTTGCAGGATTGGTCCTAGAATGCTAAATCCAGGAGGTTATAATGGAATTTCTCCCTGTGTTCAGCTAGCAGATTATAGCTAACTAGTTATCCTTGTGAAGAAGAATGAAGTGGATTTCTGTAGTGTGCCCATCTAAGGACATAAATTGCCTTGCAATTCCTTTTCCCAGGACAATATCACAGCAAATGTCCCCTACTCTTGTAACACGGGACAGGAGGGGAAGGAATGTGCCTGCACCAAGCCACTCTGCACAAGAGGCCAATATCTGATGTACTGGCTCATAAATGACACGGGAAGATTTTCTTTGGATTTACTGCCTCGTCGGTTCCGCAGGGGCTGTAGTTTTCCCTTTTACATTTCTTGGAGGTGTTGCATGTGCTCTCAAACAGGACATCTGATGTGGAAACAAAAGCCTTTCAGATCTCCCACAGAAGTTAGCTTTTTCCTCCCAAACAAACACCCTGACCAGGTGGACTGCCTGCAGCTGGGATGCGGGAGCAAGAGTAAGTAATTTAAAGGTCGTAAAAACCCTTGGGCCTAGCTTTTATTTGTGGAAGAAAAAACCAGGTGGCAGATGCATCTCTGCACTCTTTCTAGCATGTGTCAGTGAGAGCAAACCTGCCAGAGAGTTGGGACAATACAGGTGAAGAAGAAATCAACTGGGTTGGCAGTATAAAATGTACTTTTCTATAGACATTGTTCTGGAGTTCTTTATGGGGATGTCCTAGCACTTTGTAGACCTTAGGAAAGTGCGGTCAGTTCCCTGAATGTAACCATATGGTCACTGCAGGTCTGTGGGGCAACCGCAAGGCCTGCAGGTGCCATATCAGAAATACATGGGTCTATAAGCTTCTTATCATCATCTGGTAGGCATGCTGCATACCTGAGCTGCTCCAAACGGCACTAGAAGCCTGTATCTAGGTACCCAAATCAGACCCAAAGGATTCTGTCCTAGAGTTTTATTCCTATTTTAAGGATGGAGAAACCAAGGTGGAATGTTATTTTGGACAATGGCTGCAAGAGCATCCTGTCATTCAGGGTGAAGCAGTGCCTGGCAGGCCAAACCTTGCTTCCTGAGGATGCTGAGTGTTGCCAGCTCCAGTTGATTCCAATGCCTGGTGTGAGTGTTCTGGCCTTTGGAAAACAGCTGCTGAAGGAGCACTATGGCACTAGAGCTATTTATGGAATTTGTGATTACACAGAAAGTTTGTATTAAAGACAAGGCTAAGCCTGGGCTCTTGAGTGGTGCAGTTTACTGCCATAGCTGCAGTGATCCCCAACTACAATGGCTCCTTGTGAAAGCTGAGAGACTTGCAGATGTTACCAGAGATACTTAATACTCTCAATTTTCCATTTACCTACTCCAAGTCATGGAACTGACCCCAATCCCCCACGGAACACAGGACAAATATCCATACAGCACATGCATGCTCCTGCACATTGCACTAAATTGCCCTGGACACATCTGTGTTGCCTTTAACCCCCATGAACATATACATGCTTACACATGCAGGCCAGCAAGCACAATTTAACTGCTCTGTACCTTCAGCTCTGCCTAAGCCCAACTTGATTTTAGCTTCATGTTCAGGGCCATTGAGTAAGGGATGTTGCAATGATCTATGCAGCTTACAGCCAATAGCCCTGGGAAAGTATCTATGGGGAAGCTTAAAGTTTCTGGCATGTACACATGCAAGGGAGTAGCAACATAAACAAAAGCAGCTGAAGCAAATGGCATAGCATCTTCTGTCTTGATTGACACAATGACATTTGCACAATAGCATTGATTGAGAAAATGAGGAATGATATGGCTGATCTGTATTGCCCTGCTTTGCTGCCTGGGGCCTCAGGAGGAAATTGCTGGGAAGAGATCAGCACTAAAAAGCAGCAAGCACAGTTCCAGGCATGGAGAGTTCAAGGCTATCAGATCCTTGGTGGCCTGGGACTGCTGCTTCTAGAAGGGTCAATACAGAAAGGATTAACTCACTGGCGAAGGGCCCAGTGAGTGTGGGGCTTCCTTCCAAAACCTCCCAGCCTGAAGGGCTTTATTCAGCCCTAACTTCAGATGCTACAAAACAAGAGGAACACGAATTTCCCCAAAATTTACTCTACTTAGGGCTGTAAGGCTGGGAGAGAGGAGATGGGGAGAGGTCATGCTTATCAGGGAAAGCAGCTCACAGTAGCTAGGTAGGACACTGCAAGTTAAAAAGTGCGTCAAGGCTTGTGGACTCTAAGGTTACTCTAAGTACAGGGAAGGATCTTCTGGGCTGAGTCCACAACCTGCTATCACACAAACAAACCTCTTATTCCACACCTTTTTTATCCAGTCTGCTGGCAGATTCTTCCAAAACCTGGCTGCTTAAAAAGTTTAGGACTTTCTTTCAATTTCTGCCTCAACTTATTTTTTGTCCATTTATCCCTAACCCGCTCTTGCAGGATAAAGTCTATGATGTAATAAATCCCTTCTCCTTAACTTTACAGATAAATCTTTTAGCTAGTCTTTTGGAGAGTTTTTGCATATTCAGTAATGACAAAACTTTTGATATTTGTATGTCCAGTACAGTTACTACAGAAGTTACAAGCAGGACTATCAGTGATGGCCTCAGCATGCGATGTTTGGTGTCATCCTTCATTTATTTCCACTTGAATAGGGTTATCTAGCTGGTGCCATCTAACTCTGGAAGGTTACACTTCATTTAGATGTATTGAGTAAATTCTCAGCTCCACTGATACTCCATCTTCTAACAGTGGGGCTAAAAGGGCACAGGATTGTTTATATTGGTTTCAGGCTCAATCATAATGTAGGGTTTTGTCTGGGTGGAAGTGCAGAATTGGAGCAGCTGGCAGAATTAAGGAAAACTATAGGATTCCCTTCAGATCAAAGGAAGACACTTTCTTCTTTATTCCCACAACCGATGTTAAGGAACTCTGCTGTGTGCTTCAACAATAAAAAAAGTCATGATTTCCTCCCTCATCTCTTCTCTTTTTTCACTGGATCCGATTGAAAATTTCTCATCAAAGCTTTTTCAGTGGACATTTGAGCTCTTGATGAAGAGAAAGGAGGTCTCAGTGCCCTTGGAAACATTCAATTTTTCACTGAGTAAACAAACCAAATTATTTTTAGATAAGAACAGCAGAGTCAGGGGAGAAGAGCAGAAGGATATTGGGTCTCGGTGGAAAGGCAGTATGTTTTGTGTCAAAATGGAATATTTTTCAGCAAGCTGTACGAGCTCATCAAATGTTCCTTAATTTCAACTTCTGAAAACCTCTAATGTCAACCCAAAAAAGTGCTGAAAAATAACAATTGGTGTCCGCCTGCCAGTCTGTTGACTCCACTGCTCTTAGTTGTAAGACAGACCCCTGAGTGGGGATTTGTTCCTGTATCTTAACCTGAAATACATGCTTTTACCTATAGAGTTTACCAGAGTTAAAATTTTATTTCAAGGAATCCCAATTTGATCCCACTTCCTGACACTGTATGGGGCTTTTGGAAACTGTTACATGGCCATCTGCTCATTACCTATCAGAGCAGGTACATGCAGTGTTAGGAGAAAGCTCCCTTCTCTTCAAAAGCTCCCAATCCAAGGAGAAAACTTCCTCTTATAGGTGGCCAACAGCAGAATATTGCACCCAGATGCCAAGAGCCTGTGTGGTGTATAAGCCTGCCTCTTCTTTAAGCACCTGGGAATTACATGGTGTCTGAATAATCTGTGTTCAGAAATAAGGGGTCTTGAGCCCTCATAAACAGAGACAGAAGTATCACCAGAGCTGAAGCAACAGTGATTTGTAGCTGAGCAGATCTGGCAGCAAGAAGACGCTTGAACCTGCCTAAGCAATCCTGGCATTCAGCAGCTGACAGTACTCATGGTTGACTCTCAGATACCGGAGATACAGATACATTCATGCTGCAGGCTGAAGGGGCATAGCTGAAACAAAAGTTGGGTATGTTTATAAGAGCCACCCAGAGGATATGAGGCCCACCAAGTCCCAGTGACTTGAGTAAGAACTGTAGTTCAGCTTCCCACCCTGGATTCAGTTTGATAAGGCTTGTGAAGAGAGGAGGAACCTGGAGAACAAAGCCAGGTGAAGCGTGTATGGAAACAAAATGCGGGCCTGGTGCCAGGGCTTTGAGGCAGATGGGACTCTTGGAGGAGTTTCATTTTGATGTCAGGCTGTGCTCCCTTGCAAGAGCTGGTGATGAATTTTGCACTGCTGAGTTATGCTGTCCTATGTGACTGTAGCTGTGTTTATTTTGAAATCTTGCTGTGGTGGAGGGAATTTACGAGCCAGCGATATTTCTACTTTATGGCACTTCCTTCATCCACATTCCTTCGTCTGGTCATTTACACGGGCTGGGCCCACGAGGAGAGGTCAGAGGGCACCCGAGTGGTATCTAGAGGCTCAGAATGGAAACATGTTTTCTCACGCAAAAGTAAATAAGGAGAAATGTTTCCGTTGCAGAAGAGGAACAAAGGCTGGGATCACAACAGAAACCAACCAGGACACAGCAGGCTGCCCAGCCAAGGCAATTAACAGCATTTAACGGCAGCACACATTGTACATAACCTGTCTATTCTACTGACGCCCTCTTTGGCACTTTTAAGTTTGGTTGCTTTAAATAGCAGCTGAAATGCAAAATAGAGGTGCTGTTACATCTGAATTATCTGAGGCATAGGCACATGTCTCCCCTGGGCTGCATATGAACATAAACCGTCTACTCCCCTTGGATCACAGCAGAGGATTTTACATTTGAAGAAGCAACAGCCAAAAAACAAATTCTCTATACTGACTGCCCATCCCTGCCCTTCGCAGGAGTTGAATGAGCACCCTAACTCAGAATGCTGTTCATCCAGAACTGCTTGAAATATGTATCCCATCTAATTTCCTGTTAAAGGTCTGCATCAAAATGAGATCTGTAAATCTTAAGCATGTAAGCCACCAGAAAATCCCACCAATAGATCAGACAATCACCTAAGCTTGAGAGGCGTACAAGACCAGCATAATCTTATTAACATACCAAAAGCACCCAATAGAGAAATGTGACTGGCACCATAGCTGGGGTAGTTCTTCTGATTAGGTTCCAGTTTCAGAAAGGTGCTACACAGTGCTGTAAACCTACGGGAAGCAGTCACCATGCCACTTACACAGCAGAAAGGACTGAGCTCAGCTGTGTATACCTGTACCGTATATCTGACCTCCAGGGCAGAAGACTTCCCTCCTCCACATGAATGCAGACCACCACCTGCAGTGGAGGGTCTCAGCTACTTCAGTACTTCCCACACATTTGTTAGGAGCCCTGTTGGTCTTGCTTCTGCCTCTCCACCCCAAGATGGCTGTATTTCTGCTTTAGATTAAACAAGTTATTCCCATGCAGGCAGTTTGTTAAATGTCCTACAGAGACAGACAATACCTTAGAAAGGCACAGAGCATTGATTTATCTGAGGTTACTAGCTACAGCACGTGGTTTAAATCAGATCCCAGTCCATGACAGTGATATAAGGGAGAACCCCACTTAATGGTAGTGAAGGGAGCACATCTCCCTTAATCACACACAGATTTCCAGTTAGGTGAAGGCTGGGCTGCTTATTTGTCCTTCATTATATAAACCATAAACGCTTACTTAGATATGCAGACCTCGTCCACTTTAATCGTCTATCAAGAATTCCAAATTCCTTCTCTGTAATCCAAAGACCTCCTTTATTACCACATACTTTCCTAAAAATTTACATAAACTAAGTTATGTTCTCGTCCTATTCTCATCTTTTCCCAAACGAATGGAAAAGATCAGATTCCCAAGGAAGCTGGTTTTGAGGCCCCATGCAGGTATTCTTACCTGGGTAAGTAAAGCAATGTCGCTTGCAGAGATTTTAACATTCGGCTGGCTTGATTCTGTGACATCCCTTTTTACTGTACTGTTAAAAACAGCCCATGTGGATGCTTTTCACTAGCTCCATGGCAAAGCCAGCCAGACTAGTTTATGCCATCTCTGAGTGGCAGCTTGGTGTTGCACTGAGACACATGAAGACTGCTCATGTAAATCTGCTTCACAGCTGGATAGTTGAGATAGTTTTCTCACTGAAAGAGGTTCAATGACAAAAAGTCAGAAAAGAGTGTTACCTTAAATCGCCATGCTATTTTAACAGCTCTGTCAAAATCTAAATCAGATGGGACATTTCTAAAGGTACAAAGTGGAGGAATTAAGTGCCTGTTTTTCAGTGGCTCTCATGAGGAGTTGGACACCTCATAGATATTTGTGGCTTTGAAAAGAGAATCCAAATACTGGACATTTGGTTCTTGCCTGAAATATACTTGCAAAGTTTTTTTTGGCAAAGCAAATTCTACCAGAAAGAGTCAGAGAAAGGTTTTAAATTCCATTTACCATCGGATGTAACTCAGACACGACATTTGTAATGTCATCAGAGCAGGACTGCTGACGTGGACAAGAGTGTTGGCAGTGACTTCCATGGGACCAGGATTGGGTCCAGTTTTCACATTTTCTAGGCATTCTTTGCTAAATATTATTTTATATAAAGAAGCATTTGTTTGGGCTCCAGATGTTCAAGTAACCTCCTGTGATATTTTGTCTGCATCCCAGCTCTCCCATCCATGATCTGAAGTGTTACAAGAAAAAAGTGGAAGGATTTATTTTGATCTCACTTCCATCTATTTTGCACTCCACCGACTCCCTTCTTGATTTGTACTAGTGTTTGAGAGCAGTGTAGCAGGTGAAATTCTGTACTGCTCATACCAGTGTAAATCCAGAAGACAGGGCATTCACTCTGAATTGACCTTTGGCAATTACTTGCAGACTTATTTGGGACAAACAGTTGTGATTCAGGAAATCAGCAAACCCTGTGTGGGCACTTGTTCAGGGAGAACATCTGCTGTGAAACACTTCAGTTGTTACCAGTGCTTAACAGACGGGCGGGCACTGCCGAAGCTAATGATTGTGATATATGAACTTTGCAATGTTTCTGAGCAACCCACAGCAAAGTTACTACAACATAACCGTAGAATGGTTTCGGTTGGAAGGGACTTTTAAAGATCACCTAGTTCCAATCCCCTGCCATGGGCAGGAACACCTCTCAAGGTCTCTCTGGATGGCACCTCTTCCCTCCAGTGTATCAACCAAACCACACAGCTTGGTGTCATCAACAAACTTGCTGAGGGCGCATCAATCCCACTGTCCATATTGCTGATGGAGATGTTAAGCAGCACTGGTCCCAGCAGCGAGCCCTGAGTAACACCGCTCATTACCAGTCTCCATTTGGACATTGAGCCATTGACCATTCTCGGAGTGTGAACATCCAGCCAGTTCCTTATACACTGAGTGGTCCATTCCTCAAATCCCTCCTGATTACAAGTGACCAATGACTGTGATTATAATCAAATTTATAAGACAACCTAATTTGGGCTCAAATGGCCCCAGTCACTGGAGACAAATGTTCCTTATGAGTGTCAAAATACCTGTGTATGCTGGGCAGGGGGTTGGGTATCTCCCCCATCCATTTCCTATGAAATGCTTTCATACTCCCGGGGTTGTCTACACTGCAATTCTTCATTGCTAATGCAGACGGGGGATGTCTGAGGGCAGAGAACTGTTCTCTCTCACTAGCTTGAAACCAGCAAAAAAATAGCGTCAGGGAGGTCTGTGTGGGCACTCGAGATGAATCTAGATTTTGCACCAGCTTCTATAGTTTGGCTATTTGTCTAATGCTGCTGAGTACGTGAAGATGCTTCTGAAGGCAGTTAAAGACTCCTGGTTCCAGCATTTAATTCTGTAAGTACTTTGTGTTGCAGAATCCCAGCTGGAGGCAGTAGGATCATCAGCGTAGGAAACAGGGAGACTTGAATTCCAAATGGGTAAAAGGTATCCAAGAACCATATGGAGAAAAACAAAGTAAAACAAACCAAAAACCCCACTTTCCAAGAAATTCAGAATGACAAAAATCGTCTGTTTCCGTCTTCACCCTGGCTGAGCAAAAATGGGCAGCAGATCCAAGGCAGTGGGGGGTGGGGGGTTTTATCCCTTTATGCTGCAAGAAAAAAATTCTCAGAGCACTTTGTCGGAAAGAAATCATTAGCACAGGAAACAAGAATTAACAGAGACTGCAATAATCCTTGCTACAGATGAGATGGACCCAGTTTACATCCCAGCTGCATCATTGGAAATCCACCAAGGGAAGCTTTTTGGACAAAAAGATTCTCCAGGGCCTGGTGCACAAACTTTGTCACAAAGTTTACAGGAAGTTGTCTGCAATGTAGCATTAACATTTTTTACAGGAGACCTGAAAATTTCCATGCTTGGTCCAGAACAGAATCCCCTGATGCTAAGCAATCCTGTTCCTCCCCAGGCCTGACTGCTGGACCAATCCTAACACAGCCAGCAGCACAAGGTGATATCACTTGTGAAATATGAAGTTTGAGACTGAAATGCCTTGTCCTTTCTCATTTTGCTTGCCAGCACTATCCCTTCACTCTAGTCAGGGCCTCTCATTTGCCTGAGAACTAAATTTAACTGAAGCAGTAATAAAGATATTTTGCATGCTCATCTGACATTAAAAGAGAAGAATTGGTAGACAGATTATTGGCATGTGGAATGATCTCTTTTTGGACTTTCTGTAATAGTGTGGCTATTAAACTAAAAGATCATTAATAATATGCCATTTAGCTTGTTTTTGAAAGGTGAAGGAAGGACTGAGAATATATTGATGAAGAGACCGAGGGGAAGAAGCTGGAATTTTACATGCTGCTGGCAGCAGGCAGGGAGATAAACCCCAGCTGTGCATGTAGCACACTTTGATGTATTCATAAGGCGTTGCGATAGCACAGTCATTTCCAAATATATTTACTCACGGTGGTAGTCCAGCCAGCTGGTGTGTCTGTGTCCAGGCTGGGAAAGATCCCTGCTCAGCAAAAGGCGATGATACCGTGAATCGGGCTGTTTGTTCTGTTACAGCTAGTGTCTCCTGCTAAAGATGTGAGGGTCTACTTTTAGATCTTGCTTTTATGACAGCAAAATCTGGTATGGGTTTGAGTGATGCAATGTTTTGCTGCTTTGTTTTCCTTGCACTAAGAGAGGGCAGTACAGAAGATGAGAGGCTTTGGGCTCACTTAGGCACAAAATGCGAATTTTCAGATTTCTCTTTTTCTCTTTTTTTGGGCATTTTGTTATTATCACAAGAAAGATACTCCCTCACCTCTGCACTGAAACTGTGTATCAGAGGGAAGAGGTGTCCAATAATAGCAAAAAAGAGACAGAGTCCAAGCTTCCTCCCTCCCACCAAGTGAGGAATTAATTCTGGGAAAGCACCTCACAAACTCTTCCAAATCTTCCCAACCCCTCCAAGCCTGCAATATTGGACTTAGAAATGCTGTACTCATGAGGGCTCTGTAGAGTCCAGGTTCTCAACGCTGTTACTGCCATTTCTCTGCTGCCTGAGAGTCCATGCCAGCTGAAGCAGGTCTGGCAGTAATCCCCACCTGTCTATAGTAATGGTTTAACTGGAGACCAATGAAGGCACCCATGAAGTTACCACTCCACAAAGGTATCCACATCATCACATAGATCTTGATTTCTCTAGCTAATTGATTATCTTTGTGGGCTCTCTTACACAGTGTTTAATATTGTGCCAAGGCACAGAAGGATCTTGTAAAATCATTTTACACTGCTCAGCCCTGGGACAGGTAAAGATACTGTCTGTCACCAGATAGATGCACCAATCTCCACCACATTCGCACTCTCCACATCCTCTGTTGCACTCTGAACTATCCTGATGCAACTGAAAGCTGTGTATGTATCCAAGGGAGTAGCTGTTATTCACGTAGGCGACTCAAGGAGGAAAGTGCTGGCTACACCTTTTTACAGCACTAAGAAGAATGTACTTGGTCAAGATCAGCAAGTCACACCACCTTGGAGCTCAGCAGCAGCCTGTGTCATTGTGCCCATAACAGTGGCCACTTTGGATTCACTCAGCAAAATCGTACCAGCTGCAGAGAGTACCAGAGGGATCTGGTAATTATCTGGTAAAGCCTCAAGTTCTCAGCAAGTGCCACCTGCGATGGCAAGCCGTGCCATGTTCAAAAAGGGCCACTTTGCTCCCCATCAGTTTTGATGCTCTTTTATGCTCCAGTGCTCTTCTCATATATGGCAACCAGTGCCACCGCAAGTTGGAGGGGGAGAGCCCTGCGGTGGGAGTGGATGTTGCTTTCTTTAAAAATCTCTTCTATGAAATACTCCCCTGGAAGGGAAGTTTTGACTTTGGCTCAAGATGCCCTGTGCCTGGATAAGTCATCTCAGCAGACAGATTGTGCCCTGAAATAGAAATGATGGAAACAGTGACAGTGCCTCGTCTAGCAGGCAGGACTGATGCTGCCAGAGCGGCGGGCTCTTTGCCTGCAGCATGAGAACACAGTGCATCTCATGGGAAACTGCAGACCTGTAACCTTGACGTGCGAGTGCCCGGCTTACGAATGGGTTGTGATGGGCTGATGCAGCTTCACAGCTTCTCTCCTGACTGCTGCCCTTTCATACCTCATTATTCATGTTTGTGCTGAGGTATATGTTTGGGCTGGGTGGGAGAATACAGTTTTTCCCTTACATTTTTTTCTTTCTAGTAATCAGTGATCAGAGTTCCTATTCTTCTGCAGGCCAAAGTCAAAGGCTGATGTACAAGACAGTGTAAGATGGACTTCTTAGGCTTTTCCTATCACTTACCTACAGCCCCAGGCAGATATGCAAAGCACTCTAATTATATACCTAAGGGCAAAATCAAGCATCATTTCAATTAGAAAACTCACCACTGACAACTTTTTGTATGCTTCTCTTAAGTTTTCTTTTAATTGTTTAGCTCTCTGAGCCACTCAGGTGATGAATTACACCAAGCTATGAAAGATACCACTCTTATCTGTAATTTCATAGATATTTCAGCTCAAATTCAGAGGTGATACAAAGCAGTCAAAGTGGAAATAGTAATAGAAGAGTCCAGAGCAGCCCTCTCCTGCATCATGCACTGTAAGGAGACTGAAAGAAGATGTGACACATACAAATCCAAACTCCCCCTATGACCTTCTTTTACCAATATATCCTCGTAAAACTTCTCAATAGACAAAACAAACCAATGCTTTCCCATACAAAGGTTTAGCAAGTTATGCTCCTGCCATAAACTGTTGATGAAATTATTCAGAATGGAATAGTAATTTGATTTGCTGCCTTCAGTCACATGAGGACAAAACACCCTGACAATATCATCATATAGGAAGAAGCAGTAAGACAGCTCCCTCCTCATGACAAATAGCATGGCTTTGCTGATTTTACACTGTTTGCACTGTATTCACCCCAGAGACTTCCAGAATGGACATAGATACTTATATGGTATAGGTCTGCACCCATACATAATAGGCAGTTCCCAACCCTATAGAACTTTCAGGATTAAGTCAGTTTTAACTTCTGTAGCTCTTTCTTGTGCCATCCACAAGAACCCCTGATGCTGACAGTCAGTCAAATACTGTCTTTTTTGATTGTTTTTTTTTTTTTTTTAATGGGCTGCACAGATTTGTGAGGGGTAATACTGTTTATAGGTGTGCAGGTAAGAGAGGGTTAAATAATTTTTATGCTCAGAGCACCTAAAAGGGTCAAGAGGTCATTTCCTTCACGTGTAACCATTTGACCAGGTGCAACTGTGGAATTTTCCCTTCCTCAAAAGCCTCAAGGTACGGATTATTTCCCAGAGGTACATAATTAGATTTAATGGCCCAATATTCTTCGGATATGGCAAAGCTTAAAAATATTGAGCATGTAGTGGCTGGAGAGAGTGTGGAGATTTGTTTGACAAATACCACCATCAGCCCTGGCCTCATTTTCACATGAATCATCATTTAGGATTAGAGAAGAAATGGAAAGGGAAAAGCCTCTGCCTGAATCCCACTGAAGTGTGCAGGTACAGCATTGATTTCCATGAGTTATTTCTGCATTACCCTTCTCTAAAGCTGCTGCTCTTTCCTTTGACTCTTCAGTGGTTTGATGCCCAAGAGTATTTGATAAAAGGGTAGCAGCTTTCAGTGTCCTGGAACCCATCTTTTCTAACCAGAAGCAGGTAACATCTTTAAAGCACAGTAGTGAATTCCACTGCTTAGGAACAACCTAAGAAAAAAACCCCACTGTATGACATATATTGCTTTTTTTGTTCTTTATTATGGATACAGTAGACCTGAAAGGTTTTCTGACTTAAAAAATATTTCTCACTTTTGTTTTTATGTAGGGAATGACATACAGATCTCACTGAAGCCAAAGGAAAAATTCCTCTTTTCCTCAAGAGGACCAGGATCGTACGCCAGAAATATAAATTCTGGATAAGAAATTCAAGACACTGAAAACAGAAAGCACCAGCCCAGATGTTGAAAGACTCCACCAGACACTGTAGGGCCTAATGCATATTTTTGCAAGACCTACAGTCCTAGATCCTGAGTCGTACTGAGGTAATGAGGGCAGTCAATATTGCCTAAACTCTGCTGAAAACAAAGTCAAAGCTCCAACGTAAGTTAGCTGTTGGTGAATGAAAGGCCTACACCTCACTTTGTCTGTGACTCAAATAGTCAAAATTTAGATGTGTAAAAATGAGGCATCCAATAGAAACACCTTTTCTTAAGTTGCCTGTATCTGCCTGGTGGCAGCTGAGGGAGGCTGGCACAACCCTAAGAAGGATTTATCTCATTTGAATTAGCTTGCCTTTTGGCCCTGTCAAACATCAGCTTAAGGATTAAGACAACCAGACTGACTAGGAGCTTGACTGTTACCTGCCTGGTTACATAAAAGATATCCCTTTTTTACTACCTTTGCAAATGTTGCCCCTTTTCCACCTTAGAATGTCATGGATATTTCAGAATTGGTGGCATTATATTGGAAGACGCTGACCTTTAGACTCATGCTGAAATTAAGTTTGACTTAGGTTTTGGCATGCATTTGTATTTTGTGTTTAGTTTCGTTTGCTTTTTATTAGTAGTAGTTTAACTCAACACCTGAGAAACCCTGCATGAAAGGAAGGTCTTCATTAAAATTTCAACACGCTTGCTGCTTCAGTGTAGAGTTGGGAGAGCTCCCACTATGCATGTAATTGTTTTTCCACAGTAAAACACTCTTTGCTGAAGGATAATTGATATGAGGCTTAAAATTCTAGCACTGAAATACAAAAAAAGTTAATAACTTCTAAGTACTTGTATGGGGCCCCGATTCCATCCCCTTGAGTCCCATCACGTTCTTCAGGGGTGGGCTAGTAAATTTTCTTCTTGGCTGCCTCATTGGCCAAGTTCACCCACACACATATCATGTTCCAAAGAGCCTGATCCCATAGGTCTGTGTAACGTAACCAGCTTCTCCCCTGCAAATATGCAATGAGAATATGATACCATTTTCTTTCTGATGTTAGATCACAGGCAATTCATTGGCCTCTGAACTGGTGGGGAAGAGTCATCAGGCGTGCAGTCTGCATAGGCAGAGATGATTAATCAATACATAAATGTGTTCCTGCATCCACAGACTAGACTGTATCATTTAAAAGCTGAAAAAATGCAAAAGCGTAAAATGACCACTTAGTAGTATTACCAGTTGAAACTGTCCATGAATGCAGGATTTGGTCTGCTATTGACAACCTGTTTCCTGATTAGTCCATTCCTCAAAACCACCAAAAATGCGAGGGCCCTTCTACCCACCAATTCACCAAGCAGTGTCTGTATCCTGTTCACAAATTAAGTGAGCTGTGCTGAGAGAATCCTGGGAAGCCCTCAGCCTCCATCCTACTGCCCTTGCTTGCTGAGGGAAAAGCTAGTGCAGTGCATACAACATCCTCAGATTCTTACATAACCCTTCATACTATGCCATATTGTCTGCGTTACAGTCCCCACAGCTATTCACAAGAATATAGTTACTTTCTAGCCCAGAAAGTCCTACCAGACACCCAGTTCTATTACATTCTTGCTCATACAACTAGACTAAGCCCCAAAATTCTTGCTCCTGCAATAGAAACCTCCCAAATGAGTTTGGTGAGTTTAGAAATGAACACTAGGCACCAATAATCCCTTAGATGTCCTTGGTCCATGACATCTTTACAATGTTTAGGGCTTCTTCTCCTAATCAAAAGAACTAAGGAGAGTTCAGTGGAATAAGGCAGCAAACCTGCTATAGGGGGAGAGAGCAGATAATGTAAATAATACCAGGTTTAGCCAGGTTATGGCAGAGTGGGTTCTGTACTGATAATTTCCAGCATCTGCGCAATCCAGGAGTATCTCTGAGTGAGATTTTTCTTCCTGTGATAACCTCTACACCCTACAGAGGATCACAGCAGCATGACTTTGTAGACAAAATTCCCAGTTGTGGGAGCATGCCCACCTGCTGCCTCTCAGGATCCGCAATGGAGGATTTCAGGTTGAGGATGATTAGTATATTCTGGTGTGTAAATTCTGCCTACAATGATGAGGAGTTTTTAAGCTACACATTGGTCCAGAAGATATGTTTGGCCAGGCTGCCTTAACTTCAGGCTCGATCACGGCACAGTTCTTTCCAGCTCCTGGAGTAGGCTGTAGCTGGGGAGGCATAAAGGTGGTTTAAAATCATCGTCTCACAACCCTTCCCAGGGATAAAACGTCATGTGCTGTATCATCTAGGGCACATCACATAACCTCAGCCTATGAACCCAGATCTAGGCAAAGGTCTCTAAAAGTTGTCTCTTTGCATGCAGTCTGTTCTAAGCTGTGAAAGCAAGGGACAAGTGTATGGACATGCACAGCTCAATACACCTGGCCAGTGTGTTCATCTGAAGGGTGGACCTGGATTTCTATAAAAGCAATCAAGAAGTGGAGGAAGCAGTACATATTGACTAGTAAAGCCACTCATCTTGTATTCGTTTAGGGCTGGCTTTTGGTGAAGCTGCAAGGTTGATGTGTAGTAGTGTTCTGCTGGAACTGGAACTGCTTAGGTTGACAAAGTGATCTAAGGAAGGTGTGGAGACATTACAGTTATTTACAGATACTGAAAGCCTGCGTGCAAGTACCATGAAGGACAGACAAACTCACTGGGGTGCCAGAAGACTAGATAAGAAGGGATAGAGAAAGGAAACTGTCAGGAGGAATTTGGTGATACTACTCAGAGGAATAATGTCTTCCCTGCATCTTCAAATATATAAAACTAGACTGGAAAAAGTGCTAAAAATATATATACAGTAGAAAAAGCAAACTGTACCCAGCTTCCAAGGGCAGAATGAGAGAGATCCTGGGAAGACTTTGCTGTCTATCATCTCCAGGTTTCTCTGATATTCAGGCTGTCCTGGGAGTGCTCATTCAAATGTATGCAAAGTTGAATTAAATAACATTTGTTATTTCACCATAAATTTAATTCAGAAAATAAAATTAAAAGGTTATTTCTGCAGAGCTGTAAGATCTTGTTAAGCGAACAAAACCAAGTGGGACTTCCTGCCTGGATATGTTTGTCTTGAGATTATCCAAAGGCTCTCTCTTGACAGAGATTCCCCAGATTATTATCATTGTTGTTTCCTGTAATAAAAAGATGCCTCAAAAGTTAGTTTGAATGAATGCTGAATCTGTGCTTCTCCAGCCAAGAAGCCCTTCCCCAAGATCACTGGAGGCTGTTTACCACTGGTTTATGTTAGCCTGTGAATGAGATTGACTGAATGACCAACTGTGTCCGCCTGCCAAAGATCAATGGCTTCCTTCAGAAAGAAGTAGCCTGGGGGGAAGAGGAATTTGTGGACCAAACAGCTTCCTGGTCTCCCATGCAGTTTATGAGTCTGATACTCTTCTTGCTTATCTTAGGGCAACACCAGGGTTCATCCCCATCCAGACAGAGTAGAGATATGCAAGATGGTGACGCTATCAGTACAGAGGTCACTAGTAGCTTAAAAATCACATAGATTATCAGGTTTCCTCAACATTTTAATATCAGAAGAACATAAGGTAAAACGAGGAAGACAACAATCTGTCAGACTTCCTTATGCAGCTATTGATCGGTGAAACTTACAAAATTTAGAGACCATCTACTTTGAATCAATATCTAAAATACATTGAAGTTGACTTTTGTGCCACCCTATCTAAGGGTGATACTGACAACCAACAGAGTCCCAAGAAATGCTGTTAAGAACCTAGAAAACAGTAAATACAAGGGGAGGCTGAAGAAACAGGGTTTTTCTAACCTGGGGAGGAGAAAACTAGAAAGGGGATGAGCTGATTGCATCTTCTGCTTCCTGAAGGGTCTTGTACTGAAGGTGGAACCAGACACTTTCCAGAAGTGCACAGTGAAAGGATAAGACACAATGGAAACAAGCTGCAGCAAGGATAATTCCAACTGGATGTACAGAAAACATTCATCACTGAGACAGCAGTTAATTATTGGAACAAGCTGGCAAGAGATGACATGGAACATCCATCCCTGGAAACTTTCAGAACTTTGTTGGATGAAATCCTGAGCTAATGTTGAAGTTGGGCCTTTTTTGAGGAGGCAGACTAGATAAGCCCCAGAGGTGACTTCTGATCCAAATTTGTCTGTGATTCTACGATTGCATTTATACCACTTGAACCTGACAGAGGCTAAAAATGCTATTGAAAACCATTGTATTTTGCTAGCACAGCTTCTGGCTCTAACTAAGAGCAGAGCTTGATTTGGGTTCTAGAAACTGAAGTTTTATTTATGTATTTATTTGCCCATAGCTGTGTTCAACAAGTGATAAAAGGTCAAGTACTTTATTGTAGGAATTGGTTCTTCACTGGGTTCAAAACGCCTGTGCAGCAGCAAATTATGATCCAAGATCTCTGTCAAAAAGCCTGTAGGTAGTCAGAAAACATTCAAATCTACTTCAGATTTTAGATTAAGGTTCAGATGGGGTCTTGTTTCTTGTTAGGAACCAATTTAAAACTGCAGTAGTGGCTTTTTGTTTTGCCTTTCCTCCTATACTGGCTTTAACCCAGTGCTTTTCCATTGTATCCAACGAGTGTGTCACTGAAAAATAAGAGAATAAGTGGGAGGAGCATTTACAGATCTCTAAGAATAGCAAAGAGCATTCTGGCTGCTTCTTGTCCCTGAGCTAACAGCCTTATCACTCCCGCTGTGGACAGCTGTATTACTCTCTTCGTCCTCCAGAAAGAGAAGGCAGAAGATACAAAAGAAGAAATAGTGTGAGAGCACTTCACTTGCTTTGGGACCCAGTCCTAGCTCAAAGCCTATCCCATATATCTGTCTGTGGTTAATTATGAAGTCACAGAAACTAGAGAAAAAGAAAAGAAAAAAAGGTTTATCTTCCATAACAATAAGACAGGTTGCTCCTATCACTAACTGGATCCATTGCTGCTGACTAAAACTGAACGTTTAAACACATTTCTGTAAACCAGGTGACAGTTTGATTTCTTAGATTCCACTGTGGAAAACTTTTTTTTTGCCTCCATGAACTGCCCTATTTTAGGTGGAGATAAGATGTTTCTCCCATCTCAACTGTGCAGGCACCAAAAAAAAGTTAGAGTGACCTGACTGAGGAATGACTGCCCCTTTCTATCATGGAAGTGATTCCTACTCTGCACAGAGTACTGCTTTTATGCTGCTGGAGCCTTCAAGATGAAAAACTCTTTGCCGCACACAAAGAGTTGTGGCCAACAGCTCAATGTTCAGCTGGAGACCAGTAACGTGTGGTGTCCCTCAGGGATCGGTGTTGGGACCGGTCTTGTTCAACATCTTTGTCGCTGACATGGACAGTGGGATTGAGTGCGCCCTCAGCAAGTTTGCCGATGACACCAAGCTGTGTGGTTCAGTTGATACGCCGGAGGGAAGGAATGCCATCCAGAGGGACCTCGACATGCTTGTGAGGTGGGCTGATGCCAACCTGATGAAGTTTAACCATGCCAAGTGCAAGGTCCTACACCTGGGTCGGAGCAATCCCAGGCACAGCTACAGGTTGGGCAGAGAAGAGATTCAGAGCAGCCCTGCAGAGAAGGACTTGGGGGTGTTGATCGATGAGAAAATGAACATGAGCTGGCTTCAGTGTGTGCTCACAGCCCAGAAAGCCAACTGTATCCTGGGCTGCATCAAAAGGAGCGTGACCAGCAGGTCGAAGGAGGTGATCCTGCCCCTCTACTCTGCTCTTGTGAGACCTCACTTGGAGTATTGTGTGCAGTTCTGGTGTCCTCAACATAAAAAGGACATGGAACTGTTGGAACAAGTCCAGAGGAGGGCCACGAGGATGATCAGGGGACTGGAGCACCTCCCATATGAAGAGAGGCTGAGAAAGTTGGGGCTGTTCAGCCTGGAGAAGAGAAGGCTGCGTGGAGACCTCATAGCAGCCTTCCAGTATCTGAAGGGGGACTATAAGGATGCTGGGGAGGGACTCTTCATCAGGGACTGTAGTGATAGGACAAGGGGTAACGGGTTCAAACTTAAACAGGGGAAGTTTAGATTGGATCTAAGGAAGAAATTCTTTACTGAGAGGGTGGTGAGGCACTGGAATGGGTTGCCCAGAGAGGTTGTGAATTCTCTCTCCGTGGCAGTGTTCAAGGCCAGGTTGGATGAGGCCTTGGGTGACATGGTTTAGTGTGGGGTGTCCCTGCCCATGGCAGGGGGGTTGGAACTAGATGATCTTAAGGTCCTTTCCAACCCTAACTATTCTATGATTCTATGAAAAGGAGATTACCGAAAAGCAGGAGGTCATATCATTTGCTGAGTAAAATTGCTGAAATGAGTTGGGCCATTATCTCTAAATACAGTGTTTACATATGACCTCTGCAGAGCTGTATCTTTGAATGGCACTGCCAGATGAGGAGCCAGGCGTTTAGGCAGCGCAGCTCAAGCACTTGGACAAACTTCAATGGCACAGTGTTGGATGACACCAGATGAGGATGTGGACTCACAATATTTGACATCTGCCCCTCAATGAAGGAAGAGAGATTTCTTGGCAGATATCCTACCTTCAATATTAAAAAAAATGAAAATAGCCTTTATTGCTTTTTAATTGGGACGAAGGAGGGAGCATGTGTTCTTTGGATCTTACTTCAAAGCACTTGATCAGTGTTGCTGAAAATAAAGAGCCTTATTTAGGCCTCTTCTGATCTTACCCGCTAAGCAAAATAAACTCAGATGGAAGCATCCCTCTCCACTTGTGCTCTCAAAGCAGGTCATTTCCCTTGCAAGTTTATTTGAACAATAAGAAATGCCAGGCTTCAATCTGAAGTGAGCAGTTGTCCATTCCTAAGCGATACAGAGATCAGCACCTTCTCCAATCAGTGGTTTTGTCCCCACACAGTCAAAACAAAGACAATAGTCAAAAGCTCTTGTCTTCAAGCTGTTCCTTTCTGCACCTTCACGTATTACAAGAAGACACCTTGAAAGGCCACTAGCTAAATACAGGACATCATGTATGAAAGCTCTCATATGAATCCTACTCCTCCTTAAGCCAGTGTTTCTCCCATCCAAAGGACAAATGAAATTATTGATGGGGAGATAAAATTATTTTCTTTTCCTGGCATTCATATCTGTGTCACCTTTAAGGCAAGTAGATGGAAGATGGGAAATAATATTCTGTTGTAACGTTGATAGGGCACTTTCAAATTTGTTCTTCCGTAGTTGTTTTTTTTAACTAGAAATACAGCATTCAAGCTGAGAGGACTATTTCCCGACCCTTTTCCTTTCCCTGAATATGAAAAACTCCAGGATATGTTGTGATTCCTCCAAATTAAACGCAGGACTGAATGACTGACAGTGTCCCAAAAGTACTACAAAATCCAGAGACTGAACAAGAATAACAGGAGCACATCTGATGACCAGAATGTTTGCTGTACTTCTGAAGAGCCATTTAGCTGCTTGCTGGTCAGAACTGGCTCCCTATAGAGTAGGCTTTCTTCTTTGTGGTCACAGGGCAACACCCTTTGAGAGTCACCTGGATTCATCAAATAAGGATGTGGGGGACTTAAGGATATATTTCCATTTGATAGTCTACTACAAGATCAGAATACTAGGTCCTGGATACAGCCAAAAGTGACCATAAAATGTATGCAGTTTAATATCGAGGAAAAAGTTGAACACACCCCTGTCACCTCCTGTTGTGATACAGCCAAGTTCTCACCAGAGGTTTCGGTGTTAGTGTATACTTCACTTTATCAGACACCAAGGACCAAGTGTATCAGAGAGTGCTAGTTAACTTCTCAGTCTAGTACAGGGCGTATGGTTATTTAACATGTACACACAGGGTCTAGGAGCTCATTACAGCCATTTAGAAAATATTCTTTATGCACTTTCTTTAAATGGTAAAATTTCAAAACCTGAAAATATTTGGCTAGAAACCATAACAGCTCTGTCACAGAGGCCCTGCAGGACCTCCTGGGATCTGTATTTCACATGCTTCATGCTCCCATTGTCCCCCAGACAATGGTTGGTCTAGATCTCCTGTGATGCATGATCTTCCTGTCTCTTGTTCTTTTCTCAGGCCTTGAGGGTGAAGCAAGAAGCAATAGATGACATATATCTTGAGTTCAGCAAGGGTTATGACAACGTTCCATGTGATATTTTCATAAATAGTGAGGGAAACACAGTCTAAATGAAGCTTCTCAAGACTTGATGCCAAAATGATCTCCCCAAAAAATAATTTAGAGAACAGTTATCAATTGCTTAGATTCACCCTAGAAAGATATATTGCAAGGGATTACTCAAGGGTCTGTTCTGGCTCTGGCACTACTCATCATTTCTGTTAATGATTTTGGCAATAGAATAGGGATTACCTTTATAAAGCCTGAATATGATGCCAAAGTATCATATTCAGGCATATAAGAGATGGAGCAGAGGGAATAAAGGCTGGACATTGTATTTAAGGAGGAAAGAAGAAAAAAAAGCAAACCACTGCCAAAATTTGACCAGTTGAAACAATTATTGGAAAGAAAATTTGGGGATCGGCTGTTTGCAAGTCTGCATTGACAAAGGCCAAATACTATGTTTAGGTAGAAATAACCAGCTGCACAAAAATCAAGAGATGGTGGATGACCAAGAAAACAATGGGTCCGCAGAAAGTGTTTTGGGGATTACAGTGGATAAAAATGTGAATGTCAGCCAACATTCCACCCTGCTGTGAGAAAAGCCACCTTGAAGTAAAGAGAATTGCCCTATGAATGTCTAAGCAAGAAAGTCTTCCCATCTGCTTAGTAATGGCAAGGTTTTAACTGGAATATGGACTGCAGCTTCAGGGCATCTGAATTAAAGATACAGATCAATTTGGGAGATTTCTCTAAAAACAGTGATAATGATTAGAGGACTAAAAAAAAGAAGAAACCAAACCAACCAAACACACCAAACCCAAAACCTAGCCCTTCCATGAGGAAAAGAATTCTAAAACTAGTATTTAATCTTTGGAAGGAAAACCTGAAGGCCAAGAATCTTCAAAATAATAAAAGGAAAACAAGAAAAAATCTGCAATAGCCATAATAAATAAAAACCAACCAACCAACCAACCAACCAAACCCCCCCAAAAAAACCAACCAAAACTGGAATATACAAGCTGAGAAAGTTCAAAATTTTCTTTGTTGCAGATGTTTGGAAATGAATAGATAAATACGTTTCTGGAAAAGGATGGGTACAATTAATCTTGGTTTAGGGCAGCAGGATGGGCTGGATGACAAATTAGATGAAAGCATCTTCTCATGTTATATACACAAACTTGTGATTCTGAGCACAGCACCTTGACCAGAGTTGTACAGGGACATGAAGCAAATTTGGTTCAGCATACTGGAAATGTGGATTGCTAACTTTGTAGCCTTCACAGCTTAGACAGAAAGTGGAGCAAGGCAAAGATGATGACTTTCATACTCGAGGGTGTATTTGTGAAAGGTGATTATTTGTTTAAGAGCAATGGTGGAGGTCAGACCTTGAGAACAACATAGGAAGGAACTGGTGACACAGTAGGAAGAAACAGTTTGTAAGCATTGTCTTTCCTTCCCTGAGCATGAGGCTGGTAGCAGGACTCATGCTCCAAAGACTCCCCGAGGGGCAAGGCAGTTAAACATACAGCTTCTCTAGGCTTCTTAGGTCTATTTACAGTGAGATTACCCTACAAATAAAATCACATTTACTGTGACTTCTGGCACCTCTGTGGTCCTTTCACTATTGCCCTGTTGCTCTTCTGCCAAACAGGCTTAGCTCGGTGGCTCTGTCAGTACTTGGCAGTGAATCATCACAAAACTTTGCTAGTTTAGCTATCTTTCTATCTAGTCCAATCCACAGAGAGCCTCAGCATTTGGTCTCTGATATTCAAATGGCAGAGTTGGATCCCCTTCTCCATCTCAGTTTTGGAGGTGATCACACCTCTCTGCCTCTTGGATCCTCTTGCTTGCACTGCAGTCCACAGTGACAACTCATGCACCTCCTTGTCTCTTCCCAGACAGGACCCAAGAGTGAGTGCTGTGTAAGGATCTTTGTAGCCCCTCAACGCAAATTTCCAAATGGTCTTAAGGCTAAGTCCATTCAGATTAAACTGGGGGGAAGAAAGGGGTGGAGGAAAAACAAAAAGAGGAGCTTTGGTCTCATTCTCTCCTTTTCTTCCCCATCCTTGCACAGGCACTCCAAATCCCACTGTCTCCATAGGACGGCAGCTAACAACAATCCTGTCTGATGGGTCAGGAATGTAGCCAGGACATCACAGTATGAAGGTGCACACACCAGCTCCCTATCCCAAAAGGAAAACCTCCACAAATCCTGGAAGATCAATGCTGCAGCAGCTTTTCTGCAACTTGGGCAGGCAATGCTGTTATGAAAACCCAAAAGATAAAGGAACAAAACCTCAGAGGTGTTCATGTTCTTCAGACATGCTGATTTTAATGGGCAGCAAGTACTTAATAGCCAGATCAGTAAATATATTCAAGGTGTCTAACTCACAGTGAAACTCCTTGCGGTGCACAGGTTGAGGTCTTCCTCAATAGATAACTAAAGTAGCTGCATGATAGGTCTCCCATTTATGCCTTCAGCCAGCCCCCAGAGAAGCCAATAAACCTAATCCTCCCCTTCCATTTAGCTCTTTGTAAAGACTCCCACTTCTTTTTGTGCTATCTTCCCAAGACACACATACACTCTCTCTGTAAGAATAACTCCCCTTTGAAACATGATTGACCCCACCATACTTATTGTCAGAGCTAAGGTGATAATGAACTTGAGTTATATCTGGGGTGGGCTGAAGCTACAAGCATTTGTTACTTAATCCATTACACAAGGTGTTACTCTAATTACTCACAGAGCCCACAGGGGGTGAATAGCAGCTCTCAGCCTAGCGCAAAATGGCAGCTCCTGGATTCAGAGATCAAATTAGCGACTGGGTGTAGAGCAGAAGAGAAATGGGCTGGTGGGGGGAGGGAGGACAACATGCTGGTGGGAAAGGAGCCCTTGCTTTTCCTGTCTGATCTTAGCACCTCAGCCTTGGCCATGCAGTCCTGCCAGCCCCAGAAAGTCTCTCTTTACCTCCTCCAGGCTTGAAGAGGCTTTTATTTTTAGAAAAATCAGTGCCACATGTAACTGTCTTGAGCAAAGGCAAAAAAGGCAAACCCCCCCCTCGCCCCCAAATCCCCAAGCCAACCCAACAATAAACCCAGCAAACTTATAATGCTTATAAGCAGTGCAAATCCAGGGTTATTCCTTCACTAATAGGGTTTCTGGTACTACCAACATCTGAGCCTGGACCGCTGGTTACAGGGAACACAATGGAATGTGAAGCATAATTAACAAAAGAAATCCTTCCACCTGCCCGTAACCAGCACATGTGTTTCCAATTGGGCTCACAGCCACAAATGGATAAAATTGTGCTAAACAACTCTATTCAAGAGCACGTGGCAGAAAAATAGCCTCCCCAGTCATGAGCCAGATCCAGATGCTCAAGGGACCACAAGAATCAAAACAAGACCATGTTCAGGGATGTGGGTGAGGGGGAATGCTAAGGATAATTTTACCAAGAGAAGACCTTAATTCGCAGCAGCCCAGTTGGCTGTAAAAGCAGTCATTACCAGGCTTGTGGGAAGACGCCGATGCCTGTGCTGGAGACCACCTCAGTGCGAGGTAGTCAGGGGAACAAACTTCACCGCTACCCCTTATCTTTTCACCGTCTGCAATTAGGACTCTGATACAACCTCTTACATGAAACCTATGTTCTCCAGAGCAGTGCAGCTGTCTTATTGTGTCTGAAATGCCTAGCTATGCGCAAAGGAAAACACACAGCAAATGTCTGGTAAACTAACAACAGAGCCAAGTCAGTAACATTTTGCTCCTCAAAAGGAAAAGGTGTCTCTTGCTTTTGAGAAAGATAAAAATCTGCCAGCCATCTGCTTTATCCTATGGTTGTGGTATGCTCAATAACACTGTATGTTGACTGCTCCAAGTCTAGCTCTTTAGACAGACTTGGTGACAGATTCTAACAGGCTTGCTGATACCTGCTGTGACCCTGAATCAAAGGGTTCACAGGAATCACTGCTGGGCTGGAGTTGCTCCACTTTTGTAGTTGAAATGCAAATGTAAGCAGCAATTATAAGCTATTCTCATCCTAAAACAGAACCTTTTAAGCTCTCTGACAGTAGTAAGCTGCTGCTTACAGTTTTTCTTATTTAGAAATGGCAGCAACCCCTGAGACTCATAAAAAATGTGAGGATAATTTAAATTTAAAGGTTTGGGTCCTGCTGTGTAAAAAAGTGACACCCACTCAGGTCATTGGCACACAGCCTGAAGTGCCCCTAGGAACCTGCTGTCTCCTCGAAACAAGAGAATCACTGATGCCCAAGAGAAATAGTGATGTCCAGTGATGTGACACACTCCTTCAGCTCCAGGAACACCCACCAAATCTGGCTTGCTTCCACTGAAATGCCTTGGGTTGAGTTTTCTGAGAAGTGACTGATGAACCAGAAACTTACCAGCCAGCCCTGCCTTCTACCGGTAACACAGATGGTTGTCAGCCACAACCTCAGCCCCAGTATTCAGGGGCTTTCCAAATACTGGAGCAGCCACTTCCATTTCAGACACAGCAGAGCCAGCTCTAGAGCTTGCTCACAGCCTGCACAGACAGGTAGGAGGACGGAGGTGCTACACTGCACAGTGCACATTCAAAAGCCCCTATACTGCATGTGTTCCATCCAAGAAGACACTGCACAACTCTGGTGTGGGACATATATGCTATGTGTACACATGTATGAGACCAGACTGGTGGAAGTCTTTATACTACTGTCAGCTCAGAGTTATTGGTACAAGAGCTCAGTGCTGCCTAGCATCTTACAGGGGGAACAACAGAGCTGATGGGATGTTCCTACACACCTTTTGCCTGAGACAGCTCTCTGGATCAGTGTTATTCAGGTGGCTGCTGAGGACATCTCGGGTTATGGAGAGGATGCAGCCTGCAAGGCTAGGCATTATTGTTCTGCAAGAAATGTAATAGGCATCTGGAATTCAAGAGAGGAAAAGGGGTTTTAAAGGTCTTTGCTTCATAGGCATCCTTAGCCAAACACCACTGGTGTGATCAAAACCAGCTCTACTAAGGACCTCTTTCCAACAGCACAACCTGGGTGATTAATACCAGTCCTGTGCTGAAGTTGCATATTAGAGAAGATAGAGGTGCATTGTGGCACTGGGAACAGTCCTGACCCAATTGTTCCAAAATTACTTGAATTATCACTGGAACTTTTCTAGTCCAATTTCCATTAAAAATTAAAATACACTTCACAAGCTTTAAGGTTGCTGTTAAGTCTACTGGATTTAAACCCTGTGATATATATTTCATACAAAAAATATAGCCAAAAATCAATTTAAAAGAAGCTGCAGCTTCTGATACCCTGTCACATATCTCTGGAAAGATGGAATTAGATTACTGTAGAGATACACACTCCACCCTGCCTCAAACTCTGTGAACACACGGGTGAGGAGGCAGCCAACGAACTTGAACAAATCTAGTCCAAAGCCAAGTACAGGGAAGCTGAGGGATGGAGAAGGAGAGGGTTTTGCTTGGCCAAATGCTTGAAAGTGACACTAGCTACAGGATCTGCCAATTCTGCCACAGGCAAGTTTGGGATGCAGCCCAGCATCTCAATAACCTTGCATTGTGCCAAGGAATCTCATGCATGCTGCATTGCTAATCAACCGGCATGGGTCCTGCCTGCTGTTCCGTCCCTGCCCTCACCTCAAACTGGTGACAGGAATGCCGAGACTGCACCTACTCCTAAGAGGGATTAGCAGCCTCAGCTTTCTCCCCACAAAGGCTTTCTGTGCCAGCAGACCCGTCCAAGGAGAAAGGGGCTGCTGAGCCTTGTTTCCTGCTGTGAAAGAAAAACATGCTGCTTGCAGCAAGACAACAGGGGTATTAGTGATGTATCCACATTTAAAGTGCTGAACACACTGCCTGCAGCTGGCAAGTGAACTGGTCATTAGTGCCTACTTTGAAGTCTAGGAGAATGGAGTTATCCTCTTCCACAGAGAGAGAAAAAATTCAGTAGACTCAGAGATGCTCTCCATAAGATTGCCTGGAGAAGTAAGTTTTTTCCCTTGGAAACATCAGTAGTTGTCCTTATAAAGATCAAAGCAAGTCATAAGACTATGTCCTTATATTTATCCTTCCTCCTTGCTGCTTTTAATCATCTTTCAGTCAGGCCAAGGATACCTGCTATTTGACATGGAGCATGGCTGACAAGACTACCCGGGAGCACAGGCAGATGGGATGATGGCAAGCCAGGACAACTTGCTGCTAGTACAGAATTAGCCAGGCGTGTGAATTTGTGTATGCAGGGCTGGAATGATTCTAGGTCCCTGTACTCCCTTGGAAATTTTGTGACTTAGTCATAGATGCAGACTATGGTAGCACAAAGTATCTGGCTTGAAAAGGTTTTCCTGTGGAGAAGAGAGTGATGACAGGGATTTCTGAGAAGGCTGAGATTTGAGATAGGAAGTTGGGGATTTAGAGAAAGGGGTTTGGATGAAAGAGGACTTGGAATAGGATGCTTGAGAAAAGAATAATGTGCAAAAAGGTAAAGGAAAGAACAGGCATAAGGAGAAGGACAAAACAAAGAGGCAGGACAGACAGAAAGGACATGGAGAATGCATAAGGAGGAATTCAGTCTGGGGAGACAGAGATACATTGGTATCAAACAGGGAGGCTCATAGTGCTTGGGGAGACTGGATATGGAGGAGCACACGTGAAGCAGAACAGCCCTGCTGGTAATATGACAACAATGCCTTGATGCCCAAAAGTAGAAGCCTCTCTTAGAGAACAAAAACCACATACACCTGGATCCAGCTATCCACCTGTGGAAACACAGCTGTGGAAGATCCATAAATAAAGGAGGATGCTTTGCTAGGTTCTTTTTAATGTCATAATTAATATCTGTTCTTAAGTGAGATGAGCTATTGTGACAAGTCTAGGGTCTCCCTGGCCAAGCATATAGCACCAGCTCTGTGGACACAGAATGGAGTTTTTCAGTTCAGAAGCTAGAAACTCAACAGACTGATAAATACTGGAGTTCAGTAGAACAAAACCCCAAACCAACCAAAACTAAACCAACCAAAAAAAAAAGAAAACAAACCCAAGCCAAATAAAAAGCAACCAAGCAACAACTCTAAAACCCCAGTGAGTTTGTTTTGTTTTAAAAAGTGACAGACTATCTGGATAATTTTTCTTGTCTCAGATTACATCAAGAACAAAAATAATATATGCATTTCAAATGCTATTAGCATTAACTGAAATCTTCTATGCAGCATGCTTTGTGCATGTGGGAAGCTCATAAGCAAAATAGTTTATTAACTCTTATTTTGAAAGCTGCAGACATGGAAATGTTAGCCTAAAATACACAAATCTAAACAGACCCGACTTTCGCTTCTCATAGAAATCATGTTACAGCACCAGTCCATGTCTGGCTAGAAAGAGAAACAAATGACATTTGGAAATGGAGAAGGGGATGGCTTTGAAAATTTTAGACTGGGATTTTCAAAGTTATGGTGGGGATCCAGATGCACTATCCCATTAATTTTAATGACTACTTAAATTCCCTGGTAGGCTTTGAATAACCTCAAAGTTAAATTCTTGTTATTTTTGGATATTCCTTTACTTGACCCGGGTTTGTCCTTTCACAGTGAAAAGAAAGAGGTGAAAAGAGTGTTCTGTGCTTTCTGCTCAGAAAGAGCTCTGCAGAGACTCCACTGCCTAAACTTGTGGTGGTCATTGTCACTGCTGCCTTCTTTCCCAAACACTCATCTCAAGCCCTCCAAATGCTATTTGTTTGCCACGTTGCTGACAGAGATTGTACAGATCGCTTGGGAGAGAATGGTAAATCATAGCTATATGACAAGCTGCTTCTGACAGCAGGTCCCTCTTGTCCCGTTTCTGGAACCTTTTGGACTTTGTTTTATGTATTTTTGTGGTCTGAAATGTTCTATAAATCTCTTTGAAACTTTCAGAGCCTCCCTTTGCATCTCACTCACACAGTTATGCGATTACCTATTGGACTGGGAAGGTCCAGAGCTGACAACTCACTTTCAGCCTGGCTTACAGTTACTGTATCAGTTACTGTATCATTTCACTAGCCAGCTCCTCATTAATTTTCCATATTAAATTTTTATGAAGAAAATAGTATTTGAGCCACTATAGAAGATCCACAAAGAGCAGACACATAAAACCTTGAGCTCAACACCTTTCCATCTGCAAAAACATCCTTATACTTCTGGTTATTTTAAAAACATCCTTCCTCAAAGAAATGTAAACGCATAAAAACATCAGAGCTCTGTGACGGGAAAGTGGTTTACCTAGCACATGGCAGGGGATGAGGCTTTCAGCACTTTCACTGTAATTCAGCCTCTGTGCCTCAGTTTTCTCCTCCACAGTACAGAAATAACAGCAGGTCTCATTTTCCTTGGAAAAAACTTATCTTTTTGACAGGTTTGTTCTCCGTGAAAGACAAAAATACTGTGCTTAGTTTAAAAAATTAAAATGAAGAGTTGTAAACTGAAAGGCAGACTGCTTTGAGCAGTTCCCTAGGTAAAATTAGAAATTAAGAAACAACATGTTCTGCAGCTAACACCCACAAGTGTCATGCACATTAGGGTTTAATGATAACTCATGCGTCATCACAAGCTCCTGGTTCTGTATTTTGCATCAGTCTAAGTTCATCTCATACACTTACTGGAATGTAAATAAAATGTACAATCAAGCCCAAGGCAGCTGAAATGGCTGAATTACTGTGAAGTGAGAAGTGTACCAGGCAGGAGGAAGCTTAGCAGTGTGCCAGCAGAAACAGGGATGAATAGCAAGGAAGCAAGATGGAGAGAGGGAAAACAGGCAAGTGCAGTAGTGGTAAGTCCATGAGAAGGGTAAGAGCATTGATAATAAAGCAAGTCAAATCCAGGGTCCACTAGTAATTAAACAAGCCACAGAAAGGAGAGGCAGCAAAGAGGTTAGAAAGGGTACAGAAGATGTTTCATAGCTGGAGGTGACTGGATAAGAAGGGGTATTGCTCTGCATACGATTCTTTTGCTCCGTTTCGTGCCATTCTGGGAAGGATCACAAGGAAGAGGTTCTGCCGAGATCCCATCATGTTAGAGATAAGGACAAAAAAGCCTGTCTCAGACTGGAGTGGTCTGTTCTTCTCCCTGACATCCTGGGGACAGGTCCGATTACTTCTTTCACTCTTCACACTCTGCTGAGGCTGCCTTGCAATGTGTCACCTGCTGCCTGCTGCTTCCCCTCTGGGTCAGCAGTGTGCTCATTCTTCAGGTGCCTTCCTGAGTGTGCTCACCACCATCCTCCAGTGCACAGTGAGCATCTCCTAATTGGATTCGTATATTCAGTAACTGAATACACTGAGCTACCAGCAAAGGGTGACAGCAAATATGTCCACACTTCCGCCATTGCACCCTCTTTACACACCCATCTGCTTGCTTTTACAACATTACCACGTGTAATAACTTCCTCCCATCTGGCAGACAGGATCCACAAGAGACAGCTTATGGAACGGCACAGTTGCAGCAAGGTGTGCTGTCCGCCCTCACAAGCTAAACCTTATGGCATATTTGTGATGTCTTGCAGAGGCTGGTAGCTCAGCTCAGGGAAGTGCCCTCACTCCCATACAAGAAGGAAAGACACGTGGCTATTCAGGCTGGTTCAGTCACAAGCAGGGAAGGGGGTAGCCACAAGGAGGGAAGAGGGTATGACACAAGAGACCCCAAAACAAGAAGGATTGGTTTGGAGCTTCAAGGAGGTAGCTATTAAAACAACCAACTTCAGTGCTCAGGTCCACTCTTGAAGAAACCCCTGCTTGCATTGGTTTACATTTGTAAGAGGTGAATTAGCAGTGCTTCCACTCACTGCATCTCATTAGATATCAGGCAGGGATCGTGCATAAGATATCGCCTACTGCCATGCTAGCTCTGGACACCAGTATACCAGCAAATCACAGGCCTGCCCTGGGAAGAGAAATAAGCTGCATTTCTGGGAGCGGGGTAAGACCAGTAGTTCAGTGCTCCACTACAGATGCTCAGCAGAGCTAACATCCCTGGATACAGGGGCACACACCAGCACATTTCTAGCACTGGCTCATCTGCTGCTAACAAGAGGTTGCGCACCGTGTTGCACAGCCCAAGTGAGCCAGTCTTTCCTGATTATCCCACACTCAAGACAATATGGCTTTGTGTTCAGCCAAGACTTTAGGGAAGGTCTAGGACACTCCAAACCGACACATGCAAATAAGAAAATGCTAGATTAGTTAAGATTGCTCTTCTTATTAGCTGTAAAAATAAGGCAATAGAAAACTAAAGATGAATCACTGTTTTAATGGACTCAAATAGCAAGATCTTACTTGGTACCCTAAAAATTAAATTGAAAGCTACCCTCAGTTCCATCTAAGGAGCATTTGAGAAATATTGTTGTCAATACTTGTATATACGTTTCAGAACCAACATTGTAAGTTGATTTCATTACACTATTTACTCCTTAATCTTTGAAATAGATTAAACATATGGTTTACATGTGGTTTTTTCCACATCATTGAAAGACCTATGTAAATTCAGTCATTTGAAAAGTCTTATCCAATTCCATAATACTGAGCAATACATTGGTACCATATGTTCTGTAATTTTTTCTACTGTATTAATGGCATAAGAAGGTGCCTGAACATAAAAATCTGAAGAATGGCAATAAAAGTCCCACTAGTTTAAAAATCCAAGGTAACTATAAAGCAATGACTCTGAAGAGTGGCAAAGGACTTCCAGGTCTAAAGAACCAAAACTGACTGCTTGCAAAGCACTTTCACTTGAAAATATGAAAAATCTTGAAGACGAGGAAAAGGATTTTGTTCTAGAATAAATACAGTTAGACACCAGTTCACAGTGGCTTCTGTTTCTCTCCCTACAACGGGTTTAATTTTTAAGTGATTCTTGAATAAAATAATACCTTAATTTAAATCTTTAAAGCTCCATGAAAATAGTAGATCTCATTTCAATTAAAACTACCATGCACCTGGGTTTCCCTGGAAAGTAACTGTTTTTCCAGCCAGATACTTCTTCGGGGTTAACCTTGCCCAGGATCTGCAGATATCTAATGTACTGGCAGGTCACATACCTCCATGGACGAGCAGTAACTCCTGCAGTACAAGTCACTTCACTGCACACATATTCAACGCTTTAGTTCCAAGACTTTGAATACCTCAATTCTGTTTAAATCAATAAAATATTTACACACTATATATATTCATAGTTCTGTGATACACTTCAAGAAAAACCCACCTACGAAAGCAGATTAAAAAAACCAACCAAAAAGCAACCCACAGTGCTACAGCCCAGCAAGTTTTTAGATGCAATTTTGTCTAAAACAAAGCTTTCCCTCTCCCCATGTAATAAATTATCCAAAGTTGTTATCCCTGCATCAGAAGTTTTAAATAAATGAAAAATTATTTCAG
Source organism: Psittacula echo (assembly GCF_963264785.1). NCBI lineage: Eukaryota > Metazoa > Chordata > Aves > Psittaciformes > Psittacidae > Psittacula > Psittacula echo. The sequence continues at coordinate 19,708,595 of NC_137743.1, read as the reverse complement.
AAAGTGAATTAAAGCAACGGTGCCACTTTAGCTAGGGGTTGTGAGGTTGTAGATGAAACAGCAGACTTCTACAGATTACTTTTCTGGGACTCATTAAGTTGTAAGAACATTGCATTTAGTCCAGGAGTGGCAGTGGTGAAGCCTGAGCTCTTTGAGAAGTAAACTTCTAAACTGCTGTTTGTGAGCACAGCTGAGTCCATGGCTAATGATTACTTGTGGCAGATGGCATCAATATTATGGCCATGTAAACAACTCCAGGAATAGGGCATGCTTCTGGCAGGCAGCCCTGAAGCAGGAGAGAGAAACCACCAGGTTAAAACCAATCACCTTTAAGATCTAAACCTAAGGCTTACTATCCAGTTTCCAAAACGTGGGAATCTGCATTCTATGCTGACACATTTCTGGAGAGACTCACATCTCCTGCTGAGACGATATCCTTCTCTCACAGCAATGCTGGGTCTCAGCTCTGTCTGCCAGTGCTCTGGTGGCTGGTCAGATAGGGAAGTTTAAGAAGTGCTCTACTGTAGCAATCCCTCTTCACACCATGTATTCTAGTTGTTATGCTGAAATGAAAATAGCTGAGAGAGCTCCCTTTTCACCGAACAGCGGTGTAAAGCTTTTGCAGTCAATTGCAGTTTCTTAAACAAAAATGTTGGCTGAAAATTCCCTGAACTTGAGAGTCAGGAAGCCAGGCTTGCTGTGCCAGAGCAAGCTCCCCCCCCAGTTTAGGGGAAGAAATGTGGCCAAACAGCTCATACACTCTCCAGGGGTGGCCTGGGGCTGTATCACCTGAATAAAAGGGCAGAGTGGCTGATGTGAATCCTTGTGACCATAAGCACCTCCTCTCACTTTTAAAAGCTCTGTCTTCTAAAAGATAGACACAGAGATGTTCAAATCTTAGCCAGGGTGTGCTTAGAGTCCACAATGAGCATGGTAAAAGCAGTAACAGGATCAGTTTTTATTCTCTCAGTTCTCTCCACTCTTGCTGGCAAAAAGGGACAAAAGCTCTGTCCATGGCCGTGATCCCTAGTACTGACAGTAGTGCAGTCTGCAAGTGTCACTAGTCCTGGTGTTTGATTCCCCATGCCAGCGTCTCTGCAGCTCTGTCCCAGTACAAGTTCTTTGTTCTGCACCATATCCACAGCTGTAAAACAGGGGAACTCAGGTCCTGTATTTCTCAGGCTCCAGGACCCACCAACCCAAGGATAGTTCAGCACTTAATGAGCTGCCTTCTCCTTTGACAGGCATGTCTCCAGACAGGACAGTTTTGACTAGAGGAAACATATTCCACATATGGTTTTGATTAGGATCCACCTCATTGTCCCAGTGTATTCCCTTCATTGGTTTACGCAGTGTTACACAGGGTCAGCTTCTAGATCTACGTGTAACATGACATAATTATCAGTGACAGGGCGCAAAGCCCCAGGGCAACACAGAAAGAGAGGCCCTTGCTGCTTAGATCGGATGTCCACAGACAGCTGTTCCCTTGTCACCAAGGTGACATGCAAATAACATGTCAGGTTTCTGCCTGTTGCAGAGTTTTGACTTTATCTTGCTGAATTGTTTGTTCTTCCTTTAATAGCCAGCATAGCCAAAGAGCCAGGACAACCACAAGGCATTTCCAAGAGATGTGTCCGTCTTAGCATCACCCAGATGCTAACAGCCAGCTGGCATGCCAAGAAGCACTGAGACCTGAAGATGCTCTGGGATATGGCAGCCACTAACAAGAAAATTGCTGTTAACTACAAGCCACAATAGGTGAGGTGCTACGGGTCAGTGCCAGGGCTGATGGTTATGCTGAAAGAGGCTGTGGGCTCTCTTATTTCCTGAAGATACACAGAGAGTTAAGGCTCAAATGCTCCTTGTGGAGAAGGAAGCTGTCACAGAGTCTTTATTCTCCAGATAAGGCTGGGAAGACTCTCCCAATGAAACCATGGGCAGTTTAGCATCCAAAAGACTTCAGAGATGTTGGGGTGCAACCTTTTCTGCCACACATTGAGTACCCTCCATCCCTGCTGTCTACCTTGGCAGCAGCATCTGAACTTGCTTCAGTTGGTTGGCTTTTCCCCCCTCATTTTGCAGTGTGTTGTCAGATGTCTGCCAAGATAGGCTGACCCACACACAGAGGTCAAACTTCACCTAAGCTTTCATGGGCTGAGTTCATCCTAAGAAAGGCATATTGTGAGTGATTCTTAACTGCAGAGACATTCATATTAGCCCAAAGTGTTCCAGGACAGCCTTGGTATACCACCATACCATCTTTAGATGTACCAGATATATGATGCCCAAAAGAAGCTGCATATTAGATGCTCTGTAACATACATGCACTTGCCTTCTTAATTTCTATCCCATAGATAGGAAATTTGAGGCATCAAACAATTCTGGGACTTGTGTTACGTCCTTCAGAGAGCAGAGAAATGCACCTGCCTTTGCAGACCCCTGCTCTGTACATTGCCAGTGCTACCTCCACTAGCAACATGCGCTGAAGTCAGAAACCACAGGTGACCTGTAGAAATGGAAGTGCTGAACGTGAAGTGAGCTGACCCCAGAGCAGGAGGACACCAGGCCAATCTGCAGAATGAGTTCAAAAGAATTACTGGAGGGAAAGAGTAACACAAGGGACTGAAGCAGGTGACTCGACTCCAACTGGGCTACAGGTCTAGCCAGCCCTGCTCTCTAGCAAGGGGTATCCCTGCAGCAGGGAAGATTTTCTTTTCTGTGCTGTGGTGCTCAGCTGCTCCTGCATTTTACAGGTGCACTCAGCTGAGACTCATCCCAGAGCCTTGCATTCAGAGCACATAAAAGCTTATGCCTCCCCCTGTGCCCATGTGTCATAACAGTGTCAGCCCATGTCACTGATCAGAAGTGAACTACAACAGGGCTATTGCACAGCCACCAGCAAGATTTTGGCCTGCCCACCACTGAAAGGAGGCTTTAAAACATGACTGAATGAGGGGCACTTCTACAGGAAAGCAAAGATTCAATACAGGCTTTATAGCTTAGCATTTGCAATATTTTGCCTGCAAAATAGGATTCCTGAAAGAGGGCATTTGACTTGCGTGAAACACAGCCATTTCTCTAAACTTCTCCAGGCTGAAAGGGTTCTTCTAGTCTTACACAAGCATGACCAGAACCATAATTTGGCCTGTAGATTTTTCCCCCACCCCAGCTGAGCTGCCTGCTGTACATCACTCTAGCACATGGGCATTTGGATCTCCTGTACCCAACACCTGGTAGCTGTTGAAATGATCCCATTTCCTTCCATTTACTACTGCCTTTAAAAAAAAAATAGAATTCAGTCATCTAGTCAGATTAGGTAGTTCAGAAAATTTTTTAGCAGTCAGAAAAAAAATGCTGCTAAAAGTGCTAAAATGCTCTTGGCCCTGTCCTGTCAAACTAAATCCAAACCTCATCAGTTTTCAGCAAGTCTCCGAAAGCACATTCAATTGATATGAACTCAAACAGACAAGGGCGTTTTACTGGAGCCAGTTTTGCTGAGGGTAAATCACTCCCAGCTTTAACCCACAGCCATGCTTTCCACCCAGCACGGCTGTCCCGGGGTCACATAACCACGTGCACATACAAATGCATTGTCCCCCATTAGGCTGTTCAGTAAAGGTCTTCTGATAAAATCTTGGTTACACATCATCTGCCTCTAGGAAATAAAAGGCCATGTGCTGAATTTAAATGGTCTAAGGACAACTTCAGTCTGGGACTTACGGTCTGCGAGGGAGGTTTTGCCTTTATTCATAAAGTAAAAGATTAGGTAAACTGGAACAGAATAATTTTAACTTGGTAAGTGGTTAGGAGGAAAACTAAGCTTCTTGTAGGGTATAACACAGCTCTCTAAAACAAGCAATATGTTATACATCTCTTTACCTACTTGGATTTTTACTGGATATAACCGCCATCTTTTGCCTAAGATGAAGCATGGATCCATTTTTCTCAGGATAGGTATGTAGCCTACATGTAGGTGAATAAGTGTGAGAATAGGGGCTATATGTGCCACATAACAGAGAACAGGGAAGGGATACAGAGCAAAGCAAGGTGCTGGAGAGTCAGGATGAGAGACACACTGACATCAGAAATGGGGTTAGGATGTAGCTGCTACATTGCAAGGGGCAGCATGCTTGTAAACAGTGTGTACAAACCAATGCCTGCCCTCCTGCACATGCTTCACAAGCACCCTCTTCCCACCTGACTTCATTCCCCAAACAGACTAAGCAGGACACTTTGGATCAAAACAAACATAGCAAGTCACGGGATCCAGCCTGTCAGCGGGGGCTCACCAGCCCCTCACCACTCAAGGACAACAAGATCCTGCTTTCTGCCATCCTCATGCAGCCATTGCACAAACCCAAAGCCCCCTCCAAAAGGATGTACCTTGCCAGAAAGCCTTCATGAGTCCCACAGCACACAGAGGAGGCAGATCCCAGCAGGAAGGGTTACCATATCCAGGAACCTCCAGATGCAAGCAGGCAGACCAGAAGGGCATATGCTTGAAGCTGTGGGTCTGGGATAACCCCTCCCCACAGAGTCTCCCATGCTGAGGGCAGAGGAGACCCTTCTGCCCCTTCCCCCTGTGTGTGGGCCAGAGCAAGACAAGGAAACACACAAACATAACCTCAATAGACAGCCGTTTGCTGACGGGTAATTAAATTCCTCATTAGCTGTAATTAGCAGGCACCTGACACCAGAATCCCAGCAGCAGGGGGGCCCCTGTCTGGCAGGAGAGGGCCAGTGGGAAGCAAGTTTGTGTGGCTTGTTTTATCAGTCCCCATTTCTTCTAGCTCCATGTGATGCTGGAGTCTCACCACAGGCTGGAGCATGAGCCTGGTCTGTAGCACAAGCTGCTCCAGGGGCACAGGACTATGTGCTACTAACTGAAATCAAGAGCAACTCCTGTTAGTTATGCCATCCCTCCTGCTTGGTGCTTCTGCCCTCTGCATATATACAAAACAAGGTTTACTAAAGTTTCCTTCCCCGTGTGAGATCTCTAGCCAATGCTCTCACCCAGAAGAAATCTTCAAACAGCAGGAACTTCGCCTCATGCCCCCAGTGCAGATAAGTTTAACCTGCCAACACTTCTTACTCAGACATGTTATCTGTTGCACTACTGATCTTCAGCAAATCAAGCGGGTTAGGGTTAGGCAGTATCATCTTTCCAACTTCATGGACATGAAGTTGGACATGTCCATGAAGTTGGAAGTAAGCCATTGGTTTAAAATTGGCCTTTGCTAACTGGGTGCAAGGCTACTGGCTGATACTGTACAATCACCAGCCAATATCGCACTCTTTCTCCCTGTGATTTCCATGCTCTCACTGGGCTGGTACAAACACCTGCAGTGAGTGCATTGAGAAGGAAGTGGGAGCTGGTGGCAGGATGGACAGGCATGTTTGGGTGGCTGTTTGGACAACGTTGATTGAACAGTCAGCAAGACAAATGTTCACTCTGCTTTTTGTAGGAGAAAGGCTATGGACCTTCTTAAAAGCCCGTCCCATCAGCCACCAACCTGTTTATAATGTGTCCATATCCTTTTATCAGTTCTTAAGCACCTGGCCTTCCGTTTGCAGCACATGAGCTTCATACAAGCTTTAATGCATTTATCATCACAGACAAATGTGAGGGAAGGAAAGAGCTACTAACTCTTTTGAATGGAGCAGATCTTTTGATTCAGGTCTCTTAAATCCTTGGTTAGCCATTAAATCCTTCTGGTGTTTAATGGCCTCCAACTGGTTCTTTGGGTCATTCATTACCTTCAGTATGTACCTGGCTGTATGGTATTTCATTACTTCTGTAGGAGGATGGCTAACACAGAGAGATGGGAACCTCTGTGTCCTCCTTAACCTTGGAAACTGCAGGACTTCAGACTCTTTGGAGCTAATCCCATGCTCTTTTAACTCATTTGTAGAGTTACTCTTTATAAGAGGAAAGAATCAATCACTGTGATGTGCAGATCCTCTATGTTCACTTTGTTACTGTCACATTGAACCTGGAAGTTGAATGTAGAGAAAAGCTTATAGAAAGCAACATACCATAAAAAATAATAATGCCATTATTTCTAGTTCAAATGTAATCTCCAGCTCTGGTTCTTGTCATGACTTCACAAGAGTAAAAACCCTTCACAAAGAGGTAAATTCTTCCCATGAAGGCCCCTACCAGCCTGAGCAAAGCTTCTCTTTTTTTTATCTCTTGATGATCTAAGTAACTTGAGCTCTCCTATTCCCATACTGCAAAGCAATCACAAACTCTCAGATTATTTTTTTGAGTGTGTGTATGGCTTTCCACTCCATCTTTCAGCTTCTTTAAAAGTAAGCCCTGTTTTAAAAGGTCCACAGCAAAGGTTTGGAAGGGAAGACAATATCTTTTATTAGACAAAATGACAGCCTTCAATTAGTGAAGACTTTTGCCGAATGAAAGATACTACTTTTCTCTGGCATCCCCGCCTTGCTTAATAGCCTTAAACCACCTCATCTTCAGCAATTCCAGTACCACAAAGAAAGGACAGAAATCTTAGAAAGGCTGGACATTAAATCTGTACTGCCACAAAACAGTATTATTATGAGGACTGCACTGCCTGAGCTGGTTTGTTGTTGTAGGATAGCACTAGGCAGCTCCTATTTCTTAAACATAAATCACCACTAAAACCATTTGTTTGAGTTCAAAACCAACAATGGCGTACTTAAATTGTGATAAATTAGTTATGTGGGGTAGCACAGAGAATCACAAAAACCAACACTAAGTCAAGGGGAGTATAATAAGTATTTTGATAAGCTGTTGTCAGAGCACAAGGCAGCTTCTTTTAGGCTATCTTTTTGAAATTAAGGACCAGGGTAAAACATCCTCCCACCTTCAGGCAGGTTTTGAGATACAGCTGCCCAGGACATACTGTGGTTACCTGAGCTGAGACTCTGCATTTCTCTTTCCCAGCAACTAATGCAGTACCTGGGGAACAACCTAATGCCAAAATATCACATGTATGGATTAAAAAACATTTCAGGAAAGCATCACTCCTAAAGAGAATGAAACAGACTATAAATCTATCCAGCTCAGCCTCCCCTACAGCTGGGAAGGTCTCTCACTTCAGATTCCCTCCATCCATCTTTTCAGCATTGGTCTGTCACCACAGAAAGCTGCTGACAGATGGCCCTGATTCAGACAGCCATGCAGGAAATCCCGATAACCCATTATCACTGTACAGGAATTCATCTCACAGACAGGCATCCCTGCCCACCAGTGTTTGCAGTTTAATACATTGAAGTCCCATCATCTTATTTATCTACTTAAAAAAAGTCATCAGCAACATGAGGCATGCTCTGCCTTGTTCAATAATGCTGGTGGCAGCCGCTTGTGCCAGACAGCTGGGAACGGTTTGCTCTTTTCCTCAGAAATAAGTAGACTTCAGAGAAGGTCATAAAGTTGCAGTCAGAGTAGGTCTGCCCTATGGTCCTTCTTTCCCAGCAGCTTATTCCCAAGAGCAGTGTGGACCTGGCAAAGGAGCTGTGAGACAATCCCTCGGTAGCTCCCACTTGGTAATAAGGATTTCTTGACCTGCACTTATAACCATCCCAGCAGACTTGCACGAAGACAGCCCTGTCCACTGCTGTTGCCCTGATACTAGTGGTAGGAAACACATACTGCCATGTCTTTTCCTGCACAGCAAGGGAGCTATGTTGAACCAATACAAAAGGTGTCACATTCTTGACACTAAAGCTGAGTTGATGTAACTACTTTGGCTTAAGCACAAAATGACATCTTTACAGCATTATACTGACCAAACTCTTATGAGGAGACCAGGACACAGAGAGTGGCCTAGTGAAAAACAAAGCCTAACAATACAGTGAGTAAAAAAATTGCAATCTACATCAATTATTTGCATGCTGCCCCAAACTCCACATCCTTAGACCTGTTAAGGAAAGAATGTTTATTTTACAGTTAAAGAAAGATACCAGGAGGTACAAAAAGCTACTTCAGACATTAAATGAAAGCATTCCTGAATGGTGAAAACTATTGTGTACAGAAAGGGCACAGAGAAAGAGCCTTTGAGAAACCTGAATAAGAAAATAAATCTCCCTTTATTTGCCTTAGAGAGTCTTTTTTTGATGTCAGCTCAACTTTTCTTTGAAACCTTTACTGTCAAGTTGCATAGCGCAAAAGGGAAACAGAGATGTTTATTTATCAGGAGAGATTTGTAGGCCAGTCTCTGCCCAGGATGGTTTCTGGCCTCTTTACAACTTGTACAATGGCAAATACATCTCCTAACCCTGGATAATGGTATTGCCCAGGATAAGTCACCCAGCAGAAGTATACAAACCCCATCTGGATCTGGAGCACCCAGAGGGACAGTGTGAAAATATTCACAGCAAAGGGCGAAATGGCTTGTAATTGCATTTGTCATATTCTATTCTTTATGAACATAGAAATATCTATTTTTCCCTGTTCCCTTCCCCAGGATGGTGGGGAAAATCATCATATTTCCTGAATGAGGGAGTGGAAAAAAGACCATTTGGAGTTAAAAATGAGCTTGTGATGCAAAGCTAAAAAGACCAAGTTTTCTCATGTATACTTTCAGTGCAAAAGCAGCCTTCCAGTTAAATTCCTTGGTAATTTCATAATGTAAGAGTCACCCAACACTGAAAAATATGTTAACTCCTTGACTATCAGAAGGCTACAGACTACTACAAGCTCAGTATTTTCTCAGCCCCTAGCCGCAGTCCCCACCACCCTCATCATACATGAACCATGCAGAGAAACAAGCTCCCTCCACAGTGGACTCCTCTCTGGGGTCTGAAGCGTGAGTGCAGGGACCATGGGTGGGACAGCTGTGCTGCCAGCACTTGGTGGTGGGACAGGGGCTGGGATCTCAGACAGCAAACGATCTCCAGCATGAGCTGGATTTGGGCTGGTTCCTAGAAAAAATCTGAGCCGCATTGTTACCGTGTTTGGATTTTCTTCAAATGTGTCTCCACTGGCAGTGGATGTGTTTCGACAGGCAGTCATTAACCAGCTCCCTCCTTCTGGGGACTAGAATGCCTCAATGGGTAATTTTCATTTTATCTAGAAAAGGTAATTTCCTGTTGTCACCAGTGCCAGCAACTCTTATTAATGCTTTAAAGAAAGCCTTACCCCTCTTGTACATCCCTATGTTCTTCACGATCTCTCCCTAGTTAACAGTATAGTAGGTGGGAAAACTCAACCAGGTGCTGGACCAAGGCCATCAAGTCTTCTAGCATTCAGGAAGCTCTGGGCACTGCTCCTGGGGTTACACACAGGGCAGGAGCAATGACAGGCCTGGAAAAGCAAAGGCCACAGCTATAGCCTGGGATAAGAGTACATAGCACCTTTTGTACAGCATGAGAGAGCAAATCCCATCACATCAGCAGGTGCCAGCCCTCCTGAAACCAGGTCTTAGATGGCTTCAGACAGATCCTCTGCTGAAGCAGTGTTTTCTCTGCAGGAAAGTCCTGATCCATTTTCTCTGCCATCACAAACTTTAATGTCTTCAGCCAGTTTCTTGTTTTCAGCAATTCATTTCAGGAAACTGAGATGCGCAGCTTACGAACTCAAACTGTTTTGTGCAGGTGATCTCTAAAATGAAAACAAAATATATCTCCTCTAAGATGAATTATTAATATCAATCCAGCCTTTGAGCAAATAATGTACTTCTACAATTTGCATAGTTAAATATTTTCAATTAAGAGCATTATGAAAAATGCATAATACGTTTGCTTTGGAGGGAGGCTAAGGATTTAAAGCTCAAATTAGAAACATTAGCTGCTCTCATTAATGTGACTTGCTGACTTGAGTGTTTATTTTTTCTGATTTTTCCCCCATTCCCTCCAATTTTTCAATTAAAACTTAATTGCCTGCCTGTTCACTCACTGCAGAAGTGATGGGGAGATTATAAGCTATCATAAAGCCTTCTCTAGTGTCACATTCTCTCCGCAATACAGAGAAAAGGTCAGCTCTAGTACTGGCCTACACACTAAGCCATATTTTTATTGCAGTCTTGTGGCTTAAGCACTTGCTTTAGGAATGTGCATTAGGTGTTGGATAACGTGTTCATGTCCCATCTTTCTTCAGCTTTGCCCGAATATCTTTTAGTGAGCTGCATTGCCATCTCATCAGCAGAAATCAGGCTCCATCTCCTGGGTGACATACTTCTTGGACCTTCCTCTGGCTTGGGTATGTTTATCTGGTTTTATGCCTTATTTCTACATGTTGAATCAAACTAGGGTTGTATCTGCATATATAAGATGAGCAAAGAAAAACAGACTTGTGTTCCAGCAGAGAGGCTGTCAAATGGAGACAAATTTCTGAAAGATCATTACCTTGCTATTGAAACCAGGCTGAGTATGGACAGCACACCACCTTACCTGGTAGAAGACAATGAACGCCTAGTGCTATTGCATTAATTTCCTTAAACAAGCCTTAAGCTCCAAAATGAGCAAGGACTTGTTTAAGCTTGTAACCAGAGCAGCAGCTGGAGGGAAGCTATAAAGGCAGTTTGTATATACATGCACTGATAGCAGCAAGAGAAGAGATTAGATAAACAGAAGATCGTTTACAGCATCATGTGCCCCCCAAACTTTTCCTGGCAGGAGATGTATTGCATCCACTCCAAAATAATTAGCTGGCCTGACAAGCAAGGAATATTCACCGAGGGTAGGTAGCAAGGGTGATTTGTCATTGAGACCCCTAGGCTATTGGAAGAGCAGAGGCCAGGGTTTTCCTAGACTCTTTTATGGTCATCTGTTTATTTGTAAGAATTAATTTATTCTTCCTGGTGGGCTTGGTGCAGTCACCCTGTTAAAAGAGCTGTTGTGAGGGTCATGTGCTTACGCAAGGTCTCAGGGAGAAAAATGGATTTGGTTTCCCTGGTTTACTGAGTGAGGTGGAGGTCAGCAACTTGGATCTCCCGTGCACAGACATAGCAACAGGGCGTGGAAACAACACAGTGATCCTAAGCACAGAAACATGGGGCATAAGCTGCCGTCCCTGAGCAGGCTTTCACACCCCCTGGCTCCAAAAAGGAGCATAAAGGCTCCTGAAACAAGATTTTCACTTCAAACTGCTGTAAATGAAGATACTCATTCACCTGCAAGGATCTTTTCTTCCACAGTGCTGAACATGGGAATTGGCTCAAGGCTTTTCAATAGTATGGGGAAAATTCCTCTTTCATCTGCATTTTTGGGGATGGCAAATTTTACAGCTGCGTCAGAGGTGGTCCTGAGATAGAAATGCAGGGAACCAGTGGGGCTTTGAGGCCCCAAGAAGTGTTTCAGAGTAGTTCTTTGCTCCTTCAGCTCTCAAGTATTTTGTACATCCCTAAACACAACCATACTGAACTCTTGCCACACAACAGCCAACCAGCTGAACTGTACCACAAAGGAACAAAATGAGGCACAGACCTGCAAAGCTCTGAAGAAGATCACAGAGCTGCTGGCAGAGTTGTGGAGGTCTGATGCCCACCACCCAGGCAATGGTCCTTCCCATGGTTCTGGTTAGCTGCTGGCTGTGTTGGAGGAGTAGTTAGCCAGCATTTACCTGAGACTCATGAGTACAGCTGCTCTGTATCTTTGTGAAAAATACGTCTTGTCATCCCTTTTTGCAGACAGTAGACTGTTTTCATCCGGATCCTTTTGGCATTCACAAGGATTGCCTAGATAGCTGGATGAAAAATGTTTGCAACCACTTTCCATATCTGATTGTTTTCCTCATTTGAGCCTGGCCTCTTAAAGCCTATGGCATGGTGCCCATTTCTGATTGGGAGCCTGAAAGATTTTTAAAAGGAGAAAAATAAACATCAGATAATAATATAACCTTTCTGCCAGGTGGTGTTAACAGTAGGAACAGTGAGAGTCAGACAGTGTCTAGAGTTTCCATTTAATATAACTAAAATAAATGGCTCTAGCCTCCACCTAATACCTTGCCCTCTAGAGTTTTAGGAATGCAGATTGTAAATCCCTGATCACCTGATTACTTTAATGCTTGTTACTTTCTGAGCCCAGAGTTCATGTTACTCATCAACTGAACGAACTAAACCCCTTCGTAGCAATCCAGGATTCTTGGTAAAAATCCTCCTAGACTTCACTTGCCAAAAAGTCCTGTGCCACATCCTTCCAATAGTAGTGAGGCACCGTAGCTACTGTCTTCCTATAGAACTCTGCCTTGCTTCCCTTAGGCCACTACTACCACATAGCAAAGACCACCTTAGTAAAGGAGCAACTATGATTGAAAGAAGATTACATGCAATATGCTTCTTCCAAACAGACTTGTGACTTGCTGATGATCATGATGCTGATGGTCATGATGCTGATCAATGAGATATCTATCACATGCAATCACTAGTCTCATTAGTTTCCTTTAGGCTTCCCATTGCCTTCTGGAGAAGCTTGGCTAATAGAGAGACAGTGAAGAAAGCAAAATTTTGACCAAGAAAAGACAAGTGCATCCACTCAACATGCTGGCATAGGGACCTATGAAAGGTGTGTTTCCCATGTAAAGAAAATTAACAAGGACTGCAATGCCTGATGGTGACCTTTTAAAGCCCAATGGTATCCAGCAGCAATACTGCAGTGTTTGAAGCTCTACTTTTGGAGCATGAGCATCCATCCCTGAGAAAGCATCACCACACAGAAGAGTTTAATTTGGGAACCGGAAAGTCTCACTGTGGTTTGAGAAAAGATTTTGCTTCACTGTCCTCATTCCAGAGCTACAGGCAATCTTTTAGATAGACTGGATCCATGCCACAGCGTGCTTTGATGATTTAATCTAAAACTTGTACTTGATTCTCATGAGGAAAGTTACCCAAATATGGCCTGAGTCTGGTGTGCAGCAGTCTTGAATTTCTTTATCCGAAGTGGCTCCTATCCTGACAAAAATGGAAAGGTAGTCCTGTCTACATGTTAAATATCACGGGAAAAATCTACTTTAGATGCTTCCCTAACCTCTGCCAGGCAATGTATTTCAAAAGTTAATGAAATAATAAGAGAAAATCCATTAATAGGTCAAAAATCTTACATGGATGCCTTTTTCTTTTTTCTATGGACCAAACTCACATTCAGTATTTGTGATATAGAATAAATATTGCCCATGACACTCAATAGCAGATTTTGCAAGGAAACTTCAGGAGTGACTGGGCTTTTCATGGCAGCCTCCCACTTTCTTGCTGTTTGTTGAACAGATCAAACCTGTTTCCAAACCAGTAAGCCACTTAATTCATTACAAAGCTTAAAGATGCTTTCTAAGGCTAAGTAACCGGTTTCTTTTAATACAAGGCAGAGTGGAAAAACATCCTGCTCTACTGACTCAGCAGAGGAGCCAAAGCAAAGGTTGCCTCCTGCTAGATCAGGCTGTCCATGTCTCCTGTAATGGGAGCTGACCTGGTTTTCACATGGTGGGCTGCCTCTCTGGGTGAAAGATCCAAGAACTACTGAACCAGTAATGTCCTGTGCCCATGAAGAGCATAACCATATCTAAGACATTTGAAAGAAAACATCTCCTTTGGGCACCTGCACATATGGCCCTTGGTGTGGGGATCACATGGTTTGAAATTGACACTTGCTGTGTGAGCTCCCTGATACCTTACTGAGATCCATTGCCTCAGATTCAGTTATGACATTGATTTCATTATTGTACTATCTTAACACTGTTATAGCAACAGTCTCAGAGAAGGGTTTGCCGAATTTTGACAAATATGCTTACTCCATTTAACAAAATCTACTGAAAACTCTCATAAAAAGTTCTTTGCTACTTTTCGTATTTGCAGCTGGACTGATAAGTCAGAGAGCAAAGATATTCAACTAAGGTATTTAAAAGCACTTTAAAGGCTCAGTTTCTGAATGAATGCCTCTGTCCCTCACTTTGTCCATATTACAGACGCCAGCAGACAGGAACAGAGAGGGTGGTTGTGCTCCTCTACCCTGGGCTGAAGAGAAGGAACCCTGCAGCATTCAATACCCGTTGATGTTTTTTGGAGCTGGAGACTTCATGCCCAATCATACTGCACTGCTGGCAAGACAGAATGCAATGGAAGCATGTATAAGCCTATGGCATTTTTTTGTGAGGCTACAACTGAACAACAGCCACAGGATAAAAGAAGATCTTAAAAGACAGACTATTTGTGGCCCCAAGCAGAGTTCCCACAAAGACTTTGAAGCATCTCAGTCCTATTTTCTATAGATAATACAGATCTGAAAAAAACAGCATCTGGGGAGTAACAAAATACATTCACTTACGGATCTGTAAAAGTTTGGGTCAGGAGTTCAGGCGATTTGAGAAACACTTTCTCCTTGGGAGGAAAAGGAAAACCCTACTGATTCTGATATAAAGGCTGGATATTTCTTTGGAGGCTCATTCAGCCCTTTAATTTATACAGCCACACTTTACCACACATGTCCAATGTACCTCCCCAGTAAAATGTTCTCTTTCCTGGCCTTTCAAGTACAGGATCTCACCTGCTTGGATGTCTCTGAGTGACACTCATAGGAAAACAACCCTTGAAATGCCAAACAGATGTGAAAATGCATCTGAGGAGGAATGTATGGGTGGTACCCATCTGTCATCGCCCCTTTCACCATCTCATCTCCTCCATTTCTATCTGGTGCCCACCTCTGCCAAGTACAGACAGGGGAGTTAGGTGAAATGTGAGACAGAGCCCTGTTTAACCTGACCTTTGTTTCTGCAGGGTGAGCTCTCCACTGGTCTTTACCTGGCTGTGTGAAATTCAGTTTCACTTCCCTGAAGTGTAAGGTGTAAGAGTAGTTCTCAGGTATTTTGGGCAGGTTCTTACTGAATAGCTGGTCCACCTTAACAAAGATCATAAAGATATGAACACTCAGAAGTCATTTGTAGTTACATTGGGAAAGTGCGATCACCACCACCTCCCACATGTGTAGCGAGTCTAAGAAGTTGTTACTTCTATTCTCAGCTTTTTTTCATTTCATTTTCTTTTTCCCAACCTACTTTGTGAAAAGTTAAGCACTTTTAAACAAGCAGGTTGTTATGTCAGAGGAAGGTGTTTTACTTTTTTTCCAAAACTGATGGTTTTCCTGCAAGATTTTGTTTATAACAAAAAAGGTTTTCTGGCAAAAGAAACACAACCCTTATTATAGCAGTGCTCAGAACTTTCTTTGATGGAAATGTAAATGCAGGTAAAAACTAATAAGCAGTATATGACTAGTTTCTAGGTTAAGGAAAAAAAAGAAAACAAAACCACATTCCCTTCCCAAAAGTACAAAAATTTACAGCAGATCCCTAAGGACTTTCTAAAATTACACAGATATGGCCAAAATTTCTCAGTAGAAGTTAAAAATAAGAGCACTCTGATACCAACAGAGTGACACCATCTTCAGCTTCTTTAAGAAGGGTTGCGGTTTTTTGCTCCTTCAACCATTTTTCCTGAATGGCAAATTCCATTTTCTCTGAGTAATCGAATAGTTACATTGACCAAAACTCTCCTACAATCTTCTTAAATTATAGCATTTCCCTGCAAATGCTTTGAAAGTCTCTGATTTCCAGTGTTTTCAAGACGAAGACCAATTCTCTCCATCCTGTTCTTCAGTGACACATGGGACAGAAAGCACATTCTTGATGCCCATACCAAGAAAAGAGAAGACATAATTTGCTTGTTGCCTGTATCAGAATAGCTCTACAGTAGTTGCCTGCAGTAGAATAACTCCCAAATTTTTACTGCAACAAAGAGAGATTTTAACTTCCCTTTTCAGTGTCATTTCCCATGTACGTAGAAGTCCACAGCGTCACTGTGGGGATTTTAATTACTTTAATGCCATCCTCCCAGAGGACCCACTGTTAACAGATTGTGCCCACCCTGCTCCAAGGCTGGGTCCTGAAGATGTGGCTATGGAAGTGCTCAGCCTTCTACTCAGGTGACATGTACGCAGATGTGCAAACAGTGAAAAGAGCCTTGCGGCCACTGAGGCACTACCTAAGTGCAATGAAGCCTGGACATTTCTCTTACCTTCTCACAGAGGTGGCCTTGGATTACTGTTATCACTGCCAGCACAGGAGAGCTCCCAAAAGCAGAGACATTTCATCAGACCAGGTTTTGTATTCAGTGCAGGAAGTGCAAAGACATGTATGGCTGTGAAGCCAGCCATGCTTTCAGATGTCAGCTCCTCAGACCTTCAGCAGGGATTTGGGGAACAGGGCTAGGTACCAAGAGAGATCTTTTAGGGAAGTATTTCTCCAAAGAAGCTCCCTTAGCCTTAGAAACAGAGCTGGCAGCCTCCATTGCTTCCCAGAAGCAGGAACAAGTAGCACAAGGGGGATAGGAGTGGTGTCTTCAACCTCAGCACTTCCAATGTGACACTTGTGGGAAGACAATGGCTCCCAGATCCTGTCACCTGTCAAGGTCTGAATGCGTTGGAAACCAGGATCCCACCACACATGGAGACAGGACACCACCAACAAGGACTTTGAAAAAGCAGCACCTGTCCCCACATGCGGGGATTCTGCCCATCCTCTCTCTCTGGACAGGAGAAGCTCAGCTCACTTCTCTGCAGGCTGCAAAGGAAAGCTTCCTTGTCACTTCAGCTTCCTTGTCTCTACCAAGCATAATTACAAGGCAAAAGCGAAGACTGTTGGTAAAAATAAACAAAGCACGTCACCACTTAGTAAGAATGGACTGGATATGATCTTAGTGTAGTGGAATTGTGAAAGAAGCTTTAGTTTAGGGAACAATATTTGACCTTTTTCTTTTTCAATACAAAGAGGCTCTTCGCATTCTTCAGCTCTTAATTTGCCTGAAACCTGAGCCATGTTGATATGGATCTTTTAATTATTGTCCTATGTTGACCTGGACAAAGCATTGTGAGAAGGCTTCAAATCAATCATTCCACTACTTTGACTGAGTGCTCACCTGTTCAAAGGTTTGGTTTTGGTTGCTTTATTTTTTTTGCAAACCTTGCAAGCAAGCAGAAAAAGAATATTTCCTACCATCAGTAAAGCACTTCCCTTTCAAGCAGCCATGGTAAGAGTGGGAGAAACATTTGTTCTAGTCACTGACCCAAAAGCCCAAAATTAAATTCCCAGAGGCGATAACAACTAAGCCCAGAACAAAGCAAATGAAAGAAAAAAACCCCTCTAAAACAAAAGCATGACTTGGTTGATTGCATTAGAATTAATTTGACCAACAGATGGCAGCTACGAAAAGTAAGATGAGTCATTTTCCCAGCCATGTGAACAGAACGAAAGCACTATAACACATCTGCCATGTAAAAATGCTACTAGTCGCACTCTTGAGACAAGTTATATAAAAAAAGACATTCTCAAGTCAACATGTTTTGGCCTATATGCAGTAGAAAATGATGTGCAGGGATATTCATTGCCATGCTGCAGCGTTCACTGGTCAGCCTTTGCAGCTTCCAGAGCACACAGGTTTTACTTCCTTTATAGAAAACCTTTTGGCACTCAGAGGGTGAGGATGAAAATGGAGAATAAGGTGTAAATGCAGGAATGTGCAGGGACTGTTCTGCCAGAGGACATGCAGGGAGCTGGAAATATTCCGGGAATAATAAAAACACCCACATGCAAATATCAAAGCTTCAGGAGGAGGAAAAAATGGATCACCAGACTGCTGCTCAGCCCAGGGACAGCCAGGGAATCATCTGGGTCCTACAACACAAGCTCCCACCTACCAAGTGTACATTTGGACATGGGCACAGAAACCTCTCCTCTGAAGATACCTAAGGAAATCCAACAAACACCTCCAGATACCATGGAAGAGTTAGACATGGCCAAGAGCTGAAGCAGGCAAATGCTTGCAGTAGAGATAGAAGTTTCACTTCTGGTGGAAGTCTCTATTCAGGCAACAATTTTTAATTGAACAAAAATAAATATCTGTGCAGGGTTTTTTATCATTTCAATGATATCCAGATAAAGTAATGATTTTTAATCAAAAGACTTTTGGTTTTGAACTGAAAAAGCTTTCTTTGTTGTCGGCAATATTTCTGGGCATAGCTGGTACAAGAAGAAAAGGCGGGTAAGCAATTTGGGACTTCCTACCCTCTGTCATTTTCACATGGGCACTTCCTCTGGTCTGCTGCCTTCCAAAGGAGCGCTTCAGGCAGGAAAGACATTGGGAGCAAAGAAGAGGAAGAACTTGTGCAGCAGAAGGAAAAGGTCTACTCTGATCTGTCAGGTGATCACAGGCAACTTGATGCCAAAAAAGAAAAAGCTGCTGCTTCTGGTGCCCTTAGGTGTTCTTCTGAGCTTAGACACTAGCCCATTCAGAGCCGGAGGAACTTGTTCAGCCTCTGGAAGTCCCAATATCGTTTCTGTAAATGCAAACAACATGTAAATTTGCTCCACTGAGCCATCCCCTTAGGACAGCACCTGTGAGAACATAGGAAGCAAGGAAAGCCCCTGGAAATGAAAACTGTGCTTTTCAGAAGAGCTCAAAACCAGCCATTGGAAAACACAGGGATTGCTTATTTAATATGCGATTTGAAAATGAAGCAAGCATTTAAATGGCAAAAAAGGTAAGAAGAATGATGCTGTTAAAGGAGGCTGTTGGTCTGGAAGGCTTGGGATCTGGAGGCACAAGACCGTATGGGCAGGTTGCCTGAGGATGCTCTTTGAATGCACATTTTCCTTTGCACTCATAATTTCAGCATCAGGCGCTGATCAACCCAAGGTGATGAATAAAGGAATCTAGAAGCAAATATGGTATAATACTGTGATAGCCTTGGCCATAATGTGCACAAGTGAGTTAGATGACAGGACAGAGGATCAGCTCTTACATAATGCTCATCAGTTCATGCAAATGTTGAACTGTCTGGTTCCTGAGAGACTGGCCCCTTCCCACAAAGACAGAAAGCTAAATAGATTTTGAGGGGTAGGCAGTTGCCTTGCCAGTTTGAGAATGTTTTAATATCCCAAATGGAGACCACCTACCTCTGAATATCTTGGGAAATCTGCTCCTGTTCTCTAAGACTTCAGAATGATCCAGAGTCAGGGAATGCAATTAAGCAAATGAGACAGAAGTATTAATGTCACAGAAGCATTAATGTCAAAGCCAATGTATCTCAATTTCCCCAGTTCCTGGGGCAGCAGACTGAAGGCAGAGCAGGGCCAGCCCATGGGCACCTATGAATTGCACACACTGGAGGCAGCATGTCTGAGCCTGGCAATGGAGACTTGTATTGCAGCACTTCCTTCACCACTGATAAAGCACTTCCTTCACTTCATGCATAGCAGCAGTGTGCTGGAATTCGTGGGTATGACACGTGTCCTCACACATAGCCCCACTTTCAGAGCTTGTGGACACTTACTTAATATGAGTGATGACTGTGAAGAAGCTTCCCAGAGCCAGGCTATGTTTTGCTGTGACTGACAGGAGAAGCACAGAGATTTTTAGAGGCTGCCTTTAAGACAGCTAATGATGAAGAGCTGAGCCAGGAGCTCAGTGGGGTCAGATTTTGTTACCATGCAGGTTGTTTCTAGTGGAACGCAGGCAGAAGCTGTAAATGTCATGAATTTCTCTGCCAAATGCAGCATCATCTGTCAGCAAAGCCTGACAATGTGATGTCTGTGACTGGGAGAGGTAGTTAGGTGAGAGACTGTTCACTGAATAAAAATGATTTATCCTGGATTATACGGACATCCTCAGCCAGCCAAGGAAGAAACAATCAGCTTGGAAAGAGATGCGCAATTTGCAGGAACACAACAAGAACACAGTGGCTACGCTGCTTACTGCACTGTGTGCATTGCAAAGGGGTTTGCTAGTGCCTGGAAATTACAGTGCAGGTTGTACCCCTATACTTCTCACCTCATTCGCAACTCTGTTTGCACAGCATCACCTCTCCAGGCATCAGAGGAGCTGGAACCAGGACTGCTGACTTCGTGGATTTTGCAGCTTCTATGAGATTGTTCTGAAAAGCCACAGCTCCTGGGGCAGAGGGATTCTTTTTTTCTCATTTGCTTGTCTTTATTTTCTTTCTGGAACAGCTTCACTTAGTGAGTCTGAATTTAATAAAGATTCTGCAGCAGCCAAGCTGTTACCCAGTCTAGAGAAACACAGATACACACACTTTGCTGAATGCCTACCTCCCAAGCTGGTTTGGATAACACTTATGAATGTGAAACCTTACATGTAAACTCAGTCCTGATACCAGTGCATCCCTGAGCTGTTTCCTTTTCTCTTTTATTTCCCCCACCCACACTCTCACACATACATTTTGCAAACTCAACCTGGAGGCAGGAAGGAGCCTTGTTTCCTGTCCCATCATCTTGCAGCACCATGGCGGTTCCTGGCATAAATGCCAGTACAGAAGCCCACCCATAATATCCATCAACTCTCTCAATCCCATCTGCTGCTGGAGCAGCAGGCAGTCAGGCTACACTGGTATTGTTCAGCTCTTCCTTCTGACTGTAAGCAGTTGGATCCTCAGTAGGCAGCAGCCCTGCCCAGCCACTATCCAGCCTCTGGGCTTTCACATGCAGGGAAACCTTCTTTTCCCATAAACTGCAAGAGGCAACTTCAGTCCCTTCATAAATCTGCCAGACTTTCACAGATGCTTTTGGTGGACGCAAGAGTCATTCGCTGTTACACAGTACACAGTTTGTACACTGTCTGCAGGATCCACAGGTTTTTAAGACCAGGAGGAAATGTTACAGTCAAGCAATGTGGTTGGAGAACATCATCCCCTGTGGTGGGGTGAGCCCATTCTTCTGCTAAGAAAAGCCATATTTGAGAGAGACACCTGGTCTTGATTTAAAGACCCCATGTGACAGAGAACTCTGTACAGCCTCTAGGAAGTTATTACAGTAGTTAATTCTCTTCACTGTAAAAAAAATTCCATGCTGAATTAGTCTGGCTTCCACTTCCAGTTCCCTGGATCTGCTTGGACCACACCTCCAAGAGAAGAGCTCTAGCATCCAGCTTTCTTCCTTGCCAGCTCATGTAAAGTTGGATCCAGTCACGTTTAAATCTCTGCTTGAAGTATATCTGCAATGTCTTTTTATAAAAGGCTTAACCCTCTGTCGTGGTTTAAACCCTGTCATCAAGTTAGCCACGTAGTCCACTCCCCCCCCCTTTCTTCCCCCCCCCCTCCCCCCACTGCCAGAGGGATGGGGAGCAGAATGGAAAGAATGTAACTGCCATGGGTTGAGATAAAAACAGTCCAGTAACTAAGGTATAACACAAATCACTGCTGCTACCGCCAATAGCAATAATGATAAGAGAAATAACAAGGGGAGAGAATACGATACCGCCCATTGAAAATCAGCCTGAGCGAACAGTGAGACAGCCCTTCCGGGTAACTCCCAGTTACATCCTGGGCATGACGTGCTGTGGTATGGAATACCTCTTTGGCTAGTTTGGGTTAGGTGTCCTGTTCCTGCTTCCTCCTGGCTTCCCCTCCTCCCTGGCAGAGCATGAGACTCACAAAGTCCTTGGTCAGACTAAACATTTGAGCAGTAACTAAAAACATCGGTGTTATCAGTACTGTTCCCAGGCTGAAAGTCAAAAACACAGTGCTGCACCGGCTACTAAGAAGGAGAAAAATGACTGCTGCTGCTGAACCCAGGACACCCCCATACAGCCTCACGTGCTGAGCCAACTAGAAAAAAAATCAGATGCATAAGTCAGGTCTAAAAAATATTTTAGCCCAGCTTCTGACATTAGCCACCCACAGGTATTTAAATAAAAAGATAAAATCCGAGGCAGAAAGAGTGTCACTTTCATTGACACATCTCCCCAGCTTCACCCCACAGTGGTTTACAGGTACCAAGCTGGAAGTCATAGTGAGGTTTATCAGCTGAGGTATAGGGTTGCTCAGTTTGTGTTCGCATGGTTTCCAGTCTGCTTGGGTATGGGCAGATGGAACTCACCTCTATTTGCATAGCGCTTCACAGGCATATCCTTAGGTAAGCATAACAGATGAGCCCTCAGGGCAGGTTTCCCACATGCCAACTCCCACACTTTAATTATCTCCTTATAAAATGTGATCGAAGATCTGCAACTTCTTACTAAGAGTCCCCAGTCACTTTCTCCTAAGGTTTCCCTACGCAGAGCGTGACCAGGACCACAGCTTGGTACCTATCCAGTCACACTTGTACTAAATTAAACACAAGGAAAAGGCTTTTGGCTTCATTTTGGCCGTCTCCTGGACCCACAGCTCAATATTTCTGGCTCAGTTTACACCACCACTACAAATGCCCTAAATTGACAATATCTGGTTTACATTTAAGGCAGTTTATATAACTTGTTTGGCTAGATTTCTGCAAAATTTCCAGCAAAGTATATAGCTAAATGCAAAAAATCAGAGTAGATTATTGTGCTTTTCCCTGACAAACATCACATGCTTTTCTTCTATGTTTACTATTACTGTGGTAGCAAATAGGCACACCAGCCTCAGGCCGACACCTTCTCTGTTCTCAATGCTATACAGACACAGAAAGAAAAAGCCACTGCCTCACAAGGTTATGACAGTAAACACTAGTGAGGCAGATGCATGACTGACTGGCAAAGCCATGATCTTATGAGTTTGGCCGAAGTTGAAATGCACCAAGTGCTAGCAGGGAAGCCAGGTAGCAGACTGTTGCTGACTGGCAGCTCATGTGATATGTGATGAGAGAGATAGGGGAAGAAGGGCTGGCTGGCCCTAACAACAGCCCAGTCTAGGAGGTCCCCCTCTTCCAGATGAAGTCTGGACAGGACATAAAGCTTTTTTGCTGGCTGGGAAATCTGCTGAGCACCTCCGAACTGAAGCCATCACAGGGAACTTCTGGCACCAAGCTCACACCTCATGTAACCCAGTAATGACAGCTGGCTGAGTGCCTCCATTGCAGGAGGTGGGCTGCAGGTCAACACCTGATTTCATGCTGGTAGTCCAGTGCCAACCCTCAACCACTGCATGTAGCCAGAGGGCATGTATTTACTCTCAACAAAGCAAGCAGTGCAGGAGACAATTGGCCATGATACAAATGCCTGGGAGTACTAATAGAAAGCTCCGAGCTTTCTACAAATATTTTTGTGGTGAGTTTGTGGAAAGCAACTAAGTGTGGGGAACAGCATCAGCATGGCTTCCCATCTGCTATCACACTCATATTTCAGTACTTTCCTCCCTCAATAGACTTACCAGTCTGATAAGTAGGATGCAAACAAGTGGCGGAACGTTTTCCCAGTTGCAAAATGCAACCCAGAAATGCAACTTCTTGGTGCTATGTCAGTACCATTACTAATGTACCCTTCAGTTGCAACACTGGAATTTCTTGGTACCTTTTGTAGTATGCTGTCAGCAGGCAGTGCTCCCTTATTATCAACCCCTGGCACTTTGCACGCACTGACAATGTGAGCTGCATCCAAATGAGAATGCTATAGCCTTAGTATAGTGTGCTGTTAGTCACAAGGCCAGGGTCCAGCTCCCTTAACTCCACGTCTCATATCTGCTGATTGCCAAGGTTTAGCAGACAGTCACCAAGGTAAGACTGGCTCATCACCCTGTGCAGTTAAAATGGGCCATCAAGGCCCACTGCCTTTCCATGCAAAAACACAACAGAAATAAATTCTGATTCCTAAGAATGGATAACTTTACAAACTGTCCTCACTCCACTTTCTAATGGCTGTGCAATCACTGGCTTTGTGAACACAGTAGTCTGTTAATGCAGCAATTAATCACAACACATGCTGGGCAAAATCAAGTTAGTTTACAAAAGTACAGAGGTGGAGCTGATTTGTAAATGGTCAGGAAAAAACTGCAATGGTTAGGATATTTTATTTTCTTCTCTAAGCCTGCTGCTCTATCACAAACTCAAAGACCCCAGGATGCTCACAATGCACACAACAAGAAAAATTCCCATATGGAAAAACTGGACAGAGCACTCACTGAGCTCTGGGATGCTCAGGAGAGCAGCCCTTGGCATCCATAGTTACATGTGCTCACTTTGATTTGAACAGACAAGGAGAGAAGACTCTAAAAAAACCCGAAACCCAAATATAAACCAATTTCAAGCCTGTGCACAGTCGTGGTGTTTTCCAGAGCCAACGAAGGGCTCAGAGGCTATATTTATGCTTTCCCTCTCCATGGCTAAAAGCTCTTTAACCTCTCCACCAGATTTTCCCCTGGAAGGACAGAAATCCTGACTTCAACCTGCCAGACAAGATAGACACCCCGTCCTACATCTGCAGGCCTGGAACTTGTGTCGTATTGGGGCGCCAGAGGTAGATATAGCTGCTCAGTGTGAGGCCATACACACAGTCAGCCCAGTGGGACGCCCCAAGCATCTGATATGCCTACTGCTACCTGTGCTGCCTGCACCAGCGCTCCGGAAAACCTCTGGACTACTGTTTCCCCTCCCACCTTCTGACTGTCCAAGGCAAACAGCAGCATGTGGAGGTCTCCCTCTTTGTTTGAAACACAAATGTGCTACAGCTGGTTAGCAGATTATTTTTAAATGAAAAATGGCTGTAATATAATCATTTGCCAGAAAATCAGTTCTCAGAAGCAACAGCTAATCTTTCTTTTGAAAACACCCGCCCCTTCTATTAGGGTTTTTCCCTTTTTTTTTTTTTTTAAGAACCATTTAAGGTTTTAATTGCAAAGCACACACAAACTCACATGTCATCCAACACTAGAAATCTGGGAAGGGTCATAGCATTTGCTAATGAAAACAGACTTTTTGTAGAAACTGTCAACAACAAAAAAGAACATTTAAATAATGCTAATTAAAAAGAATATACAAAACCAAACATCCTGAGTCTGGCCAGCATGTAGGCAAAGGAATCCCAAACTTACAAAGCAAGTGAACCGAAGTGAGCCACTCAGTGCACATCTGCATAGTCCAATCTGAAGCAGGACCAAACACAGCAAGCCCATCATCCCTGTTTGGTTCTGTACTAAATCCACACAATAATGAACTACACCAGATCATGAGATACACTGGTCTCTCTACAGCTTCAGAAGGAAGCAACTATAAGTTTATTAGGGCCCCTGCAGTCCTCAGCATGGGAGGACATTAATCTTTGCCAGGTCCCATGCTTCAGTCATCACAATCTTGATTCACACTGAAGTTTTCTGCTGTTATCCTTTTTATCTAACCAGCCTATATAAAGACAACACTTTAAACCTGTATTTCCTCTGAATCAGGAAAAGAACCATTCTTTGAAACAGATTGACACAGCTTGCTGTGTGACCTGCTTAGAGAGATGACGACAGCTGCCTGAGCCACCCCATGCTCTCGCGGGCTTTGCAAATCAATGTTTAGTCCACACTTATCTCCACTTCCCTGCTCCTGGTGAGGCTGGTGGCAGGTACAGAGCTCATAGCTTTGCTGCCCAACACAGCCACACTGAAATCCCACAGCGGCAGGAAGCACAGATGCTTCCCAAGATCTAGTTGAAGATTTCCTAACGGCAGGCACCAGCGCAGCCGCTGCTGCCGTCATTCTCTAAACCATAAGCAATGGTCACACTGTGGCTGCAAATCATGTAGCCACCACTCCTCACCGCAAGGGAAGGGCATGAGGAGGTGCTCCATATGAGCTTGCACCATTTGGGCTTCTGGAGAGAGCCCCAGCTGCCAGGCTGAGCATTAATTACTGCTGCACTGCCTCTAAAAATAATTGCCCAGGGTGCAAGTGGCTGGCTTGCTTTTCCTCCTCATACACCGTCTCCTTGCAGCCTATGACTGAAAGTCCTCATGGTGGGGAAGGGGAACTCCCAAAGAGATTCCAGTGGAGGCTGGGTCTGGGGTCTTCAAAGGGAAAACAAAGCCAAGCGGCCACCCTGCATATTCCTCTTCTAACCCCTGCGGTGGCCATGGGCCTGAGTGCAATTCATCCCACTCAGCAGTCAGTTCCTGAGGGGATAAATCAGTTCCCAACCAGTTCTCTTCCCCACCAGCCCCTGTTTGTATTATGGGGACACCATCGGCCAGCTGGGCTTGACTCACATCACAGGCATCATCACAAGCCCCAGATTCCCACCAGGGCCATACCTACTTTCCCCTCACCACAAGCTTTCCAGCAAAATAGCTGGAATTCTTCAGCAGGACAGGCCTATACCAGGCATGAATATGCGACCCTACAAATAAACAAACTTCCCCCATATTGTTTGGCCCTTTTAATATTTCAGTCAGCACAGGAAACTTCTGGTGAAGGGAACAGGCAATATTTCACAGGGGAAGCAGCCTGCTGGTCATGAGTTTAATAGGGAAAGCCCCCTTGAGAAGGCCACAGGAGGGAAAGAGACTGTGTGTCCTTGTCCCTGCTATTTTCTCTCTGTTAAGCCCTGGTGGAGATAAAATGCCACCAAGAGCCAGGTTCAGCCATCCAACATCTCAATTTGAGTTGCCATTCTGGTCTTTTTCTGACCACATCTAATGATACAAACTGCCTGATTCTAGGACACAGAAGAATACAAAGGAGAAACGAACACTGATGCAAATTGCAATTTTAGATAAGATAGCTTGCTCTGCTCCCCAGGTACCAGGTCCAGTTATTATAAGGTGTCTAACAAGCAGCATTTTTTATCCTGTTTACATTATGTGAAATGAGGGTTTTCTCTATTTTTCCTTCATTGCTTTATTTGGCTCTAAAGTCTCTGAACTGCAGCTATGGCCAAAATGTTTCTGACCTGCTCTTTTGGAGCCATCCCTCATACCACAGAGCCAAAGAGATAGCTTTACCTCTGTCGGCTGAGATGAGGTACAACGTAAAACCTTTACTACTAATTTCCTGGAGTGGGATGCAGTGTATTCTCCCCAACTTGTATAGCCTAGGTCTCTAGTCCAAGTGCAAACCCTTCTGCAGCTAACATCTCATTCATTTTGGCAGAGGAAGGGTTTCCTCACTCTCCATCCGTGACTCCTTGTCCTGGGAACTGACAGCCGAAGGCACTGGCCCAAAGGCAGCAGGGTCTTTTTTGAAGGAGCCACTTTGGGAAGCTCTCCAACAAGCAACAAACAAATGGCCTTGGAAAGTATATTCGGCATTCAGAGAGCAAGGAATAACCTCAGTCTAAGGAACTGCTACATTGTGCGGGGTGAGCACATTGCTGTTCACCCTGACTGCTTGTTGCTGCTCTGCAAGAGATGAAATGAGGGACAGTGCCCTATGAGAGGGGGACAAGCCCACCCAGCCCCGCAGTGGCTGTGCAGGAGCAGGGCAGTGCCCAGCACAGCAGCACAGCACCAACATCTGCATTTGAGCGGGGGGCTGAGCACCACAGGGTGCAGCAAGGGGCCGGGATCTGCTTTTGCAGCAGACAGGCAAAAGCACATCTGTGATCTATTTCTTGTGCTAACAAGGATTCCCTGCATGAAGTCTTTTAACTTCCTATTTCTGTTCTTGAAGATGAGGCTAATTTTAGTCCTAGGATCCCCTATGCAGAGAATAGGAAACTTCATTAATGCCCACAAAATCCTTCAGAAAACAGCCTGAGGATGAGCAAGGGTGATTCCATTGGTAAGCTGTGCATTAACCTATAGCCTGAGGAGTTAGGTTTACTTCTGATTGACGAGCGGAGCAGCCAGAGGAAAGTAGTTGTGATGGAAACACTTCCATTTTGCCCACCCGGACTGCAACGGGATCAGCTTAGGACTGAAATAAGCTTTGGGGAGTCATTGAACTCTGACCTAAGCTAGAATAATAGGATGTGTTTATGTCTGACAATGGGGGAGCTTTGCAGAAACCTCCAGTGAGCTCCATATGCAACACTGTTTTTATGGTCCTCCTAAGAAGGGAATTTCAAGGGGTCGTATATGCCTTAAGTGTAAATTATGACATGCATTAAGGACCACCCGCATCAAATGGATGGTCGCCCCAGCCCAGAGTTTTCATGGTGAATTGAGAACGAATTCCACAGCCCCTCTGGTTTGCGCTTCCATAGAATAATATATTTTCAGGTCAGCAGAGCTGTCTGCTTCTCACACAATAGGTTCTTTCTCTGTTTCCTCCAAACCCGTCAATTGCTCTCTGCCTCTGCTGTAATTTACGGTTTACTTCCGAACTGTATGACTAAACTTTGGAAATGCGTGAGGGTACAGCAGCTAGGAAAAGCCTGTTCCCAGTCATGGTCAGTGCAGCGTTACCACTCCGAGAAATCCAGATGGGCACAAGGAAGCCTTACAGATGCAATGCATCACTGCACAACCTGTGTTCAAGATGGCAATGCCTCTTCCAATGGGCCTATTTTTGTAGTTTGCTTGGAATATTTCATGCTGCATATTTGTAAGGAAAAAAGTGGAGGCATTTAGAGGTGAAAAAACTTGCCAAAACTGATCTGTGGATTAAAGAAATGATGTAAATAGATATATGGATCAAGGCAGCATGTAAATCTCCAAACTCCCTTTAGTATCCCCTCAATACTGTAGGCTATATTTAGGCTCTATCAGATGTCTTTCGACTGGACAGCTTGTAATTGCCTGCAATGACTACAGCTAACCGAAAGGACTAGATTTAGGACCACAAAACTATGTCTACCTTACATTTTGAGCTGCATTATAAGGTATAGCAGAAATAATCCTTGCTCCCTTGTTAAACTAGAGGTTTGCATTGTAAGCAAAGAAGTAACTATTTTGCTTGGCAGGCCAGAGACTGACGATCTTCCTCCAAACTTCAGTACTTTGTTTCAGTGACCATCTGAAAGTTTCTCAGTAGATCTATCTCATGCTTTCATCATGCTCAGGTTAATTTTGAAATGGAATCTTTAGCAGGTATAGCATGCCATTGTTTTGCAGTGATCTCCAGTGAAGTTACTAAGCTCACAGATTTTTTCCATCTTCTCCAAAATGAATAATCACTGTTTTTAATTTTTTTCCTTTTGCATTTACTACCTTTGAAAGCTTTTTCTTTTAAAGATTAATCATTGCTGTTATTTTCAAAATGTAAAGTTTTTCTTCAGCAAGTGCTGACAACTCTGCACATATGACAATATATTCTACTGTATAAATACTCTTTGTAAGAGACTGCTTGCACTCCTTCCATAAGCTTTGTTTGTGCCTTTTTACATCTTCCTTCTAGTTCTTCATTATCCCTTCATACGGCTGCAAGAAAACAGACTGGTTTTGTGTGTAATAAAACCAGGTAGGTCTCACTATCTCTCGCTCTGCCTCAAACAGCATTTTCCAATGCAATATTTTAAACTGTTTCTTCCCCAGTATGGGGATTCAGTTTAATGTGGGGGACAGTCAATAGTTCTTATCCTCAAGAGCAGCCCTGAAGTTGTTCTAATGCATTACACTTCACCCTTGAGCTTTCTATGGCAATGAAAAGCTCCTGTCCTTTCCCCATACGCAAGAACGGAACAGATTTTTAAACTGCCAGGTCTTTCTCCAGTGCTCATCGGAAGAATGGTTTGATGAAACTATTCTCACATGGGACTGCTATATCACGACTATTAGACAGCAGGACACATCTCTGAAGAAGGGCTGTAATACACACCCTGAATGGTTTTGTGCCTTGTTCCAGGCAGTAAATAGCAGTGGAAAATGCCAGGAAACTTCCTGCTCTCATGGGAATTCCTGCTAGTCTGGAGCCTGATCAGTGGATTCACTGGGCTCCTCATGGAAACTGTGCTCTTATGTTTCGGAGCCTGTGAGGACAGAGATAACAGAGTGGAGAGAAATCTGGAATTTGGGATGGCCAGGAATGAACTGAAGTCAGAGAACTAGCCCTGAGAAAGGACTAGAATGTAAATGACCCAAGCCTGAGGGTGGCCGTGATAATAAACACGTCTAGATGCACCTTCTTCCTCAGCTTCCCCACAACACTCAGACTCTGGGACATTACAGTTATCAGCCTGGCTGAGCTGGTTGCTCTGAAGAGAAAACAGCAGAGACTTCAATGGACATGTAACACTACTTAACTGTACACCTGATCCCACCAGCCAACCAACACACCCGTAAGGTCTTTGTTCTTAATGACTTTTTCAAAACACTTCAGAGCACTAAGTGTAACTATTACCTGATTTTGGATTTGGCAGAATTGTCTTTTAGAAACAAGCCAGTAAATTTCATCTTCACATCTCCCTTTTTGTTTGTTCTGCTGTTTCCAATCACTGCTTTGCTCCTACCTTCCATCAAGCTCCCTCTTTGCACCTTGTTTTCTCCATGTGTATAATTCACTTAACATCAGATGCACCATTTTATGCTATATACGCTTTCAAGACTTTTGCAGTATAAACACATCTTGTCAGTAACTTGAATTTACTGGCAATGTATTTACAATCTGACCCTGGAGTAAGCACTTTGTTTCTTTTTCTTCTTTCCAAGTTAAAACGGTTTGGGTTTTATATAGCAAATATTCTGTGTTGACTGCTTTTCAAACTGCCAGCCATCTGTCCATTATTAGCATCAGACCCTGACAACGGGAATATTTTGCTCATTAAATCATTGTTGAGCAAAGTGTTTAGGTTTTATCATTAAGAAAAAAGAAATGCTTTTCATGTTATGAATGGTTCTCAGGAGATATGTGCTACCATTTAAAGCCAAAGCTAATAGGGTCCTCAGAAATCACCCTGTTTCATGTTTCCAGCTTCAAAACCAAAGGAATGCAGGCCTGGAAAAGACTTGCTGGATCATCAAGTCTACTTCTCACAGCACCACACAGTACAATTCCTAGAGGCTTGGCTCATGTTTGGTTTCTTCGTATCAATTGGCAGCAGATGATCACTGTCATATAGGCTCCCGAAGTTCAACATACCAGCCTACAATCAAAAGGAATTGCAGATGCTCCATACAGCTGAATGGTAGAGTCAGTAATTTGTCTAAATATATCTCCAAAGTTTGAAAATAGTAGTGTAGCCAATGCTAAATACTGGACCTATCTCGGGTCTGACATAGAGGGGTCTCACCCACAGAACTAAGCTGCCAGTTACATTCTCCTTGCCCTCATGACTTCAGACAAAGGTGCCACATTTGGGCTCCTTGGCAAAGCAATGAGTCCAGCAGCATTCCTTCTGGAACAAAACTTCATGGGGTAGCTAAACTCTCTTTAAAAGAGATGGCATCCCTCCAGACAGGCCCTGAACCTTGCAATATAAACTCAGCAGTAGCCTTTTGCAGCCAGTGAATTTAAGAGGAAACATGTAAGCACTTTTACTGCTTGTGCAGAGGACCAGTCAATGGACCTTGTGTTCCTGCATGTATACCGTGAATCAGGACGGGTAATTTAAAGCAATGCCCACTTCTGTGAGATGAATACTCTGACCTCACTTAGCAAAATCAGCATATTGATTTCACATACCTGGCTCCACCAGCCAACCAACCCACCTGTAAGGACTTTGCTCTTAGTGACTTTTTCAGAACAATGCAGAGCACTCAATATTAGTATAACAGCAACCTTCAGTTGACAGCTCAGAGAGGCAAAAAAAGACCCATATAGTCTTATTTTTGAGAATGCATCTTTTAATACAAGGATGGTAAATAACTGAAGAAAGAAGCCAGCACTGCAGACTAAATGCAATGCTGGTTTTGCATCCAGTTGCTGTTCAGAGAAGCAATCCCACCTCCAAGTTATTAATAGTAGCAAAGTTTAATAATAATAATAAGAAAAGACATCTGGATGAAATCAGAAAGGAGCAGAACCACATGTGCACAGGGAACCCAGGCATGTCCCAGGCTCACTCACATATTTTAGTACAGAAAAGCCAGAGTATTTCATTGAGAGGGGAGGAGGAAACCAGCCAGAAAGCACTTGAAACCTGGAACTCTGCTACTTTTAAACTAAACATCAGTACATTTCTGCTTATCTCTTTACCCCTGCAAAGACAGCTTTTGCTGAATATCCAAATGTTAATGGAACAAGACCACAGGGAAGGCAGCCAAGCCAAGTATCCATGCCCAGAACGAGCTTTTCTCCTTGATTGCTCCCTTTTTTCATTTGTCCAATGTTTCCCAGCCTGTCTTTTTCTTTATTATGTAAAAAGATCATCCCAACATCCTTCTAATTCATCTTGACTTGTACAGCAGTCTCCCCCAGCCCTAGGTGCCTCCAAACGCATGTGGTTTGCAGTGATTAGACAGTGCAGATAACAATAGCTTCTCACATACAAATCCCAGTATGGATGGTCCTTGGCAGGGAAAGGCAGCTGCCTGCATTGCTCTGCCCTTGAAGAGGGAGGATGAGTCAAGATGGAGTAGCTCAGTCACTGGGACAACACCAACTTTCTTAGCTGTCCGTGAGCCAAGACATCCTTTTTGGCCACAAGAGTGATAAAGGCAGCACCATCCTGCACTGTCTTCCCTCCACTTGTCAGTTAAGTCCAGCAGACAGCCAAACACCATTGCTGTTTAGGAAGGCAAGGTTGCCAGCCAAACATATTACACAGGGTTGCTTGAGGGAGGCACCTTCTTTGTACCTGCACAGGAAGAGAGACCTGAGGCCAGCTGTGACCTGAAAGGTAGCCAGGGGAGGTGTTCCCAGCTCTCCCCTCCCTGGCTTGCCTGAGGGCAAGGCATCCTGCTACCGAGATTTTGGTGAGCTTGTCCAGTATTATACAACTTTGTGGAAGAATCTGAGAGAGCCCAGTGGCTTTCTGAATTGGTGCATTGACTGCTGTTTTAACAGCAAGCCCAAAAATGATGTTAAGGTCATCTTCCGTGCACTCGCTCAGCACAGTGAAAGTGAGCAACTGTGGGCTTTGCACACCAAGGAAACTGTTCGGAAGTAAGTTTTGTTTTCTGATTACCAGACCCTCATTCTAACAGCTGCTCTTCTTTCACATATTAGGAGACAAAAGCGGGTTTGTTCAGATTATCCTATGAGTGCGTGGTTCCAGTTGGGACGAGCTGTGGGCTGAGGTGGTCATACCCTCCTTAGGCTGACATCCACAAATGCACACAGATGCGAACTGGGGCTCTTGTAATTTCTACTGAAGGCTGCAACAGAGCATGAAAAATTCAAGATCCATGGGACCAGGAAGAAGGAACAAAAGCTGTGGAGATGGGTACCCTGTGGCAGGAAAAGCCCATCTGTGCTCCAGAGACTGTTTAAACACTTTTATATGAAGATGATTTCCACCACATTAAAGTGTTTTCCAGACTTCAGAGTTGCCCTACTAAGTCTGAGAATCAGCTTCTTCCAGGGTGTGTCAAAACCAAAGCCTCTGGGAACCAAGGTAGAACACCTCATTCAGCAGTCGCCCTCCCTCAGCTCTCACTGCAGGTAAAAAGCAGTTCTCTCCAGGAGCTATGGGATGGAGAAAAACTTGTGGACAATGATCCAAAGGAAGGCAAATGACCTGGGAATAGCCTAAGTATAGTCCTAGGATGGAGGAGGGAAGGCTTCATGGCAGAAAGAACCATGGGAGCAGGGAAATGCTTGAGCTCCATCCCTCTTTTGTTCCTGCCACCTCTCAGGTCTCCCTGTGCAGTGCCACAGAGAGGGGAGCTGCTTTGCAAGGATCCCAACCATCTGGCCTCCACCCAACCAATGTCACAGTAGCTATCAAAGTATTCATGCAAATGATTAAAAGAAGGAGAACTTATCACTCACTGCACAACCCCCCTAACATCATTTGGTTTAGCTGAAAAGAAGCAGAGAACATATGTCAATGTTTCTAGGGAAAGTCCAGGTGTCCATCGCATGGTCCCAAGCAGACAGGCAAGAATGTGTGCAGTCAGCTTTGCACCCCCTTGAGCTGAGCAGAGAGATCATCTTTGCTCTCCCACAGCCTCATCTCAAATGGCCATATTGTACTTTGCAGGTAGGATGAGCGATGCTCCTGTGGAAAGGGAGTGCTGAAATCCCCTCATCTCAGTAGAAATTCTGGAGCCACCGTAATGGTTTAGGGCCCTGTTGCAGGCTGGAAACCCTGTGTGCCAGGTTCTGCAGAGACATAGAAGGAATCAGTGTCCTTTCCTCTGTAGAGAGAGCAATAGTATGTGGCTGGACACAGGTAGCACATAAGGACAAACTAGGAAAGTAAGTGAAGACCAAAGTGTAAGAACTCAGACCTGCCCCAGAGGAAAGACAAGAAATTGCTTTGACACAGCAGAGGAGCAAGCAAGTCCTTCCTGCTGGAAAGCATGTTTGAGAACTCAAAAACTGCAGAGGGGAAATCCTCAAGACAGGAAAACAGCACAAGAGCCCTCTGACAGTACAAAGTTCTCATAGATTTACAGGGAAGCCTCTGTCCCTAGTGGATAAGAGTTTCCTCCATTCTCTTAAATATAGCAGTTTACATACCCCAGATTCACAGCTGGTAGCTCAGGAGCTAAAAATCTCTAGTGTTGCCTACTCAGCAGACTGCAGTTTTACCACTGTGCAAGTAAAAATCTATGAAAACCACCTCTGCCCTACAGCAGCTGGGGATTCACTGTGCCTCCACACTGCCCCTAGAAGTACCCACACACACTCAGCTGCCGTTCACCTCCAGCAATGGCGTGGCAGAAAGCCGGGAACCAGAGCTGGCTGTTAGCAGGCTTTGCAGACCCTCATGATCCAGGTCAAAGACTAACGTGTCCACCGACAGTCAAGCTATCTGGGACTGCTCTGTTCCTTACACTACATTGACGTGCTGGTCAGTGGGCTTTCTGCAGCAACTCCTATGTCTGGGTAGACAAAATTTAGGTGGGAGGGTGTATGCCTCAAAGAGACATCCTCTCTCTCAGATACTGGAGAGCTGACTGTTCCCCACATGATCTGATTTAGCAGTTGATCAGCACATCATGGGAAAGCTGCAAACTGGCTCCAGTGCAGGCATGTGAGTAAAAATAAGGATTTATGGTGCAGCAGACAGGAGGTGATTACAGTTTTGTCTCAATAGTTACCTGGGGACTAACAACCTTACACAGATGAAATGGTGAGACTATTAAAGCTGATTTACTGAAAATACTCCAGTAGTCCTCTGACAGCTGGACAGACAGGGACTTTGCTAGAATTGCTGGTCAGAGCAGTATCTGTCAGCACACTGCCAAGGAAATATGCCACAGGAATGGTGTCTGCTCTACAAGGGACTTGCAGAGCCTCCTAGAGCAACTTTGCTTGTAGTAAGTGGTTGGGTAGGATGAGAACAAGGAAATCTCTTTTCCTTTACATAATATCATCTTCCTACTTTCCCAATTTTTTCATAAATCCCATAATCATCTGCTAAATAAATGTACAGCCTATGAAGAAGCATTATTTGCATGAAAATAGGAAGGAGTATGAAAAGGAGGGAGTTATACTAGGAGGCTGCACAAGAAGATATCTGGCGACACACAGAAAGGGGTATCTCAACGACCTGGATTTTTCCTGGGGCAGATACTCACTGTGAACTTTCAGTGGGCACGGGAAACAAAAGCCACCAAGTTGCAGATCTAGATGGAGTTATCACAAACCACAGGCCCTAAGTCTCTTCTCTTACAACGGAGGGAATGCCTTTGCAGTAACTTCTTCCAAATAGCAAATAAATGTTTTCCCTGAATAGAAATACTATGGAAAACTGATCTCTTTCTGGGCCTGAAAATTCCATACAACCCTACTACAAATGAGACCAGAAAAAGAAGAACTCTGAAGAAATAGCATTAAGGTATGAGCACTCATACTTTTTTTACAAGACGTATCTAGTGTTCAGCTGCAACGCACAGCTGAAAAAAAGCTAATGTTTTTAATAATTCAGGAATGAAAATACACCACAACCAGAAGCTATTTAAATGGTTACATGGAAGTCGGTTGGGAGTGAAAAATAAATTTTTGTTGTAAATCTCAACCATTTTTCTAGTCCCTGCTGAACAAACCTCTCTGTCCCAAGTTTCTGAATATCAGCCAAAAGAACTCACTTCTAAACTCTGCAAAGGATCACAAATCGAAAGAGGCTGCCACTCCTTGGAAAGGCAGAATCAGAACAAAAGATTACCTTGATAATTGGAGAGATAGTCCTAACCAACATGAAATCTACTAAATTAAAGTACAAAGTAATAATACTATAAGGAGAAATTAAGTGTGGAGACAGAGAGAATGATTAGCTATGCAGTAACCGAACAGGCAACTGCACAGCATAAACTGATGAAGTCATAAACTCAATGAATCAACACTGTGATGCCACTGCAAACAAGACAAATTTATTTCTAAGATGATTTCACTCTTCTGAAATACTGTATTATTTTTGGGGCACCACAATTAAAATGATATGTAGAGAGCTGGAAAAAGTCCAAAGGACAGTAATAAGAATGATCGAGGTATAGAAAATATGTCCCAGGAAGAATAGATGAAGGAAGTAGATTTGTTTAGTCTACAAAAGAGAAGACTAAGGAGAGATGTAATAGCAATCTTCTCACATTTAAAAGGTCAGGAAGATGATGATTGATTGCTCTCCATGCTCACTAAGAGTAAGAGAAGAAAAATCAGTTTTACTCAAGGCAAGGCAGATTTAAAGGGGATATTAAGAAAGCTTTCTGACCGTCAGCTTATTTAAGTATTTCAGCAGGTGACCTAGGGAGGATTTTTATAGGAAGTCAGGCAAACAACCATAAGCACTATCTAGAAATAATTCCTCTGCCTAAGTGCAGAGTGAGGAAGAAGACCTCTGCAGGACCATTCCAGCACTACGAGACTATAACAAATCTATGATTTTTCACATTAACATTAGGCCCAGTAAAAGCTTAACACCTCCGGCTTCTTCAGCTTTAGAAAGGCTAAACTGACCTTAACAAGAGACAAAATTCCATCCCTGGGTCACCCTCACCTTCCTTTGCTGCTGAGTGCAAATCAAATTAGTATGTGTTTAGCAGATGAAAACTGATAAATATATAACATTCATGTAAATGAACTTGAATGCACACTTTCCTCTATGCCCATCAGCCCTGAATACCAAGCTTATCAGAGCCACTGGACTCCTAATGCCACATGCAGAGCGAAAACATGTTTGCAATACTATTACGGTGAGTTATACTCACATTTCTGCAGCCCATTTCTTAGTTCAATAATAAGGATCTTTGCTAAAATTTCTTTCCAGAAAAATGTTATCCTTTTGGATTCAGTCCTACTCTGGAAGAACAAACTGACAGGAATCTGAATGTCTTCAAATGTTTGGACACCCCCAGCCCCTGGAGCATTCAGGCCTATTAGCAGTCACTAGATATCCAGGTTTCTTGCCCCTGGAGATACTCCAAAGCATTCAACAAAGTTTGTTAGGCTCCACTGTTCTCTTAAAATCTACCTTTACATATTTATTGTGTCACCATAAAAACACTGCATCCCTTGGGGAAGAAAGACAAATAGCAAATAAATTCACAGGTTAAATTTAATTGAGAGGTGTTACCATCAGTAGGGGTGACAAAACACAAGTGGATTTCAAGAGATTTTAAAACACTGAGCACATGAGAACAAGCAAAGAGCCAGACTGGGGACAAAGGAAGCAAATTAATTTGTGGAAAATAACCAGAAACAAAGATCTGCTCTAGAAGGGCAGGAGCTGGAAGTGGTAGTACTGGAAAGGCTTAGGAATGGCAGCAAGCAGCAAATTGAGCTTAGAGACAGCAGGAGCTGTAAGGTGCTGTAAACCATGGGAATTAGAGCATGTGCTGTTGTTAGAGAGAAATCCCTCCCTTTTTTATGCTATACCAGGTAACAGTCACATAGCTTGGTCTCCTCTCTGGAGGGATTCCTCTCTGCACAGTCCAGCAACAAACCATTTGGATACTTGTCTTGGGCATTCCTGTAGAAAAAGAGACTGGTGTCACCCCATACCACCACTAAACCCATCCTTACTCCCACTTTCCTGGGCAGAAATGACAGACACATTCACTGTACCTCTCAAATTCCAGAGGAGCTCAAATCCTTGCAAGAAGTAGTAGGGTGAGGCACAGCACCCCTCTGCCGCACAGGGGGTGGGAAGGGGTGCCCTTGAATGCAAATGCGGCTTCTAGACACAGCCCCTGAGGACCAATCCCTGATTTCATTCAACTGCTACATGCATGAAGAAAACCTGTCTGACCCTTGCCTTCGCTTCACTCTTGCCTTAATAGTTCCAGCAGCCTTTTCCAATCCCCCTGCCAAAGGTCTTTCAATCTTAGTGCTGCCTGGACTCTGTTCAGAATCCAGACTTGGCACATTGCAAGCACCATAATCAACCATATTAGCAGCAAACTGGGGAGCTGTCTTGAAAGAAATAAAAATCATCCCTCCTGGTCTATAATGTTCCTTCACAGCACATGAATGCATGCAAGCGAGATCAAAACACTACTTAGAGGAGCGTATCACCGAACGAAGAGTCAGAGCAAGATGATTGAAGAAAGCCAACTCAATTTGCAATTGCACCCAGACCAAGAAATAAACGACATCATTATCAGCAAATTGAAAACAGATCAGGGGCTGAGCATTGACCTGAATCATAATAGGAGTCCAATGCTGCTCACAGAGAGCATGGGTCTGGGGGAGTTCAGAAAGGGTTTGTCATGATGATAGATGTTGTCCCCAGATAGTTATCCTGTGGTATTAAGCTGCTCAGCAAATGCACAGAAAGCCTGATAGGAATTTTATGAACGTTGGCTATCCGTGTTCCAGCAATACATCACCCTTTAGCCATCACAGCCGCAGGATATCCCCCCCCCCAGCAGAAGGGTGCTGTGCCTCCAGGCGGGAAAAGCAGCTAGACAAGTCATTCAGTGTTTCCAGGCTACTTGTATGCTGCAGACAGATGTCAGCTGGTGTCACTTGTGGTTCAAGGATGTGGGTCAAAGTCAGGGCTGATTTACCAAAGAAGTTCACTGGGTGTTATCAAAAACAAGTGCTTCAAGGCCACAGGTATTTAAATAACTGCCTCAACAGCTTGGGGGAAACAATGCCTGAAATCAGAACATTTTTGAGTGGAGGGTGGGATTCCTCTGCCTGTCACAGACGCTCTGTGATGATATTCAGCAGGGATCCATCCAGTGCCTTCACCACGGATGTTAATGAAATCCCACCACAGGCCACCCACAACACCTTCCTTCTCTGTATGTGGTTCTCCCTCTTCTTCAGCCTAGGCAGTTATTGTTCAGGTTGTTGATTGTTTGACAAACACAGAGGTAAGCAAAATATGTTTGAGAATTGGGGGTTTTTTGGCAGAAAATACTGATTTTCACAACATTATTTATCGGTAATTGTTGACATAATGCTATAAATATACATTTCCCCAACTTTCCTAAAATTGAAAATTGTGGGAAAGCACACCAAAACTTTATCATTTTCCCCTTAGGAAAATGCTTCTTCTACCCAGACCTGCTTCTGCAGATACCAGCTCCACAGCACACAGAATGAGATGAAGCTAAACAATGACAGTTCAAGGAAATTCAACTCAGAATCCCATTCCCATGATAGAATAAATGTACAACATTTACAGAATGTTACAACAGGCAGAATGTAAGATGTCTGAGTCTGTACAGTACTGCAGGCATCCCACACCTTAATGCCTGTCTGCCCCACCATCCTTCCAAACCCCCGGTGCATGGACCTCATCCTCTCCCAGCCCAAACCTTGATGCAGACCATGCAATCTGTTTCAATTCACAACCAAGGCTTGCAGAGCTGCCAAATCAGCCATTTCCTTGCCAGGTCCATACATTCTCATCCTGAAGGAAAGTGGAAGCTGTAGATTACAATTCATAGAATCATAGAATAGTTAGGGTTGGAAAGGACCTTAAGATCATCTGGTTCCAACCCCCCTGCCATGGGCAGGGACACCCCACACTAAACCATGTCAACCAAGGCCTCATCCAACCTGGCCTTGAACACTGCCAAGGATGGAGCATTCACAACTTCCCTGGGCAACCCATTCCAGTGCCTCACCACCCTCTCAGTAAAGAATTTCTTCCTTAGATCCAATCTAAACTTCCCCTGTTTAAGTTTTAACCCGTTACCCCTTGTCCTATCACTACAGTCCCTGATGAAGAGTCCATCTCCAGCATCCTTTTAGGCCCCCTTCAGATACTGGAAGGCTGCTATGAGGTCTCCACGCAGCCTTCTCTTCTCCAGCCCAAACAGCCCCAACTTTCTCAGCCTCTCTTCATACGGGAGGTGCTCCAGTCCCCTGATCATCCTCGTGGCCCTCCTCTGCACTTGTTCCAACAGTTCCATGTCCTTTTTATGTTGAGGACACCAGAACTGCACACAATACTCCAAGTGAGGTCTCCCGAGAGCAGAGGGGCAGGATCACCTCCTTCGACCTGCTGGTCACGCTCCTCTTGATGCAGCCCAGGATACGGTTGGCTTTCTGGGCTGTGAGCGCACACTGAAGCCAGCTCATGTTCATTTTCTCATCGATCAACACCCCCAAGTCCTTCTCTGCAGGGCTGCTCTGAATCTCTTCTCTGCCCAACCTGTAGCTGTGCCTGGGATTGCTCCGACCCAGGTGTAGGACCTTGCACTTGGCATGGTTAAACTTCATCAGGTTGGCATCAGCCCACCTCACAAGCGTGTCAAGGTCCCTCTGGATGGCATCCCTTCCCTCTGGCGTATCAACCGAACCACACAGCTTGGTGTCATCAGCAAACTTGCTGAGGGCGCACTCAATCCCACTGTCCATGTCAGCGACAAAGATGTTGAACAAGACCGGTCCCAACACCGATCCCTGAGGGACACCACTCGTTACCGGTCTCCAGCCGGACATCGAGCCATTGGCTTCAGAAAACAGTGCCTGAGAGAAGGCATCCCTTGCCCTGCTGTAGGACGTCTATGGGGCTGGTCTGGAAATGATGTGACCCACAGGGACCCTAGGGCTCAGCCCAGCTGCCCTTGGAGACCTCATGTAACAAACATGGCAGAGCCTGTGCGCTGCCACTGTGCTAGCACAACCCCTTGATTTGAAGGTGCGGTGCAAAACAGGGCTCCCATAGCATCACTACATCAGAAGACACCTTAATGCTCGCAGCAATAACTCTGCTCTGGACTACGTGATTTGTCACATCCATGCTTGAACAACTACACATCTCCACATCCTGCAGCATCACTGAGCTGTGAGGGGAGAATTAACTGCATGGAATAGGGTATTTAATGCAAGTTAGCTCATTAGCCCAGAGCATACAAAGAACTAGCGATACAGTCACCATAGAACATCTCTTAGACCTACCTCCCAGTCTCATCAGCACTTGGCAAACACTCCATCTGTCAGTGAGAAGTCACAAATAGTCCCACAGTCTCAGAACCAATTTTCTTCCTTTGTCCTCAAAAAAAATCTTGTTACCTTTGCAATTCAGTCAGAGGAAGTCCCTGAAATCTTGAATTCTGACATTATGCATCTCAGTCTAAAGAGGCTGGGTGCATAACTCCTTTGGGCATCTCTGAAAACCCAGGTTTCCTCTGCAAGAGGGGCACTTCTCTAGAGAAGGGAGGAAAGGCTGATGTCATCCAGGCAACTCTGAACATCAGGAGTTCTGGATTCAGTTCCTGGCAGTTTGTTTTTCCTTCTCCTGTTGTACTCAAGCACTCTTTAATTTAGCTTGAGTGACGATTCCCGTCTCAGAGGTGCTTGGGGAGCAGTCAGCAGCAACCCAGTAATAGCACACCTTCCCCTTGCTGATAAGAGAGCATAAGGGAATT
The DNA here is from genome assembly GCF_963264785.1 of Psittacula echo. Lineage (NCBI taxonomy): Eukaryota > Metazoa > Chordata > Aves > Psittaciformes > Psittacidae > Psittacula > Psittacula echo. Next base: position 19,667,132 of record NC_137743.1, on the reverse strand, counting down.
GTGCTGTGAAGCACCCGCCCTGGAGAAGGAATGCAGGTAGCCTGCAATGGATCAAGCCCAGCTTTTTCACTCTTCCCTTCCTCCCCCAAAATATCATGATCGGTGAAACAGCAAAACCTTCCCTTGCTGGTGTTATTCATTTGACAGATGAAGTTTGCCACTTTGGCTAGAACAGCACACACTCACAACTTATGCACATAACACTGCCTTCCTACCTACCATATTTCCTTAGCCAGATGGGAAACCAATTGCCACAGGGGATGTCCCTCTGCGCTCTGGGTTTGAGAGGCTCACTCAAGAATCAACTCACTTCAAAAAGTAGGGTATTTTCCCTGCTATGGTTTTTAGGGCTAAATTCAGCATCTGTCTAAGGGCAAAAGGCACATGGCCACAATATAAGACAAACGGGAGCACCTTTGGCCCTGGGTGGCACAATGATGGCTCTGAGGGCACCGGGACAGAGCACCCCGGATCCACACCAGCTGATGGATGGTTGGAGAGTACCACGGAACATTTAGAGCCAGGCCTCACGGTTCGTAAAACAAAATGCTTCAACAGTAGGCTTAGCACTTTTAATTTGGAAAACATTGAACACAGCAACTCCAGAAAGGAGAAGGCTTAATTTCTAACTCCCATGAGACAAAGCAGCCCTGACACTGCAACACGGTCTTTCCCGAGCTGCTGAATTTTTCAGCTAGCCATGTAGTAGGGAAGTGGTTCAAGGCCAAAGAGAGTCAGGGACTCCTGGTTCCTCTTCCAAACATGTTTTTATTAATGTGGGCAGGACCCTGCAGAGCACCATGGCCTTGCATGAGCACTTCCAACAGTAGTAGCTGCTTAAGCAGCCAAGTCAATTTTACATGACTGACTGCAGGCACTACTTTATAGCAGGATATAGGAGGGTAGAACACATACATGGCACCTTTGTGCATTTCCCAAAGCAATTGTCACAAACAACTGCACATGGGAGGCAATCTCCAATCAAGTGGGACAGATGCTGGACCCCAATGCAGGACAAGGTGTGGTGGAAAACCTCTGAAGCTTTCACTAAACTTACATTTAGGCCCCCGATTTTTGGTCATTAAAGCATTTACCTGTTATAGTGCCAGTGTATGACTCTGACAGAGTGTTTGGCAGAAATGCAAGAGTTTTAGGGATGAAAAACTCAAGATGATCTTTCAAGAAAAGCTGGAGAAAATGCACCACTTACTGCCACAGCCCACCTGCTCTATTTCCTTATCGGCAAGCAAAGCTGCTTTGTAAGTATTGAAGGCGATCACTCTTTCATACCCCTGGAATATGTTTGTTCAGGACATATGTTGGCAAGAAGGTAACCATTCCCCCACCCTTTTTTTAAATATTTACATTTTTTCACTTTTCTCTCTTCGTTCCTAAACTTACCATTGAAATTACAGGGAATGTGTGGAAAATTGGACATGATACCATTACTGAGAGCTAACTCCGAAACATTCACATCACTGTTTCTTTCACATATGCCTGTATTTTGGAGTCCAGAGCAAGTAGTGCGCTCCGAAGGGAGTGGTAGGATTAACTCAGAAAATGTTGCCTCCAGATCCAGCATCCTCTAATGCTGATATTTCCAAAAGCACAATCAGACCACAGAAACATTTCCAGCCAAGCAGAGATGAAGTAACAGACTTGGTCTGGTGCTGTTTGGCTTCAGTAACTACCAATAAAAAACAAGAATGCAGAATGGTCACAGGCCTGCTGATAATTTTGGATGTTTCAATTTGTGAAACAAGCTCCATGTTTCTGTCATGCCTAGCCATGGAACAATAAACAGACTGATCTAATTTCACTGCTGCTTGGCCTGTCAGTTTGATTTGTTCTCAGGTGTTATAGGTTACATACTGCTTAATGGAGACATTCAGCAAAGCAGAAACCCAGAGTGCTCCATGAGCTAACGACAGCTTCCTAAGGATTGAAGTCTCATGGTAGTTGCAAGCTTTTCCTGAAGTTGCAGCATGGTTTCTCCTGAGCCCTCTTTTTCTTTTTTTTTGGTGGGGGGTAAGTTTAATGCCTAATGACTTCAGCTCCCTGAAGTTCTGCCCTTTGCTCAAAGCATTAACAAGGTCTTGGCCCTCTCTTCAGGCACGTATGTTCACAATACATATTGGAACATTGCTGCCTTTGAAAACTGTGCCTTCCTGGTAAATTTGGATTAAATTAATTGCCACAGTAAAAACACAGGATGGGAGAAATCAAAAGAAATTCATACATGTGTAAATGGATTAACTGCACAACCTTTGTTTCCTTAGGAAATCGGAGTGAAAAGATTCACAGAAAAGAGTGGAAGTTACTGACAATAAGGATGAGACTAGAAAAAAATCACAGCCAACCTGAGCAGCCAACACATCACCCAGTGAATAAAGGCAGTGTATGTGTTTTCTACATCTCAGCTGAGTCTGGTGAGGTGTTCTACTCCTTGCAGAACAGATTCGACTTTAATTCGTTGCTTGACATTATTTTTATTGTTAACCTGGATGGCCCTGGAAACAAAAGGGTTTAAATTACAAAAAAAAAAAAAAAAAAAGGTTCAGAGACTCAACTGGCTTTGTGAACCTATAAAACAGTTTGCAAGGTTCATAAAACCTCAAAAGCCAGAAAATCCTCCACCCCTGATTTCCTCCTTACTTCACCTCCAGTCTCACTTCACTCACTGCAGGATCTTATGAGCTCCCTCTTCTAATGGACTGTAACTTTTACACCTAGAGGTGATTACATTGCCTATGCTCATTCTTGACATCTCCACACTGGACTGGAGCCTGCACTTGAGCAGAATCCCCCATGATCCTAGTCCTCCTGTTTGCTGGCCAACCATGAATGAGCACTGGTGGAGTTGCTTGGTTTTGCTCTGGTGCCAAGCATTTGTTTGCATAACAGCATATAAGTCCCTATTGCATCATTCTCTACTTGTCTTTTACATTCTGCTGAATGAAGAAAAATCCTGTTTAGATCCTGGGCAAGAGTAGTTCATCCTCTCTGCAGCACCCCCAGCTGGGTACCAAGTAATTTGGAGGAAATAGGAAAGCTTTATATTTTAATCCATGGGGCAAGCCTGAAGCAGCCTCCACCTCCTAAGGGCCACATTATCTGGCCCAGAATATTTTCAGAGGGAAATAATTGCCACTTGAATACAGCCTTTGAGAATACTTCCAGAGCCCTGAATTCCTGGTAGATCCCGTGATATAGGTCCATATGTCCCATTGCCTGTGTAGGCAGTAGTTGTCAGCTCAGGCTGCTGCCAAACCCCAAGCAGCGGGTTTCAAACCTCTTATAGGAAACATGGTGGAGCCACTGCACTGAAAATGCCCTTATCATTTTTTCTGCCTGACATCACCACAAAGGCAGATGAGGTCTGGAGGCTGTAAAGAGCAGAGGGTCTGGACACACAATGAATACATGAATACATATATTGCAATTTCAGGGGCTCATGCCCACAGCTTTCTCAATCTACTTGTAAAAGGGCTTCAACTGAAGGCTAAGCTTTGCTTTACCCTTCATGTAAATCTGAATGGTGCCCGTTCAGAGAGATTCCAGATGGAGAAGGCCCATCTGCGCATGGTGCTTTGTGTCAGCATAGCAGCAAAGGCATCAGCAGTCGATCTGGTGACTCTTATTCATCCTGATAAATACAGCAACTGCTGTCTCAATAGGTACAAAGCAGCTCTCTCACTGTGTTTTGCTGTGAAAATAAGAGAATATTTTTCCATCATTACTCTTTCAAGGACATTGCTAGACACAGACCACAGAATTTGGTCCTGTCTCTGGCAACTGGTGGAAACACTCTCAAGGGCCATCATCAGTGATTGCTGCAGCTTAGGATGGGGGCACTGGTCACCTTTGAGCAACGTTCATACATGGGGCATGTGGTGTGCAGATACATTAGAAATACAGCCCCTGAGCCCAGCTTCTCCTCTTGAGGGCAATCTGGACTGACAGGAGAATTCAAGCACTCCTGTCTCAGCCCTCCACACCATTTTGACAGCTCCAGGGACTGCAAAGGAAGCCTGTAAGGTAATGCTGGGGGGGTAGACAGAAAAAAGGCTGACTCACCAATGAGAATGTCTAGCCCAGACTGAGAATATCAAAGTGAAAACAATGAAAAAGGAGAATAAAATACCTCCCACTGAATGCTAATAAAAATGACCTGCAACCCTTGAACACAAGCAGGACTGCAAACTTCCCTTAACTATCCAAAATAAAACCAAGATCTTATTAATTTTATTAAAATAAGAAAAATGCACACATTGTTATGAAGAAGTTAACAGGAAAAAAGTTTCAGGTCAAATAGCAAAAGGTTAGCAAAGATACTGGCAACTGAAAAATGGCTCTTATAGCAGAAGCTGTGCCATCCATAGAAGTGCTGCTGGGTCTGCAACCTGCAACATGGTGCAGTGTTCTGCCCCTGTCCAGGGGTAACCACTGCTTCTGGGGGAGCCCATCATGTGACTACCATGCACAGAGTGGATACTCACTGCTGGAAGCAGGAGGCAAAGGCACAGAACTTAGGGTTTTCTACACCACAGAAGGCTACAAAGACTTTTTTGAAACAAAGCTTTACATATGTGCTATGCAGCTATTGTTTAGAATGTGATGGAAATACTAAATAAATCAAAAACTTTGCAGTAAACACTTGGTAATCAGTCTTGATGAACAGAAGCACAGTTTTAACTGGGATTTAATTGATGTGTTAGTCATTTACTGAATATACATCTTGCATTAATGGTGGTGTTTCCTTTTCCCACAAAGCACATTCAGTATTCCTCAAAAGACAAACAAATGCTTCTAAGTCTCTTGAAGAAGATCCAGAATCCTTCATGCACAGCAGCTCCCATTGTGCCTGAAAAAAAACCCTGAGCTGTTCAAAACATGGTACTAATCACAACCACTGCCAGCAGTCACAGACCTTTATCCAAATACGGAATTTTAACTCACCAAAACAAATGAGTTACTTATGGAAAAGGAACCCCCCATTTTGCAACCACCACATCCAAATAGGCAGACAGACTCTTTCTGTAAACCAATATGGATAAGTGGCTGAAATTTTCCTAAGCTGCTTTTAAAACATGGGCTTTATTTTCAGTTCAGCCAGAAATGACCTTGTGTGACTTCAGTTTTAGTCTCTCCTCATCAGTCTGCAAATTATTATTCTGTAACAGGCAGGAGGACCTCACTCATATTACCAGTATGCTATAGCCAATGTGTTCTTTCTTGGAAAAGAACAAGGCTGCCAGAGTCTAGGGCTAGAGCATGAGAGTACTCAACGAGTTACATTCATTCCATAGCAAGAAGAACTGAGAATAAATAAACAATTCTCAAGTCTATGACTAACTGAAGCTGTAAATTTCAAACACTTATTACAGAGTCATAGCTTAGTAAAACAACATGGGATATCAGAGGGTAGGTAACCTCTAAAGAAGGACTTGTGCTCTGGGGAAAGTTTTAAAACAGAACAGGATGAAGTTTATGTGCCTTTTTTCATGTGGTTCTTATAATTAACCAAACTGTCACAGAAAATCATCCTAGAGGTCTGGATTCAGTCCAGCCTTCTCCAACACACATCCCATCATCCTTTCCACTACAGATGTAACCATACCATGTTCGTTAAATAATTAGAACTGGTGGTCAAATTTTCAACATTTTTTTTCCTATCCTCTCTGCTTACAAATTTCCTCTAGGCAGATTGTGGGGATCTACCCCTTTTTTCATTTAATGGAGCCAAACATAACTTTTCCCAAGGAACCAAAACACCAGGTGATTCCCAAACTGTTCTTGACACATGTCTACCCACTGTAAGTAACTTACTGCTGAGTCTTCGTGCCCGGTCATTTGGGGCAAACTGCACGATTTCTTATCACTGACTACATGATCTTATTTGATCTAAACACCTTTGTTCCAAAGTTAAGCAGCAGAACAAAAATCTGTTTCTTGGCCAAACACACATTGGCCACAGGCTCAAAAATCACTCTCCATTAATAATGTAAATCTTCCCATGTGCAACAAATTGCAAAACAGCAAAAGGAAACTACACGAAGGGACCAGGTGGTAACTTAGCTTCTGATTCAACCAACTGCTTGCAAACAGGTTTCAGCTTTACAAACACTTCTCCATACAGTCCTAAAGGGCAGCCACAAGGGGCTCTTGGGGTTGTATTTTTGTCCAAGGTATTTAGGTGTTCAGACCTGAACCCTGGCTTGTTCCACTATGAAGATCCTCATGAAGGGAACCTGCGCGTTAGAAGGAGGCTGAGGGCAATCTGAAGTCTGAGAAAGTTTAGCTCTGCATACTAGGTATTGTTCACCAAAGGTCATGGTTAATCATGTCCAAAACATTTTCAAACATCTCAATTATAAGAGCATCTGGGATGAAAACGTACATCAAGAGAAATGTTGCACACATTTTCCTCATTTTCTTCTTCTCCCTACATTGGATTTCTCAGGTTCAATCAGTGAGAAAAATCTGTCTGGGTGAAGAAAGATGTAAACACATATGTTAATCTATGTAAATATCTGGAAAATGCCTACTCTGTATATGAAGTTAGCAACTGAGATGCAGTCAATGACTGCACTATTTGCAAGCAAGAGAACAACCTAAATTGTCTATTCATTGCTATCTTGATATATATAATCTTAAAAGAGGTCTAATGGAACACCAAGATATTTGTAACTTTGTATTAGCCAATGGTGCAGCTGAGTTGTATGAATAAGATCTTAAAATAACAGGCTGATGATGGTTATAGCCACTGCTCAGCATGCTCAGTTTGGTGCAGAAGACAACTGTGCCTCCAGCTCTAGTTGTAGTGTATAATTGCAGAAACAAGACAGGAAAGATTCACCTTGTTCATGAGTCAGGTTGTTGCCTTTCTATACACTGACAGGGCTATTTATTTTGATTAGACAGAGTAGTTTGAAAGAGCAGCTAACACCCATGCTCTCATTCTTCGTTTTGGTTTTTATTCACGTTGGCAGCTGTAGATGCTCAGTGTGTTTTCCAGGTATTCACATGGAAGTGACTGAGACATGCCAAATTTACCAGCAGCTTCTCATTAGTGGCTCTTCCTTGATTATGACATCTGGTGAGTTTGATGACAATAACAGAAGAAAAATGTGAAGTTCAGTCATTTGGAAATGACTTAAGTGGAGGTCATTTTGCACAGTATGATGCTGAAATGTTAGGAATGATTGAGGCCAGATTTATAGCTCAAGCAGTCTTGCATCTGCATTTCATTTGTGAACAACCAATACAAAAGAACACCTTTAAAAAAAAATCTTAATCATTTCCCAACTGACCAAGAGCTCTGAATATTCTGTCAGCAATATAATCTAGACCACGAAGTTGTTCTTGTTGAAAGGAATTTCCAGAGTATTGTTATATGGCTAGTCCAGTAAACTTGTACTAGTCAAGACTGTCAGTATCCCAATTTTGGCTCTACAGAATGATCTTTGATCACTGGCCAGTCAGAGAGATTCCTATAATACTCCTGGAGAGGATAAGGAGACCATTCACAAACTTTTGGCTATGAAGGACTCATATCTGCCCTTGTTCAATAACTGTCATTCTGCCGATTGGCCTGCCATAGTTTCTCCCCCAGTATTGCCCACAGGTCAGCATGAGAGAGAATCATGTAGAAATAGAGGAAGACCTGAGAACTTGGTGGCTAGGTTGTTCCCAAATTAACTACCTTTCCTTTCATTTGCAGTGATGCTTTCAGAGTACTGGATAGTTGAGGAATGTCTGATCAGTTTATGGCACAGAGAGCACAATCTGAGCTCAAACTGTGCTTAATGTTACCCAAAGAGTCTCCTTGCATAACAGATCAGAAGGCTCAGTCAAAACTATTCTATATAACACACTTGATACGTTCTATATAGCATACTGTCACACACAATCAAAAACGGCCCAAGGAGCTCAGGTTTATGAAATAAATGAAACCATCTTATGAAGACAGTGTACAATGCACAGGCATGTATTGCTTTACAGTGAAAGTTAAACTCCTAATCAAGTGCCTAATCACTGAGTGCTTAGCCACAAGACACAAAGACGCACTTAAATGTCTCTCATGTCCTTAGAAGGACAAAAATAATAGTTCTTGCCTGACGATGCAGCTCTCATTGTTGCACACCATGTAAGGCAAGGTGATAAGACAAAAGTTTTATCCAAGATACAGTAGATAAGCAAGCAGAGTGGAGACATTTCTAAAGCAGTTGAGGAATCATTGACGACAAAAGGAGGTTTTCATGTTTTTTGCATGCATCTGAAGTCCATGGTTGGATCATAAACCAAGATGCTCTGATTAACTTCAAAATCCCTATCTGCCAGTGTTACAGCCTTTGAGCTAGGAATCATCTTTGTTACCTGTTTGCCAGACCCTCCCACATGCTGGTGGGGAAACTGGATGAGTTTTGGTAGAAAACTTGACAGATTTTTCTGATGGGTTGCTGTACTCCCAGAACTATCCTTCTCCCCACTAACAAAGTCCAACACTGCATTTGCAAGAAGCAATTGGAAAGTATGACATTCCAGCTATCACCCCTTCTCACTGTATTTTTCCTCTGCTATAAGCAGGAAGGCAGAATACATTGACTGCAGTGATGAAAGTTCAACAGACTGGGGAAGGAGGGTTCTTTGAACAGCTGCCTATTGCTTTTAAAGTAAATAGGTTGCTCTCTGGTAAGGTACAAAGTGCATATAGTAAGGTAAGAAGGTCTGTCTATATTTACTTATAAACCAGAGTTCCCCTCTGCTCCAAAGGATTTGCTATCTCCTTTTGGCACCATGGTCACACAAGATTCACTTTCCTGTGCTGATGGGGAGCTCCAGCTGGGGACACCAGTTTGCTCTGGAGACACTGTGAGCACAGGGGAGCCTGTGCTGGCTTCCCAGGTACCTCTTCCACCATACTGCCCTGGTCCTGTAGCTATCTTCTGCAGGGAAACCGGCAGTGAGAGACACGCCTTACATCAGCGCTGCAAGTGGCTTGTCATCCACAGGCCATTAATGAAATGATATCAGTTCAGGAGCTAAACAAGCAACCCAAAAGCTCATGAGCAGTTCTTGCCCACTGGCCAAAAGCTATTCCCTTTGGCAGGACATCTCTATGTGTTGCTTGAGCACACCATAGTTTGTCTGCATCCTCCCTTGAAGCTACCAATATCTACCATGGCACCTTTGGGCATCAAAAAGGAATAGAGCACTACACAGCACCCCAAAAACAAGATTAAAGATGTAACATCCTATACACTGACTGACATGAAAAGGGATTTTACTTCACACAATGCGAGGGACATTAAATGCATATCTTAATAGGCACTTAAAAATGTGGACTCATGAATTGGCAGTGATAGGACATACTTGGTAAGTTTTATGCAAATAAAACAAGTGCAAAACAACAATCAATCACAAGTAATGCAAAACAGCCTCCTCTTCCTTGCAACAGGCTAAAGGGATCCCCCCTGTTCCGAAACATGCAAAGAGAAACAAAGTCACAGTCTGTAAAAACAAGCTTGCTGTACCTCAAAGATCTTGTGACCTAGTAATATTTGTAAAGCACTTTGAAGATAAGTGGCGCTCTTATAACACTACAAATGCCTGCTTGAATCACAAGTTGCAATTGCACATGCTGAATGCAGTGAACAGAATAGCTAAGAAAGATCCTGATCTCGTTTTGCCAGACTGACTCTGCTCACTGAGATTAATGCCTCCGTTTTGTCCTCATGAATCTTTCTGGGACAGTCTCCAAGTCTAAAGAGAAGTTCTCACGTCTGTACCTGTGATAGACTGCGCCACCAGCAAACACCCGTACGCAGAGCCGATCTTGCAGGGAGCGGGACATCTTAGCTATGGACATCAGTATTGCTGAGCTGCAGCCCGAAACATCTAACTGAACTGATTCACATAGTTTGGTCTCCAAACAATATATTAATTATTCAGGACTGCTTGTGTGGGACATCATTTCCCAGTTAGACCATGATCCACTAAAACACAAAGACCTACTTATAATTAAACTTCAAGGCAGACCCTTAGAGTCAATAGCTGGTCTCCTATGATCAAAATTAGAATAGAAGTGCTTTGCTGAATCAACGGTGATTAGAGAGAAAGCAACAACCTGCAGTAAAGGCAAAGGCCCCAGAAAGACACTAGTTTTTGGAAAACAACTATTAGCAAACATGAAAAATTACAACGTCAAGATACAAGAAGTAATTATCTATACACAAAACTGCAATATGAGCCCTGTATAACTATGAATAAAAGGCTTTGTGAAACTGGCCGTTTTTCAACACTTAGATGCATGTGAACAAGTTGAAACATAAATCAAAGATATAAGCCAGGAGTCCTCATCACTGTTACTAATAGTCTTTTTAGAATCTGGACTGGACAATACCTTTCAAATAAAAGATATTTCCATAACAAACACTGTTTATTTTCTTCTACTTCCCTATTGGCAAAGACACCAACCAACAATTCATTTTTCCACTGGTTTCAAGTTTTCTGGCTGCCCTTTCTGATTGTAAACATCAGTGGAAAAACATTTATTTGTTTGGAAGTACTCTCCTGGGGAGACTGATAAAAGCTATTTTTCAGAAACCTGAAGCATAGGCCAAATTTGAGAAGAAACTACCTTGGTGTTGCCAAGTCTTGTAATCTTAATCCTACCTCTTCAGGGCTTTTTGTCCAGAGTGTTAAAAATAAATGGGAATCTTGGATTGTTTTTAAGCCTCACTACTTGCTGAAAGAAAAGTTGTGAAAGCACCTGACCAGCTCTACCCCAATCTGCTCCCTCACCCCAGGCAGCAGCAGCATAGGGGCAGCCAAGAGGCAAGGATACTCCAGACAGGAAAGATGAGATAGGTTTGCATCAGTGCAAACTTGGACCATGGTGTTGCTGTGAACACGGTCATTGGCACTGAACACCAGCCTGGCTGCTGGTCACACTACAAAGAACCATGATTTGTTCCATGTTTCCAGCCATTTTGGTGGATTAAAAAAATAAAAAGCTAGAAAATGTCACAGACAGATCTGCTCAAATTTCATAAGCTGAATAAAGAGATGACACCACCTGTGGCATTTTTGGTTTGAGTTTTTTGGGTTTGGTGGGCTTTTTCTTTTTTTTTTGAGAATAATGATTTTGAAGAGAAAAACTGAACTCCAGGTGGCTGACTCTTATTAACAGAGGTGCAGGATTAACAACATTAATTTCTCTTTGAAAATGCATATATTCACCAGGAGTGAAGGGGGTTCATTGCTCATCTTCCTTATGACTTTGTAGTCTACAGTAGACAAACTCTGCAACTTCGTAGGTTTCTCTTCATCAAGCAAGAGCTGAATGTCAGTGAAACACTTGCAACACCTCTGACAACAGAAAAAAGGCCTGGCTCCATACGTGAACAGGTGATAAAGATTTAACATGTGGTGTTTTCCTGTTCCTATTGTCTTCATCACCTAAGTGTCCTTGAAGGAAACCAGCCTGTAGCCAATATTAATTTAGAGGACAGGGATTTCTGTGTGGCTGTTGCCCTAAACATTCATCAGCCTTTGGCACCTCTGCCCAGTGCAGCAAGCAAGGCAAAGCAGATTATTCCTTCCTGTCAGTTATGTCATGGAGCAGTTGCACTGAAAAAGCATTTTCTATCCTGTTAGTTTTAACTTTTTTCCCACCACAAGTCCTGTTTTGAGACATCTCCTCTCCAAGTAGATGATTTCTGCCTGAAGTTTATCCTGTGTGGTCTCTCCTGCCAAATTCTTTTGTAGCCGAAATTTGTGGTTAATCAGACAAGGCATTCGAATAGCTCACATTTGGAAAAGCCATCCTTGCTTTCCTTGGGAACACACAGCTTACAAATATCTTGTCTTAGGAAGTTCATGGTTTTCATTTGCTTGCCCTCACGGAAACCCCTGGGCAAAGCGGTGTGTAAATTTGTGAGTGATTCTGCAGTGTTTGCTACAGTCTTTCCGAAACTACTGAAAACTCTGAACTCCCTATTCTTCTCTGTATGCAGAGGCAAGAAAATTCAAAAAAGCTTAATCTTCTGGATGGGAAAGCTTTACCTGAACCTTTCAAACTGCATGAAGGAGAGTTTGGTACCAGCCTGCTGTGGGAGCAGAGTGCTGCATTCCGCAAGTTCCTTGGACAATCCCAAACACAAATGGTCTCCAGCTGGGAAGGGCTGGGGAAGAACCAAACCCTGCTTGTTTCATTTCAGATGTGTACACAGCCTACTTTTCATGGACAGGAGGGTGATTAGGATGCTGCTGGGATCTGGAGCACACCACAAAGTAATCTTGTCCTCAGCTGTAAGCATGTGGCATTTCACACTACAAGCCCAGACAATGGCAGCGATTGCCTGATACTCAGATTAGCAAATCAGGATCCCAAAGTCTTCCTGCTGAGCTTGGAAGCCAGTTGTTAATAGCCAGGCTTTGGTGATTTCCAGATGGTATGGCATGAGCTGAAGGAGGCTGATTACAAGTAAACTATTTGCAATTATTAGAGAAATTATTTCCATCAACGGACAAAACAGCAGTTTGCCACCAGGCTCCACGAGTTCACTGGATAGAGAGAATATCCATCATTCTGGGCTTGCCATTCCTTAGGAAGCGATCTACTCTTGACCAGTGTTTACCCAGTTCACTTGACTTATTTCAGCCCAACTGAAGATGCCTAGAGCAATCAGCATTCAGACAGCATCAACTGTGTTTACCATTTCCCCAGCATGATCCTCATATGCTTGATCACATAGCATTTATACACCCATTGCCACTTGACTTGTAACAAACAAGAAAAGCTAAAAGAACCATTATAACAGCATGGAAAAGCTCCCAGTGTAGCCAGTGTTAAAATACAGGTTATGGAGTACTGCTCTACAAAGCATCACACAGGAAGGGTAGGACTAATTCGACAGCTTCTTGCTATTTTCTTCCACCTCCATTGCTCAGCATGGGCTCTTGAGTCCTGCTGTCTGCACAGTTCTATTACTTTCACCTCTCTTAATTTATCCTGCTCACCACTGTTCAGTCTAAGTGCCCCACAAGCACCAAATTCAACAAGCCTCTGTGAGAATAAGGCAGCATTACCCCCAATTTACAGGTAAAATATCAAGGCACAGAGCTAAAGACCCAATGTCTTTAGAAATGAGAGAATCATGCTGAGAAATCAAGGCCCAGGTTCTTTGGCTTGGTTATAGCTACACACTTGAAGTGAGGTCAACATGGCTCCTTCACACTCCTCCCAGATTAACACTAATGGCAGGCCTATGTCTGAGCCCTGTGCCATCTTGAGTGCATGCACATTTTCAGACATGATTTGCACAGTCTTTACACTGTGTTCCTACAATTTAAACAGCATTAGCCATTTAGCCACACTAGTCTTGTAATAGCATCTTCTCAAAACTGCACATCCCCACACCACCACATGACCTTCCTTTCATACACTCAGCATACAAGCTGATGACAGTGATTAACCAGTCTCATATGCAACCAATTACCCAACTTTTCAAGCAAGTCCCCAAGACTCCACACTTCACTTCGTCTCCATAAGGTTATCCATCATGATACAAATGCCTATCTTCAGCATTGGTAAATTCCTTTTGGAACAGGTAACTTGAAGATACAGACTGTTTGTACAGCTCTCAAAGGCATGTTTAAAACAAAGAGGAGTAACCAGGAAAGAAGGGCCAGAGCAGGTACAACTATATTAATCTGACAGAAAGTGAATGGAGACTGAAAGGAAGAAAAGGCTCTTAGACCAAGGAGAAGTTCGGGAAAAGTGACAGAATTCCCATTACTTACAATCACTGAACGTAGTTTGGACAAAGTCCAGGAAGGAATAATTGCCCTGAGTACTCACATGCATTGTATGCTAAATCATAGTTATTTCAGCACTATACTGCAGAACTGTCTTCCTGCTATAGCATGTTTTCTGTATCACTGTTTTGCAGATAGCTTCTCTGTGCAGCTGAAGTATCTGTTACTCATCTTAGTCTTGTTAGGTGGAAAGCAGTAACCCACTTGCACCTGACCTTCAAATTCAGCCAGGCCCCTTCCTGCCAACAGCATCTGCAACCAGTGTTACAAACATTTCTGCATCCCTCTTGCTGGGCACAGCATTGAGATGCAATGTGCAAATGCAAGTGAATGCTCCATATAAATATCACTATATTCCTTGGCACAAAATTGGCACTAAGGCTGTTGGTGTAAGCTGCATCTTATTCCAATCAGGAAAGCATCAGAGCTACAGGAAACAAAAGTAAACACGTTAAACTAAGCAGCACATTTATGTCCTCATGCTCCTGGCATTCTAATTGCCCAGATCAGGAACTTAGCCAAACATAACAGCCGCCTTCTGTCCTTCAGAATGACTTTGCAATGGAGAGGGCAGTGGAGCTGGTGCTTTTCTTATTACAGGGTTGAAACACAGCCAGGACAAAGATTCCAGTCCTGAAACCAGGGCACTGACACAACCCATGCACACCAGTCTACAGACCTGTGCTAATGTCACAGCAGACTTGAAGCAGCACGCAATTTCCACAGCCAATTTGCTCTTGCTGCGAGATCTCAGGGAGGTTTCTTTACAATGACTTTGGGGTTTTGCTTCAATTTCGTAGGAATTCTTTGGATGGTCAACTAAGGGAAGGAGCCAACTCCCTTGAAACCAGCCGCAATCTCGTTGACCTCTCTAAAACCCAGGCATACAACTTCTTTGATAGCAGCTCCAGCCATGATGTCCTGGCGGAACTACCACCACCAGCAGAGATGAGGCAGTTGTACCTCAGGGCCTGCACTGTATCACTTGAGAACAGATTGTTCCAACGCGTTGTGTTGGTTTTACAAGACAAGTGCCCGTTGGGACATAAGGTGTAATTATAGTGCAATTTCAATTAAAAGTCTAACTGTGGTCCAATAAGTTGAAAGGTCAGTGCTATATCTAGGAATGCAGCTGGATGGTGGTTTTGCACTTGGCTATGGAGTGAAGGGAAATCCTAACTGGGGCCAAAAACATCCCTGTCTTTAGCCATGATTTGCTGCCAAGCATCAATCCCAGAGCAAATTCCGAATGGATATTTGCCTAGATTTACAGTTTAAGCAATGCATTATACACTCCTTTGTTTCAGCAGGTTCAGGCTTTAACTTCCAGCCTTTCCAGAAAGCATATTTTTCTTTCTTTGTCCTTCACAAGCCTTCATTATGAAATAACTAGCTGAAGAGATTCTCCTTCACAGTGAGAGTTTCTCAGCTGTCAGCTTTTAGATTATAGCAAAAAAAAAGGGAACTAGCACACCATCCTGACGTAGTTTAAACAAAGATTTAAGGAGCAAACACAGAAAACAGACTTTCCAGTTTATCACCACAGTGGGAAATTATCTCAGAGCACCTCCTAGGGGATGAAGTCTGAGAAAACATCTGGAAGGGAATTTGATGAAGCACTAAGACAACAAATAGTCAGCATTGTATTCAAAAGGTAATGTCAAGGCAGCATAACTTGTTTGAGCTGCAAAATTCCCTAGAAAAATTGATACGCTCAAAGGTGCTGGACAGTGCTTAGCATCAAAAGCTGGGCCAAAGCAACATGAAAAATTACACAAATCCATAGGTTGAATGACACAAATCCATAAGAGACCAGCAGAGGTCAGGATGGAAAGCAGAGATCAGGCAAATTCCAAGGGTGACTGAGACCAGAACAGTAGGTGAGTCAGCCCTGGCACTGCAATTGTTTCTTGGGACTTATATAAATGGCTTAGGCCATTTACAAAGCACTCCATCTTTGCCAGATTTCAAAGAAATATTACCATGAAATTTCTTTTTCTTCAAATAGATCTTACCCTCAAAGTAAATTCTTCTAAGAACATGGAATACCTGAAAATGCAGTGTGACTGCTTTTGCCTGGTCATAGATATGCAGGTATATGACAGATTACAGATTTAATGAAATCCTTAAGTCTGGCTTCTCACATAGGGTCTGAAAATGTCTACACACGTCCATGAATGTTGCTAATCACAAGGACTGGAAACAGCAACAAGCTCTCCATTCCAGCCCTCTTTGAAAAAGCCTCTGCCACCAGCTGGAATACTATCTACCTATTAAGATTTGGCAGCTACAAGAGGGAATCTGGTTTTAAAACTGGGCCAACTACAAGGTCAGACAACCATGAATGTCATCTGAGTTTAAGTGCAAATAACACTTCATAACCATGTAGGAGGGCATCCAGGGGAGCAGCATCTCTGTGTATCTTACTCCAGAAATAGAGGTTACAGCCTGTGGAAGGAAAGGCTGAGTCAGTCATGAGAGCAATGGATTTTACATCAGATTGGAATAGCAGGGCCTTTCCAATAAGGACAGACTTCACAGAAATTGTTGTTCACCTGATGTCCACTAAAAATAAGACTCCTTTGGGGCAGGTAAAAAAAAAAACAAACCCGGACACAGGGAACTATGACAACAAGATCTGGGCAAAGATAAAAGTGGATCTGGAAAATAACATGAAAAGCAGAATGCAATGCTCTGAACTTATCATCCTTAAATGTGGTGGAAAAAGGAACAAACCCTGAAAAACGAAACAGGAGAACTGTCACGTTATTACCTAAGTGACAATACTTGAGAAATTGCAATGGGCATAACTGTTCACATCCCCAGCACACATGACAGCAAGTTATTAGCACTGGAAATGCACTAACAGCATGTTTTGTGATGCAAACGCAAGTGCTGTTTCTGAGTTTCACGCCAACATGGAACTGTCACCTTATTGCAGTGTCAGCACCTAGACAGACGTCTCTGGCAGCAATGCAGGAACAATGCTCTACCCAGCTCAGTTATGGTGCATGAGCCAGGAATATGGACAGAACAAAGAATGAAAAAGTTTGGGAGTGTGCAAGACTGCCCACAGCTGCACAAGATGTGGAGAAGAAAGCTGCCTTGTTCCAAAGTTGTAGTACAAAAAGACTCGTCACTTGAGCTCTGCTTTAGTGCTCTCCACAAGAAAAAAGGAAGAGAAGATGATCCTTAGGGGCCCAGAGCAAAAATGATAGAGTCAGCAACTTCACACACCAGCAACTTGAATTAAAGAAACATCCAAGGAAAGTATTGGCTGGCAATTCTCAGACTTCTGCACCTGACAGTCCAAGCCGCCAATTGGTTCAGATATCTTGCCATTTCCAGTTTGATGTGACATGGGAAACAAAACTTCTCCTTGTCCTGACTGCTATTTGACCCTGCATTTAAATCCCAGAGGAAGAGGCTTCCTTCAAGCTGCTGGTTTCCTAACCCTACAAGACACATACAAAACATCACCCAGAGTTCTAGCTAATTAACCTTTAATTTCTTAAGCTTTCTGCCCTTTTGCTGGAATCCTACCATGAAAACACCACGTTTGCTCCTGCATCTGGATTTCCACACTTCCCTGTGATCCCAGTGCCTTTGGCTGAGAATCTGAACATCTCCAGACCAGTCCACTGCATTCAGCTTCCCTGCAGCCTGACAGCCAGATGTGGAGCTCAGCCTCAGGCCACTTTGCTTTCCTTTTCACTCAAACTAAAGAGCTGCATCAGCAACTGACAGCTATTTGGTTATATCTTTTTTAATCATTCAACTTGCATACATGTGATCAACAGAAAAGTGTTCTCAGCTGCTGGAAAAAGCAGACAGCAGAGAGTCTCCTTGCCCTGTGGATGCAACAGGGGACCCAGGACTCAATTTCTCAACAGGAATGCCTCCAGATCACTCTGGAGGCAAGAATCAATCCAGGAAGCCAAGCTGCTATACACAAACCATAAAATATCTGTCAACACACAGAACTCATCCTGACCAAATTTCTAAATAACCCAGACCCACAATGTTGTTCTGCTGAATCTCTACAGCTCTGCCAACACTTCTTGAACAGCCCATCTCCAGCTATCAATATATTGAGACACATATTCTCCATACATTCATATTTCAGAGGCACGAAATGGGAAGGAAAGTGTTACACATTTCTAAAGCCTTCTCTGCACAGAGGTATCCACAAAGCAGCAGAACAAGCAGCGACTCACCACCATTCCCATTAGACAGGTAATAAACCTGCTGAGGAGGAGGGGATCTCCCAACTTCCTAAAGTGCCTGGTGCAGACATGGCAGCACAGGACACCAGGCTGGTACCTGCAGGACCCCAGCAACCCAAGGATAATGCAGGGAATAATCTAATACTTGCAGCAAGGAATACAAGGTGATGAGAACATTTTATGTAATTTAAATCAAAGGATACTTATAACTCCTGCCTGAAACACTTAAGAAAACTAGAGAAGTATAGCAACCACAGGAATATTTTCTTACTTCTGGGCAGCAATAGGTTAGTGAAGTACTGCCCTGGGCACATCAGTTACATGCAGTTACACTGACTCAGGTCAGAATCTGTATACACAGAACTAGGAGTACATGTCATGGATATGGGTTGTAGTTTTTATTTGTACAGCCTTCATCTGGGCTTCAGAACACTTCAGTGTTAATCATAACATTAAAATAAATCATAAAAGACAGCAGAGCAGAAAAAAAAAAAAAAAAAAGACCACGATACACCCAGTGCTTTCAGTCTGGTTACAACACCGTGGATAGCAAAGTTTCCAAATTCTTTTGAAACACTGGCATGCTGCAGGGATAACATGACAGATTTAGACTCAAGACGCTGAAGAATTATACAAGAAAACAAAGCCTTTGATTTACACTCAAGTAAATCTTCCTCTGGATTAATCTGCCCAACTTCGAGATAACATGTAGATTTTTTCTTTTACACAGCTTAACATAAACAAATCCTCCATGTGTAGTGAATGGTGGGGCAGTGAAAAGGAAGGCAATCTGGGGGCATGCACTTTCCAAGGAATGGAAAAACATTTTGTCATTCACTCTGGGTTTGGCTTTCAGAAGTGCTGCCAGGGCACTAATTGTTTGATATAATCGGTCTGCTACCAAGAGCTTAATTTAAGCACAGAGAGCTGTCTGCATCACCGGGTGATTCCCAAAACAACAGAGCTCTGGGTAACATCACATCACCCACTTCTGTTCTCCCTCAGCTAAATATGACAGAGCAATTGCACTGAGGGCTCCAGCCTGATGAAGCTAGTGGGGACTCACGCAACTACACAAAGTGGCATTACTGGTCCCCAGGGGATACAAAGCTGTGAAGGCAAACTGGCAATATTTCAGCAGTAAATGAAGTGAACCTTCACAACCGGGCATCAAGAACTTGTTGCCATCTTCTGCCATCAGCAGCATCAGTCTGATGTTTCACTGTTCACTGCAAGAACAGACAGTGCTGCAACATAGACCAAGGTGGGATGGATTCTTGTTTTACCTGCACAGACCTTGTAAAAAAGAAAAAGCCTGGATTTCTGTTCCCAAATTCTATGAACAGTAAAGCCTAACCTCAACAGTAAAGCACTCCCTGCCAGTCCTGGTGGGACTCAGCTTGTCTTTGCCCTTACACTCCAGCCTCTATCCGGAGCCTGCTGGGGTCTGACTGGCCACTCAGCCCCTCACTCCCCAGCTTTGTCCAAGGGAGGCAGCAGCTCCCTGGGGGCTAGTTTTGAGCACAGCCTCTGCCACAGAGCCCATTGCCTGCAGGCTGTGAGCACGCAGGTGCTGAGCTCTGCTGGGGAAAAAATCTCAGCTCCAGAATTGTCTGCTTCAAAATCCCTACTGTGTCTGTTTGTTTTCTTCAGCAGCAGTGCTTCAGGAACAGCTGAGCACTCGCATTCCCCCTTCCCTGGGACTGAAAACAAAGCAAACCTAGACAGCACACACATAGCTGCTCCTTCATCTAGGAAGAACAGTGCTTTGTATCTGGCTAGGCCACTCCTCAAAAGCATAGTGAGAAAAACACACTTGGAAAACAGTCAATTAACACAACAAAAGGCACTTGGAAAGTGCTTTGCATGCATGCTAAATACTATCCTTGCACCAGCATTTTCTGGGTTTCTACCCCACTTATTTTCTTCAAGCAAGTAAAACTTATCTATTGTCTTGACACATCTCAGGTAACACAGTGCTTCCTAAAGATACAGACCTCTTGTTGAGATAGCTATGTAAAGACCTAGTTAGCAATATGGGTTCTGCAAGCAGTTTCTCCTCAGCAGATTTCTATCACTGCAAGGCCTTGCCAAGTGACTGCGTGTATTGCATTTTAACAAAAGTTGTGGGGATCACAGTTGATGAGTGACAATGTAACAGGTTTTGGCATTTAATCTGATACACTCCAGCATCTTCTCTTCCATGGCTACAGTTTGAAGCAATAGTCCTTTTACTCCTTTGTGGAAAATGAGGTGCAGTTCCCTGCACTGACCATCCCAGAGCCATCCCGCTTGCTCATAAAGGCAGGATTGGGAAGCGAACCCAGATCTGCCAACTCCCAAGACTGGCTTCAGCAGCAAATCACCCAACCATAATCAAAATTCATGGGACAAGCAAAAGACCCAAGTCTTGTAGCTCTCAAGTCCATTCAAATGGAGGCAGGTCTTTGCTGAAGAGTAGGTACAGCACTGCCAGGAAGGAGGACAGGCAGGACACACAAAGGGGTTTCCCACACCTGATGCAGGGCACGAAAGGCTTCCTTGTACATCCTTTTCCAGCAATAGCAGAAGGAACAGCCAGGAAGTTACAGATGTCACCACATTATGTGGAAAGCTAAAGGAATCAAGTGACATGACACACTGGACAGACTGCTGCGGAGGGTGTGGAAGAAGCAGACACCATCTCCAGCTCTACAGCTCCTACTACCAACAGCCAACAGCTTAATAGGAAGATTTGGATTTGGGGAGTTCTCAAAGTACAGCATTAGGTTAGTTAACTTGCCTATATTTCTATCTGTCCCAGGGGACCACATTTCCTGTACTACAAGCCCCACAAGAAGGAGAAATTAGTTTTTTCTTTCATCAATGGCTGGCTCTGTTCCAGAGGCTTTGGCTTTTTGTCCCTGAAGAGGCTACCTCAGGGAAACTATTTCCTGGAGGTCTACTTTCTCCTCTTGCTTGGCCTTTGCCTGAGCAAGGGGTTACAGAGTGGCTCCAACCCCATCTTCAGGAGGTCTCCGAAGCTGAGACTGGCCAGGCTGCCTGCAGACACCAGCCCCACTCTGCATCATGCAGTATGTTGCTGGCAGACATCCTCAAAGAAAAGGCAACTGCACAGCAGCTGATCTGCAGTTGCCCAGTCTGCTCCTCTGGAGAGGGACAGCAGAACAGGAGCTGGCCCCAGTGCATCCTTGTGATGCAAGTAAGCAAATACATCCCAGAAGTTCCATCCTGGACCCAGAGTCCCTGTGAGGCTAAGACTCCTCATGCACACACCACACACCAGAGTTGCAGCACAGGGTCCCACCAGCTTGTAGATGTAGGAAATCAGACTCCTTCCCTCCTAGACAGTGTGGCTGACACCCCCATCCCAAAATCTGAAGTTTAGCCAAAAAGCTAATGGAGGAGGAGCTGGAGTCATCTCTCATCCTGCCCTCCTCCATATACATCATTTCAGACTAAAAACTGTGTGAGCAGCAAAATAAGCCCCTGAGAAAAATCTAATGACCATGTGTGACCTTACCCCTGTAGCACATTGTCAACACATTAATTCACTTCAAGATAAAATTTTAATAGATTCTGACTTCCAGCATCAAAAAGACCTTCCTCAACAGCCACATGACCTGGCAGCCTACTCCTTCATTCATGCAATGCTTGCCTGAACTTTGCAATAGAGTAAGTGACAAAAGCATACATCAGTTTCTTGAAATTGTTAATTCTTGTCTGTAGACACTTCTGATATCCTTAACCTTGCACAGTTACTTGCCATCCATAATGAAATCATTTGGGAATACAGCCATTACCACTGGGAGAAACACACTTAAAGCAAGCCTGTAAAGATCAATGTTCAGCTTGAAAGGCAGCATCATTGTAGGAGTTAGAGTCAAGGCTGTGTTGGCTACTGGCTGAGTTTCTTGACTATCACATGGCTGGGTCCAGTGAGGACCAGCTCAAGTCCTCACAGGGACAAGGTTTTTTTTTTGCTGCCCACTTAAGCACATGGCACAGCAAGCATGCTCAACAGCAAGATGATGGGAGCATGGCTGTACAAGGGTTCAGAACATGGACAGGAGACCTTAAGGCTGCAAAAAAGCCACAACTATTCATCCCTGTGTGATCTTGAGCAACTGACTTCAATGGATATTTCAACTTGACTGACAAGAAATAAACTTTGTATCTAACAGAAAAGTGATAAGCAGAACAGTAAATAATGCCTTTAATGGCTCTCATACACAATAAAGCCTAATCTGCTTTGAGGCTATTTTGTCTTCTTGAGTACCAATATAGCAACAATTTGCCACTGATTTCAACAGAAGTAAGTTCATTTAAATTGCACAGAAGCTTTGTGGAGGTCAGCACAATTCTGGTATGACTTCAGGGACAACAGCAAAAGCAGAGACAAACTGACAGGCCTTCAGTGGCATGGCAGCAGTGTACTTCTGTTCCTGCTTTGTGTGTAATTTTTAACAAAATGTAATACAATTCATAGATAAAGGTTCTACCACAGTTAAGTTTGAGGCATGACCTGCAGGACCCAGCAGGGTTGTGGAAGCCCAGCTCACTGCACAGAACAGATAGGGTAGTGGCACAGACCTCCAAGAAAGGCACAATGTTTCTGTACATGCCAAGAGAAGGCACAAGAAAACCAAGGGGTTCCAGAAAAAGATAGGAATGAAAAAAATTCAGAGTGTGAAGGAAGAAAGACTGCATGTGCAAGTCAGACAAGTCTTTTCTGTGAGAACCCCAAATGGCATGAAACTTTTGTGATCCTGTGATAGTCTAAGCAGCAGCAACCAGTGTCATCCTCTGCATGTGGCACAACTCTTACCCCATGTAGATCAGTCTGAGGATATGAGCACACAACAGCTTAGATCCTGGGCAGATCTGCTAGCAAATCAGATCTATCAGATCCTATGGAAAGAGCCACATTCCCCCAGGCCTTCCACAGAGGCTTAGGAAAGGGTAGGGAATGAGTCAAGGAGACAAGCTCAGGCAGAGCAGGGAGCAGACATGCCCTGGCTGCTTGCTGGGCTGACAATGCCAGCAGGAATCAGTCACCAGCTGCAAGAAGAGCCTGAAACAGAGCAGTCAGAGAGGACTCAAGGAGCTGGAGTGGTGTAGGAGGAGGATGACCTGTAGGAGATACTGCAGTTCCCCTGCACAGAAAGGCTGAATTATACAGGGCTCCTGGGATCCAAGGGACAGAGCTAGAAGCTGCCTATGTGGCAACAGTGAGACTTCAGCAAGGACCTGCACAGGCCTTTAGGAGAGAGAAAGATTGCTATTGGGTGGGTCACTTGCAGAATAAACCTCTTAACTGGCACAGCCACTATTGAGAAAGCAACTGAGCAGAACAGCATTTCTGCAAACCTACTTCAAAATCACTGAATCTACATTGCTACATAATAGAGCTGATAAACAAACAGCAAACAATACCTTTTAACAAATGAAATATTGACACCTCTGAAAGGCATTCCTGAAGTACAGGTTTGCTTCCAAACAGTGGAAGAAAAAAGGAACCCCTTTCCTGAGCCATTCATATACTCTCACCCTCTACCCCAACAGCTGTAGAGCTTCAGTTTTGCCTAATACCTCTCCAGATTTATTAGATGCCCAGCTAGAAAGCTCTGATTGTTCCCTGCTGCAGTATTTTGCCAGGGGTGAGGAATGTGGGAGTGATTCCTAATATTTTTATGACTATTATATGACCTTCTGTTAACTTGATGGGATAAGTCACAGGGCCCTCACTGAGAAGCTGGAAAGCATCCCTTGCAATGGATGCTCGTGGAGAGGCATAGAGGTCAAACCAACAGTGGAGTCAGAACACCGACAGGAGTTTTAATTATGAATTATGAATCTAGCTACTTTAGGTTGCTATTTTGGGAGCTGCTAAATTAACAGACGAGTAAGAAACAGGAGGATCCTCTCAAAAATATGGAGCATTTCCACCTCCCACCCATTAAGAGATGTGAAAGTTTTAAGTCCTGGGCCTGATATAGCAGTGATTTGTGGTGCCTGATTTATCAAGGTCACAGAGCACCAAAGCATAATCTTGCCTTCACTTCTGTCTCTCCTTATGCCAAGGGGAAAACTAAGCCCCCAGAATCTCTCTCCCCAGCATAGATTAAATTGCTTAAAAGAGGGTATCCTCTCCCTTCAGTTCATATTACATGATCTGGAGAGTAAAATCAGGTGGCTTCTGAACAGAACTGGATAATGCAATGTTCTCTCAGAAGAAATTGCCATGTTAAAGCTGAGAGTTTTGCAGACATGAATCTAAAGCATTAATAACTTCAGTTAAACATGGAAATATAAGATTAAGAGAGCTTGCATTCATTAAAGAGAAATAATTTACTATAGGCTAGAAAAGATTCATAATCCTGCAGCCTCCATCATAGGAAATTTCATATCTGCTAACTGAAAATGCTGACAAGACTATCACATAATGGTGTCAAGCCACTGAGTCAGTGACATTGAGTGAAATTTGTACCTGCTGACAGCCCTGAGAGGCAGCCGAGGCATCAAAAATGAAAGCTAAGCCCTAGCTCCACTTAGGGCTCACAAGACCCCCAGTATGGGAGGGAAGACCCTATTCGCAGGAGAGTAGAATGACTGTGGGGTGCTCAGGGTTCGTGGCAGGCAGGCCTGCAGAGGGGGAGAGCTCTGCAGTGTTAGAAGTCTGGACACTCAGCAATTAGCTTCCTTGAAACATTGCTGTTCATACCCAGGTGAGTTGGCAGTCAGATACAGAGCCTGCTTGAGCCCCAAACCGCTGCTCATTTCATCTGCTTTTCTGCCAGCAAAGCACAAAACAGGACAAGGAGTCTTGCACTGTCAACAAGTTTTTGGGGAAAATAAAGTACATTTTCATTCTCTTCATAATTAAAGCTCTTCTCATTACAGGGCATGAGGGCAATTCACCTCCTCAAGGGGAGGGGGTTCCTGGCCTTCCGCTAATGGAAACAGGCTGCTGGCTAACGGGTGGTCCACAAACCCTGTTTGTTTGTGCAGGGAGCAATCCCTGCCATGGCAGGTAAGCAGCACACTGCCGTTGCTGCTGTAACTATGCTCACAAACTGCCTCAGTCAGCAGCTACACAAAGTCTACTGAGGGCAAGACTGCTGAGCAGGAATTTAGCACCATTTACACCAGCAGCTTGGGTGAGCAGCACCACCTCTCCCAAGGTCCCTAACACCACTGGCAGAGCCCTTATTGCTGCAGGATGGCCGGGGAAATAGACCCTGTGGCTTGAGAGTTATGTTCTTCAGACTCATAAAAGTTTTATTTACTCTGCTGTAAACGCTAAAGGAATGAGTTGCCCTGAATGCAAAGTATCTACCAAATACATTTATGGTACAAAAAGTACCTTTCAGCTGGGTCCAGGGCTATTTCTGGACACAGACCAGCTCCAGTAGACTATTGAACAGAAATGCCACTATAGCTGCAGCAGGCTCCATGCCACAGGAGATGCTGGCAGGAGCTACTCCACATGTATAGGAACAAAATGTTTTATGAACTTGATTTAATTCCATGTTAGAAGCAGAACCAAAACCAAACATGAGGCCTTAGACTGTAGCAAAATAGGACTAGCTGCTCCCGGCCAGCCAACCAGCAGCTGTGACGCTGGGCTAGCAATAGCACCAAACCCCTTGACTCCTCATACACTGCCTAGCTGATTAATTAACATCAGATGACAAACTCTTATTTTCTCCCTTATGTTTACACCAGGCCTCACTCTAGGCAGTGTATAAGCAAAGCCCATAAACCCAAGGTCTCTGTATTCCTTTTAATCAAGGCTTATGCTTGAGCAGACGCACTGGCAAGCACTGAAGCACGTCTTGCTCTTTAGCACATGGCAAACACAATCAAGCAAGGCTGCATGCCCAGAGTGCACATACTGTAGTAGCAAGGTTCAGTTTGCTACAGCTGAGGGTAGCAAAAACAGGGTCACTTGCTCATGGCAGCCCACCCAGCTACCAAATCCCCTCTCCAGCTTCCCCCAGAGCCAGACACAGCACAAGCTCTTACCCACTGCCAGGCACTGAGCAACATGGCACTGACCCATAGAGTAGTGTGCTTCTCTGCAAGAGACACATTAAGAGCCAGCCTGCCACCCAAGCGTCTCCAGCTCCTACTGCCAGGCAGGTGATACTTACAAGGTGCTATTTTGATGGGGAAGTAAAACAAAAGAAAAAAGAAATCCATGAGGTGATCAGTTTGGTTGGAACCTCCAAAAGCAAAAAAGATGCAGCACAATTGCTTTGAGTATACACCCCTACCTCGAAATCCAGATATTGAGTGATACCTGTAACAGAGACATTCCCCAACCCCTCAAATTCTACTTTCAAACCATAGTGCTTGTATCCAGCTTAGAGCTACCTTAATCACAGGAACAAGCACCTCCCAGCAAAACCTACCTGGTGCTTGCCTTTAATATTTAAGTACCCTGCTATGCTCCCATAGATCACTACAACCAGCCAAGCCCACCCATCACCTGAGAAGGAACCACTTCTCACAGGTAAAGCCAATCTTGGCTCCTAAAACTCCAACCACACTGCCCTCAGGTGCAGCCTAGGAAGCAGGAAAAGACTGGGGAAGAAACAACATGTGGATGTCTGCCAGTAGATGAGTGACAATATCGATTGCTAGACCCACATCACAGCTTTAAGCTTTGGGATAATCTCGTAACTACCTGCTGAGAACATTTCTGGAGGGCATGATGGCAAGCTGCGCTTAGGCAAGCTGTGGCAGCACACAGTATAAGTGAAGTTCATGATCAGATACAAGTATGCTCTGCTCAGGCACGTGGTCTGTTTGTATAACAATGTGCCTGAAAAATTGCTTTCTTTTTAACAGGAATAATTTGTGAAAGGGTTTGTACCCCAAAGCAAGATGTAGCTTTATGCTTTAAATTAATAAGAATGCTTCTCCTTTCTAAATAGTTGCCATCAGGAAAGAAGGTAATGCCAGCTGGTTTGTGACATCCCCCAAATAGTCAGCAGCAGAGAGGAGGCAGTCCAAGCAAAGAGCTTGTTAACAGTCCATGGACTGAAGGACATTCATCTGACTTTTTAATTTCCTGTTGAACAGGTTGTCTATAATTACAAAGATCATGGTGTAGAGTTGGAGAAAGTGGTAAGAAAATTTTATGCATCTTTGAGATTTTATTCTCGTTTGTGTTGCAATTTTGACTCAAAAATATACCAATGACTGTAGCACAAGCCCTGCAGGACCACGTCCACGGAAGATCCCCTGCTGCAGCCTATCTGCCTCCCACCTTGTCTTAACTGAAAACTTCTGAACAACAGAAATTGTTCATTGTTATAGAAGTTGCCATTTTCAATATTTGTTTTGACCAACTTTACACAACCATTTCCTGTGAAGAAGACAAAATCAGATCTGAAGCAAGTTACTTTGTATTTGGCAGGACAATCTAGTCCCAAACCATTCCTCAAACTCACCCCTACTTCCCACAAGCAGACCACCCTTGAGTATCACGGTGCTGGGGAGGGGGGCAGGTAACCCAGCAGCTGCACCATGCCCACAACAACTGAGCAATGGTCCTGTCTAATATTTCATTTTTAATAAGTATTCCAAATTGAAAAGCAAATCCTGTCCCACAGCGTATTTCTAGTAAACAAAAGAAGACAAATGCATATCAGACATGAGGGGTGTGGGAGGAAGAGGCTCCCAGCTGTCATCAAATGGTTTCTCCTACTAGTGGGGTTGCACTGAGGGAACAGCAGCAAATATGCTAGGGGCTCATATGAAAGGCCTGAGTTAAAGCATGGCATTTAGAAACATCAGCTCTGACTACGGTCAGACTTAGGTGGTAACCACAAATTAAAAAATGAGTATAAGATTTTCTCTGTATAGACAGATACGTAGATATCCTATAGTCTATAAAACTGGGTGGACAAGGCTGAACTGGGTTTTGAAAAAACAAAGCCAAGTCATATTCAAGTGACAATGCTTAAAGAAGGGCCTGAATCTGACCGGAGTTCACATCCAAAGATGAACTCAACTTCTGGCCGTTTGCTTGCAGCAGGACATACCAGCATTTATGGCCACACAACCAAGCAAGCTCAGCCTCCTCACTCATTTTTCACTCATCTCCCGTCTCCTTAAACTTCATACATTTTTCTTCCACCCTTTTTTTTAGCTCAAGTCTGGGGTGGCCTCTCAAACGTACTAAATATAAATGTGTGGACCCAGCTATGTAAATAAAATGGCCCATGTGGTGAGCACACGAGGGCAGGGGGCCTTTCCCATGGACAGGAAGGCTGATTGCCAAGCACATCCCAAGCCCTGCACTCCTGCACAGGGAAAGGAAGCCTAACATTTAGGAGCAGTCACAACTTTTCATAAAAGAGCTGATCTTTTTCTCTACCTAGAGTGAGAAATGCCAGTTACAGGCAGCGCTAAGATCTGCCTCCAGCACCAGGAGATGGAGACATGGAGGAAAGAGGGTCAGGGGGCAGGAGGACATGGAGTGAAGAATTTTAATGGATAAGTGGTATGCAACCAGAAAGGGAAGGATTTCTCCATCTTACTGTTGCTGGTGTATGTGTACATCAGTGTTGACCAGGGTGCACGCCATATGGGGGCAGCTCTGGGCATGTAAGAAGTAATTTGAGCAATTTCCTTGTTCCTTCCTGAAAGAGAAGCAGCTCAGACTGGAAAAATAGGCCAGGGGGGCAGTTCAGAAGACTGCCAGACAGCTTCCTCTGCATGTGGAATATCCCATGGCAGTGGGGGATCTGACTCTTTGTCAGGTGAGCGGATATGCCATGGGCTGCACGTATGTGGTAGGACTGGGTGTGTGAACTGCGAGCTCTCACTGGTGCACACCCCCCTGCTGGTTAGAGGGTGACAGCTAACCTGCCCCACAGTGGGTCTCTTCTGACTGAAGAAGTCTTCATCAAGCTAACCACTCTGATACAGTCCTCTTTGACTCCCCATGGGTGCAAAGGAGCAGGAGGAAGGTGGTCCAGGCCACACAGCCACCTAAGAGGGTGAGTTTGCAGGATGGGACAGAGTGAGAGCAAACCCAAGCTCTAGCTCACTGTAACACTAACAGAGCACTGAGCTGCTCCTATTTTTCAGCAGGCACAGAACAGCCCACACCAGGTTCAGGGACTAGACATCAGTGCAAAGTGTGATAGAGAGTTGGCATTTGAGGTTCCTCCAGGGACTCATCTAACCTTATCCAATTCATCTCCAGGAGGTCTGTCTCTTTTGCTGCTGCTTCTCCTTGCTCTCAGTCTTTTCCTGTGTTCAGCCCCACATAGGGGTGACATGACAACCCCCCTGGTTTTAAACCTATATGCTTGAAACCCTTTTAGACAACATAGTAAATAAAGTGATGGATCCTGCTGTGCTTGTTTGCTTTGTGGTCTCTTGGAGGCAATGCCAAATAAAATGAAGTCCTAAGAATAAATCACACTGAACAGGAACATTTGCACAAATAACCTCAGCTACACAGCTTGCCAGTCCTCAAGTCCTCATTTCTACATCTCTGCAGCCCAAAACATGTGTTTTGTGTAGTTTCACAGAAATCTCTCTAGTTATTTATCTGCATAAGCCCTTCTACAAATTGCTCACTGGGTCTCAAAATGCAGCAAGCAGGCTCTTTGATGTATGTCTCAGTCACCAGGTGCATCAATCACTGCTTCGCACACCTTGTTTGCTCCCATGCTGGGAGAAGTTACTGGTCCCCTCTGCCAGAAAAGAGGGCAAAAAGTCAAATGGTTTTGATGGATGGATAGATGTCTGTGGGCTAAACTTCATCCACAGAGTTTGTTTATACTGAGAGTTACTAGCACTCCTTCCTCCCACTAGCTGACAAAATACTCCTCCTCCATCCATCTTTATGAAATATACTCCAGACCAAGAGCCTGCACATGAATATTTGATCTCTTTGTGAGCTCTTTTAACACTATTGCATTTCCTCCTGTGGTGGCAATTCCTCTCCATACAGGAATAAGTAAAACAGCAGCCTTATTCTGTGGCATTGAAGTGGTGTATCAGTCTTGTTACAGACCTGCTCCACACAGATGTGGGTCTCACTCTTCAGCATCACAACACAACTTTTAGCATTTATTCTGAGCTCTGGGAACAAATCATGTTTTTAGGTTAGGGTTTAACTGGGTAACTCTCTTGATTGAGAGCTACCATCGGATTTCACAAGGCATGTGCAGACTCATTGACAGGCGGGCAAGATTCATCATTCTTAAAGGAGCTGTGCTGCTGACAAGCTGTGGGATAATGGCTGGATCAAGGTATCACCCTGCCTCAGTTTCCACATTCAAACCAGAAATGCGTCAGTGCAATATAAAAACTGAGACCATTTATATTGGCATAGCACTCGTTGGGTCTTAGTGATGAGTCAGCCTGCAGTACACTGTAACATGTCATGCTTCTCCTTGTGAACACCCTCACACCCCTGCTCGTGGCTCCTGCATTGCTGCTACAAGTTGCTGTTTCCCAGGGTGACAGCTCATATTAGCAATGTTTTTGTAGAGAGGGGGCAGGAGGGATGAAGAAATTGGAAGAGGAAAATGGAGCCTTAAGCATCTTGACCAGCAGTTCAAACACCTAGTGCGACAGCCCAGAGTTCCTATCGACGGGGAGCTACTGAGGAAGGATCTGTCTGGCTTTGGGAGCAGGCTGTAATCTTTATTCAGGGGTCCCAACATCAGCTGAACTGCTGATTCAGACAGAGTATGTGTGACTGATTTCATCCCTTCTTTAGCTACATACAAACAGGCTGAGGCTTCCCTCAAGTATTTAATGGGTATTTTTTCTGCCTCTGCACTGCTGCTGTGTAGTTATCTTTTATACCCCCTGGGCTTTGTTGTGGGGCTGGACTCTATATAGCCTACTGCTAGTGACAAAATGCTATTATGTGGATGCGTCTTTCAAGCCTTTTATTCACCTCCCTATTTGATCACTTCAATCCCATGGGACTTCTTGTGTGGTGAGGAATTTCTCGGTGCCAGTGAGAAAAGTGGATGTCTGCTCACAGGGATCACATCCTCCCATGGGGCTGAAATCCATGGCCTTCACATCCAGGTCACAAGCTAGGTCTATACTGCAGTAAGTGATACTAAGCATAGCCGTTTCAACCTGCTCCGCCTACCTGTGTGCCTTACCAGTCACTTCTAGCTGCCTTTTAGACGATATTGACCAACTCACCTGCTAGAGGATTTATAGACTTCAGGCCAGATGTGCAGACTTTATGGAAAAGGAGATAGATCTGGTTTTAGTGTTAGCAGTTGCTTGGAAGGCATTGATGCCAGCTTCAGTACAATGAGTCCCTCCCGAGTTTTGCAGCAGACTGACTGCTTCATGGTGCAGAGTTCCTGCATGTGTGTGCAACGTGGTCTGTGTGCCATGTCAGTTTATCTTTGAAGATATCTGAAGTCCCAGTAGCCATAGCATGGGAGCAGCTCACTGCAGGGGTGTCTGACTAAGCCCACACTCCTGCAAGAAAGGATGGGAATGGAGGGGCAGCAGGCATACAGAGGACATGCAAAGACTTGTGCATGGTGTAGCCATGTTTCTGGATCACACATAGCTCCCTTTTTGTCTCCCTTCCCTCTTTACATGCCAACTCAAGATCTCCTGTCATCCACTTGACAGCCAGGATCAGGCTCCTGAAGACCAGAGCCTGATCTGCCCAAAAAAGAGCAATGAGGCCCCAAGTCCACACCACCAATCCCTTCACTGCTCCCTTTGCCCTGGGCATGCCACATGTAACCCCATCATGCTGAGGCTTTGCCCCACTGTCAGTCACTGGAGACTTTTCTGTGTTGCCCCTCAGCACAGCAGACATGGTGCCACCGAAGAGGGCTTGTGCCTGCAACATGGAGCATCCCACCACTTGGTGTACTGGGCACATCCCTGATGGCAGGAGCAGCCTGCTGCTCTCTGGACAGGAGGCTTGTGCATCCCACTGGCCGGCACCCCCTCCTCCTTGTTAATCTGGGGGAGCACCCCTGTCCTTGTCAGGGCTCTGCTGCCTCCACAGTGTTTTGCAGCTCCCAGTCCCACTCCTAACTCAGCCCTCACAATCACTCACACTCTGCTGTCAGCAAAGACAATTCACAGGCAGCTGAGAAGTGGCAAGATTGGAGGCATTCATTTCCTTGGGGCTTAGCCTTGAACTTAGTGCCTTGAACTTAGCCTCAGCTCTCCTGATATCTCCTCTCCCTCATTCCACTGCAGCATTCTTGGTTTAGGTTTACTGTAATCCCCCAAAGGTCATTAATATAAATCATGCAATTAGAAGTAAAACTACTAATAATATCAAAAAAGTTTTATTTCACTTGGGAATTTTCTTTTTTCTGGGTTTTGAATCTCTTTTTGTGACTCTTCTCTGCAATTCTGTGACTTAAAATGTGTTTTAATGCAGAGTCTTACATAATCACATGGTTCTGGAAGCTGGACACCAACCTCTGGGAGCCCTACTATTGAACTGGAGAACAGATGCATATCTGCTTTTGATAGTTCTTGTTATTACAGCTTGGTCTAAGACACACACGTGGGTTTTAAGTGCATACATACATGCACACACACATACATTCTGATCACACATCTCTCTGTCAAGCCCTATGTAAAATACCACCAACTCAGCGCAGAGTGCCCAGCCCACCCAGTGTTGGTGAGCAGGGTGCCACTGGGATGGGGACTGGTCCCAACTGTCCTAGGCAGAGCTCTGGGAGATGGCCAGCCAGCAGCCTCTCACACATCCTGCTGCAGGGAATGTGTTAGTCCACTCTTTGGAAAGCCTCTAAGGTTGGTGTCAAACAGGTGACCAAATAAGAGAAGGTAAGTTTATACTGATTTGCCGGGAGGTCCCCTCTGAGCAAGGGGAATTAGCCTTGGGTTTTGGGGAGAAGGCTTGCAGGTTTCACAGGGAAACCAGAGTTACCAATAAGTGAGAGGCACAGCCTACTTGGACCCTTGGCCCTCATCCACCAGAGGCTGATATAGGTGCAGTAGAGGTCTGTGAGACCCCCACAGCTACATCACATGTGTTCCCACATCCAGTTTCTGTTTAAGATTGCCTTTGACACAGAGCCACCAAGCTCTGTCTCCTTCCCTGGCAACACCCAACACCATCCCACTCCATAGTATGATGAGCTTGTTTAATGCTGGGTGTCTGGATGAGAGCTCACCCCTGGCCACTGCCAGGCACAAGAAACATCCTGCACAAATGCAAGGCCTGGCCCCAGGACAAAGGCAGTGGCTCTCCATCCATGTCATCAGTGAGAGGTCCCCAGGAGAGACTGTGAGCACAAAGGCTCTTCACCAGACCCTGCAGCTCACACTCTCTGCTGGCCTAGCCTGCGGCACTGGGGCTGCACTGTCCCAGTGAGGGACAATCGGGGCAGTATACTGCTGAGCCTTGACCCCATCCTTGGAGGGGTGGAAATTCCCAGAGGAGCGGGCGGGCGAGTGCTCAGCAGCATGTCAGACACCCTTTGATCGCAGAGCATAAAGCAAAACAGGCCAGTTATTGATTCATGTTCACTGCAGCTCTGGGCTCTCCCCGGCCTCCTTCAGATCCATGTGGTGTCTATCACGTTTTTCTTGTTCAGACAGTAAAACTTCATGGTGCCTTTTCACCGCCGCCTTGCAGAGGGCTGCCTGCAGCCTGTCTTTTGCAGGGCGCAGTGGGCTGGTGGTGCAGCGGTGGGATCCTGCTGTCCCCTGCCGGGCATCCTCAGCATGGCTTGTGGTGCTGCTCCAGGTCTGAAGTCTCCACAAGGCATGATTTAGTGGTTACAGCAGAGGAAGAGGGGGCACATTTAAGATTTTCTCTGCAGCTCTGCTCTTCATGTGGCTTCAGGCACCTTAGTGCCATGTTTTTTTCCCTGCCGCAGAAGAGGGGGATCTGCCAAGCTCACCTCAGGATGAGCTTGGTCCAAACCAGTTCATTCCGGCTGGTTTGGACCACTGGCAATACAAGGCACCATGAAACTCCTGCTAAGATGGTACCCAGTGAACCTGCAGCTGCCATTTATTGGTGCTTCTAAACGACTGGGTCCGTCTCCCATCAGCCAGCTGCCATGAAAATCCATTTCCTTTCCATGACAGGTGACCTGGTGGAAGGAGGGCCCAGGGAGGCAGCACATGGCACGACAGCAAAGGCTCTGAACCTGCTGACTGTTCTTTGGCAGCCAAGGGAGAGCACTGGTGTCAGTCTGTCTCAGATGGTGGAAAGAGATCCCACCTCTGCTGCTGCTGCTCAGAGAGGGGACCAAGGCTGCCAAGCAAGGCTGCTTGACATAGTGGTTATAGCTTAGGGCTTACAGAAAGAAGTGGGGAAACAACAGAAACAAATTTCTGGAGCATTGTGCAAGGCAGTTTGGGATCTGCTTTTACAGAATAGGCAGGGAGTGAGAATAGCTAAGTCAAGCATGTACCCATAGGCTTCTGCCAGAGCATGGTTTATGGTGCCCTACACCCTATGAGGGGAATCTCCGCTCTCCACAGAGGCCAGGCACGAGGTGCATGGTGCTCACCATAGCTTTCCAAAGACGGCTTCTCAGCACAGACACTGCACTGTTGTTTTGGTCACACAAGAATGGCCCCAATGGCTGTGCCACAGCAAAATGTCTTGAGTAAAGTGCAAGGAAGGAGAGAGGATGAGGACTAACATCACAATGAAACCCTAACACTGATACTAAATCCTCTCAAACCAACCCATATATCACTGGAAGCAGCCTGTAAATGTGAATCCTGGCTGGCAGCCAAAGCGCAAATGGCAAGTCTCTGTGCAAGAGAAGTGGCTTAATGTGTAGTGGGGACTACTGCTTTTACAGAACAGGCTGTGCTGGTGCATAGGTTTTGCAGTGTTGGTTACAAGCTGTTAAACTCCTTTGAGTTCATAAGTTCTCAGTTTTCTTCCAATTGCATAAACTCATTCCTAAAAACCTCACCAAAACACAGGCAAATGGCACAGTTTCATTAAGGATATCCTCTCCCCACTTGAACAGAGACAGAACGAGAAGAGACACCTCTACCATGAAAAATCAGGTTCATATGAGGCTGCTTTGTAGGAGTACTAGCCAAAAAAGTCCTATAAGGAGGGAGCTGCTAAAGGCATGTTGGTACAAAGCAAGCCTGAGGATACTAGTCCTGCTCATTCCATGCTCCTCTCCTGGGCACTGGCATGAGAGAAGCACTACAGCACCAATGAACAGTGAATGGAGAAGACTAAGTTACCACGGACCTCCCCAGGCAGTGGACAAGGACCCTCAGGAAGACTGATGTAGTCTCACTAAGAGGATGGAGGTTGGGCAATAGGTAAGGGAACATGAGAGGGACACAGGAGGTTTAAATTGTTAACTATTAATCTGCCTTTCCCAAATAGATTCCATTCCTCCATCACCACTACCCCCTCCTCCACCCCCACCTCCCCATAAAAATCACATTTATTTTGAACCCTGGGGCTTGTTGCTTTCCAGAAAGGAAACAATTCTGTCAAGGGCACTTAGACAAAGTCATTTAGTTTCTGGGCCAGGGCTCAGTACAGTTTAATAAGAGCTCCAGATTAACAGCCCAGTGTGCTGCACTGCCCATTTTGGCAACAGGGAACGCTGCCACGGAGAGAGGCAGAAGCTTGCTGCATTGAGAGGTGCTGGGTGCTGCCGAAGGGTGGGTGCTGACAGAGCTCAGGGTTGCACTGCGGTGTTTGCTGCTTTTCTGCAAACCTAAACTCACGGCTCTATGGGACTCTGAAAGACTCTATGCTTTCCTTTCATTTATTTGCTTTTTAAGTAGTTTTCTAGCTTTCATGTTCGTAAAGAAACACCTGAAATTCAATCTATCAATATTAAAAAGAAAAAAAAAAAAAAAACAGGATGGCTGGGAAAAAACCATCCAGACTATTTGTACAACCTCAGGGCTCTCAAGCCACTGATTTCATGGTTTCTGGAAGTGGAGGGTACTCCTGGAGCCTACATCAATGCTACGTGCGAGGACACAGGGATCACCCAGGCTGGGTTCTTTCCCAGCCTTCATGTGATCTTCCCCACTGGCATGCCTCTGTTTCCCTCTTTATGTCTCTCTTGAAAAGGAAGTTTTGACACACCGTTGAGTCATCAGTTGTGGAAAAGCAGCAGTTCCTTCCAGCACCCACCATAGTGTGGGAGGACAAGAGGAAATGGGAACACCCAAAGGAAGAGCTACATGGCAAAGATACACTTTGGATCTGCACCATTCAGCATTGCCCCTCAGGATGCCCAGGAGGCTCTTGTCCAGTGGGCTTTTCCATTGTTCACATGGAAAATGCTCTGCCCCAAAACATCAGCATTGCCTGCTGCAAAATCCCTGCCACCCACCACTTTGTAAGTGTTTAGAAAACCACTATCTGCAGTTATTTACAGGAATTAGGGACCCATTCATGAGTTTAGGCATTTGGCTGTCCCAGGAAAATCCCAGTCTGAAATACAGACCAAGATCCATTGTATGAAAAGCTGTTGCTGTGACCTTGGACAAAGTCGTCTCTACCCCCTGTACACATCAGCGCAACATGTACCAGCCAGGTTCAGTGTGAAGGGATCACTGAAGACAGGCTCAGCCGGTTGCCACGTCCCCGCTGGACTGCCTGTGCATGAGTTGAATGTGAGTCACCCAGGCCCTTGCCGTCATCACTGCTGCTTCACAGCAAGCACAGCAAGGGGCAGGGGCCTCAGCTGCTCACCAATGGCAGCTGCAGCACAAGGTGAGCTCACTGACCTGTGAAGCCCGCAGGCAACAGCCGTCTGCTCTGTCCACTGAGACTCCACTCTTGCTCACACGCCCCTTGTGCCAAAACTGCTATGACCAGATGATGCTGCCACACTGCCTCTTCACTGAGCAGCAAGCATGGGGATCCATGGTGAGCCACAGTGAGATGCACCATGTTCAAGCACACAGGAATCATAGAATCATAGAATAGTTAGGGATGGAAAGGACTTTAAGAGCATCTGGTTCCAACCACCCTGCCACAGCCAGGGACACCTCACACTAAACCATGTCACTCATGGCTCTGTCCAACCTGGCCTTGAACACTGCCAAGGATGGAGCACTCACAACCTCCCTGGGCAACCCATTCCAGTGCCTCACCACCCTCTCAGTAAAGAATTTCTTCCTTAGATCCAATCTAAACTTCCCCTGTTTAAGTTTGAACCCGTTACCCCTTGTCCTGTCACTACAGTCCCTGATGAAGAGTCCATCCCCAGCATTCTTATAGGCCCCCTTCAGATACTGGAAGGCTGCTATGAGGTCTCCACGCAGCCTTCTCTTCTCCAGGCTGAACAGCCCCAACTTTCTCAGCCTGTCTCCATACGGGAGGTGCTCCAGTCCCCTGATCATCCTCGTGGCCCTCCTCTGGACTTGTTCCAACAGTTCCATGTCCTTTTTATGTTGAGGACACCAGAACGGTACACAATATTCTAAGTGAGGTCTCACGAGAGCAGAGTAGAGGGGCAGGATCACCTCCTTCGACCTGCTGGTCATGCTCCTTTTGATGCAGCCCAGGATACGGTTGGCTTTCTGGGCTGCGAGCGCACACTGAAGCCAGCTCATGTTCATTTTCTCATCGACCAACACCCCCAAGTCCTTCTCCGCAGGGCTGCTCTGAATCTCTTCTCTGCCCAACCTGTAGCTGTGCCTGGGATTGCTCCAACCCAGCTGTAGGACCTTGCACTTGGCATGGTTAAACTTCATCAGGTTGGCATCACCTCACCTCACAAGCGTGTCAAGGTCCCTCTGGATGGCATCCCTTCCCTCCAGCGTATCAACCAAACCACACAGCTTGGTGTCATCAGCAAACTTGCTGAGGGTGCACTCAATGTGGGACTGGTGTCCAGAGTAGGCCCATGCTGTCCTGTTTTGGCTTTCAGACATGCCAAAGGCTGCCCTCTCCAGAGGCAGTGCATCCTGCAGAGATAAGCTAAAGGCCCCTAATCAGATTACTGAATCCAATACAAAGAGGTCAGAGTACCTATACACCCTGTTCCATGTGTCAGAACAGTTGTGCAGCCCTGGTGCCATTCAAATGGCCCTGGTGACTACAACACAGAAATACATCTCACTGGGGCTCCCAAGGAAGAGAATACACATTTTCCCTGCTATGGTTGGCCTGCATCTTGGGAATAGACCTAAGCTCCTTGTTCCTGTGGTCACACATCAGCCTGAACACTGCCCAAGCGGTACTAGTCAGATCCTGGCAAACTCCGCACACTGGCAGCAGCCATGGTGGGGGTCAGCGGCAGGAGGCAGCAGGGATAGGGTGCCCTGGGAGCCTTGTGATTTGCCAGCAACGTGGTGCTCTCTCGTCAGGAGCAAACATCGCCATCCTCACAAATGGTTAACCTGCCGGGAGCTGCACAGCACTAATGACTTCACATGCATTTAATCAGCTTGGGCTTCCAGAGCCTCCTCCTCGGGAGCAGGAAAGGCCGTGGTGCACCCCGGTGCAAATGCTCCCAAAGCTGCACACACACCCCCCTTACCAATCGTTAATCACCGCCGGGTCAGCAACGAGAGCAAGCAGCAGGAAAGGCCGAGTGTCGGCAGCCGCGCGGGAGCAGCGGGAAGCAGTGCTGGCCGGTTCCCTGGGGAGGCAGCTCCCCCTCCGACCACCCTCCGCCGGGAGGCCCCGTGCAGGTGGCCGGTCCTGCATGCACTGCCCTTTCCTTCAGGAAGGTCACTTGGTCCTGAGTGTGCAAGGCTTCACCTGTGGCTGGGAGCTGCTGGGTACGCGTGTGGCAGGAGCCCT
Source organism: Psittacula echo (assembly GCF_963264785.1). NCBI lineage: Eukaryota > Metazoa > Chordata > Aves > Psittaciformes > Psittacidae > Psittacula > Psittacula echo. The sequence goes on along the minus strand of NC_137743.1, from coordinate 19,628,306 downwards.
GAAGAGGACCTTCTGCCTGGTCGGCACCACAGTCACCATCTCTTCACCATGCGGCACAAGGCATTTTGGAGTGCCCTGGAGTACACCTGCCGGCTGCTGGGCATCTCCACTGCAGCAGGTAAGAGCTCTCTCTCTCTCTTAGGCATTAAAAGGCACTGAGTGGGTGTGGGGACCCCTGAGCTGTCTCCCCGTCTCTGGTCAGGAGCAGCCACTGCCCCATACTACAAGGGGGCAAGGAAATTGATCACCTTTGCTTTGGGATGTAGGGAGGGGGAGTGCTGAGTGGCTGGTCAGGCTCTTTCCAAATGCTGTGGGAGACGCAGTGAGACATCAGAATGGAAGAGCCAGCACTCAGTATGGCAGAGGACAGGCTAAAGCACAAATAGAAAGGAAAACTACATTATGTTCTTGTAAAACAGACATGGGCACAGGCAAGATGTGAATGAGACTGAAAAGCAAAACACTCATGGCTGTGCAAAACTGCCAGGCTGCTCCGTGGGATGTGAAAAAGGAAGAGCACCTTGTGTTGCGCACAGTGAGTTGTCCTGTGCCAGGCAGGATGGAGAGGTCCTAGCCATCACAGCACACTTACTGCCAAAGTGCTTCTTTACCTCTCTAGCAACCCATCAGGGAGCAGGCTCAGGAAGCGGTTCAGGTTATAGCTGCAGTTCAAACATCATAAATTCACCCACCTGGCTAGTTACATCCTCTCACCCACTGCCAGGAGCTGCTTGGGACCAGTGTCCTCTGGGTTTGGTGACACATCCGAGAGCTTGGTTTCAGGTGAGACACAGGTGTTTTGAGCTGGATGTGTCAGGCACAGTATCTAACCCAGAAGGACTCAACTGTGGTGGATGATCACCTCACATGGGGCCTATCTACGGCTGGGACGTGGGGAAACAGCTAAAGCAAAGGCCTCAGGTTCACTCTGCACTGCTGCTGACTCACTGTTACGTGACAGGATAAACAGCTCTGTCTGCCTCAGTTTCCCCATCAATAAAACAGAGATCAAAGTGCCTGATTTGCCTAATGGCTGGAGATATCAACCAGAAGTTCCTGGTGAGAGGTGACTTGAGGTGGTATCTGTGATTCTTGTGTCAGGTCTCTGGGAATTTCAGAGTCAGATCCTGCAGAGTAGGTTGCAGCAGGCTCTCCTGCCTTTGTGTTTCCTTTATCAACTGCAGACAGCCATGAGAGACACTTTGTTCAAATGAAGGTCAAAGTAAAGAGCACACAGGTCAGCTGAAGAAAGCATGGGTCCTCAGTGACACCCAAAGCTCAGCTGGAAAGCTGAAGGCTGTGCTCTGGAATGCGCTTTAAATGACTGATAAGAGGCAGAGATTTGAGTCTCAGAGTTTATACAAACTCACAGTAGATAAGTGCGTATCATGGTGAGACTGCAACAGGTAGTAGCTGGAACACAACTTTAACCAGCAAATGCAAATCTTTTCCTTCCTCCATCCTCATCCACCTTGGGCTCACATGAGCTCCATGCTAGTCATATTCTCTGTTAAAGCTCCAAGGAAACTCACAGCAGAGACCTTCCTGGGAGAAAACATGAGCTTGTCGCTATGGGAAAGCTAAACTTAGACCAGCAAAATTGAAGGAAGCTTACGATTTGGAAGTGTCATAGTGGAATATAATGTCTCTCTCTCCTGGTTGTTTTCTTGTCATCTTTTTGCATCATCTGAACCTCTTTCTGTAGTTTCCAAAAAGCCAGTGAAGAATAAGAGGTGCCTGTGTTTTATTCCTCTGTGTGTCTCAGTGGAGTAAGAAAACAGCTTGATGCAGTGTTTAGTGCCTGATGAGGTGTGTGAGGTTTGTGCATGAAATGGAAACCATGCAGAAGAGAATCCCACGGGGTTTATTTGGAAAAAAAAAAAAAAGAAATGAAAGGGAGAGGAGAGTGCATCAGCCTCACTAATTGATTCTGAGAAGGCTTGGCCAGCTCCATAAGCTGCTTGCAAACACAGAAGGTTACCCACATAATATAAACCTCCCTTCCCCCAAGATCTTGGAGGTAATGGCTATTTGCAATGGTGGGGTTGCAGGGTTTCTTGTGTATGAGAAATCAGACGGCCCTGCCACCAGCAGACCCTCATGGCAAGTTAGCAGAGAGCGACCAAACAGCCCTGCAGTTCGTTGCAGTGTTTGGGGTATCTCTGTAGCTCAGAAATTTTAGGCCTTGTGATTTCTGCATCTAGGAGAGAGTCCTTACTTAATTCTTAATTCTCATGCTTTCAACCATTTAATTCCTAATCATGTGCCTTCAGCCACATGGTTTGGATAAGATTCAAATCAAGGCAGCAACTGGTCCAAATAAACACGTCGGCAACAGCCTTTGGCTTTTTTCAGATTGTTCATCCAAACAGCTTTGTGGATAAAGCAGAAGCTGTGTAAAATGAGGAAACCTCCCCATCCACAGCAGAGACTCAAGCGTAACAGCCAAGCTGTTGAATTCTGCATTCATCCATAGGGAATGAATGAATGAATGAACAAATTCCACATTTGTAAGAAAGGGTATAAAGAAGGGTTCTCAGTCATGAGATAGTAAAAGACAATACCTTGCATGTAGGATTACACAGCTCACACAGCTTCACAGCCTTTTGATGAGACTGATTTCCCTGTGCCTCTGCTCGGGGTTAAAGAGGTGGTAGATGGGTCCCATGCCTTCACCTAGCTGACAGGGGTCATGTCTGGAGGTGACACAGAGTGCCTTTGTTCAGCCCAGGTGGAACAGCTGCGTGCTCAGGCACAGAGCTTCAGCATTGACTCACAGATGTCATGGACACTGGTCTGCATCCCTGTTTTAGAGCCTGGTACCCTTCTCCAGCTGAGGCAAACCACAGCTCAGAGAAAGGAAGCCAACTGGCACCCCAAGCCTTAGACAGTGTGCACTGAGCACGACCAGCAACGAACTTCCTGAGCACCAGTGCAAGGCAGGAAGATGTGGAGACATCAGGTGGGCACAGGAGTGCAGTGATTGCCTAGAGCAATGGCTTGGCCATGAAACCCAGGCTCTGCTCAGCTCCATGCTGCTGAAACTTGTGTGCTGTGACTGGTCACATACCAACCAACTTGCTGCAGCTAGTGTGAGGCACTTCAATTCCATTCCATATTGGAAATAGTCTTTTGGGAAACTGAAGCATGTTGAAGGAAATTTTCCATTCCTGAAGCTATTTGCCCCCAACAGCCAGTCCAGTGAAGATTTTACCCTTGCTAATACTCTTAATCCTCCTTAAACTGACTCCCCAGTGTGCTGTGCTGGCCCCGGGCACTGAGGGAACTTTCATTCCCTGGTTTTAATCTGCCTGCTCCAGTTATATGTTTTCCTGTTTGGCTAGCAAAGGATCTTGATGCCATGGCTACGGCCCTTTGGGAAGGCAGCTGGTGTGGTTCATGTGTCCTGCTGCTGCTCTGCAGCTGCATGTTGAGCACAGCAGGCTTGGGCAAGCAGGGAGGACAGGGGAGTGAAGGGACATGGCAGAGAGGTCCAAGGTGGCAGAGGATGGGGCACTGGGAGGGAAGTCCCTGTGGCAGTCGTGATGGAGCAGCATGGCAGGGGGTGGAAGGGACACAGAACACTGGTGCTCTTCTCCCACAGCTGTCCAAGGTGAGCTGGTATCCCCAGAGCACCTCTCAAGACTGCTGTGATAGGGATGCAGCTGGGATGGGTTTCTGGGCTGTATGTCAAGGCCAGCATTCAGCTCTGACCCCCCTGGGCTGCTGTGTCAGCATGAATCACTGGTGCTGGCAGTCCTAATGTGCTGCACAGCATGGGAGGAGCAGCCTCATCAGCCCCTGGGGAAGCTGGGGCATTGATCCTGGGAGCTCACAGGGCACCAGAGAGTCGGGAATCAACCCTGCAGTCAGCAACTTTCCTACCTTCTCTTTCTAGTGCTGATCGGTGTGGGCGTAGAAACTCTGCAGCGAGGACAGTTCAAAAGCCTGGCTTTCTATCTTCTGTGAGTATTTTTGTCCTTCAAGTCAGAGCTGGCAGGGGTGACCCATTCAACCCCTCCACCATATTTCACATCAGACTAGATTGCAGCAGCAGGAAGGAGCAGTGTCCAAGGCTTTGGGGAATTCAGGTCTCCAGGTTTCAGAAAAGTAAGCTATTTCTGTTAGAAAAACTGATGCTACAGCATCACCCATGCTACTACAGACTCAGGCCAGAAGTGACACTGCCTGCAAGTTGACCCCCCGGGGACAGAAGAGCTTTGAGCTCTCCTCCACAAACCAGCTGAGCAGAGGGTGTTCAGACCCCAGCACACAGACTTTGTTGTGAACTGGATAGTAAATCCTGGCCTTCTTTGCCCCTTCTGCCAACTGGAGAGCATACTCAAGCCCAGGTCTGCCCCCCTGACAGCTCCACCTTTCAGTTTTTCAGGGGTTGCAGTTACTGTCTGTGAAGGCTTCTTCTTTATCAGTTTGTTCCTGGAGATGTGCTTCACGTGAGTAGACCCTGTCCAGTCTTCTCCAGCCTTGGTGGGACCTCCTGAGGCAACTTGCACCTTACAGGCAACACCAGACTTAGCTGAGCTGCAAGTGCCAAACCAAAGGTCCTGCCTCTAATGCCATGGCAAGTGCAGTCAGGCAGGGGGAAGGTAAGTGGGGCCATGTCCCGGGCCATGTCCACAGCCAATTAAACCTGTGGTTTAAGCCAGGCTTGTGCCATAATTTGCTGAGCATCAACACAGCAAACCCTGGTCTGTGGCATCTGCTTAAAACACAGTATGAAGCCCTGCAAGGAAATGGGATTGAGGGAAGAGCCAGATTCCCAGGGACAGCTGCAACCCATTCCCAGAGACAGTGCAGAAGTTCAAGTTAAAATGTAGAAAATCCTTATGTACTTCTCAGAAGCTGAACATTTTTGTTGTCTTTTAGCATAAACTCAAAAGCCCTGATATCTTAGAGGCAACACCTTAGTCCAGCTAGTAGACATTCAGCTAGTAGCCATGTGGGCAAACACACCAAGGAGAGATGGCCTGAGATGATGACATCTGGAAGATGTAGCCCCTGGCTTCTTCTGCCTATGGGAGAGGCTCAGGCTTTGCTTACCTTCCCTGAACCAACACAATGGTTTCCTGGAAAACCAGAGGGAGGATCTGCACGTCTAGCTGGGGGATGGTTAGGTCCAATTCTTCTTGCCATGTGCCCCATCCCACAAGGACCTGTGTTTCTCTCCCCAGATATGAGCCTGACTCCCTGGCACATGCCTGCTGGAAGCGAGCTAGACGCCCAGGGAGCTTCCAGAAATTCCTGGGGTACACGCTTCTCTCAGTGGCTTGCTTCCTGCATCCTGTCCTCATCTGGCATGTCACCATCCCTGGTGAGGAGTCCATGCTGGGGTGGGGAGTAGCACAGATAGAAGAGAAGCATGGTCTTTTGAGTGCCAGAGAGGGTGGGGATGTGCAAGGTGCTGGTCCAGTTGCAGATGGTGCTGAGCTAGCTAGACCAAGAGCTTCGCCTTGCCTCAGCCCTCAGCCAACACGATCTTCTCCCCAGGGTCCATGCTGGTGCTCACCGCCCTGGCCTACTTCCTGCTGAGCAAGAGAAGTAAGAGCCCAGGGCACAAAGAGACGCATCCTGAGGCAGGCCAATACGCAGACCCTTCAGCCACCGTTGCAGCTGCAACCATTGCTGGTGACACTGAGCAGACCTACACCTTCCATGGGGCCCAGAGGGAGCAGCACCGTTCACTGCTGGGCCACATGAAGAGCATCCTGAAGGGCAGCAAGGACAGGAGCCCAGCCCCAGTAGGTCCCACTGAAACAGCAGCCCTGCCAGCCCCACGTAAGCAAGTGCACTTCCAGGAGAAGGTGGTGCAGATCATCCCCTCTGTCAGTGAGAGCTTGGAGGACGTGGACAGTGAGGCTGAAGAGACCACATCGGATACAACACCCATCCTCACCCCACCTGATGCACCTGTCATCCTCTCTCCCCTCAGCACCTCGGGCCTATTTTAAGCCCTCAGCAGGAATGAGGATGGGACAAAGCTGCTACCCCTGGCACTGGCATCTTTCCTTGCCGCTTCAGCAGCCAAAGTGCCCGGAGAAGTGGCCTTCCTTGCCCTCCCTGAAGGTGGCAACTCTGCCACCTCCTGCACTACATGGTCCCGCACCTTGTGACAGAGCCAGTGGTGGTCCCCAGCCCCTGCAGTGCCGTGCCCAGGAGACAGCTGGTGGTTCAGCCAGGGTAGTGCTGGGACAGTCAGGTTCCTGTTCCCATGGCTTCACACTTGGGTCATCCCCCTGTTATGGCACTACACTTCAGACCTGCTCCTCCTGCCTAACATCACAGCCATGGTGTGTGCCTCCCATGAGGCAGCAGCAGGCAGGAGGAGGGGAGACCACCATGTCCCCAGGGCAGCCTCTGCTGGGGGCAGTTGTCTCCCTCCTGCTCTTGCTGCACAATGAAGAGCTCAGTGCTGGGACACATTCAGCACGGGTCACATTCAGCACCTGCAGCAGCTGCACCAGCCCCAAGGCATCCAAAATGTCATTTCTGAGGTGGGATAAGACCAAGCACACCCCTGGGGCTAGCACCTGCTAAGTGCACTCCTCTGAAACACACTCTGAGCCTTGCAGGGAGATCACCTCTGCCCTTGGGGATACCTATAGAGGAGCAAGGACACTGGGGTTTTCTCATGTCCCCTGCCTGGACAGCCCTCTTGAGTTAGAAGAGCTTTGCGATGATGTGGCAGCTCAGGTGATGAGGTTCATTACCGTGCTGGCACAGCAGATTCTGTGTAACTCCCAATGTGATTTAATTATGGGCCCCAGAGGGCAAAGGCAATAATAAAAGTTACAGCACTCTTCCACCAGTCCCCTCCATGCCAGCTCTTCCATGAACCCTTTACTTCTGGGTTAATCCTACCATATTTTATTCCTTTTGAGGACCATCCACCTATAATCAGACATTTCTCTTCTGTTCAACTCATCCCCTTGGCTCTCTCCCACCTGAGGACTAAGACTTTCTGCTTCCAGATGGCAAATGCCATTTGTGCCTGCAGATGCCATCACCAACACCCTCTCATCAGTGTCATGCAGCTCTTTTGGCTGACCATGGGAAAGAACTCTGGTATCATGGTTTTCTCAGGCATGGGACATGAAGCCACACTGACACCACTGCTGGGATGAAGAGTCACATGGTATTGGGGTGAGGTGGTGGTAAGGAGAGAAGATCTCTGAGACTTGCTAAAATATAAGATAGAAGCCAGTGGGGTTTAGTGCTCTGTGTCTCAATCACCATGTTCATTTAGAAAAGCAGTGAAGTGCGAAAATGTAAAGTGTAGGAGTTCAAAATCAGAAGGTAATTGAGATAAGAACACAGCGCTATTTCTTAATAAACACTTTTTAAGTGACTCCTAATTTGGGAGATGGATTGGGAAGAAGGTAAAAGATACTGACTCAGGGTATTTGACTGCCTGTGTTTGATAATGAAACTATACCTACAAGAACAGCTTATGAATGGTTGCACACACTTCTCATTCCTACAAACAGACATAAACCAAAAGCTTTTTGTTGCATCATCAACATTTAAATTGATAGCTCTTGTCAATCTGTTCTAAACACGATTCATGGATTAGAGACTTCCTCCATCTGGCTGCACAAATTAACCCTCCACCCCGTTATTGTTTGCTGAGGAAGAGTCACATGCACGTCTGCCTTGGAAGAGGTTTTGCACCTGCAAAAATGTCTTCAGAAAGTTGTGCCCATTTACAGCCTAACACTACACAACTGATAGCAGCAAGGCCAGGATCCAGCCACAGCTGCGCTCTTAAGGTAGCGTATTCATCACATTAACAACTGAACATAAAGCTGTTTTCCTCTAAACTTGGTGACCGAACAGCATACCTGCACCAGCACAGTTCCTGACCCAGCCATGCTAACAGTGTACCCCCCTGCCAACTCTGCCCATAAAGACTGCGCTTGGAACTGGCTCCCCACCTCGAACACACGTCTGCTCTGCAATTAGATGCACTCTCATTAGCAAACTCTGCTTTCTGCATCGTCTGAGGCTCTTCTTTGAACACTATATAATTACACACACGGAGATAAGGTTTGTTGGAAGGGCACTGCTCCCACTACATCAAGCAATCTGCTTACTAGAGAAAGACTACATTTCTCCAGCTGCCTCTCTAGCCCTGAGCAAAGCTCCAGAGCAGCCGGGGTGGGGAAAACTGCTCCATGACAAATATTCTTCAGCCCTTACACATTCATCCCCATGCTTCCTACTGGTGGGACAATGGGGCCACCTGGCAAGGTGAGAAGTGATGTGGTAAGAGCACCCATGGCCCATGAAGTGTGTGAGGAGCAATTTAATTGCTCTGTGAAATGCTTAAATCAGTTTGCAATCATTAATCTGCAGAATTAGACATTCCAGGATTTAGGCTCTTCTTTTTAAAGTCTGTTGTAGGTTTCCCTTAGGGAGCAAGATTGGGAGAATCTAGAGGCGAGGTGGTTGTTGAGCCTTCCTGGAGACAGTGTTGGACCCAGTTGCTTTTCTTGCCTACTCCCTTGTTTTGACCTGGATCTTCTCCAGCCCCACAGCTAGCTGGCCCAAGAGATGAAGGCTGGAAAAAAAGCTGCTCATCTTTTCTGTGGTATTAAATTGCCTGATCACTTAAGGCACATGGCTGGCTCACCTGGAGTCTGCCAAGAGCCTGCACCAGTGCCAGGGAAGTAGATGCTCCTGAGAGGCAGCTGAACTGTGCCCCAAACGGCACCAGACTGGTACGATCCCACTGCAGGCACTGACCTGCTCACTGGATTGCCCCTGCCAAAGAGTCCATTTGTACATCCCTGCTCTGCTCCTCACCACACATCCCACCCCTGGTGCTATCTTCCAGCTCCATCAGCATACAGAGCTTGTTAGCCCAGAGAAAAATAATTCAGAAAAAGAAAGCAAGTAGCTATCCTCTTGGGTAACGAGTCAAATAAATCCACGGAAGGAAGGGCCAGCTACAAAATGAATGGGATGGGGGATAAAAGCACCTCTTTTCAGAGGTAGCAGGCTGTTAGAGCAGCTTAAAGAAATGCAGTCTCAGGCTTTCTTTAAAATCCCAGTGCAGAGGTAATGGTCAGCCTCAGGGGGTGTCAGATGACTGCAAAGGGCTTAGAGGTTATTCCCTCAAGTGTGCACTTCTGTGTTGGCTCCTCTCCATACAGCTAGCTGTGAGGGGCGTCCCAGCAGCTGTTGAAAGCACCAGAGATGCTGTAGAGAGCTCCTCGGGGGGTCTGCATTTGAAAACCTCTCATATATGAAATTGCAGGAAAAGAAGAAAAGGAAGAAGTTTATTAACTGTGCAGTGCAGTTATATCTGAATTTGAGCTGCCTGGACACACAGCACTACATGAACACTGCTATATAATTTTTGCCTGCATTACAGTTAAGCCATGATATAGCTAATCCATTGAGATTAATCCACTGAGTTAGAGTGCATTAAACTATAAATTCCTATGAATTCACATACTGAAAGGAAACGAGTCATCCAAAACAAATGCAAATGTAAGGTGAAACTCTGTGAGTTAATCCTGGTAATCCTGGCAGAAATTGTTTCCTTCAAAATTTCATCCGAAGATTTCCCTGCACAAGATAAAATCCACCTGCTTTGCATGTACATGTGCAGTGGAAACACTTGCAATGCTACTTGAGAGCTCCCATCACAACTGAGTGAACTAGTATGTTGCAAACATTGCTCCATTTTAAGTTTTATTTGAAGGAAAAAGTAGGTTTCAGTCAGGCTTCGGTAGCAATTCCACTCTTCCTCCAGTGCACACTATTGTGAGTAGCCTCAGGGACTCTAAGCCTCAGTTTCTCTATAGAGAAACAGCACTGCTCCCTATTTGAAACATGGATATGAATGTTTTACCCCTACAACAGCAGAGTCACAAAAATCAGGTACGTTTGGAAAGCAAAGTGTTTGGTTTCTGCAGTGTCAGTACTTAGAAATATCCTGGCTTCATGTGCAACACTCGTGGCAGCAAACACCAATAGTCACATCAGTAGTGTGGGTGGCTCCTAGCTCAATGTTGAGTCATATCCACATGCAGGAAAGGACCTGTCTGCACTCGATTTCAAATGCTGCATGCTCACACACTGAGCATATTCTCACATCCCATTAGGAGATTCACCCATGTGCTGGGCCAGAAATGCAGCTTCTGTTTTTGCTGGACTCCTTCATTTTGTGCAGGAACCATAAACTAGGTCTCATGCCTGCTTGGGATGCCTTGGAGCTGTCAGTTTCCTTATCTGCTTGTCATGGTGTGTGCGAAAGGAGGAATCTGGCTTCCAGCCCCTATGTATCAGCTTACATACTACTGGTAAAATGACTGCACTTAGGTTATATCCTGGTGAATGATTAAGGTACCTTAAGGACACTAATTCTAGTTACTCACTCAGCATGTGGTTTTATTGAGTCTTATTTTGAGGCACGATGCAAAACACAAGGAGCCTGATTTTCCAACGTGTGTCTTTGGATCACAGACTAAAGAGGGAATCTGTATTTCAGACCGGGCGGGGGAGAGGGCTGGTGGAATAGGGGGATGGAAGAGAGAGAGAGAAAGAGAAAGCGAAAAAAATAAAACAAGCAAACAAAAAAACCCAGAAGAATAACATTTCCTGTCACAGCTCCTCCTCATCCAAACCTGCACCTAAAGGGAACTTCATAACAGCACAGGAGGAAGTTGTGAACAGCATGTTAATAATTCCCATCCCACTCTCATCTCTTCCTTCTGCCTAGTCTCTCCTTCACCCCGACTTTTTCCACCACATTGACCAATCCATGCTGAACAAACTCATACATACTGTGACATGATTGCACAGTTCCTCCCTGCCCTAATTCTTCTTCCACTACTTCCCTCTTTGAAACTCCCCTGTAAGAGGGGCTGGGTTTTGTAGTCACCCAGATGCCCAACCTTGTTGTTAGCCCTGTTATAAGCCTTGACTTACTGTCAACATCTGTCATGTGGAAGTGCCATAAAAAGGAAATAGCAAACAAATTCCTGCTGACTGGTTTGGAAACGGAAAAGGCTCTGCTGTTGTCGTTACTTCTCCTGGCTCTTATCCAGTACTAAACTACCACATTTATGCTATAAATATTTTATCAATCTCGTGCTAACTTGTTTTGTGAAATTTGTGTTCCCTCATAGCATCTGTTTCTCATGTAAGCATCTGCAAGCTCAGAAGAAATCATCAGCTGCTTAAACAGGAATCAAAGTGTCTTCCTCGGAAATGTTCAAGGCCAGGCTGGACAGGGCTTTGACCAACCTGGTCTTAGTAGAAGGTGTCCCTGCCTATGACAGGGGGTTGGAGCTCGATGAGATTTAAGGTCACTTCCAACCCAAACCATTCTATGGTTTTATGATTCTATGATTCTCAAGAAATAGACAAGTTATGTTTCACATTGGGACTGCATATGGTTACAGTGTAAAAATATGACAATCTTACATACTGTCAACATCTCTCATGTGGAAGTGCCGTAAGAAGGAAATAGCAAACAAATTCCTGCTGACTGGTTTGGAAATAGAAAAGGCTCTGCTGTTGTTGTTACTTCTCCTGGCTCTTATCCAGTACTAAACTATCACATTTATGCTATAAATATTTTATCAATCTCGTGCTAACTTGTTTTGTGATTTCTTCACTTCCAGCTAGTAGTCACAGGCACAAACATTCAGTCATTCAAACTGATTCCTTCTAAATCAAAATTCCAAATGAAAGCAAAACATAGTCCCTCTGCTAATTATTTATCAGATAGTTATAAATACAAATTACCTTTTTGCATCCTGACATTATTCATAAGGTTGCTGCCACTGTGAGTCTTTGTTTTCCACTTACATAGCACTTTCCACTGTAGAAAAGCTGGCACAAAATGGCAAAATATTTTTGGCTTTGTGCCCTGCAGCTGCAATTAAATATACCCCAAACCCATTAATTACAGCATTACTCTTTCCCAAAAGAGCACCACACGTCTAAATTACTCCATCAACAGTGAACACTGTGTTTATAGGCAAGGTACCATGACAGGTCATGCAATACAAACTACCAGACAAGGCAAAGGAACAGTTGGACAGAGCCTTGGATGACATTGACTAGTGTGAGGTGTCCCTGCTCATGGCAGGGGGGTTGGAACTAGATAACCTCAAGGTCCTTTCCAACCCAAACCATTCTATGATTCTATGATACCCTAGAGAATTCATATTGCCATGGAAATGTTATTGCAGCCACTATGCTGGTTCTGCCCTGAAACAGCGTCCTGCATGCCATTCTGTACAGATTCTCTTATTTCTTTTTACTTGCTTAGAGCTGTAAATGACAGTGGAAAAGTACCCAGAGTTCAGCTCCAGCTCTCTGCTTTTTCTAGCATCTTCTGTGGTTTCCACTCTTGTGTGGCTGACACCAGTGAAACGTCCATACAGCCACCAAGGGTTGCATGGAGTTACCATGCAAAAGCTTAGTTTTGTTACTCAATAGTTTTATTGAAAAAAGTAATTATTTGAGTGCCTGACAAGCAAAGTCAGTAAAACAGTAAGAAAAGTGTAATAAAAATTAGCTTAGGCAATGTCTTACACTTCTTTTATGAGACTGTAACTCCCATGTTACTGGAATTCAGATGAGCCGTTCAGACAGGTTTTCTTTCTTGGTAAAAAAGATTGTACATCTCAGCAAGCACAGTGCAAATTACAAGCTGAAAGGGATGTAGTCAAAGCTAGTATCAAGTAGAAAATCATTAACAACAACTTGTAATCAAGTTTTGCAGAGCTTTCATGTAACAGTAATTAGATTTTATAAGTCATATTTTTGAAAACAATAATTTCTTTTGGCAGTGTCAATATTTTTAATGCTGTAGTTACTAAGATGAAAGATTTTTTTATTAATAGCATTTTGCCTTTGTTCTATCCTTTTAGGAAAAAGACTGACATCTTCTAAAAGGTTTCTTACGAAGCTGAGTAGGTGTGTATATGGCTCAATAAGTACACAGGATAGCTGCTAAGAATAAGTTGCTCTGAAGCCAAGTAGAATTTCTGTTTTACTATACTGTGGCTTATATTTCCTTTGATGTACCTAATCATGTTTAAAATCTGATTTATTCAAAATAGTCATGTAAAACTTTAACAGACCTCTGAGTTCACAAGTCTATAAATCAACTCTGCCTTGTATGAATTCCTCACAAATGAACTTGTGCAAAAATGAGTCAGGAAATAGTTTTATGGGCAACATCTCAGAAATTGCATCTACTATATATACCTGATATTCAGAAAAAGACCTGGGACAACAGTTTGCATTATAGTCCTCTATAAAAAGAATATATTGAGTTTCAGGAGGATACATGGGTCAGGGAATAAAGTAGGTGGAATGGACTAAACTAGACTTGACTAGACTGAAATGGAAAGGAAAGAAATAGCTTCAGCTAATATAAATGCAATTCCAGTTTAGATGTAATTTCAAGTTGCCACTACTAGAATAGAGTGGAATTGCTGAGGGCTGGTCATTGACGGACCAGGGCTGAAGTCTGAAGGTAAATAAGTTAGTGATTCTGTTTTAAAATTGTAATAATTTCTCAAATGTATGTTTCCCCCACATCTGCTTGTCCCCTCTGTAAACTAAAAAAGGCCATGCCAACTGCCACAGAGTCTGAAGAAAGAGAGCAATGGTATGATCTGAAATGTTACTTCTTCAGATCAGTGATCTGATTCAATAGAAGAAATTCCATTACTAGAAGCACTGGGATTTCACTTGGGGTACTGATATGCCTGAGCGTTTGATGTGATGTAAAGACGTGATGGACAGAAGAGATATGGCTGTGAGGCAAGAAAATACATATGAGGATCACAAAAACAGAATAGAAAGGGTGTGTGGGAAAGCCAAGAAATGGGAGGAATTTATAAAAGGCTGAAGAGCTGGGAAAGGACAAAGATAGGTAAGGTAGGACAAAAAGGTAGGTAAGGACAAAAGGAGAAAAGATAGGTAAGAAAACATGACAAGACACTGAAATTAAAAGCAAACAAGAGGGACAGGAGGTGTTTGGGGCATGCAAGAAAACAGTGGGAGTAGAGGGCATTAACAGGACTGAGGAGACAACTGAAGTTCAGAAAAGTAGACAAGGGATAGGACACTGGCTAGGTTAGGAGCTGGCCTCACTTAATGAACAAAGAGATGCTAAATGAAGATTTGTTTTGATAATCCTGAGTAGAAGTATGGCAACATATAGTTAAATTTGGAACTGAAATTGTCGCACATATTAGGAATGGCTCCTTCCCCTACAAAGACCAGAAGGCAGACTGAAAAAAGCAAATGTAGCAAACCTGGATACACGATAATTAATTACCCTGTATAACTTTTCCATCAGCTTTTTAATTCTGAGATGGTTTGAACACATTGTGCAATACTCTGCTTCTTGCAGCATAGCTGTGTGGTTTTGTTGGAGGACAAGTGGGACAATATACACCACCTCTCAGTGCAGATGAAGATGTCTGGATGGGGCTCAGAGACATGGTACACCAGGGCGTGTATGTGAATGGAACGTTCTTATAGCACTGTGATTGCAGCTAACCAGATTTTCCTCAGCTCATACAGGAGATACCACACCTCTTCATGCTACAATTGTATTTAGTCAAACCAGGCTCATCCTAAATGATCTCCCCTATCTATTACTAATAAACAAGACAAATGTGCACTGCATAGCAAGAGCCTGCAATTTCATTTTGTGTCACTCTGGTAAATCCACATTGCTTTGATGGGAAATATCTGGATGATTGTCTCCAATTAGTTGCAGTTACACAATTTCTGACTGTGATTTCCCAGACAGAAATGCATGTGTGCATTCTGGGTAGCTGACACATAGTGCATTTGATGTTTCAAAGGCAGAAAACCCTCTAGGATTAGCACACTAACAAAGCTAACCTCTGCAGCACACACTTTCCAGTTGCACACACTTTTCAGTTATACACACATTCCCTCTACGTGTTGTACAGAACTGTGCAAGCACAATGGCCTATTGCATGTAATGAAACACATCGTGACTAGAAGTCTGAGTATAAATAGCTTCATCACTAGAGTTAATTCCAAACCCAAACATATCAGTAATGGGGAAAAAAAAGCAAACAAACAAAAGCACCACAAAAAACTAAACCAAAGCTAACAAAAAAAAAAAAAAAAAAAAATTCAAACCTGCACAAAGAACTGGATAAAAAACTAAAACATTGCCTATCAAGTATTCTGAAGTCGAAGGATAATATCAAACCCTATATGTTCATATTAATACCTACCATGCTTGCAGTAGCTATGAAAAGTCTTAACTTTAATTGGTTAAATTATAATGGTGTTATAAATTAATAAAGACTTTATTGAAAGTTTGGTTGGCATTTCCATTAAAATTGCTGTTCCTGGAGTCATGTGAGGATATCAGACACTCAGCTTCTGTACACAGTGCCTCAGTCATAGAGCAAAATCTGGCTGCTGCTTTGCAAAAACCAAGTGAGGATACCTGCAAATCCAGTCTTCATTATTTACTAATATTTTTGTAAATAATGCAATCTTTAAAGATAAAGATAAAACACTTCACACCCTCCAGACATGATTGAGCAAGAAACTAGTTCAGCCAAAATGAATACACACAAGACCTAGGATGAATCCCAGAGGCAGGCAGGATGCCCAAGGACATCTCAAATGGCACTGGAACCCATTATTGGTTACTTGTTTTTGCCATATCAGGGACTGATTACTGGTGTGTTGAGTAGCCCCTTATCTTGCTACACTCCTTTTCTGTGTCCAGTGTCCCACAGGTAGTCGTGGTCAAAGATTTTTTTTAAAAAAAGTAAATTATAGAATAAAGCAGACAGATTAGTGACTGAAATTCTGTGACTCTGCAAAATAATTCTGCCCCAAATTACCCCCAAGGTGAGTTGTTGTCTAAGGTAAAAAATAGCTATTGTGAGTAGAGGATTGCATGCACACACCCTGTATGCACGTACACCCCCACTAGGAGCTGACAGCTGGTCATAGAGAAGTCGGTTTGCTGTAAGCAATTATCTAGCTCTGGCTTTGATTTTAATTTCTAATAAATAAACAAACTCCAAGGCTGTAATTCTCTGCAGTTCCTCATGAAAATTATAGAGCAGTGGTCATAGAAGCCATCTGAGAGCTGACCTGCCCCTGATGCTGCTCACCCTCCCTTGCGTCAGTGGCCCAAGCAGCCCAGGGAAGGCATCGCACATGGGAAAGTCATCACATGCGGAGAAGACATCATCTGGGAGATCTGCTGAACTAGGCAGTCCTGCAGTGGGGGAAGGGAAGACTGGATCCTTCCACAGATCAGCCCAATAGCCCTCTTCAGCATCCCTCACTAGGACATGAGCTGTGACAAGGACATGACACAGTGACATGTTTCACTTCTATACAATCTGGAACAACCTCCAGGGTGCTGAATATGCCAGGTGAGAATTAACACTATGAAAAATGGTAATGTATCTTTCTGTGTACATGCCAAAACCCTTGGATACTGGGACCTCTCGTCCATTGTTAGGTGAGTCTTGTGAGGTTTTCTCTGAACAGGTCTAGTTTCAGTTCCTACTTCATTGAAATTGAGCCATGCACAGCCCATGAAAAGAACAGCACTACATTCAGGTTCTTCCTAAGCCGGTGCCCTCTGTAGAAAATAAAAGTTTTCTCACAAAATGGAAAGGCCAGGTACCCAGTATATGCACCTCATACGAGTTTTATGCTGCACATTGCCCATTAGGCTAAGGGTGAATCTCTAACATCAAGAGGTCTAGAATATAACCCATTTATGCAAAATATTTGTACTTGTCTATATAATTTGAAAATTATATGAGCCTAAAAATTTATTTCATTTTGAAGTGGCACAATCCTTTTTTAAAACATGAAGACAAGAGCAATCCAGTAACAGTTTAGAACCATACAGTGATTTCATTCAAGGGCTTAAGGGAGAATGGTTTAGCTGCCTTCCTAAAGGAACAGTGCTCAGAAGATTATGCTGTCTGTGTTTTCTGATGTTCCCCAGTAAATTTTGAGCCCTGTGGCCAGTTTTCACTGATAGCACCATAGTCCTCCTGCAGCATGATTAGAAGGTGAAAAGAGGAAGAATAAGAGCAAGAGAGATACCCTAGTCGTTGGAAATATTTAACTGGAATTAGCAAACAGTTGTAAGGTACAAACTGACAGGAAACCAGTGTTGCTACATCTAGTGCTCAGCGAATGACTTTTTAAACACAGAAGAACTCTAATGAGATTGAATGAAAACTTTAACAGCATTGCTAGCTCCAAGGATCTATTTGCCTGTTAAAAATCTGTTTAAATCTTTTGTTCTTTTTTCCAGATATCCCTTTCTTTTTTTCAGAACAAAAGCTCGTCAGTGACCTCTTTACCTCCAGTAGTCCATTCTCTTAAGTCTTTGTTAATACAACTTGAAATAAGGACATGTCTGTCTTTAGGGCTTATATGAATAAAATCTGTAATCCCTTAGGGCACAAAAGTAAGTATTTCAGCCATGATTTTCATTCACTCATCTGAATACTCATTCAGATGAATAAGAATGCAGTTTGAACTGAAATATCCGTTAAACAGGTGCCAGCTGGACAACAGGAAGGAAACAAAAGTTCTGTGGATCAGAATGACTTGAGCAGAATCACACAACAGTGACCAGTGCTTCAACATCCTACTCATTAGACCTGGACAGATATTTCAAGGTGCCAGGATGACCTGAGCAAGACTGGATACAAGAAGTGCAGAGGGATTTTTGGCTGAGAAGTGACGCAGTGGTGCTGATGAATGTAGCATGGAGATGCCAGCCTGGCTTTGCCATCAGAGGGTCAGTACCCTAAAAGTGGTACTGCCACAGCCAGGTCAATGCTGGTACCTCTATACACAGCTCTGTAGTGATGCTGCCAGCTCAGATCAGAATCAGCCTGAGGATCACCGCACAACAACTTTTTGGGCAGTGAAGACATAAGCAGTTTTCCTGTTGGCCTTCAAAAAGAAAATACAAATTACTGACTTTTCAGACGTGTTTCTCGTCCAGCATTGGAGCTTCTCTTCTGCAGATTGACAGTCCCACTAGCAGAAAGAATGGAGCCATGAGGCATCCCTGCTGAGGGACATGTTGTGCTCCTACCCTTGGGAATTCACCACTTTTCAGATGGCCACTGTTACATGCTCCAGGGGAGTGAAACAGCCAGGAGACCACTCTGCAAAGGAATCTTCCTACCTCAAGGCTCTTCACAAAATGTTTCCAAAGCAGAGAGGTCATCCTGACCATAAAAAAGACATAGATTTCCTTTGTGATGGTAAGAATTATTACTTGGCTTGATGAAAGAATACTCCCTTGTTTCATGGAAACTTTAAATGTCTAGTGCCACATCAAACGGAGCAGAGCTTGAAAGTGGTTTCATTTGTTGCACTTCTGTGTGAGACTACCTGTTGTCATTAACATTTTATAAGTAAACTTCCTTCACATAGCAAGAGAATGAAATATTGTTGACATAAGAAAAATAGAATATGTGGACTCTTCATTTGGTTCTGAAAAATATCACTTTGGAGTCAGTAGACAAATTTTGTCTTTATAAGGGAAAGCTGTTGTTGAAAACACAGACTGTATTTGATAAGCAGCTTTGCTATTTAAAGTGCATTTCTATAGCTAAGGTTAAAATACTTTTATCGTGTTCCATTGTCCTTACAAACACAATATTCTGAGTCCTAAATGCAGGGTAATCATCTTGATTTTGTAATTATTTTTATTATTTTATGGTGGACTATTTTTTTGTCCCTGCCACAGCAGGGGGGTTGGAACTAGATGATCTTAGGGTTCTTTCCAACCAAACCATTTTATGATTCTATGTGAGAAAAGTTAATGTTGATGCCCAGAGCAGACCGGTAATTTGTATTGGTAAACATACCTTCACTTTTTAAAGAAAAAAGACCATGCCTATGAGTTAGCTATACACTCACTGTTTCAAAAGAAATTCCTACTGTAAAAGTAAAAAAAAAAACAAAACAAAGTGCTTTACAATTTGGAAAGACAGAGCTATGATTTTCCATGCTGTTTGCCTACCAAAAGTTAGTGAGAAATTGTTTGTTATGCGTGAAAACATTCAAAGCCAGAACTGAGGTAATTAGGAATAGAATTCACATTTGAAGAGAATTTTTCAGTAGAATGCAGGCAAGAAGAAGGGTTTTCACTGCAAGAGAGCTGTCGGTCCCAGCTGCCAGACGCCACAGCCCAGCCCTGACCTCAGCTCACTGCCCACTCCGGGCTGCAGCCACCTCAACCCTGGCCCTACCCAGTTACAGATATGCAAAATCCCAGTTTGAACAGAGGATGGAGGTTTTGTGATTTCACCTCTAACCCCCAGCAGCCTCCTTCTGTCCCAGAGCAAACCCATTACTTTAATTCTTAGCCCTAAAAAAACCCCAAGCCTCTCTGCCCACAGACCCTCCAACACATATCCTTAAAAATACCTGGATGGCTTCTGCTGATGCCAACACAACACTGGCTGGAGCAAGTTGCTAGACCCAATCCCAGCCTCATTCAGTAGTCCATACTCTGATCACTCTTAATGGCACACGCTCACCAGGACTGACTGGTGCACACTGAGCGTAACTCCCGCTTAGTGCTCATGCTTGTTCCAGTGCTTCTGCCAGAAGATTGGAGTTCACACTACCAAGACTTTCACTAAGCAACAAAAGCAAAAGAAATGAACTGTTCCTAATTCAGCTGTCCATTCGTGTGTACACAGATGTGTGAATTCTGTTTTTTTCTAATTACAGTTGATACATGTGCTGATGAGGAGACATTGCTGTATACATTGCCACAAAATTAGCGTAAGGATAAAAAGAATTGCTTGTGGATTGTGGGGCAAAACACTTTGAACAGCTTTGCAAAGCTCATGAATTGCAACAGAGACTTCATCCACCCTCAGAGGTGAAGAAATCCTGGCTTGCATACATGTCCTGGTTTTGGCTGGGATAGAGTTAATTTTCTTTCTAGTAGCCAGTACACTGTTTTGGATTTAGTATGAGAATAATGTTGATAACACACCAATGTTTCAGTTGTTGCTAAGTAGTGCTTACTCTAAATCAAGAACATTTTGTTTTCTCATGCTCTGCCAGGGACGCAAGAAGCCAGGAGGGAGCAGAGCCAGGACAGCTGACCCGAACTGGCCAAAGGGATATTCCATACCATAGTATGTCATGCTCAGTATAGAAACTGGGGGGAGTCAGCTGGAGAGGGCCAATCACTGCTTGGGGTCAGGCTGGATATTGGTCAGCAGATGGTGAGGATTTGTATTGTGCATCACTTGTCTTTCTGGGGTTTTATTCCTCTCTCTATTTCCTTTTATTAGTAGTAGTAGTATATTTTACTTCATTTAAATTATTAAAGTGTTCTTACGGGTTTTACTCACGTTTTTTTCCTTTTTCTGATGCTCCTCCCATCCCTTTGGGGAGGTGGTGGCGTGAGTGAGCAAGTGGCTGCGTGGCGCTTAGTTGCTGGCTGGGGTTAAACCATGACAATCCATTTCACAATCTTCAGCATCAGCCAGAAAGTACCATGGAAATGATTGCTGTTTTCAGAAGTTGTGTTGCCTTTGGACAGGTCAAGAGAGGAGCTGGTGCTAAGCTTTGGGGTTGCAAGCTGCCCTACTATGGGTGACTGAGGCTTGGGCAGAAGGGCAGCACTGCCTGGAGCATTCCCAGACAACGTGTCACCAGTGTGAGCAGAAGAGGAGGGCTCTGTCCCTCCTGAGCCCTTTCTTGTAACACTTCTTACTTTACCTTTGTCACACAGAAGATTCATAATGACGTTAAGTGCCAACTCAGAGCTACCTCACTCATTGCTTAAGAGTATCATGCCACTCAGCCTAAGTGACGGAAATTCTCCAGGCAAGCTCATGCCACTTACTTTGATGATGAGCACCAGGTATATTTTTGCAGACTTGACAAACCTGAGGGGAATGTCTCACCCAAGCAGCACATGTTCTCACTACTGCTTTCTGCTTTTGCACTTGTGTCTCTTTGTCTGTGGACTCCATTGGAAGGAATCCCTTCTCTCTTTGCAGGCGTGGGAGCCATTGTGGGACAGGGGGGCTCTACCTTCACCCCCAGATGTGCCTGTGCTGGGAGCTGACAGCACTCCAGCCAAGGCAATAGCATGGGATGGGGTGGCTGAGGGCAGGCATTGCATCCCCACTGCCAGAAACTTTGTGTTTTCCCAGGGATGCTGTGGAGAGCACACTGTTATAGCCTGTTCATAATTCCCAGTGTTTTGCTCACTCTCAAGAAACAGCTGTTTACACGTTCATGGCATGAATATTTTTAAAGCCATATGAATGCACAGAGGGGTTCCTTCTGTTTTTGCGGGTGTGTGTTTCCTTGGAAACTCCTGGCTGGAAACTTGGACAAAAACAAGTCTGTCTCTCAATAAAGTGTACCTTCCTTTAAAGGACCTCCTTAACATACTCAATGTTTCTGATAACTACGTACACTAGCTATGTACATAGATGAAGAATCCAAAAGCACATATTTGGTCCATGAAGAACTGCTATATTCAGCTGCTCACAAGTATCTTCCATTCTTAAGTCATTTACACAGCCGGATCTAACTTGTGAAGCAGGAGGGAATGGGTGAAGCAAAGAGTTTGCAGAAACCACCAAAATGCTAGGGAGTATATCCTGTGCATTGCTGTTTGGGTTTTTTAGGGGGATAGAGAGATTATGCAGAAAGAGCACTGGAAGGAGCTGAGGCTTCATAAACCAAACATAGTCAATAATTTTTACAAAGACACATTTATATACAGGCACTTAGACTGACCACTTTAAAGTTCATTTGCTCATGACCACATTAGTGAAGCTGCAGCCACACCTCTGTCAGTAACATTTCAACCTTTAAGTGTTTCCATTGAATTCTACACCTGCTTATAGGGTGAGTAACTTGTCCTGAAACATGTGAACTTACAGCAGAGTGTGCATGTTTGTGTTTAAAAAAAATGAGCCTAAACACCCTTGTTCACCTTCTTTCCCCATCTCAAACAGGCGCTTCAAATGTGCTGCCACTAACCTTCAATGATGACTTTATCCCTTAGTTCGCTGTTTATGGTATTATGCCATTTGTACATTGTCCTTTTACTCAATATTGTTTTAGTGAGTTCTTTCTGTCACTGGAGCATTGCTTTGCATTAAGGAATGAAGCTAGCTTGTTTACAGTGGGTTATTAGCACATGTCAATGAGTTAGAATACCATGAGGTACTTAAAAGCTAGTACACATTTAAACAGTTCATTCATGGAATTCATGTCGAGCTTTGAAAGACACAAGAATTTTGAAAAGAGAAAATGCATTTTTTTGCGAGTGAAGATCAAAGATCTTAAAATATGTGAAAGGAAATAAAGAAGGATCAAAAAAAGAAATCCCACCTCGTGTAGAGTCAATATTTGAAACATTCCATGTTCTTAACCAGCTCTTTGAAAATCATAGAATCATAGAATAGTTAGGGCTGGAAAGGACCTTAAGATCATCTAGTTCCAACCCCCCTGCCACGGCCAGGGACACCCCACA
This sequence comes from Psittacula echo, assembly GCF_963264785.1. Lineage (NCBI taxonomy): Eukaryota > Metazoa > Chordata > Aves > Psittaciformes > Psittacidae > Psittacula > Psittacula echo. Next base: position 19,605,736 of record NC_137743.1, on the reverse strand, counting down.
CTAAACCATGTCACCCAAGGCCTCATTCAACCTGGCCTTGAACACCGCCAGGGATGGAGCATTCACAACCTCTCTGGGCAACCCATTCCTGTGCCTCACCACCCTCACAATAAAGAATTTCTTTCTTATATCCAAACTAAACTTCCCCTGTTTAAGTTTGAACCCATTACCCCTTGTCCTGTCACTGCAGTCCCTGATGAATAGCCTGTCCTCAGCATCCCTATAGCCCCCCTTCATATACTGGAAGGCTGCTATGAGGTCTCCACGCAGCCTTCTCTTCTCCAGGCTGAACAGCCCCAACTTTCTCAGCCTGTCTTCATACGGGAGGTGCTCCAGTCCCCTGATCATCCTCGTCACCCTCCTCTGGACTTGTTCCAACAGTTCCATGTCCTTTTTATGTTGAGGACACCAGAACTGCACACAATACTCCAAGTGAGGTCTCACGAGAGCAGAGTAGAGGGGCAGGATCACCTCCTGTGACCTGCTGGTCACACTCCTTTTGATGCAGCCCAGGATACGGTTGGCTTTCTGGGCTGCGACCATTTCCACTCCTAATTCCCTGCCAAGAGCTGAACATGGATCTTTATAGTTCTCTTTGAAGACCTGCTAGCAAATCTCGTAGAAACAGGTCTTCTCCTGAAATTTTATTTCATATTGCTTCCTGGTCTGTAAATATTAAAGCAAATTGCTTCTGAGGGTATATTAAATAATTCTGGTCTAAGCAATGCTAGTATTGCAAGGAGAAAATACGCAAACTACAGTATAAATACAAATATTGAAGCCTATTTAAAACCTTGGTAGGTAGCTAGGACACCAGTTAGGGAACATGGTTGCATTATGCTTGTACTCCACAAAAACAAGAGACTTACAAAGGTCACTATCCTGAAGACCTAACAATCTACTCAGACCTGCCTGATTTCTGGGCTATATTGGCCTACTCCCAGTATGCTTGAGACCACTGGGGCAAGTGGCCATTTTGGTAATGTTTCCTGAGTCCATACAGATAAAGGAAAATTATTCTAGCCTCATAACTATTCATATAGAAAATACCTCTTTATTTATGGCCATTTTTGAGGTGAAATATGAATAAAGGAAAATCTCCTGAAACCACTCCTTCGACAAGATAGAGCTATGGAAAAGCAATATAAGCATCAAAAGAATAAAAATATGTGCTATAACGTATATAGAAGTATCCAAGGATCCGAGTTCTTTCCATCCTTTCCACATAATGTAAGAAGCTGGAATTGGCAAGTCGTTAGTAAAAGAGGTTTATTGACAATTTCAATCGATATGATAAGGTGTATCTATGAAACGTTTATTTTCAAAATTCCTGATCCTGCTCTGCCACTCCACAGAGACTGGTATTCTACTTAAAAATCCAGCAATCTGAGATAGTAAAAAGAGCGTTGTTATAGCTGTGGTGGCTAAGGAGATGAAAAGCACAAGGTGTGAGAATAAAAGGAGTCGCCTCTCTCTGGTGCTACCCTAGGGAAAAGCTGAAGTGATAGCAGAACAAATGAGGAGTGGGAAAGAAGTAGATGTTTATCATCAAGGTACTGCATGACTGGGGAAAAAACAGTGCATGACCATAATTTTATTGCCATCTTTACCCAGCACTGCTTCCAAACAGCCTAGAACTGTTTCCATTCTTCTGCTGTCTCTGTTGCTCAGCTGAACACATGATTTCTGACACAAGGTCAGTAACACTTTAATTCATCTCTGAATTATCTCACCCAAACTGATGAAGACTGCAAAAGATGGTATCAAACCTGGGCTTGAGGAGTTACTTTATTATTTGAGAACAAATGTATTTCATTGTGTTGTTTTGCTTGTAATTCATATAAGTGACAGGATGGCTATTTCTTGAAAGATTCCTTTCAGCTAAAAGCGAGCAGCATGACTTATCTAGCCTGAATTAGGTAACTCTGGGATAACTGGCGAGGCATGGGGAAATGGCAAATGTGGGAATATGATTGCAGCGGCTTTCAATCAAAAGAAGAGATGCTTACTCAGTAAAAGAAAGGGTTTTTCAAAAATGTTTATTCCTTTTTCTACAAAAGGAGCTGAATATTTCCAAGATACAGATTATATGAGTATGTATTATAGGGTAGACTGTAAATTGTTGTTCTGTGATAAGAAAAATATTAGGTATTCGTATGATTTGAGAAAAAAGTTACAAAGTCTTCTTGATTGAGAAAATAATAAATGCAATGGAATTTTAGCTGATTCAGTCTGGCTAAGAAGTCTGTAACAGATTCTTAGACATAGCCTCTAGGGGTTTGCATGGTGTAGAGAGAATGATAATTCAAACACTCTGTATTTTGTTTGAGCTAAGAGTATGCAGGTGTTCACAGACTGTGGAGCTGCTATGTGTGCCTCTAAGCAAGCTAGTTTCCCTCTCAGTTTTTCATCCCTTATTTCCTGAACAAAACTGGACCTCCCTGCACTCAGTCTTTAGCTAGCATTGCATTTAGCAAAGCTTTCTTTTCCTTTTTTCATCCTCATCCTACCAAGTGGATAAATTTTGCCATTTAGGTTCCTAAGTTCTTCATTAAATGAGAAATATTTAAATCTGTTTATTTTCAGTTGTCTGCTTTTTCAGCCACCTATCCAACAACTTGGTTGTCTGCACTTTGGAAACTTCACTGACAATGACTGATTTAGCTACAAATTGCTCAATAACTCTAGTGCTCCCCAGAGTTAGCCAAAAATGTTTCCTAATTGATCTACAGATCATCAATATAAATTCATCATCAATACAAATGCATGACATGGTAATGCAAGTGACTTGCTTCTCAGAAGAATGAGTGAAATCCTTTTCTCTGAAACCTTTGCTGTTTTTCTTGGATTCACTGATATTTTGCTCTGATTGCAGCATTCTGGTCCAAACCTTAGCAGATAATCCAGATTGCTGCCAAACTCCTTTTGGTAGGTGTTTAAAGTCAGCTTTGTTCATTTAACTAACAAGTTAACAGACCAGCTCATTCAGTATTAGGCAGCATTTCCCTTATCAGAAAAGTAGGGAACCTATCTGGATTACAAGTGCTGAGCTGGACTACTGACAGATGAATATACTGTTTTATCCAGAAAGAAGATATGGCTCTTTGTTGCTGTGATGTATTTGTTGCAGGGAATTACTTATTCAGAAGAACTCAGAAGAAGTCAGAGAGCTGTGGATCCTGAAGCATTTATGAATATTGTAAGTTGCTCGATAGAGGAATACATGTCTTAGAGCAGAGGGGTTTCTAGGTGCTAGGAATAACAGGATGGACAAGCTGCCTTTACTTAGCCCATCATCTCTAATCATTGTATATACTACTCCTCTCTTCTCTTCTCTTCTCTTCTCTTCTCTTCTCTTCTCTTCTCTTCTCTTCTCTTCTCTTCTCTTCCCTCTCCTCTCCTCTTCTCTTTTCTCTCCTCTCCTCTCCTCTCCTCTCCTCTCCTCTCCTCTCCTCTCCTCTCCTCTCCTCTCCTCTCCTCTCCTCCCCTCTCCTCTCTTCTCTTCTCTTTCTCTTCTCCTCTCCCCTTCTCTCCTCTCCTCTCCTCTCCTCTCCTCTCCTCTCCTCTCCTCTCCTCTCCTCTCCTCTCCTCTCCTCTCCTCTCCTCTCCTCTCTTCTCTTTCTCTTCTCTTCTCCTCTCTCCTCTCTTCTCTTCTCTTCTCTTCTCTTCTCTTCTCTTCTCTTCTCTTCTCTTCTCTTCTCTTCTCTTCTCTTCTCTTCTCTCCTCTCCTCTCCTCTCCTCTCCTCTCCTCTTCTCGAGTTTGACAGAAATTAAAGCAGACACCTTTCCTTAGTAAATCTCCAGAGTTAATTTAATTTTAAAAATCAGTTACCACGTTTGCTATTGCTGGCACTATCTCCCTGTCTGAAAGAATGACCCTTTGGAATGTCAGCATATCGTCAGCAAAGATGACTCTAAATAACTAATGGTGTATGTTTTCTCATTTTTTGAATGACCAGCATAGCTCAGAAGCGGCCAGCTTTTCAGAAGGGCACCTCTTGCCAAGCAAGCTTGTTGAGATCTTTAGTCATTTGTTAAAATCTTGGGGTTTCTGTGCCATGTGACAAATGACATTGCGCAATTCACTGAGTACAAGGTATAAAAACCAATCCTCTTTTGTAACAAAACAGGTTGAGTGTTACATATCAAAAGTAATACTTTATTTCAGAGCTTAATAGCGGCTGTGCTAGGGATTTCCCCTGTGACTATGCAAGTGGCTGATCCTGTTTTTTCCATAATGTAGTCAGTTTTTCAGTGGTACTCTCTGCATACATGCCATTCACAAAAGGAAAGTGTGAAGCTCCCTGGATTTCTCTGAAGGTAGTTTAAATAAACCAGTTTCACTTGCATGACAGCAGATCTGGAACATGCATCTGAGCAGCTCTTTATCTCTAAGGGAAGATGAGAGGGAAGCTAATGGAATCATAAGCTATTTCTATGAGCTTATAATGATTCTTATATCACTAGAGTGCAAGGGCTTATGATGATTGTACAGCAGTAGTGTAATACAGGGGGGTTTTAACAGATTGTAACTGAACATTTGAATCCTAGCTCTAATACAAAGAATGAAGGAAATTTGTTGTAGTATTGGGTTACAATAGCCAATCTGATATTGCTTTATTCAGATGCTTAATATTTGTAGACTAAACCCCCAGTTGTATCTGCTTTCTAACATTTCTTCATTGTGAATATCTTATGCATATAATATATAAAATAGACTTCTGCAAACACATTTAACTTCTCTTCTAGAATGAGCTCATTACTTACAAGGGATACCCCAGTGAGGAGTATGAAGTGACAACAGAAGATGGTTATACTATTACACTTAACCGGATCCCTTATGGTACACAGAATCAGGGAAATCCAGGTACAGTTTGTTAATATGAGACAAAACTAGCCTAGATAGTGCACCTTCTGGAAAGAGATACCTTGTATTTATAAAATGTCCGTCAAAGCTTGTATATGCAAGTGAGATTTTAGCAGAGAATTATGGCAAGACCAACCTGATTTATGTCAAGCATACCTATTTATAATAAAACTCCACTATATATGAAACATATACCCTCATAATAAGAGTTGATAAGTAAAATGGGTTTTCAAAAGATAGGGTAAAGACTGCAATCTGCTCAATCAGTCTGTTTTGTGAAAGCTGTTCCAGCTTCTGATCCTGCTTTGGTTTTGCTTACACCTGGTAAATATCAAGTAATGATTATATTTTGGGTAAAGGAAACCTCTGCAAACAATCCCACACCTTCATTCTTTATATCAGTGTTGAGAATCTCAAGTTAATGCAGCTGAGCTATACAGTGACCAGAGGGTGCCAAACTAGTTTTCACTGGTGTCAGACAGATCTTTCCATAAATCCTTACAGAAGCTTAGAAGTTCTCTCTTTACAGTTTTGTTTTTATAATTAGTTTTCTACCTTTAAATTGGTGCAGGAACAAATCCAGTACTGACAGTAATATTCCTGAACTACCAGAAAAAGAAAATGAATTGTTTTGTTTCTATTTGTTTTTCAGCTTTAAAACCTGTTGTGTTTCTCCAACATGGATTACTGGGAGACGCTAGTAACTGGGTCACAAACCTGCCCAACAACAGCTTGGGCTTCCTATTAGCTGATGCAGGTTTTGACGTTTGGATGGGAAATAGCAGAGGGAATCGCTGGTCCAGAAAACATCAAAATTATTCCGTTGATCAAGATGAATTCTGGGCTTTCAGGTAGATGGAACCATTGAAGGGAATCTCCATTGCCCATATTTATTTAAGCTGGCTAAATCAGGGGTTTACATATGCTACCTTTTATAAAGCATTCTCTATGTTCACTTTTGCTGAGGTGCATTTATACACATATGTGAACTTTAATAATAATGGAAACTAATTACTGCTAGAAAAGGTTCTAGAGACATAATAGCAGAGCAACACATAAGAACCTGCACAGGTCATCTCCAAGCCTTTCCTTAGTTCCAGATGCAGTTTTGAAGGCTATTTAGAAGCACTAGTCTGTATACAATAATACAAAAATCACAAAAGGAGAAAATGTAAATAATTTTTGCACTTATTTTAATGAGCTTTTAAAAACAGACCTTTTATTTAATGCAAAATTGTATAAAATAAGTAATTCCATGGAAGGAGCTCTGTAACTATATCACCACTTGTCCCTTTTGTATAGACACATACAATTCAACCTGATACTTCTTGAAGTTATAGTCCTTCCTTTGATGTAAAGGGAGAAAATACCCCAGAAATCAAAGTCTGATTTTTAATTTATGCATAACTCTTTCAATTTCCTGCCTGCAGTTTTGATGAGATGGCAAAGTTTGATCTTCCAGCAGCAATAAATTTCATTCTGGAGAAAACAGGACAGGAAAAGTTGTACTATGTTGGCTATTCACAAGGTACTACCATCGGTAAGTAAAATGTGAATTGAGATATTGTGATTCCGAAGGCACCTGGGGTTTTTATCAGCTCTATGCAGGTGTGGAAAACACGGGATAAGCTCTTTTCAGCATATAGGAATTTTTGATTTATTATAAAGACAATAAAACGTAATGGGCCAAGTGCATTGCTGCTCTAAGTCTATCAATTTAGTTATACTGGATATTATTGTGGCCATGCAAATTGTTTTATTCCAAGATGCAAGGGCGTGCCAAACTGCAGCTGGTCAGTTGACCAAAATAAACAAAACAGGAAGATGAAAGTACAGAAAGAGAAGTTGGCCAGTTTGGACAGGACAAAAAAAAAGACACACACACACACACAAAAAAAAGAAAATATGAAATTGAATTGACCATAAGAAAAACAACTGCACCTCCCAGTAGTACGTGAAATGTATGAATGTTCATCAGAAGTGTGCATTTATGTTTAAATGAGTTTGGAAAAAAGCTGCAAAGGCAAAATATAGACAGAAATTTCTCCCTAAAGAGGGAAATAGAACCACAATCTGGTAACACACGGAGAAGAGGGATTTTACACAAATCAAGGCTGAACTGTAATCTCTGAACAGCTAACAACAACTAACTACAAGGTTGCTTGTAGGTTTGAAATTGCAGAATGGCATTTATAAATAATGAAAATAGTCTGATGTAAAAATGATGATTTTTCTTTAACTCGCCTTTTTTGTTTTATCAGCTTTCATTGCCTTTTCAACAATGCCAGAGCTGGCTCAAAAAATCAAACTCTATTTGGCATTGGCACCTGTCGCTACTATTAAGTACGCTAGAAGCCCAGTGACAAAACTTCTCTACCTTCCAGAAACATTGCTCAGGGTATGCGATATCTTGGTTTCATTTGTTTAACCATATACTTGTTTGTTTAGCTTTTAAAATGGATAAACAGAAAGTATAGGTCTTTACGAAGTCTAATCATCTGCATGTGGGTAGGTTTACCTTATGACTGAAGTCTTTGGAAGCTCAGACTGGACATTAAGAGAAGCTTTTTATCTAGGGCAGTAGTGCAGCGTTGGGATAGGTCTCCCAGAGAGGTACAGAGATGCAGATACTCAGAGGTTTCCAAGATTCCTGTAGACAAAGCCACAATCAATATGCAAGCTTAGACCTAAACTACGAATTGGAGTTAACATTTAACACATCTCTTTATTAAAAGTGATGTAACCCAAATTAAGTAATGCCTGAGCAGGCTGATGCAATGGAAAAAATACCCTGCCACCTAATTTCTCTCTTGTTTATGTGAACATCATCTGGCAAATGAAGAGAAAGCAAGTGACAACCACTGAAAGTGCTAGAGAAGAGGAACAGGACACAAACACCTTTTAAAGACAACAGCACAATATACAAGTGTACATTCTTAAATGAATGTTACCTTTGTATTTCACAGGGTTTGCTTGGCAAAAGAGAGTTCCTTCCTCAGGCTGAGTGCCTGAGAAGGCTTATAGTTCCTGTCTGCAGCAACCCTGCTTTTGCCAGGCTTTGCAGAAGTGTCTTCTTCGGTCTGGGCGGCTGTAACCTGAGAAACATTGACGTGGTATGTATAACTCTATTACACCTCTACTGAGAGTTTGAGCTTCTGCTCCCAAAACTTACCTTCTATGGTGTGAAGTGAATCCTGAATTTCTATTAGTCAGCATCACATTGCAGGGAACAGTCCCCACTACTGTACAGCAGTATCTGCTGGTTGCCCCATCACTGGCAGGGAACCACTGCCTCACTCCTTAGAAGAGCACTTGGCGCCATCCCTACAATCAACAGCTGCTCAAAGTCCCCCCAGAACTCTGCAGTCTGCCTTCTGCTAGATCTCACCTAGGGCACTGTCTCTTGGTTCACACTGTGACTACTGGTCTCATCAGGGATCTTCAGTATGCTGACACACCATGGGAAGAGAAATAAAACCCCTACTTGCTTCATGCTTTCAGGAGCTCCAGAGAAAGGAGGCCCCACCCCTTGTCTTCCTCCTTCAAACCCTGCACCATCAGGGATGTGCTCAGAGGCACAGGATACCTGGGGGTACCTGACAGAGAATTGGCAGCCACTGGGGACTAAGACATACTTGAACACCTTGTGCTATGTACAGCCGTAGGTCAGACCAGCTGGCATCAAACTTTTGCTCCAGCCTTTTCCAGAAGCACCTCCAAGCATTCATGGAGGAAGGATTACATAGCAACTTGTTAAGAAACCCCTGCAGAACTAGGGTGTGGTTTATTTCAAGTAGTCACGCAGTCCTCGGGCAGTTGTAGTTCCTTTTGCTGTTCTGCCCAACAGCGATCATCTCTCACACAGGATCTGTTATAGACTCCTGACAAAAAAAAAGCCCACCTAGTGTGAGATCTAAGTTGCTGACTTGCTATCCTATCCTTTCTATCTGTAGATTCTTTTAGATTCTCAGTCATCCAAGAAAATGTTCTGGTTGGTGGTTGTTCTTTCAGTGCTCCTCCAAACCTGAGAGATTGCCACATCTGGAGTAACTCTGAGGGAGCTGATGACCATACCACTCCAATTTCTGTTGTTTCTATGGCTACACGACTCTGCTGTGGCAGATATTTTGTTTTACATCTGAATAGAAGGGAGGAAGAGAATACTAACTGAATATTTTCTTTCAGAATCGAATCAATGTGTATATTTCACAAACCACCGCTGGAACTTCTGTGCAGAACATAGTCCACTGGAGTCAGGTACTAACAAACTCCTGGAAACCAAAATAGATACTCACTTCTATCTGAATGGTATAGAATCAGTATAAGCTGATATCCTGCCATGAATCCATTGCTAATTTCTTGGAAATACATGCAACTTGTGGTTTACAATTGAAATCTTAATTCAAGCCACTATTTTTCATTGATCCTTTGCCAGCAGGAGAGAAGTACCCTATGTGATACAGGTACATTTGAAGCCAAAAATGAAACATGGTATTTCTGTAAAAATATGTATGCTGGCAGCTGTGCATACAGATGTATATATCTTTCTTCCTACTGTGTATCCAGTACCTTTTATAAATGATGTCCACAGTTCTGTACACTTTCCCTTAAGAAATTAGTATGTTTCCAATGTGGAGTCAAGAAATGAGCAAGACATAGGCTGCTTTGTAAAATACCAGATTTTATTGGTAAAAGCCCTTGTATTTTTCATCATTTTTTTCCAAAGCTCTCAATGTCTGAGCAGCAATAGTACTATAAATAGTATACTCTTTATTTAGCACACTCGCTATGTGCTTTACTTACAAGGTACTGTGACAGTACATCCTCAGCAGCAGTGCTGAGGAAAGCTGCCTTTCAGGCTTTGGTTTCACACTTTCATGATTCACAAAGTCTGGGCTCAGTCACAGAAGCTGCTACATACAGGACAGGTTTCCCAGTAGCACTGCAGGTTCTGGAGCAAAGCAGGAAGCAGCTGCAAGCACAGTGAGCTTGCAAGTGTGTTAATGCACTCTTTAACACAGCACAAATAAGTTTGGGTAACACCTGCACAGGCATCTACTCAAAATCAAACTATACTTTTGGCTGTGAATTTACATAAAATCTTAGATTTGATTAAGTTGCTTCTGTGACCATCCTAGGCCTGTAAAGAAAAGGGGTTGCAAAAGCATAATGGGGGGAGCTCTGCAAATCACTCAGGTTTAACTCAGCATCTAGGCACAGACTGGCAAGCACAAACATGCAGGACTAATACTCCTAAGCCTTCATTGTCATTGCTGTTCTTACTATTAAAGGAGTTAACAGACAGTTTATCTTCAATGTTAAGATCCCATTGATGGTGTCTCTCGCAGTAATAACAACCCACGCTGTAGGCAAAGCCAAGGAGCATAAGGCAAGAACTAGAAATGGTGATGACTGTATTCAAACCAGAGAGGGAAGAGAAAACATAAGAAGGAGTCCCTCACAGAGCTGAGTGATGGTAACATGACTGTCAGAAGAAGACACGGCAGCAGCAGTGAAGAACTGGAACAAATTGCCTATGAAGGCATTCCTGGGTCTTTCTGAGCAGAAGCCATGATATTTTTGGTTGTAACAAAAACATTTGTTTCCTTTTCACTGAATGAGACTTTTAGTTAATTTAATGTTGGCTTTTTCAGAGCTCTTAGAACTTCTGCTCAGGTTTTAGATTGGAGTCAGAGGCTCAGCAGGGAAAGAACCCACAAACTCCCTAGATGATGGCTTCGTAACTACCTTTCTCTTGTTCTTCCTCTTAGGAAGCCCATTCAGGGAAGTTCCAAGCTTATGACTGGGGCAGTTCAAAGAAGAATATGGAAAAATACCAACAGGTATATTTTGGTGAAATAATATTATAGCACTTGGACAACACAGAAGCACACAGGAAGAGAGCAAGGATGTGGTAGGAGACACATTTTCAGAATACGTGTAGACAGAAGTATTACTACTTCCCAGTTTGAAATTTAACAGAGAAAGCATGCAAGCACTAATGGCAACAATAAACTTAAAAAAAAAAAGGGGGGGGGGGGCTGAGGGGGTGAGGGGAGACAGAAACATTTAAATTAAATGATCAATAAGAATAAAAAGAAATAAGGGCAGGAAAGATAGAAAAATTAATTTGAAGAAAGAAAAGTACATCTATTTGATAAGACTAAAGAGGCGTCTTACCTACTGGCGTGATCAAAGCAGTTGCCAATGTGTAAGTGCTCAGGAGAACAATATTAGGAAGAGGGCAACTGGAGAGCTAATAGCTACCCTGGATTGTGGAAGCCAGAGGCATAAGGAATTTGTCCTCAATTCAAGAGTCTAATCCTGTCCTTGACCCTCCTACACTTTAGGTCTCTACAACAGCCTGTCATTATGAGTTACATGTTTTAATGATAGCTTGCATGAAACTCAACATCCTTTGGTTTGTCTTGAGTTTGCTTGCCCCTGGAAAGTCACTGGATGCTTTCTAAGTTTTGTGTTATGAGAAGTAATAGGGTGATTACTTCCTGTGCTCTTTTTAATGCCATATATGATTGTACAATGCTGTCACCTGAACCTGCTCTGGCTCTATCCTCCAAACTCAGGAGTCCTAACCTATTTGTCATTCGAGACTCCTTTTCATCCTTGTCACATGCGTTTTCTAACTAGACCATGGAAGTCTTCTGGGGCTGACCAGTGCTTCAAAAGGACCAAGATGAGGGTTTATAGAGGCATCCTGACATTTTCTGTCTTGTTGCAGTTTCCTGTCCTGTGAATTCCTAACTGAGAGAGCAAAGACCAACAGTAACATTATCAACTCAGGAGGCATTTTTCCTTTGCCTGTATTATCAGCTGGGCCATCCCTGCAAGCAGACAGAAAAGGCAAGCATAGGAACTTCTTCCTGTTTAGTTTAGGCACCTTTACTTTGAACACTGGCAAAAGGAAACCTCAAATGCACGTCTAAAGTTTGTTGTGCTTTCCTAGACATCCATTCCTGTGCTGCTTCATGTTTTTCAGGCTACTCCTCCTCTCTACAATGTAGAAGAGATGGCTGTACCAACAGCAGTATGGACTGGGGGCCAAGACTTGCTTGCAGATCCCAGGGATGCGTCCATTTTACTGTCTCAAATTAAAAGGCTCATCTACCACAAAAAGATTCCTGGATGGGCACACCTGGATTTCATCTGGGGATTGGATGCACCTTTGCAAGTGTACAATGAAGTTACTGATCTGATGCAGAAGAGTCCTTAACCCACAACCAGTAGCCATACCTGATTCATGCAAAGACACTTGCTTTCACTGGGTATACACAAAACTTTGCATCTGATGTTTTCTGTTGGAGTCAGAGAAAGGTTTCCTCTTGATGCTGATTTCCCACTACATGTCACTGCAATGCCTTTTGCATCCTGATGATGCACTTCATATATTCTGGCAACCTTGTGGATCAGTAATCACTTTTTAATTGGTACATCCTCGTTCTGCTATAACTGTACTTTGCTAACAGAAGAAAGGGTTTTTTTGCAGCCTGTTTTCTTCTTTAAACCATAACAATAGGGAAAGCACTGACTTTCTCTGGATATGTGAACACCAGAGAGTTCAAGGCATTTTCGTTGTTTTGTATTATTTCTCAGTTTATGAGGCTTGCAGTTATTGCAAAGCAAGCCAAGACTAATTCTAGCAGTTATGGTATTGATTAATTTTATTATTAGATGAGACAATGAACAGAAAGTAAAAACTGAGTTCACACAAAAAACTCACTCCTGACAAGAAGATAGTTTGTCTTCATTTGAAACAGGGCTGCTCGCTTTTTTCATGAGAAAGAGTGAGGAATGCAGAGAGGGTAGACACAGCAGAAAACAGTAGTCAGTCTCATGGTTCAAGCATGCACTTGGAAGATGGGAAACTTGGGTTCAATATCTGCCCCCTCCGCCAACACAGAAAAATCTTGGCAAATTCAATCTTTGCTGACAACATCTTCAGAATCTGTGTACATGAACCCTCCAGGGTGGGAGAAAGGAGCTGGTTTCATCTTGGCAATGACAGCACTTCAATGGGACACTTTGGTTCAAAGTTACACTCTGAACCCAGCAGGAACCTCCCATCTTTTGCTATTTCACATGGAAGCTACTGGCTGCCAAACAGCTGAGCTGTTCTAACTCTTATCATGGCTATGAGAAGCCTCTTTGGGTTTTAAACACTGAAATGAAAATTACCCAACCACCGCTAGAAAGAATCCATTATCTCCATCCCATATGTAATTAGAGCCCTTTGCTCATTAGTGGGAAGGGCTGCTTTGAAAGCAGTGCTGAAGAAATTGTCATCCGATTTAATTTCCTGGAGAACTCTGGCTCTACCAATCTTGTTTCAAATAGGTACTTACTGCACAAAGACTCTGCCTTGAAGGATACCCTCCACAGTTATTGGGTTACAGAGTCATGGGTCACTGTCCCTCCACAATGAAATGCCATTAGCTTCACTATGGAAAGAAACACAGTGCACTTAGGGGTTTCCTTTCAGATCAGAGTGACACCATCATTCTCCATTTGAATCAAATGTTAGCATGGACTAATCTGGGATGGTAACCAGGGCAGGTACAGCTGTTACACTAAGACAGTTCACTGGTGATACTCTATAACCAAAGGGTCAATGTCTCACTCTGCAATATGGTTCATTAGCTGAACAAATTAACCATGCCTGGTACCACTTCTGTTCCTTTCCCTTCCAAGACAAACAACAGGTCTGTTTCATTTCCTGAACCCACTGCTGAAGCCTGTCCCATTGCTTTGTCCTCCATGAACATAAGTAGAGTTTGAATCAAAAAAACCAGCTCCCCTCCAGACAAGAACATTCCTTACATCCAGTGCAAATTCCTGGGGGCAAATACCCTCTAGAAAGTCAGCCCTTCAACTAACTCATTGCTTGTAGAAGAAACACATGAGGACTTGAGACCTACTTTATGAGTTTTCAACACTTAAAATGGGAAATGAAACAGCAAATATCTGAAAGAAGCCAGAGCAACCCCGAAATTCACCTAAGAAAGAGATTTCAGCCATTCAGCTATTTTGTAACCTGAGAGACCATAAAGGAGGCAGGGTGTTGAATTTTCTGGAAAATCAGTAAGAATCAGGTTGGGCAAGGAGCTTTGGAAAAATCATGGGGACTGTTGATCCTACCTGGGAACATGAGGAGGGACTGGACATTATGTTGCAGAAGCCCTTCAAGGTGATTAATTTATTGTTTGTCACTTATAGACATCAGCAGCTGAGTTACGTTCCTTTTAACTAAGAAATTACCAAACTACCTTTTCACCATCACAAAAAATGTTGTCTGCTTTGTATGTAAAGCGGAAGTGTTATATGGCTTCACTGATATCCCATTCTTATTTCACTCCTTTCCTTCCCCCACTACCCAATGGCATCGTATTATTTGCAGTGCTGCTCCCAAGAACACACCTTTTCATCTGGTGTTCTCCTAAATGCTCATCAGTCCATAATGAAACACAAGATCTTCTGAAGACAATTATGAATCAATTGGCTAAAAAGGCTGCTCCCGACATAAGAGGATCCTACTTTGTTTGTAGCTGCCTAAGGACACAGAAGGTGTCCTTCTGCCCATGGTTATTAAGCCAATTTCAGTGAGGACTGAGCCCCCAAGCTGTCTATAAGTAATTCAGCAGTTAGGCAAAGATCTCCAGCAATATTACCTTTTCAGAGTTGATGAAAATGGCTTGGCAGAAGCAAGAACCCGTGTTTGCTCCCTCAGAGAGAAAAGTTGTATGATGTTTTCAAGTCTTCTTTGGCACCAGAGTGTCATTACAGAAGCCATGACGACTCTGAGTGACTAATATAGAATAAGATGGGTTTCATGAGTTGTGTTGCTCACTGAAAAACAAGACAGTCTGTAATGTTAAAGTTAACATAAAGTAAATGAAAAGCAATAGCAGAGACAGTGCTCTTGAAAGTGTATGTTGAAAGAAGCTGGACACTTCCTCCTCTTTGTCCTGAAAAGATTACATCTGGAACAGCCCCTCAGCTGGATGACAGTACAGGGCAAGGTCTGCCACAGCCTCAGGGAACTGGAACACCCAGGTACAAGCTAAACATCCTAATTACTGATTTGTAGGTACTTCTTAAACTTTCCTGCTCCACAGCACATTTTGGGTTTGTGAATTTCACCAGAAGATCTTTTTCATCTCAAAGATTTCCCCATTTCTGAAACATTGCCAAAGCAACACTTAAACACGCTCTACAATACATGCTGCCAACTCATGACACTGACAGCTGCTACCCTGAAGTGCTCATTGTTTTCTGGCTTCCTTTTATCAGCGCAGGTTTCTGCCAGTGAATCAGTCTGCTAGTGGAGACAGACTAGGAACTGAGGCAGAGGATACAAGCAAGGCAGTCCATACAGAGGTAAGTTGCTTATACATATGTCTTCATATGTCTTTTTCTCTGTTGCCTGTCTCCATAAAGACATTCAGCCTTGGTTTTGTGCAGTTGCTTGTAAGAACAGACAGCGTTTTGTCTCTCGGATCTGTATGCCTATTGGTATGCACAGAAGTGCTTGTTGGCTCACGATAGAAGACAAAGAAGTGCCACCTGCACAAAAGGAAGAACAAGAGCAACTATTTCATTTCACTCAGCTTGTTTTCTTCAGGCTGAGAACAAGGGAATGAAAGTCACAACGTTGCAACAGTGTGTGTAAACTGGACCTTCTGCTATTGCAGTGTAATGCACATGCATGTTTTGTTAGTGAGTAAGGCAAGGCAGCACATTCTCATATACATTCAGTCACAGTTGCTTCTCTGGTTGGTGTGTGCATGCCTTACAACTTACATTAAATAAATTTAGACTGCTTAAAGAACAAAGATGGATGGATAAATTTCTGGAGGGCTTCCATCTTAGTTTCATTAAAAGTATCTAAAGAACTTTCAAGGGCATTTCTCTCTCCGACCTTTTTAACTTCTAACCATTCTTTAATTACAGTTTAACATGCCCATCCATCTCACTAGATAAAACATTGCTCACATCTCCTAATTGTCTTCATTCCTGAAGCTTAGGGAGCAGTGGTCTGCCAAGACTGATATTGCTTAGCCCACAGTATCTGGTTTAAAAGGCAAATAACTGGAAGTCCATGAGCCATGCCAGCTAAGCCAGGTGATTATTGAAGGGCACTGAGAAAAGTTTGCCTTAACAAATGTCTCCGCATTGCATTGACTAGTTTTGAAAGTGATTTGAAAACAAGCTGAGACATTAGCAGAACTTTTTCTTCCCAAATAAGATTCCCTGTGCAGGTAGGAGGAAGCATAATTTACTGCCATTAGACTGGAGTAAAACAACAGAAAGCTAAAAAATAGTGTTTGGCTGGCTACGTAGTTGTGAGGCTTCTTGTTTTGAAAACAGAAATTAAGAGGAATTTAATATACAAAGGGAATTGAATGCAGTGTGTTTTGATGCCAAATTTAAAGTTCTGGGTGTTTCCAAACACTGGTTCATTCGAACTCTCCAATGACTCATGAGGTCTGACTTTTTTAAATTTGTTCAGTCAAATTTAAAGGTTAAATTTCTGGTTAAATACCAGAAAAATTTGAAATTTCTTTTCCTATAAAGAGACTTAAAGAGTGCAAAAATATCTTGGTTACCCCCCCTAACTTCCACAAATCCTGCTCATCTTCCCCATTAATTACCAGAGAATACTTTCTTATTTTATATCTGTAGCTCCATTTCCAAGTCAAAATACACTTCACAGAGCAGCATGTCTCCTCACAGCAGATGTCTTATGCTAGAAGCAGACTCCAGAAACATGCGGCTGCATGAAAACCTCTGTTCTTCATTAAACATTGGATTCTCCATGTCTAATGGACCTAGCAATGCCTGGTTTCAGAAAAACTTGTTCACTTAGTCTGCTTAACTTCCTAATGCAAACTATAATAAAGGCAGGTCTCCTATGACATTCTCTCACAAAGTGACATCGATGTCCAGGCATGCTGTGGCTACTTTCAAGCTACATGGGCACTGACTAGTTGTCTAGTTCACTTTTGCTGACTGTTAAACTAGTTGCAGAACATACAACAGCTGTCTTTGGCCTGCCTTTCCCACAGCAACACACTAACCCCAGCAAACAGTCCTCAGAAGATCCTGTGAATCCATTCCCTTACAAGCTTGTATCTCAGTGCTGAACATAGCAGGTATTTACAAATGACATCCAGAGTTAATTACAGAATGGACAGAAATGTGGACTAACATAAACACACTGCAGTCATAGAAGTATGCCCTCTTCTTCTGAGGAAACCAAGCTTACAAAAGCAGTAATGTTCCCAGTCATTATTGGTGAGGCAATTTTACTAGATGCCTCAATGAGTTGAAGCCTTACGTTGCATTACCTGACCCTTTTGTCCCATGGATTCTCTTGCTGAACATTCATATAGCCTGTCTGATCTTTATGGCCTTTATCCACATGCAAAATGGCCACTACTTTTCTCTTTGCAGCTCTCATTCTCTCCTCGCTGATGCAGGCATAGCATACAACTATTAGATATATAAGGGCTTTTCTAGAATGTGTAAGCACAGTCCTGAACTTCATGTATGAATCATTTTTGTACAGTTCTTCAGATTAGAAAAAAAAAAATCCTATCCTACTTACTTGCAGCTCTCTTGCAGGCAAAGACTGCTTTTCTTGTTCTTCAAGAAGTTTTAACTTACAGTCCCACATCCAGTAATCTTCTGGGATGCAGAACCTTCTCTTTCCTAGGGAGCATCTAAGTCAACATTTTCATGTTGAAAGCAAAGAAAGTGTTCCTGCATACATTGACTGTGTTCTGGGAAATAAAGACTAAAACCTGGAAGCATGTATACTGTAGGTGAAGTCAGCATAACCTGGTGCTAGATAGACTGCACTCTGCATTCAGAGAAGCTGATCTGGTACCATCAGTCAACCCAGGAAAGTGCAAGGTCTCACCTTCCTATGACCAATACAAGATTTGCAATATGAACTGCCATTTCTAAGAAATATGGGAGATAGACCCTTGGCAACATGAAGTCAGTCTCAGGCTCCACGGCTCACTGCTCTAAAACCAAATAATTCCATGGTTTCTTGGCTGGTGGTAGCCATTGATTTTGAGACAGAAACATTGGACTCAGAAGTAGCAGCAGGAAAAACGCAATTTCTGGGGATAACAGAGAGGCAGTTTGGAAGAAGCAGGCAGCAAGGAGCTAGTGAAGAAGCCTGAGGGGCTGGTAAATGGAGACCTGGATGACTCAGTTTCAATCTGAAAGGCAAGGCTGACAGGGAATTGACTTATGAGGCTTCTGGGGAGCCACACATGGTGACGTTGTTCACTTCATGTTATCAGAGGAACTAGTTTCAAATAGAGCTTGAACCTGGTCTGGGGCACATCACCCCACAGTGAAAGCACAAGCTAGCACTGACCTGGTGAAAGTATAGTGCCCTAAGCCCTTTACATCTCCTCCCAGAGTCCCTGAATAACTGCCTCTGCACCTTTCACAAGCCTCGTTGACTGTCCCTCACCCCAATACACCCCTGACCAGCGCCAAGAATGGCATTTGAACTCAAAGGAGTAGAGGGCAGGTAGGAAGAGACCTCTCTCACCTCATTCCTGGCGAGACAGGAAACAAACAGTGCTTTCTTCTGCTTTCACTTCTCTTGCTGGCAGAGAAGAGGAGTCAGATAAAGGCAGACAATCTGGGTGATGGTCATCTCAAGTACTCATGCTTCTTTGTCAGGCTTCTGTTGGATTCATGCCAACACCTTGCCCTGTCTGCCAACCACAGCTCCCTTGTTACCTGCAGAGTGCTCAGGCATGTTCACATGTGATATGTCAAAGTGTTTTCCTCACCTGTTCTGCAACCCTGCCTGTTGAACAGGGTGAGCTGCAGAGGGTGCTTCCTCACAAAGGTACTTATTCTGGCAGCCCCTGGGGAACAGACTGTGGGCAACCTTCTTCAACTCCCCAGTTGTGTCTTCCTGTGGAATTCCATGCCACTCCTAATGCAGACAACCCTGCATGTGCTCTTTCATTCAGCCCCAAGATGTGGTGTCTCCTCATGCTGCTCTGCTCTCAAGCAATTGCCTTTTCAGCAGGATTCACAACACCCTCCACTCTGAACTCAGATGAAAGCCAGTTCAGGAAGACTCGTAACCCTGAATCCCTTATGAATGTTGTAAGTTGGGTCATTTTCTCTCTTTCTTTCTCGTGTCTCTCCCAATACCACTACCACTGCCCCATCACTAACAGTCACAGTGAGGAGTCTAAAAAGTGTCCCTTCTGCATTTCTTATTTTCCCAACCTGCCTTTTCCAAAACCACTGCATTACAGTCACCTTTGCAATGAGGGTTGGCTACGAATGTGCCAGGGACAGATGCGACTCTTGCATATGGCATGAGGACAGACACATAACACTGCAGTGGAGGGTGCTGGCTGCTACTTTTGCCTCCAAGGACAGGTAACTCTCCAAAGGGGCACTGGAGATCCAGTCTACTGCATTTTGACTCCAGCAGCAGGACTCAGCCCTGGACTGTGACCAAAGCCAGACTACACTCTCCAGTCCATACCAACTGAACAACAGAATTTCACTGCCTACATTTAGGATGAACCCCAACAGAAAAACGATGAACACAAGGCTGGGTGATGCCTCATGACACTTTTTTGCAGTCACCTTTCTCAACACACATTGGTATTTCTGGCCGCTGTACAAAGAAGGGAAGGTATGAACCTGGCAAGAGGACAAAGATCCTCCAGCACTATGATAGGGAGCACCAGCTAAGAAGAAACATCTAAACAGTCCAAGCTGCCAGAGAAGAATTCCTTTGCTGTGGAGGCAAAGGCTGGTTTCCAGTCTCAAAGTAAGCAAAGCCCTCCCTTTCTGTAACAACCTCTTTCCTCAGTATAGTGGCAAGGGAGGATGAATTCCCCCTTCAAGCAGCAGATTCTCATTACACAAAGTAATCCAAGACCCACTGCTCTGAATCATCAAAGATTTCCTCACAGTACATGCAAAATTAGGTGTAGGTGGTCTTATGAGTTCCTTAGTGAAAAGAGCTCCACCCTTGTTTGCCTTGCCTTCTTGGCTTGCCTAACTACTACACTTCGGCAAGGAAGGATTGATTATGGACCAAATCCCAGAGCTTTTGGCATTGTCTTATATCAACACTCCTATATATTTAACTTATAGAAAGGTATGATCTGTATCAGCCTTGCAAAACTGGACAAATTATCTCCCAAAAAGTTAGTCACTCAGTACAGTCCTGTTTCATCCCATAATGTGCTGTCGAATACCAGACAACTACCACTTAAGCAGGACTGAAGAAGACTTTGGTGCATCTTTTTACAAGATCTGTAATAATCATTCTCAGCCGCGCTCTCTGTGGCCAGCGGCCTTGCACTGATATCTCAGAATAGCCCACATCCACACTGCTCAGCTTGGTTACCCTCCAAAACAGAACAACCTGCATGTTCACAAGCTCTCCTTTGGCTTCTCACAGAGTGAAATTATCAGATACCATGGATACCCCAGTGAGGAATACGAAGTTACTACGGAGGATGGGTACATTCTTGGTGTTTTCAGAATTCCTGCTGGGAGGAACAGCCAAAATACAGGTACGACACAGTCATAGGATGGAAGTAGGAAAAACAGGAGAAAGCTTGAGAGTCAACCCTTCTATGGGTCCCCATCTTTCTCCTTTGCACATGCCGTGACATGTTCCACACCTTTCAGTCTCAGCAAGGCCACCTAGTCAGGAATCTGGCCTGAATTCTGAATCCATCTGAAATCCCTGCATTCAGTGTCTCTGTTACTATTTGAGACTTTTCTAATAATTTTGTAATATCACAGGTTTGTTCTTTCATGTGGGCTGGGGAGGATGTGTTAAACTGGATGTTGGAAGGTTTTGCATTAGTATCCTAAGTAATATACATTTAAAATAGAAGCCTGACAACAAAGTCTCTCAGGTTGGGCATATGAATATTAGTTCCCAGCCTTCAAAGGACAGAGATATTCTTAAGCAAGTTGATAAGGTCATCAGTGAAAAGAAAATGCATTTCATTTTTTTCATCATGTCTTCTGAATGGAGAAAGAATTTTCACCTGGAATTTGAGGTGCCCTGATGATGCTATTTTGTTTATACTCCTTATTAGAACTATAGAATAATTCATTCTGAATGCCCCCTCCTATTTCTATCTCCTCCTTCAGAGATCATCTGGACCAGCCTCATTGTCAGAGTAAGCTTAACCAAAGTTAGATGAGGAGCCCTGCTCGGCTGGCTACTAAGTAGACCTAAGGCTAGATACGCTGCTTTATCTTTCATACACTATTTATATTTACAAAATATATTTACAAATACAAAACAATAATGTTTGTATTTCATTCACATATGCCTTCAGCAGTTTTCAGCTGTGGATAGATGGTTTCAATGTAGTCACCTGCAAGTTTGCTTTCCAGTACAAAAGGAGCTGAGGAGAGGCCTCCTCATTAAATTCCTAATTTGCCAGTCCTGTCATGAAATTGTTATAAAATGTCATTAAATGTTTCCTGCTTACATGGAACAAACCCCTCAGGTTTCTCCAACCAATATCTATGCATAGTTCTCCTGGGGGCTTCTTGAGGGAGGAAAGATTTAAACCCTCTTAAAAGCTAAACTCTGCACCCCAATCTTAAATACACATTAATGACTGCTCCAATATAAGAATATTTTTCTTTTCCAGGGCAAAAGCCTGTAGTCTTCCTACAGCATGCTCTTCTAGGAGATGCTACACACTGGATTTCTAACCTTCCCAACAACAGCTTGGGCTTCGTCCTCGCAGATGCTGGTTATGATGTCTGGATGGGAAACAGTCGAGGGAACACTTGGTCTTTAAAACACAAGACCCTTAATCCCAGCCAGAAAGCGTTCTGGCAGTTCAGGTACCCTGTAGAGGGAAAATTACTCAGACAAAAACTCTGAGGGGACGAGATAGCTTCAGCCTGATGGTTTTTACCTAAACCAACACTAGAACAAGGTCTACACCAACCAAGGGGAGTAAAGAACCAGATGAAGAAGGATGCTCACTACTACACAAATTTGAGAGCATTGGCTGGGGAAGAGATTTCAGACTGGGAAACAAAATGGAATACTCAGTAATTCACACTGTGATAGCTAAATTGCCTGCTAACATTCTGTGTTTCTCCCCTGTAGCTTCGATGAAATGGGTAAATATGATATTCCAGCAGAGCTGTACTTCATCATGAATAAAACTGGACAGAAGGATGTATATTACATTGGTCACTCTGAAGGCACAACATCAGGTAATGTCAGGACACTCACTGTTCACAACCACTCAGGTTTATATCTGATCAGGAGGTGGGTCGCCCTATTGATTCAGTTGTTTTCTTGTTTATAGAGAGCTAGCAAACATAGAAGTGCCTTCTGAGTTGAGATTTGGAAAATATGCAAAACTTTTCTAAACCAAGCTTTGACTACACTTAATAAGCAAAGAAACCTAATAGTAGATCCAAATACAGTTCAACTCTTCATATAATTAGAGACATGAGAGTAGTTATTTACTGTGTACTTCAGGTATTTTTCTTAAATTCTTAGCAACAGGAATTTTCAAGTTCCTCTTTTGTATTAAAACATTCAGTTAATTCCTTTGTGAACAGGAAGGAAAAGCTAAAAAGATAAAACAGCAAATATAATACATGACTTCAAATAACAAGACAAGGAAAAAGAGCCTTAACATTACTAAGTCATGTGACTTAATGGCAATGTTAAAATTGAAGGCATAGTTTATGAGTCGCTTTAACTGGCAATATTACTATTTAAAATTATATTGTCAAAGGCTGAACATTAGGAAAAAAGTGTCAATGACTTATCTTCCCTTAGTGCCAGCCTTTAGCATTAACTCACTGCATGGCCTCTGAATGCAACTAACTTTCTTTTAGAATAAGTTAAGGGTTCCTGATGTTTACAGTGTAAGATCCGTGAATGGACATTGACTAGAAAATGAGCAACTGCCAGTTCATTAATGTGAAATGACCTAGAAGAAAAGAGAAGGAGATGTGGGAAAATCATATATCGTCACAGTTCCAGACCTTTTCCTTCTTTTCTTCTCATGAAATTACTTAAAGACCCTCATGGCAAAACAAAGTAATGACCTAGGATTTCTTCAGCTGCCTTTGATGCAAACAATCGGTTGAAAAGATTAAAAGCTCCCACTATTCAGCTAATTATTCTGCAGTTTAATGGAAGCATGAACCTACACAGACCTTTAGAGACTGTAATATGAAAAACTTGGGTTTTATGGGAGTTTTTTGAACTTTAGGGGGCATTGATTTTATCACAAAAACCTTGTTGACATGTTGCCTACAAAAACTGTTCTGATAAATGCAGTATCCAGACATGCTTTAAAACTCAGAATGAGCCTTGCCCTTGCCTCCAAAATAAAATCAGTTTCAGGACTTAGCTTCAACATTCACCTCAGGTAAAACATGAAGCACAGACAAACATGAACAACAGACAATGGGCTGCAGATCTAGTCTAATTTCTCATTTGCTACCTACTGCTTATTTGTTTATCTTGTCTGTGGAAGATGTCTTCACTAACTCAGGCTGTCTCTTCTGTATTTGCAGGCTTCATAGCATTTTCTACATACCCTGAGCTGGCTAAACGGGTGAAAATATTCTGTGCTCTGGGCCCAGTAACCTCATGTTCATATGCTACAAGCCCTCTGGTTAAGATAACAAATCTTCCTGAACCACTGATGTGGGTATGTCATTTTTCTCCCTAAGAGTCCCAATGCTTGACTTAACTTCACAGGGTTCACTTAACTTGAGACAAAGTGTTCCTGAACAGATGACATGCTGATGCAGAGCTTGGGATGAATTGAGTGCTTTTGAAAAATCTGTTCCAAACTCTGTGGGGAAAGTACTGGAGATACAGGGCTTGTAGCAGCAGGTCCCAGTCAAGCAGGAGACTTGTGAAACTCTCTCATCATAGGGCTCTTGAAGTTAACTAATATTTTGCTGGCCTCATGCAGAAGGAACTAAACCAGAGCTGCAGTAGCAGCTATACAATCTCTGGGACTTCAGAAATGCATGAGCATTGAGGTCATTTCACTAGAAATGGAGGATGGTTTCTTCCAGTATTGATGACAGTAATAGGAAGAAGGAAGGATACATGATGCACTATGGGGAAGAATTCAAAACCTGCCTGGACACCTTCCTGTGTAACCTCATCTAGATGTTCCCCCCGGCAGGGGGATTGGACTAGATGATCTTTTAAGGTCCTTTCCAATTCCTAATATTCTGTGATTCTGTGATTCTGTGAAGGTGTTGCAAGGGGTACTGGGAGAGCAACGTTCTTTAGCAATCTTTGAGTACTGAGTTAGGAGGATGGGCTATTAGCAACAGTTTCATGCATAAAATACTCCTGTAACAAGGTACAAAACAAAGTGCTGTGATTGTGTTTTTTCCTTCCCTCAGTTACTATTCGGTTGCAAAGGAACCATGCACCAGGTTGGTTTTCTGAGAGGACCTGTGACACAGTTATGTGCAAGCCTGGATAAGTTTTGTGGCCACATACTCTGTTATGTAGCTGGAGGTAGCATTAAAAATCTGAACACGGTATGTATATGCAAGAACTCATAAGCAAAACTACTCAAAGCAAAACTGAGGTGATATCAGAAGTTACAAAAGTTACATCTGTCCGCTCTATCCTTACCTAGTAACTGTTAGGAATGTAAACATATATAAACCACAACATAGTTCTCAGCAGATGGAGCGAATCCCAGGACATTGTGCCAAACAGTACTAGAGCTAATGATGGATGGGAGCAACAATTAGACAAATCCTAGCCACAGAAAGGACAGAAAACAGTCTGGAGCTATACTACACATGTCAATAGATGTGCCCTCTTTTGAGGCTAAGTCAACCATATTTTGGTCATACAGAGATGCTCTTTAAAAAAAGCAAATGGATGATGGAGTCAGACTTCTTGGTAATACAGTTCCCAGTTTGCTTCTTTAGCATGCAGACACCAGGGTCCTCTGAACACTGGAATAATTGAAAAGCAGGAAAAAGCTCCTTTTCCCTTCCCACTTTTCAGACTGCTTGTACCAGAACTTGGACCTCAAAAGCTATAGTAAGGGGCATTTTCTTTATTTTCCTTTTCTGGTTTTTGTGGGTTTTGGTGGTGGTTTTTTTTTTTTTTTTTTTTTTTTTTTTGGTTTTTTTTTGTCCTTAGAACTGTGCTCAACAACTTACTCTGCAAAAAATCTATAGAGCTACAGAAAGCCCTTCCCCTGTGTCTGTGGAGTGAAACACATCTACAGTGGGATTCACAGAGATTAGCGAGCCAGGCAGAGGGGACAGGAGAGACAGGAGAGCTGTCCCTATGCTTGCTAACATATGGATGCTGTAGTGTGTCTTAATTCCCCTTACAGTGGCCAAAGTATGCAGAAGCTGGCCTGTGTAACGTTTATTACTGCAACATCTGTAAAGACTGAGGACCGTTTTTCTCCATCTACAACCACTCGTAAAAGCTATACGGGAAAGCAGTGAGAATCAAAGGTTCAATGCAAAAGCAGTTAGAGGCATTGCAGCCCCTTTGAATTTCAGAGCTAAACCATTAAGGATCTTTCCTGACTTGGGTTAAATCACTAATGTGGTTCTCAGGGCAAGATAACAAGTCTGAGGAGGAATCTGGGGAGATGGAGTTAGAACATCTCCTTAACAGAACTATAAAAATGCAGAACTAAAAAAAAAAAAAAAAAAAAAAAAGAAGAAGAAAAAGCAATCGGTTTTGTAAGCTGGCTTCTTTAGCACTAGGAGTAAAGTGAAGAGAAAACCAAAGCTTCAAAAGACTTACACGCTCATAGGAATTTGATGTGAAGTGAGGAATCTACTTTGGCAAGGACTGGAAAGTTTTTCCCTACTGTTGCTGAACCACAGGATCCCACAGTACTGTCTTCAGGGAGCAGACTTGCTTTCATGGAGAAAGTGTGCAGGCACATACAATTAAACAGCTATTCCTAAGTCTGCTTCTCAGTTTTCTGTCTGATATTTGAAGCATATCCGATTAAAATGGGGGTTTAACACAGAAGCAGTATGTTGCTCAGGTCCTTCACATCTTTATTCTGTCACAGCATTTATAACACTTTGGATCACTGCGTTTATAACACTTTTGCTTTCTCTCCAGAGTCGAACAGATGTATATGTAGGACATTCTCCTGCTGGAACATCAACACAGGACTTTATCCATTGGCATCAGGTATAATTGCATGCTGCCCTATAAACAAACTCTTACTACTGCTTTTAATTCAACCAATAGCCCACAGGGAAGTCCAGAGAGGGTGGATTTAGGAAACTGCCCATCACATCCTCTCACATGCTTCTATGGGCACCTGTCAGAAGGAGCACTGTTTCCCATGGAACACTAGAGCATTATCTGAATTGCCCCTTTGGTATCAGGCACTGAGATTTCCCCAGGACATATCAGACAGTAAGGATCAGTATAAAAAGAAAATAGCAAAGGCAATACAGCAAGCAGATTTCTAGCACATTCCCAGCTACTTTAAGCCTTGAAGTCAGGATTTTCTAAACTGACAGACAATCATAGAATCATAGAATAGTTAGGGTTGGAAAGGACCTTAAGATCATCTAGTTCCAACCCCCCTGCCATGGGCAGGGACACCTCACACTAAACCATGTCACCCAAGGCCTCATTCAACCTCGCCTTGAACACCGCCAGGGATGGAGCATTCACAACTTCCCTGGGCAACCCATTCCAGTGCCTCACCACTCTCCCAGTAAAGAATTTCTTCCTTAGATCCAATCTAAACTTCCCCTGTTTAAGTTTGAACCCGTTACCCCTTGTCCTGTCACTACAGTCCCTGATGAACAGTCCATCCCTAGCATCCTTGTAGGCCCCTTTCAGATACTGGAAGGCTGCTATGAGGTCTCCACGCAGCCTTCTCTTCTCCAGGCTGAACAGCCCCAACTTTCTCAGCCTGTCTTCATACGGGAGGTGCTCCAGTCCCCTGATCATCCTCGTGGCCCTCCTCTGCACTTGCTCCAACAGTTCCATGTCCTTTTTATGTTGAGGACACCAGAACTGCACACAATACTCCAAGTGAGGTCTCATGAGAGCAGAGTAGAGAGGCAGGATCACCTCCTTCGACCTGCTGGTCATGCTCCTTTTGATGCAGCCCAGGATACGGTTGGCTTTCTAGGCTGCGAGCACACACTGAAGCCGGCTCATGTTCATTTTCTCATCGACCAACACCCCCAAGTCCTTCTCCGCAGGGCTGCTCTGAATCTCTTCTCTGCCCAACCTGTAGCTGTGCCTGGGATTGCTCCAACCCAGCTGTAGGACCTTGCACTTGGCATGGTTAAACTTCATAAGGTTGGCATCAGCCCACCTCACAAGCGTGTCAAGGTCCTTCTGGATGGCATCCCTTCCCTCCAGTGTATCAACTGAACCACACAGCTTGGTGTCATCGGCAAACTTGCTGAGGGCGCACTCAATCCCACTGTCCATGTCACCGACAAAGATGTTGAACAAGACCGGTCCCAACACCGATCCCTGAGGAACACCACTCGTTACCGGTCTCCAGCCAGACATCGAGCCACTGACCACAACTTTGTGTGCAGCTATCCAGCCAGTTCTTTATCCACCGAGTGGTCCATCCATCAAATTGATGTCTCTCCAATTTAGAGACAAGGATGTCAAGCGGGACAGTGTTGAACGCTTTGCACAAGTCCAGGTAGATGACATCAACTGCTCTGCCCCTGTCCATCAGTTTCGTAGCCCCATCATAGAAGGCCACCAAATTGGTCAGGCAGGATTTCCCCTTAGTGAAGCCATGCTGGCTGTCACCAAGCACCTCCTTGTTTTTCATGTGCCTTAGCATGCCTTCCAGGAGAATCTGCTCCAAGATTTTGCCAGGCACAGAGGTGAGACTGACTGGTCTGTAATTCCCTGGGTCATCCATTTTCCCCTTCTTGAAAATGGGGGTTATATTTCCCTTTTTCCAGTCATCAGGAACTTCACCTGACAGACATGATTTTTCAAATATGATGGCCAGTGGCTTAGCAACTTCATTCACCAGCTCCTTCAGGACCCGCGGATGGATTTCGTCAGGTCCCATGGACTTGTGTACATTTAGGTTTTTAAGATGGTCTCGAACCAGATCCTCTCCTACAGTGGGCCTAGGGTCCTCATTCTCACAGTCCCTGCGTCCACCTTCCAAGACTTGGGTGGTGCAGTCAGAGACTTTGCCAGTGAAGACCGAGGCAAAGAAGTCATTAAGAACCTCAGCCTTCTCCAAATCTAGGGTAGCCAGTTCTCCCGATAGCTTCCGGAGGGGGCCTACGTTGTCCCTAGTCTGTCTTTTATTTGCTACATACCTATAGAATT
Source organism: Psittacula echo (assembly GCF_963264785.1). Classification (NCBI taxonomy): domain Eukaryota; kingdom Metazoa; phylum Chordata; class Aves; order Psittaciformes; family Psittacidae; genus Psittacula; species Psittacula echo. The sequence continues at coordinate 19,577,480 of NC_137743.1, read as the reverse complement.
CCTTCCTGTTATCCTTTATATTCCTAGCCAAGCTTAATTCTAACTGGTCGCTAGCTTTCCTAACCTGGTCCCTAGCTTCCTGGACAACATCCCTGTATTCTTCCCACGCCGCCTGTCCTTGCTTCCACCTTCTATAAGCCTCTTTTTTCCTCTGAATTTTCCTGAGCAGCTCCTTATCCATCCAAGGAGGTCTCCTGGCCCTCCTGCTGCACTTCCTTCTAGTTGGGATGCAACACTCCTGAGCTTGTGGCAGGTGATCCTTGAATAACAACCAACAGTCTTGGGCCCCCCTGCCCTCTAGGGCTATATCCCATGGAACCTTACTGAGCAGGTTCCTGAAGAGGCCAAAGTCTGCTCTCTTGAAGTCCAGGGCAGTGAGCTTGCTGCACGCTCTTCTCACTGTCCTGAGGATCTCGAATTCGACCATCTCGTGATCGCTGCAACCAAGGCTGCCCTGGAATGTCACATTTCCAACCAGCCCTTCCCTGTTGGTGAGCACAAGGTCAAGCATGGCACCTCTCCTTGTCGGCTCCTCTATTACCTGCAGAAGGAAGCTGTCTTCCACACAATCGAGGAACCTCCTGGATTGCCTGTGCTGGGCCGTACCTTCACTCCAACAGATGTCAGGGTGGTTGAAGTCTCCCATGAGAACAAGGGCCTGTGAGCATGAGGCTTTTCCTATCTGTCTGTAGAGCACTTCATCCACAGATTCCTCTTGATCAGGCGGTCTATAACAGATCCCCATAGTAAGGTCTCCCATTGCTGTTCTCCCTTTAACCCTGACCCACAAACTCTCTGTTGACTGCTCACCCATCCCCAGACAGAGTTCCATACTCTCCAGCCTATCCCTAACACAAATAGCAACTCTCTCTCTCCGCCTGCCAGACCTGTCTTTTCTAAAGAGCCTGTAGTCTTCCATTCCAACGCTCCAGTCGTAGGAGCCATCCCACCATGTTTCTGTGATGACTACTATATCATACTCCCGCAGTTAATAAATAATTATTAATAAATATAATTAATATATGACTATATATTATATTATTAATATATAAATACTATTAATATATATTATTAATTAATAAAATTAATTAATAATTATTAATAAATATTATTGTAAATAAACAATCCTTTATTACATGCAACCACTCACAAATAAAATTGATTTTGTGCAAAATAAAGTAACAAAAAAAAAAAAAAGAAAAAGAAAACCAACACACACAGAGAAACAAACAAAAAAAATCAACACTGAAACCCACAAAAAAAAAATCAAACAAAAAATCCTCAAAAGATGTGTACTTAACTCTTAACATCAGTCCTGCAGGGCATATAGCGTCTCTTCTAGACAATCAGATCAGGAAGGCTAATGCCTGTGTCTAATGTTCCACTTGTGTAACTACAGAGCCTTTGCAAGTGTCACCACTGCTGTAAACAGGCCAGACAAACCTGACAAACAAAAGACGTGATGGGAAAAAAAAAAATCTTATATTATGCTAGACTAGTAATAAACTAGTAATAAACCTGAAATGTTCCAGACATTCAGGTCCTCTTCCTGTGTGACAACTGAACCCAACTGTGCATCACAAACAGGGACTCCAACTTTAGTTAACTAAGGTACTCAAGTGAAAATTTAATAACAAAACATACCAAGGGACGTGACTGGGGATCAGGAGAAAAAGTTAGCAAGAGGAAAGGATGGAGCTACTCACCCTACAATCCATCCTCAATGTCCATGGAAGCCTGCAATCAGAGGAAGGGACGGGAATAACTCAGAGTTCACTGTCTAAGCCTTGGCTTCAATCACAGGCAGGAAAATGCCTCCTGCACACTGCTTCTCGGTCCCTCAACACTTCTATCTGTTCTTTTGACAGATAAGATTTGCAGGCCAATTGCAAGCTTATGACTATGGCCCTAAGGAAAACATGAAGAAATACAACCAGGTAAGGCAATACAGTTTTACTGAGAACTATCCTCAGGTCCTGAAAAAACTAAGAACAGAAGAATTCACATTTCAGCACCCGTGGGTGATACAGAAAGAGGAAGAGAATGTCTGAGGTAAAGTTTCTCCTGAATTTAATACTCATAAAATTCTATTCACAGAGAAGGTATAGGCAGGTCCCTGCAAACAGCTAAGAAAGTTTGGTTTGCTTCTTTTACTGATGCAGACATGTGTCCAATGACATGTCAATTTACCTGCCATTCCCAAAAGGCTAACAGCCAATCCTAAGACTGGATGAGTATGGGGCTCTTCACTGCCCCAAAAATCCTCAAGGTCTGCCTTTCAGCTAAGGAAAGAAATGATTCTCACAGCTAAAACTGAAATGCATACCTTAGTTTTGGGAAGCTCAGAAAAATTCTAGAGTGAAATTATAAAGGACCAAAGTATTTCTTTGACACTTAAATCCAAAGCATAACAACTAAGACCAACAGTTGCACTCCGTGCCCCAACAAAACTTAAAGATCTTCCCACTTTAAATATACACATTAATAAGCTCAACAGTTCTTGACTGATAAACAGACATGGCTCTTTTCATATCTGTTCTGAAGGCAAAAGCAGGCTTTAAACTGCAAGACAACTCTGCCACGTCCTATGGAAAGACACGGGAATAAAATGGATCATTACTTTTCATAGTAGACAGGGAAAGGGATTAGGGTAATAGACACTAAGAGGGTGGGCTTAATCCTTACTGTTTACTGCAGTGAGTGCAGAAGAGAAAGAGAGGTGCTTGCACAGAATCCTTCCTCTAAAAGCAACCCCTGCTATAACAGCATTCACTCAAGTCTCCTCCCTTTCTCACAGTCTTCGCCTCCTGTGTACAAGATAGAGGAAATAAGCACACCAATTGCTGTCTGGACTGCTGGACAGGACAAATTTGGAGATCCAAAAGACACAGCAAAGCTGCTCCCTCGGATTAAAAATCTCCTTTATCATGAGCACTTTCCTTCTTGGGGTCATCTTGATTTCATCTGGGGCCTTGAAGCAACTGAGAAAATGTATCGGAAAATCATTGAACTAATGACAAAATATTGAAACCACATGCACATGATTCACTCAGCAGAAATTTCCAGAATTTCTGTTTTGCAATAAGGGTGATACCTGGGGAAAAGGTAAACACAGAGACACACATAATGGATAGCAGTATTTACCTGCACTTGTTTCTTGCATTCCTCATAGTTTGAGGAGTTTTATGGTGTTACTCTAACTCCTGTCTTCCTGAGAAGTTTGAGGTGTATAGGAATGAAAACTGAAAACGTGCATATACTTGAGCACACGCTGCAGGGATCACTGAAGTTGGACGATTTTTATTTCTACAAGACTGCAAGACTGATTTTCCTAAGGCTAAACTCTGTTGTTCCCATGTGCATCTTATGTACCCCACAGAGCCATTCCCATGCCCAATTTGTATTTTCCCATGAACACCAAAATGTGGGATTTGTTCATTTGTTTGTTGAAGTACAACTGACCTTTGTTTAAATTAAATCATTTATCTACTTGAGAGAAAACTTGGGGTTTTTTTTACTTCTTTTTTCCTCCTCACATTTACTTACAGTGTCGACACAGTCAAAAGATCTTGAGACACAGGTAACTGAGCAGGCAATAGATAACTTCCAAACAACAAGGAATCCAATGTCAGAAAAACTTGTAGAAATGTTTTCCTGCCCTCCATGCCTAGATGTCACCCAAACATTTGTTCATGCACTCTAAACCCCCCAGCTTCAAAGACCATGGAGGCAGCTGAGGAATAAGGAGATATAGACTTGCCAGAAAGCTGCACTCCAAACAATGCAGCTTCTATCTTCGGAATTACTCGACACCACCAATGAAGTTGTTGCAAGCACTCTGAGCTATCAGCTTTAACTTCCAGATAACTCTTTGTCTTGACTCTTGTCTTTGTTCAAGCAATTCCTGCAGCATGTGAAAGCAGTCAGCTGTTTCCCCTTTCCAGCCATTAGCCCAAAGAGATAGCATCTCCATTACCCATGCAAGTGCCTCACATCTGCTCACCTACATACAACTTGATCTGGAGGTAGGAGTTTCTGTCCCCAGGTTACACCCAAAGTGTTCATTGCTACAGACTCTGACAGGGTAGCTTTTTTTCCCGGGGTGTTTCTGGGTGGGACCTCAAGCTACCATTGCTCAACCAAGACCCTTTATACTTGGAGTCAGCATCTGATAGAATACTTACACTGAACAATATATCTGTTCTGCAACACAGGACACATACATTAGCTGGTCCATGTTCCTAGTCTAGCAGCCATTAGCAGTGCTGATGATGGCACCTATCTTGTGAACTTATGACAGCTCACAGGAAATTACAAAAACTGTCAACAAAAAAAAAGATCTATTAGACGAGGAAAACAAGATGCCATAGCATCTGAAAGGAGATTCCCCTTTATTGCTGTATTATTACATCACAAAGTGCCAGGCCACATTAATACATGCTTACCACTGCAGGTTTTCTTCTGCCTTCATCTAGGCAAGAGAAGACTCATGAATTTATTATTATTCTGGTACATGCATCCTCTGCTGCATGTACCACTCTGAGAAGCATGCTATCCTGTCCAGTCCCATGGGGAGGATACATCAACAGCAATTCATTTATTGATTTTTTTTTCTTTAGTACACTGTTTATAATGGAAAGGTGATCAAGAGACTTGTTTATCTACCGCACCAAGCATTTTTTTATTATTTTTTTAATGAAGTAAACCAACCTGTGAATTGGCTTTCTTTTTGGTCTCCAGCAACTCATAGAATCATAGAATAGTTAGGGTTGGAAAGGACCTTAAGATCATCAAGTTCCAACCCCCCTGCCATGGGCAGGGACACCCCACACTAGACAATGTTGCCCAAGGCTCTGTTCAGCCTGGCCTTGAACATTGCCAGGGATGGAGCATTCACAGCTTTCCTGGGCAACCCATTCCAGTGCCTCACCACCCTCTCAGTAAAGAATTTCTTCCTTATATCCAATCTAAACTTCTCCTGTTTGAGTTTAAACTCGTTACCCCTTGTCCTATCACTACAGTCCCTAATGAAGAGTCCTTTCCCAGCACCCTTGTAGGTCCCTTTCAGATACTGGAAGGCTGCTATGAGGTCTCCATGCAGCCTTCTCTTCTCCAGGCTGAACAGAATCTCTTTTTGCTGTTTCTTATATGAAAAGAAAAAAAAAAAAATCACTTCCATTGTAGGAAGAGAAATACTAAGGGGAAGGTACCAGCCTTTGTATAAACTGCTGTGGCACATTGTTCAGTTGTCAAGTGTATTCCACAGAATAAGTAACACACACTCTAAAGGACATATTATATTTGTATTGGCTGCGAACCATCATCATTAGGCTTCCAGACATGTTAGAGTTAGCTTTCAAAATCCACTGTCCTCACAAGCCAAGTCATAAATCTGGGGAAGCAGATGGTAAGGGCAATATTTTGAACACTCCTGTAATCATTCAAGGCTTAGTATGATCAAATTAACACTTTCCAGTGTATGCGGCCTTGAGGTTACTGAGAAGTCTCACACAAAATAGTCAGAAGTCTGCAGCAATGAAAGGATGGATTTGGACCAAGTCTTTATCAAGAAAGAGCTCTCAATCCTCTGCAGGACTCCTGCTGCTGCGCAAGATGGATTGCCAGATGAGGTAATTTTCTGCATGTTCAGGAGTCCTCAATGACTAGGATTTTTTCCTTAGCATACTTTCAATGCTGTGGAACTGCAGTCTTCTTGCTATATCTAAGGGAGTCTCACCATCCTGAAAGAAACAAATGACACATTGCAATACGACAGATAGGAGTCAAGTACAGAAAGCTTTCCTGAATTTGCCACCCAGATACAGTGCTCTGCTGCACAAGTTTCACTGTCACACTCTTGGTCTAAAACAAAGGTTTCAGAACATGTTGGCTCTAATGCTGCTTTCACTGAAGCCAGGGGCAGAATACCGTCCTCCCCTCCAGCAGTGACAGCCATTCCACTGTTTCCTGGGGCTAATGTCCAGAGTCAGTGCAGAGCCAAGCTAATGGCTGATTTCAAGAGAAACATGGGCAGTACGTTGCTCACTTCAATTCAATAATGCAGATACTTCCAAGTCAGTATTTATCTGTATAGCATTTGAGCTTTTCTAATGACAGAAGCAGCTTGACTTTGCCCCTCTCAGAAGAATGGTGTCCAATGGCACAAAAAGCACCTCAGAAGGCAGTTGCCACTCCCCTGCAGCGTGCATCTTAAGAACAACTGCAGAGCAGTTCTGAGTTAAGAAGAGGTACCGTGAAGGTCCAGTAGACATTCAGGCAATATTTACTGGTGGAAATCCAGCAGTGAAGGATTTGGACTTTACACTTGCTCTTGCCAACAAAGGCAATGGAGCAAACTTTGCTTTAAACCCCACAGCAAACAACTTTGCTGCCAGGAAGCTATGCACTTTTTTTAAACTGCTGTACACCAGCTAAGGCCAACAATGTACTGGTTCACTATCACGATAAGGAAATACAGTTATCAACTTCACCTTCTTACCTGATTCTTTAAAGAAGTGTCTGCATGAGCTTGAAGCAGTAGAGGAATAACTGCCTGGTTGTTCATTTTACAAGCATAGTGAAGTGCTGTGCTGCCTGACTGAAGGGAAACAGAAGCAGATGAACTTTAGTTCTATTACTTCATTAGTAAATCATAGGTAAGTATGACTACCTAAGTACTACTACGAAGCCGTAGCAGCTTCCCCCTAACACCTGGATGCAAAAGACATATCACAGTATCACAGTATGTTAGAGATTGGAAGGGACCTCAAAAGATCGTCTAGTCCAATCCCCCTGCCGTAGCAGGAACACCTAGATGAGGTTACATAGGAATGTGTCCAGGCGGGTTTTGAATGTCTCCAGAGAAGGAGACTCCACAACCTCCCTGGGCAGCCTGTTCCAGTGTTCCGTCACCCTCACTGAGAAGAAGTTTCTTCTCAAGTTTAAGCGGAACCTCTTGTGTTCCAGTTTATACCCATTACCCCTTGTCCTATCATTGTTTGCCATTGAAAAGAGCCTGGCTCCATCCTCATGACACTCCCCCTTTATATATTTATATACACTAATAAGGTCCCCCCGCAGTCTCCTCTTCTCCAAACTATAGAGACCCAGCTCCCTCAGCCTTTCCTCATAAGGGAGATGCTCCACTCCCTTAATCATCTTAGTTGTCCTGCGCTGGACTCTCTCCAGCAGGTCCCTGTCCTTCTTGAACTGAGGGGCCCAGAACTGGACACAATATTCCAGATGCGGTCTCACCAGGGCAGAGTAGAGGGGGAGGACACTGCACAACAAAAAAATACATTTGCATAAGAGCAACAGGAACAAAAAAGCCATTTCTTCCCTGGAATGCAGCTGCTAAAACAGGTCTGTTATCTTCAGCAGGAGGTCAACAGTTCTTTACTAACTTCAGAGGATTCCATGATCTTGATCTCAACAGCTATGTCTTAAGCAATATGTTTGTTCACACTTCAGTTTTAGTACTTGGTTGCTGCTAGAATTGGGTGTTATCCTTTTCTACCTTAGAGTAGGAGAGCTCTCTTGCACACCCAGATAGGATGCGGATACAGTGGATATTGAACTCCACAAATGGCAGATCAGTGCACTCTGAGGATCAAGAGAAGACATGGGGTTTAGCACTGTGTCGTGGTCTCTGCCCTCAAATCTGCTCCAGTCCAAGAACTCATAAATAATGATAAACTCAGGCCCTTATATCACTAGAATCTTTATAGGATCAGATATTTAACATATAAGTGTCTCAACCTAGCTTGCCTGGATTCTTTTAAAAGGGCATTGGTCAGAAAGGGAAATTTAGTTGATCAGTGGAGAATTATTTCTGTGTACATCTCAAAACCATTGCCTAAGTGTCGAGGAGAAACACTGAATCCTCCTAGTGCACGGCAGTCAGTTCAGTCCTAGATCCTACTCTGAAAGCAGGACTCTGTTGCTGGAAGATTTGTAAGTTTATTAGTATCGCATGCATAAGAAACATATCTGCATTTGTATAAACCCACTTACAAAGTCTGTAGCATTAACATCGGCTCCAGCTCTAAGCAACATCTTGATCAGGTTTTCATTCTGTTTAGTCTTTGAGACCTGTTTGGCGCAAGGGAAGGAGTAACACAGTAAGACGGTCCATCTGCATATAGTACAAAGGAGATTATGGATAAATGCTGTATTATTTCCTAAAAGAAATTTGTTTCTGCAAATGCCAGACTGATGCAGGGATACAGTTCTGTTTCTTCACCAGTTATAGTCATGATAAAATCCCTGCTTCTTCTGTTGCTTTCCATCAGTCTTTGCTTTAAAAAAGCAGTCCATATCCTATACAGGTTCCTGGCCTGAAATATTGCCATGAGAAAGGTGATAAGAGGAAAGGAAAAGCTACAGGGTTTTTCCTGCTTTCACTCAGACTCACCATAAGAAGATATCCAATAAGCATCACTGGCATGAGGATAATGATGAGCACATAGTCAAGGAAAGTAAACCTTTTTCTCACAGCATAATGCAGACAAGTGCGGTCCTTCTAAACACAAAATAACTCTGATTAGTACCAGATTCAGTGATATGATTATATTTATTTAATATTGACAATAGTAGACCATTTTATATTTCATAGACTTTCTTTTAGGTTATCTACTGGAAATATTTTCTGATTTTCAGGCAGAAACAGACACATGCATTTTACTTCCTTAAGCAGAAGCACATTTAACATATACAGGATCATGTAAATTGGGCTACACATGCAAGAAGGATGCAGGATCCAAAGGATTCCATGTGTATGTCTGCAAACTTGGACATGGCTGCAGGGAGAAAGAGGGCAGAGTAGACATGTGGCTGCTACTGCCACCCAGCAAGTTAATCCAGTAGGAAGAATCCCCACAGTGACTCTTCCTATAGAGGTGCTTGTTACAGAAACAAAGACATATGAGAGTTTATGGCATCTCCTTTGGCACACATGAGAAACACAGGCAAGTAGCAATACCTGACTCTATTCTCTAGTGAGAACAGAGTTTAAAAAAACCTGTGAATACCAACAGTATCAAAGCAACTAAAGGGCAGAGCTGTAAATCTGGGTGTTAAAGACCATTTGTGTTACATCTCCTGTAGGTTGTTAAGCTGGAGTTAGACAAACCAGGTTACAGTGTTACACTGTGGCCAAAATAAGCAGAAAAGCTTTTCTGTGCTATCCTCTGCTCTGCTCCCATTCTCATTCTTAAGAACCACAGCTGAGCTCTGCACCAAAGGGCCTGTTTCCATCTGTGAAGGTGAAGCAAAGACACATTTAAGAAAGGCAAGCACAGTTAGCGAATGGCTGCCAATGCAATTAAAATGACCTTACTGCAAAATACTGAGCCCTTTCAAAGGGACTTTGAGGTAAGACAGAGAGCCTTCTGCATCAAGAAGAGATGGGACAGAATATGCCACTGACCTCATGATGATTTGCTGCCTTCCTGTGAAATAAACAAATGCACTGGAAACCAGAGACAGAAGATCATCCACAAATGTATAGGAACTTGCTAAGCATTGCCTTGGAGTGTGAGATAATACAATAGAATCCACGAAGTTTTGGGTTCTTTTTCCTGGTTATTTATCACCCCTAACACCATAAGTTACTAATGAAACCAGAGCACACACTTTTCAGCTACTTTTTATTTGTAACCTACCACAAAACCACACTTGCTCATCACCTTAAGGAAAATAGCGAGTCACAGCTCCTGTGCATAACAAGTAGGTATTTCGAATAGGCAACATGGGAAGAACAGTGGAAGGCTTGCCTCCTTGCTCCCCAGCATGCTATTACGTGTCATGCTATTCTTCTGTAGCATGACAAAAGCAGGTCTGCAGTGGCAATAAGGCAGGTTTTTGTGGAGTCAGTTTCTCTACAGGCATACACTTGTGAGAGATGGACAGGCTCTCCTTCAGACCTTCCTTTTAACCAGGGTGGAGAAAAAGAAAGAGGCAAAGAGAACCTACAGAAGGGCGGCCACTTACCTTGTTTCTGAGGTTGACATCAGCATTTCTTTTTAGAAGATAGCTAACTATCCTGTTGTTTCCCTGTTTACATGCACAAATTAGGGGGGTGTCTCCACTCAAGCTGTCCTGGATATTCAGACAGTTGCTGTTGCGCTCCAGAAGGAACTGAACTTCACTGAAATCGTTATTATAAGCTGCCTGACAAATGGGCTGAAGAAAGAAGATAATATTAATCAGCACACATTTCACTAAAACATACCTACTTCCCATTCTGACTTGACTTGCAAATCCTGAGATACGCAAGCACTGCCAAGCACTTTTGACAAAGGTTGTAGTTCTAAGCGACTTCCAGAAGATGGCGGTAAGAGATACCTCTGCAGCTGCCACACAGCAGCTCGCAGCCTGGGAAATCACAGCCTTTGCACAATGGAATGAACTTTCTGTTCATTTTGGACCATAATAATATACATATTCAATATATATATATGAAGATATATAATCCAAGAAATAAATCCGGTTCATTTGCAACCATAAAAAAAACCGCCGGCTTCCAATCTTACAGAGTTATTCACTGTATTAAGAAGCAAGCACGAACAAGCCCATGCCTCTCAAAGTTTACAACAGGCTTTCTTTTTGGATGAGCACTGCTAATGAGGTATCACTTCTCATTCATCAGTTCCCAGAACAAAACCACACTTTCAACAAAGAGCTGAAAAATCAAACCCCCACGATGTTTTTTTCAGGGCTTGAAATTAAACCTCAGACCTGAAAAATACACACAATGCATGCCCACAGCTCAGTGTGGCTTCTGAGAACTATTTGCTGCTTGACTATTTACTCACTATTTCTATGCACTCTTCATCTATCCTGCAATTCCTTCCCTTTCCAGCAGCAAGACCTCGATCTGAGGAGTGGCTGAGAATGACAGGAGTACTATGAGTTTCTAATGGCTTACAACAGTGGGAAGTACAGCAGACTGGTAGCATTTGAAGTTCTCCAGTGGAAAAGAGAATGAGTTTCTTCTTTTTGTCTTTGATACTGAGGTTTTTATTCACCAATTTCCAAGATATACATTTTATTTGAATATTATCTGCAGGTTTTCCTTCTCATCCTCCTTTTATTACATCCTAAATACACTACATGAACAAGATCTAGCTCTGAACTCTGAGCCCGTTCCTCACTCCCCCTGCAGTTAGCCCCCCCCTCCCCCCCCCCTTAAAAATATTCATCCTATTTACACTTTCACTTCAGACGAACTTTGATCTACCACACAACTTTACCTCCGGCATCACTGCTGCTTAATCTTCCGGACAGCTGCATAAGAGAAGTGATTTTCCTTTCTAAAGAGATTATTTACAAGTTTACCAGACCTCACACCACTTCTTGTTTCGTTTTTATTTTATCAGACGAAAATCTACGAAGAATACATGCAACATTGCACATCTGTCTGTATTCTTATAAAAGCCTACACATACCATTTGCTATTTTACACTCCTCCAGAACCAGAACCAGTTTAATGATTTTGAGGAGAAATTCCTTTTTTAAACCCCTCTTGTTGTGACCTGCACACCAGTGCCATCTAAATGATCAGTATGCTCTAGAACCTCATTCTCTGTCATATTGACATCTAGCAGTGTAATTTCTCCAGGAAAGACAAGATCAGATGCAGTCTGCACCTCTGCTTTTCCTACTTTAAGTATTGCTTTGCTTATTTAAAGATGAAGCAGATTTGCTGTTCGGTTGAGCATCTGCTCAAATCAGCCGTTTACCACTCAGATTTTCTCCTTTTCTACTCTGATTCTTGCTAGTCCAGCAGCTTGTGCCACCAAATGATGTGCTTTTGTGATTTTCTTTCTATTCTGCCTCAAAGAGTTTAACTTGCTAGGCCCTTAAACCCAAAACATTTCTGACTGATACTCTCATTGACTCATGGTATCTTTTTAAGCTTACACTACTGTTGAACCCAGTTCTAGAGCCATTAATAATGATGGAGCAGTTACCATTCCCTAAAAAACTATGTTATTTGGGGCTGAAGTCATGCACAGAGACCAGCACACGAGAGTCATTCGTGCTTTTTTTAGCCAGTGAAACCAGAAAACATCCAGGGTACAAAGAACGTAAGGAAGCAGTTCTCATCCATTCCAATAGCTAATCCATGAATAATTGATGTGCTGAAAGCATTTTTTTAATTATTATTATTTCACTGCAGTTGGGGGTCTATGTAGAATTGGTTCTTTCACACATTAATATGTCTCATTCATACAAAAAAAAAAAAAAAAAAAAGACAAACAAAACCTCCACAACTTTTTCCTGAGTTTATAGGATTTTCTTGAGACCCACTCTGCTGGTTTTCGTTCTAGAAAATGCCTCTTTAGTCAAAGAAATATGAAAAGTCCTATAAATCAGACCTGTAATATACCTCTTAAATTGACAAATACAACTCCATGACTGAAGGAGCTAACATAGAAGCAGAATATTTATGTAAGGGTGCAAAGCAATAAAAATAAATATAAGCTCATTATTTTGATATCAATAACAATAGGACTTCAGAAAAAAAATGTTTTAGGAAAGAATAAGGATAAGAAAAAATACAAACAGGCGGCAATCTGCTACCTGTATGAGAAAGGCATCAGAAGCTGCAACCAGTGGCAAATGTTATATTAGGCAGTCTTTCCCACAGAAAGAAAAAAAAAGCTGTTATAGAAGGCACTTAACTGGAATAATAGATACAGAGGCTTCAGGAAAGGTGAGGAGTAGTCATAGAATAGGCAAGGGTTTTTATGGCTGAGATCACTCAGTATGAGATCACCAGATAAGGGGTGTAAGAAAAGTAAAAAGAACTTTTGCTGTCAGGAAGGACAATACCTCTACACAACTGAATTCTTAATTATTTTTATTTTTTATCAATTGAGGACAATGGGATTGCAAACAGGACCTGGTAGTTTACTCAGATCCACATGAACACATCTGCATTTGTATACTTGTTTCCAGAGCTTCTTGCAACTCCCTCTGCTTAGTTTTGCTGAGGTAGGTATAAACTACAAGCTATTCAGCAAGTTCTACCACACGTGAAATAAAGATTAAAGGCATGGCACTAAGGACAAAGCATTCAGCCAACAGAGAGGAGGGTAAGGTAAAGCCAGTCTTGCAACTGGGAGCACAATTTCAGATTATAATTGCTTCCTCCTTTGAGAACTGCAGGTGATTGCCTAAATTGCATCAACACTTTGCAGTTGTTTAGACAAAAAGGAGTCACTTCATAACACCCAGATATTCTGAACTAATCCATAGTCTCTTTCTGTGCACTAAAATGCATCCGAAGGCCATGAAGTGAACATAAATGTCTAAATCATGTTTGTGATACTGAGTGCACTAGTATCCAATACCTGCTCCTCAGAAAAGGCAATGTACACTTACTTGTATGCATTGCTCTAGATTTCTATACTGTATAAATGAATCATACTTTATCCAGAAAACTCTATCTCATTCAAAATTTTTAAATATGAAATATAAACTAATAATCATGGAAGATATGGACAGCATTTGAACATTCTCCAAACACCACTTTAATTAAGCTAATTGACACTGTTTTCTTGTAAAATACTAACTCAGAGTAGTAGACATGCAGAGAGGCAACAAATCCTTTCAGAACAAGATGCAGTCTACCCAGCCCATCACCTTTTAAATGCACAGATTCAGCTCCCTATAATACAGAAAAAGGAGAAGACACTTGAAAAGTAAAGGGGTGGCTTTCAGCACAGAAATGTAACCTTTAAAAGGAACAGCTATGTAATGCTATCTCCAGGAAAAGAAACAACAGTGCAATCCACTGTATTCACAATTGAAAAGAACCAAAATTCTCACTTGTTACCAAGTGTGCAAATGGAAACTTTATGAAAATAGATTTAGGTAGCATTTATGCTAAAATCCAGGGGCAAGCTAAATGCACCATGTTCTGGGGACAAACCCATAAAGATAAGAGGTAAAAAAGAAATCAGGTGGGAATGTTTCCTTGGGCAGTAGCTTTTTATTACATATATTCAATACAAGCTAAGGAGTTGTTTGCAGTTTGTGAAGTAGTTGTTTGCACCATGCTCATTATCATTCTGATCTCAACACGGAACAACAAAAAGCTTTAAACACGTACTTTCTCCATGAAATCACAATAGTTATACTGAATATTGCATTTTATTTACTCCTACAAACTGTACTTTTGACAATTTGTAATAGCTGAAGTACAGCATCTCCAAAGGGAAAGAACTTCAAGATCTGTTTAAGCCTTGTATGGGAGGTTGCAAAGGGAACAAATTAAACCCAGTGAATATCCGTATCTTTGATAGCTTCAGTTACTGTGCAAAAAATGGTCACCTACCTCTGAATAGAGTATCCCCATGCCTATTCTTCACTGCTTGAGTTCGTTCTTGTCCACCAGCCCAACAAGTTAACCTCACTTGAAATATTCTTGAGTTAGTTTGTATCTGGTTAATATTTAACTTAAAAGTATCCCTCTTTCTTTACATACATTTCCTTCAAATGTTTTCCACTTGATAGCATGAAACAATTGTCTTCAGAAACCCAACCCAAGGAGGTAAACCTGAGAACAGCAGCTTAAGGGAGACTGACAGAACAAGTTACAACACAGAAGCATTTTCCTTTGTCATTTTTGCAATAACACCCTCCAGTTGCCTAAAAAGGAAAGTAGTAAAACAGGCTGAGGAGGGTAGGAGGGAGAGAGGAAGAAGGTTTCACAAGTGAAGAAGGGGAGGAGAAAAACATAAAAAAAAAACCCCATGAACCAAATACTTAAAACAAGTAACTATGAACGGTAGCTGGTTTGTCACCCAAGCTCCTTTTGAATGAAATGTATTTCAAACCCTCTGCAAGAACAGCTCGAGACACCTACTGGGAAAAGGGAAGCAACTAGATCCCACACCTTTAATAAGAGCTCCCAGTATAACTAGCTTCAGTCTCTTATTAAATCAGCAGTTGCTTTCATCATCTTTTGCTCAGGTTTCTCTTCCTAGCCCAGCCCAAAAAAAATGAATATGATTCATGTTTAACCTGCTAATTTTGTA
The DNA here is from genome assembly GCF_963264785.1 of Psittacula echo. Lineage (NCBI taxonomy): Eukaryota > Metazoa > Chordata > Aves > Psittaciformes > Psittacidae > Psittacula > Psittacula echo. Next base: position 19,562,433 of record NC_137743.1, on the reverse strand, counting down.
TGTAAATTGCATTAGCTTTTCCTTGGGAAGAGTATTATTACGGGTGCCTCCACCCCCTTTGCGTGTTCATGGCTCTGAGGATAAGATGCTGATAGTATTTCTGTAGTGCAATCTTTCCAAGTAGGGCATGCGCATTTCAAGTGTCTGCGGACAACCCAAAGTATCTTCTTCCTTTATAGTTAAAATTCATGTTTTAAGTATATTTTAAAACAAGTTTTAAAACAATGCATGTAACTGTCAGTCTTAAATCCAAGACCCCTATCTTATGTTTGAGAGCTTTTATTTCCATATCATTCTCATATTTATTTTTCAGTGAGGTGGAGGATCATATAAAATCACTTACAATGTCTCTATCCTTCCCTGGTTGAAGTAGTACAGCATTACCGACGGTAGTGTTAGTTTGCTAGCACCAGTTCTAACCCTTTTAGTGGTTGTTTACCTGAAGAAAATTAGGTTGATTTGTAACAAAAACATACACTACACCTATCTATAACAATCTATTGGGAGGATCTCACAGACTGATCTTTCAGCATGTGGTGGATATTTCTGTTGGCCTAAAGACATGGAGGAGTGATTAACAACTCAAAGGTGAGAAAGGATTCTTTGACAGTGCTTCTTCACACCCAGCTCCTAAGAAATGGACATCCTCCTACATTAACTAGCCAGGTTGTTATAAACAGCAATTTATAAACTATAACTTGTTGAAAGAAACAATAAATTGCTCAGCTCTTACATGAAACAACTGAGTAGTTTGCTTAACCTTCCCCAAACAAACACCAACCTATAAATGCATGGTAAGATGGAAAGTATTCAAAAAAAACACCACCAAGAAACATTCAAAAAAAAAAAAAAGAAAAAAAAACCAAAACACCACACCCTCCTCCGTAAAGCACATGATAGCTTCAGGCAACACCTTTCCCAAGACAGTGTAAATTACCATTTAATCCAACATCACATCTTAGGCCCTCTTGAGAATCAGTTAAGTGATTACTTTGATCAGAGCTTCAGCTGGAGAGCAGATAAGCAGCCCAACCATGATGAGGTATTACTTATGCAAATTTATGTAGTCAAGTCCAATTCTGCTTCACATATTGCTTTTAGTTTCATTCCTATGCTTATGAGGATTTGAATCCTGAAAATTTAATCTTTCTTTGCTGAATAAGTCTTTTTTTCTCAAGAAGGTGCCAAGACTCAACACCTGAACAAACTGTCATCTACTCAGTCTGTGCAGGAAATCTGCTTCTTACTTCCTGAAAAGATTTTACTATACTTCAGAAGTTTCATATGAGCCAGAACTGAACTAAGAGTTTGTCAGAAGGGCCTTCACCAGAGAAAGAATAAGGTGCTCATCTGGTGACTGCTGGATTACTTCTGTTACAGCCCATCCTGTGGCTCAGCTCCAGCAGTTCAGCCAGCAGGCTGATCCTCACCTGCATGAGATCCCAATCCCTATAATCAGTTCACGGACACAATGTAGAGCACAGCAGTCCTGTAAAATCCAATGGGGCTGTACAAACCTGCTGACACATGTATGCATTTGCATGATCAATAGTATCTCATATGCTGATTCTTAATTTAAAATCGGCCAAGTAGCATAGTGACTGGGCGATACCTCAGCAGACTGAAGCATTTGATAAACAGCTAGCTTCTTTTCCGTACATGCCTGCTCAACAACAGGTAATCATGTGGAAAATGCACCTGGGTCAGGGCACTCCCAAGCACAACTACAGGCTGGGTGGAGACTGAATTGAGAGCAGCCCTGAGGACAACTTGGAGGTGTTGATTGATGAAAAGCTCAACATGAGCCAGCAGTGTGTGCTCACAGCCCGGAAAGTGAGCCGTATACTGGGCTGCATCAACAGGAGCAAGGCCAGCAAGTCAAGGGAGGTGAGTCTGCCTCTCTGCTCTCATGAGACCCCACCTGAAGTACTGCATTCAGCTCTGGGGACCCCAATACAAGAGGAGCGTGGAGCTGTTGGAGTAACTCCAGAGGAGGCCACAGAGATGCTGAGAGTTGGAGCACCTCTCCTATGGAGACAGGATGAGAGAGCTGGGCATGTTCTGCCTGGGGACGGCTCACGGTAGACCTTATAACAGTCTTCCAATACCTAAAGAGGACCTACAGGAAAGCTGGTGAGGGACTTTTTACAAGGTCAAGTAGTGATAGGATGAGGAGGAATGGTTTTAAACTGAAAGAGGGTAGATTTAGATTAAACTTGGGCAAGAAATTCTTCACTATGAGGGTGGTGAGGCACTGGAAGAGGTTGCCCAGAGAAGCTGTGGCTGTCTCATCCCTAAAAGTGTTCAAGGCCAGGTTGGAGGCGGCTTTGAACAAACTGGTCTAGTGGAAGGTGTCCCTGCCTGTGGCAGGGATTCTTTAATCATAGAATCATAGAATAGTTATGGTTGGAAAGGACCTTTGGATCATCTAGTGCCAAATCCCCTGCCATAGGCATGGTTACCATGAACTAGATCATTTAAGGTCCCTTCTAACCCAAACCATTCTATGATTCTATGATTCATTCTATGAAAGGCAGGGAGAAAATTGATGAGAACCATAAAAGTACCTGAGAAAAAGAATAGGGTTCCAAGACAAAAGGAAAAGCATATACAGACTGTTTTCTTAGATTAATGTTACTTTTGTATTTTACAGTCTTTGCAAAAGAGAAAGGAACGTGGATTCCCCTTTGTCCTCCCCCTCAAAGCCTGCAGATCATCCGGGATGTGTTTAGAGGCACAGGCTACCTCGGGGGTACTTAAGAAAGGGTTGGCAGACACTGGGGGTTAAGACATAGTTGGATACTTCATACTATGTGAAACTTTTGCTCCAGCATTTTCAAAACAAAATATGACCATCTTAGCTGGCATGGCTCTCTACATAAGGACAGCACATCCTGAGAAGTTTCTGTATACCTGTCCTGGATTCAGCTGTAGCAGTCATTTTTCTCCTTCTTAGTAGCTGGTGCAGTGCTGTGTTTTTTACTTTCAGCCTGGGAACAATGCTGATAACACCGATGTTTTTAGTTGCTGCTCAGTAATGTTTACTCTGACCAAGGACTTTCTTAGTCCCATGCTCTGCCAGGGAGGAAAGGAAGCCGGGAGGAAACAGAAACAGGACACCTGACCCAAACTAACCAAAGAGGTATTCCATACCACAGCACGTCATGCCCACTATATAAACTGGGGGCAGTTACACGGAAGTGCTAGATCACTGCTCGGATCGGGCTGGGTATTGGTCGGCAGGTGGTGAGCAGTTGTATTCTCTCCCCTTGTTATTTCCCTTATCATTATTATGATTGGTGGTAGCAGTAGTGGTTTGTGTTATACCTTAGTTACTGGACTGTTCTTATCTCAACCCGTGGGAGTTACATCCTTTCGATTCTCCTCCCCATCCCTCCAGGAGTGGAGGGAGGAAGAAGGTGGGGGAGTGAGGAAGCAACTGCATGGTTCTGAGTTACAGGCTGGGCTTAAACCACGACAGTTCTTTGTGGTTCTCAACGTGGAGCCTGGAGGGTTGAGATAATGACAGATCTGACCAGATCATGTCTAATCATATTTGTGATAAGCATTCATTGTTTCGGATTAATAGTCACTCATCCCAATGCTGATTTATTGGCTCTCAAAGTTGCTGCTCTTGATCTCAGAGTTTCAGCATGTCGTACCTTACTTACAGCCAGTATTTGCTGTTTTAGTCTTTACTGGCTGGGATGCTTGGGCTAAGGTTCTTGTTTCACTGTACTTTATGGTAATGACTTGTAATACAATAGAGTCATTGATCATGAAACTGATCTGGCTTGCGTTCCCAGTGTGGTCACCACCTCTATACTTTGGGAGGTATACAATGGAAGTGTTTAGCAACTACACATCTTTTTTTCCTTCCTCGGGTGGTAAACCTATGATGGAGACATTCCCTTATTTTCCCAGCTCCCCCACCAGACTATTTACATCATCATATACATCATTTGAGAGTTCTGAAGGTTTTGAATGGCCTTTGGGCACCCTTGAGACCTGCCTGCTGATTGTCAGCACAGAGTGCGTTTTGCCCATGACCATTTCATCTGATCTCGAAAGTTAAGCAGAGTCAAGTTTGGGTCTTATCTAGGGTTAGACAATGGTATGAGAGGACCAAGAGATTTTCCCCAAGGCTGGACAGTCATGAGTGGCAGGGTGTGTGGGATAGTATGGGCAAGTATCTAGGCCAGTGAACCCCTTCAGTGCTTTGGAACTTCACACAGAATCACAGAATATTAGGAATTGGAAGGGACCTCAAAAGATCATCTAGTCCAATCCCCCTGCCGGAGCAGGAACACCTAGATGAGGTTACACAGGAAGGCGTCCAGGCGGGTTTTGAATGTCTCCAGAGAAGGAGACTCCACAACCTCCCTGGGCAGCCTATTCCAGTGTTCCGTCACCCTCACTGAGAAGAAGTTTCTTCTCAAATTTAAGTGGAACCTCTTGTGTTCCAGTTTGAGCCCACTACCCCTTGTCTTACCATTGGTTGTCACCAAGAAGAGCCTGGCTCCATGCTCGTGACACTCACCCTTTATATATTTATAAATGTTAATGAGGTCACCCTTCACTCTCCTCTTTTCCAAACTATAGAGACCCAGCTCCCTCAGCCTTTCCTCATAAGGGAGATGCTCCACTCCCTTAATCATCTTAGTTGTCCTGCGCTGGACTCTCTCCAGCAGGTCCCTGTCCTTCTTGAACTGAGGGGCCCAGAACTGGACAAAATATTCCAGATGCGGTCTCACCAGGGCAGAGTAGAGGAGAAGCAGAACCTCTCTTGACCTACTGACCACCTCCCTTCTAATACACCCCAGGATGCCACTGGCCTTCCTGGCCACAAGGGCACAGTGCTGGCTCATGGTCATCCTGCCGTCCACCAGGACCCCCAGGTCCCTTTCCCCTACACTGCCCTCTAATAGGTTATTCCCCAAGCTGTACTGGAACCTGGGGTTTTTCCTCCCCAGATGCAAGACTCTACACTTCCCCTTGTTATATTTCATCACATTTTTCACAGCCCAACTCTCCAGCCAGTCCAGGTCACGCTGGATGGCAGCACAGCCTTCTGGCATGTCAGCCACTCCTCCCAGCTTAGTGTCATCAGCAAACTTGCTGACAGTACACTCAATTCCCTCATCCAGGTCGTTGATGAAGATATTGAATAATACTGGTCCCAGTATTGACCCTTGAGGCACTCCACTAGATACAGGCCTCCAACTAGACTCCGCCCCATTGACCACAACTCTCTGGCTTCTGTCCTTCAGCCAGTTCGCAGTCCACCTCACTACCTGATCATCCAGGCCACACTTCCTCAATTTAGCTATGAGGATGCTGTGGGAGACTGTGTCAAACGCCTTACTGAAGTCAAGGTAGACCACATCCACTGCTCTGCCATAATCCAACCACCTTGTTATGTCTTCATAAAAGGCTATGAGGTTGGTCAAGCACGACTTCCCCTTGGTGAAGCCATGTTGACTGCCCCTAATGACCCTCTTATCCTTGATATGCCTTGAGATGGCACCAAGGATAAGGTGTTCCATCAGTTTCCCAGGGATGGAGGTGAGGCTGACCTGTCTATAGTTACCCGGGTCCTCCTTCTTGCCCTTTTTGAAGATGGGAGCGACATTTGCTTTCCTCCAGTCCTCAGGCACCTCTCCCGTTTCCCAAGACTTGGTAAAGATGATGGAGAGTGGTCTAGCAATGACTTCAGCCAGCTCCCTCAGTACTCGGGGGTGCATCCCATCTGGACCCATGGATTTATGGATGTCCAGATTGCTTAATTGCTCCCTAACCCAGTCCTCATCAACTAAGGCAATCTCCTCCAATTTCCTGACTTCCTCTGGGTCCTCAGGGGTACGGGGCTCTTCAGGACTGCCTCCAGCAGAGTAGACAGAGACAAAGAAGGCATTCAGCAACTTCATCACTGAACAAGTGCAAAATCCAGAGAAATTAGTAAAACACTTAAATGAGGTGTGTTGTCATCCTGGTCATACCAGAGAGGGACAAATCATGGCAACGTGCTGGGGCTTGGCCTATGCTTAAAGAGCCCTGTTCAACACTATCCAGCACCTTCAAAGGGAAAAAAATGTCTCTGGATCTGATGGCAAAGCAACAAACAATGAAGCTACTCCAACTCCAAATACAGCAGCTACACCAACCCCAGTGACACAGCAGCTACTCAAACTCTGACTACAACAGATAACACAGCTACTCCAACTGCAAGTACAGCAACTACACCAACCGCAGCGACAAGTACAGCAGCTACTCAAACTCCGACAGCAACAGACAGCGTAGCTACTCCAGCTCCAAACACAGCAGGTACACCAGTTCCAGTGACAAGTACAGCAACTACTCAAACCCTGACAGCAACAGACAGCACAGCTGCTGGTGATACTCATACCCCAAGTACAGCGGCTGCACCAACCCTGACAACAGATACTGCAGCCACCCCAACCACAGTGATAGTCACTGCAACTAAACCAGAGGACCAACTTGTGCCAATATCAGTTGCCCCTGTACACAAGGGGAAAGGCAAAAAAGAGACACAGAAAGCAACCCATATAGTGAAGAAAGATGAAGAACCAATGCACTTACTACACAGGACAGCATCTGATCAAGAGTTGTTATTGCGTGAATCAGAGGAAGAAGAGGAAGAAGAGGAAAAAGAGGTGACTTCTCGACCCCGGACCTCAACCAAGCTATGGAATATGCGAAAAGATTTTACCCATCAACCGGGGAAGCACATCATCACCTGGTTGCTCTGATGCTGGGACAATGGGGCTGACGATCATGAACTAGAAGGTGGGGAAGCCAAGCAGCTGGGATCACTTGCTAGGGAAGGGGGAATTGACAAAGCTGTTGCAAAAGCGAAATAGTCCCTCAGCCTTTGGAGGCGGCTCTTGGCAGCTGTGAAAGACAAGTTTCCGTACAAGGACAATGTTATGAGTCGTTCAATCAACTAGACCGTGACAGAGAAAGGCATCCTGTCCCTGAGGGAATCAGCCATTGTAGAGATGATCTATCACAGGCCAGATGCTCAGAATGCATCCGTAGATCCAGATGAAGTCAAATGTACACAACCCATGTGGCTGAAATTTACAGAGAGTGCACCAGCATCATATGCCCACTCATCGGCAGGAATAACCTGGAATGACATAGTGCCACCAATAGTGGATGAAATGATTCGTCAGCTCTGAGAGTCTGAAGACAATCTCACCCCTTACATCATTTCAGCTGTGGAAAAACTGTCCCAGGTGTTCAAACAAGTGAGAGACGATCTATCTGATCTGTCCAGCTCCCCACGTGTATCAACCCACGTCTCAGCTATTAACAAAAGGCGTCCTACTGCTAGAGAGAGAAGATACAGGAGGGAGAGAGCGCGAACACAGTCTCCCACTACCACAGATTATGCAGTTGAGTTTCCTGCATTTGGGGAAATTGCAGGGATCAGCACACCTGGAGTGCAAAGGATGAGCCTTGCCCTGGGAAAACCACCTGGCTGATCATTTTAGGTTTTCTGTTTCCTTTGCTCTTTTTACAGGCAGTACTTTCATAGTCTTTTTTCCCTGTTCAGGTAGGTTAACCTATCTTTCATTCTTTGCTAGTATCACAAACAATATCACACATCCCTGGTGAAACTAGGTATAATGTTGCAGATCATTCCAGGCTGACAATTCTACAAAACAAAAAAATGTAGTATGCCATTAGCTGGGAATAAAGCAGAGAAAAATCTTCCATATCTCTCATTAGGCAGGGTATGAAATGTGCAAGCTGTAATGTTTTTCATTGAGAAATCATTTTTTTGGCTTTTCCATGGACTGCACTCTATAAAGCAGAATAGTTTATGTGGTGACTCTCTGGATTTGTTTACTAACACAGACTTAATTCACTCTGTTTACCCATACAAAACAGCAGATGATTAGCACCCACATTCCAGAGAATTTGCTGTACCAGGGCACCAAGCCAGTTGCAGTGAGTACGGAGCCCCTGGGCTGACTACAATTAGTTCAGTGGTTAGGCAGAGGTCTTCAAACATACTGTGTTTTCAGAGAGTTCATGGAAATGGCTTAGAAGAAGCAAGAAATCTTCTTACCATCCTCTCTGACTCAAAGTTTACACATTTTCAAATTTAATTCAATACCTGAGAATCCTTACATAAGCAGGCTAATTCAGAACAAACTGGTCTTTGCAAGTTGTGGTGTTCATGAAACAACGGATTTATGAATGTATGTTTGAGGTTAAACACACATCTTTCAGATCACTTGTATTTTTAAGATTACCTAACAAAGAAGAATTGTCCCTGAGCAATATGCAAACAGCAGTTCAGAAAACAAGTGACAGGTGTGGAATCAGTGACCACACCAGATTCTGTACAAGCCAGAGCTGCAAAGACCATGTTCATGGGTAGGAAGTGTTGTGAAAAATTTGATTTTAACTCCCTTCATCTCAAAATAATGTGGCCACAGCAGTCCTCAACACAGGCAGCAGTACAGAACAAGATCTGTCACAGCCTCAGGGGACAAGAATCCCCCAGGCCCTTACTAAGTATCTTAACCACAGGTTAGTCGCCTCGTTACCTCTCCTCAAAGGTGCAATTTAGTCATTCAGAATGTCACGCAAAGGTGCTGTTTATCATAAAATAACCCCACTCCTTAAGTACTGCCAAATCAGCACTTAAACATGCTCTCCCATACGTCCAAACATCACACAGCACTCTGGTGCTGCTCCTTTTATTGGCAAAGGTTTCTGCCAGTCAATCAGTCTGCTAGTGGAGACAAATTAGGAACTGCAACAGAAGACACAATCAAGGCAGTCAAAGCAGAGGTAAGTTGCTTGTACATATGCATTCATATGTATTTTTCTCTGCTGCCTTTCTCCATAAAGATGTGCAGCCTTGCCTTTGTGCAGTTGCAAGTCAGAGTAGACAGCTTGCATCTTTTCTGATTTGCAAGCCTGATGCTATGCGTCAAAGTGCATGTTTGATAAAGCTGAGAATAAGATGTCTTTGCCCTGGGCAAACAGGAAAAAGGAGTATCTGATGGTTTAATTTTGTTCTAATTGTTGGGGGTTTTTTCCTAAGGATGGCACTGAGGATGCGTGATAATCTCAGTATTGAAAGCATGTGCATAAATAGGACACTTTGCTCTCATAGTTCCAATCGCATGTAAGCTTTCCTTGTAATTTAACCAGGAGATTCTGACATTTGCTAGCCACATTAACTGCACTGGTGCTTTTCCATTCCATTTACAGTGTCTGAGAAAAAAAAAAATTCTGACTTTCTTAATAGTACACTGATGAATTTTTAGAAGATTAAAAGCCTATTTTTAGTAAATATCAACAATCTCCAGAAACGTCATTTTGAGTGTGTCTTTCGGGTCTCTTACTTTACTTTTTTTCTCTTTTTTTTTAAATGAAATATTTCAGTTAATTCCAGTTTGTCATGGTAAACGCTACTCTTGTTGTTTCATTACATAAAAAGACTAGATTGTTCTTCAAGGCTCCTATAGTCAAGACTTTGCCACTGAAATTAATGAGACATTGCGTGCCAAGCCTTGGAGTTAATTGGCGCACTCTGATTTAAAAAGCATTCATCTGAAAGTGTGTCAAAACATGCCAGCTAAGTCAGGTGACAATATAGCATATAGAAAAAAGTACACCCTAAAAAGGCAACAATTTAGCTACCTTATTGCTGTACAAAAACAAACTGTGACTTAAGCTGAACTCTTCGGTTTTGTTCTCAAGCATTGTTCCACGTGTAGAAATAGAGGAACAGGTTTTACTTCTGTTTGAACTGAATAAAACAGCAGAAAGCAGTGGAATATCAAGTATAAAATTGTGCTTCCAGAGCACAATGCTATTCTATATGACAATAATTGAAGTACTCTCCTACCAAGTGGGTGGACCTGAATATATCCAGGTTTGGTTTAATCCAAATGTTTCAGTGACTCAAGGGATATGACAGATTTAATCAAAAATGTAAAGAACTGAGAACTCCCTCCCTCATGAAGAAGTTCAAAGAAAACAAAACCTTAGGCTATCCTTTTCAGGCTCTCCAAATCTTAAAAATCTTCCCCATGATATGGTCATATAAGACACTCCGGTTTTATGACTTGTTTCCTCTATGCTGATTACAAAGGTGGCTGCAGCCAAAAAGCAGAGCTCTAAGTAAAATGCATTCTAAGATTTCTATTCAGAAGAGCTACCCTGTGACCATTCGTCAACCCATAAAAAACCATGAAAATGCAATCTTTTCTTCAGGTGGCCAAAACACAGATTTACTATAGGGAGGACTACATGTGAGAGAGAAAAGAAAGGAATTTATGACACAAATTAGCACCAGTATTATACAGGCACATTGCCCCAGGTTGATTCCACATCCTCCTGGAGCCTTTGGCACAATCCTGGTCCTTGTTGAACAGGGTGAGCTGCAGACAGACCCTCCTCACACAGGTACTTATTCTGGCAGGCGCTTGGGGAACAGACCATGGGCAACCTTTAGAAGCCTCCCCACTCAGCTTTTCCTGTGGAATTCCATGCCATTCCTAATGCAAACCACCCTGCATGTGTTCTTTCACTCAGCCCCAAGATGTGGTGCCTTCTCACGCTGTTCTGCTCTCAAGCAATTGCCTTTTCAGCAGGATTCACAACACCCTCCACTCTGAACTCAGACAAAAGCCAGTTCAGGAAGCCTTGTGACCCCGAATCCTTTATGAATGTTGTAAGTTTGGTCACTTTCTCTCCCTTTCTTTCTAAAGTGTCTCTCCCAATACCACTACCGCTGCCACTGCCCCATCACTGACATTCCCAGTGAGGAGGTTAAAAGTAGCTCCAGCAAAGTGAGAGAGTGCACTAGCCTAGAAGCCAGTGCTAGCACCTTGATGCTTCCATCCAAACAGTCCAAGCTGCCAGAGAAAAGAATTCCTTTGCTGTGGAGGCAAAGGCTGGTTTCTAGTCTCAGAGTAAGCAAAGCCCTCCCTTTCTGTAACAACTTGTATAGTGGCGATGGATGATGAATTCCTCCTTCAAACAGCAGATTGGCATTACACAAAGTAATTCAAGACCCACTGCTCTGAATCATCAAAGATTTCCTCACATTAGTGGCAAGAGTGTAATATGTGGTGCTGTAAGTGAATCTGTAATAGGAGATCCACCCTACCTGGCTTGCCTAACCACACTTTGATAAGGAAGGATTGATTATGGACCAAAACCCACAGCTTTTGGCATTGTCTTATATCAACACTCCTATATATTTAATTTATAGAAAGGTATGATCTGTATCAGCCTTGCAAAACTGGACAAATTATCTCCCAAAAAGTTAGTCACTCAGTACAGTCCTGTTTCATCCCATAATGTGCTGTCGAATACCAGATAACTACCACTTAAGCAGGACTGAAGAAGACTTTGGTGCATCTTTTTACAAGATCTGTAATAATCATTCTCAGCCGCGCTCTCTGTGGCCAGCGGCCTTGCACTGATATCTCAGAATAGCCCACATCCACACTGCTCAGCTTGGTTACCCTCCAAAACAGAACAACCTGCATGTTCACAAGCTCTCCTTTGGCTTCTCACAGAGTGAAATTATCAGATACCATGGATACCCCAGTGAGGAATACGAAGTTACTACGGAGGATGGGTACATTCTTGGTGTTTTCAGAATTCCTGCTGGGAGGAACAGCCAAAATACAGGTACGACACAGTCATAGGATGGAAGTAGGAAAAACAGGAGAAAGCTTGAGAGTCAACCCTTCTGTGGGTCCCCATCTTTCTCCTTTGCACATGCCGTGACATGTTCCACACCTTTCAGTCTCAGCAAGGCCACCTAGTCAGGAATCTGGCCTGAATTCGGTATACAGGTTAAGAAACTCCTGAAAAACCAGACTCTGCATCCCAGTTTTAACTAGACATTACCTACTACAGCATAAGAAAACCCTCTTCTTTTTCAGGGAAAAAGCCTGCAGTCTTGCTACACCATGGTACTTTAGGAGATTCTATTCACTGGATTTCTAACCTGCCTAACAGCAGCTTGGGCTTCATCCTCGCAGATGCTGGCTATGACGTCTGGTTGGGAAACAGCCGAGGAAACACCTGGTCTTTAAAACACAAGACCTTTAAGCCCTGCCAGAAAGAGTTTTGGCAGTTCAGGTACTCCATGGAAAAAGAATCACAGAAGAAGGCAACTCTCAGGGGACCTCTCCCTTTCTGGTTGTATGAAAAATATATCCTTCTGGATTATATGAAAACCATAATGGTTTTCATATAATCTGACTTCAAGTGGGATATGCATCATCTAAGGAGACTAGAGCAAAAGATGCAGCCACTTCTGGTTATGTCAAGGAGGACACAACAAGGTCTTGGCTGCATGATGTGGGCAGGCCCTTCTGGAATCACCATATACAGAAGCACATCTGCAAGCACACAGGTCACCTTTGTCCAAACACAGTGCTGGTTCCTTTGGGGGAAAGACTTCCAAAATTGGAACACATCTGTAACTTTGAAGTCTCCCATAACATGTCCTGGGTGCAGACAGGAGAGGAGACTCCTCAGCTCAGTGTTCAAATCTGATTTAGCACAATTGATATCAGCTGAGAAATAATTTTTTGTAACCCATGCTGGTGAGAGCAATGATTACATTCACTTCTGGAAGACCCTCAGCTAAAAGACAAAACTAACACCTCCTTTGCAGAGAGCGCAAGGCATCAGGCAGCCTTGCAGTTCACTGTGTCCCTCTACCCCCTTCCCCAACTCAAGCAAGAATGCAGACAAAGCATGAAACATCATCTTTAAAGGAGTCCTGCTTGGTGCAGTGAAGAAAAATGATACTCAGTAGCTCACACTGTAACAACTTAATTATCTGATAGCTTTCTTTGTTTCTCCCCTGTAGCTTCGATGAGATAGGTAAATATGATGTTCGAGGAGAGCTGTACTTCATAATGAATAAAACCGGACAGAAGGAAGTGTATTTTGTTGGTCACTCAGAGGGTGCAACTGCAGGTAATATTAGGACTGCCTGGTCCAAAACAATTAATGTTTATGATATATAAACAGTTGGTGTTTATGATATATATATATGCATAAGATCTATGAGCAGACATTGTGACTTATGCCACGGTGTGCCACTGCATTTTGCAAAAATAAACTCAGAAACAGGGGAAAATATAAGTGGCCACATTCTTAGGCAATTCTTCTTTCTTCTCATATGTGTATTCTAAGGGTCTTTTTCCAGAACAAATCATTTAGGCTAAAACATCCCCATCTTTGCCTTTAGATTCCTATGTTTTAGTCAACCAGTTAAAGTTCTCAGCAAATGCAGCAGTGGAGAAATTTAAGCATGCTCAGGAAACAGGATGTGATGCACCCTTTTTGTTTTTTCTTTCTCCATACTCCTTCTTTATGTGTGCATTCACTGTTACCTGGGTTTACTCTTAGTTATGAGTGAAAATTCTGCTCTTAATCTTCAGATAATTATTATATTACTGCATGTCAGCATAAATATATACAGTCTTTCAGAGACTGCAAGCTGAAAACCTCATTATTTTATTAGAGTTTGGGGAACTTCAGAAGGAACTTGCATTAAGAAAATCTGATTAAAGCAACTTCTCCCCCCCAAAATGGAATGAACACAACATTTTCAGTTCTGAGAAAACCAATGCCTTGACATGCTCTAATGAACCTGTATCCTTAGAATGAACTCTGTCTCTCAAATAAGTTTCAAGAACCAAGCACTTCCTCCAGGCCTGCAGCACAGAAATGGGCAACTGCCAATGGGCTGCTAATCTAGTCTCAATTTGTTGCCTACTGCTTTTTTATTTATTTGATCTATGGAGATCTCTTTACTAACTTGACTTGTGTCTTCTGCTTTTGCAGGCTTTGTAGCATTTGCTACTTATCCTGAGTTGGCTCAAAGGGTTAAAGTGTTCTTTGCTTTGGGACCAGTAGTCACAACCACATATGGTACCAGCCCTCTGGTAACACTTACGCGGTTTCCCCAGTTTCTGATCAAGGTATGTCATTCCTCTTGCTAAAAGACATAATTGTCTGCTTTGTCTCTACTGAACTCACTCAATCTAAACTGATTTTAAGGGGGTGGTGAGTTAAGAATTAATTCAGTATATCAGGCTGCTGACAGTGCTGGTAGACTTAAGACTTTGCACAGATCTAAGCTGCAAGGCATGACGCAGAATCTCTTTTGCAACTACTTTCAGCTAACAGGGATACTTTCACCTTTATTTGTTTAAATCAAATGTTTTTGAAGGAACCTCACAAATACAACAATCTAAATCTACTAAATCTAGCCTTAAGCACTAGCGGAAAATTCCAAATAAAACACCTTAATTTTATTAGACACGCAGTTCATTTATGCTTGCGAACATTTCGTAGAATCATAGAACAGTTAGGGTTGGAAAGGACCTTAAGATCATCTGGTTCCAAGCCCCCTGCCATGGGGACACCTCACACTAAACCATGCCACCCAAGGCTTCATCCAACCTCGCCTTGGACACTGCCAGGGATGGAGCATTCACAACCTCCCTGGGCAACCCATTCCAGTGCCTCACCACCCTCACACTAAAGAATTTCTTCCTTATATCCAATCTAAACTTCCCCTGTTTAAGTTTGAACCCGTTACCCCTTGTCCTATCACTACAGTCCCTGATGAAGAGTCCCTCCCCAGCATCTCTATAGCCCACCTTCAGATACTGGAAGGCTGCTATGAGGTCTCCACGCAGCTTCTCTTCTCTAGGCTGAACAGCCCCAACTTTCTCAGCCTGTCTTCATACAGGAGGTGCTCCACTCCCCTGATCATCCTCGTGGCTCTCCTCTGGACTTGTTCCAACAGTTCCATGTCCTTTTTATGTTGAGGACACCAGAACTGCACACAATACTCCAAGTGAGGTCTCACGAGAGCAGAATAGAGGGGCAGGATCACCTCCTTCGACCTGCTGGTCACACTCCTTTTGATACAGCCCAGGATACGGTTGGCTTTCTGGAAAATTTCCTTAAAGGGAAATACCTATTTCACACCTGAATCATAGAATCATAGAATAGTTGGGGTAATTTGCCAGTTTAATAGAATTTGGTGGGTATGGTGGAAATCCTGCATGCTATACTTTATGTCAAACTGCCAGAGCACATACTCTTTCTGTCCAAGTTGTACCCACTATGTGATACAAACCATCCAGCTCTACACCCTTCTCATTTGTCTGCTCCCTTTTTCCTGAGCAGCAGTACTCACAGTACTGTTTGTGCACCTCCCTGGAAGAAATATTAGGGCAAAAAGGGACTTCCTAGTCTTTGCAGTTATGAGGTCAGTGCACTAAAACCAGACAGATAATGACCTGCAGAACTCATGTCTAATAATAAACAGCAGGAAAAACCTGTGGTGTGGTCTTAGGAAGAACACACTTAAAGGACACTGGGATGGCAAGCAGTTTCAATAATCTTAGTTAAGAGGTAAGGCTGTAGAGAAGGAGTGACTTTTTTCTATATGAAATAATCCTACAAGAAGAAAATGAAGGTTTGCATTTTTGCTTCCCTCAGTTATCAGCTGGCTGCAAAGGAATTCTTCGTCAGAATAAACTGCTGAAACCGCCTCTAGTACTGCTCTGTGAATCTCTGGGAAAACTTTGTGGCAGTGTCTTAGGCTTTGTAGCTGGGGACAAGGTACAAAATCTGAACACGGTAAGCATGTCCAAGAACACCTTGATGCAAGTATAACTCATGTAATTTTAAAGGAAAACAATTTTTCTGCCTTATGGCTACATACAGTTGCAGAGGCATAGAGAAACGTGTTAGGGTTTTCAGGAAATGCCAACTAGGACCTCAGCTAGTGATGAGATGTACCACTTGACACATTCAAAGCACACAAGGAAGAAAGGCTGAATTCAGAATGGTTCCATCTTGCAATGATGTCCCTCAGTGTCCCCTCTTATGGGGCTTAGCCAAAGAAAAATTGCACTGATACCAAAGCTTTTTAAAATAGAAAACTGGCTGGAGAAAGATATCTTTTCTTTTGCACAATTCATATCTTCCTAAATAGGAAGACATCCAGATCATCTGAACATAAAAAGATTGTTTCCTTTCGGTTGTTACCCATCAAAACATTTTCAAACCTGTTTCTTCAGATTTCTCCCAATGGCAAGATTTCATTCCTTTATGCTGGCTGACAGCTTTTTTTCTTGCAGACCTTCCACATGCCTCTTCTCCAATGGCCTTCCATCTCTTATACCAAGACTATTTAACAAGTGTTCTCATAAAAACCTCCCACACATGTAGCCTCATTATGCTCGAGCAGATGATGTATTAACAATCCTTTACTTATTAAACACAGCACTAGGCATCATACAGACTGTAGAAACTGGAAAACACAAAGGCCATACAGATTCCTCAAATCATGACTAAGCACTAATGTGGAAAAGAAGCTCCCAAATGGATAAAATTCTACATACCCATTCCTACTGTAATCTCACATATGTTTCTCCTCAATAGTCTTTCTGATATTTAAAGAATATCCTATTAAAATGGGGTTTAACACAGAAGCAGTATGTTGCTCAGGTTCCTCACAGCTTTATTCTGTCACAGCACTGGATCATTACATTTATAACACTTCTGCTTTCTCTCCAGAGTCGAATAGATGTATATGTAGGACATTACCCTGCTGGAACATCAGTAAAGAACGTTCTTCATTGGCATCAGGTATAACTGCATACTGACACACTTTTACTGCTGCTTTTTATGCAACCAACAGATCACAGGGAAGTCCAGAGATGGTGGGTTTGGGAAACTGCCCATCCCATCTTCTCACATGCTGCCATGAGCACCTGCTGCAGGCAGCACTGTTTCCCATGGCACACCAGATCATTACCTGAATTGCCCCTTTGGTATCAGGCCAGGGGATAAGCCAGACAAAGAAGAGATCCAGGTTAAGCTTTACTCCTAGAGAGTTAATTGCAGCCTGGCTCACCTCCCAAAGCCAGTTAACCACACAAACTCTTCTTCTGGCATGAGCAGCAAGTGGGGAACTGCCTCTTCTGCTCATCTTATGCCACTCTCAGAGCTAAGCTTGTTCTGCCTATGCTTCAAATCAGACTAGGGCAAAAGAGCATTGGCCCAGAAACACGACTGTATGTGTAGAGAACTGTGTTACTTCTGCCAACATTTAAATACATGCATACTCCTGCACACGCCCCTGACTAACATTCCCAGGACCCAGACCACCAGCACCCAGAGCCAGAAAAATAGAGACAAGCCAACAGATTCCTCAGTTACTTAAAGGTTTGATTAAAAAAATGCACACATATTTTCAGTAAAGCAGGTTAATCTTTTGGGTTTGTTTTGGGGTTTTTTATCATTTGTTTTTCCTTTTAAAAATAGCACATTCAAGAAGACAACAGTTTAGTGTTAAGATAATCACAACTTTTATAAGAAGTCCAGAGCCTCTGTGTCAAGGTGTGTGCAGAGGTATCATATGTAACATATGACTAGTAACAGCCCTGGTACACTTCTGTGTCACAAACAGGGACATAAACTACCAAACTAAGATAATCAAGCAAAATTTTAATAACATAACATACCAAGGGTGGTGGCTGAGGATCAGAGCAAAAAGTTAGCAAGGGGAAAAGTGATGAAGCCATTCACCCCACAATTCATCCTCAGTACCCCTTGAATACTATTCACTGCCTGAGCCTTGGCTTCAATCACAGGCAGGAAAATGCCTCCTGCACTCTGCTCTGCCTCTTAACACTTTAATTTTATCTGTTCTTGTTACAATATTAATAGGTAATATATGCAGACCAATTGCAAGCTTATGACTATGGCTCTCAGGAAAACATGAAGAAATACAACCAGGTAAGACAATACAGTTTCCCAGAGAACTCATCCTCAGGTCCTGAAAAATTCACATTTCAGCACCTGTGGGTGATACACAAAGAGAGCAGGAGTGTCTGAGGTAATGTTTCACCTGAATTTAATACTCATAAAAGTCTTTACACAGAGAAGGCATAGGCAGGTCCTTGCAGACAGCTAAGAAAGTTTGGTTTGCCTCTCCTACTGAAGCAGACATGTGTTCAAAAACATTTTCAAAAGGCTAAGAGCCATAGCCAAGTCCTAGAACTGGATGAGTATGGAGCTCTTCACTGCCCCAAAAATCCTCAAGGTCTGCCTTTCAGTTAAGGGAAGAAATGAATCTCACAGCTAAAAGTGGGTATGCACTAAGTGGGTTTTGGGAAGCTACTTACTGCGAAGATAAAACAGAAGGGATAATTCAGTACAGCACAATGGAGACTACTGCTGTGATGAACTAATATATCCTGTACAGAAAAAAGGAAAGAGACAAAACTTGGTCACTAGGCACTTGGGTTACTGCTTAGTCAGCACTCAGAAATACTTCACTCCCGCAACTGATAACTTATCTGACATGGTTTTTTTAGATTTGATCTAATCAGTTGACCTACAGTGAGCTTTTCTGAGCCAGGGCAAGTTATTTTATGGGTGGCACACTATTTTACAGGTGGAGAAAAGCTCCAGAGATGGCTCACACACTTTGCATCTACACATACGGTCTTTAAATACTGAAGTTTAAGTTTTCAAGTGGCAATATTCTATTCCCAATACTTTGAATGGTTAGGAAACTGCCCCAAAAAAGCAGTCAATGAGAAAAATAAGAGAACCACCCTTAGATAATAGGGGTAGATTTAAAAGCATCTTGTGCATGGTCCCTTACCACTCTGTAGACTAATAGCCATTCTGCATTAAGTCATTTGCCTCATGTCTCAGATCTCCATTCTACTTGCCCATGTTTTTTGATTTCCTCTGTAATGATATTACTCCATCAGTATCAACATTGTGACCTACAGTGTCAAATGAAGTCTGGTCTAATACAACTGAAAGTCTTTCACTCCCTGCCCCATAAAATCATGCAGAGGATCCTAAGCCAAAAACAGGATATATAAGAACAATTACTCTGCAATCCTTGCCTGATAAACACACTGCTCTTTCCATATACCCACCTCTTTAGAGCACAAGTAGGTGTCAATTCTTAGCTATACATGAAGGAAAGACCTAGAAATAGGATGGATTGTTCCCTTTCGTGGTAGACACGGAATGGTCTTAGGGAAATAGACACTAAGAGGGTGGGCTTAATCCTTACTGTTTTATTGCAGTGAGTGCAGAAGGGAAAGTGAGGTGCTTGCACAGAATTCTTTCTCTAAAAGCAACCCTGCTATGACAGCATTCACTCAAGCCGTCTCCCTTTCTTACAGCCTACTCCTCCTGTGTACAAGATAGAGGAAATAAGCACACCAATTGCTCTCTGGAGTGGTGGACGGGACAAATTTGCAGACCCAAAAGACACAGCAAAGCTGCTCCCTCGGATTAAAAATCTCCTTTATCATGAGCATTTTCCTTCTTGGGGTCATCTTAGTTTCATCTGGGGCCTTGACGCACCTCAGAAAATGTATCGGAAAATCATTGAACTGTTAGAAAAATATCCTTAAAGCTTCACACACAGGGAATTCAATCACTCAGTAAAACCCCCAAAGATTTCTATTTAGTGGTAGAACACGGGTATAGGGATTGGTATAGGCATTTACAAGCCACTGATGTTTGGTTTGCAACTTTCTAACATTGTTTTCCATGGTGTTACATTATCTTGGTGACGGCAGTCTCTCTGAAGAAGTTGAGGTACAAGGGTATGATCGCTGAAAATACAAAGGTATTGGAAGGAATGCTTCATGGATCCCTTTGTTTGGAAGATTTAATTTTTTAGGGCTGATTTTACTACAACTAAGATTTCATTTTTATTTCCCTTGTATATCAATACCACATATTCCACCTGAGACAGAGGTGTTATCCCATGAAAACTCCAAAATGGAAGATACTTTTTTCTCTGCTGAAGTACTACAGATCTTTGCTTAAATTAAATCATCTATCCTTTTGACAGAGCGTCTTACCTGTTTTCCTCTCATCACATTACCAACAGCAGCAAGCCAGACCCAAAAGATCTTCATGTGTGAGATCACCCTGGTGTCTAAGCAGGCAGTAGTTGGCTTTAATGGCCCAAATGCCAAAGAATCCAACATCAGAAAACCTATGTCAGAGTGAAATCACTTGATTGTTGGACAGATGCAGAAGCTCACTTATCCTCACATTAATGGTTTGCTAGCTCCCTTACTACAAAAAGCACAACTGTCTTCATGCTCTTAACCTGGCAGCTGAGGAAATGCACACAAAGGATGATAGATCTGCCTCAAGAAATGTTCCTGGCCCTGTCAGTGAAGAAGTTGTTTCAAGTTCTTCTAGCTTCTCAGTTCACTATGTTAGTGTGCTCACCTACAAGATTATTCCAGGAAGCAAAAGATCACACAAAAGGGCTCATCATTTCAGGTTAAGACATGGTAGCTCTGCCACTACAGGTGTTTCTGGGTGGGAGTTTAAGCCCAGATTCCTCAATCAAGACGAGTGGCAAGTGAAACCCATTTGATGATAATCTGGAAGATAGATATCAATATATAAGCAAAACATGTTTGCCTAATGCAATATAGAAAACACATGCTAAGGAGATGACACACCTTATCTAGCAACCTGTGGTACCACCAGAAAATGAGCTCACATCTTCTGGAGAGGTTCACAGTCCAAGACACAGAGATCGTGAAGTGGCTGCACATTATTTATAAACCCCAGTTTCCTGACCAACTCAGAACAGACCTAGCCAACCTCCACAATGTAGTAAGGCAGGCCTGTTACATGCACATCAAACGTTACACTCAATACAAATGTGAGCTTTAGGTCTGAAGGGAAGGGGAGCAGGACCAGGAATTCCATCTTAGGTAAAGAGGAAGCAAACACCTCTTAGAACTGATTAGCAGCAAAGCCTCTTACTTTCATTCACACTTCTGCAGCACCACCCAACATTCAGACAAGATGCACACAATGAACCTAACAGCATGATACTGTACAAAACACATGATTGAAGGGACGGAAAATAAAAAAAAAAAAAAAATCACAAAACCAACCTCCTACCCTCACCTTTTACCTGCCACAAAATGAGGGCTACCCATGAACCAAATTGGATACCCTGTGAACCATGTGAACATGGCTCTGCCCAACTGAAAAAAAGCAGCAGGCAGAAACTGGGGACTGCCCTTTCTGGGAGATGAATGAAGAGGGATCTAGCAGCTCTTCAAAACCTGATCATGTGGACACGAGTCTGAGATTAAGCTTACTCAGCTTGGAAACAGCCAACAAGGTGCACTCAAGGACATCAAGTTCAAAATTCTCTAGAGGGCCTTCCTGTTCCATAGAAGAAGAACCAGTCACAGTGCTGTGGTTTAAGCCTAGTTGGCAACTAAGTACTATGCAGCCACTTACTCCCACACCCTGCAATGGGATGGGGAGGAGAATCACAAAAACCAGTAAAACCCGTGTGTTGAGATAAGAACAGTTTAGTAATTGAAACAAAGTAAAACATAACAACAATAGCAATAATAAACGGAAATATGTACAAAAAGGAATAAAACAAACAACAACAAAATTAACAAGTGATGCAAAATACAATTGCTCACCACGCACGGACCAATGCCCAGCCTGTTCCCAAGCAGTGATAAGCAGCTCCCAGCCAGCTCCCCCCAGTTTATATACTGGGCGTGAAGTGCTGTGGTACGGAATACCCCTTTGGCTAGTTTGGGTCAGGTGTCCTGTCTCTGTTCCCTCCCAGCTTCTTGTGCCCCTCCCCATTGGCAGAGCATGAGAGACTGGAAAGCTCTTGATCACGGTAAGTGCTAATGAGCAACAACTGAAACATCAGTGTGTTACCAGCGTTGTTCTCAGGCTAAAGCCAAAACACAGCAGTGCATCAGCTACTAGGAAAAAAACCCAAAACTCTATCCCATATGAAACCAAGGCATGCAGAAACAACCTGCAAAAGGTTAGAGGGAAGCATTTAGGTCAGTAACCAACGCTGCTTGGAAAAGAGCACAAGACATAGTGTCTTCCATACCAAACACCTAAATTAGCCTGGTGTTCAACCTAACATCACCTCTGACCTGAGTTTCACAAAGGATTGCCAAATTCTCTAATGGAAGATGACATTTTCCAAATAGTCTTCAGATAGGCTCTCTAATTGCCAGAATTTCCTGCAACCAAATGCTTTCTTCTTACTGCCATCCACCTGGAATGGGCAGTGTCTGGACAAGAGAAAAATCCACCCCTTACACTTCCTCACAAGACAGTTAGCTACTCAGAAAACACCCTTGCAGCACTGCAAGTGTCCCTTGCACCTCTGATTCCAGATATGATTAACTCAACAGTCCCAGTGAACACAGACAAAGCCCTCCATGGCATAGACCAAAGCCTGTATTTTATAATATTTTCAGCCAAACTTAGTGAACTACAAGTGTTGCAGGAAAACATCAAGATAACAAGGTGCTTGAACAAACAGTATTTTTATTGCTTGCCGAAATCAGTCCCTTCTGTTCTTAAAGATCTGTTGCCCCATACCACAGCCACCAGCACCAAGAGTGATACTTCAAGGCTGGGATGCCAAGCAGCCAGAATAGCCACACACACAACAACAGGAACGATGGTAAATGCCCCTACCATGCCTGGGAGTGTAGGGTGATCTAAATACGAGTATCTTAGACCACATCTAGACTTCTATGTCCAGGTCTGGGCCACAGGAAAGACAACATGATCGATGTCTGCTGAGCAAGTTCAGTAGAAGGCCACCAAGAAATTAATCCAAAGTTATAATGGACTGACTGCTGTGTTGACTGGACATTCCTAGCAGAAATCAAGGCCAGCTCACAGTACTGCACTGCACTGCCGTGCATGCCTGGACAGAAACCCAGGCTGGCAGCCTACTGCAAACCCCTTACCTCCTCTGCCTTAGGGAACCAAGTCCCCTCCTCTCCAGCTATCCCTCTCTCCCGGTTCCACAGCCCCATACGGACTGTCACACCTTCATTTAGACCTTTCTCCTCTTCCTCCTCATCCATACACCTTCCTTAGCAACAGTGCTGTGTTCCCCGTCAGCCGCACTGGGGTTCAGGTTAGCTCAGGTGCGGCACGCTGGCCTCGGTACCTAGCACCTATGGACTGGAATGGCTGGGCCGACCCAGGAGAGCGGGTGAGGTGCCGGGGACAACCGCGGGTGTGCACGGACCTTGGCGCTCCCCTCTCCCTCCCGGGCAGTCGTTGGGACGCAGCTGCAGCCCCGGGGCACGCGGCGGGGCCCGCGGCCGTTGGGCTGTAGCGGCGGAGGACTCCGCGGTGCAGAGCGGATCGCGGCCACGCTGCTGGCCCCGGCGCCGCGCAGGCTCCTCCCTTCGCCCCGCACCGTAACCCGGGCCGGCTGCGGCGGCGCAGGGCGCTGCGCTCGGCTCCTCACCGCCCTGCTGCCGGCACCTGCCCGGTCCTGCGCGGCGTGCCCACTGCACTGAGTCCCGGCGGCGGAGGCCCGGGCCGCCCGCTCCCGCCCGCCCGCTCCCCTATGCCCCCCGCAGCGCGGTGGGGGCCCCTCGCTTTGTCTGCAGAACCGGCCGCCGGAGCCGCTCACACGGATGCGAGATCCGGTAAGCAGCCGTCGCCTTCCCCGGGGAACCGCCAGGCAGGGAGCTGGCGGGGCGCTGCTTCCATCCCGCTGCTTTACGCCAATGGTCCCTGCGGGCAGAGGGAAAAGGGGGTGGTGCCGCGCTGTGTCGTGCCCCTTCCGGGGCCGGGGAGCGGTGTGAGCAGTGGCCGGTACGAGCTCCATCAGCCCCGCTACCGTGGTGAATGTGCCTGGTGCGTGATCACCCCGTCCGGTCTCCGCCCCGGTGTCAGGTGCCGCGATCCCGGGAGGCCCGTTGGCAGTCGCCCTGCGCCAGGCAGGGCCGAACTTCGTGTGCGAGAAGCCTCGGGCGTGTGCGTGCAGGGGGGAGGAGGATGGTGCGGGGATGCGGAGGGGGCATCGCGGTGTCGCTTCGTGCGGGAGGCGAGAGCAGCGAGCCCCGCTGGGCAAAGCTGCGGGTTTCACTGCGCCCACATAAATAGGTGATGATAGGTAGTGTGGTGGGGAACAGAGTTCGGAACGTTACCCTGTGTCAGAGAGAAAGCAAACTCAGAACAGCACTCTATTTTTAAATAATTTCCATATACTTGTGAAAGATCAGCATCAGAACTTAAGTGAAAGGATGTAAAAAAAAAAAAAACAAAAAAAAAAAACAAAAAAAAAAAAAAACGAACGAGAAGAAACAGTGTTCGCTGGGCATCAGTAACTCTCCCGTAAGCTGTTTCTGCTCGAGTACCTCATTTTGTACCTACCTCTGACTGAGCGCAAGTGCGCTGAGAGCGTAATTCACTTCTCTCACACATGGATGCACTGCCCTGTTTCAGAAGGGTGGCAAAAAGTCACTTCTGGAGGAATTCCTCTTAGTTTGGAATTATTTTATTTAATACGCCTATGGTTCTGAATGCTTGTCTGAGAAGTCATGGGCAGGAAAAAGCCACCTTTTACTGAGAACAGAAAGTGGTGAGATTATGAAGTCTTGGATGGACTGTCGTTCCCAAGGAGTTCATTCCTCAGGCAAAGGCCAGCTTTGAGAAAGTTCTGTCTTCACAGAAGTAGATTTTCTCCTTATTGCAGGCTAAAGAGCTTGACTGTCCAAAGCTGTAGTTAGCATATATTTGATAAATTGCCTTAGACCATCAGGTCCTAGAAAATAGGATACAGACTCAGAACTTCATGAAATACTCTTAGGAGAATGGAGTCCAGGTTTGTTGTTATGGGTGTTGCAGAAGCAATATATTGTATTACCCTAACAGCTGGATTTTCTGATACACTAAACGCATTTCTGCCTGGTATACTGCATGGTTATTCATACCTTTAGGTGCTAGTGTTGACAAGTCCAGAATTTCATGGATCACAGGAGAGTGTAGGAAGCATTCCTCCCAAATCCTGTATAATTCTGAAGGTGAAAATTTCATGCTTACATTTCTTTAACGGCATTTTAAATGGCTTAAGTGCAGGGGGTTGTTTTGTAGTATAATGTTTAAAAACAGGGTTCAGTGTCTTGATCAATCTTGCAGTCATGTGTATTATTAATATTGCTGTGGGATTACTGCAGAGGCATTTCTCATGTGTTTTTTTTTATGTGCGTGAAGTATGTTCAAGGTCAGGCCTTCAGGTGTTTCCTGGAAGTTAATCACCAAGCTGAGGAAAAGTATAGCTCAAGGTGAGGGGCGTCATGAACTCTTCAACTGCTGAGGGAGTGGCAAGGTCACTTATGCATAAATACACAGAACCAATGCTGTATAAAAATAAATATTTGGTCTCTGCTGGACTTGTACACATAGTGGGCTTTTTTTTTTTCTTGTTCTTATCTAATTCCTGAGATTTTATTTCTGTATCAAAGATTACATTTCAAGTTTGTGTTCTGAAACGTAGTTTGTTGCCATGAAAGTCTTTGTCTGTATCGTTTTAATAAATATTTAAGATTTAGATTGCAATGCCAGAAAACATATTTTTTGGCCATAGTTTCCATTATAAATAGAAGTATTGGTCCATTAAATAAAATTATCTTGCTCGTATAGTTTGTGAATGATTCGTGTGTAGTGGCTTCATACTGTTGTTGCATTGGCATCCCTATTGCAAAAATCCAGCATTTTCAGTTTTACATGGATGGTGATACCTTGTGGTAATGCTGTGAGTCAGGCACCTGCTCAGACATGGCCCATTGCCTTCCATTTCCTACTGGCAGCTCTAGATGACTCACAGTTCAGTGTAACATGGAACTGCATTAGGGAAGCTGTGGGCTCAATGTGCAAAGCATCTTCCTCTTTTAGCATCTCTTAACTGTCTCTGAAAGGCCTTCAGAGATGTCTAGGTCTTTCCATTGATACAGAACGGAGCTTGGCTAGGCTGCAAAGATCACTGGAATCATCCTGAAGGGAAAAACAAATAATTTGGCAATAAGCTCAAAAATAGCCTATGCAAAGCTTCACTGGGATAAATAGCCTGTTTGCCAGCCAGTGCTCAGCTTTGACATTCTGGATAATTCAACTAACTTTCAAGCAGCCCTGTGAGCTGACTGTGTTACAGTCAGTGCTGCTATAAAACATGTGGTTACCATTGTCAATCTTAGCAAATTACAAAAGAGATGAAATATTGTAACCATCTAAGTAGGGGGAAAAAAAAAAAAAGAAAAGTCTAAAGCACACTGTATTCTTCTCATAGAGCCCAACATTCCTGGGTTTCCTTTCCCCCATCTGCTCATAGGATGAGAAATCCTGAATCACCTAGGATAGGGAAGGAGGTCAAAGACTTTATTATGAAACCAACTAACTGTGTTATCTTACTATAAGCATCATATTGCAGAAACATGCCAGATTAACTGGTAGTTATTTGTACTGGTTGACCACATTCCATCCTTTGGTAACATAGTTATTAGCTTTTTACTTGCACTTTGCTTACTTAACCATTAGTGTGCAAAATAGTAAGAATCCATTGAACTCATGCCCCAAATTAGTTTTTGTAGTTTTGAGACCACAAGACAAGCTTCATTCTTTACAGACAATTCAACAGACTTCAGATGAACTGTGAATTTGTATGGGGGCTTTGAGCAACCTGGTCTAGTGGAAGGTGCCCCTGTCCATGGCCAGGGGGCTGGAACTAGATGATCATAGAATCATAGAATAGTTAGGGCTGGAAAGGACCTTAAGATCATCTAGTTCCAACTCCCCTGCCATGGGCAGGGACACCTCACACTAAACCATGCCACCCAAGGCCTCATCCAACCTGGCCTTGAACACTGCCAAGGATGGAGCACTCACAACCTCTCTGGGCAACCCATTCCAGTGCCTCACCACCCTCACACTAAAGAATTCCTTCCTTATATCCAATCTAAACTTCCCCTGTTTAAGTTTGAACCCATTACCCCTTGTCCTATCTCTACAATCCCTGATGAATAGTCCCTCCTCAGCATCCTTATAGGACCCCTTCAGATACTGGAAGGCTGCTATGAGGTCTCCACGCAGCCTTCTCTTCTCTGGGCTGAACAGCCCCAACTTTCTCAGCCTCTCTTCATACGGGAGGTGCTCCAGTCCCCTGGTCCTCCTCGTGGCCCTCCTCTGCACTTGTTCCAACAGTTCCATGTCCTTCACACAATGATCTTTAAGGTCCCTTCCAACCCAGACCATTCTACGATTCTATGTCAGAAATGTCAATTTTAATTCTCCTTCTTTTGTCATCTACATTTGGAACCATAAGGAAGTAAGGCAGAATAGGAATTTTCAACAGATAGGACAAGAAATTTATTATTGCAGCCAGTTATTCACCCAATTAACAAATATCCTTATTAGAGGCTATAGAGTGTGAAAGTGTTATAAAATTAAGTAGCAAATATTGCCAGAAAAATCATTACGTTTATAGGAAGAACCAGAGGGTTCCTAACCCTTTCTTATACTAGAGGGACTTTGCCTTTGCAGGAAATAGGGTTACAGGTAGAAAAATCTGTAAAATCATGCTTTCTACATTTCTTGGAAGTCTATGAAGCATTGCAGACCTCTATGCCGATTTTAGCCTTTCATTTGTTTCCCTTAGCAACACAGCTTCTAGTCTTTATGTTGGAAGTTAGTTTTATCAGTGGTGTTACGTATTGGAGGTATCTCTTTTTCAGTATTTCAACTAAATCATCAAAGAATAAATTATATTACAGTAGCTATTTCTTTTATTTCTGCCCTCTTCTGGTTTACTGTGCCTTGATACACTAATTTTCATGTGGGATGCTGTGGATTTCCTAAAGGAAGGAAAATGGCACTGTTTTTCTATGCCACATCTAGAACACCTTTTTAGTGGGTCACTGTCAAGATGCTGTTCTGTATTGCATAAGTATATTTCAGTGACTGCCTGAAAAGGCTACTGCTTGTAATCCAAGACATTCTAACATCATTGATACTTTATCCATTATGCTAAAAATGCTTTTCTGCTGAAACTGAATGGTGTTAACAAAAAAGGGAGAGGGAGGGATTGTGTTTTGTTTTGATACAAGAAACCACAAGAGAAAGAACTGTCAGCAGTTCACAGATGCATGTTTCAATGTTCAGTATTTCTAGTCTGTTTTTAGCATATTCTCTTAAAAGCGACTAAAATCTTTGTAGACAGCATATTAATAAATCTGGTAGAGAGCCATCACCTATGTGTACAGCTCAGATGCATAAGGTTATGTTGTAGCAGCACAAACATACTAGGTTTTGACTTCAAAATAGTCTACATAAAAATAAATGATAAAATAGGTGGGGTCAGAGGTCTTCTCTGTGCTCTGAAGCAATGGGAAAAGCCTGTAGATTCTACATTCATATTCTCTGTCGCAAGTAAAAGACAGGATCTTCCATGTGTCATTTTGGATGTTACCTGTATATTGTAGTGGTTTATCAGTCTTGGCTGACCCAATAGCAATGCAATTTTATTGCTGTAGATTCTCAATGCAGTAATGTTTGTATCTCTTCCAAAAGGAAAACTGTCCATAGAAAACAGCCGGTCAATGATATTCAAGTGGCTACATTAACTAACTGCAGTAATCCAAATATTTGTACAGCAACAATAAAAGTGTTCAAATAATTGGCATAACTTTTTAACTATAGAAAAACAGAGCCTTATGTCACCCACAGTTTCTGTAGGTGAAAATGCAGGTCAGTTTTGTGAGGTAAGATACAGCACTGCATGGCATAACCATATAAGCAAGACTTGGATTTGGCAGATCTGTGCATGGAGGATCTCCTCTGCGTGTGATTTCTCCTTCTCGGTACCCAAAGCAGGTGAAAACGCTATTGTTGACATGCTGCAGACACAATCTGCAGAGAGACCTGTGGGCAGTGTGCTGGGAGGTGGGTGGGTCTGGTCCTTTACAGTAGGTGAACAAGAGGATATAATCTTGACCCACTTCTAAGAAAGATGATTGTATAGCTTGGCAGCTGTCTCTGGGAGTTAGTGGAGCCTGGAAGGAGGTCTTGGCTATGTTTTTCAAATGGAGCCATATAGCTACGGGGCAGTATTATGAACTGTTAGTGAGACAGGCATTTCTACAGACAGGTTTAGTAGCTCTTACTATGAAGAGCAACTTCTCCACTGAAAGATGTGGGGCTCTCAGCAAGCAGCTCCTTGCAGTGCTTCTTTTCAATGAAAAGCCATTCCGTTGGTTTTGGTTGATTGTGGGGTTTTTTTCTCTGCCTGAGAGAATGATTTTGCCATGACATTCAGTGCTTTGTTGTTTATTCCAGAAGAGACTACTTGCTATACTAGCTGAATCATTTGCTGTAACGGTGAACAGTTGTTTCAGGAAACATGTTGACAGATGAACATGCTGTTTCTTTTTAGAGAGAACCAGCAGAAGGCAGTTTTCTATTTAGGCTGTTTGTTAGCAGATTTTATATCAAGACCAAGTGTGTGTATAAATTACTGTGTGCTGTGCCAGTATATGGACTGCCATTTCAAAAAGAGCTGAATGAGTTTGGTGCCTGCATTTTTAACCTATTTTTCACCAAATGCACTTGAACATTTCAAGGTACAGAAGTCCAAGTATCTGCATTGTGGGTGACATTGGCCTGAAACAGTCCTTTATCTGGCAGTCACTGACTGAGCCTTTTATATTTGGAGACACATCTAAATTCTAGGATTCTATAATCATCACACTTCTTAGTATAGAAAAATGGAGTATTACTGTTTTAACTTCTCATGACAATACTGAAGTAACCTTTTTCTTACCATGGGCTAAATGCAGAGTAGTGCTGTCAAGTAGTTTATAAAAAGCAGAACTATGCCACATTTTATCTCCTATATTAGCAAATATTTCTCAATATTAGGATTGGGATCCTTATGTATGAACTGAAGTAAATGATTTTGGTGGGAACCACATCTGGGCTTTACATTCCATGGAAATATAGAACAAAAGGATGAATATTTCTGAAATAATTCACCATTTAAAAATATACAAAGAATAAATCACTGCTAATGCCCTAGGTCCCTGTTATTCTTAACAGAACTAAGATTTGAATCAAAATGTTCTTTGGAAAGTTTTACCCGTGATCTCTTTAATGCAGTGTTTTAGTAAGACCAATAGTCAAAATATTGACAAATGTTTCCAACAGTGATGAAGTCAGTGTGTTATGACTAATTCCCTTGGTATTTAAAAATATGTTACAAAGGGGAAACAAAGTTTCAAAGTCACTAATAACAATGTTTCAAAGTAACTATTAATGAGTAAATGTACTGAAGTTTGGCAGTTACTTGTTTATAAATATAAAAATCTCATTCAGCATTTGAAAACCTCTTCTGAAAAATTGAAGATGGAAAAGCAGCCTCAAGATAATAATAAGTAGTTGAAATTCAGTCCTCATGCTGTACAATCAGCTAGTTTCTGTGAGGTGCTGGTACTCTGAGCTCCTCTTTGTGTCTTCTCCAGCAAGTTTGGGCAGCACAGCTTCTGCTAGGGTACCACCAGTCACTGTGAGCATCCCTTGGCAGAGCATGGTCCTGCTTGGCTTCACTTGTCTTTGCTGGTACAGTCCTCTCACATAGTCAGGTTATGTTGGTGAAGGATGTGTCATAATAAAGAGACATTTCAAAGCCCATCATAGGAATGCCTGAAGACGGATAAAAGCTTTTTCTGCCCAAACTGTGAGCTGGCTTTACACAAGCCATTGCAAACACAAAATATGTAACATAAGTAGTTCTTGACTACTTGAGATACTACACTTGAGCTAATAAGCCTTGCTGTGCAGCTATGTGTACCACATCTTGCTGTCACAGAGCATAGTTATACAGCTTGAAAACTTAGCAGGGTCATGCCTCTCAGGCTCCAAGCACAGGCAGAGAGGCTCATTTGTCCACATCTATCCTTCCTGGCAACTCTCTGAAACATGCCAGCATGCAGCAAATTGTGAGAACGTTGGAGAATTTGTGATGAATTATGATATTATA
The DNA here is from genome assembly GCF_963264785.1 of Psittacula echo. NCBI lineage: Eukaryota > Metazoa > Chordata > Aves > Psittaciformes > Psittacidae > Psittacula > Psittacula echo. The sequence goes on along the minus strand of NC_137743.1, from coordinate 19,531,484 downwards.
CCTCTCAGAAAACCATAAGAGTTTGTATATGCATTCTCCAGATCTTCTCATGCCACCTGTGTCTTACTACCCTACTCTTGAGGTACTCTATATGTCTTGATACACATATTCTATCTTTATGCATTACTATTTGCATATACTTTAAAGTTAAAATTGCTCTCTCTGCTTCTCACTTCCCTGGTACTTGGTACCATGCTTGTTAGCCTGAACAGAAAGTATCACTTTCAATGCCATTTAAAATGCTGATTTTCTCACTTTGCTCTATTTCCTATAACTGAAAGCATTTGATTTAATATAACTGGATTTTGCAAAGGATTAATGCATACTGAAAGAAGCTGGATCATATAGGAAAGGAAATGTTCTTTGAGGATTTGGTGAGGAGTGCCATTACCAGTGAAATCGAGAAAAGTTTCTTAACTGTTTAAAGAATGTTAAATTGTTATATATAATAACTGTTCGAAAAGGTGTAATTAGAAAAAGCTTGATTTTTCTGCTCAATGTCCAGGCACTTCTTCTTAATCAGCTTTACCTAAGTCCATCTAAGTTGGAGTGCCTAAAACTGTAAAGCAGAAAAAGATGTGTCTTTAGTCCTTGAATTTAGAACATTTTGCACTCTAATAAACTAAGACAGCTCGAAGCTGGCGTTGTTTCTATGGCCTGTGGTTAGGGTTGGAGTGTAGTTCACTGTGGTAGCTTAACTATTTTGTATGTTTGAATATAATTAGTTGTAGTTACACAGAGAGGTTTGGTATTTTTCTCCTTTAGAGTGAAATGTAAATGTTTTTCCAAAAGACGAAGAGAATGGGCAATTCTTGTAGGCACTATACAAGCTCTTAGGGTGCATTTTCAAAGCCAGCTCGTATTGATCTAGGACAGTACTGCCTCAGAAAGGGGCAAGTCCCCTTGCTGGCTTCATATTTCTGCCTCCTCCCTTGCATTTCTGAGTTTGAGAAGGAAGTAATTAATTTTATATTTCCATTTGTTTTTAATTTGGATCAGCTACAACTTGTCTTGAAGTCACTGGTGTCAACAAAGTGGAAGTACAAAGAAGTGTGGTGGGGGTAAGAGGAGCCCCTTGGCGGTGTCATGGCCTTCAGCCTGCTGAAGGCGATTGTGAAGCTGCCCCATGAGGAGCATTATGCAGAGGCATCCTGGGGAACTGACAGGCATGCTGTGGTGATGTTTTTAGTATAGCTTAACTTTCTGCATTTTAATCGTTTATAATTCTGGCCAGTGTATCTGGAGTGCAGTCACAAGACAGCCCATGTTCTTTTTAGTTTTAGGGGTTTTTTAATTATGCTGCCACCTGTAATAGCTAATATCTTTGATTTTTATTTGGCATTTTTGTAAAAGTGATACAAGTTCATGCTAGTAGGTATTCTTTATTTGCAGTGTCTGGGTTTTAATGTGTTCCTGAAACCAAATTTAAACAGTCAGTTTCCTCTTTCATTTGCAGTGATTCTTCTGCTAAGCTCTTGCATTGTGATAGAGCTTCTTCATCCTTTCAGAACTTTGACACAATTTTGAGGAAGTGTGATTTTTTGCTGTTACCAGATGTCTCCTCTTTAAAATACCTAGCGTTACACTTTAGTTTTCCTTATTATTAATATTTCTTTAGTTTTAAAAATTCACTGAAATCACATTTATAACTTTATATTCTTAAAGTCAATCAAAATGAGACATTTTTGCAGGTTAAGGGTTCCATGATGTCTCCCTGTGTCAGTTCCAAAAAGATTTTGGCTGGGGGATACCATAGGCTTCTTTAACACAGGCCTCTTTGGGAATACTGGCCCCAAAAACCCAAACCAAACCACCAATTAGTGGCTTTTGTGTTTCACACTTGTTGCAGTAACATTTTTCCCCTTGCCTACCAGCAAGGCTGAAAGGTCTAGGTGCAGTAATAGCTGAAAGAAGCATATGGTCCATATCCCAGGCCCTCCATTGGAAAGCATCTCAAGAGCATTCTCTTAAATGTTCATTTCCTCACTAGGTTTTGGAGAAAGTCAAAGCAGTTGTCTTGCTCAAAAGCTGCTAACTGAAATAGAGAATTGAATAGAAATACATTTCTTCTTTACTTTTGAACAATTTTTTTTTTTAATATATAAATCGAATTCTAGAATATTTTGCAGTTGTCATACTTGGATGCATACTCTAGACCAAACCCATCCTTCCATTCAGCTATTGTAGGTCTCCTTTTGTAATTGTTACTCCCAAGCCACATAGAGCATATGAATGCAGGGTCTCTCACCGAAGATTTTATTTCTGCTTAGAATTGGAGCTGCAGGGGCAGAAGACTAACGTGAGCTCTGCGCTGGCCAAGCTTTTAGCCCTCTCCTTTTGCAGTCTACCACACCTACGGTGGCTCAGCTGAAGAAGGGTTTCAGGTGGAACTAGGCGTAAGGCAGTACATTTCTTTGTATAGGCTAAAGCAAAAATATTTCATTACTGTGATCCCCAGGGGCCTTTCTACAGTTCATGAATAGGCAACGAATAGGCTCTTCTGCCAAGGTGATCATTTACACTAGAGCTCCATGATATAAAATTAAATTGTTTAGAGAACTGTTTCCATTAGCACTGCAGCCACAACTAATGTTGATGTCTTGGGCGTATATGACATGTTCCATTTTTTTGTCACAAGCTGTGCAAAGATTTTTAATACCTTAATTTCAATACCTTAATTTCAAAAAAGCAGGTCTTGAAATTGAATTCACAGACCTGTGACATACCTGATGATGAAAATAAAAATCCTGAAAATGGAAAACATGGATATAAAGTCAAGCAAGAATATATTCATTGATACTGGATGGTCATACAGAAAAGTGGAGGAAGACTGATTTAATAATTTGGAATGAGAATACCAGTAAGGGCTTTTACAAGTAAAATAGGATGATTCTGATTATTTCAAAGAAAGTCTATTACTGAAATTAATTTAATGTCCCCTGTAATACTTGCACTAATGGTTAAAATTAATGACTGATCTAATAGATACTGTTAGGTTTTTGAAAAAAATAAGGAAGACCCCAATACAGAAATCAATACTTGGGAAATGCAGCCAGCTAAAAACACATTAGGGTTTTCTCTAACCCAGAGTCCTCTAACCTCTAGAGAGAGATGTGCTAAGAAAATATCTTTGCTGAACCCACTCTTTATGCTTTTATGAAAGCATAAAGCATATTTATTGCAACATATAAAGTGCCTTTGACATTCAGGAGCAATCTGTTTAGGTTGAGTGCACGTAAGTGAAAAAACACATTAAGAGCTTCTTTTTCGTATTTCCAGTGTAATTTAAATAATTAATTTCCCTTTCACAGTTGGGTTTTTACTTATTTTTTTCTGATAACCACATGGCTAAATATTTGTCTTCACTGTTCAGAGCTGTGCAAGGAGCAATTAATATCAGTTAACTCATTAGAGTTCACTGTATTTCAAGTGTTGTTGAAGTCAGGAGCACATGGTTCCTGAAGTATTTTCTCTGCTTTGCATTACTGGTATGAGTTTGTGCTCAGTTTAATTACAGGTTTAGCAGAAAAAAAGATGCCAGATTCACACTGTTTATAATTGTGTTTGTCAAAACATATTCTCAAGAAAGCACAGATTCTGTGATTAGTCTTTGAACTTTTGAGTTTTTCACTTGACACATAAAAGTTGGGGAGGTGTGTTAAGTTACTGTAAAAATTGTAGAATAACTTGTTATTACAGTGGACTTGAACACATTATAATATTAGAACAAGTCAGCTAGTCCAAACTGTCCTGTAAGCCCCTCTGCATTCCCATTTTATATTCTAGATGCCTGGTAAATTTTAGATTATTATTAAATACGCAAATACTATGATACTGAAGTTATGAGTAGGTGCAGGCATGCAAACTTACATGACATTTGAATGTAGTACTAAATCAGAATGACTTACCTTATTTTTTCCAGCACATGACCACAATTGCATATCTATGTTTCCCTTGGGCTAATAAACCCTGAGACAGCTGGCTGCAAATATTGACTGCTGGATTCCCACTGCCCTTTGCAGTCAGATGGAGACTTTGGAGGAAAAGAGAAATCTCCTTGGTTTGCAGACAGAAAACAATATGGAACAATCATTCACTGTCAGCTCATTGGTATGTATTACAAAGAAATGCTTTAATGGCTGAGCACCCTCCCTTTCAAATAGGAAACACTTCAAAAGAGATGCTTAGCAGTGTTGGCTGTCAGCTACAAGGGTTGCTTCCTGCATACTGCCAGTTCCTCCCACATTCTGCTGATGGCTTTATTGCAACATATTTTATTTCTATATATGTGGTTTATGGGGTTTCAACTTGCTTCAGTGATCAGGTTTTTAAGAAGTTGAAATGAACATTTTGAATAGAAAGAGTAAGAATTTTCATCGGAGTAAGAGGAAATAACTTGCACTAGCCAATTATTTAGCCACTTAAGAGGAAGTTAATTACTATAATAAACAGCTATGCTTCTTCAGTAGAGCTAGTTGCAAGTTCTTAGGCTGTAACTGCCTTGTTTGAAACTGGAAATGAACATTTGAAGTGAACTGTTGACTGAGCAGGGAAACTTACTGCTCCTTATTAGGAACTATACCCAGCAGTCACGTGATGGAGTCAGAGTATGCAGGCCCTCCATCAAATTTTTACAATAATTTAGGACAGAATCCTGTAGAACTTCATGTATGGAGGTTTCTAAAGAGAACACACTTTGTGTTGCCGTAGATAATTTCTACAGAGATTTACTTAATTTTCTCTCTTTTTTTTTTTTTTTTCTTTTTTTTTGTGTGTGTGATTTGAAGACTTGGGAAGGGGATAAGATCACTTTTTATTTGTGATTGCAATCACTATTTATTTGCAATTGAGAAACATGTTGGAATGTTTTAACTGTTTTCCTGGTGGCGAAACCAATACCTATTTTGAGAAAAAAAGCTAAAGATTACTATGTTCAGCTCTGGGGCCCCCAACACAAGAAGGACATGGACCTGTTGAAACAGGTCCCAAGGAGGGCCACGAAGATGATCAGAGGGCTGGAGCACCTCTCCTATGAAGACAGGCTGAGAGAGCTGTGCTTGTTCTGTCTGGAGAAGAGAAGGCTCAGGGGAGACCTTGTAACAGTCTTCCAATACCTAAAGGGGGCCTATAGGAAAGCTGGAGAGGGACTTATAACAAGGGCAGGTAGTGATAGGATGAGGGGGAATAGCTTTAAACTGAAAGAGGGGAGATTTATATCAGAAATTAGGAAGAAATTCTTTACTGTGAGGGTGAAGATACTTCACGTAGGCTAAAGCAAGGGAAGCTTTGACCAGAGAGGATGTAGCTGCCCCATCCCTGGCAGTGTCCAAGGCCAGGTTGAATGGGGTTTTGAGCGACCTGGTCTAGTGGAAGATGTCCCTGCCTGTGGCAGGGGGCGTGGAACTAAATGACCTTTAAGATCCCTTCCAACACTAACCATTCTGTCATTCTATGATTTCCTTTGAGTTTCTTGAATAAGATGACTTACTGAAAGCAAAACATAATATCTGGTTCTGTTTGCTAACCTCTCTGTTCTTTTTCAGAAAAAGCTGGTAGCTATTCCTGACCATACAGACATCTCTGTGACCCCAGAAGAGAGAGTACGTGCCTTAAGCAAACTTGGCAGCAATATCACAATCAATGAAGATATTACTCCACGTCGTTACTTTAGATCTGGAGTAGAGATGGAGCGAATGGCATCAGTATATATGGAGGAGGGAAACCTGGAGAATGCTTTTGTGTTTTATAATAAGTTCATAACGTAAGAAACTGTTTGGAGTCTTTACAGCTATAAGCTATTCTGAGTAAACTGAAGAGCAGCAGTGAAAACAGGGCACACCTTTAGCTTAGGGGAAAAATGTTCAGTGTGTTCTTGCAGAACAGCTTTGTTCTCTGGAGATCTTTAACTAGAGGCTTTGTTGTAATTTCGTCTCAACTGTTAGTACACTACTCCTATCCATCTATTAACTTCCAGACATGAACTAGCCTAATATACAGAAGTTTAAGTTTAGTATACCAGGCTACACTATGAGCACTGTTTCCTACAGATTATTCTGTATCTGTCAGCATGTTGGTAAAATAAAGTGCATGGCTTAAAAAGCAATGGTTAGATAAGATTTCTGAGCCTGTAGTAGCTATGCCCTATGAGCTTCTGCTGATCTTAAAGATGGTAGTATTGCACAGCACTTAAAAACCATGAAAAAATGGCTTTTTGCCTCATTTTTCTTCCCCAAAAGGATTAAGTAAAATATATTGCTGCTTGCATGAATAAACACAAAATCCACAACGTATGTTCTTTGCATGATTATTTTTCCCATGCAAACCACCAAATCTGGAGAACTTCCTTTGCAGCTCTCAAAATAACCAGCTGAAAAATGTATCAGTGGCAGATTTAAAACTAACTAGTTTTGTTATAGTATCATTTGGTTTTCTTACTTCTGAAATGGATTTTTTTTTTTGTATGTGTATTTTTAAATTTTTATAATGGGATACCTCTTTCCTCCTCCCTAATTTTTCTCATGCTTTGAAAACTAGACCAAATCTTTCTTATTCCACTTAATTTTAAACATCTGTATCTCTATAGAAAGAGAGTCTGGAGGTGAACATCGTACAAATTGCTGAAATAATGATAGCAGCTGTGTATTCCAAAGTCTTTGCAGCTGAGTATTGCCATAATTCAGATGCCAGAGTAAGTTCAGAACACTGCAGTTAGCTGTGCAGCTTGGTCTGGTGAAAATAACTGCTTTAACGACAGTCAGTACTGCATTCTGGACTTCTCATGTAGGATTTAGCATTTCAGGTCAGGACAGATAAAGACAGTAGAAATAGGATTTATTAACACTGACTAGGTGTATGGCGATTTTGAGAGCTATTTTTAGGTGCTGGCTGCTAGTTAGCCCCTTTTTTAACCTAACCAAAATATGTTTGGATGTAGAAAATAATCTTCTGTCATTACCTTATGTGTCCCATGCAAGTCTATACAAGCATTTAAGTGTTAGTTTAAACAAATGTATAGAAACCTGCTCTGAGTCAACTGGAAGTCAGTGTTCAACACTTATGTGAATCTGATTTTTCTGCCAACATAAAAGCTCTTGTGAATGTTCCTCTAGATACTGAGGTGAACACACACTTTTAATTTTCTAGGTTGTTCGTAGAAAAGCTGCCCAATCACCGCGACTATCACCAATGTGCAGTACCAGAAAAACAGGATATTATTAAGGTAGGATTATGGTTTCTTGGCCTTTAAGAAATGTTTGCCCAGAATCTCTACCTATTTTCTCAGCACTCCCAGTTCACGCATACCCCATGGCAGCCACCACACCTCTCTTCACTAATGATTCATGTCTTTTTTTTGTTTAATCACCTGATCATTACTGAAAATCATATTACTGATCTACAAGGTGGACAAGAATACTCTATGAAGAAGTTAGTAGATTGTTGGAAACCCAGGTACATCTATTTCTGAAAGTCAATATATTAACTCAACAGTACTTAGAGTTTGATTCTCTTTCTAGTTACATGAGTAGATAATGGTCCAAACTGACTATTGCAAACAGGAAAAGAGAGATGTGTGGCACTGCTGGTGTCTGTGCAGTATTTGTTTACCCCGCTAAATAATCAAAGTATATTTTTGCTTTCTTTATTACCAAATATGTAGTTACTTCATACCAGATTTTTCCTCCACTTGTGTATAGAATAGTTTTACTTTCTCTTTTTTTAATTTCTAAAAGAGAATTTCAAATACAGTCTTATTCTGAGCTTAAACTATCTGGAATTGCCCACTGAGAATTGTTAGAATAAGCATAAGTACCCCCTGTTTCGTGCTGCCATATTTGCATTCTTTCCCTACAGTTAAAGCTCAGTGGTATTATATTCAAAGCTGTCAGAGTCCGACTGGGGAAAACCCCAGTGTTGGAAATATTTCATTCATGATCCCCAGAGTGAAACTAAGACACAAGTGAGATCATGTACCATAATCAGTCAGTTCGTTTATTATTAAAAGACAATTATTATAAAAAAGGAAATTACTATAAAAAAGATAGCGATAGGACAGATCAGAAAAAAAGATAGAAATTCATTCATTCATTCAGAGTGCAGAGAGATAGCCACCACCATGATCCAGTGGTGTCCTGAGGGTTCATAGTCGCCGTCCTCAGTAATGGGAGTCCTCCAGGGTCTGTAGCTGGCATCAGAGGACAGTGTCCCCAAGGGCCCATAGTAGCCTTTGGAGGTGGATGATTACCTTTTTCCCCTTTTGTTATGAGGTGGGGGGAGTACCCCTGTTCTTAATGTCACCTAGTGCACGTTCCTGGTGGACCAGTTTCACTGACGTCGCAGCCAGCTCTTCAACTGTGCATGTCTGACAGCTATCCTTGAGATAATGCACAACAATTCCTCACACCAGTCCTTGATACAATGGATGGAAGAGTCTTATCTCAGCTCCTCTCACCCATCTCTCAGGCTACAGACAGTGGAGTTCCATCTCAGTTTCTCATACCAATCTTTTGAGACAATGGACAGTGGAGTCTGGTTTCAGTTCAGTCTCTCACAAAAGCCTAAATGCTTCATGTCAAATTTTTGACTGTGTCTCACACAGTGGGGCACTCAGTAGGATTAAGCAAATGGTCTCTTTCCCTCTTTTCCCTACAGCCTCTAAATTATTTTGTAGTAGCCTCTGTATCAGTAGAAAACATGGGGCATTGTTTTTGTTTTATGAACAGGGGTGTCGCAAGAAGCTACTAGCTGTCTCTCCAAATAAACATTTTTTTCTCCACCTGGAAATGGCTATATTCAGACATATTTCTGTCCATGGAGTCTCAGAGAAAACTGTGATGATCCTACCTGAAAGTTTGACTGGGCTTCTTTAATAAATTACATCTACAACAAAAATGTTAGTCATCACACAGCTATTAAAGAAAACAGAGATAACAGATAGCAATCTAGAAAAGAAGGATTAATCTTCCATTGAGAAAAGTAGTAGTCATGTCTCATCTTTCACTGACATATAGCTTTATTGAAATCAGTGTGCTACAGAAGTTTCATAATACAATGAATTAATTCCTTTCTTTCCTGGGAGAAGATCAGTACTTTTTTTTCCTTATTTTGTAATTTTAAGATCTGTATTACAGCTGAGTTTGTTTTCCAGGTGGTTTTTTTAAGAAGTGGAAAGTAAACTTATGTCCCTTTCTTCCCCATCCCACCCCAAAGAAATTGAAGGAGGTTGCATTTCCACGGACAGATGAATTGAAGAGAGATCTTTTAAAAAAATACAGCTTAGAATATCAAGAATACATGCAAAATCAAGTAAGTTTTATAGACTTATTAAATCATTGTTGGTATGAATTTTTTCCTGTCATATAAAACGTCTTAAAAATGAAGCAGTAAAATGCCAGTTCTACAAGAACCTAATCATTTCACAGGCTGCTTAAAATGACTTCTCACTTCTCAGAATCTAACATTTGGTCATTTGAAAATAAATAATGCAAATGTGTGCTTGGAAATAAATGTGCTGTGATACTTACTTAATAACTGTCTACAAGTATCTAAATAGATCTTGTGTACAGTGGTTCTGTTTTGTAAGAAGAGTATTGTTAATACATCTATATGAGTGTATGGAAGAAGTCCCTTAGCTCCTAGTAAGTTCAATTTTGAATTGAACCTGCTTTAGTCTTTAAATAACTGTAAATACTTGTGTCTTGTGTATTGAAGTCACTGAGAACAGGATCTGTAGTTTTAAAAGCTTGTCTTGGAAAGAGTATCTGGGAAAAAACATCTTTTTCTTTCTTTCCCTTAAAATTGACTCCATATTCCTATCAGTGATCGGCTTGAGGCTTTCTTTCCTGCTCTGTTTCATTCATGACATTTAAGAGATGACTTTGTTGTGGGTTTTTTTTTTTTTTCATTTGCTTCTGAAGAAGCTTGAAGTTCTCCTTTACTGAGGAGGAGGAAGGGCTGTCGAAACCCAAAGCTTCCCTTGCAGTTTGTGGAACAGCAGGTGGCTTGGGGACAAGGGGACATAGGCCAGGGTGGAGAAGCCACCTAATGTGTCTGAGGCTGGGGAGGCTATGCACCAAAGCCAGATTAAGCAATCCAGGGAAAGCTGAGAAAAGAAAATAGCAGAAGAAATTTATCCAAACAGCAACTTATCCAAACAGCAGCAACAAGCAACAAAACCAGATAACAAAATGAATTATGAAATCTACCCAGAAAACTCATGTGTTCATAGATCTCTTGTTTCATTAGAAATTGCAAGGGCTTACTCTTCCATCTAGTCTCTTTACCATCACTGTTCCAAAAAGTCTTTTTCTGATGACTTTATATATGGTAAATGAGGCCAGTGTTATAGCTGCTGAAGAAAAAACACAAAATAGCATGCAGCACACGTATGCAGATTGGAAACTTCATGTTAGTTATTCCTTACTTTCTGTATTTCCTTCCATATCCTACTGCATTTGGGGATATAGTTGTATTTGCCAGTTCAGCAAATTTCAAAAGACTTAATTTTTAATGACAGGATTTGGTGATTTTATTAAACACTTAGATTGCTTCTTTCCCTTCATTTTTTGTAGCTTTTTTTAGTGTTTTGAGAATGTCACTGCTTTTCATATGTTTCAGAACAAACGTAGAACTGAATTTCTGAAGAAACTAGAGCATCAAAAGCTAATAGAGGCAGAGAAGAAACGAATCGCGCATATGAGGCAACAGCAGCTTGAATCAGAACAGTTTCAATTCTTTGAGGATCAGCTTAAGAAGCAAGAACTAGCTCGAGATCAGAAAATCAAAGAGAACATGTTTATGTCTGAACAGATAGATGGAAGTACGCTATCTTGTATTTCTGTACCAGACAACAGCTCCCTATCTACCGCACTGCTTCAAAAAAAAGAGGGGAGCAGCAAATCTGGCTGCGCTGGACATTCACCTCCAGTAAACCGGGTCTTAAAGCCAGCAGCTGCTTTAAGTGCTGTTCAGAGTAAGTGCAGAGATTTTTCTTTAATTTTTTTTTATCTGCCTCTTTGCCATTTATAGCAGCCTACATATTGCATATGCTTACGTATATATTCACCGTGAGGATGTCCATAGTGAAATAAGCATGAACCGGTTCATGTACACCAAACAGTCTCATATGGTTTCTTTATTTTAAGAGAGAAGATTAGTTGCAAAGTTTCACATTTTCCATTTGAGTACCAATAGATGGATCTGGGGACCAAGCCTTAGTGTTCCTGTGTAATGAACTCTGAATCTTGCCGTGGACTTCAAGATAAAAAATGCAGAACCTGCAGTGCTTCACCCTGGAAAGCCCTGGCCAGGGATGGTATCAGCTCACTGTCACCTTATGAGCAGGGTAGTGGGCTTATTTTATGGGCTGGTGACCTCAATTTAGGGTGAAGTGATTGTGCTATAGATTTCTTCTTGTAAGATTTGTGAATTATAATTCTTTCACTTTTAGTAATTTCTTGTAACTGTGTATATTTCCTTATTTTAAGGAACTTCACTGTGTAAGCTGCAAATGCCTTTTTCTCTCTTTTTTTACTTTCTCTTTTATCAGCTCAATTGGCAGAAGCACTCAGAGGCGTCATTTTGCCCAGGGATCTCTGTCACAAATTTCTGCTGTTAGCAGAGGCAAATACATTAAGAGGAATAGAGACATGTGGAATTCTCTGTGGAAAACTGGTACAGTTTAACCCTCACATTTGTTTGGGGAAGACATATTTGATAGTGCTGTATTTTCCTGTAATATCTTGATTTCAGAACAAAAGCAGATCTAAACAATTAGTCTTTAATGTAATTAACTTCGTATTATTAATTGAGTGGTCACTTCAGCAGTGTAGGCTTGCCTTATTGGGGAAACATCTGATCAAAGTACACTGCTGTTATAAAAGGTAGCAAGTTTTTCAGCTGTACATGCTGTACAATACAGGCTTTTTCAAGTACTTTCTCTGGCATTCATGTAAGGTAAGTGAGGTTTAGTTGCAGGACAATGAAATATAAAGACTGTTAGAATCTACAGGAGTCATCAAATTCATAACAGCACAACAAAAAAGAAAATCCCTCCCCCCATCAAGCTGTACTATGTCTGATTTTCAAGCTGGTTTTGTTTGTTTTATTTTGTTTAGATTTTCCTTTGACCTAGATAACAATTAATGTCCTTTTAGAGCAAGGAAGAATGCCATGGATGATGCTGGCACATATAGAATTTTAAAGATGATGTCCAGGTGTATTTGAATTCTATAAAGAGAAAGAATAGCAAGAGTAGTGATGTTACAAGTCTCACAGAAAATAATAATAGTATTCTCAAACCTCTTTTTTCATGTTATTTTAAAGGACAACCTTTTCACATTCATCTCTGAGAACATTGCCATACAACAATCTCATGTTGTTGCTAATACTACCCTGTATGTTTTCATGATAAAATGTTAAAGCATATTTTCAGGTGCAGTAAGTCAGTATAGCTGCACTGGAATCAGCAGAGCTATACTGCTTTGGTTTAGCTGATAGGCTGATATCTTTCAGATCTTGATTTTGCATTTATTCATTAGTTCATTTGCTCAAACAGTCATGTTTGTTTTACAGACACATAATGAATTTACTATCACCCATGTAATAGTGCCAAAGCAATCTGCAGGACCAGATTACTGTGACATGGAAAATGCGGAAGAGTTATTTGGTATTCAGGATCAGTATGATCTCCTCACTTTGGGTTGGATCCACGTATGTATGACTCATAGATTCCAGTTTTTCTGTATCAGCTCTGCATACTATGTGGAAAAAAAACCTTGGAAATAACAAACTAAAGATATAACTGGAATAATCCAGATTAATTTGCTCTCTTAATTCTCATTGTTGTCATGTAAATGAGCACTAATGTTCTCCAAAGATAAGTGTTTCTTAATGCAGTTGAGCTGTCCTGATCACACAATGGACCTGCATTTGCCAGTACAACTTCTGTTTATGTTGACCTAGGTGTATTTTATTACTTTCTAATGCCATTTATTTTCTACTGTATTCAAAAGAGGAGGGAAGGGAAGTATTGTGTTGTTTAAATTTTATATTTATTTCACTCTTGGGGATTTTGGACAATTGAGTAATTTGCCTTTGTCTTGTGCTTCTTCATTGCACCTTTTTTCACCCATGATCAGAAAATTGCTTGTGCATCTGGTTGTGAATATGCCGCCGTAAATCTCATGCTGAAAAGCCACCCTAACAATGTAGAATCTGGTTTAACAGAAACTTAAGAAACCAATGTGGGGAAGTACTGATGCTTTCACTTGTTACAAATTATTGTTCCTTCTTGAATGTATATCAACCTTGATTTGTAAGAAATATTTCATGATGTTGAGTTTTCCTTTTCTTTTTGTAGACACATCCAACACAAACAGCATTCTTATCCAGTGTTGATCTTCATACTCATTGTTCTTATCAGCTGATGTTGCCAGAGGCCATTGCAATTGTTTGTTCACCAAAGCATAATGAGTGAGTTCCGATTTTTCTAAGTAATACTTAGGTATTTTCCCCTGCTCCTTATTGCAAAATCTGGTCAAGTGCAAACAGCACATCAACTGGAATGAAGGGCAGGAATACTGTATTGTGAGTTTGCTTTCTTTAAATTGCTTAGACTTGCATTCCAATTAGTCTCTATGCACAGTATTGTTTATGGCTCCCTCTCCTCCTCCTCCTTTCCCAGCCCAAGGTTTTAAATTTGTTTATTTTCATACTCTGCTCAGTCGAGCAGTAGTGACAGGAGCTGTTCTTTTGGAGACCTCAGTGTCAGTGCCGTACCACAGACCCTACCTTCATTCTGTCTGATGAAGGAAGTAGAGGGGTTAGATGTATTTCTGTAGGATGATCTGGAAAATGCGGTTTGAGGAGTAGAAGAGTAAAGATCACATTTTTTATAAAGTCCTATTTTTGTAGTTCATAAAATATAAACAATAGGTTTCTGGAAAATAAATGAAAATGTGTAAGTATTAATGCGAAGGTTTATAATGGAACAGCTTGCCCAGAGAGGGTGTGAAGCCTACATCGCTGTAGATACTCAAAACCAGGACATGGTCCTGGGTAACCTGTTTAAGGTGATTCTGCTGAAGCAGGGTGTTGGACTATCTGTAGAGGTTCCTTCCAAACTCAACAATTCCACGATTCTGTTTTGGAGTGCTTGGCACTTCAATACCCCAGGGCTAACTCAATTTTTTAGATGGTGCATTTCTTCAGCCTTCCTTTCTGGCCTTTCACCTTTGCAGATAACTTCTGTGAATCCCATTCTGCTACCTCGTTTCCTATGTGAGCCATTCAGGTAGCACAGCTCTAAACACAGGTTGAGTGAGAAGTGCACTAGGCTTTGTAACCTAGAGTACGCCTGCATACCTTTTCTAATCTCCGGTCTTCCAAGCTACTTTCATAGTTTATGCTGATACTCTGTAACCAAATGGAACCTGTTACTACTGTCTGTAACATTTATCAACCAGGTTCTGTCCTGTACCTATTAGGTATTAACGGTCTTTTCAGAAGGATGGGGTTTCTGACATTTTAGTCAACACTCAGTTTTAGGTCATATGTATACAGCAGTGCATTTTGTAGTACTTTGTGTTACTTAATTACCCAAGAGTGGGGAGGATGTGTACTCTCACCAGTCATTTATACAGCTAGCTTAAAGGCGGCTCTGTTTTAAAGTTGTCCCTCTAGAGTTTAGTGAGTGAAATTGCAATCCAGAACACCTAAGTTTCTGGTTTCTATCTTTCTGCGTGAACTAGTCTCGGCCCTTAGTAGCCTAACCTGCCTAATGGGAATAGCTCCAGTACTGTGATTTCTCTTTTTCAGTCTTCCCTTCCCCTCATCATGTCTTCCTTTACAAGAATGCAACTCTCCTTGATTTCAAATACTTTCAAGAATCCAACTCAGCCTTGGCTCCTGTGTACCAAAGGTCGTTGAGTACCATTCTGTTATTCTTCTGTTAAGCTGAGCAATTTGCATATGAAACCTTGAACATGTATTATGGGAGCAGTATGTAACAGGAATTTCATCTTTTGCTTTCCAGCACCGGCATCTTCAGACTTACTAATGCTGGCATGTTGGAAGTTTCTGCCTGTAAAAAGAAAGGTTTCCATCCACATACAAAGGACCTTAGGTTATTTAATGTAAGTATATAATCCAGCATGGTTTTGACTATTCAAATTCTTGCCCGTGGTTCTGCTGCAAGCAGAAATTGTATGTGCTTCAGGTTAGATTTCTTTATAGTTTTTCTTCCATGTTAATAATTTGTTACCAGTAATTCCTTCATTGCCCATAATTTTCCACTGGCTTCTCAGTAATTACCATATCTTTTGATGTTTTAATTAGCATAGTATGCTATATCTATAGTATAGTTAGAATTATCAGAAATGGCACTGTCATCCAGAAGAAAACAATTTTTACCATTGAATAATGAAGATTTTCTTTCTTAAGAAAACTCATTCTCCCACTTCAAATTCAGAACATCTCGTATAGCTCGAACAAAAATTATAAGATACAGAGAAGTAATGCTGAAAGACATTGGAAATGACTTATTTGTTGAAGGACTCTCAGAATATCGATATTACTCCTCAAAAAGAGGAGAAATTGCGGTTCTTTTCCTCTTCTTTTATCATTGACTGTAGGAACGAGAAGGCCATCCAACTCCGAAAAAATGTAAGACTTCTTTTTCCAGATAGGCTCTTTTCAGTGACATTTTATAGACTTAGTTCATTAATGAAGTTACTGCCAATTTGAGCTGATTTATAATCATTAGACAAACTGCTGGTATTGTATATTGAACACAAATATCTTTTCAAGTACAATCCCCAAAACACATGGATATTCCAATAAAACCAGTGAGATCACAGCCTCTAAAGACACAATCTAGTCCTAAACACTTAAAAAAAACCCCACTATATGGACAGACACATCTGAAACCACTGCAGGAGAACAAATGTTCACACATTCCTTGCTGCTGTCCCCCATCACCTTTTCTAATGCAGCACACATCACCTTCCTTCTCCATTTGAGGTATCCCACACTGTAACACATAAAGGATCACACAGGACTATAATCTGTTTCACAGGCTAAACCCTGAACAATATTATCTTTAGAAATTTATTTCTGATTGGATGTTGTAGTCCTTGCTTAGTGAGCATTCTACACCTGTGATGGACAGGTTTGCCTGTCAACAGGCACAGTGACAGGTACAGTCAAGGCTGGATAGATAGTCATAGTATTAAGCAGGCTCAGAAAATGAAAAAGAAACGATAGACCTCTTACACCGCTTTACTGAAAATTATTTTTGTGACTAATGATTTGACTTCTTCTGCAGCCATGTTCCCATGTGGTCGGGAAAGACATAAAGATAATTGTGCTGGATCTGAGGTGATACGGATGGACAATCACTATGTTACTGTACAAATGGCCAAATCAGAAAAATGGATCCCTGCTTTTCCTACATTTTCAGAAATGAATTTTATATTTATACATTTTAGATTGAATGGTTTGATATTTATTGCTCTAGCCTGTTTCAGAGTTATTTTGTTGCTCCTTCAAGATGGATTTCAGTGGCACTACCCCTGAAACTGTAAACATATCTCACCTATAAACCGCAATAAAAATAACTTCAAACAACAGTAACTGTGTTGAAATAAATAGTGTTTCTTCTGTCACATGTTGGCACTAATTGCTTTCTGAGAACTAGAGATTTTTAACAGCAGTTGGCTTTTTGTGACCTCTAGCTACTTATATCTCTTCACTGCTTCAGTGACTTTGCATTGTATGTAGTAGAGACAAATATATCATTTTGGGTGATTTTTGGGTTGATTTCTTTTTTCATCCTTTTCTCTGTCCCATCCTTGTATAGCTCAACTCTTGGCTGAGTTATTAGCAGAAAATACTTAGGAAAACACAAGTCCTTTACCTGACAGCTGACCATCATCACATCTTGAAATATGAGAGATACATCAGAGTCCCCTGGAGAAAGTGTCTTCTCCAGTGACCCTGCAGTAGAAACCTTTATTTGAAATAAAGTTCTTATCCCAAAAGGGATTCTTTGGATCTATTTAGTGTTAGGTAAAAAGACATAGATAGAGTTAGAAGGAAGAACCATACAAAGTTATTCGCTCTTACAAGAGTTTATTTAATGTCTGTTCCAAGAACCTAGATGTTCTGTACTTTAAATAGCAAAGTTAGTACAAAAAAGTTCGGAACATGTGCTAACAGTCAGAAGCTGGACAAGATCTGGAATCCAGGCATTATGCAGACATGGTAAATAACAGGTGCTGTTGCAAAAAGCTTACAGTTTGAAAGATAACACATAACAGAGGAGTAAGGTAAACTACTGAGTTTAGACAGGAAAATAGGTAACAAAAATAAATAGCATCCTTTATCCTGAACTCTAATGCATACAGATTGCAGCAAGTTCCTTAGAACTGACCTTTTCCAGATCTGTCTCAGTGAATTCTTTTTTCATGTATATACTTTTAAGACAGTATCACTAGCATCAGCTGCTATGCATATACTTCTAGTTGCATATCAGTTTTTATGTATTTAAGACTATAAATGGAATCAGAAAAAAAATATCACAGAAAAAGAAAACTAAATTATCTTATCTACTTCAATTACATTACACCCCCCGCCCCCATAAAAAAGACCCAGTTTTGAAGAGAAAGTGTATTAAGCCAGCTTAATTACCCTTTAGAACTTGCCAGAAATCACAACATAAAAATAATAGGCTGCTCTCATCCTGAGGGCATATGCTAGGAAAGTCATATGTTCAATCTAATATTAGCGTTTATATGTGCTCTCAAATGAACAGATTCTTTAAAGAAAACACACAGAATTGTTGTAGTATGCATCGTACACCTCTGGGGCACAAACTGTAAGAAATTAGCGTTTCCAGCGTGACAGCTGTGAGTTAAGAAGTAGTGTGGATAGATAATATTTCTGGGTAGAGCAGATGCAAAGCAGAGTGCAGGTGCTCATCCTGATATCAAACACATGCTACGCTCCTTTGGTACTGCCCGGAACTTTGGAAAAATTGAAACTGGTTCTGTTTGAAGACTAAAATGCTTTCAGAGGCTAAACTTTGACAATGTGCAGCCTGATAGCTGAGCATTTTCTAGCATTGATATCATTGACTGAAAGGTACCTCTTTTTCTAAGCCCAATATAGTGTAGTAGCAAATTGGCGTCACAAGATGGAGCTTCGACCCAGCTGTAATGGTACCTCCACCCATGCATTTTATTTTCTCTTTTTTTTTTTTTTTTTTAAATAGGAGCAGCATTTTCATAGTATATTTAAAATTTATTAAAAAAATACAGTACCCAATTAATTAGAGTAATTATGATGAAGGATTTATGGAATGAAATTATAAGAATGTATTTTCCTGAATACATTCACAGTAATACACTAGGGAGGCATATAAAGATAAAGCAATTTAAAAGCATTTGCGATGAACAATGGATGGCCCAGCTTCATCATATTCCTGTTTGCTGATCCACATCTGCTGGAAAGTAGACAGGGAGGCAAGAATAGAGCCTCCAATCCAGACGGAGTACTTACGTTCGGGAGGAGCAATGATCTGTTTACGAAACAAAAGCATTAAGTACAACTGTCTACAGTAAATAAAATACATTTGTTATAAAAAATTATTAAAACAATGATATTTGATATGAACAAAACCATTGTATTTCTGTGCTAGTTTCATCCCTGGCATTACAGTTAGCCATTGCTACAAGCAGTAAAGTTAAAAAGTTGATATTTAAGTCTGAGTCTAAATTCTCAATTTCTATGCCTGAGTCAGTCTGCTGAGTAGGAGTAGTGCATTCATGTTTTCATGGTTGCATATGAGAGAAGAAGAGATGATGCTTGCCCTAGAAACATATAATGGTAGACCAGGATGGCTTGGAAAAATGAGTGACCTATGGAGCACCCTTATTGGTACAGCTGATAAAATGTTTGTAAAGCAATGAAGGAAGATCTGAAGCAGCAGAAGGGATATTGGCTTGTCAGAGGCTCTTCCTTTTCTGAACTTACAGGCCAGGGAAATATCCTCTATCTCATCTCCATCAGCCAAGAAGGGCTGAAGAAGCTCACATATAGCCCCAGTGGAAAATACAGCCTGCTGGATCCGTACTATTCTTTGACCATGCTAGTGCACTTTGCAGAATTCACTGTGAACAAGGAAATGAGAGGAGGGAAGGCTCTCTTTCTTTCAGCAACAAAGTCACCAGGTGGTGATTATTTGGTAGAAGGTACAAACATGACTCAAAATATGTACAAAGCACTTACTTTGTAAAGTGTTGCTATGTTTCACAAGATTTTTGATGACTTTGTATGTGCCAACTCAAATAGTCTACAAATGATTGCACCATACCTTGATCTTCATAGTGCTGGGAGCCAGAGCAGTTATTTCCTTCTGCATCCTGTCTGCAATACCCGGGTACATTGTAGTGCCTCCAGACAGTACATTGTTGGCATAAAGATCCTTTCTGATGTCTATGTCGCACTTCATGATGCTGTTGTAAGTGGTTTCATGAATGCCAGCAGACTCCATGCCTGGGTAAGGCACAGAAGAACTCTGAGAAAGCAACTCCATACAGAGACTTCAAATTGTTAAGACAGAACTGACAACATGAACTTCAATGTCTCCTTAGAAAGACATCAATCTTCTGAGCTGTGGAAACCTGGAAAGTCATTCTGCAGCTGCCCAAATTATTTGCTTAGTAGTTCCTTGTTGTGCAGCTCTCCTCTCCCCTTTCCACACACAACTCCTCCTTCAAAAGAAAGCTGGGGAGTGGAATAGTAAAGTTTCCACTAGACTTTTGCAGGCAGTCTCAAATGTCCTAAGAAATCCTTATATGGTCTTGGAATCATTTCTGTTCTTTTTTTTTTTTTTTTTTCTTAACTTCTCTTTTTCTGTTCTTTTTTTTTTTCCTTGTAAATGTAATGAGCCAACCCAGAGGCAGAACAGTCACAATATGTCCTAATACCTCTAACTATGCAAATACTGCATCTATTGCTGAGCTGAAATTCTGCCAACTGGCAGAACTGACACTGGGTTTCTGTGTGACGTCGTTGTAAATTCACCTTCATGGCTGAAGCAGTCTTTTGAAAACTAGAAGTAGTGTTGCCTGCCCCCACAATCCTCACACTACTTAGAAAAGTGACTTTGTGTCCACACTTCCTGTAGTAGCCAACTGCAAATGGCACAAGCCTAGTGCCAGAAGCAGAAGTAAACATTCAAGGTTTATTCTGGGAAAGCATTTTGCCTTATTGTTTGATCCAAAGTTCCTCTTACCATATTAATAGCACTGTTCTAAAAAATTATTTTATAACAGGTGTTAGGACATACTTGTCTATTGGTGTGACTGAGTTAGCAATGGGACACAATCAAAAGAAAATAGAAACTTTATGTGCAGTTTAAAAAGGCAGAACAATCGTTCAACTTACCAATGAAGGAAGGCTGGAAGAGGGTCTCTGGGCAGCGGAAGCGTTCATTTCCAATGGTGATCACCTGGCCATCAGGAAGTTCATAGCTTTTTTCCAGAGAGGAGGAAGAGGCAGCAGTGGCCATCTCATTTTCAAAGTCCAGGGCTACGTAACACAGTTTCTCCTTGATGTCACGGACAATTTCACGCTCCGCTGTCAAGAGGATTCAGGCTTTAGAATGACACTCAGGAAGCACACAGACATACTGACAAGTTGTTCCCTTTCATCCTCTAACACCCTCCCCATTTTCTAAACGTATCCTCTGCTAGTCTTACAGAGGACTTTCCTGTTGGACTCCTTCTTGTGTCTATTCAACTGCAGAACCACTGCTAGTCCTTCTAAGGCCACTAGAAATGTTGTACATTAAACAACTCCCCTCCTCAGACAGCAGTATGTCCTTACCAGTGGTCACAAAGGAGTAGCCACGCTCTGTCAGGATTTTCATGAGGTAGTCTGTCAGGTCACGGCCAGCCAGGTCCAGGCGCATGATGGCATGCGGCAAGGCATAGCCCTCATAAATTGGCACATTGTGGGTGACACCATCCCCAGAGTCAAGCACAATCCCTGTGACAAAATAACACACGTTTCATTCCCAGGTGGATGTCAACACACTTAACTATTTCAAACATCCATGTCATGTTCCTCAAGAGGCCTACCTGTGGTACGTCCAGAAGCATAGAGGGACAGGACAGCTTGAATAGCTACGTACATGGCTGGAACATTGAAAGTCTCAAACATAATCTGAAATACAATTAAAATAATTCTCTTAACACTACAGGGTTTTGCTTATTTGAAGCAATTTACTGAGAGAGTGAAGACAAGGTTATCTGTATTTCTTGATGGTTGGTAATAACAAAGATGGAAAGTACAAGCGCTAACTCAAAAAATATTTGTTCTACAAGATATCTCCCTGTACCTGGCCTATATCTTTAACATATGCACGTATTACAGTGTCCTGGATTCAGCAGCAGCAGTAATTTTCTCCTTCTTAGTAGCTGGTGCAGTGCTGTGGTTTTGACTATCAGCCTGAGAACAACACTGATAACACCGATGTTTTTAGTTGTTGCTCAGTAGTGTTTACTCTGACCAAGGACTTTCTGAGTCTCATGCTCTGCCAGGGAGGACGGGATGCCGGAAGGAAGCAGAGACAGGACACCTAACCCAAACTAACCAAAGAGGTATTCCATACCACAGCACGTCATGCCTACTCTATAAACTGGGGACAGTTACCCGGAAGGGCTAGATCACTGCTCGGGTCAGGATGGGTATCAGTTGGTGGGTGGTGAGCAGTTGTATTCTCTCCCCTTGTTATTCCCCTTATCATTATTATTATTGGTGGTAGCAGCAGTGGTTTGTGTTATACCTTAGTTACTGGACTGTTCTTATCTCAACCCATGGGAGTTACATTCTTTCGATTCTCCTCCCCATCCCTCCTGGAGCTGGGGGAGGAAGGGGAGGGGCGGGGGGGAGAGGAGTGAGCAAGAGCTGCGTGGCTGAGTTGCCAACTGGGCTTAAACCATGACAGTTCTTTTTGGCACCCAAGGTGGGGCTCAAACCCACGACCCTGGGATTAAGAGTCCCATGCTCTACCAACTGAGCTAGCTGGACTCTGTCGGCTTAAACCACGACATACATATAATTTTGTAATAGGCCTGGACAAAAAAACAGATTAAGATGACATGAAGCTTGGACAGCTGAAGTACTCACATTCAAAGCTGATACACTGTTTTTCTAAAGTAAATATAGTAACTCAGATATGACAGGTGATCACTATTCACTTTGCATCTTCCATAACCAAAAGAGACAGACTACTGGAGAGCATGACTAACTGAGATTATGAAGTTCACATCCTGTTGAATTCACAGTTAGAATTACTTCACATCTTTAGTGTGAGCTTACCTGAGTCATTTTTTCTCGGTTGGCTTTGGGATTCAGTGGTGCTTCAGTCAGCAGAGTCGGGTGCTCTTCGGGTGCAACACGGAGCTCATTATAGAAAGAGTGATGCCAGATCTGAGAACAATAGGAGAAGCCAAAAGAAAGAAACACCATCAGCCAGCAGCTCAGAATCACTTTCAGACAGGTATTGTGCTCCAGCTCTCTGCTTAAAGCCCTAGATATAGGCTAGTAATATTTCTCATGCAGTTGTTCTTATAGCATCCACAGAGATTACCAAAGTAACTGTAGAAAGAAAAGCACTATCCTCAGGTTTTACTGCTAGTAATACATGACTTATTTCAAGATCATTTAAGTTAATGAAAATCACTTACTGTTACTCTAACAGTAGAAGAGACAGAGCAAGACAGTGTTGATTCCAGCAACACTATTTCAATAATGAATGAAAGTTCCAGAACAGCTCTAGAACATATGCAGACCTATGTAGTAGAATGCAATAGATAATATGTCTCTTGAAGACAGTTTTATCTTTTGGTTTGTAGAGGCCAGCCCAGGAATTCATAAAAAAGAAAGGAAGTCAAGTGGTTTGTGAGGATGAAAGTCAGCTTGTGTTTATCACTTCTGCACAAATTCTATTCCTACCAGCTATAAAAATCCAATGCCAAGTGAAGGGTACTGAGATTAATAAACCAGCAAGAAGTAAAACCATCAGACTTTCTGAAGACCAAGAAAGTCGTTCTAAGCTTGTTTTCAAGCTCGCAGTGATGAGGGACTGGTTGATATGTTAGGCATCTGAAAGGTTTTGCTCCCAGGTAAAAGAGGCAGTGAGTTCTGTGTGACTCCACATACTTGCAGTATGTTTTGATATCCCAACTGTTTCAAATATCCTTATTTCCACAGCATAATAGAACAGAGATACCATCTTAGAAATTATATCAACCCTACAGACTGTGACTATAAACACGACTCTGGAAGCCTTTCATCCAAACACTGGCTCTGAAATGGACGTATTGCACTACAACATTGCTAATCTTTCCAGTGTTAAAAAGTACATGTGTAAGCAGTGCCCTTCACATCAGAATTACACACATGTTTTGTATTTTTGCAGAAACAGGTAACTTCTTAAATTGCATTTCCTTACTGGTAAATTGAAGATATTCTTACATTCACTTTCTTTACCTTTACTTTTTTTTTTTCTTTTTTCTTTTCCAGTAATTAGGAAAGATTTATAAATCAGACTGAGTAAAAAAACTTCAAATAACTCTTTTGATGTATTTCTGGTGATACTTCAGCTTTAGATGCAAGTTAACCTTTGCTGTTAACAAGCTTCTCATCTAACCATACTTGATAACGTGATGCTTTCATCTAAAATTTAGTGGGTATTCTATAAAGATTTGGTTCACAAAGTTATGTGTACCAGTAACACACATCAACTTTTTAAAGCTGAAATACCTTCTCCATGTCATCCCAGTTTGTGATGATGCCGTGTTCTATGGGATATTTCAAGGTCAGGATTCCTCTCTTGCTTTGAGCCTCATCACCTACGTAGCTGTCTTTTTGACCCATACCAACCATCACACCCTATAAAATAACACAAATGGAGTTAGTCTCTCAGGGAGAGATGTCACAAAGTAGATAGAACATTAGCTGTGAAATAAATCCAGTTGCCAGTTATTCTAATTACTAAATACTTTATGAATACTAATGAACAGAGAGTAATTTGTTGTTCTTTAATTGCCAAAATTAAATGTTTTGTTCACTTAAAACTCTGCAGTTCATGTTTTCACTACAGTTTAAGTTAACAGAACAAGTAGAGTCTTAAATGCATCAAGATAAAGTGGAAAAATAAGGTTGTTTTAACATTTGCTACTATTTAGGGATGAACTGTCTACTAAACTATAACAAAGTGGAGTAAAAGCAGAAAGTATGTTGTGCCATCTAAGGGTCAAGTCAGAGAAGCACACAATTCACATTTCCCAGAGCTTAAATTTCAACATTTTTTAATCTATTTTTTTAATACTATAATATTGTCATTAGAGACAGACAATTTAAGTCTACTGCTACAGGTTTCTTTTTAGGTATTTCATGGATCCTGTAGAGATGGTCCATGGACCAGAGGCTAGAAAATATGGATATACACTAGCCTTTATGTTAAAGTCAGAAATACTGGGAAAAAACAGTATGTAGTAGGATGCTTTGAGTGCATACTACTCTTATCAGAACTAAGTCATTACAGACTCCAAATCTTGGCATCTCTAACACTGTCTTAAAAAAAGACAACTTGGATTTGCAATTTTTGGTGGTAAAATCCTTCAGGGGACTAATAGTATATTTGATGCATGATCAGGAAAGAAAGGTTTTAAAAACCTGCATTTGTTTCCACTGTGATGGTTCTGCTTGGTTTTGAGCAGTTAATAACATTTACACTGTCTTCAGAAGCTGGTGCTTGAATATTTTTTTTAAATTCTGGAAATATCCAGAGGCCTCAATCAGACCTCCAGCCCCAGCTGCTATACTGAAAGCTCCTGAAGAACTTAAAATGCTTTTGCTGGATATATCAAGTGCTGCATTTTACAACCAGTTACCTCTTTCCACTTCAGCAGGGCCTTGGTTGGTATAGAAGCAATTAAGCAGATTAGTTTGTTGTGGCTTAGCCAAGCTGCTCTAATTCATACTAATGATGATCCGGCTCGGAAACTTCCTATTAACAGCTAAGATAATAAATGCATTTTGCCAACTATTAAAACTGAGTGGAATGCATCATATATTCAAATGTAAACCTTGAAGCTAAAGAAACTCAACCCTAGGTAGGTGCTCATTAGCTATACAATTAAAAGAATAAAGTCAGGAAGGCTGATAGGAAGCTGACTGAAAACTTCTCCTTCCTCCTTTAGTTTTTCACACATCACCTATCATCAGCTTTTAGGGCAGTCAAAATTTCCAGATACTTCTATGATGGGCTTTTTGGTTTGGTTTGGCTTTTTTAACTAGTTTTATTTACCAAGTTCTCTGGGTGATCCAAAACTAATGGCCAGGGAAAGCAGGGCATAGAAGGGAGTGAAAAGTTTTGGAAGGATTCCTCTCACAAGGCAAGAAACCTGTTTTGACTCAGGTGAGTGCACTCTGGATTCATTTTGCCTGGAAATACTGTTACAGAGATCACCCAGCCCCAGACATAGGAAAGGTAGCTCTGGGGTGGAGAGCTAGGGCTAGTGCAGCAAAACTTTCTACAAGCCTAACTTGGAATAACCAAAGCAGTTCATCACCTGGTGCCTGGGACGACCCACGATGGAAGGGAAAACTGCTCTTGGAGCATCATCCCCAGCAAAGCCGGCTTTACAGAGCCCTGACCCATTGTCACAAACAAGGGCAGTGCTGTCCTCTTCCTCACACATCTTCTACGTCAATGTCCTCAGGCCCTCCAGACAGAAAGCAGCCCTATGAAAACAGCAAGAAAGAATTAAAAAAAAAAAACAAAAAACCACAACAAAAAACCAAACAAACAACAAAAAAAACAAACACAAAAAACAACAACAACAAAAAATACTCAGCCCCCCCAAGCCTCATATGCAGGTAGCAGACCCACCCTTGAAGACAGAGATGGCTGTCTGAAAGCAACCAGCACCAGCAAAGAGAGGCACCAGTTTGGCAACAACCAGGTCCCTGCGCGACCATATGAGGGAACAGGCTTCCTTTTGAAACCATGTGAGGTTTTGACCACATCTGCAAGAGGGATGTATGCACTAAAGATTATCCATAGGATTCCAGAGGAGAATTCCAGTCTTGCAGCATGGGCAGACAGATCAGGGAGCAGCAAATGTTTATCTAAATTTGGCCACAGAAATCCATGGCTGGTGTGGGAAATAAAAGAGGACACTGGGCTGACAGCTGCAAAAACAGAGATCCCTTTGCATCAGATTCACCACAACTTCCCCTGCTCCTCTATCACCCTGACAAAGTCCTCACACATGTGGAAAGCTGTCAAAGGTAAGAGCACTTCAGTCTTCCCCATTCAGTCTTAGACTTGCCAAAAACTAGCCAAATTTAATGTTATGCATGTACCAGGGATGTTTTCCAGTAACCTACTGGGTGAAGATGGCCAATTAAGTTCACATTTGACCTTCTAAACCAGAAGAAATAGTCCCAGTTAAAAACAGCAAAAAAATTTAAAAGCCTTTTCCAACTTTCCACTAGTCACTTAATAAAGATAACCCACCTCTAAAGTGAAGGCAGAGTCAGTATGTGTTTTAAAAACAGCCATAGCATATGCTATACCATCATTTCAAAGCAGCTAATAAACTGCATTTGTAGAGTTTCAAAGTAATTTGCATTGGCTCCTTGTCTCAGTAAAAAGAAACTGTTTTCCTCCTCTGGCAAGAGGAAGATGATATGGGTACTAAAAATGTTTTGAAGGCTTTGTATTAAAGTGAATTACAGAAACAAGCACTGAATACCAGGACTCAAGAAGAACTATTTGCTCACAATTTATAGTGTGGTAGGGAATCCCTTGGCTAGCTCTGAGCCCATCCTTCCATGAAGAATTCAACAAATTGCAATGTGTTAACAGCTAAAGGAGACAGCTGTCATCCACAGACCAGCTGACTCCGCACGCAGTCTCCAAAACCTTCTGCCACAGGAATACTGGAAACACAGGGTGAAGTGGGAATGGGGTCAGCAAGAGCCATGGCCGATGAGCAAGGGAGCCGACAACCTGTTTAGCCTCTACAATGGATGGGACAAGCATGGACCATACGACCTTCCTTTGACATTCTCTGTCTCTCTCCAGCCAGACAGCCACAAGACATGGCTGCAGCCCTGCTCCTGCAGGCTGCTTGGGCATAGCTCCCAGGAGAAGACAAGGATAGGGAAATCTAACTTGATGTACTCCAGATATTTTATCATTATTATTGGGAAAGGAAAGTCAGTTGCAATTTTTGCATTTATTGAACTCCTGGGAAAAAAAGCTTTATATATCCAAACATTTACTGAATGGAGTACAATTGTTATCTAACATGAATGAACAGACTGGTTTGGACAAACTATTTCCTAATTAGGAAATAGGCTTCTCAACCATCTGTTTTTGGAACAGAGTTTGAGGTCAGGGATTTTGCTCAAACCAATGCAGTTAATGCAATGCCAAAAATCACTTGGGGGAGGGGAAAGAAGGGGGCAGTAAAGGCTACATTTCTGAGCTTAGTGGACTCTAAATGAAAACCATATTTAGTAATAAAGCACAAAAAGTCGAAAAATCAAAGCTGAATGATTTCTTACAGAGCGTTCTGCTGCCAGCCAGTGAGTTAACAGCTCAGGACTGCCATGGCATGCAGTAGCAACAACTTACAGTGGAAAATGTCGCTCATTACCATAGCAGAAATGATTTTTTTCTCCCAAGTAATTAATACAGTATTTAGCCTTTTCTACTTGCTTTACATCTATAGATAATCAATCACGTCATCAATATCCACAACATGCTATTAAGAGAACTCCAGACCCACAAGAAATACTGTGTAGTCTGTTCCTCAACAAAATGTTTGGCATTTTACAGAACAGTAGTTTTGTATACACAGAGACAAGGACAAATACACACACATCTACATTAGATACTGCTAATTTGCATACTTCCCAGCTCTTCTTGCAGTCACATTCCCCAGTACACTCACGTCACATTACACTGAGTTAATAGCACTGACGTAAACCTGCTGATGTTAGACCAGACTAACACAGGTCCATTTAAACATGAATATATCTGTAATTCAAGCTGTGGCATTACACAGACTATGTCTTTACACAGTTGCTGGAGTGCTGGTGGAATCAGCAAAATCATCAGGTAGAAATCCTTCCCTTTCAGACATAGTATAAAATAAAAACAATTCAGTATAGATACTACAAGCATGTTTATCGTCAGTTCAATTCTAATATGTTTGCTTAAGCAAACTACAGCACAGCAGTACATCCTCCTGAATTGCTTCCATTTGACACTATTTGATTGAAGTCCTCCAGCAATCTGTAAATCATGCTACTGGTTCAGTGCCACTTACCCTGACAGTGCTTGGCTGGGGATAGCTGCTCTGGGATGGTGCACTCTGTATCTGAAAGCTCTGAGGTTATATAGCCCCTTCAGCTCTTCTCCTCCCACTAGCCTCCCAAACAAGGAGCAGAGACAGAGAGAGACAGAGCTGAAGTCTCTAACAAAACCATATAGGGACCTTATTACAAAAACCTCTAATCTGGATGGCCACAGGCCCTGGGTCTCTTCCACTGCATTCCAGTGTAGAGCTCAAGAAACAGAAGGAGACTTTCAGCTGTGTAAGATAAACACTTTAAAACTTCAGAAGAGTTGCTAAAATACAGAGAGACAGAGTGTGCCCACAGTAGACACTCTGGCAGGAGGAGCGTGTGTTCAGACAAGAGAGGTCCAGGCTCCCATAGTAACATCCAAGAGGCAGAAGGAGAAATTGGAAGAGCAGTCATTTATACCAGGGAAGGTGTTTTTAAAGAAACACTTTGCTTTCTTTAATGATTTTGACAAAACCTATGGAAACATTTCTAGCAAGCGAAACAGCTGCTGAATTTTACAATAAAGTCTGGCATTTTGCTTGGATGCTAAATGTTGTCCATAGGCTTAAGGGTAGTGAAAAAATTACCTGCTGTTGTACAGGATTCACTGTGAAGTCTTCAAAAGTTTATGAGAATGTTCTGTTAAAAGATTGTTTTATCCCCCCTGGACTGTGATGGGTTGAAATCCATTCTGTTTCTCTGTCAGTTTATTTTCAAAACCCCAGAACCTGGGGGCTGACTTTGTGCTAGTGCTACTCCACTGGCAACCACAAGTCTGGACTGACATAAACTCACAACTCAGATGGTTCAGAATGAAGTTCTTGTATTTTATAACCTTCAGCTAAATTTTCTGTTGAACATATCTTTAGCAAATAAAGCAAGAGTTCTCACTGTACAAGTTATTTTCAGCACAGGACTGGATTTTTGCAGCTGCAGCCAGCTGTTCTCTGGTCAGGCTGATTCTAGTGAAGCAGCCTATTCATAGTCAGCAATGTTTTGTCATTAAGTTTGTACTGAAGACCAGAAATCGGTATCTCTGAAGTCCAATACTAAACCATTATAAATTCAAAATTGGACAAGAAAGATGTGAGAATCCCAGTGAGAACCTTGCTTTGATGAGTCTTGTTACAATGAGGAAAGGCATTACGTGTTTGCTTACAGAGTGTTTTCTGCCTAATTGAGTAGTCTTAATGCATTAAAAGCTTCCATAAAACCACAGTAGAAGTTTTTCTGATGTGGAGATTTAAGGATTAGGCAACTAGTAGATACAGCAAATAGGCAGAATTATGGATTGAAGACCAAAGGAATTTAACTTTTAAGGAAAGGAACTTTTAAGGAATGTAACTGCCTTTGAGGGTCAGAAACAGAAGCTAACAAGTGTTAGAACATGAGCCATGAAAAAGCTATTTATTATTTCACTTCCAGCATTGGGCAAAAGATAACAGATACTTTAAATTAAAAAAATAAAAGGAAAAAACCCACCAAGGGAAGCAATCTAAACCAGAGGATATAACCAGATCCCTTTTTGTATATCTTCAACTGACACTCAAAGGACAGCTAAAAGCAAATTCGTTGTTTTCAAACAACACTCAAAAACATAGCTGAGAGCAATTACATACCTCGTATAGAACGTATGGTATTAGATCGGGGAACTCAGGTCAAGGGGAAAGAGAATTTCACACAGCAGAATCCTTCCCTGCAGTGTCATGTCTGATTTTGAAACAAACATCAATTACCTTCAAAGCCTACAGAACCATCTTCTACTACAACTCCTTGGAAATGCCAAGACTGGGACAAAGACCAGAAAGAATCCAAACTCTTCACCTTATTGAGAAGAGGTTCACGCTCCCAAAAAAGCTTACTGGCAAAGATGCTATAGCAGTTACAGCACCTATGAGATTGCAGAGCCATGTAAACAACCCTTCAGTAGAACTGGTACACCATTCACACTGCACCTCAGCATAGCTAGAAATACAGGCAACAGTTTTCTTCAAAAGCCTCAGTGGATATTAGAGGAGTCAGTGGCCACACAGATACTACAGATACCTTCGTATTTCTGTTAAGCTTTATCACAACTCCCATAAATGCAGCCTGGTGTCAAAGATGGCAGCACCACCACCACCTTGCCTGCTATAAGGAATGGCTATTTGGGTGGGAATCACACATCATCTTGCCTGTCATGGGCACCAAAGATGTTGGAATCCTGGTTTTCAGGGTGTTCATGAAAAAGGTACGGCTGACACAAAGTCTACTTCAGAGCAGGCAGTTGTTGATATGGCGATAAGGAGGAAACATCAGTTGTTTGGAGGTAGCAACCATATGATGGATATTTGTTAGAGACAGGGCTATGCAGACTAGAAGGGGAGAAGTACGCCCAGAATAGTGCTGGATACACATGAACAGCACAGGAAAAATGC
The DNA here is from genome assembly GCF_963264785.1 of Psittacula echo. Classification (NCBI taxonomy): domain Eukaryota; kingdom Metazoa; phylum Chordata; class Aves; order Psittaciformes; family Psittacidae; genus Psittacula; species Psittacula echo. The sequence goes on along the minus strand of NC_137743.1, from coordinate 19,500,633 downwards.
AGAGATGCTGTACAACTGTGCCTCCAGCACACAATGGAGAGCCAGTGCTCAGCATGCAACTTGTCTCTGGGGCGTTACGTTATGGAAGGTGCTGAGGCAGGCAGGCAGGAAGGAAGGTAGGCAAACAGGTGAACTACACAAGGAAATTAGATCAGTCTGGCTTGAGAGACATTATAGAATATAGGTGTTTCCTTTATTTTTGGTGACTCCATGCTCAAGTTATGATCACACAGATATTACTACAGATAAAAACACATGGGAAAAAAATGCATTAGTAGTTTTATATCTTTCTTCTCAGCAACATAGGTTATTTCCAGAGGAGTAGGGGGTGAGGGAAGAATGTATTTGGCATGAGACAGGAATAAGAATCTACAGATAACTGAACAGAGCAAGTTTTCTGAAAATCAAGCCTCATGCTAGAGATCAAAACTCTGAACCCTCTTTTGTACCTACGGATAACTACTAGCTTACCCAAATATACATAGAACTGGCTGGATGGCCGCACACAAAGAGTTGTGGTCAATGGCTCAATGTCCAGCTGGAGACCGGTAACGAGTGGTGTCCCTCAGGGATCGGTGTTGGGACCGGTCTCGTTCAACATCTCTGTTGGCGACATGGACAGTGGGATTGAGTGCGCCCTCAGCAAGTTTGATGACATCAAGCAAGATGACACCAAGTTGTGTGGTTCGGTTGATACGCTGGAGGGAAGGAATGCCATCCAGAGGGACCTCGACACGTTTGTGAGGTGGGCTGATGCCAACCTTATGAAGTTTAACCATGCCAAGTGCAAGGTCCTACAGCTGAGTTGGAGCAATCCCAGGCACAGCTACAGGTTAGGCAGAGAAGAGATTCAGAGCAGCCCTGCAGGGAAGGACTTGAGGGTGTTGGTCAATGAGAAAATGAACATGAGCCAGCTTCAGTGTGTGCTCGCAGCCAGAAAGCCAACTGTATCCTGGGCTGCATCAAAAGGAGCATGACCAGCAGGTCACAGGAGGTGATCCTGCCCCTCTACTCTGCTCTTGTGAGACCTCACTTGGAGTATTGTGTGCAGTTCTGGTGTCCTCAACATAAAAAGGACATGGAACTGTTGGAACAAGTGCAGAGGAGGGCCACGAGGATGATCAGGGGACTGGAGCACCTCCCGTATGAAGACAGGCTGAGAAAGTTGGGGCTGTTCAGCCTGGAGAAGAGAAGGTTGCATGGAGACCTCATAGCAGCCTTCCAGTATCTGAAGGGGGCCTACAAGGATGCTGGGGATGGACTATTCATTACGGACTGCAGTGATAGGACAAGGGGTAATGGGTTAAAACTTAAACAGGGGAAGTTTAGATTGGATCTAAGGAAGAAATTCTTTACTGAGAGGGTGGTGAGGCACTGGAATGGGTTGCCCAGGGAAGCTGTGAATGCTCCATCCCTGGCAGTGTTCAAGGCCAGTTTGGACAGAGCCTTGGATGACATGGTTTAGTGTGAGGTGTCTCTGCCCATGGCAGGGTGGTTGGAACTAGATGATCTTAAGGTCCTTTCCAACCCTAACTATTCGATGATTCTATGATCCTATATATAAATTTTTTTCCAATAAAAAGAACACAACACTATTCCTGAAAGTAGTTTAGTTTCCCCTCTGAAGGCCACTTTCATCACCATTTTCTGCTGCTTATCTCTGAGTACTCATCCCACTAATTTGTGTGGAAACTGCCACACCACTATTTGCCTAATGTGTCTATACCCTGATGTTCTAGTTTTTTCATTGTATCCATAGTCAAAACCTGTGGGTTTTATTTGGCTTCCAGTGAGAACCTTTTTGTTTGTCTATGCTGAACTCTCATGCAGTCTCCATCACAGGAGCATGCCCAGAGTATGATCAAAGAAAATAAGCAGAAAAAATAATTTTGCCTCTTTGTTTCATACCCTTTTCCCTGACTTCTTTATAGTGATAGTAGCAACACTCCCATGCACATTAGGAACGTCCCTATTGACCTCAAACATTTTTCAGGATTTCAGTGGAAACTGTTGGCTACATGTTCCTTAAGTTCCTTTTTTTTCAGTAACTTCTGCAGATGGTCATATGGACACAAAATGTGCTTGGGACTCCACATCAGGAGCTGTACTGTCACCATGCCTAGGAAACGGGCTTCAGCTAGTTGGCCTGAGGAATGCTAGCTCAGAGGCCACACACTAGTTTGTAGATGTCATACTTTTTTGGTAACGGAGGGCAAAAACTGCAGTCTTATCCCAACTGCTATAGAAAACCAGGAATAAAGAACCCCTTTGCTCATAACCTTACAAGTCATTACTTTATAAGGGAAAACAACTTCTGAGACGTGCATGGAGACCTTCCTGCCTACATCCAATTGGCTGTTGAGGAATGAGGCTCTGCTAAATATGTCTCTGGCTTCTTTTTACTTGGGGATTCCTTTCATCTTCGTAGCATTAGCAGAATCTCTAAATGTTTTGGTTTGTCTGGCTTCAAGCCCTCTCCCCTATCACATTGATAGGCTTTACACATCCCCACCCCCCCATTTTGAGAAAGACAGGAATAAATAAGCTTTAGGGAGCAGAAAGTCCCTCTACTAACCTGATTTATTGCAGCTGTCACACAGTATGTATCTGCAAAGTGTCAGATCAGCCGTAAGCTGTCAGGACCATAGATTAGCTTTCTCTATGATTGTCAGGCTCTTGCACTGGTCTCTCCCTAACAACTAAGAAAAAACTACTCTAATAATTCTCAAAGATGGAAGTTTTCAACCTAAAAAGTTTGGAAAATAGTTTTGCCACTGTTATTCAAGAGCTACAGGAGACAGCGTTTGCCTCCTGGGCCTCTCGAGCAGGGTGATGAAACATGTTAATTCGCAAGCTTCCTTCATCTTCTTGACAAGGTATCTTCCTCCATGGTACTGTGGTAAAGTTATCCCCTATTCAAAATCAAAGGAGCATATTCAGAGCAAAAATGAGCTAATGGCTCCTTCCCTATCCTTCTTAGATAAATAAATAGAAGGTAAGAATGGGCCCTGGGTCAGGCTGATATCCATCTAGCTCAGTATCCTGTCTCTGAGATTTCCTGATAGCAGATGCTTAGGAAAGAAATAGAACTTGTAGTGATTATTTTCCTCCAAAATCCTTTCTGCTTCCTTGTGTGTAGCATAAGGATTTCTTGAGACAGGAGTTTGTACCTATATCTTCATGCATAATAGATGCAGACAGATTTTTCCTCTATAAATCTGCCTGATTTAAACACATGGTTTTGGAGACAAAGTGCCCTCTTTTTTTTTTTTTTTTTTTTTTTTGTGGAAATAAGCTCTACATTTTATCTGCAAGGCAGCATCCATAGCTCACACTCCAGCTGGCATAGACATGCCTAATACTGGAAACAAAACATCAAATATACCAGAAGCATAGTCAAAGGAACACTGTCTTTACAACAAGAGCTGCAAATCCACCAGAGATCCTGGATAAGCCCTGAGGCCACTGGCTGAGCTCTGCCCCACTGTGTGTAAACTCCTAGCAGCCCCCCAGTAGCTTGTTCACAGGTCATGCAGACATACCTGCCCTAAATGAGACTGCAGACAAGGCTTCAGGATAATGTTACATTGGCATATCTCCTAAGGGCTAAGAGAGAACAGGCTCCCCCAGACAATTATCTGAACCTCTTCAGTAACATGCTATCTGAAGTTTTCAAAACGTAAATGCAATCTTCCACCATATTGCTGTACTCCTAAGACCTATACAACATGTGCTTGGGGCAGGCAGAGCACAGGGGTCCTTCCTGCACAGTAACTTCCAAGCTCCCCAACCAACATATTCCCAGACTGACAGTAATGAGGAGACTAAGTTTCCAGCACATTTTTGGAAGTGGTTGCTGTGTTGTTATCTCATCAAAAGAAAGGCTTCTAGATGAGCTTGCACATTAAGAGAAATCAGATCATCCCCATCAGAGAAAATTGCTGGAAGCAGATGTCATAAGGCTATGACTAACAGATTAAACCTGTCGACTCTGCATGCCTTGTTATATCAAGCAGCTTCACGAGCTCAAGTGCCTCTACCAGCCCTTTCGGCAGGCTCACCAGCAAACAGTGAGGAAAAAGTCCTCTCCAGGGCAATTTCTTTCACTATCAAATATAATAATTTTCTGTAGTGCCAGAGTTTCATTTTTTGTGACTGGCACAGCTTCTTTGCCCATGGGCTCTGGATGACGGCAAACCACAGACATCAACAAGGAGGTACTTGCCTCTCAAGATGACCCATCCCTGGTCTCTAGCCGCTTTCTCTTAGCGCCTGGGCTCGGTGGGTGCAAAGCAGTTAGGTGTCGCTGCTGGGCAGACAAGAAGACATGGCCCTGCTGCAACTTCCTTATCTTCTTTATGAACCACACAGCACAACCTATAAACAAACACCTCTCGAGAGCACAGCTGAGCTGTTTTTTTAAACCTACATTAGAACCACTCTGTCACAGTGAAGGAATGAACATTATGTGGCAATAAATTAAAGAACATACAGAAAATACGAGCGGAAATCCACAACCTGTGTGACTAAAGTGAACACATACTTTTAGAAAGATCATAGGGTAAAAAGGAAATGTACTTTTGGGATTGGCAAGCTGTTCTATGAGAGTATACGCTGTCATATGGAATTGTCAAAAATAACGTGGCAAATGCAAACATATCTAACTCGTGCATTTTCCATACCAGGAAAAAGTCAGATGTCAATTCAAAGGATTGCAAAACAGTTTAGGGCTTTCCATTTTAATTCCTTTGCAGGAAGGTGCTAAAAGAGCCAGCAGTAAAGTTGGGCATGCACAGTGCAGCAGATTTGGATAGCCTGCATTCATCCAGGTGTTCCACAGAACAGGCCAAAGTTCCTCCAGAACAATTAAACTTATTTTCATTAGTCCTTAAAAATGCTTAAGGGGTTTTCCCCGAACATGGAGAAAGGCAGTTAAACAAAAATTTCAAGCACGTAACGGCAAGAAGTAGCTAATTAGAAACTTGCCAGATGAACACACCACTCAAAGTTAAACTATCACAGCTGCCAATATAGAATCCAAATAATAAAAAAATAAAAGGAGATCACATAACAAATGCTGATGAATAAGGCTTTATAAAAATGAATTCTTCACAAACTTTATATGAGAAGTATTACAAACATAGTTGTAAAAGCCTTCTAAAGACTTACTTTCTAAACCATGAGCTAATTAAAAATAAAGTGAATGCAGAATCAACTTATGCAGAGCAGCATGAGAAGTGTCTAGCTGAAGTCTCACAGCACAGCAACAGAGGGAAATCTTTGCTGAGCGGGTGCGATTCTGTGGGACATTCCCTACCCATCATTGGCTATGCACCTTCATGCCTTTATTGGTGATCCAAACAATAACATAAGTTACAGATAAAAATCACAGATAAAGTGTATGTGTTTTTGTAACTTGCTACAACCTACCTTATAGACCTATGATAAAACAGAGTCCTCCCCAGCAGAATCCTGTTTATAATATGAAGCCTCAAGAAAACTCTTTGCATCTCCGGCCTGATCCCTACCCCCATCCATCACACTTTTGATGAACATCGTTGTGGTTGATGGAAACAAGGCACAGACAAACAGCCAGCAAAGTGGTGCCTGACACACCGCAGGCTGCAGGAAGGATATGACTTCGCTGGTGCTCTCCTCTGCCATGTGTGCAGTGTCAACCTGCCTCTCTGTCGTCTTCTTGCACACACACTGACTGCCGCTTGGGCCTGTAAGACACTCCTTGTACCTGCTGTGGTGCTCCAGGAGACTGACAGCTGACAGAGGTTGATCACTTAACCAGAAGGAACTGAGCACATAGCTATTACTCATGCTCTAGCACGTTCAGCTTACATACTTCTCCCCAAACAATGCTCAAGTCTCACAAGATGGCTGAAGCAGGCAGGCTTTTTGCATTTGCTTTGAAAATGTATCTTAGTTATGTAAGGTAGTTTCTTCTTTCTCTTTCTTACAGACAGTCGTAAGAACTATGGAAAAGTACAGATAACATGCTGTTTCTGTTTAATAATTTGGTTGGTTTGCTGAAAGTGTAGCAGCATTTTCCAGCTAAATGTAGGGGTTTTTTTTCCTCTTCCACCAAATGTGTTTTTCATGCCCACCTTTAACTGTTTATCCAAATCCCTATCAGACCAAAGAACAATGTTTTGTTCTTTTCCATTTATAAGTGTAAAAGGGACTTAGAAACAAACTTCTGAAACAAACATAACCATCCTTCAAAAATAAGGAAAACCACAGAATTCTGCAAAGCTTTTGCTCATTCCAGCCTTTTTCAACACCAATTGTTGTGCCACTGGCCTTGTGCAGGGTGAAAACTATCAGGACTCAGGTCTATTCAGCCTACAGCCCAGCTGGAGATTTCTCCAACCTAAACTAAGAAATTTGATCCGTTTCTTAACCAGTTAATGTCCTGTATTGCACACACACATATATAGTGTGCCCGTAGGAACCAGTACAATTGCAGCTTTTCCTGCACACAGCTCCCCATTCCATTGATGGAAGGCAAACATCTGCCTGGTTTCACTACAGTTTTCAGGACTTCAAGAATATCCCAAGTACCCACAGGCAGAAAATATTAAAGCTTACTGATTCATTTTCTGTTCTTCTTGCAAGTCAGTAACAATAAATAAAAGATGAGGTTTTGTATCTCTCTGCCTCAGAATTATGGTTCCTACCACATTATCAGTCCTTTAAGTGCTTCCCAGGTTTCTGTTTCTTTTAGTTCCTTGCTAATAACTTTTTGAATAGACATAGTAACTCCTTTCATGTCTGCAAAACACTGTTACCCAAGGATCTTGAAAAGCCTGGATAGTTTCCACATCAGGATACCAGAAATACATATAATAGTTTCAGCTTCCTAATTAGAGCCTGTTACTTACTGCATTGTATTTAGCTGTCTCTGAGAATTCATTTACAAAGCCAAATGCTCAGACCTCTTCAGTGTAATATAAATCTTTCCTCTGCACACTGATTAGTGTTACACAGCATGAACACACTGTTTAATAAAAGAAAATTATGTAATTAACAGGTCTTCAGCATGAACATGTCCCCTTTTCTGAATCGCATTTCAACAAAGTAGTGTTGCTGTAGTATTATATATCATTAAAAACTCACTGCCATTTGCACTGCAAATGGCCAGGTCTTCTCAGAAATATGGGCTGGGGGCAATAGGGGACAACCACACTTCGGAAAAAGGGCTGACATTTGTTTTCTTTTTTCTGCTTACACAATGCAAACTACTGTTTTCATGAGAGCTAAACTTCCTCATTACCTTGATTTAAAAAATGTGTAGTTATTCTTCTATAGATTTATTTTCATCAGATCCTGGTTTTCAGGTATGAGCCCTGAAAAGAAAACATGCAGGTTTTTTACCAAGTCACTCAGGAATAATGGAACAGTATCTGGGAGAGCACGGAACAAGCTCCATGTAGCAACAGTCCTTCACTGCACCAAGCCAAGGTGCTCCAGGCTGCTGCCACAAAGCAAGTGCAGGGCAGGCCAGGCTGCCCCTTGGAGGGGCTGATGGACAAGGAGGTTGGAGGATAGCCCTGCCTCCCACAGGGAGGGAAGTCCCTCGTTAGTGATATAATGTACTTTGTGCACATGTTGTGAAGTTTCAGCTTCAGTAAAGACAACATCAAAATTACCATTGATCTTAAGTAAAATCATGGCTCACTTAAGTAATCCAATGAAAGCTGAGAATTTGGTCCAAAAACTCTACTTCAAGAACGTAAGGCAATTTCCTTACACTGTTATAACAAAGGAATGTGAGTCTTTCTCCATTTCTCACATGAAACTGAGGAACTGCTCTCCTCTCAGCAGGCTACCTCTAGACAGGGGATTTCTGAGTATCCCCAAGCTGGGTGAAATGCATGGGAAACCTTTGGCTGTTAAAGCTGTGGCCTGCACTGGCACCAGATTCTCTTGCCTATCCTAGGGAACCAGAAGCACATGTTTTGCTGTTCCTCCTTCTGCAGTCCCCCATCCAGTCTCCCATTCCTGTGTGTGAGCTGACTGACAGCAAGAGACGCAGCTACCCTGCAGTGAAGAAAGGATGCCTGTTCCAAAATACTTGGCTTCCAAGAAGTATTTGAGAAATGATTCAGCTGAAAAGTATCACTAACATCTTATCTGGGAACTTAACACACTGCTTTAGGCAGCAAATATCAGTGTATCCCTTCTTGTTATGACCACCCCTGGAGACACACAGCTTTCTAACCCATCATTTAATTGCTGATGAGAACCACCAACAGAAAATAATGAACTGTATTTTGGTAGAAATATAAATTAGTCTATACAACATACTCATTTCGTTTGCTTCATGCTTATAAAAGCTTGACTATGCATCAAGCTGTGCAGCTGAACAGAGAAGATATGACTCACCCCTGTAACTGCATGAGCTACGCAGGCCTCTTGTCTGTGCAGACAGTGGTAGAAGTTTGTGAGTAGGTGAAGGCAGGGAACAATGACAGCCCCACCACCTCCACACCTTGCTCCTACCACAACAGCCCCTCTCTGCCAGAATTAACCCTTGATTGTCCATCTGAAACACAGGCCCTGGTTAGAAGTGCACAGTAGTGGCCAGGAGACAAACATTCAGAGCAAGATCACTGCATCCTGTTCTCGCTATGAAGAACGTTTGATGTCTCAGAGGGTGATGAACTGCGTCTGAGACATTAGTGGGAGGGATAAATCTTTTCACAGCGCTGTCCCTCCTCTTCCCCTCCCCCTCCCTCCTCAAAGAATTTCAAAGGTTGAGCAATTTGCCCCTGAGAATGAGTTTGAAATCTCGGCCACAAGGCATTGCTTTGTTTAAGTGTGCTAGTATCACTTATTAGAAAGAGGAGCATGACAGAGCAAAGCAAACTGGTAGAACTACATCCCAAAAGACATATAACTTACAGTGTCAGAAATTCTGATCAACTGCGGTATGTTAAGATCTTTAAAAACATTTCCTTTATCTTCTTCTCCCCACCACCACCTTTAACAGAATTTGTCTTAGATAACTTTAAAATTATTATGAAAACTTCTTTCCTTGCACGGTGTTTTTTTGGGTGTCACTCAACATCGGAAATAAAGACATCTGGTATGTCTGTTACTGCCATCTTCAGATTAAAGTTTAAAAGCAGAACTAAAGACCTCCTTTCAGTCACATTTGCCTTTTAACACCAGACATTTCTCTACAAATCTTTCCTCACTCGTTCTCAGTACAAGGATTCAGCCCTAGTTTTCACTCACAAATGCAGAAAACTAATACTGCTCACAGAATAAAAGACCTGTGTTCTGGGCAAGCAGTGTCTGAAAGGGAAAGGTTTGAACACTTACCTCTGGAGAACAACTAGCCTCCCTAGCACATTATTTCAAGAGCTTTTACAGTTCATCTGTTACACATTTGACAGCACTCGCTGTATGCCAAGCTTTGCAAGCATAAAGCATTATCTTAGTATTAGTAATTCCATCCTCAAAAAACAACTAAGAACAATTAGCCTGAAAAAAGAGAAAAAAGCACCAGCCAGCCTTTGAAGCAAGGGGCTGCCTGCTGTAGCTCTGTAAAACACTTAAAAGAGATGCATTTACAATATATCAAGTCACAAAATCAAATTTTAAGTGAGCCCATGTGATGTGCAAACTATTTGGTAAATAATGCAACATTCAGGATCTCAGCGCTCACTGGTAGAGTGCACACACAGAGGACTGGGACAGGATGGTCCCATGGCTAAAATAAAGTCAATAATCAACCCTAAGTTAGAAACACATCTACATTTATGGTAAGGTTATAGTGATTGGCTGCAGGAGCCACTGGGCATTCAGCCAATTTGCTTTCCCAGTGTAAGGAAATGCTCGGTTTGTTTGAAAAATGATTTTTTTAATTTTTTTTTTCCTGCTGTGAAGAATGCATTGACGTCATCAAACTGGGTCTGCTGAACACATCATGGGTCCAGGGGTGTGTCACAGACTTGAATTACAAGAGAAAAGACACTCATTTGTTTCAGGTTTCTTTTAGAGTGACAGGGACTATTCCCAAATCCCCTTTGTCACCTTCTTCAAAGAACTGCCAAAGAGGACAAATGACTTTGCTACAAGTCTTGGTTTCCACTCTGTTTTGCTTCACTCTGTTTTGTTGTGTTTGCACTTTGTTTTGTTGCTAGTGTGGGTTTTCTTTAGATAAACTCTAACATCTATGGCTCCACAGGCCTTTACATCAGATCATTATTACTTCTAACAAGAACATGCTGCCAGAACTCTCTGATCTGATTTGATGAACACCATGCAGCAACTTTACAAAATAACCCAAAACCCACAGGGTGTTCACAAACCTTTCTGATCACACACTGCTTTCCTGCTTCTATGCTGTCATACCAGCCAGCCTCTCCACCTGCAGCACAGGGTGTTTGGGCCTACACAGTGCTTAGCTACCACATCACCTGACTGGGAACACCTCACTGTACTATAAATCCAGTGGTTATAAGTAGTATCTTAAAAAGGAAGAAGGGTAACCTATAATTGTCAGAATCTGGCCTTATCTCACTGCAGCTAAACAGCCAGTAGTTACTGTGGTTACGGACCACAGAGAAAAAGGTGCAGCTAGTGGGTGGAGCAAGGTCACCGCTTTAAGGTTTCACGAAAGATATGGAAAACGAAAGGCAAAACATTCCAACATAAAACTGTACTCAGCAAGAGCTGAGTTAAGGACTGGTGCCACTCTGATCATTCCCCAGCAAAGTAATCTGATGCTTGTCAGGAGTGTCACAAAACGAAACGGAAAGGTCTGAACCAAAGATGAAGGAAATGTAATATGGCTGTGTGAGTAATGGATTACTCAGCCTAGTACTTGAACCAAAGTTAAAATTAAGTTGTTCTGAACATACATGAGCAAAGGGGAGAGGCAAAACAGAAAAGCAAAATAAACCAGAATGCAGACAGAAAATGACTGTACTTTGAGTTTGACAAAGTGTTTGAGCTTTATCCCCTTCCCTTTAAATTTCAGGTTATTTACAAAACACAAATCACATAACAAAATGTTCCATTTTAAGTATTTCCAAAACATATACTCCTATTTTCCTCCCTTTTCAGCCAAATCAAGTTGTCCAAGTACAACAATGTGTCCTTGAATCCACATTTTAAGGAAAACTTATCTACTAAAAGACAGCAGAATAAGTCAACATGTAGCAGACAAGAAAATGCAAACCCCTCAGGAAGGCAATTGTACCGAGGAGTTCATAACTCTTCTCAAATTCAGCACCTCCTACGTTTATTATATTAAGGTATCACAGTCTAGGTCTCCTAATGTGTAGTTCAAAGGAAAATTTAAGTTTGATGGAACTACTTTGGCTAAGTTATACTACATTAATCTAATTGCTCAATCTTAGTACAAAGATACTGCTAAATAATTAGCAATATGCCAAAACAAATCTAAGCCAAATAGTAGAACAAACCAAACAACCCAAACACCACAGTATATTTAAATTTTAAAAATCTATAACACCATAACAAAGAAAGAAGTACTACAAAGCAAATCAGATTTATCTCCCCTTGCCTCTGAATTCCGTACTTTGAAATGAGACCAACACAGTGTACAGGCCTCTGGCCCTCAATCATGTATTTCACCTTGACAAATTTTTCTTCACCTGGAGAGATTAGTTAAGTTAGCCTTCTCAAAAACTTAGCAGTTCATAATATCATAAACACTGATGGAGTCAGCTTCTCTAGGTGCAGGTAGGCTGCTGGAGAGGGAAGAAAAGGTTGAGGTCAGTTAAGGCTTGAAAACAGAATCTAACTCAGCATCTCTCAAAGACAGAACACTGCGATCATGTGTGTTCAAAATTATTCTTTGGGTGCTTTTGCAGAATTTCCTATGACCAGCGCACACACATGGACATAAAACAACTACAAAAGCAGTAGTAGTAGTAGCAGCAGCAGCAACAATAATAATAATAAATAAGTGTTGGTAGTAGTAGTAGTAGTAATACCACCACAAAATCAAACCAGTAAATATATAAAACACTCCACTTTAATACCAAAGCCTTACAAATTTAAAGATGAAATTGCAAATGGAACTAAAAAGTCAGTCTCCTGTGTGTTAAGTGCTCCTGGAGTTTGATCCCGCAGCAGTCCCGATCTCTCTTTGTGCACGAGGAAACGTGCAAGGCCATCTGCTGGTAAGAAAAATAGCGCCATGTCTTGCGCTGCTCAGCACTCCTCAACTGACACCTGAATTGAGCTTTAGATGAAGCGTGAGTCAAGGAAATAGCCAAGGCTGCCACTTTTACCAGCCAAAAAAAAAAAAAGCTGCTGCAACCCTAGGAAGAGTGCAAAGAGGAAACCACTGGCCTTACAATGCTCACCAATGCCAGCTCAGGGCAGTCAGACAACAAAAAAACCCTCTCCACTGCTGTTTCTTGGTTTGTATCCGTTATATAGGCAGGGAAAAAAACCCAAGCAGCTACAGTTATTAACTACATGAGGTATGACTCCAGGTCATACACACACATTAACCCGATGTCTTCTCAAATGTCTCTCAAAGCACCCTGAAAGATAAAAACACCCCACCGCAAAACATGTGCAGTCATCACACCTCCGGGGGGGGCAGGAAAGAATGCAAACCACACGTGCCCAGTAGATATTGCTTATGTTAGCAGAAGAGATTGGATAATCAGGGCAAGAAGCACTCTGGAGTGTTACTGGACACAAGCGATGCCTGCTTAGGGCACAGTCATGTCGGTTTTGGGTTCAGGGCAAAGCACAATGCCCCAGGTGAGGAATTTGGAAACAACTGTACAGAGCTTTGTGCTGCAGCAGGCATGAGGATTTAGACAACATTGCTCGCAGTCCCTGCTGCACCCCTACCCACCCGCAAATTTCCGCTAAAATCAACAGCCTCAGGTACACACTGATTTGGGGTTTTCCCCATAGGAATAGGAGATGTGCAAGACAAGGCATTGCACCAGGACAGGTGCCTCTTTTTCATCATGCTCCATAGTGCCACTGATACACAAAAATTTGGTTGTTGAAGGATACTCCAAAGGCAGCATCTCTAAAAATGTGTCAGCAGTACATTTCTGTTTATCCGGAAGTGGTTGAAAAGCCTGAAATAGTTAAAACAGCAGCTATCTTTTGATGATGTTACAAACCCAGCTTAGCTGTAATTCAGCTAAGAGCCATACCAGCAGAAGATCTGAAAATCTGAGTCGTAAACCACTGAAAGATGGTGTTTAAAATGAAAAATGCCAGCTCAATTGCAACCATGGTCTTCCCAAGGCAAAGGCATCATGTCAAAACCTGAAAGATCAAAACACATACCAATAACTGGCACCATCAAGTCATTTCTAACACTATGAAGGCCAGACTACCACCAGCATTGCAAACCCCTGAAAGCATGCAGGAAAAACACAAGTGACTGGAAATAGCTGCAAAATACAAGTCACAGGCTTGAGCAATCCTTTCAACAGAACACCAAAAGGCAGCATATTCTGCTGCAATGAATTATAGCCTGTTCTGAATGGCTGCTCCACTCCTAGGGACTTAGGACTCCCCTCCCTGAGCATGTCTTTCCCAATACTGAAAAAGTGGAGTTTCTGCCCTGAGTGGGGGTGCAACTGCTCTACCAGCAGCTGCAGAGCATCAAGCATCTTATGTCCAGCCCAAAGTCTATTGGCATTTTGCTTCATGACTTCAGGACCATGTCTGGCATTCACAAGCTGCTAATTGGGTACACCCGACCCCCACACAGCCCGAAGACTTAAAATCCCTGTGGAGCACACGGTGCCCACGACACCCAAAAGGCGCTGGCGTGCCGTGTCCCGCTTGCAGAGTGGAGCCCAGCACAGAGAGCAGGGGCTGCCGCGGGATGAACTTCCCGTCCCATGCCTGAGGATCACTCGGGGGCGCAGCCCCTGTCCGGGGACTGCTCCTGCGGCCATGGCAGGGGCAGCTCTGCCCGCTACCGACCGCCTCGCGTCCCTCCAGAGCCGGGCCGGGGCCGGGCCAGCGCAGGGTTTGTAAACCTGGGAGGAGCCGAGTGTGGGCGGGGTGGAGGCTATCGACGGTTGTGCCGGGAAGCGTTTTCGCATTGCCGGCTGCGGGATGATGCCTGGCGGCTGCAGCATAGTCCGGGGACTCCTTCCCCTGCTCATTGTAAGTGCTTGCCCGAGCGAGTGAGCGGCACGGGCGGCGGGGAACCGGGCGGGGCGGGCGGCGGGGACAGACCGGCTGGACAGCTGCAGCCGGGCCGGGCCGCGGGATTGCCGCCGGGAGCGTTGCCTGGAGCGGTGCCGGGAGTGCTGCCGGCCTCCTGACCGCCGCCGGCTTCCAGACCGCCGCCGGCCTCGACAATCGTTTGTGTCGAGATTTCAGCCGGTTCCTTCTTTTCCTTTAAGAAACTCACTTTCATGTTCAGGCAGTTATGATTTCACTGTCACTTCTTGGAGCTTCCGGGCAAGGGAACTAGGCATTGCAAGAAGAGGCGGGAAGAGGAAGGGAAAGGGGATGGGTGCAGGCGGGTATCAGGGACCCCGGTCGTGTGCCACAGCAGCCGGGGGACTCGGCTTGAGGCGCTGGCGTAGAGGGTTCGGCAGCCAGGAACAGGCAGCACTGGCTAGGTATCTGTCCGGGCTAAGTTCCGCGTGAGTGGAAGCCGACCTGTACTGCACCTCAGGGGATCTGTAGCAAAGTGATCTGGTAAAGCAACAGAAAAGCAAATACCTGTGGCAGGGGAGTTTGAACCATACCGACAGTGACCCAGAAAAACCTAGAGAAATAGTCCCAAGTCCAGTGGCATGAAACACAGCATTTACTGGAAGTGCTGGGGCAGGGCCTTCCTTGCTTGCTTTAGTCATCCTGTATGGATGCAGACTATGCGTGTCTGCAGCTTCAGAGCACGTCTGTCACCAGTAAACTTACTTTTGCCAGTGATCAATTTAGAAGGGCTACCGTCGACGAGGAAGGTGAGGAAGTGTGTCAGCCTCTGCAGTACAGGGACCTGCATTGGTACAGGTGCATCAAACCAAAAGGGCTGTAGTGTCAGCAAGCTCCAGGCAGGAGGTCCAGGAAGGGGCAGATGCACTGGCTCTGCTGAGCTGCCCCGAGGCAGCCCTGCTCCAAGAGCCCCGAGATGGGATATCTGAATGCCCAAGGTGTGATAGCAGAATCATGCAGGTCACAATAATCCCTGCTGCATAGCAGAGCCGTGACCTGCCTGGAAGTGTGGATGCAATATATGTGGCTTTCCCAGCCCCAATTCTCACCTGTTTCAGAGAGAAGTCACTGGAGTTCACATTCAAAATCTTTTCACAGTGTGGTTATGTTGTTAACAGTGCAGTTTGCTTCGGGGTTTGGAAGGTTAAAATCAGGTGTTAAGATAAAAACTACTCAAATTCTGATCTGATTTACTATATAACAGGCAGTAAACTATTTAAAGTGTTTCAGAGGATTATATCGCTGCCTCTGCACAAAACACTAGAGCATAGTTAAATACAAAGAAGGATTTTAATTTGCTGAGAAGTGTGTACTATCCATTTCGGTACAGGAGCAACAAACAACTGGCGGAAATGTCAGTCTAGCTACAAAAAGATACTTTGTAGTATCTTGCAACTATCTGGAATAAAAATTAAGGTGAAAAAATACTTTATGTTATCACACAGCTCTCAGAGAATAAGTATAATTTCTATTCTAATTTTCTACTTGTTCCCAGATTTCAGCACCCCTTAGAAAGACTGTAGCACTCCTGACATGCTTTCTATTTAAAACAAAAAATTGTGGTTGTTTTCTCTTTTTCTCATTAGCATGATGTTCCACTACTTCTAAATCAGCAAACTTGAGCAGCTTTTGACATAGTAGTTTGATTAAACCAGAACATTAGTTTGTTGGATGAGACCTCAGTTTTGCAATGAAGTAGCAGCAGTTGCAGGGACAGTCATGCAAAATAGCAATGGCCGACGTAATTAGAAAACATCTAACCTTACCCTGTAAAGCTGCAAAACCACATAGTGCTCAGAGACAGATTCTGAAAGGAACAGGCCATCTCAAGAGAGTGAAGTGTTATTTAAATGTTTCATAATTGTCTAATATGCCTACAGAACAGCAGTTTTCTGGAAATTTAGAAGACATACCTTTGAAAACAGGACTCCTACGTTACTGTGCTGACCTTTCTTTCTCATTTCCCAGGCAACTAATGCATGCATTTAAAGGTATACATATAACTAGCCATGAAGTCATGGGTGACCCAAGACTCAAGTGAAAAGTATAAGGACCCCGGTTCTGGAAATGTTTGTCTGCTCATGTTTCCATAATCAACTGCCTTTATCTTCAAGGCAATTCACTGAACAAAGAGAAAGTGCTAACAAGGAGACTCTATTGTGCTACAAAAGAAAAGGGGGAAGAGCTGCCAAATTTCTACCTGTCCACCTCTTGTTCATCTTTAGTCAGAACATCACCAAAGCAAGGTGGAGCTGTTAATACTGCTCCAGCTCTCCCAAATTGTATAGTATTTAACAGGTATTTACTAGTACAGTACTCCCAAAACCAACCCAACCAAACCCACAAACAAATAAAACCTAATCAATCAAACAAAATGACCAACCATACAAGCCCCTCCTCACAATATGCTGCTGTAATTTGCAGGTGGGTCAGCCAAGATCTGAAATAGCAGTGGACTGAATTTGAACAGCAACTATTTTAAGACACTGGACAGTAACTGAGGCTTTTTGCTCTCACAGGCACATGCATGTCTCTTGAAACTTAAGCGGCACAGGATGCTTCTAGTTGTGGGGAAATACCATGAAAGATTTTGGAACAAAACCTACTATTTCTATTGGTTATTTTGGTGCAAACTACCACCTTCTGCCTTGGAAGCAGAAGTTACCAGAGTAAAAGAACTAAGGTAGAGAATCCTCTTAACAGGCAGTGTGAAATTACTTGCACTTTGAAAAAGCCTTTGAAAAAGCATTAACCTGACAGGGTTAGTGCAAGGGAGACTAGTTACATAGAAAGTTGTATTAAAATGGGGCTAAGTTTAGCAACTATGTGTCAAAAGTACCAGAAGAAAGTCAAACTTCAGAAAATGAGTTCGTTTTTCTCAGCTTCCACTACACAAAAAAAGAAAGAAAAAGCCCCTCTCCCCCAGCTTTTTTTAACACTCAGAAAGCCCCTGATGAGCTCATGCATATTACCCCATGTAGCAAATGTGGAGTGAAAAACCAGGCCACCAACCTCTGAAGGCATTGGCCTTCTCATCCATAGGCATCCATGGATTAGAGATGGGAGAAGTCACTTGCCAAAAATAAAATGTGTTATAAAGACAACAGGAGAAAGCAGAGACAAGTTTTTTCCCCCCAGGGTTAAAAGTTGTAAAGCTTTCACAAGTCTTGTATGCAAATAACATTGTTCACACACCAGAGCTGAGATTACAAATCCATAATGAGATTTTTCAGTTGAAGGAAATTGACCCTTTCTGAAGAATACTCTGACATAGGAAGAATTGAAGGCCTGCAAATCCCAAAATCACACAAGTGTTTGAAGAAACTAAAGTTCCTGTCTCTCTGCTCTGGGAACATAGATGAACACAGATTTTATTGGTCTCCTTAGAAGTCTGTTATTGAAAGAATTTTGAAGGACTCTGTAGGAGTGAAGGAGAGGTCTCTTAATGCCCAGGCAATGCAAAAGGAGAGAAACAAGAAAATTTGGGCACATCATAATTCTTACGGGTTCTGCTAAGCTTATATATCCCTGATTGGTTTATTTTATTCCCATTCACTGCTTAGTTCAATCTAAGTTTTCAGTTTAATTATGACAACTATATTTTAGGTTAAGATGAGAAAGGTAGAAGAGAGCCTTTGTGAGTCATTTTAGGCTGAAAACAGCTGCTGTTTGTACATGTTGTGAAAAAGCACCTATCACCGTGTATATATAAAAGCCCCTGAAGTGTTTCCTTTTCACTATTGGCAGAGAAAGGGAGGCTGTTCAGTGGCAAAAAGGAAAGTGATTGAGATGCATGCAGAAAGCTAAATGACTGTTGACTTCTTTTTTCCTGTAAGACACACCAAGATTTTTATATAGTAACTGGATTGCTTTTAGCCAATGTAGGTGTTTGGTGCTGCTGAAAAGTCCAGTTCTGAGAAGTGATCCCTACTTCTTGTAAGTGTACCAGGAAGTCCATCTCTGTGAGCAACAGCAAATGGCTTCCATCAAAAAGTGTTGCATTTCTGTCCCCTGCACTGTAGCAGTGTAGCTCGTTTATATAAAGGTGTAAGCAGGCGGTGGAGAGGTATGTTTGCATCAGGAAGGCTATGTCTGTGCGCTTACTGGGATTGCAGGCACTCACTAAACACATCCCCCAAAAATCAGCTAAGCTTTACTGATATTAGTAATTTAGAAAGATGTTTCCTTCTTTCATTATATCCCATTTTCTGCATGACTCTGGATGTTTGCTTGCTTTGTGCATGCTCTGTGCTTTGCCAGTGTCCTTCAGTCTCTCTTTTGTACCCAGGTGCAGTATGTCGGTATGTTTGTGATAATCTTCACTCTCCCTTTTCTCTTTGCTGTTGCCCAGGGTTGTTCTCCCCTGACGATCCTGCAACAGGTTTTACTTGTCTGTTCCAAAAAGCAGAGATTTGGGTGCTGAAAGCAGGACGTGGGGTGTCCCATGGGTGCAGACCATCGCCAGGTGTGGCTTTGTAGGCAGGTGAGGTGTTTTAGTAATCATCTTTTAATCAACTTTCTACCCCAGTTTTTAGTGAGATGTTTCTCCAAGGCAAAAGGAAACAAATCATGCTAATTTGACACACCCATTTGACAGTTTCTGTTAAGGCCTTACATTAACTTTGACATTTTAGCATCATTTCAGTGGGATTCCAAGAAGAGCACCCTCAAAGCTTGGCAGGAAGAGAGTCAGAGCACTGAATAGAGGAAGTGACAGGCTGAGCATCCATACCCACAGTTTCTCAAGTGCTATACTGGTTTATAACAGCTTCTCCTCCAGGTGCAAAGAAAGTCTTCCTCATTTTAGCCTAGTAATTAACTTTAAATACATTTTAAAACAGGTGCCTGCTAAGGAAAAAAAAAATGCTTTTCACCTTCTCATTTCTGAATAGATCAGGGGATCAAAAGTAGTAGCTACATGTAGAAGTCAGCAGACAGTAGTCATACTGGTAACTTCACTTAATTAGCCACAGATAACACTTCCTTCACTTGAGAGCCCAGTTTGAAGTCCAAACATGTTTTCAGTAAGTTAGTATTTAAGACAATTAAAGAGTTTTCTGCCTCTAACTAAAGTTACGGTTGGCATCCAAGCAGTTTCTCGCAAAATCATGAAGATTAAGTTAATCAGCCATTAAACATCACCAGATTCAAAGAGAAATCTTTGAATATGTACGTCCCTTATTGTTAGCAGTAACAGATATGGTCAAATTTGTTTTAAGCTGCAATTCAAAAGTGTTCAAAGATAACCAACCATTCAGATTTAACCTCTTTCAAATAGCCAAGACAAGATTAAAAATAAATTAGTCTAGTCAAAGTTTTGCTGATTAAAAATGTGAGTGAATCTGTGATCAGTGGGATTTCTAGTCCATGCAGTGCACCTTTGGTATAAGGATTTGGAATCTTTGCATTGCACCTCATTCCCCACTAATCTTCTTTGCAAAAAATGTACCCTGCCACCCCTCTGCTTCACAGCTTGGCCTGTTTTGCCGTTTTGCCAGGGACAGTAGCATGGCTCTGTTTCTTCCCAGGCATCATTTCTCCTCCTCCTTCAATATCCCTCCCAGTGTGTATCTGAGTCTTTTGTAAAATACGAAACGCTTTTTCATTCTGTTAAAGAGGAGCAGGAACAGTGAATGTAGAGCTCATCTGAGATGTTAAGACTTCAAACTCTTCAAGTCAAGGACTGCTTTGAACTATAATTAATCATATGATCATCTGTTATAACAACACCCATGTATGGGCTTGTTCTTAAGCATTAATGTTCAATCAGTACCTGTAGTGGAAGTGTTCATAGCATTAAATCTGTGTCCTTATTGTCCGTTATCTCTTCTGGAGTAAGGAATACCTTTAATAAAGGGGTGAATATCATGAATATGTTTAGCAATAGAGTAATGGTACTGATGTAACTGTGCCAGTAGTAAAACACACCTATGGTCCTTGACAGACTTTTTTATGTACCTTGTTGTTCTTCTCTCCCAGATGGTGGCCTTAATTATGGAAACACAGTGCAAAAATGAGACTGAAGCTATAATGCGTATAACATACAATAAATTAATTACGAAGAGGATCATTGCTAAAAGGGAAATTAATTGTAACTGGGATGAATACAGTCTAGGTGTTCAGTGTTGCAAGAGATGTGAACGTGGTGAGTATCATTATAAGACTCTGTTGAAAAGTCATTAAGAGTAGAAAAACAACATGCACAATTACTTTCTGCCAGGATAGCTAAGTGGCATGCTGTGGTTTTGTGGAGAAAATGCTCCATTCTAGCTGTATCTTTCTCTACTAGAGGGCATGAGACACTTCAAAAGTATTTCTTGAGCTGGGTGAATCAGTAACTTTTTACTGCAGATGGTAGTTCTCATGAAACATGCTTGTCACAAAAGAGCGAAGAAATACATACACTTCTTTGAAAAAGGTTAAAAAATTGCAAGCACAGGCTTTTGCCTACAAGACCCCCATATATTCATGCGTTTTCCAATTTCAAAATATACAGTTTTGTTTGGTGTGTCCTAAACTGGAGGGAGAAGGGGGATAATCAGATTTTGTGTATGCTACATTCCTGAAGAGCATAAACATATGGTAAAGAATATAGATTCTGTCCATATTTGTAAATCAGAAAGTATTAGGGATTAAAAAGAAGGGCTGACATAAGTCTTAAAGCTGATGGCTTCTGTCCAAAGATATTGCAAATCCTAATTCTTGGTTTCCTCTCTACAGGTTTTGTTAAAAATATCAGCTGCCCAACAGATACTAGCAAACACTGTGTTCCGTGTGAAAATGGAAAGGAGTACATAGATCATGTCAATGATCTGGCCAAGTGTTTGAGATGCACTTCATGTGACAGCGTATTTGGTATGTCTATAGAAATAGCTACCATAGCAATGCTCTTCCTTGATACAGCATTTGACCGAAAAATTTCCACAATCCCTGAATAGTGGATAGCAAGCATGTGTTTGAGTGTTTTAGTGGTAGTACATGCAGGAATTCATGTTTAAGTCGTAAGTTTATTCTCCAGTTCCCTTTCATCAAGCACAAAGTAGCAAAAAGAACAAGCTATGTTGGTCCATTTTTTCTCCTTATATGTGCCTTTGCTCACCCAAAGCAGACCCTATACAAACTGGTTAGAATTATGGAAGAAAAGTTCTCACTCTTCTTTCTCCTTTAAATAAAAGAAGAGGGGTGATGTAAAAGCAGGGGTGGAAGATTTCCCAATGGTTTCCTCCATAGTCATTTATGTAATTAGTAATATTATTTTGAATTGCTGGAGCTAATAGAGTGATGACTTTTATAAGTTCAAGATGCTGTGTGGGATATAGGTTCAAATTAGGAGACTATGAGGCATGCCGTACTGGGTTAGACCAGTGGTCCATCTACCCCAGTATTCTGAGTTCAGCAGATGCTATTCTCAGAAAACATGAAGAAACCTGTATACTTTCTGAGGTCTATTCCCCACTAAGTCTACCAGCATCCACAGCTGTGGGAAAGAACGTTAGAAGGCCCATCCCTACCTAGTCATTTTAGAATCTATCTCTGAACCATTTGTGCATGAACCTGTTAGGGGCACCAGGTTCCAGAAATTCATGACCTGTTTCATAAATATCCACCATACTTTTTTTTTTCTATTTTTTTTTCAACTGATTATCCTGATCTCCTACCAGTTCTACCAACTGTCCTGTAGTTCTACTGTACTTGAATTTAGGGAATGCTAGTTCTGCATTCCTCATATTGAAAATCAAGTTTTGTGAATGGAGAGGTAACTCTTTTCATTGGCTACTATAATAAGCATCCTAGATGGGTAATGAAATTGAGTACAGCAGAGCAATTTGATATTTTGAATAGAGCCACAAAGGAAACTATTTGTTAAACTGAAGAGGAAAAAAAAGTGTGACTAATGGGATTACTAGTCATATAATACCATGGACAACAATGTAGTAGAAGAGCAGTCAGTAGAAAACACCAGGCAGGAGGAAAACTGCCACTGAAGTTCCATGAGAACCATTCTTAGGATTGTTTATGTTTGAGATTTTCATGAATGGCTTCAGTACTAGTTTTACAGTAGAGCTTCATCAAGTTTGAAAGATAACCTGGTGTCCTGTTACAGCAGGGCACTGATTATGACAATTCAAACCTTCACTTCTATTCCTATATGACTATGAAATCAGCTTTCCTACTACAGTAATATTTAATGCAGAAATAATGTTTCATAGATGAGTCCTCTTCTAGGAAGTACTTTATTACCCTGTGATCAGTTTTTTTGAGCTCTTGGCCAGCAGAGGTCTCTTTGCCATCTTCGTATTTCCAGCTATGCTGTTCTTGCATTTAAGCCTCCCCTGTGTTAGCAGTGAAAGAGCTAAAGGCATCCAAGAGTGAGGACAAGAACTTGTGAGCAGAGGCCTGCTCTTAAGACCTGCTTTTTCAAACTAACAAACTTTAAGAAATATATTTTAGGTTTGGAGGTTGCAGAGAACTGTACCCAGGCACAGAACACAAAATGCACCTGTTCAAAGAACCATTTTTGCAATTCTTCTGTACCATGTAGGCATTGCGATCCGTGTACCATGTAAGTTTATGCCTTCATCATTTCATAAAATTGCTAATATTCTATGTTGTCACACTTTTTCCTAGCCAGTTTAAAGACAGAGAATAAGTCAACATATAAGCTGAGGGAAAACATTAATTTCCCTCCGCACTTAGCTTGTTGAGCTGACTTAGCTCACTCAACTTGTGTCCATGCAGGCTTTCCAAAGGCATGCAGAAGAACTTGTGTACATCCACCAAGTCTGTATATACTTCTTAAAAAATGTAACAAAGTTTCTCAGCTTTTCTGTTGTCTTTGTGTGATCTACTGTTGTTACATCTAGAAAATAATTTCCACACCTTTTTCCACTCCCATACCTTTCCATACCATTTTCATACCTATTAAATTCCAAACTCAAAAAATCTTCACATATGAAATATTTAACTGATAAAAAGTGTTAGAAGATTTTGATTTGCTCTCTTGAGTGTTGATGAAGAGAGATAAAAATCCCATGATAATTCTTGTTCGTGTCTTCTGCAGATGTGAAAGCGGTGTAATTGAAAAACAATGTACTTCAACTTCGGACACTGTGTGCGGCATGAAAGGTACCATTTTAAAACATAGCATAGTCTAGTATCTGCTCTATTTTGAGAGTTGTATTTTGAATTGTACTGTTTTACACAATGGCTCCTGGCGATTCCTGAAAGCTAAGAGCATCGTATCTACTGGACCCTATACTGACCTGTGAAGCATGATTGCTCTTTGCCCTTGATCACCGTACAGATGTAGGAGTGATTACTCCTTTTCAGGGGTGACTCGTGATAGGTAAGACTTTAACAAAGAAGTAGCTTCTGCCATTAGGAGACAACAGAAAGGCTTTTATAATCTGATGCAATCTTGTTTTAGAGAATGTTGCTGTACTGCATTTCTTGAATTAACTCTCAGGTAATGTTTCCAATGTTCCAACAGAAACAGGAACGCCATGGTGGGCCATACTTTTGGCAATTCTGGTACCACCTCTAACAGTTGGAATAGTGTGTAAGTGATTTCCTAGTCCTTATACCTATCGTACTCTGAATAAGATATTCAGCTGCTTACTTGGCATCTTGGCATTCAGAGGAGAGGTATACTCTGTCCTGGATTTTAAAAATGCTTTCTTGTTTCAGACTGCATAATACAGAAGTGGTTTAATACAAGGACAAGGCCCCATGAATTCCCCCAACCATACATTTCTGATGTAAGTATTGTTGCTTAGATCACAAAAAACAGCTTCATGCAAGAAACTCTGTTCCATTTAAATTACAGTGCGATTCCACAAACATGCACGTTCTTCTCTCTCATGAATTTTTGAAGCGAATTTTACCATGAGGACTCTTGTGGAGAAGTAAGAGAAACCCTGGATTATTTCTGCAGGATTTGTTAACATACTCCCTTGCGACCAAGGTCAAAATTTCATAAATCATCAGGCCTCCAGTGCCCCGGGTTACCTGTCGCAGTGCATACTTTTAGGCAATAGCGATTGTCAGGTGATTCCTCAACCTCACCCAGGTCAGAAGAGGTCTGTCTGTCCAATCTCATTCCCTCACCCCTCAAACAGGGGAATCATGGAGAAAACTAAAAGAAAATTACAGAAATCACGTGTCATGAAATGTGTTTATCCTCTCATAAAAGGTCAATTTTTTATAAAGCTTGTTTCTACTCATTGCTCTCTTGCTTCTCTTTTCAGGAGATTGCACCTCTTGAACAAGGTAAGAGACAAGTAATTTCTCAAAATTCAGTAGAAGAAGAAAAGTAGACACGTGCAAATACTACACTTAGAAAAAAGGTATTTTTTTGTAGGCTTTGCCGCTGACTGGAACTGTCATTCTAGTGCAACAGTGAACACTTTGTAAAGAAATGCTAGTTCATATTGTGCTTATTCAAGCATTTAGCTGGCATCATGAAAGTTTTTCCCCAAGAGAAATTTGTGTTGTAGAGGAAGCAATTGCAGTTACTATTTGACAACAGGTGAAGTTCTGTTCTGCACTGGATACAGACACTAGGAGGCAGAATTTCTAGAATCATGGATAATTATAATGGAGTAATCCCACACACAGAGGTGGGATCACAGGAACACAAACCTACCTTATGTTCAAGGCCAAATCCACACTAGCAACACACAGTAGGAAAAGAGCATAAGCTCCAAGGCTGTATCACAACAAAAGACCTGTCCTGTTCCAGGACCTTTCCCAACACTCTTTTGATGAAAACAAGTACATGAAGGATGACCAGACTTTAATGATAGAGAAGGACAGAATAACTTACAGAGGAAACTGAGATTCTAGTTCAAGTGTTAGGAAGCAATGAGTTACCTAGCATTTGGTAGGAACATGTAAAAGCTATATATTGTAAAAGAAATCACATCTAAAATAGTCTGGGTCATGAATACCTGAAACTGCATTCGTTTTGGATACAAAAATTATGAGCTCTGAGCGCAGGTGATAAAAAACAGTGAGATACAAGTTACCAGAGCATTAATTTCCTTTTATGCTTTTAGATGTTGATTTGAGCAGCTATGTTGCTAATATTGTGGAGGAAATGACATTTGATGAAGCACTGAAGTTTGTTCGTTATCACAAAGTACCACAAACTAAAATAGATGAGATTATTCGTGATAATATTGATACATCTGAACGGAAGATCCATTTATTTCAAGCCTGGCTTCAAAGACATGGAATGAATGGAACCTATGAAACCCTGATAAAAAGCCTGAGAAACCTTAAGATGCGTGCTGTAGCTGATAAAATTGAGAGAAAACTACAGGCAGCTGTTTCCAACTCTGAGTAAAGTGGGATAGTTGTACAATGATGACATTCAGCAAAGCAACACGGGGAGCACTTAGGAAGGTAGAAACTTGTGGCATTTCATGACACGAACTCAAGTTGATGCAGAGACTCAAATACCTGTTTATTACCACCAAGCCCTTTTTATCCCCTTGTTCGGTACTTTCCCAACCTGCAAATACATACAACGTTCAATCTCATTGGCCCCTGTAAAACCCTCCATGTAAATAGTCCAATCACAATGTTGCAGACCCTCTCACAATCCCCACATCATCTGGCCTTACACGCCCCAACTCATCGCCCCAGCGCTTGTGAAAGCACCAAGGCCTCAGAGCTCATTCCCCGACTGTTCTTCATGCAAATCTTACTGCCTTCACTCCCCACATCCAACTATAAGAAGAAGAAATAATGATATGGTATGCTCCTGTGTTACCTAAGTGATGTGATGTTTTGCTTACATGAAACTTATGGGATGTTGCATTTTTCAAAGTGAAATCTCTGGTGTTAAGATTCTATGAAAAATACCATGAAGAATACTTGAACAACGACAACAACAAATTATCTAATATACACCTGATGAGTTTTGAATAGTGTTGGATTACAAAGGTGTTCCTGGGTAAATTCTAGGCTACTGTAAATGGAATTTCTCCCTTGTATAAAAGCATCTCTGTGTGTGTATACAGAGCTTTGTTTATGTGTGTGTATTTATATGCATACATGTGTGCAAGTTTTCCATGTAAAACTTGCAGTGCTAAGTAAAAGTTATGTCCCTCATGTTCTGCAATGATTGCAAGCCTTTTCTAATGCTAAAAGCCTGCAAAGAAGCAGGAGCTGAAGCAGCACAGCAGCACCATGGTGTTTGGAAGGCAACCTGCAGGAGCTATGAGGTCTCCATAAGCAAATGTGCAACACTAGCTTTTCTAAGGCAGGAACTGATACAATGAAAACATCTTTGTCATTAAATAAAAAATCCACATAGTGCGTGACTTCCATCTTTCCTTCTTATCATGCATGCTACAGGTGTCATTTTTAGGTTTTCTTTTACTCGGGTTAGTAAATCACAGAGAGACCGCTCTCCTGAAAAAACTCACCTCACCTTTCTTCCATTACAAAGGGCTCTGCTCCCACATGTGAAGACCCAGCAGCGCGGGCTGCTTGGCAGCAAGGCCTTTCCCAAACACACACATTTATGCAAAGTCTCACAAAACCTTTCAGCAGCAGAGGAGACCTCGGTAGGAAGGCTGGCTTTCTCCAGGTCATGCAGAGAGCAGGGGTTCTTTCTTCTTTAGCTCCACCATCAGTTCCATAGATTGAGAGAATGTTCAGCTGAGTGAAGACTCAAACAAAACATGAGGGGGCTGCCTGGGCTTGCTCCCATGTGCCAGCCAGAGTGTGCTCCTGCTGGGTAGAGTCCAAGCACTGGCACCAGCCCCGGGGGTGTGGAAAGGGGAGGGCAGGTCTGGCAGCAGGGTGCTGGGCACTGGCAGTCAACCCCTGGACAATGCAGGGCGCCCATAGCCATGAGGCATCGCTCCAAGAGGTCATGTTTCTAGAAGTGAGTTGCCTTGGAGGCCAGTGAGTGCGCCTTAACACCAGCTGGAAATCTGTGTATGGCATTAAGCAGGATCCTGGAAGGAAATGCAGGCCTTGGATTAGCTTCAAAATCTTTAAGCCTTTCATAGACTCGACCAGTCAGAAGTCTGAAGGGCACAGGGCATGCTTTGTTGCCAAGCTCAGACCCAGTTTAAGTTGTACAGCTCTTCCCCAGGTCTCAAGCACCACACAGATACTAAGCATTCAGAAAAACCTTCCATCCCACTTTGGATCCTCTTGCCTCTAACCTTTCTAAGTGTCTAATCAATCAGCTTGCCACCGCCATACTGCCAAAATCCTCACGCTGTGCTGCTTTACAAAGGAAATCCTTCAGCTTATATAGCTGGATGTTTAATAGCCATGCACCAGACCTGTGCACCTCTGAACAGATTAAGGCGTAGCACTGCATAAATTACTTGTGTCTGTTCTATCTGTGAACAGATCTGACATACTGCAGCAGTGTGCTGCTCATTGCCATGTTCTGGCCAGGCTCTACATGTGTAAGAGAATAAAATGTCTGCCTTTCAGAAAAGCAGCATGTCAGTTGTGTAGGCTTTGCCATCTTTCCTAGCTTGCAGTTCAGTAGAAGCACAGCCAAGACAGGAAGGAAGGAAAGCTTCATGCTCCCACATGCCCTGATAGACAGGCCTGTGCTATGTCCTACCCAGGAAGGCATAAATGTAGCTTAAAGGTATGTTAGGTTGGCTGGTGCTTGACTTGACCTTTGGCTTTTCATAGCTTCTGGCTTCATCTCTCAGGGTGAGGCATCTGGCCACCAGAAACTAAGGTTGCCCACCTCTCAGGGCTTCAGTGAGTCAATTTATAGAACTGATCTGAACTAGGCAGATCTTAAAACAGAGGTACCAAACCTCATAAATTTGTGGCAGTGAAATACAATGAAACATTCTTTCATCACACTGGAATTGCCCAACCTCACTATAATGAGAAGGGTTGAAAAAGAAAGTCCTTGAGTCATATTCTACTTTTGCAATAGCTGCAAGGCTGAACCCAGACTGCCATTAACTCTAGTGGTTAGCATACATCACAATTTTTTTCTCAACTGGAACACTGCATTAAGTAAGGGGATTGATTCTGTTGTGCAGTTGGTTTTCCAAAGGAGTGGTTAGATGTCTACATTGAAGTCAACAGTGCAGCATAGAGCCATCTGATCAAACTTAAAGTACCTGGACCTGGGATCAAAAGTGACCTAGTTTTGCCAACCCATGGAAATAAACCCAGCTTTCCACTGCCTCCTGCTTCTGGCCCCATTTTTAAACCAGAGCTCATGGGGGGAACCAAAAAAAAACAACCAACACACAAAGAAATATCCAAACAAACAAAACCCAACACGAGACTGCTGATTTACGGTAACCCAGCATCAGAAAAGCAAGTGGAAACAGAAACAGAAACTTGCCCAGGGAATGACTTGGCACATTTTTAAGAGCACATTACAAAGTGGAAGCTCTTTCCTCTGGAAGCCAAATATTTGCAAGAACACTTGCATTTGTTATTTAAATAGCAAACCCAGAGCAATTGTTATTTAAAAACAACAATAGAAGAACAGGAACACAGAAATGAGAGGCTAGGAGGATAATCTTACTTCAGTCCTGAGAACTGAAAGTGATCACGGGAGCCAGGGTGTGTTCAGAAATTCCACAAGCCATTTTGCTTCTCACCCACACTGCAAACTGCAGAGTAACTTCTGCTGCCCTGCAAGTCAACCAAACACCTGCAAGAAAACAGAAACAGGGTCATTATTGCAGTGTGGCAGCAGGAGAAAGCAGAAGCAGCTCAAGACAGCTCTGTGATACAGGATTGCTGCAACATGAAATAACTGATTTTTACAGTCATCTTGCAGGCTGCCAGTTCTTGAAAACACATGGCTGAGGAATGAAGTGCTGAGTACAAAGAGTCTGAAATGTTTCTGTACACGACAAGCATATTAAATTGTGAGATAGCCATAGGCATATATCCTATATGGAGGAGAGGAAAGGAAAATAATACAAACTAATTTGTGAGAAGAATAAAACTATATTGGGAAAAGCCTCTGAGTTAGTTTTTCTGAGGGAAGATACAACCTCAAAACTCACATTCCCGTCTTACTGTTTGTCAATACTTTGATTTTGGACTTGAAAGGAAAAACCACATTCCTGCTATCCCACTGCTAGAGAGAGGGAAAGTGCCTACCATGTTTACTGAGTCTCTAGTACAGTCATTAGCTGTGGCTGAGAACTACGAGGGATGTGGGAACAATCACAAACGTAATGTACAGTCAGTGTTTTCTGGATAGCTTTTCAGCGGTTTTAGTTCAAGTTCCTTTCCAAACTGAAAGCACGACTTTTAAGGCAGACAGAGTGCTAGAGGGCCCTTTTCCATAGTGTGGCAGGATGGCCATGATCTGGCCTGATCTCAAAGGGTTTTGAGGTTCAAGTTTTGTCTCTAAGACATGAGGACACCACCTATTCCTGTACTTTGGGACACAAGGGGCATAAGTGCCCTGACAGTGCCCTCTCATTAATCCAAGAATGGATAGTGGTCATTAAATAATTCATAGGATGATAGAATGGTTAGTGTTGGAAGGTACCTTAAAGATCATCTGGTTCCAAACTCCCTGCCATGGATGGGAACACCTTCCACTAGACCAGGTTGCTCAAAGCCCAATTCAACCAGGACTTGAGCACCAGCAGAGGTGGGACATCCACAGCTTCTCCGGGAAACCTGTTCCAGTGTCTCACCACCCTCACAGTGAAGAACTCTTCCCTAATGTCTAATCTATTTCAGTTTAAAACCATTCCCCCTTGTCCTATCACTACTTGCCCTTGTAAAAAATCCTTCTCGAGCTTTCCTGTAGGTTCCCTATAGGTATTAAAAGGCTGCTATAAGGTGTCCCCAGAGTCTTCTCTCTCCAGGCTGAATAACTCCAACTCTCTCAGCCTGTCTTCATAGGAGAAGTGCTAGAGTCCTCTAATAATTTTTGTGGCCTTGTCTGGACTTGGCAGGTCCATGTTCTGTTTGTGTTGGGGGCCCCAGAGCTGAACCCACTTTTACTCCAGCTGGGGTCTCACAAGAGAAGGGCAGTATCACCTCCCTTGACCTGCTGGTCACGCTTCTTTTGATGCAGCCCAGGATACAGTTGGCTTCCTGGGCTGTGAGTGCACACTGCCAGGTCATGTTGAGCTTCTCATCAACCAACACTTTCAAGTCCTTCTCCTCGGCCCTGCTCTCAATCCAGTCTCACCCAGCCTGTAGTTGTGCTTAGGATTGCCCCAACCCATGTTCAGGACCTTGCACTTGGCTTGGTTGAACTTCATGAGATTGGCATAGGCCCACCCTTCAATCGTGTCAAGGTTTCTCTGAATGGCATTCCTTCCCTCCAGTGTTTCGACCACACCACACAGCTTGGTGGTGTTGGCAAACTTGCTGAGGATGCACTCAATCCCACTGTCCATATAACCAACAAAGATGTTAAACAGCACCTGTCTAAACACACACAGTGCTCCCCGAGGAGCACTGCTTATCACTGTTCTCCGCTTGGACATTGAGCCGGTGACCACGACTTTCTGCGTGCAGCCATCCAGCCAATTCCTTATCCACTGAGCGGTCCATTCAGTACTTTTGAACCTCTCAATGAAATCTCATCAGCTTTAAATTCCTTTAAACTTGTCCAAACTATAAACCACTGCCCTGGGCAGGGGTGGTGGTTGTGTCCGAGGGAAAAGAGAGGTAACAGCCAGCGCCTTCCTGGTGCTTCTAGAAGGCACAGATCCATCTGCGGGCAGACCCGTTCCCTGCCTCTGCTCAGCAGGTGGCAGCCTCTGTCCGTGCAGTCCTGCGTGTGTCCTCTGCCGGTCCCCTCGCACTCCACTGGGATGGCTTGGCAGGGATGGACAGCCCGCGGGAGCTCCCTCCCCGGCTCCTTCCCTGGCTCTCCGGCTGGCTGCTGTCTGGGGACGGGTTATTCTCAGTGGGTAAGGACATGTTACATATGAGCTCACACGCAAAGAGAGCAGCACACTGGCTATGACAAGAACACAAAGCCTTGCCCTGCTATTGCTGAGCCTGCCGTCAGGATGAGCCAGTTCCAGCACTGGTTTTACATGCGATCCCTCAAGTCATGTTCCACAAGACTTAACATTATACCTATGATGTCATAAAACATTGTGTGATAGCTTTTGAACGCTTCTCAGGTTTGAGGATGAGCACAGCCTGACTCCCTTCAACTAGTACCAAGATTAAGCAGCTCAAGGAAGTCCCACACTATAGAGTAGCTGATGACTTGGCATCACCAGTTTTAAGTTTTATAACACATGGAAAAAACTGCATCATAACAACACATCCGGGCTGCAAACTGGACACTAAAATCTGGAATTGGCACTGTTACCGAAGTATATACAACATTACCTGTGCCAACATGAATGTGCATTGCAGTGAAGTCATTTATTAATGCTCACATAAAACTGTTGAGAGACATACACATAGCCAAGATACCAAAGGTAGGCATTAGCAGTGGCCAAGAAAGCTTACAAAAGACTGGGCTTTTGCCTAGTGTCCTGAAATTGTGTGTTCCTAAATTTGGCCCTCTGAAGGGTCTTTGCACCACCATAATCAAGTGAAAAAGCAACTGGTGAAGATGGGGGAGGAGAAGGGGTGGGTGGTGACAGCTTAGAGGCTTTCTGGAGGAACTGGCTTATGGTTTACTCTTAATTGCTACAACATGCTATTGTGAATGTCTTTGTTTTCTTTCTCTTCCAGTCTTGTAAGTTAGCCTATCGTTTTAAATAACTTTAACTATAATTTTAAATGACTATACATTAAATGCAGTTTTTACTTCTGTTCTAGCTGTAGAAATGTTGGGAATAACCACCTTAGGAAGCTTGCTGCCAAGACTTTTTTCTTTTTAATCCTACAAAATTTATGGCTGTTGCTTCCATCAGAAAAACTGGAATGAGTATGAATGATTGAAAATGCATAATCCTCTACCATGAGACATCAGAGCTTCAAAGTACACCATGTTTCATGTTTTTTGTAAGCTCTGTTTTTGTATCTTTAGCGAACAGCAGATCAGCAACTAGCTGTCCAAGGTACAAAGCTCCTTAACTGATATGTCTTTCCTAAGAAAGTATCTTACTGCATGAGCTTTATTCAGATCTACCTACAGCACTCAAAAACCTTTCCCTGTTGTCAGGCACAGTGGTGTAAGGAACTTCCAAAGAGCAGCCCATAAAGAGCCTATGAGGAAAGTAAGGAACAGTTACTCAGTGCAATTTAAATAATAAGAAAAGGTTACATGGGCAGGTGCTCTTAGGTACCCTTTAGATGAGCCTAAACTCTAACCCTTTAGGTAGCCTGGTATCAGTGGTTATATACACAAACAAGTACTTCCAAGGAGATTCCGGCAGTCTGGCCACACTACAAGGTACTTGGGACTCAAGCCTATGCACACAGTTACATTTACCTGGTGACCCAGAGAATATACACTACAGGGGAGAGCCAAGGAGATACATAGAAAATTTGTGGGGTTATTTGTCCTCTCATCGTTGCTTGCTTTACAACTGTAAGACTATTAACCTACTGTCAGTGGAAAGTTTTAGGTTCTCTTTTTCTTTGTAAATGAAAACAGATGAGTAAATTCATGAGCTGGAATTTGGGGGCTGGACACAAGATAAAAGCTCTGTTCCGTGCAGGGGCTGGATTTGAACAGTCTTTTGGAGACCAGCTTCCTCCTCCCCTCTCCTCCAAAGGCATTCCTACATATATCACAATAAAAATGCAAACATCATCCAGGAAATGCATTCAACATCCCCTAACTCATCCAAGTCCAAAGCAACTACCAACAGAACATGCAAAAACATTACTCAGAAAGAAATACTGTTTTCCTACTTTCTTTTCTCAGCTGTGGACCTATTCCAAAGATAGTCATGTATTAGTTTTTTACTTAAAAAAAGGAAGAAAGGAGGAAATGGTTCTTCCAAATGTGACTGAAAATATTGTTGGTGAAATTAAACCAGTACATTATGTTTGGACAGCAGCCAGGTCCAAAGATTTTAGCAAAGGAAGTGTTAGAAGCATAAGTAGTTTGAAATACAACTTCAAGTGAAATCCTGCTTTGCTTGGATTCAAGTTAGAAACTGGGATCTAAGAGGCAAACGATCCCAGTTCTAGACAGCAAGATTTTTTCTTTTCTAGGCTCTAATCTGTCATCAGTTTATACTCACTACTTAACAAATCTGGGCAGATTTACAGACACTGTTAGTATAGGTAAGTCTATAGGGGACTCCATGACAGAGCCAAAAAGCAAAGCAGACTTTCTAAATCTAAAACTACTAGAAGAGCTTGGAGCTAAAGGCATAACTTAAAATGGGATGATGCCTATCTCTTTGGTATCTTGCCACACTATCAAACACTGAAATGCAAGTCAGATGTTCTTTCTCCTTCTTCCACTCTAACTCCATACTAATGGGGACAGTAGATGTTAATATTCACATGAGATGTGACAGAACCTGGCTGGAATTCCCTTCTCTATTCAGGAACAGAAAATTGCATGCAAGTGTCCCACCTTCCAGAAGTCTAAGTCTGGGCTGTTTGAGGGCATCTCTTTCCTGATCATACTTGTTGCAGCTGTTTCACTGTGTATAATTGAATATTCATTGCTCTGAAAGTTTGCAATTGATTCCCTCTGTTCAGGGAATGCCTAAACCAGTAGGTTATTCACATGATTTTCCCACATGACATCCTTGTTTTCCTGCACAACATCCTTGTCTCTAAATTGGAGAGATATCAATTTGATAGATGGACCACACAGTGGATAAAGAATTGCTAGATGGCTGCACACAAAAGAGTTGTGGTCAATGGCTCAATGTCCGGCTGGAGACCAGTAATGAGTGGTGTCCCTCAGGGATCGGTGTTGGGACCGATCTCGTTCAACGTCTTTGTTGGCAACATGGACAGTGGGATTGAGTGCACCCCTCAGCAAGTTTGCCGATGACACCAAGTTGTGTGGTTTGGTTGATACGCTGAAGGGAAGGGATGCCATCCAGAGGGACCTTGACACGCTTGTGAGGTGGGCTGATGCCAACCTGATGAAGTTTAACCATGCCAAGTGCAAGGTCCTACAGCTGGGTTGGAGCAATCCCAGGCACGGCTACAGGTTGGGCAGAGAAGAGATTCAGAGCAGCCCTGCAGAGAAGGACTTGCGGGTGTTGGTCGATGAGAAAATGAACATGAGCCGGCTGCAGTGTGTGCTCGCAGCCCAGAAAGCCAACTGTATCCTGGGCTGCATCAAGAGGAGCGTGACCAGCAGGTCACAGGAGGTGATCCTGCCCCTCTATTCTGCTCTCGTGAGACCTCACTTGGAGTATTGTGTGCAGTTCTGGTGTCCTCAACATAAAAAGGACATGGAACTGTTGGAACAAGTGCAGAGGAGGGCCACGAGGATGATCAGGGGACTGGAGCACCTCCCGTATGAAGAGAGGCTGAGAAAGTTGGGGCTGTTCAGCCTGGAGAAGAGAAGGCTGCGTGGAGACCTCATAGCAGCCTTCCAGTATCTGAAGGGGGCCTACAAGGATGCTGGGGATGGACTCTTCATTAGGAACTGTAGTGATAGGACAAGGGGTAATGGGTTAAAACATAAACAGGGGAAGCTTAGACTGGATATAAGGAAGAAATTCTTTACTGGGAGGTTGGTGAGGCACTGGAATGGGTTGCCCAGGGAAGTTGTGAATTCTCTATCCGTGGCAGTGTTCAAGGCCAGTTTGGACAGAGCCTTGGGTGACATGGTTTAGTGTGGGGTGTCCCTGCCAATGGCAGGGGGGTTGGAACTAGATGATCTTAAGGTCCTTTCCAACCCTAACTATTCTATGATTCTATGATTCTATGACGGGTTATCTAGTGGACCACATGCCACAGGAAAGACAGCCAAGGAACTGCCCAGTCTGTGAAACCATCTAGTGCATACGGGCTCAGCAGCCAGTACTGAGAACTCACTTGTAGACACTGGCATCTATTGAGATATCAGGTACCAAAATTCATCTGCGGGTTAGACTGTAGGAGGTAGCAAGAGCTGTGAAGGCAGCTCTTGCTGCAGTTTTGCATCATATAGTTTTCTGCATTGTCACACTATACTGTCCTTTGGGATTTTTTGTTTTGTTCTGTTTTCCTAATAAGGTATCTGGGACTTTCTTCTTTTGAGAATGCACTACCGTTTATGATATTAAACAGGAAATTAAGTCTTCTAGCTGAGGTGAAACCCAAGAATTTTTCCTGTTAAACAATGGACTCCACAGGGAGTTCCTATTTAAAAAGAAAGGGCTGGAAATTCCAGTCACCTTACAATAAATTTACACAAGTCATTCTGCTAATGCTTACTTTCTGAGACTCCTGAGACTAGAAGGGACTTTGAAAGGTCTTTTACTCCAGTCCTTTGTCCTGAGATAGGATTAATGTTTTTGTCCTACCTCAGAGATGGAGACTCGAAAACTCTAGGTAAATCATACTGAAGTTTCACAATCTCCACTCTTATAAAGTTTGTCTTAATATCAGAATGAACCCTTGGTGTATTTTCAGCCCTCTACATCTTGCCATATCTTCTATGACATGCAGAAGAGACGGTTCCATTCCTTTTTACAACAGACTTTTACATATTTGAACATCTTATATCTTTATCGTGTCTCCTGCCTCATCTTTTTTGCTCCTTTAGGCTACGCAGTGGCAGTTTGTTCAACCTTTCATTGAAGAGCACCATATTCTGCACAATGACAAGCACACAAAAATGTAAAGAACATTTTTTTCTGCTTTTCTGCATGATCACATAAGCATAACTAAACATGCTAATTCAATTGGTTATTTATCTTTGAAACTTGCTAATTAGTCCCCAAAGTAGGAGTGTATTTTTAGATGCATACATTTCTGTGTACATTGCAATCCAGAATTAAACACGTAGGGACTTCTGACTCTCCCTCACGTGGCAGTACGTATGCTTAGGAGTAAATAATGTCTAACCCAGGATTCTTTTTGAAAATCTTATGTTCAAAAAATTTCAGTCTAATTCTGCTAAATCTCCTCTATTTATTAACGTGTCAGCTAGCGAAGCAAAGTTCATACAGTTAGTGCTTTAATTCCACAAATAGTTGGCAAAAATATAATGGCTGAAATTAACTTCCTTGGCCCCTAACCAGGCCCCTTTTGCAAGTGTGAAGGTATTTTACACATGAACAAGTTCACTGTCATAACCAGACCCTCGCCAATTCTGGCTCTTTTCCACATATCCTCTAAATACTGCTTTGTGAGAAGCCCCATGGAGTTGGGCTTTGTACAAAATCATTGGGCATTACAATGCTTCAGATTTCATTTCCAGAGGAAATGTTGCTTTCATCAGGATGAAGTCTGCATTCACCTACTTTAGATATATGATCTAAAAGAGCTCTATGCATCTGTTTCCTTTATTCAGCTGTCATGCTAAGGGTCTGCTGAGGAATTCTCTGTTTCCTGACTCATCCTTATTGTAACAAGGCCACTAATACACAGTTTATTTCTTTAAATAGTTGTCTTTTTCAGTTATTGTGTCAGGTCCTTAATGCATTTTTAAATTTCATGGGATCATTAAATCATTGGAAACATTAGGAGTTCTAACTTCAAAATTGCAAGAACAAAACGTTAACATTTTGTGCTAACCAAATTATGTAATTATAACATATATACACAGATTATATATATATAAAACTCCGCTCCTTGCTGTGACAACGTTACCACTGTACCCATTTTCTCAGTATTTAGTTACAAGACACAGCCAGACCACTACCAAGAAAACTAATGCAACTGTCACTTGTCTAAAATCAGTTCTTTCCTGGAATTAGTCTTTAAGATTTAATTTCAACATAACTCTTACTTTTTTGTGACTGCAACTCTTTATGAATCACTGTAATGACTTTCTGAATCATTATAATTCATCAACTCCTACACTGTTGGGGCACTTTAGGCAGTTAAAAAAGGTTCTGACTCCTTCTTTTAAGGCATAACTCCTGGAGGGCCTTACCTCGGCTGCTGTTCCCACAGGGTAGCCAACACACCGTGCTCCACCATACATCATTACTGTGTCAGCAACAGCACAGCCACATTAGTTATAGACAATAATAATGAGACAGAAGAACACATGAAATATGTAGAAATATATTTAGATTTAAAGTTAAAGTTTTCTCTTGCAGCTCAGTAACAAATGGTTAACCTCCTAGGAAGGGACCACCTCCCTAAATACAGAAATTCAGGCACTGTTCTTCAAAGCAGGATTCAGGATGTGTGTAGATAGGATTTCCAGTGAGAATACTGCTCAGTGCCAGATGAAACTATAGAATCCCTTATCACCAAATTAAAATCTTAATCTAAACTAGATAATTTGATATCAACAATACTAAACACATTAAGCAAAGTAAATAAGTACTTCTATCCCTAACTCAAAGGCTTCTTTCCCTCAGTTTGTATATAAATATATTCTAAATTGGTTATGAGAGCACATGTGACAATCTAGATGGAAAAAAACAAAGGTGGCTACTGGGAAACAGGCATCATGTACCTTAGATCTCACATATCTCTGTGTCCTGAATGCCACCCCTTCCTCATGCGATCACCAGATGGTCGAGTTCAAGATACTCAGGACAGTAAGAAAAGCGTGCAGCAAGCTCACTGCCCTGGACTTCAAGAGAGCAGACTTTGGCCTTTTCAGGAACCTGCTTAGTAAGGTTCCATGGGATACAGCCCTAGAGGACAGGGAGGCCCAAGACTGTTGGTTAATATTCAAGGATCATCTGCTACATGCTCAAGAGTGCTGCGTCCCAACTAGCAGGAAGCACAGCAGGAGGGCCAGGAGACCTCCTTGGATGGACAAGGAGCTGTTGAGGAAACTTAGAGGGAAAAAAGAGGCTTAAAAAAGATAGAAGCAAGGACAGGCGGCCTGGGAAGACTACAGGGGATGTTGTCTGGGAAGCTAGGAACCAGGTTAGGAAAGCTAAGGCCCAGTTAGAATTGAACTTGGCTAGGGATGTTAAGGATAACAAGAAGGGATTCTATAGGTACGCAGTGAATAAAAGACAGACTAGGGACAACATGGGCCCTCTCTGGAAGCTATCGGTAGAACTGGCTACCCTGGATTTGGAGAAGGCTGAGGTTCCTGAGGACGCCTCAGTCTTCACTAGCAAATGCTCTGACCACACCACCCAAGTCTTGGAAGGCGAACACAGGGAATGTGAGAATGAAGACCCTAGGCCCACTGTAGGAGAGGATCTGGTTCGAGACCATCTTAAAAACCTGAACGTGCACAAGTCCATGGGACCTGATGAAATCCATCCACGGGTCCTGAAGGAGCTGGTGAATGAAGTTGCTAAGCCACTGGCCATCATATTTGAAAAATCATGGCTGTCAGGTGAAGTTCCTGATGACTGGAAAAAGGGAAATATAACCCCCATTTTCAAGAAGGGGAAAATGGATGACCCAGGGAATTACAGACCAGTCAGTCTCACCTCTGTGCCTGGCAAAATCTTGGAGCAGATTCTCCTGGAAGGCATGCTAAGGCATATGAAAAACAACAAGGTGCTTGGTGACAGCCAGCATGGCTTCACTAAGGGGAAATCCTGCCTGACGAATTTGGTGGCCTTCTATGATGGGGCTACAGAACTGATGGACAGGGGTAGAGCAGTTGATGTCATCTACCTGGACTTGTAGAAAGCCTTCAACACTGTCCCGCTTGACATCCTTGTCTGTAAATTGGAAAGACATCAATTTGATAGATGGACCACACAGTGGATAAAGAACTGGCTGGATAGCCATACATAAAGAGTTGTGGTCAACGGCTCAATGTCCGGCTGGAGACCAGTAATGAGTTGTGTCCCTCAGGGATCGGTGTTGGGATCGATCTCGTTCAACGTCTTTGTTGGCAACATGGAAAGAGTTGGGATTGAGTGCACCCTCAGCAAGTTTGCTGATGACACCAAGCTGTGTGGTTCGGTTGATACACTGGAGGGAAGGGATGCCATCCAGAGGGACCTTGACACGCTTGTGAGGTGGGCTGATGCCAACCTGATGAAGTTTAACCATGCCAAGTGCAAGGTCCTACAGCTGGGTTGGAGCAATCCCAGGCACGGCTACAGGTTGGGCAGAGAAGAGATTCAGAGCAGCCCTGCGGAGAAGGACTTGGGGGCGTTGGTCGATGAGAAACTTAATGAGAGCTGGCTTCAGTGTGCACTTGCAGCCCCAGCAGGTCACAGGAGGTGATCCTGCCCCTCTATTCTGCTCTCATGAGACCTCACTTGGAGTATTGTGTGCAGTTCTGGTGTCCTCAACATAAAAAGGACATGGAACTGTTGGAACAAGTGCAGAGGAGGGCCACGAGGATGGTCAGGGGACTGGAGCACCTCCCGTATGAAGAGAGGCTGAGAAAGTTGGGGCTGTTCAGCCTGGAGAAGAGAAGGCTGCGTGGAGACCTCATAGCAGCCTTCCAGTATCTGAAGGGGGCCTACAAGGATGCTGGGGATGGACTCTTCATTAGGAACTGTAGTGATAGGACAAGGGGTAATGGGTTAAAACATAAACAGGGGAAGCTTAGACTGGATATAAGGAAGAAATTCTTTACTGAGAGGGTGGTGAGGCACTGGAATGGGTTGCCCAGGGAAGTTGTGAATTCTCTATCCGTGGCAGTGTTCAAGGCCAGTTTGGACAGAGCCTTGGGTGACATGGTTTAGTGTGGGGTGTCCCTGCCAATGGCAGGGGGGTTGGAACTAGATGATCTTAAGGTCCTTTCCAACCCTGACTATTCTGATTCTAAATCCTTATACTTGCCTCGTGGAAGGTACTAGTAGTAGACTTTTCCAGAAGAGGTAGAATAGCTGTTGTCTGGCTTTGAACTTAAGGCAAAGTTGGGTAATGTCCACAAGTGAATCTGGAGTGCTGGACTGCGCTAGGGTTGTAGTGTGATGCCTTATTTCTTTGAGCATTGTTTTGTTTGGCTTTTTATACCTAAGTGACAGATTTTAGCATTGCAAAGCCTCATTCAGAAGTGCACTGGGAAAGTACCTGGAGCATTGCTGTAACTCCAGCTACCATTAGCTGCTATTACTCTGCAATAAGGTAGACTTTTCGGAGTCCTAATCATGGCAGCAATACACACACCAGTACTACACTTTAGTATGTCCTACAGAAGCTTCACATGGAGTGCCAAGAGGATGAAGAGGAGTAGTTAGACTGCCAGAAGGAGTTAGAGACAAGCAGGTCATCTGGATAGCAAAGCAGGTCTGGGGTCAGAGCCTGGCAACTTTAAGATGTGGCAGAAAATCACAGATATTGCTGGAGGCTTCATGTGCTGCTACCTGACCCATGGGAATATGAAAGCTGTATGAGAAGAGAAGTAAGGTAAGTAGGTAAATTATATAAAAAAAAGAAAACTATCTGTAAACGAAAAGAAGGGATGTTTCTCAAGTACAAAACAATGTAGGTCTTATGGCTGCCTGCATGTTTGTTTGACATTTTTTCTGCCCTGACCTGACCAGTGTCAATTTCAGGCATTTCCCTTGCCATTGCTGTAAGTAGTGCTGCTAAACACAGCTAATTTCGGATTATTAGAAGAAAAGTCCCTCGGAAATTAATAGATTGAATTTCCTTCACATTTAGATGGCTGGTCTAACTCATTTATTTCAACAGAACTACTTTTAATTTCTACCAATGTCAGAGTGGAATTGTAATAAATTGATGTTGCCTTCTCACAAGACTCAAACTAGATCTTCCAGACATGGCTGCCTGCAGCATCACACAATGGCTGCAGGAACTTTCAGTTCCATCCATGTATGGAAAGAATAAAAATAGAGAACTGAAAAATATTCTGGTTTTGAGATGTGAAGGAAAAAAAGCCCAAACCAAGGGCTACAGTGTGTTACATCATGGTTAATCACGGAAGAGAACTTCTTATTACCTAATATAGAAAGGCTGAGGGAGCTGGGTCTCTATAGTTTGGAGAAGAGGAGACTGCGGGGGGACCTTATTAGTGTATATAAATATATAAAGGGGGAGTGTCATGAGGATGGAGCCAGGCTCTTCTCAATGGCAAACAATGATAAGACAAGGGGTAATGGGTATAAACTGGAACACAAGAGGTTCCACTTAAACTTGAGAAGAAACTTCTTCTCAGTGAGGGTGACAGAACACTGGAACAGGCTGCCCAGGGAGGTTGTGGAGTCTCCTTCTCTGGAGACATTCAAAACCCGCCTGGACACATTCCTGTGTAACCTTATCTAGGTGTTCCTGCTCTGGCAGGGGGATTGGACTAGATGATCTTTTGAGGTCCCTTCCAATCTCTAACATACTGTGATACTGTAATAGAAGGAGAAAGGAAAGGGAAACATAATGCATGCAAGTTTGATACTTACTGAGATGTTGACCCAAAATAATTTCAGGGCCTAAATTGAAATAGAAAAGTATATCTCAGGTTTGCTTCTATTAATATGTCTGTATTCTGTTTTCTCAGTTTTTAAGTTAAAAAAATATTAATGAAACAGCATAAACATTTTACTGTCTTTCAGAAAGCTGGGCTGTTTAAACAGCTGCAGGCATACCAATTCAAGTGGAAGATAAAACTTTTGCATGACAAACAATGTGACAGTGGCTCTACATAAGCTACAGCTGCAAAGATTTGGTTTTCCTTCTTCACTGTTAAATTAAGATGTCAAAAATGAAAGTTAAACTGCATATATAGTCACACATCTTTCTCCCTATCCTTCACCTATCTATTCTTAAAGTTCAGGCTATCTCTTTTCTTGGATTGTACTTAAACTTCTGTCTTGACCTCTAGCACCTGCAGTGTTGAGGATAGAAATACACCAGAACTTCTAAGCTATTTTTTTTCCTGATGCTACTTAAGGGTCATAAAGTCAGTGTACCCTAAAGCCCACAAAATCTTACGCTATAGGCTCATGCATTTTTCCCTAAGATACAGATGTCTAGCCTTCAGTTTTTTCCTGGGGGAGCAGGATCAGTGGCTGTGTACATCACTGCACAGCACAGCAGTGTCCAGCTGATTCCCTTAGCCCCCTCCAGTAAGCCATGTACAGAGCCCTACTTTGTCACACAACTGCATCAGCTGCACTTGGAATAGCACAGCTTATTTCTGCAAGAACAGCACATCTGGTGCTCTTGAAGAAAACTGGATTTGTTACATACACATAGACTGGGTGTGCAATGCACACAGGGTAGATATTATGCTCCTTGAAAGCAATGGAGCTGCTGTTCAGGCCTGCTGCAGACCAGCAAAGTGTATGTGTGCTCAGGGAGGACACTAGCAAGGAACAAGCTACCAGTGCCAGAATTATTGGTGAAAGCTACTGCTAGCACTTTCCTCAGGAGTAATCTGACAGTGCACAGGATCTGAGTAAAAGAATTGTTCTGGCAACAGAAATAGCTTGAACCTGGCTACCTTGAGCTCCTCAGCCCCTCCTATCCGATATATGCCCATCTTTCTCTATCTTGGAAACCACCATGAGCAGTTCAAGGAAACAGTTCCCAGCTTTGTTCCCACAACCTGCTAATATATACCTGGGGCAAACAGGAAAAAGAATATTAGATGCTTTGCCTTGTCTTGAAAGCATCCTCTTCTGTCATGGTTTAAGCCCAGCCACGCAGCCTCTCTAACTTCCCCCCTTTCTTCCCCCCTGCTCCTGGAGGGATGGGAAGGAGAATCAAAGGAATGTAACTCCCACAGGTTGAGATAAGAACAGTCCAGTAACTAAGGTATAACACAAATCACTGCTGCTACCACCAATAATAATAATGATGATAAGGGAAATAACAAGGGGAGAGAATACAACCACTCACCACCCACCAACTGATACCCATCCTGACCCGAGCAGTGATCTAGCCCTTCCGGGTAACTGTCCCCAGTTTATATAGTGGGCATGACGTGCTGTGGTATGGAATACCTCTTTGGTTAGTTTGGGTCAGGTGTCCTGTCT
This sequence comes from Psittacula echo, assembly GCF_963264785.1. Taxonomy (NCBI): domain Eukaryota; kingdom Metazoa; phylum Chordata; class Aves; order Psittaciformes; family Psittacidae; genus Psittacula; species Psittacula echo. The sequence goes on along the minus strand of NC_137743.1, from coordinate 19,457,509 downwards.
CTGCTTCCTCCCAGCTTCCCCTCCTCCCTGGCAGAGCATGAGACTCAGAAAGTCCTTGGTCAGGGTAAACATTACTGAGCAACAACTAAAAACATCGGTGTTATCAGCGCTATTCCCAGGCTCAAAGTCAAAACCACAGCACTGCACCAGCTACTAAGGAGAAAAATGATTGCTACTGCTGAACCCAGGACAGTTTCTCACCTGGCAATGGTGCATCCTTGCCAAGAATCCTGTTCTGCACAGAAACTTTCCACTGTTCCTATAAGACTGCCTCTAGAAGAAGAAGGGGCATTTTTGTCAGCCTTTCTTTGAAGTTCTTAATTTTCTTTCCTCTATCACAGGTATATTCAGGGACAATAACTGGTAGAAAATATACTTCTACCAAACCCACAGCTTTTCTATCCTAGTTAGCAGAAGGAATTAGAAGTCCTGCCTTTCAGGACACATTGTCTCCAGCGCTTGGTTCCTCCCATACCATCCACCCTTACCAAGAGAAATAGCCCAGATTTCAAGCACCTTTGTGGAGCATTTCTAAATGTTTGCTTTTCCTCTGTGACAGCCTAGTGTGCCTCTTTGCCCGCTCGCCCAAGGAAAGGCAGTGACTCCCAGTGTCTGGCAAATTTGCTATGACATACAATGCATCTCCCAAAGAACACTCCACAAAAAGAACTTATTTCCAGCACTGTTGGCCAGAGGGAATTTGCTGGAGAAGAAACAAAAGGCTGTTTCCACAGTGTCATAATTATCTTTTTTCCTGCCTTCTCAATAAAGCAGTCTTAAGAGGTCTGCACTAAGTGGGAGCAACAAGGCTAACACCAGTGAGATTAAATAGAAGACAGGATATGTCTGTGGAGCAGATGAAGATGGCATCAGACAAGACAGGGACAAAGCAAGCATGCTGGAAACAGAGGTGGGGAGAAAATGAGTTGAGTAAACAGCAAAAGGTGGTGACTGATTTTGTCACGTGTCTGCGGCAGTAGCGAACAGAGATGTTGTAAAAATACACCACTGCAAAAAGGAGGATCAGCTACACCCCTTGACTGGGGCAATTCTAGAGTATGCAGATTGCTCTGCCACCCTGAAAAAAACCTCTGGGATGCTATGTGTTCTTGTTTTTTCAACAAGATGCAGTATTCACCCATGAAGCAGCAGCATCAGGCATGCTTATCCTGCTTCCATCCTTATTTCATGACAATGGAAGATATGGATCTCAGATCAAGCTCCTCCACTGCTATCTGATCCAGCACACCTTCCTCTTCCTTAAAAATATGTAAGAAGGATCTTCTCCCTCTATCCCTTAAAAACTCCTTAAAAATCTGGTCACTCTAACCAGAGCTAGCTGAATCACACAACTTCTCACTTCCCCTCCAGGGAAGGGTTTTATAGTCATCTCTGTGTTCCACAGCACTGCTGGTACAGGCTCTTCTGCCTTCAGATATTCCACTTGATGTGGCCAAAAAGGAAAGAGAAGTCAGTCATCACACATGGAATCAGTATGTGAAGGTCTTGTGTGCTGCCTCCTTCTCTGAACTTAGCATGACATACTGGCCGCAGTTTCCAGAGTGTTTACACGGAAGTGGTTTGGTTTTGTCTGACCACTTGCTTGTCTTTTGCTTGCTTTATTTGTCTATTTTCTGTGCTCTAAATTCCCATCCCAAGCAAAAGTTTTATTGCAGTGATATGCAGATCATTTTCTGATCAGCATGCACAGGCTGCATCCCTTTCCTCCCTAGTCTGAGCTCTCTTAAAGCCAGGTACAAATACAAACATTAACCTACTGCAGTACAGTGTCATGTCAGCGTTACAGGAAATTATTTCTTTTTTGTTTGGGGTTTGATTTTTTTAATTTATTTTATTTTATTTGGTTTTGGGTGGGTTTTTGTTTTGAGGTTTTTTCAACTGACATTGCATAAGGCTCTTCAAAATCAGTTGCTTTGTTTCCTCCTACCACACAACAGGCAAGACTTTCTTTAATCTTCTTGCAGGGTGTGCCAGCTTCCTGCTCCTGGAGGCTGCACACCCAGCAATGCTGCTAGAGGCCTTGACATGGCAAGACCTGACAAGGCTGCTCACCACAGAGGCACTGTGCACTGGCCTGGCACTGCTGCACCCTCCCAGCGCTGCTCCAGTGATTCAGCAAGGAGCTCCCAACAAAATCCCACACCACAGACTCTGTTTCCATCAAGTCCCTCTAGCTTTCCTTGCATTTCAGGCTGGAGTTGCCCTCTCACCAGAAACTGAGGTACCAAGACCACCTTAGGACCACAGGCATGCCTGAAAATACAGCTTTTCCCCTCACTGACTCACAGGGTCTGTGGCTGCCAACAGGGCAGTGGACCTACATCTGTGCATACAGAATGTGGAAGACCAAACTATGTGGACATCACTGAAAACAAAAATCCCAAACATACTTAGCAATCACAAAAATAATTACTTATATGTAAATTTTACTCTCATCTGTAGTATGAGCTCACAGTGAAATCACTATGACTTTCCCAGCAATCAAGAATAGAAGTAAGCCCCAAAACAATTGTGTGAATTCAGAAGAATTGAAATCCCCAGCTGGTTAAATGGGAGAAGCTCTGCTGAATTCAATACATCCACTCTGATGCTCAACAAAACTTGCTGCCCACATTGCTTAAACCTGTGGGCTGGCACCTATCTAAATCATCAGAATCTAAATATAAATTCTCTGTCCAGCTACTGCTGAGAACATTCTAGTTCTTAACATCACAATAAACAGATTAGACCCAATGATCCCTACGAAAGCTGCAGTGAGCAATCACGGGGGCACGGAACTTCATGCTGTAGAGATGATTTCTTATCTCAGAGACTCTCTTAAGAACAATTTTTGGTGGTGCATTAGTGTCATGATTTTTCTTTGTTGATATAGCCATTCATCTGCTGTGCTAGTTTTTGCTGTCATATGAACCTAATATACAGTAAGCATAGTCCTGAGGGGGCAAAAATAAACCAACCAAACAACAAAAATCCCAAACATCACCCTTGCAGCAAATAAGTATCATCTGAAATTCTGTGTCTGCTTACTGTTAATAGGGAAACTATTAGAACGTTTGATCAAAGGTCAGAAAGCAGCAAGGGCTGCTTAGGAAGTTTGCCATAGCAAATTCATAGATCCAAATGGAAATGTGACTGGAAAATATGTTTTATATCCTAAATAAAATCACCTGACCAGGAAGTCTCATCAGAAACAAAAGTATTCTACACTCTGAAACAAACAGCCAGGCAAGTCTGATCTTGTATACACTGAATTCAATAGGAATAATCCCAGTAGGTTCCCTGGGAGTAGAAATAGATCAAAAATATCCTGACTAATTATAATCAAAAATAAAACCTTTTTAGTGAAGAATCATTGTGTTAACAGAACACCTTAAATTTTACTAATTTTCACAAAGCATTCAAAAGCCTGTGGAAGAGAAATTTTCATCTCCCCTATCTTGCCAAAAGGCAAAAAAAAGAAATCCCCAGTTCTGTATCTTTGAGGATTCCTACAGCATTTGCTCCTTGGACAATAGTCATAGGGTAGGGAAGTCCATTTGTACAGCAGTCAAGACAATTAAATGCCCACGTTTTATTCTCAACCATAAATCAGCCATCTCCTACATAAATACCAAATTCTACTGAATTACAGGCAAGTCTCTTACGATTCCCAGATGAATATGAATGGGGTTTATGCAGCCCACACCTCATTGAGTCCAAAGTTTTGTACTGCATACCTGAGAGGCACAGCCCAGACCTTTATCTTTAGACCTTCCTGAAGCTATTGTGCAGCCAGGATCATGTAAGAGTGTGCAAATGCTAGCGCAGGTAACAGGATGCCCATGGTTGGCAGTCTTCTTAATTTTTAATCCTTCATACTTTTCTTTCCAAAATCTTGTTTCAGCAAGTTGCTCTGGGCATACTATTTGAAAGAGATCCACAAGTATTTTCCATCAAAGATGCCCCTAACGTTGCCTAATTTAGCTGGCAACATCAATAATGTTACGTAAGGGTGATACAGCTGCCTATTTGCCAGCAGAAAATACATTAAGTATTAGCTATTGTTGTGACACTAAATGGTGAAACTTCTCAATTTCTATTCAGCCTTTCTGAAGAGAATGTGCTTGTGGTCTTGGCAGGTGCGGTATGTGCTATTCCTGGTCCCTGGAAATCTCCATGGATCTGCTATGCATATAAATGCACATTTATGACAAGGAGCTATAGGTCATATGGCAGAGTAGCAAACAGATACCAAGAAAAAGTACTCAAAAATATTTGTGGAATAGGAAATACTTTCTACATATCACATTGCCTTTTTAGTTACCTCCATCAGAAAACTTTTAATCAATGTTTCATTTTCACTAATCTCACATATGCACAATAAGCAACACAGAGGAATGGAACCAGTTATGAAGAGAAGCCAGCAGAACGTCTATGGATTCAGAGTTTTCTCCAGGGCTAGGCTAGAGTTATATAGAAGGATGACTTCTGGCTTCTTCCACTCTACTCAAATTAAACCCAGCCAAATAGGCTTTTTAATCTCAAAGGAAAACATTAACAGATAAGAGAGACCAGACCTTCAGAATGACAGTGCTTAAGCTGTGCACAAAGGGATCAGTCTTGCAGCTGCAGTCCCAAGGCAAGGTCTTCTGGAGATGGAGAAATTCTGTGGAATGACCTTTAGCTTCTTAATTCCTGGAAAGAAACAGAGGGGAAAGTCAGCAGACACCAATGTTGCCTCCTTTACAGCAACAAAGATTTAAGGATTCCTGCTTTCCTGAAGATGAGAATTCCTCAGTACTTGGAGGCCTCCCCAAAAGCAGGAAGGCAGAGTACTCCGTGCCACTTGCATGGCCAGGACAGCTGCTCCTGCAGCCCATAGCTGCAGCCTACCCAAGAGGTTTATGGTAAGGACTACTTTGCCATAGCCTCAGGTAGGCAGCTCACAAATGCTGCTGGAAGCTATTCAAAGCAGGTTTTGCACTGACTGGACAATTCCTCTGCATCACTTCCTCCACTGCACTCTGCCTCCCTTTCCTCCCATCACACGGCAGTAAAACTGTCATGCTCAACACAAAGGTTGAAGTAATCACTCTGCTGGTGTATGGCTCTTTGTCTGTCTTTCATGCTGTTGCCTCCTTTTCCTAGGGGCTTTACACTCTTTGACCACTTTCAAGCAAATCTGACAATAGGATACCAGCCAAAGAAAAGGCGTTCTCCAGGTTGCAGAGAAATGGATGAAGAGAAGGGATATTTTATAATGATGAAAGGGGTGTAGAGTGGATGCTATTTAGATTACACATTGGGAAATCTGGGCACAAGCCATGACTCTGCAAGACTATCATGCCATTAATTCTGGTCCTTGTGCAACACTTTGACGGTTGTGCATGCAGGAGCATTCAGTCCTTCAGTTATTTACCTAGGGAAGGCGGGTATGTCATCAGTACAGGAAATCAAAACCAGTTATTAAGTGCGTGCTGTTTTCACACCTGGAGAAACTTGCTGTCTTTAAGATTATTATGCCATCATCAGATTTGCTTGAAAGTGGACAAAAGCTGGATAGGAAGCTGCTGGAAAAGGGAACGAGTAGGTAGCAGACAACTGTATTAGTGACCAACATCATTCTGCTTAGACAAAGATTAGTAAAATATAACAAAAGTGATTGGCAAAAAGTAAAGCTAATTCTAAAAGTGTTTACTTATGAGGCAGCCTCTGTAAACACAGAGCTTTCTCAGAATCTGAATATAATGGCAGTGCAAGTTTCTTATGCAAGCAGAAGGTTGTTTGAAAGTTCTCTGTTTTAAACGTTACAACATTAGGGAAAAGTCATACATTCTATGATAAATCTTGGATAGTACTGCCCAGAAAACTTCTCTCTGTTTGTCAGGCTCCTGTCTTCTACAGTTTCTGGTCTGCCATTCAGCAATTGATCAAAAATATCATCAGCCATTTTGTGTCTGTAAGAAAGTCTATGTGAAGAAGAAAGGATACTAAAGTGATTTAGTACAAATAGAGAAGCAATGTAGTTATCTACCACCATGTCATGGTCATTCCATTGCCTGTAGGAAAATTCATATTATGGTTTTGTAACGCAAGACTTTAGTAGCAGCAGTGCCTTAAAGTAGTCCTGCTCATTTACTACTTACTCATTTACTCACTTAGTCAGCCATTTACTCCTAGCATACTAGCCCCTGACACCGTGTCAGACCATACCAAGGAACAGATTTGACTTTAAAAAAAACCCCCAAAAACTAAAGATGACCGTTTTTCTTCTTTCCCGCACAGCTGTTTTGCCAGAGCAGCTCAGCTTCTTGAGGCAGCTTGCAGGACAGCTGGGCAAACACTTGGACTGGTGCTTCTGAAAGAGCAGCAACGTGCCACAGGTAGCCTGGGTTTGGAGACGGAGCAAGGAGGAAGAAATCCCTCACAGATAAAGACAGGGCTTTGGTGAGTCAGAATAACCTCAGTTCCACAGTAAGTCTAGGATGAACAGAGCCTTGGGTGACATGGTTTAGTACGAGGTGTCCCTGCCCATGGCAGGGGGGTTGGAAAGGACTTTAAGATCATCTAGTTCCAACACCCCTGCCAACTACTCTATGATTCTATGAAGAGCACTGTAAGCTTCTATTTGGCTAGTAAACAACTTGTCCTTCATACCTATTTATGTTTCTCATTACTGTCTAGCTTTACAGAGTGCTCCTGCTCCCTCCTCCTAGCTTGCTCGGGCCTTAGCCTCTTGGCCTCTGTCTCTGGAGCAGTGCCACATCCTCCCATGACAACTCCCAGCCTGATCCTGCAACACTGTCTGGTCCCAGGTTTCATTTCTTCCCCACCCCTGGAGCAGGTCCTAGAGCCGTACCTGTCATCATGCCTTCCCAGTCAGCAGCCTTCCTTCCTGCTGCACAAGCTCCTCCAGTTGCATGCTACAGGATTCCACTGCCAGTTGGATTACCTTCTGTTGCTGAAAGAGATGCAGACACAACACAAGTACAGCCCCAGCAATAGCTTACTGAGCAGCAGTTTATGACAAGGGTACAGTAGGAAAGCAGGCATCCTCATTAGCCCTCTGTGGATATTTTTGCCTGTTCACATGTCCTGAACCCATCTGCTCTTTTCTTGGGCGAGTCCTAACAATGGTGTGTGCCATATTAAGATAACCTGCAAAAAGATACCTCTGGAACCACTGCTCTTCATTGCTTCTGACTCCCCTGCTCCTTAGATCCCATTTTATCAGGCCATCCTCCTCACACAAGAGGTCTAGGCCAAGAGTCACAGTACTGCAGTGAAACCATGAGTGTTCCAGAAAAGCAGAATTCTCTTTTCCCCGGATACACTCTGCAGAGGATCAGCATTACTCAGGATTGTAGTGACTCAGTAGTGACAACCACCTCAAAAGATGGCCCAAGCAGAGAACTGGAGCACCTAGAGCAAATTAGTATAGTGAAGAAATGGTGAGGAGAAAATCACAGGTTTCCTCAGGTCTGAAGAAAATCTTCAGCCAAAGCTGGATGACCACTAGTGGCTAATCTACAGCCACAGAGCCCAGGCACAGAGAATAGACTGGAAGTCACTCTCTCAGACCAGGATGCGGGTTGAATCATCCCGTGGCTGCAATGAATCAGAACCGTATGACAAGTGCCCTGAGGTCTTGCAAGCATCAAATGGAAGCAGCATGGGGCAAGACAATGTTGAAGGCTTTTACACTGTAGCACAGTGATAATAAATCTCCTGGAGCAGTCACCTCTTCACCTCCCCAAAACTTGCACTTATCTCTGCCCCATGGGCCCAAACTCTCCAGCACAGACACAACAGGATCCATGATCTGGTGGATCAGGACTGCAGCCTGAAAGATACACCTCTAGCATGGCCTGAGTCCATTTGCTTTTGTCTTGGGAAAGCTCTGACAGTGGTGGGTGCTGTATTAACCTAGCCTGCAAAAAAATGTCTCTGGAACCATTGTTCTCCATTTGTTCCATCTGTGCAAGATTCTCTCTGTGACTTAATCCAGCACTGTTGCTCTGCAGTCTCTGTATATTGCATACAGCCTAACAGTGAAGGAAGTCAATGGCCAGCAACATACCTCACTGTGCTCAGAGGCTGACAGAAGCTTAGCCAAGCGAAAATCAATGCTGCAAGGGTTGCTGCAGCGTTCTATGGTAGTTCTTGGTAGGAGGCTAAAGGGGGAAACTACTTTCATAATGACAAGATGCAAGTAATGACTGTCTCTGACATTGCTTAGAAAAGCTACTTCCAGAGACAATAATTGATCTGAGAAACAGAAGGCTCAACTTTCAAGAAAATTGGCCCCAAACCCCCACAAAGGAACAGACTATACACCAGAGGATCTATGATGCCACACAACCCTAACTCACGACAGCACAAAATCATCAATTTAATATGATCTTACTACGCGAAAGGGAGTCAGATCCAACTGCAACCACACCTTAAACTGTCTTAAATTTTTTCAACTGGCAGATCTGCCATGCACACACATTGTAAGTGCTCGTAAGAACACATCCTCATTGATCTCTGGACTTCCACATCATACGCAAATCCTCCCACATCTTTTTCCAGCTACCCTTTCTCAACTTTGGCAAGCCTATCAGTCATGCAATGAAGTTTTGTTTATCCCTCCAGGAACTGAGTTGCAGATCAGATCTTGGGTATTTTATGATGATTCTACCTGCATTATCAGGCAGAAATTCCAAAAGGGAATGCTGCCTGGGTTTGCAAGGAATTCTGCTGCCACAGGCATTGGAACAGTCATCCACCTTCTACTGTGACACTTCCTCCCCTCACATGTACCTCTGAAAGCCACAGAACCTCACAACCAGGATACACTTGGTTGATGTCCTCTTTTGGTCAAGTAAAAAGGTTTGCTCTACTTCAGTCAGTTTTGGAAAGGTATTTGTATTGTTTCAATTCTCTGATACAACATGACAAAGCATATGGATGACTGTATCCAGGGTGTTTAATTAATTAATTGGTCAGTATATCTCCTAAAGTAGTTACTGAAGCATTACCACAGCATCTTCACCTGTCTTCTGCCATCATCCCATTTTGCAATGCAGAGAATGGTGACTTGTGGTAGTTACCACAGAATGTATCTTTTATGCTTTTATCTAATTCTAGGGCAAGGAAAAGATCTAGGTAGGGAGCAGAGATAGTGAAAATGTATTCCACTTGTTATGCTTCACTTTCACGTTCAAGTGCCAAGTCCACAGAGATATTTGTATAAACACCAAATTACTGTTTAGCTACCAGACATCTAAGTGGTTTCAGTGAAGGTCTAGGTGCTTAAATTCCATTGTGTGTCCTAGTTTAGCTTTCTGAGATAGACCAAACTTATTATTTTACAAAAAAATAGAAGAATAAAGCTACAAAATTATGTGCTGGGGAGAACAAGAATGAAAGGCAAGAGCAGAAAGGAGGTAAAATTTGTAACTATTCTTACTGAAGCAAAAAAAAAGATGACTTAGAATATAACACATGGATCTAAAAGAAATATTGGGATTGTTAAGTCAAGAACTTAAAAGTTCAGAAACTGTCAGTCTGACCCATCTGCATGTGGGCAGTGGCTAGAGCTTTGCAATCCTTGCTGTTCAAGCATACACACCAGCTGCGTGCTACGGAGTTTCCATGATATTCCAGGCCACAGTTATCCACAAGGCTAACTAGAGTGCTTCACTTACCCTTTGGGTAAGCTAGAGAATACACTAGAGACAGCAAGGTAGTTGTTGACAGCAAGTTGCTGTTAGAGACAGCAAGCTGTGTTGTGACACCTGCCATGTCCCAGCTCATCAGTTCCCCAAATAGATGGATGAGGAAAGCCTCACTGTTGGATAAATTTTAAACACCTACTCACCTTAAACCAACACTGAACTCAGGTCAACCTAAAGACAAAATGCAGATAAAATAGCATTTGTTCATCACATTCAAGATAGGCAGAAATCTGTAGATTTTACAGAAATTACCAAGGGAATCACAAAATTCTTATTCAGATATCCAGATGATCTGGGTTTTTTTAATGGGATTAAAGTATATTGCCCTTGACTGAAACCAGATAGTTGTTCAGGATGATCATTAGTTTTGGGTGACTGTTCCCCACGATCTTTAAGACATGCTGTACCACACTCTGAGTGTGTTTAATGGCATAAGCTCCACACCATACTTTACACAGACCAGTGGAAAAATATCCAGGCTTTCTTTCCCAGGAACTGAGATGTGTTTTAGAGACAGAGAAGTTAGAAAGTGAAAAAGGCAGGCATGTTTTCTCTTTGTCTCACTCCTGTGTCTTTTCCCTCCCACCACCTAGTCTGGCTCTTAACTCCTGAGCATTCAAATCAAGTGCAGGGAACTGGCTTGCAGTCCCTTGCTCTTATGAGTCAGAAAGGAGCAACCATGCTCAGCCACAAGAGACCTTTAGAAAATGTTGATCTTCTATTTTAAGAAGCCAGTTCTGAGCTACTTATCAGTGGCCTGAATGTTGGACATTTTTCATTAGCAAAACAGCACAGTTGTTACAGATTCAAAGGTCACACTCTGCTGATAGCTGAGGACCTGCTCTGATGCACATGGCAAGAGATCACCTGAAAGAAGGTATCATAGAATCATAGAATAGTTAGGGTTGGAAAGGACCTTAAGATCATCTAGTTCTAACTCCCCTGCCATGGGCAGGGACACCTCCCGCTAAACCGTGCCACCCAAGGCTCTGTCCAACCTGGCCTTGAACTATTCGTCAGAATAGTTTAAGCATTGCAAAAAAACTTCATTCTCCAACCCTGATGTAAACATATCCCTGTTGTTTGTCTATTATGGGTCTTAATCCATTGTCTTTATTCTCAGTTTTATCCTCTTAATCTTGAGGAATGATTGACATCATTAAAGTATTTGGACTAGATCTTGTGCAATGACTTTCATAAGGGACTGGCTCAGGATTTTTACTTCTTAAGGTTTATACCAAAAGCAAAGCTGTCCATTTTGCAGTGCTGCTTAGTTTGTCAAAGGATCATGCATCCCGTGTAAAGCTATGTGCAAAGTAGACAGATTGTGGATGTCATTTCTGATCAGGCTTTTCATGTCCATAGTTAATAGTGTGTCATGCACGTTTGCACAGGTATGCGTATATTCTATGTATATATTCTTGCTGAAGTACAACTGCTTTTGGTGTGTGGTCCACAGAGATGAACTGTTGAAGTTTGGCCTCAGTGCAAGCTGTAAAAGCTTCATGTCACACAGCAAATGTGACAGCAAACGGTCAACTACACAGTCCTCTTTAACATCAAAGTGTAAAACCTCTAATAATTTTCTCAAAAGCCATCTGAAGACATTTTCAGCTTTCAGCAGCAGAGAGTTTACGGTATTTAAATAAGAGGAAGGTCAGACAGACTACACTTGACACTGCTGGGAAATGACAGATGGCTTTGAGAAAAAACAAAAAAGGTCACTTCAAAAAAGCAGCCAAAACATTCCCGTTTCTTTACAACATTGGTAATTAAAAGAGGTTTCAGAAACAGTCACAAAAGAGTACAGGGAATTTCCCGAGATGTTACAACTTCTTGTCCCTCTCTGTCCCTGCTCATAGCTGAAAGTAAATGCACATTATGTAACAGAGGAAGACCATTATATATCATTACCCAACAGTGCATTTCCAGCAACTGAGCAACAGATTATAAAGACAAAGAAATAACACAAAAAACAGCAAAATCTAGCTAGTAGAGAAAGTAACTTATATTCACAAGAGACCATTGTTTCAATCTTTTCATCTTATATCAATTCTATTTGCCTAGATCACATTAGCACTCAAGTAACACAGTTGGGCTGTCTTCCAAAGCACTTCAGCTTTCCTTACCTGAAATGGAATTACTAACTTTCCTTCTATACTAGTAATTCTATTTATAGTTTACACGTTTTCCTTTTACATAGAGGCATAGAATGAGTGGTTCACTAGGAACTGAGCTGAAAGTGCCCAGAGAATAAAAGGAGAAGTAAACACATGGATACAGTAGGGAGTGGGATCTCAAGAACATGTTAACTGTGTGGAGCTGCTGACAGAAAGATGCTCCACACAACATACAACAGAGCTGTGCCACTGGCCCCAACCAGCCACGAGCTTCTGTTTTTTCCTGAGACTGTACAAAATTGAGCAAGAGGAGAACCTTGTTAACATGTATCTGTTAATACTCCCTGTTTTTTCCATCTTTCCTCAAAGATCATGTACATTCAAAGATTCCATATTGCTGTTGCTCTTCTTGGAATTGTCTCCAATCTGTCTATATCCTTCTAAAGACATACTGCTCCAAGTAGAGATAGTGCTGCAGCTAACATTTTAGTAATGTCAAGTGGAAAATCTTGATGCATCCTGCAAAGCTAAGCTCTTTGTTTATATTTGTCATCTGCAGAGTAGCAGCACTGTTGATTCATTTTCATGTTTTCAACCCCTCAGCCCTTTTTCTGCAACTTAACTGCTTTTTCCCCACCAAAACCTGTGACAGACTGCTCGATTTGTTTTAAAATCGCATCCTATTTTTGTCAAATCATTCTTCAATTTGTCAAGATGATTTTGAATTCTACTGTCCTTCAATTTACTGAAAATATTATTGGACACAAGACATGTCCATGAAGCACCTGATTGCTTATCTGAACAGCATCAAAAGCCTCAGTAAAATCACAAACATCTGAAACCTACTTCTTCCTCCATGCTCACAAGGCCAGTTACACCAAGTACTAGAAGGCAGACAGACTGATCTGCTTAGAAATAGTTTCACAGTTTATTATGACTTTAATTTAATATATATTGATGAGTCTTAGTGTTCAATTATTCTTTCCTATTTTCCTTTTCACTGATGTGGAGAAACCACAAAAAGAGGGTTTGGGCAGTAGATACAAGTGTGTATTGAGCTCATGAGAATTTTGCAGATAAAGTCACTGAAGTTAGCAGTATACAAGGAGATGCCAGAAAAAAAGATATTTATAGAATTAAACAACACTATGTTCAGTTTACTGCAGCAATGCAGGATCTACTGGAAGGTCAGAGACTTTACAAGTAGCAGTAAACAGCTACTTTAGAAGGAAATAGAAAGTGTCATCAAAAGTGCATGAAAATTGTTAGGTCAAAGTGAAAAAAATGTTTCTAAACTGTAGTCTAGAAGTAAGTTTAACAATTGGATGGCAACCTGTCCTTTCCAGGGAAAGAGAAAAGCCTACTTTATCTGGTTTACATATTCCTGGCACAAAAAATTTAAATCTTACCTCCAAATTTGTTTTTAATTCAAATAGACTGAAAATTCTGAGTGGATACTCCAAAAAACTGCAGGAGCAAGGCCTTGCTTAAACAAGAAACTTACTGGCTCATTATGCCTGTTCTGAAAAGTTATTCTTAATGGGCTGAATAATATTTCTTTCAACTATGAAAGTGCTTCAGTCATTACAGTTAAGTATGCTGATGACAGGGTGGTTTTGTCCACATAGACAACCCTTCTGTAGCTTCCTACTATTATGACAATGGAATATTTCCATTTTCATCCATTAGATCTCATGGAAACATTGAAGTTAACCAGTTAATGTGTGGATAGAATCAGTGAAGTTAGGACCTCTAGAAGTCACCAGCTTCAATGTCAGATCAAGTTGCTCAGGGCCTTGTCTAGTCAAGTTCAGAAAATCTTTGGTTAATATTATTATTTCAGTATTTATCCATCACTAAAGCTTTTCCTGAGGAATGCTGTTGCAATTTGCCACATCTGTTGGCTTTACCACACATATTGCATGTGGTACAGCCTTGGCTCTCTCACACTAAATGAAGCCAAAGTCTATGACTGCAGCATCAGCACTCTATTTATCATGTATTTATTATATTTTACTCAAATAGGCACTCCTAAAAGAAGTGCTTCTGGCATATATGACATGAACTGCAATGTTCAAGTAGAAACCAATTAATTTGTAGTTTCTTTTCTTGTAATATCTTCATGCTTGCAGAATCACCTACAAAAGCCTTCCAAACAGTATTAGACCACAGCTTCCACACGTATTTATGGTACTATTTAGTGAAGAAAAAAACCTTTTGGGCACTAATATAAAATGAGGAAGGTGGGATTTGGCATCAGCAAGATATTTAAAAATTATTACACAATTTTTTATAATGAGAAAGGAGAATTTGTCTGCCAAATAACCATGCTGTGTGGAGCTATGCCAAATGCCCTAGGGGGGCATGGGCAAGTTCACCTCACTGGTGAAATGGAAAGTATGAATGTATCTGAATGCTGACAAAAGTATATGTAGGAATGCAAATCACTTAGTGAAAGTCCACAGGCCTACTGTAGTTTCAACCACCTCATGTCAGCTAATAGAAACAAGTCTAACACAGGCAGGTCTTCCAGTCATGGAAGAGAGAAGCATGGGTAGATACCTACTCTCATTAGAAAAATTTCCATTCAGCTGTTCAGCTTCAAGAAATGGGAATCCCTTTAAACCAAGAAGAATACTCTCCCGTTCTTGCCTATGTGTTAGGGTATGCAAGGTTGGCACAAGGCTCAGAACTTCAAAACTGATTTAATTTATTTACATTATCTCTTCTCTGTTGATCCCTGTGCAGCAGGGAGAACCTGACACATGAGGAAAGCCTTCAAGTAAGATAAAATAAAAAAAATAAAATAAAATTTGCAGAACCAATTCCAACATTCAAAAATCATTCTTTTAATTTAGATTCCTTTGAGAAACAATCCTATTCTTAATGTATTTCATCCCTGTTTAAGTCTGTTACCACTTTACATGTTTAAAAACAAACACCCTGAAAATAAAACATGTGATGTACCACAAAGTGAATAGTCTGATGGAAGTGTTTCCTGAGAGAACAAGAAGAATTACAGCCTGCTCCAGCTAGTCCAATCCCCATGTTCAGCCATGCTGATTTTTCTTTTTATATCCAAATAGTCAATACATTCTCACCACTGAACATCCCCATCAATACTGAAACAAAAAATATATCTATTCAATGCAGAAGCATCCAGATAGGCTTACCAGGGCCCAGCTTCCCCTAAAGAATAAAATGAACCAGGCAACCCTGCTTCCAGCCATCCATGTCTGTATTTTCTCTTGCTTTTCCCAGGACCTACAGTTGAATGGATGCGCACTGGGACCCTTGAACTGAGTTTTCTCCCTCTTTCCCAGTGCATTGACAAAATATCCCTTCTTTCCATATTCATAGTATGATTCTTACCAGTGTTTCAACCATGTTACTCCTCTGTTTTTGCAGAGAGGCAGATCCTGCAGACGCTTTCAGCCTTTGAGTTCCCTCCATACCCTAGACCATCAGGAAGGACATGGGAAGATTGCTTTCCATTTAGAAAGGATTACCGTTTATTAAAGCTCAGTGGGAGACTGGTACTGTCCTGGTGTCATGTTTTCACTGCTAACATGTAGCAAAGTAATATTTCCTTCCTGAAACAGCAGCATTGCCACTTTATGTAATATCAAAGTGTTGTTTCGAGATAGTAGATGGACACTCCACCCATGGAATTATCTCATAATCCACTCCCAATTTTTTTTCCCAGGCATTGGTTCACAGTGAATGCTGTGGACCATCATGCAGTCATACACAAATACAAGAACTATCAAAGCCTAGCTCAGGGTGACAGATATGCTCATGTTCTGTGACAGTTATGCTCATGTTCTGTGATCTGAGGCTAGCTTTAGGGCAACTCAGTTTTCCCAAAAAGATTTTGTGTAACTACATCAGGTGGTCTTGTTTGGACCCCATTTTTCTCATCTACTATTAAAGTCATGTTATGTGACTGACATCAAAGAAGAGATTTCAGGATCATTCGTACAAATTTCCTAGAAACACCCAAGCATTGCCTGCCACGGATACATATTTTGCAACATGAATAACAGGCTTGGTGTGAGCTACATACAGGAGCAATATGGAAATGAAGCATCAGTCTCAAGATCACCTAAGGTTTTGGCTGCTCTGGGCCTGGCCAGATCAGGTAGAACACAGACATGGGCAGAAAGTCTCTGATCATTTGGACCTACCCAAACTGAATGAAGATACCCACGGGGATCACCTAAGAAATGGAGAAATCCTGTTCCTCTGGGAAACTGTTCTGAAGAGAAGGGTGGAAGAGGAGTTAAAGCAAACCAAGGGAAGAAAATAGTATTAGTTTATTGGACAAAACTTGGGAAGATTATGTGAATTTTAGCTGTAGATGTTGAAAGAATAGAAAAAGACCTAAAGGCTTAATGCTAGGCACAAAATCAGATGCCCAGATAGTGAATACTCCAACTAACGAAATGCTAAATTACTAATGCTTCACGTGAGGAAACATCTCATTAATAACCTTACGAGAATAAACACTTGCTGTCACTTCAAAAGATAACTCTCCTCTGTACATTCCAGTCACTCTGTTCCCACCAAAAAGGAAACCTTTAATAGTTTAACAAAGGCTTGAACACTGAAAGAGACAACTTAATGACTCACCAAACATGTTGAGATCCCAAAGAGAAGGGCATGTCTCTAGGGGAAACATCTGGAGAGATCAAGAGCTTTTTACCTTGTTTGATTCTGGAAAACATAATCTTTGAGGCCTAGCTTCTTCCCATAAGTAGACAGAAGTATTCCTAGTGGAAGACTAATTTTTGTAAGAAGAATTAACTTCGTTATATTTTGGGAAGAAAATAAATATACATATTGCAATATGTGAGTGATACGGAGAATCTGTCAGAGATAAACATATCCCAGGGAAGCTTCTTTATTTTTCTTCATTATCATAATTACTTAATCTTAAAAAAAATGGGTGTTGGGTTTTGTGCAATGAGAGTTAAAATGAAATTAATCTAATTTTCTAAATCTCAAGGTTTATTTGCCAAAATGCTCTGTCTCACCTTGGGTTTGGTAACATTTAATAAGTGGTGGAAGAAACAGCAGGGAGCATGCTGAATCTGAAGACTACAAACGAAGCAAATGCACACAAACTTCTCTGACTTCAGTGTTCACTTCTTGAATGAAATTTAATTTGGCCTTGACTTACAGCTGTCCCCAAATGTTGTTTATACTAGGCTGAGCACTCTGCAAGTATTTTCTGTGATTAGATCCCACTTATTTTGCTGTTTCTCACAAAAGAACCCTAATATTTTGGCTGTCCCTGCTGACATAGACCACCAGATGTCATCCACTGCTGTCAGAGTTGAACTGATTGGCACATCAGAAGAGCACACTCATTACCTTCCAGATCATATCACTGAATAAAACTCTGGAAAAAAAACCCTTAATTCTTACTCTCAGCTTGCTTGATAAATGGCACCTTGGATTTTCAGCACACTGTAATGAACATCTGCCAGTTTTCAAATTTCCTTGCTATCTAGTACTAAAACAGACCAATTATTCTCTTCAGATGCCTCCCTGGTTCTCCATTCTCACTCCTTACTTCACCCTGTAACTTGCTTTGAGAGGTAGCGTAATGATTCAAAAGTCTACTTCAAACTTGAAACAGATAATCTCTACTGTATACAGTGGAGAGGCATGCATTCAGATGAGTAGGAGAAAGTTTGGAAATGAAGCAAATGCTCTAATAGGCTTATTAATATGGGTTATTGAACTGTATAATAATTTCTAAAAAAGCAGCTTTGAAATACATGGTTAGAGTTCATACATGGTGCTGGCTACAACTTTCCCCAAGTACTTGCTCTGCTTTGGGGAAAACATCATAAAAATAGGAACTTACATGGTATTTAATAAGTTGCAACATTTAGTTACAACACTGTTTCACATAGAACTTACTCAAAAATATAACGTTCATTTACAGTCCATATATTTTATAATTTAAATAAAGGCATGCAATTTGTCAGTAAACATTGCCTTTATAGGAAAATACAATAAAGTTTATCTTTTCCTGTATTTACATAACAGTCTGTCCACTGAGACCTATTGTTGTTATTTATTGGCTTGCCTGAAGCCATTAATAGCATAGATCATCTCCTACTTCAAAGTCATGTATTAGTCTTGAATACACTCATCATTCTTACAATGGCACTATTACCGGGGAGCCAACATAAAGAAAATGAGTTCCCAAAATGAGCCTGCAAGAACCCTAGGAAAATGAATACAAGATTTTGTATCATCAAATAAAAACGAGTAACATTGTAGTGGCCTTTGTTAATCAGACAACATTATGGACCAGCAGAACACTTTTCCAAGAAAAAGTAGCGTGCTGCATCAATGATGCAAGGGGAAAGCAAATAGAAGGAAGAATGCTACTAAAATACACCTGAAACCATAAGCTTGGATCCAAAACTATAGGTCTTGTATATATCCTAAATGTCAGCAGCCCTGGAATGTCCCTAACAAATAGAATAGGGAACTAGAACTCTGACAAAGCATGCTTTTTTGATCATACCTAGAATGTCACCTGGAAGTCAAATAAACATATCAGCCTTGTCATCTGCAGCTAAGAGACTCTTTGATTGAATGCTATCAATAGCAAAAGCTTTGATGTTGCTAAAACATCAAAGCTAGGACAAAATAAGGGATGCTAAAACTTTAAGAAGAAATATGTTCTATTAGTACTTAGAATTTTAGTTTTCTTCACGACTTACTCTTGCCATTCTGATGGCTGCCAATACAGTCTGCAGAGTCCTTATGCAATGAGGTAACTTGTTTAAGGGTAGAGGAGATTCTACAGGAAGCAAATGCACATGAATATTTTAAGGATATGAATGCAATGTCTTTAGGAAGTGATTGCTAATAAAGTAGTGATAGCAATAGTAGTGACACATTCATCACTAGGGAATCACAAACCTAAGGAACAGTTTACTATATAGGATGATTTTCTAATAAACTGTACTCTGCACAGATGATTATTTTGAAGTAAATTACTACTCCAGAAACAAAAAGGGTAAAAGCTTGCTGCCCTCACTACACCTTGCCTTTACTTTCAAAGGAATATATTAACAAAACATTGTTCACCCTTCATTTCATTAAACTGCACAATTTGAATAGCCTTTTGAATGGCTCCCAAAGTAGTAAACTTTTATGGCAGTAGGGTGTTGGGAACATCTGTTATGCTTCTTTCAAAGCCAAGAATAAAGACATTAAAAATGCAGGAACCAATCTGTATGACATAGTGCCAAACATAATCATAGTGTAAATCAATAGTATTGTCTTGTCTTTTATCCTCAGCCTAAAATATCTCTAAATTGAGCTTGTGTGGGTTACTTTAACACAGTCATGAAAACCAGAAAGATCTACCATGTCACTGAACTCATGCTTTTTCCTTCAGAAGCAGAAATAACTTTCATGTTCAAACCGATCCATTTTCCACTGCATGCTTGGCACAAGCTGAAGGCAAAGGGTGAGTTCCCAAAGCCATTTGGTCCATTACTGTTGCACCTAAATGAGGAAAGAGTCAGCATATGAGCCCTAGCTGAGAGGCAACAGACACCACATCCACCAAGAGGCTAAGGTAAAACTGCCACCCAGCTGCAGAAATGCTTCTCCATTATCTTAGAAATAAGCAACACTGGGAAACTTAATCCATGCCTGGCTTGAACTAACATGCTTGCTCCTGTGTGGGAACAGAGAAGAGCACTTAAACTGTCAGGTAGCTCTACTGGATGTTAATTGCTTAGTTTCCATTGCCCATGTTAGAAGAAGCTTAAAATACCCTAAATCGGTGCCTGTCCTCTTACATGTTGCTTCCAGTTGGCTTTCAGAATAGAAACTCGTGGCCAAAGGAAGTACCTAGAGATGGACCAGATAGATTAATTACTTAAATGATTTACAACTCAGCTCAGCAGCCCTGGCCTGATGGCTCTTTCTAATATTTAGAAAACAAACAAAAACCCCAAACACCACCATCCCAGCCCCCCCCTACATAAACCACCACTAACACCAAAAAATCCCAACACTTGGCTTACCTAATTATTCTCTGTAGAATAGTTGCTATGTATTCTACAGCTGAAAAACAAACTTCCATTAAAGTCAATTAGTATTTTACTGTGTGACTGCAGCTGGAACAGAGCATTGGCCAAAGAGATTTTTGGAAGTGGCCTTATTTATTTTAAGTGCAATTTGTGTGGCATATCCAATGATCAACTAAATTTCAGAAATCTCAGGAAATGCTTGAAATTTTTAACTCGGGTTAGCTGTGGTCTTTCTACAAGAGCAGGTAACCTAATTCCCTCATTTCATCCTCAGAAAGACTTTGGAGGCTGTGTTATTTTCTGAAGAAAGCCCCGAGTTCTCCTTCCGGGAAACTGAAACATTTCCAAGATACACACTTGCTGTTCATAGATTGCTTGGAAGTAAAGCTTTCCATAAAATTCTAGTTTAGTTCAACAAACACTGTCTTCTGTGAAGGAAGTATTCACCTGTTACTGGTGTCACCAATTTTGACACAGTAGATTAAATAATTTCCAACTCTAGAAATCAAGTCAACCGATCCCTAGTTAGACGGCCCCCTTTCTTGCCAGGACATGTTCAGGCAGAAGTTATACATGCTGACAGCATGAACAGATCAGGTTTCAGGTAGCACACAGTAAAGTTCACATCTTCCTCTTCCAAAAGGTACATATTTAATCTCTAATAGATTCAAAGAAACTTGTTCCTCTTCAGTTTTTTTACTAGCCTCCTGAACTAAGAGAATACTTAGATGGATGTAGAGATTCAGAACTTTAACAAGAGAAAAAAGTACTTAACATATAGCTTGTATCAGACAGCCCAGCTGACACATACAGATAACTCTGCGCTCATCGTTTTGGGTGAACACAGTTCTGACAATATATTCTCAAAACATACCATCTTCACCTTCTCTGGAGTATCTTCCAGCTCTGCTGTTACTACACTCACCTGAACACACTTCTGTGTAACTCTGTCTCTGCTTAGGGAAGAGACCCATGTAATCCAAAGACACTATGTTAAATAAGGAATTGAAAGTATCTGTACAGAAAGAGATTTATATTCTGGGTTTCTCTGAGTTATAGCTTGTTTCAGTATGACCAGCAATGTACAAGACCAGCTTTATTAAAAACTTGTCAGTAGCCCAGATGTAAAGCCTGAATCAAAGCTGAAGCTATCACATTTGCTCCAAAGCT
The DNA here is from genome assembly GCF_963264785.1 of Psittacula echo. Classification (NCBI taxonomy): domain Eukaryota; kingdom Metazoa; phylum Chordata; class Aves; order Psittaciformes; family Psittacidae; genus Psittacula; species Psittacula echo. Next base: position 19,436,425 of record NC_137743.1, on the reverse strand, counting down.
AAAATGTTTCTTTTGTCTGCTTGCTTTCTTTTGCCCTAAACAAACAAAAGGTCATAAACTTTTTACTTGCAAATTTCATTGTGAGAAGATGATTCATATTCATGTCATCCTGTGCCCTTCTCAGTATGGGAAGTGATCCAGGACTTGAATCCCACACCCAATTATTTTGATCCCTGACTGCTTGAGGTGTTTGTTCTTGTTAAGGACGCTGCGTTCGTTAGGCCACATAATCTGACCTGCTATGTATCACAATCCATACATTTTACTCAGATTGGTGATGACCAAGAACATCAGTTCTCTAAGACAACCCTTAAAATAGGTGCTGAGAACAGGAGAAACCAAGCGTGGTCACTGCTACTTGGAATAGAGGTGGCACTAGGCAACTACAGGGGCTAGACAGGTTTGTGGGTGTAGGTGGCAGCAGGGGGATCTCAAGGCACGGGGGAGACTGCATGAAAGGAGAAAAAAGTGAGTGAGAGAGAGAGAGAGAAAACAGACAATGTCTTCGTCCAAAATTGACTCTACTATTAACTCTTTATCTCATTCTCAGAGCCCCCTTGCAATGCCCTTTTCCTCTCTCAGCTACTTGTTTATTTCACCCCAAACACCAGTTCCCTGCTCTCAGCCTTCCTTCCCTTTTTCCTCTTCTGGTGACCTTCTTTTTGCTACTGCTAGAAAATAAATCTGAAAGCCTCCAGCTTTCTCTGCATAGGAACATTCAAATTAGCCTCCCCTACTAAAAAGATTTTGCCTACTTCTGTCAGCCAGGATTTTCCCAGCATGTAAAGACCTCATTAATGTGAGATTTGAAATTCAAGTATCATTCATACCTATATTTTCAAAACAGATCTAAAAATACTAACAGAAGTTATTATTATGCTTCCACAGCAGAAACATTCCCTAATTTCCTATAATTACAGCTAAGTCTCATGCAGAAAGGGTATAATCAGAGTAATAAAACTGTTTGTTAGAGCATTCATTCGGTAAGACTAAAATTGCAGTTTTAAGCAAGCTGCTTGTGCTTTCTCAAAAACTCCAAGCATCAATTCTTTTAACATGAATATGGCATAAAAATAATTTTTATATAATAATATCAAGTCAGTTTTATACTAAAAATTAACATTTTCTGGAATGCAGAAAGAAGGGATGCTGCTGCTCAGCCTATTCCCTGTTAACATCAACAAAGATTCAACCAGACTTCTGGCAAAGATCACACAAACCCTACAACAGAAAGAAAACCATTGATAAAAGGAGGCTCCTCTTTAACCTGTGCAGAAATGCTTTAATTTATGCTTTACTGTATGAACTGGAAAAAGATGTATTTTGCAAATAAATTTGTAACCTGGCTCATGCCTTCTCATACATGATTAACCACTGCCCTTATTATTCAAAGACACAAATTACATATGTAAGAATGAATTTGAAATTAGAGAAAGATTCTGCCATATATCTAGCTAGGCTGGTTCTCATTTTCATTCAAATAATTTCAAATTATTCCTGAAAATACTCAAAATTACCGTAAAATTTCTTGGAGCCCCACTTCAACATCAGAAATGCTGTTTGTCCAATGTGGAAGTAAATACATGTTTTAGATCTTCCTCTAAGAATCTTGGCTGTAGAGATTACAATGATAAATCTCATCCTCACCTATAAATTGCACAAATTAGGAAACTACCTTTGTGATGGAGGAATTCAGCAGAACATGCTGAATGACAGCATGCCAGCTGACATGCATGCTATCATACACTGACAACCTCTTGCTTCACTCCCACACAGGAATACACTCATCAGATTAATCTGCCACCTACATAGCAACTTCTACAAGTGAAAAAATATTCCTAATACCCCATGGATGCTCTTTGTGTTGGTGAAATCGTGACGTCCAAGAAATGGCAAGGCCGATAGAGAGCAAACATAGTAAGAAAAAGCTAAAGCTTAAAATCTTCAGGAAAAAAAACCAAACAAAACTGCACTTTGATAATCACAGAAGTGAGTTATGGACATCAAGAAAACTCAGTCCAGCTGTATAAGGTAAGGCAACTCCATATTCCATAGTTAAATAAGGCAGTGAGGTTGACCTTCATGTATGAAGCAAATTGGTTTGATCTGTGTTTAAACATCAGTCAGTTCTATCGCAAGTTATCCAGACCCTCCAGAAACTCCTGGAGATCTAGGGACATTGAGAGCTCAGAAGAAAACAGTCACATTAGGGGTATGCAGTTAAAAAGGAATGACCAGCTATCAGCTCAAAAAAATCCACAAGGTTAACAGATCCTTGAAAACCTTACCCTTATGCCTGGTACAGCTATACCCACAGTCACTGAAATATGGAAGACAACACTGGCTCTCATCTCTGTCTCTGCAGACACTACCATTTCTTACGGTTAATACCATCTTCCAGGTTCTGCTTGCTTGTAGCCTACTTCTAAGCCAAACCTAACCCTTCTTCAGCAGGCCCTGAATTCAATATAATCTTTACTAGCCATAGAAGCTGTCTCTTGCTGCGCTACCGCAAACAATTCATGATGAAACAGCAAGCCCCTTTTCTAGATTTTGTTTTCTATAGCTAAACGAGGTACCATATGGTGCTAAAGCTCCCTTGAGTTTTGGGACTGGAATTAGCATTTAAGAAAGCCATGAGAGAGCCATTTGCTTTCAGAGATTTTATTTTTCCTTTTATCTTCACAGATTTTAAAGGATCCATACAAACTTTGCTCTCCCAGGCCTACTTTCTCAAATGTTGACCCTGAACTCAGCTTAATATACATACAGCAGATATTTCAGTGTCCAAGTGAGGTGTCCACAGTTGGACACCAGTGTCCAAGGTGCTTAGGATCCCACTCCAGCTGACAATATCCAGCAGTAAAATATCCTCTCTGGACCTGGGTTTCCTCAAACATCTCTCTAACCACAACCCTAATTTACCAAGTAACCATTTACCCTAATTTATCCAAGTGTGGTGTCCACACTTGGACACCAGTGTCCAAGGTGCTTAGGATCCCACTCCAGCTGACAATATCCAGCAGTAAAATATCCTCTCTGGACCTGGGTTTCTTCAAACATCTCTCTAACCACAACCCTAATTTACCCACAACCGTAACCAGAGATTAACCTCTTCAGTCATTACCAGACCTAAACAAAATACTTTCTATTTGGTAGATGATGGGGAAGTAAACCTTCCCCACCATCTACAGCTGCCTCAAACACTAAACTAGTATCAAACAGCACATTCTCTCTATGTGTAACCTAGGTATCAAAGCTGGCCACTGAACATAGAGTAAACCATTCTTTCCCATTGGTACAAATTCAAAGCCTGACTCTACAGGTAGTACAGGTTTCCTCCTCATGTGAACAAAACAGGCTTGAGGGAGGAAAGCTATACCAGTACGAACTGGGAAGAATCTTCTAGGAACACACATATATAATTGAGCAGATCAAACTTGCAAACATGCACTTTGAGAGAGAAGAGATGGGACAGGAAAGGGGCTCGCTCACATGATGATGTCAGTTTAACTTTAGGGGAATGATATAAGCTCAGTGTCCTGTTCATGGAAAATGGAGAAAGAAATGCTACTCAGAATTTGTGTGACAATAATTTCACTTCCTCATCAAGGTTCACATTGCTGATTATGTTTTGCCATTATATTTGCTGAGCCAAGCTTTTGTACCGCACTTGAAAGAAAATGATTGAACAAAAGAACATGCATGCTAGGAAACATCCTGTCAAGTCATTAATGAAAAAGAAAATCCCAACATTAGTGCTTAGAGTGTTTTCTTTTTTTAAGGGAGTTTGTACTGCTTTCTGTTTCTTTACCTGTCATAGCTGGGACAGAACAACAATTTTATAAATCTCCCATGTTTTTTAGGAGTTAAGCTGTAAAACACCCATGTGATGTTTTCTGCTCTTACAAAGTTTAGCTGCCAGTAAGCTAATTCTCAGTATGTTAACAACTACATTAAAATAAATCTAAATATTAATATTATAAAGTACAACATCAATCTGTACTATCACTATAACTATTCCTATTAATACAATTTCTGGCTTTATTATTAATCTTTATACTATATTATAGGTCAAATATTGTTAACAATATAGTAAAATTATAAATAAATTTAATTAAAAAAATAAATCTGACTGAAACCCATCCTATGCCTGATCTAAAAATGTCACAAAGGTGCCTTTGCTTCTTATATTTTGGAACACTAACACTTTGACTTATCTATAGTTCCAGATCTAAAAATAAAGCCCTCAAATAGCATTTTTGTGACAACTGAACCCAATAATCCAAAACATGAACAGTTTCAACCAAAGAAGATAATCAGAAAGAATGCTTTTTGGAAGTCAAAAAAATGGTGCTAAGCATCCCAAAGCTATTAGAAAGCAAGCAAAAGCTTGAGTTCTTGGGTTTATTTTGATATTAAAGTGAACTGTTACACTGAAGCAATTTTTAAGCTTGAAAGAAAAAAGCTTTTTTTCATATTAAACCCACATTACATATTTGGGTTTTGAACATGCTACGAGATTGAAAAAGCCATTCTGTCAGGTAATATGTTTTATTAGGCAATTCAATATTGAAAAAAAAAAAAAAAAAAAAAAAAAAAAAAAAAAAAAAACAAAAAACCAAACCCCAGCCAGATTTTAGGTGTGTTGTTTTCCAAGAATATTGTCTGGTCTAGCAAAAGATAATACAACTTCCTACAAACTCTGTTACTCATTTTCATAACAGTTAAATTAATCTGTAGTCTGCTTGGCTTCCTTCCCTTCTTCCTTGCTAAATTTAGCTGTTCATGCCTCAATCCATCACCTCCATCCTTCCTGAAACCGATAGTAGAAGCAAGTTTGAATTTTAGTTCTCCTCTTTCATTTTGAAGTCTATTTTTTCATTCTGTTTGAAATGTCAGGCTTGGGTCAGTCTAAGGCAAATTGTTCAAGAAGTTTCAAATATAATGTGAATCTGTCATGAAACTATGTATTCATGCTTCTATATTCAGACACGGTTTAAAGCATGCAGTGCAATTTTTTTTTCCTGAGGATACCATAAGCAATTTTGGAAAGAATTTGTGAACTGTGATGAGCTACCTCACAAAGTTGCCTTCACAGATTCCTCTGAAGAGGCTCATTCAGAGCAGGAGCCTTGCAGGTAATCTAAAGTATCTCCTTAGGAACCATGTCCCCTCGGCTATATCAGGAGTACAGGAAAACTAACAGCTGTGTGTAGAAACTAGTCTTTTCAACTAACCCCTACAGCTGGATTCCTGTGAAAGTAACAGGTAAGAAAGTCTTTTTTGCAGATCCAGAAGCGTGTTTAAGTCGTCTAGGTTGCATACAAAACAACTGCTTTCAGGAAGTTCTAACTGTTGAACCCAGGTAAGTTGACTCACACAAATCTATGTACTTACATTCATAACTACAAACTTTAATTAGTATTCTAGGACATAAAACCCTCTGATTTACATGCAAAAGAATGAGCCACCAAAGTTCCTCATCCAGTCTCTCCCTCTACTTACTTTGCTTGCTCCCGTCGTTCCCTTCTGAGAGCATCCCCTGATCTGTTTCATGCATAGTCATGTCACTTCCATTTCATCCTTATTATTTCTGGATATTTCTTCTGAAGACTCAATACACCTTCAATTCTCCAGTATCAAAAATATCCAAGCGTGCTTCTGGCTTCCTTTTGCCTTTCACGGTCAAATTCATTGAGCATATTCTGTGCAACCACAGCCTGGAAGAAGCTTCTTCCCTTGCCATCCTACCTCTACTACAGTCCTGGCACTTAAAAGAAGCTCCTCTGGGCTATAAGCAACCTGAGAACCAGTATTTAATCCTTTCCCCTCTTGATTGTCAGGTGTTTTCCAAACCGTTGTATATAAATATACAATCCTTCCCACTTCTCCATTTATACCTTGTCACTGGTAAATTGTAAGATTTACAACTCAGCTTCCATCTCTAGTCTGACAGTTTACAGATCTACCACTGAACACTAAGTACTTTTGTCCCAACAAAACCTTTCTTCCACATATCAAGTGTCTTCTTATAGATGTTGAGATGACATCTCAAGCCCAGCAGAATCTAAAAAGGGCTCATAATTCCCTTCCAAATATCTGTCATCCTTTTTCTCAGGGACAATGGATAAGATGCATTCCATCACTAAAATATTCATGACACTATTTCTAACATTGGCTTGTCCTTAAGTACTCATATAGAGGCTATGCCTAAGTATTGCCAATTAATTTTTAACGCCACCACCAAGACATTCTTCCTTAACATTTTTTATTAGATTAACAATTCTTATTAGTCTTCATTGGCATAGGATTTTTACAGAATAAAATCATATGAAGCTTTTCTAGCTTTATCTAGCTAGAAGAATACTTACTGAGCTTGTTGACAGCAGTCAAATGCCTTTGTTGACTTCAAAGTTGACCCTTGCAATGTTAAATCACCTTCCCTTGAAAGAAGTAGCATTTGATATGGGAAGTGGGGTCTGGCATTTTCAGTTTTTGGACTGCCAACAGCCCCCCATTTACGGCCTCTCACCCCTCTGTCGCCATCAGTGAGGGGAAGTGCAGCTGAGAAGAGCCTGAGCCCTCTCCCATCACAACCAACACAGATGACCTGCATGAAAACCCATTCAGCCTGTGGTAGTGGTCCTACAAAAGGAAGGTGATGTTGCTTGGAAGAAGCAGGCATAGGGTGAGCTGGAGCAAAGTGGGACAAGTGAGGAACAAGGGAGAGTTGGACAGTTTTGACTTGTAATCTCTAGGGATAACTTCCTATATGCAATGCTCTACTTAACTCCTTTCATTAATGGTCCACTGCATGCCAGTGGCCTAAGACCAGAAAGACATCAGGAGATGCCAATTACTGGTAATTTCTCCAAAATACACTCCTGTCTTCTGTAATGGAGCCTTTACATTCAGACAAGTGTGTGGCAATTTTGAACAATGCAAGACAAAAAGGCAACTTAACAGTATACACATCAGGATTAAAATATATGTAAATCAAGATTAAACCTCAGGTCCTTTGCAGGTAATTTGTTCAAACCCATTTCCAAATAACTACACTGATCTTGAGATCTCAGGTTCCCTGAGCTACCAGGAGTTTTCCAAGATCTGTCTACATTAACTCTGTACATAGAGACACAGAGCTAAGGCCTATTTTGGCTGCTTCTCTGAGATTATAAAGTTCACTCCCACATGCTAAAAATTATTACAGATCCCACCACAGCACTGTCCTCATAGCAAAGGCAATTCTTACCTCCCCTCCCAGAACCTATTAACACTATATTAACCTGTTAAATAATAAATCCCAAACCTACAAACACTAAAAAAAAAAAAAAAAAAAAAAAACACAAAAAAAAAGTGAAAAAAATGAGCTCATTTCATACACTATATTTCCCAAGATGCTCTGATGCCAAAGAACAAACACAAACCACTCAGAGCTGTGCTTATCACAGAGAGGTACCAAGTTGTGAAATTCCGCTTATGAAATTGCTGTTCTCGCTGGTTTATACTACATTTTCTATCTGCAAGGGTAAGCCAGAAGAATTTTTTACACAAACTTATAATTGGGAAATTTTTGTTAAAAAAAAAACCCTCCTACACCTTGTGCACTGAAAACTGTAGCAGGAAATGTAACATAAAAGCAGCACAGTCGGTAAGTATTCTAGTCAGGGTAAAACCAAAAGAGAAGACAGGGCTTAGATGCAATTTTATGTGCTGTACCTGCCAAAGTTCCCACATCAGGTTGCATGGGTTTAGGCTCATATTTTCCTTTAAAAGGTATTTCATCCTTTCACTGTAAATGGAGCTACACTGTCATCAGAGGAAGCTAACCAGACGGAGTACTTTCTCTACAGTCAAGCTCACCATGAAGTCAAACTGAAAGAAAAAAGACACTGGTAATTTGCCTCTGTAATTTCTCCCATTCAGCTTTTAATAAAAACAGGTAATGCAAAACTTTGTTGTTCCTTGTGGTTGTTGAGCTGGTAAAGGTTGGAGTTTCTACTTGGGAATTTGCCAATGTCTATAGCAAAGGGCTTTACCTGGTTTGTATGAATTGTTCAGATATCAGTGTTAAACATGTCTAAATATGTCTAAACATGTACTTTGATTTCTTTTTTTAATACTTTAACATTAGGCTTTACCATTGTGAGCTGCTTCTCCTTTTTATTTTTAATTTTCTAGCTTTTCATTCCTGTGTATTTTTCTGCATGGGAACTGAACCTTCTCAAAAACCTGATCCAATCAAAATTCAACTTTTGTTATGTGTTTTGCACTTAATGTCATCTTGTCATCATTAAGCAAAAAAATTATACATTCTGGGTCTAATTCTGATCAGTAAAATATTTCCAACTGTGAAATCAGGTTCAGTCTCAGAAAGTTAAATGAAACCGAATCCCCCAGCTGTAGGAATGGGATCCATCCCTCCCTACTTACCAGCAACTCAGAAAGGGCAGGCAAGAGGAATCGTGCAAGGGACCACCTAAAGTGTGCTCATATCATTGCCCTGATGAGCTCTAGTCTCCAGCACAGGAACAGAGGAAATATGTTGCCTTATTTCATTCCCTCATGTCATTGTCTTTCCTTGTACTGTGACTGGACTAACCCATATGTCATCCAGAGATGGGAGCCACCTCCTGTGGCTGCTGAATTCAGGGCCATGAGGAATTAATTACCTGCCTCATCTGTGTGCCAGATGAAGGGAGAAAAAAGTGTTTCAACTCACCTGTGGCTAAGTAAATGTTTTCGGCTTCATCCCATTACAACTTGCGTGCTGCTAGCATATGAGTTGATCCACCCATGACACCAGCACATGCTTCAATTGCCAGCTTTTCTCATAGGGCATAGAAGGGATTTTCTCATATGGGAAAATTTGCAGACTGCAGTATAAACATCCCAGCAGCTCAGGCCTCTGGTTACACTTCCATCTGTTACAACTTTAGAAGTTTCTAATGCATCTGGCAAACAAGTAAACAAACTTACAAATCCATTACAAAAGTGAAAAACACTTGGAAGGCTACAAGACCTACTTCTATGCTTTCACCAAACCAAACTTTCTTAAAATACAAAACTTAAGTTCTAAAACACTGGGGGGAAAAAAAAAAAAAAAAAAAAAAGAAGAAGATTACCTCTAAATGAAAACCAGGGATTGAGCCATTCCCCTCTTCTTAGGTGGTGGAGATGATGCTGAGAATTCTAACACATGAGATGCAGACAGTCTGCTTAATGCAAGAGAATTCCCTCCAAGTTTCCTGCACAACAGACACAGTTTCCGGTAACAGTACGTTTATCTGTGAGAAGGTATTATCTACTCAGAGTGTGTCTTACTAAGGAGAAATTGAGCCCCACTAGGAAAATAGTGAGAGGGTCGTTGCATCATTCAGCACTGATTTATCTTAGTTTTGACTGTTATCTATCTGATAAACTACAAATAACCTAAGGTACTTTTTAACACTGATCACTTTCACTCTTATTTGTCCAGATCAAACACAGGGAAACAAAATGTGATAAAACTAATTCTTAAAAAACCCACCTTCTTCAGTGGTACCTCAGCACTGAAAACTAACGCCATATCTCTTTTATCAGAATTGTGGGGGTATGCAAAAGTACATTTAATTTCAGGTTAGTCCATTACTGGGGAACAGATGCCCCAGTGTGGTTCAGAACACTCCCTCTCTCTGACTTATGACTTGCATTGCTTTCTCTAAACTCTCATCTCACACTCCATGATCTTTGCTTCTCTCTCCCCCCTGCTTCTTACTTCTTACTTCTTCCCCAGTAAAATGTTTCATGTTGAAACAACTGTAACAAAATTAGCCTGCACAACCCACCTATATACTAAGTCCTTGTCATTTTCTATGTTCCTATGAGTCAGTGTTTTAACCACAGTTTATTTTCAGCAGATCTGACCTTTTGTATACCTTCCTTCCATCCCTCGCTCCTTTTCCTTTAGCACATCTTGATAGCCAGTCCCTATCTTCTACCTCTAAGTGTTGTTATCTGGCCTCAATTTTACCAGACAACTTAGATAGGTAACAGAAGTTTGTTGACAAGCTGCAATCTAATGTACATAAAACTGGAGAGGTAGTAATGTATAATGGAAAAGGGAAATGAGTTAAAAGGGAAGTTCCTAATAAAACCCCTTAAGAATGTGCTGTGCTAGAGTGCCAATGAACGGTGATGCAGACCTTGGGCAAGACTATTCAATGAAGAGCTATAAAAACCTCCTGTAAAATAAGAGCTGCAATTCAACTGTTTACTTTTATCCAGACATGCTTAACTTTAAATCAATCCCCTATTTTTCCCCTGAGTACTTTTCAGAGCTAGCAAACACTTCCCCATCTAACCCCATGTAAACACTCCAATCATACAACACTACATGTCACAGAAAGTGTTTACACCCACACTACAAACTGACAGCTTCAGTAAAACTAGCTAGAACAAGTACATTAACTAATGGACTTCTGGTTTTGACAATAAAGAGAAGAAGCCTTCACTAAGTAGCTCACCAAATGGCTGGTTTAGGCTCAAAAATAATGAAGGGCCTATTGTGAAAAGAAAAATGAAGTTCAGATGTCTGTTCGCAAAAATGCAAATAGAATGTTACTACGTTTCATCCTCAACATAGTTTTTATGCCTCTTATTCTCCTGTCTCCTCACTTGAAGCTGTGATTTTTGTCTACCCCAAACCAAGAGAACAGACTTGGAGGTTCAGCACACAGCTAAATCACTACAGTTCTTTCCAAGAAATTTCCTACCCCAGCCAGCCAAAAATCCTATACACGATCTCCCCAGTGTTTGTATCCAGAAGGCATCTCTTGTTAAAACTCACATTTGTAAGGAACTTCCACTAAAAAAAAAAACAAATGCATTTTTCTATCCTTTTCCAAGGATACACAATCCCTTTTGCCATGGTACACAGATGAGAGTGGTTACAAAAATTATCTCCCTATCTCCTTCCAACTGCTCAGATCTTCCTGTTGTCCCATGCTTTACACTCCATGAATACGCTGTATTGCAGGATGTGTGAGAAGAGGAAGGGAGGATGTTGTACGTACCATATGTTTGCACAGTTCCAGTCACAACAGAGGTCTTCATCCATAAGCAGAGTTCCTAGACACTGTGATAATAAACAAAGAGTAACAGCATGCCTGACAGAGACAGGCATCTCAATCCACGCTGTGAGCACTGAATCCCTCTCCAGCACAGTGCAGATTTCACATACAATTGGTAGCTGCTCTCATTTCAGCTCAGTTTCCCTAAAGAGGCTATTCCTGGTGTCCCCAGCACTCAGACCTGCTCCCACCCATGGCATGGGATCACCCAAACAGGTGACAAAGCTCCCTGGGTAGCCAAGTACTTGGAGCAGATCCTTGCACTGGCACATCCCAGCTGCTGGCAGGGCCCCTTCCTAGCTGAGCCAGTATCAGAAGCTCCAAAGCTCACAGTGAAGAAGGGAAAGCATGTCAGCAATCCTGCAAGGTGACTCAAAGTGATTCACAGTTCCCCACTAAGCACTTTCCTATTGAGATGACTGTACTCCCTTACATACACATGCTCTGCTGGCAGGCTGCAAACAAGTTCAAATGGTCGGGAACCCTGCAGCAGATGCTGGGGGAAGGCAACCAGCAGAACCACCTTCAGCTACATCATAGAATCATAGAATAGTTAGGGATGGAAAGGACCTTAAGATCATCAAGTTCCAACCACCCTGCCATGGGCAGGGACACCCCACACTAAACCATGTCACCCAAGGCTCTGTCCAAACTGGCCTTGGACACTGACAGGGATGAAGCATTCACAGCTTCCTTTGGCAACCCATTCCAGTGCCTCACCACCCTTACAGTAAAGAACTTCCTCTTTATATTCAGTCTAAACTTCCCCTGTTTAAGTTTTAACCCATTACCCCTTGTCCTATCACTACAGTCCCTGATGAAGAGTCCATCCCCAGCATCCTTGTAGGCCCCCTTCAGATACTGGAAGGCTGCTATGAGGTCTCCACGCAGCCTTCTCTTCTCCAGGCTGAACAGCCCCAACTTTCTCAGCCTCTCTTCATATGGGAGGTGCTCCAGTCCCCTGATCATCCTCGTGGCCCTCCTCTGGACTTGTTCCATCAGTTCCATGTCCTTTTTATGTTGAGGACACCAGAACTGCACACAATACTCCAAGTGAGGTCTCACGAGAGCAGAGTAGAGGGGCAGGATCACCTCCTTCAACCTGCTGGTCACGCTTCTTTTGATGCAGCCCAGGATACAGTTGGCTTTCTGGGCTGCGAGCACACACTGCAGCCAGCTCATGTTCATTTTCTCATCGACCAACACCCGCAAGTCCTTCTCTGCAGGGCTGCTCTGAATCTCTTCTCTGCCCAACCTGTAGCTGTGCCTGGGATTGCTCCAACCCAGCTGTAGGACCTTGCACTTGGCATGGTTAAACTTCATCAGGTTGGCATCAGCCCACCTCACAAGCGTGTCGAGGTCCCTCTGGATGGCATCCCTTCCCTCCAGCGTATCAACCGAACCACACAGCTTGGTGTCATTGGCAAACTTGCTGAGGGCACACTCAATCCCAACTCTTTGCATTCGGCCATCCAGCCAGTTCTTTATCCACCAAGCTCTCACAGCAGGGCTAGCTTCAAACAGGACCCGTATGCGTCAGTTTGCTCTTGTCTCTGTCCTGGCCTTGGAGCTCATGGGTTTCAAGGCCTGAGTTGAAGTCAAATGCAGATGATGGTAGTAATAGAAACAGAAGGTGGCTTAAACCAGGCTGAACATACCATGTGGATGCACATGGTGCCTTAATTAAAAGGTCTGAGAATACTTCCACCATATACACATAGTTGTTCCTCCACCCTCCTGTTCTCTCTGCATCTTTGGCCAGATGCAGTTCGCTATCCGCTGGAAAGCCAAGCAGTCTCCTCATCTGTGTGCAAGAATAAAAGGAAAAAAAGCCAAAAGTCACTTTCACAATGAAGATACTGTGTCACAGACTTCCTTATTACTCGTGCTGCTCATGAGGGAGCTGGGGGTGGGGAGGACATCAAAACCCTTGGTATGGGAAGCATTTGAGTTGACATTCAAGTACAAATAGCTTTGTTCTATTAGACTTTATGCCACCAGAAGTGATTACATCAGTCTGAATTTGAATACACTCTGACCTGGATTTTCAGGAGCTCATAGAGAAGATGGTTGTCTCAATCCAGCTTCACAGATGTATTGATTCATGTAGGGTTTGCTGTTCTGTTTGTTGAAAAATCAAAATAAAATTAATCAATGTATAGAGACAGGGGATTGTTGGATTTTGGGTAAGGACACAAATGATTGGGTCAGGGAATGGGAGCAGTAGGATTTTTTTTTCCCCAGAAAAATCTGGGAATTTCTATCTTGTATCACTGTTGGGGTATCAGCAGGAATGTTGTAAGCAGATTGATCTGAGAAAGTCAGTTAATTTCCTGATCCTGCTGCTATGTTTGCTGTTAATCTGTCAACTAATACTTGGACAATGAGTCATCTCATTACCAGCAATATGTCGTTTTCCCTTGTCAGCGTTTCTAAGCTAGCCTGGAAAATAGAGTATACTGGAAACCTTACAGGAATCTTCTGCTACTTCTTTTGGGAAGTTACCTTGCAGATCTGGGCCTTGTGCTAGTTACCATCAAAGATCTGCTGTTGTCTTACAGTGATTTATGTAATAATATATTAGTAAGGAGCCACAAAGAGCCATATTTTTTCATAACATGAAGATTGCATACTATCAAAAGTTTTCTCCAAGAAGTATTAAGTCAGTTTTATGGTGGCAAGGAACTCTAACAATTTTGGCAGGGAGGACAAGCGAGATGAGGGTGCTGATCTATTTTCCTTGATAATTGTTAGTATCATCTTTAAAGTTTTTAGTATACAAGAGGAATGTTTCTAATTAAACTGAGTTGATTTGGAACTCATCTCTAATGTCCAAGTGAGAAAATGCTTCTGTGATCACTCAAAAGTTACTCACTGTTGCAATCTACTTTTGTTTTCCTTCTTGTGAGTGTCCATGTCATAACAAGTTACCTTAGGCAATTTAGCAGTGATTGTTACCAACCGTTACAAGCCTCCTCCTGAGTCTCACTGGTCATTCAGCAGTTCACCCTAAGCTGTCTTCCTCTTCCATAAATCACCTCCTTCAGACCTGCTATACCAACCTTCTTTCCTTTTGCACCATGCTTAGTTCCACTCCTTGTTCATGATTTCCTTTGGCTCCACATTCCCCTTGGCACAGCTGGTTTCTCAATCAAAATAATCCATCAAGATTTTGTCTCCCTCCTCCCTAAGGAAAATGGTAGCATCTAAAGCTACTAAATCTTGCTCCACAGAACTTTGCTTTTAAAAAACTCATTTTTATTTTCTGATGGTTTTGTTTATGAAGGAAATAAAAGACAATGATACCAGGACACACTGTCTTCCTTCAGTCTCACTTTCACAATGTCTCTAAAAGTTGCAGAGCATCATTAGGAATTTCAGCTGCGATTCTGACCACACTTTTTTGCAGGAAAAGAGTGTCCCAGGCTGCTGAACTCTATGTGACTTCTAAGCTCTTTGAAATACAGGCCACCCTCCCCTTCAGCCCATTTCTAATAGGCTGAGGCTCTGAGAGTTTCTTTGCTCAGTCTCACCCTCATTCTTCCGATACACAGAGATTACACTGGCATTCAGAAAAGAACAGATTTCAACAAAAGAGCTTTGTAGACCAAACTCACGCAAGATTTAGTGATCTGTTCAGTAAAGAGCTAATGATTAGTTTCAATTCTGAATTATATGTGATATTCTCTATGTGACCTAGCACCTATGGTTATGCCTCCTATCAAGTTAGAAGACATGTAATCAGAACAGATTAAGCAAGCAGGAATGAAATTGCCTTTTATGTGGCAAAATAATTTGCAGTTATAAGAAAACCACAGCAATTAGGGTAAAAAAAATACCAAACTCAGAGTGTATGTAAAATAAACGCACAGGGATGATTCAGCTGCAAAATGCAGAATGATCAACTGCCTTTAAGAGTGGTGGGATGAAGGCTTTTGCTGTCACCATTAGAAAACAGAAGCAGCATTTACAGGCTTTGCTTCTAGATAATCACCAAATCCCCCAAAAAGTCTCAAGTAAAATGAGAGCCCAGTGGTAGAAATTTTCAACATCTGTGTACATTTAATGTACAAACTGTGCACAGCACCTTCAAAATAGACCACATTTTTCATTCCCTTTTGACTTCAAATCATCCATCCAAATAAATTAAAGGATTAAAATACCTAATACACCATAATACACATGGTCAGTAGCCAACTAGGAAGAGCTTTTCATTAACGAAGTTATCAGATTAAAGATACATAATAACATGCAGAAAATAGATGCCTTGTGTGCATTCTTGGTTGCTGTACAATACCAAAAAGATAAGCCCAAATAAAGCAATGTAAAGAAAGAAAGGAAAAAGCACTGGCTTTTGATGTCAGTGTTGAAATATGAGACCATATCCTCCCGAGAGGATGTCATAGATCGAATTTGCACATAGCAGCTAAGAGATTTTTTTTTTCATAATAAGACTAAACCTTATTTGCAGAAAAGATGCATATTTGGATTATTAAAATCAACTAGGAAATTGATTATTTTTGTTGGAGCTAAAAATCCATCTTTTAAAGTAACACATTGTTATGATTCACTTCCATACCTCAAAATTAAATGTGTTTAGTTTTGTTTCCAAGTCAAGCTAATAATTTTGGATTTATAGAAAACTTTAAAATATCAAGAAATTGATAATGTGACTTTCCTTCTAAAAATCGGAAGAAAAACACCCCATTTGGTTTGATTCCAAATGACCGTTTTTCCAAATGAAGCAGTTAAAGTCACAGAAAGCTCCAGTTTTTCTCTGATGCGTGCAGCTGTTTCTAGACACCTCTGGACATCTGTGTACCCCTTCCTGTGTGGCCCTGGAAGAGGGAGACCAAGGCTTTGCCCCTGCAGGGGCACGTGGGGACACCAGAGCACTGTGCTCTGTCCTAGCCTTGAACCTGTCTCACTTGCAAGCTCCTCTTGTGCTTTCAAGCTGTCTCCTGCAAAGCCATCGTGAGTTATAGCTACATTATGCTGTGAGTTCTGGGAGGGCTCAGGAGCTTCTGGTTAAAAACAGCAGATGTTAAGTAAAGAATAAGAGTTTGAGGGTAGAGGAGTAAGAGTCTGTGGAACTGGTCATGAGGGGCAATGTGGAGATGGTACAGGAAAACTGTATGGCATGGAATTAGGTGAAATGAAGATACGAAGGAAAAAACAAACCTTTTTAGCTAATACTTTTAAAATGAAGTGCCAGAGCACTTCTGACTGTTGATCTCTCAATTTTCATTCCCCTAAAAAGAGGTCCAGCAGTAAAGTTGACCAAGATCCAGAAAGTATTTGGAGGCAAAACTAGCACTGAAGAGTAATATGGCATCCCAAAAAAGAAGAGGGGGGGCAGGGGCAAAAACACCCAGAGAAAGAGGGGATGAAAGAGAACTGTAAGTAGAAAAATATCAGTATTCAACAGGGAAATTCTCCCTGCTGCAGAGATAGTTAAAATTAGCCAATATTTTGACCAATTTCCACATATTTTGTCCTACCACCTTCACAATACTGCTTGAGGTCTAACCCAGGATTTCAAGTGGACAGGAAACTCCCCCTTTACCACAAGAAAAATTCCACTCACTCTGTCCTAAAGGAGTGTTATTCCCCTTTTGCATTACAAAGTTGAGAAACCCCAAAAAAACATTTCATATCCTTATACTTTTGAGTAAGCTTTTTTCCCACCCTTACAGAATCAGATACTAATTTCGGCTCAAAGCATTGCTGAAGTCTGCATTAGCACTTCCTATTTATTTGGGAGGGAGGTTTAATTCCCATCTTGATATGCTGCAAGCTAAAACCGAGCTTTTACCTGGGCGAAAGGATTAAGGCCCACTCAGAGTTTGGGGTTTTTTTTATCATTCTTTCTATTCCAGGTTCAAAACAGCTTACATCAGCGGGGATGACACAACTCAGATCAATGCAGTACCTGCAGGTGAGGGTGAATGCGTTCAGCATATTGCTCAAAGTCACTGCGGCTTGTTTTAAATGATCTCCAAAAGAGGAAGCACTTCTGGAACCAGTAACACAATGTTTTAGCCAGCTGTCACTTGCTCAAGCTGACAGCAAAATGCTAAAGAGAAACTAAATTAAGGAAAAGAAAAAAACAAAAGCTGGAGTGTTTTGATTTAGTAGAGTTTGAAGCTACCTTTTTCAGGGAATGCCAGGTAAACTATCACTGATCTCTACAGTCATCTTGTTCCTTGGTGTGGTTTCAGAAGTTGAGCATCCCTCAGCATGCTGTTTCTCCTCTTCTCATTATTATTTTTTTTCCTTTCTTATTCTTCTCTTTTTTCCCTTTTATTCTACTTTTTTTCCTCTCCCATTTTCTTTTATCAACCCCATATTTGTTATTAAGCCTCCAAGCTTCTTTTAGGCAGAATATTCTTACTGTGAATACATCAGACTTTCTGAAGACCAACAGAAAATATGTGAAATAGTTCAAGGGTACTATATCTATAATATATTACACTATTTAAGTTAGCTAATTCAAATAGGTTAGCATGCAGTAAGAGCCAAAATAAGAAACACAGCAGTACGGTTTTATCAACTGCCCGTCCTGTTGTGGCAATAAAAGCTAAATATAAGAAGATATCCCATCATAAAATACTCCTGGTACTATAACAAAGACTTCCAGGAATAAGTACAAATAGGTGTTTAGCGTGCACAGAACGTCATATGAATTCCTCCTAGAACTCACTCTGTGCTTCCCACCATGTTTTTCCATGTAGTCAGTCTGCCACCATTCCCTCCCCTACAGCACCTCTTGCAAAGACTGCTCTCCCTTTTGGCAAGTAGGGGTCACAGCTCTGGAGTTCACATTCTTGTGAATAACTGTGACAGTGCTGAGTTCACTGTCAGGTCTATTCTGCAGAGCTGACAAACTGATCACAAATAGACCTAATCCAGACAGAACTGTTCTGTTTGGATCACAAGTTGGTTCCCTATTTTGTCACATTTATATTCACCCTTTTTTTTTCCATGGAAAAGAAAGAGGGTCATACTTCAGATCAAAGAAACAGTTTGCAAGCTGTGAATCCTTGTTTCCTGTGAATTATTGTCTTTATGAGTAACACACTACAACCACAAAAACCACAGAACTTCTGCCAGGTCCTCCCTGACGCAGCAGTATCTCCAGCTACCTCCAGGTTTTCTGTACTGTCTCACAAAACCCTCAGTCCTCTTCCATGTTTCCAAAGGTTACCTCCCCTCCCCCACACACTGCAACATCACATTTGTGTCTCGTTTAGCTTTCAGATGAAAAATGGACAGCACAGGCTTCAATCAGTGCAGAGCTGCGCATTTGTGCTGGGGCCAGCAGACAGCTTTCACATGCTGCAAGCCAGGGTCGGTCCCACCCTGCCCCTTTGTAAATGCATAAATAAAATGGTGTAAACATCTTTCGCCTCTGCCCAGCCAGTGGTTGATTTTCATTACATGTGAGAACATGTAATATCTAGGGACCCCTCCTGCTCTGTCTGATTCTGCTGAGTTGTGTAACAAGTCCACAGATTACTGGAAAAGCCTGATGGATGCTATGGTTGCATAACTGCCACTTCCGTCTGAAACAGAGCAAAAAATGATACTACCACCACCACCCAAGTTTCAGCTGTCTTAGAATCATAGACTGATAGATCAGTTAGGGTTGGAAAGGACTTTAAGATCATCTACTTCCAACCCCCCTGTCAGGGGCAGGGACACCTTCCACTAGACCAGGTTGCTCAAAGCCCGGTCCAAACTGGCCTTGAACACTTCCATGAACAAGACACCCAGAACTTCTCTGAACAACCTGTTCCAGTGCCTCACTACCTTCACAGTGAAGAATTTCTTCCTAAAGTCTAACCTACATCTAGCCTCTGTTAGTTTAAAGCCATTCCTTCTTGTCCTGTTACTGAGGTATTTAATGCTGTCTTTGCCTCAGTCTTTAATAGTCACACCAGCCATCCTCAAATTACACAGTCCCTTGAGATGGAAGGCAGAGATGAGGAGCTGATTGAAGTCCCTTTAATTCAGGAAGAATTGGTTAGAGACCTCCTGCTCCACTTAGACATACACAAGTCTGTGGGGCCAGATGGATTATACCCAAGTGTTGAAGAAGCTGGCAGAAGAGCTTGCTAAGCCACTCTCCATCATCTATCAGCAGTCCTATCTAGTGGGCAGGTCCCAGAGGATTGGAGATCAGAAAGGGGAGATAGGGAGACCCAGAAACTACAGGTATGTCAGCCTGACCTCAGTGCCAGGAAAGGTCGTGGAGCTGATGATCCTAAGTGAGATCATAAGGCACGTGTGGGAAAACTAACAGATTAGGCACAGTCACCATGGGTTCATGGAGAGCAGGTCCTGCTTGACCAACCTGATCTCCTTCTACTGCAATCACCTTCTGGTTGATGAGGAAAAGGCTGCAGACATTGTCAATTTGGACTTAAATAAAGCATTTGACTGTCTCCCAAAGCGTTCTCCTGGATAAATTGGCTGCTCATGGCCTGGATAGGTGTACTCTTCACTGGGTTGGAAACTGGCTGGATGGCCAAGCCCAAAGAGTGGTGGTAAACAGCATCACATCTAGATGGCAACTGGTCACCAGTGGCGTCCTTCAGGGCTTGGTGTTAGGGCCAGTGTTGTTTAATATCTTTGTTAATGATCTGGACGAGGAGATCAAGTGCACCTTCAGTAAATGTGCAGATGACACCAAGCTGGCTGGGAGTGTTGATCTGCTGAAGGATAGAGAGGCTCTGCAGAGGGATCTGGACAGGCTGGATCAGTGAGCTCTGGCCAATGAAGGAGGTTCAACAAGGCAAAGTGTCAGGTCCTACATTTGGACCACAACAACCCCATGCAACTCTACAGGCTTGGGGAAAAGTGGCTGGAAAGCTGCTGCCTGGAAAAGGACCTGGGGTGCTGACTGATGCCGCTGAACATGGGCCAGCTTGTGCCTAGGCAGCCAAGAAGGCCAACAGCATCCTGGCCTGTATCAGCCAGCAGGGCCAGAGAAGTGATCATCGCACTGTACACAGCACTGGTGCGGCTGCACCTCAAATCCTGTGTTCGGTTCTGGGTGCCCCACTACAAGACATTGAGGTGCTGGAGCAGGCCCAAAGAAGGGCAACAAAGCTGGTGAAGTGTCTGGAGAATGAGTCTTATGAGGAATGGCTGAGGTAACTGGGTTTGTTTGGCCTGTAGAAGAGAAGTCTCAGGGAGGACCTTATCACACTCTACAATTACCTTTCAGGTAGTTGTAGACCTGGGGATTGGTCTCTTCTCCCAAGCAACAAGCAATAGGACAAGAGGCAATGGTCTCAAGTTGCACCAGGAGAGGTTTAGATTGGGTAGTAGGAAAATTTCTTCACAGAGAGGATGACCAGGCATTGGAACAGGCTACCCAGGGAAGTGGTGGAATCACTGTCCCTGGAAGTGTCCAAAAGCCACGTGGATGAGGCCCTCAGATATGGTTTAGTAGTGATCTTGGCAGTCTTGGGGTAATGGGTGGGCTTTATGGTCTTAAAGGTCTTTTTCACCCTAGTTGATTCTATGATCCTGGAATTCCCACCCAAGCAGAATTAAAATGAAGTTCTTCACTGAAAGACACTGGCAAAAGTTAGACTAAACACCAGTTACCTTTGTGTAACTTGAGTCCAAACCTTGCTTTGGATCCTATGTTGGTTTTAACATGCTACTGTCAGGACTTTTTTACACCAAAAGGCAGAAGTACTGCAAGTACACAGCTGTAATGGCATAATTATTAGAGAACCCTTACAACACTGGATTTTACACCTTTACACATGTACTGTAACAAGCAAAACAAGCTTCTAAATCCCTCTCCTTGCCACAACCAGCTAGAAGCTTAGAGGACACTACATCTACATTAAATAATTAAAATTTGTAACAACAGCACTAGGAAAGAGATAAAGCCCCATTACTTGTTTTGTTTGGATATTTGTGCTTTGTAGATAACACACACCTTTCAGCTTTTCGGGTATCTGAAAAGACCAGTTACTGCCAAGTCAAATTTAGATGCCTGTATTAAGAATGTTTTGATTAAATTCTTCTAACAAAGAAGCTTTACCAGAATACATGTTATAGATTTCTTAACTTTTCATTCACAACTTCACTGTAGCCACAAGGAAGGTGTAGGTACCAAGAAAGCTGTTTGGCATAGAAGGGTGAAGCAAATACTATAGAACTTTTCTGCTACAATGCCTGGGAGGTGAAGAGTGAATATTTACTCCCAACTGCTATTGTATTTTTTTGAGATAAAAAGCTCATACAGTTTTAAGTTGAGTTCTTATTTATTACTCCTGAAATTAATGGGAAAAATACATCAGGTCACAGCAGATGAAGAACATGTATATTGGTATATTTTATTCTTCAGTTTGCTTTATTCTTCAGCTGTAATGACTAGAAATATAATTCATCCTCAGGGAATGCTTAGGTCTCAGAAGAAGTTTTGGCAGCAAGCAGCAGATGCTAGAAGTATTTGTAAATGCAGAAGGTCCATACTATACCTTTAGCCTCCTGGGAGATAGCTTTTTCCTCTGTGTTTGCAGAGTTCCTGGCACTTAGAGTTTGTAGGGTTTCAAAACCATATTAGACATAATAGTATTTGAAACAGTGAGGATCCATCAGTACAGCTAACTTCTAGAAATGATACTGGTGCTAGCACATAAGCACTGATTTATCTCACTACTCTCTGATTAAGAGAGTTGAGAAAAGAGCAGGGAAGCAGTAAGCTGAAGTTCAATATACAAAGGAAGTAGAACACAGAATCAGCTTGTTATGCTGATATGGCTGAGTGCGTGTGCCTTTCCACATGCAATATGCTCTGCTTTTTTGTTATCTGTCCTGAGCTTTCAGAGTAAAACATGCTTTTCTGCTAGCTGTGCCAAGTGTGGATGCAAGGGAAATTCCTTCTATTAAAAAATGGTTCAATTACTCAGAATACAAATCTAATCACAAAAAGAGGGAGAAAAAAAAATACATATAAAACCCCCATATACTGTATTGGCTAACTACGGAATTAATTTCCAGGAAGAAAGGGAAGCAGAACAGCAAATTTAGGGCCTAGGTTTAAGAGTGGTGGGACGGGGGTTTTGGTTATGAACGCAGCATCAGGATTTGTTAGAAAGCAGATAAAAGAGAAAACTATCAGTCATGGTACTTACAAAAGAGGGTTGCTACATAGACTAGTTGTCCACCAGCCAGTTCCAAGCTAGTGATTTTGCTTCAGCTTTCTGGCTTAGGAAACTTGTATGCTATGCAATACAAAATGGAGATGTCATAAACTGGAAAAGCAATTCCCCACAGGCAAGTTGCAAGAAGCATCAGACAGTGCTAAATCCAAGATGAGCCATGGCTGTGGGAACAGAGGAAAGATACTAGATGGAAACAATTAACCCCACAGAACGAGTAATTAAATATTCTTTCGCTTTCCTCATCACATGAGTAGCAAAGATATTAAACCATTACTCACTTTCTTGAGACTCCAAATTTGGGTTGGGCCTATCATATTGGAATTGTCACTGGCAAAAAACTCTGATGCCCTGGAACACTGCATCCTGCAGCTCTACTCCAGCATGGCCCTGCTGACCCCACAGGCATAGCCTCACCACATACAAGTCCTTTCCCTTCATACATCATCAGTCTACTCAGCTTCCACGTCAGAATCTGGCACTTGCTTTACATCCAGGGAAGAAACCACTCATGGGAGTATTTGAGCCACCACCCTCAAGCACACTTACTATGCAGCAGAAACGTCCAGTGTGAGTTAAGGTCACTTCATTGAGCACATTAACCCAAACCAAAGCCTCCCCAGTCTAGGATTCAGGAGGAGAAAGCCTTCTCTCCTGTTCCTTTGAGCTGGGATGAGCCAGTGTCAAGTGAGCTCTAGAGAGACAGGTTACAGGAAACTCCCCCAGAGGAAGAAAGACCTAGAAAGAAAACACCTGAAGTGCAAGCCAACCCACATGGACCTGAGTAGGAGAGGAAAAAGGACAGAGGTAAGCACTTGCCTTCTCAGACAGAGTTTTCCAGGACAGGTTGTAAGGGATAAGCCTCCATCTGCAGCAAGACATGTATATGAAATGTATTAGTTCTCACCCAATGCAGGCACAAGGGAGTGATCATCTGACTGCTTAAGTGAAAAAACACTGCAAACCTGGCAAAGCAGCTGGCAGTACTCAGACAGTTTTCTTAGGGGAGGAGGGGAGGCTGTCAGCAGCTGCTCAAGGGAAGTGTTTTGGGCTTACCAAGAAGAGAGCATAACAGTGGAGAAGACCACCAGATAAGAGGGCAGGCAGCTGGTAGGCATTTGCTCTTTCTATAAGCTCAGCTGACTGGGCCACCTCTGAGCTTGCAGGTTTTATAAGCTGCAGGCATCAGAGGAGCATGCTCACACAGTATTAAATTGTTCCAGCTCTTAGCATCCATGTACTTCCTATATTCATTTTTCTGAATGGCTTGATGTATTCTGTTGTGTCAGCTATTTAGACTAGCTCCAGAAGTTTTGTAAATACATCACTTAAAGGCTTTCTAATTACTCAAGCATGTTGTTTTCTGGGGGTGTAATCTTCCACAGATTCTGTGAGTGTCAAAGAGGTGTGTAAGCACAATTTTTAGCATTGCTTTTTCATATCCATTTGTTAAAGAGCGTACATCTTTCTTGCCTTAAAATCAGATTATCTATACTCCAACCTAGATTTTGGGCTAGTTAATCCCCCAAATTGTTCACTGATTAGTCCTGAGGACAAATAAAAGTACTTGCCATCTAAAGTCTTTCTGGAAGTGTAGGTAACATAGGCTTCCACATCCCTCAAAATCCCATGTCTGTAGTACTTTCATAGAGTGAAACCTAAGAAGTCATGTTTCTGCCTGTCTGGCCTACTAACCATCCAGCTTGGTTTGTTAGCTTTGTGGTTTCCCACAAACAAAACCTGTTATCTCAAAACTGGACACAGAAAAGGCACTCCAGTCTATGTGCCTGTAGATTTTTTTTTAACTTAATCTTATACCTGATGACGCAAAAGTAAGTTTGCATTTATGCTTTATGACCAAAGGCAAGTTCCCTCTTGCAGGTCACTGCGTTTTGCTGCTGTGGGAATTTCCAGAAAGAACTAGATAACAGAAAGTAAAAGCTGTGTGTGGATGTGCAGTCTGTACCGGTCCAGCAGTAAGAATCTGAGGGCTGAAAGCATCTGTGTTATGGTGGGAAGCATGTATCAGAGCAGCAACCCACCTGATGGGTACCTGACAGGTAGTGCACTTCACTGGGGGACAGTGATGGAAGTGCCTCCAGACACATTGCTTTCCTTTTTGTTTCTCCTTTCTCTCCTCCCGCTGTCCACACCTACATCCTACATGATCATAGCAATCATTACAGTTTGGGGAAGAAGGTGATTAGTAAGCTTTTCAAATCTTGTTTTTTAAAAGAAAGATTAAAAAAACCTCATAATTTTCTGCAATTAAAGGACCCCCCTGCATTAGTTTGGTTTCCTTTAAAGTCTGGAATTCTTGTGTTGGTTGGTTTTGGGGTGTGGGCTTTTTTTCTGTGTCCTAAGCAACTTCAAATTTCCATAAATTAGAAACACATTTAAGTTTCAGAAAACAATTATTTGGCAGTTGTTTTTATGAGAAAAACATACTGCAAACACAACTCCAAACTGTGCCACAAAGACCTTTCAGGTTGGATTGTACAGAGCAATGCAGGACTAGCCTGAATATTTGAGCAACCTGGTACATCAGCCAAACCCAGCACACAAGCCAGAGTCTTAGATGCATGTGAATTACATGTAAATGTGACAGCAGGATCACCCTGAGTGCGCTCCCAGCCCAGAAAGCCAACTGTATCCTGAGCTGCATCAAAAGGAGCATGACCAACAGGTCGAAGGAGGTGATCCTGCCCCTCTACTCTGCTCTCGTGAGACCTCAATTGAAGTATTGTGTGCAGTTCTGGTGTCCTCAACATAAAAAGGACGTGGAACTGTTGGAACAAGTGCAGAGGAGGGCCACGAGGATGATCAGGGGACTGGAGCACCTCCCGTATGAAGAGAGGCTGAGAAAGTTGGGGCTGTTCAGCCTGGAGAAGAGAAGGCTGCGTGGAGACCTCATAGCAGCCTTCCAGTATCTGAAGGGGGCCTACAAGGATGCTGGGGATGGACTCTTCATCAGGGACTGTAGTGATAGGACAAAAGGTAACAGGTTAAAACTTGAACAGGGGAAGTTTAGATTGGATATAAGGAAGAAATTCTTTACTGTGAGGGTGGTGAGGCACTGGAATGGGTTGCCCAGGGAAGCTGTGAATGCTCCATCCCTGGCGGTGTTCAAGGCCAGGTTGGACAGAGCCTTGGGTGTCATGGTTTAGTGTGGGGTGTCCCTGCCCATGGCAGGGTGGTTGGAACTAGATGATCTTAAGGTCCTTTCCAACCCTCACTATTCTATGATTCTATGATTCTAAGATTATTCTCTTAAACAAGGTTAATCTGGGAATAGAACCATGGGGGTCTTGTATTTTGAGAAAGTCCAAGGTGACTTGTTTTTTTTTCAGATGCAGAACTACAACTACTTCTAAAGGGCTGCATGGGGGTAGGCAGATAATGGTGGAAGCTTAATACTTGTGCATGAAAGCAAGAATAAGTAATACTGCTGAAATGACTGCTGAGTCCACTAAGATAAAGCCACATCAAAGAGTTATTCACTCCTTCCAGTGGAGTGACATTGGATGACTATTTAGTGTTCTGTCATTAGAAATTGCTTCAAGACTAAATCAGAGATAGCGTAGTCTGACACCCCCAAAGAGATACTAGCTCTCCATTTAATCCAGACAAAACACTAGACTGAGTCACTAAATCCATTAATAACATAGATTATTTTTCAAATCATAAAAAATCATAGCTGTAGACTATAACGGTGTTGTTTTTCCTCTGTAAAGTGCCTGCATTTGATCAACATGAATAAGAACAAATCCTTTTACAGAAGTGAATATTGACTCAGCATGGCTCTAAATTTTGTACATTCTCTCCAAAGCACCTGAGAAGCACACTTCTCAGCAGCTCTGAGAACACACCCACTAAGCAAAAACATGTCTTTTTGCAGTGTTTTATGCTGTCACCTCAAAATTGCCAAACTGGATATCATTTGAAACAGCCTAAATTTCGAGACAGGCATATTGCTAAATCGCCAGTGAGAATTTGGAAACGCATGCAATTTGTAAGATCAAAGAGTTCAATCTTTAACCATGTGCCTAAGACCCAAGACAGAGTTACAAACAGAAATGCACAAAATCTGACTTCTTTGACCTTTATTAAATTAGGATTTTTGAAGATATAAGGTGGACAATAGCAGCATCAAATATCTCATTTTATAGCTTAGAATCATAGAATGGTTAAGGTTGGAAAGGACCTTATCAAGTTCCAAACCCCCCTGCCATGGGCAGGGACATCTCACACTAGACCATATCACCCAAGGCTTTGTCCAACCTGGCCTTGAACACTGTCAGGGATGGGGCATTTACCACTTCTTTGGCAAATGTCCTGTTCCAGCACCTCACCACCCTCACAATAAAGAACTTTTTCCTTATATCTAACCTGAACTTCCACTGAAACATCCTCAGTTCACTCTCAAATTACAACAGATTAGTTGTTGGCAGATTAGATAAGAAGTCTGTGTGGCACATCATGTCACACTGTAATGAGGAAGGAAGCTAGGAGAATTTTGGAACAGAAGAGAGAAAGTTGGTTTTGGTTTGCTTGCAAAAGAGTGTCATGATGTTCCATTTGTCTGGTAAAGGCTTGTGGTAAAGACTCTGCGGAAATGCAAATATAGGAAGTAACATCTGTATAATCCTGTTTTAAAATCTCAGCACCATCAATACACATAATTCACTGTGCTCTCATGCTCAGTGGTACAGTTTATGCTGAACTTTTAATGAAAACAGGAAAAAACCCAACTCTTATTTGCTTATCTTCAGTATATGCTTTTGTCTATATTTTGCTTTTCACTGAATTGCAAAGGCCTAAAGTTACATGTTTGTCTGGGTCTTCTGTCCATAAGCTTTTCTCATACATACACCTGAAGTTCTATTATAGTACACTATTTCAGAAAGTGCTTCAAAGTACACACAATATGCTAATGGTTTCAATCACTCACAGTTTAGAGCCTAAATTCTCTTCAAAGCATTGGAGAAATAGGGACAGGCTATGCTAGGATTATGTCGTGATGCCAAAGTACAGTTCCATTTCTAGCATGGAATTGAAATAAGCCATTTGAGACATTTACTTGTCAAATTTTCCTTTGACAACTTTTTCACCTTTTTTTTTAAGTATTCCAACCTCATGCCATAACGAGCCTTTAAACTGAGATTCCAGATCTGATTGGCAAGATGTTCAGTAAGGATATAAACTTGGGGAAATTCCATATTTAGGGAAACGTATTCTTGGTATGTGTCCAAAGTCATACAAATGTTGAGGATGTAAGGGAGACAGGAGTAGGCAGAATCATCAAGAAAGTGCATTGCCTCCTTTTGTTGTTGTTTTGATCATCCTCACCACTGTTATGCTATTCTCTCAGTGCCAAATGAGACGGTCTCACTTGACTTGACAAGTGGAATCATATTTTTGCCTGCAGCTGACTAGGACTCTTTCTCCAGTAGTAAAGTATTTGTTATATCAACTCTTCAGTTTCATGCAAAAAAGCAGAATAATCCCCATGGGTTTAGCTACAACCTTTCTTGCAGGATTTGCTCATAGGCTTCCTATAGCAACATATCCAAGTACCAGTTAGCCTTAATCTTGCTTACTTAGAGAGCCGATAGTACATGAAACAGACAGTTATAGGGTATAGTTGCAATATATGGTTATAGCATAACATGTAACTCGTTGAAACCACAGAGCACCCCTGTCAGATGCTCAGTATTTGCCAAGCTGAATTAAGTGGCATTTCTAGAACTGAAAGGGTAACTTTGGGATACCTCAAAATGGCTAAACAGCACAAATAAACCAGAGACTGTATTTTGCCTCCTGCATTTGGCAGAAAAGAATACTTTCTTCTTTTTGTTACACACCCCAGAATATTTAGGATTATAATAATCAGAAAGATCAGGAACTCTTTCAGCTGTATACATGTACGGCAAAAATTCCAGTTTTGTATTCTTCTAAGCCTCAGATTTTGCTCTCAGGATGTGTCATGCTCTTACCAGCAAAAAAAAAGGGTTGCTCTTCTATGGTATCCAGAGAGCAGAGGAATAGGAGTTAACTATTAAGATAGCAGCATTTTGTACAGTTTATGAAGATGTTTATGAAAATTATTTCCTGTTATGAAAAAGACGTAGTGTCCAAAATTGCTGTTCCCTTTATAAGTTCCCTTTGTAAGCACATTGTTGGAAATACTAAGGGTTTCTCTTGTCTCCTGGACAAATAGCCTCTGTAAGGTCACACAACCCCTAGACACAGCAAAATGACAAAGACATTTCTGGATGATGATGCATAAGTGTTCCTTACACACTCTTTACATTATTTGCACTTTCTCTTTTCCCATCACTGTCCTGAGAAGTTTATTAATAATTATAGATAGGTGATTATAAACATTAAAATGCCATATGGTGGACATGAGAAGTCCATATGGATCTCTGCTGATTGAGACATGGAAGACCTGCTTATCTCTTCATGCTTATTTTTTACAGTGTGACTTCCGTGAGACTGCATGGTAATGTTCTAACATAACTGTTCATCTAGCAGCAGGTAGCTGTTTTATTCTATGGATTAGGACACAAAAAGTTTTAATTCCACTCCTCTGAAATCCACTTGGAAGAACCATTTATATTGTAGAAACCTGTTTATATTCCTTGCCAGGTTTTTGCATGCAAGTAACAATTTACTGATGTGATTGTGAAGGCCCAATACTCCCTTTTATTAAGGAGCTGCTTAACGTACTGCTCTCACATCATAAATATTGTGAAAATTATTCAAGCTTCTCACAAATGTAATAATAAAATTTCACCATGGTTTTTTCAACTGCATTCTTCAATATTCTGGTTCTACAAAACTGAAAACTATTTAAAAATAACATGATTCTGGGGAAAAAGTAAATGGTTTGCTTTTGAAATAACATGATAGTATTTTAGTAAGAGAAGTCTGAAACTCTGAAATTCAAATAAATGGTACCTATGCACAAAGAATCATACCTGTTACTAATATGAGTAGAGGAATGAACAAAACGAAGCAGAACACAATCTTAAAAGAATTACCATATTTATTTTTTATTAAAAACAGACAGTACACCAAGGTTTAAAATGTAAATATCAAAATTATTGCACAGTTGGCTAACTAGCTTTGTTTGGCAGCAATATCTTACAACATCATTGTTCAATGCTCTGGCAGGTTTATCTGCACAAAATCCATGATGTGCACCTTTTCTGTTTACATCATAAATAATCCTACAACAGTAAGATAATTGTTCTGGCGTATGTATAAAACATCATACAGTAATACAATACATGCTTTATGAAAGCTGGAAAGAAGGAAAGAGAGAGTGTCTCTTAATGCTTCCCTTACACCTTTGACTCAAATTTAAGCAACAGATATTTACCCTCTCATTTGCAGTCATTTAACATTGGCAGTTTCAAGTATACATACAAATACACATATATTAAGAGGATTTGTAATAAATAACTATTGCTTTTATAGGCAGCTTCAAATATACAATCTTCTGTATGTCTTCAAAAAATTAATGTCCCAGTTTAGTCCATCAAAAAATGAGAGTTCGTCCACAGGTAAATATCCTTAATTAGAATGTGACTCTGTGAATGTCCCAAAGAGTTTGTCCCAGTGGGTGAAGTAAGGAGCATAGTTTGATTTGAATTTCAGATGATGGAGATCATGATGTGGTGCTCCTCCATACAAACCAAAAGGCACAAGTCGATGAGTTGACCACGGAAAGTCGTATCCTGAATGGTCCTCCACTGACAACCAAATATTTACAAGAAAGAAAATAATTTCTGTCAAAGGATGGCATCCAAGGAGTACTGGGTTGATAGCAGCAAAAAATCCTAGTGAAAGCAATTCCCATACACTGGAATATTGTGTAGTAAGAGCAAATGTTGATACGTGCTTGTGATGCACCTTGTGGAAGGTCTTGTAGAGCCAAGGCACCTTGTGATGAATCAAATGCCACAGAAAGTACTCAAAATCAAACAGAAGCAGGCAAACTACTACTTCCAGCAGGACCTCAGGCAGCTCTGGAGCTGTGACTGGCAGATTCATTGGTTTCCAATACCAGTGGAGAAAAGTCACCGGAAAGATAAAAACAACATGGTGATACACACTTTGAATAATGCATGGCACCATCATTCCAAGAGTCGGATAGTTCTGTGGCTGGATTTTGTATTTTCTCAAGTTCGGTAGTCTAGTGCTTAAAAAGTCCAGTGCAATATATGGAAGACAGAAAGCCATGTATGCTGTAAAAGAAAACAGCACTGGGAAAAACGGTGACTTGATCAATGGCTTCTTTGCTGTGACAAAGTCCCAAAGAGGCTGAAGGCACAACCTGTTGTGCCCTCTATCCATCGCGTAGCTGAGCAGCAGCACTCTGTCTGGCAGGCTGCAGTTCATGCTGATGGCAGTCTGAGAGGTCTGTGAATCCTGCAAGCCTTTATCTAGCCTGCTCAAGGAAAACTCCGCCCATTAGAAATCCTCCTTAGCAATACGTAGCTTTAAAGAGGAAGTTCCCTTTCCTGTTATACAGAAGAGGTATAATGCATTACAAACTCAAAACAGAATTAGCTGGCTAGGGTAATCACTGGAGCTCTACAAGAGACTTACACAATGGGAAAAATAAGCAGAAATGCAGAATTCTAACACTGGCATTCAGAGAAAGAGGGTAGGAACATTTTCTACTCAGCGCACACACGTGAAAACTGCTGTCTCTTAGTAATTTTAAATTGTGTCATCCTTTGTCTTTTAACTTGATAGGTCAGGAAATAGAACCTATAATTGATTTTTTTTTTTTACACGACTGTTATCAAAGATGTACCTAAATCATCCAGGATGTTTTTGGATGATTGTGCAAACACACATTTTCTTAATGATCCCTTGGGTTATACAACAGGCTAACACAAAACCTTAAGGAGACCTATACTATGCTTCCAGTCCGAACGTGGTAGCTGTGATCTATCCTCATCTGCTTTTGAGGTCCTGTTCTCCTTTATGTTCCTGTATCTACCTGACATGGCAAAATCCACCTGACTTGACTAGATGCAAAATTGAGCCAGTGACTTTGAAAAGAAAACACATCCCCCAGTTGCTGGGAGGAATACAAAGTAAAATCTCTTCATGCTTCCAAACAGATACTTAGTGACAATTATTACTGCATTATTACATGTTCGCTCCACATCTCACCAGCTCGTTGAGCAGTATGATATGGAAAGCATTCTTTACCCACGTATCAAACTAACTTATGCAATTAAAAGTTCCACAGTTTAGACCTAAGTCCTTTAATGGATCTTCCTTTGACTATAGGCAAGCACACAGCAGAAGCTAGCAGGCTTGACTCCCAACATTTCTAATTTGCTAAAAGTATTTTAGGGGTAAACTATGGAAGTTTTGATTTAACCACTAAGACATCACTCTTTTGTGCTTTAAAAAAAGGCAAACAAAGCTTTGAACATTTAGGGAAATGAAGCTTGCCATCAGCTTCCTATGAACTCACCTCTTTTGTAGGTATGGCATTTATTCTAATACTGGAAATGAGCTCAACTTCCTGGATGACTTTATTAGCTTGTTCAGACGATTTTAGTTCTTTGCTATTCAGAAATGAAATCTGATGGGGGGGGGGAACGGGAGACAGAATTTCCTTGCTTCTCAATAATTAAGAATAATTGGTTAGCAGTGACCTTTCCTGAACCGTGCATGGACTTCTCCTAATACTTAAATGTACTTTCAGTTTCCATCGTTTTCTTATAGAGATTCTGCTCTTAAGGAAGTGCAGATTTTGTTCTCTCCTTAGACATGAAGTAATTTACTGAAACAGCAACATTATTTGTGCTATTATATAGGCAATCAGAAGTTCTTTGTTGAAGACAGGTATGGTGCAGCCTTCAAAGACTCTACTCATTGAATACACATTTTAGAAACGGATTCAGGTTCTCTGCTGTCGTGAGACTGTTCTGTTGAACTCAATTAATTCAAAGTGTTGAATGTAGTGAAACTAAAACCCAGTGAGAAACACTCATCTAATAGATGAGGATCTATATACAAGAGCTTCATTTCTGTTTTCTAACTGTATTTTATTCCAACCTCCATTTCACAATAAGGACATGAAAAATGCATCTGTAACTCAATCACTGTCTGGTTCTGAAAATATCCTTGTGAGAGATGCTTTCTGTTGATTTATGTAGTTACAATCAGAAATTAAGTCTCCCAGATGGGACATGAGATTCTCTATTCAGGGGACTGGAGCACCTCCCATATGAAGAGAGGCTGAGAAAGTTGGGGCTGTTCAGCCTGGAGAACAGAAGGCTGCATGGAGACCTCATAGCAGCCTTCCAGTATCTGAAGGGGGCCTACAGGGATGCTGGGGATGGACTCTTCATCAGGGACTGTAGTGACAGGACAAGGGGTAACGGGTTAAAACTTAAACAGGGGAAGTTTAGATTAGATATAAGGAAGAAATTCTTTACTGGGAGGTTGGTGAGGCACTGGAATGGGTTGCCCAGGGAGGTTGTGAATGCTCCATCCCTGGCAGTGTTCAAGGCCAGTCTGGAGAGAGCCTTGGGTGTCATGGTTTAGTGTGGGGTGTCCCTGCCCATGGTAGGGTGGTTGGAACTAGATGATCTTAAGGTCCTTTCCAACCCTCACTATTTTATGATTCTCTATTTTATTAGAATTATGCAGGGACTAAATTTATTCTATAATGTATTCCAAATCTGCCTAAAGGGACATTGACAGAAATTGTTCAGCTGCCTTGAAGACACTCCTCTGACTACCCTAAAAGCCATGTGAAGTCCCAAGATGCTTTAGAACCACTGCTGCCTATAAGCTAAAATCTAAAGAATAGGCATTTTGCCTGCAGATTAGGTCATAGAAAAATATTATTAAATCCCTTAAGGGAAAATAACAGAATTCTGCAGTTTTATTACCAGTATACGATGCAACATGAAGCCCAAGCAAGGCACAGAATGTGTAGAACTTGTGCCGTTCTGCTGGCGCTTCCTGGGACAGCTCAGAAGAATGAATCTTTGTGCATCAGAAGGCAAAACCTCACTCTCCAGCAACATAGTTCATGCTGTTTGGCTTAGCCACTAAAAAGCACTGCTCACATATTTCCACTCCTCTAACTCAGGTTTCTTTGTCAGTGCAAGGTACAACATGAAGACAAAGTGAACACTAATTCTTTTTGTATTTAATTCAGCAATACAACCCTGGCTTTTTTTTTTCACCCTACTTACAATGCTGCCAAACCTCCCCATATGTTACAGGACTCTAAATGGGTCTCAAAAAAATCAAGACTCCTGCTACAGAGTTTAGGTTGAAGGGCACATAGTTTGGAATGAGGCCCCGCAAAGGGTCTGAAATAGATTCCACATGAGCACAAGATGCGAGCACCTACCCCAGGCTCCACTGTTAGGTACAAGCTGCAAGGTAAACATCAAAACACTAAGTCGGTAGGAAAATGAGGAAGAGGCAGCAAGAGGGAAAACTAGGATCAACGTGCTGAAAGTACGTCACAGAAACTAATGTCACAGCAGGAGAGGCAAAACGTCTTTATCCCTCCTCCTCTTCTCCATCTCTGTATGAGGGGACTATTGTCGTACCAAAGATAAAGCAACATCCCAGTGCATGCTGAGCCTTCTACGAGAAAGAGGGTGCTGGGAAAGCGGGTTGGGAACTTGATGAGGACAGTAGCAGGGAAGCAGGACAGTCACCAGAGCACAGTCGGGGAGCAGCAGCCCCTTCTCTCGCATCAAAAGGGATTGCGGCCCTCGCACCCTAACTCACCTCTGTCCGGGAGTCTGAGCAGCAGGGACGCGCCGCACCTCGCCGGACCGGGCTGCCCCGCGGTGCCCCAGGGCTCCGCGCGGTTCGGGACCGGAGCTCCCCTGCGCTCCCCCGCCGCGCCGCGATGCAGCGGGCAACAGCGCCCCCCTGCGCAGGAGCCGCGCACAGCCCGCCCGCTCCCGAGCGGAGGCTGCCGAGTGAATGCGCGCTTGCGGTTAACCGTACAGGGACCAGGGAATACATCCCGGGCTTTGTTACCATTCTCAGGGATAACACCTTTCTACGGCAGGACAACCAGGTAGGCATAGATTTGTCACAGGCGGGGAAGGAAAGAGGGGCTTTTGCATATTTACATCTTTCCAACCTACAGTCCCCTTAGGTTTAGGTACACTGAGATTCAAACCTAGAATCTCAATCCACAGTATGGACACGAGTCTCTATTCCTCGAATCCCAGGTAAGCAGCACAAATCCTGAGCCCTTGGGTATGCTGAGTACTTGAGGATGAAGAACACACACATTCCTCCTCAGTTTTGATGAAAACACAAAGTACTTTTCCTAACAGAACAAACACATTTTCTTAAAATATTTTCATACCAACACCCCACCTCCAAGCTTCACTGTAAACCTCCCCAGCCAGCACAGAAAGAAAGCTTAATTATGGGTCTTTTTAATGAATTCCTAACAATGGCTGTGGACAGAAAGCTGCCAGCAAAGTAAATAGTTAATTCTCCAGCTTCACATTATCAGGATCAGCTTTACAAACAATAACCATCAGGAAAAGATTCTAAAAGTCTTTCATTCAGAATTCATAACTCCATAGTGAAAAATTGATTCACATCCTCTACAACTGCACATGTGCATCATTTCTGGAGGAGTCAGAATGCAATACAGACATTTTTCAGGTCAGCATCCTTAGAAAATAAGACTTAGGCAATCATGTTCCAGATCTATCCAGTTGGTACTGTCTATCCAGCCTTGGTAATCTTTTATTTAATTGATGATTTCAATGATTTTGTTCATAGAAAGTTATTTGAAAATAGGCTACTGCAGAAGAGAGGCCATTATTAGCATGCTCATGATGGGCAATGCTGCAGCATGACTTTGTTTTGTAAGACCTCAAAGAAAGGGACAAGACATTGTAAGTGCTTTAACAATAGGAAAACCTTCCACTGAAACCCATGTTTTGTTATATACCAGAAAACCCATCCAGCCATCTCTCATATCTTACAGATTAAAGCTATTTGTAACTTTTCATATTACTCGTTTCCTTTTTTTTTTTTTTTTTTTAATGGCACATTCGCCATAAAGAATAATTTATGGAAAACTGGTTTATTTTATTCCCAAGCTGGCAACAATGTTTCTCTTACAGGGCTCAAGGGAGTAGGAGCTCTTTTGTCATTACTTCCTATTCTGAGGCACTTTGAGGCTGTTTGAGTTGATGTGTAAACTTTCGTCAGTGTTACCACTATCTACAGAATTACTAAATAGTGTAAAAATGCTCTGCATTGAGCTAGTACATCATTCAGTACGTTGCACCAACAAACATACATGCACTCTATCATCCTTAGGCCTTCTGCACTAAATGAATGGTGTGAATATATTTGCAGATGACCACAAAAAAACTGTTTTCCAAGTTCCAAGCTCATGTGGACAAAACATCGTTATGTCTTGCATGCCCAGTTGTGTTGTCCATCTCTAAGTCAAAGCCCAGGATCACACACTCACTTCAGACGCACACAGGCCCGTGAGCCTGGCAATCCATCAGCTGAATGGGGACTACTGTCTTCTGGCTTTTTTGGCATAGTTTGATCACATCACTAAGTGCTGAGACCAAGTCACCAGAAGGGGTCTGATGCCCTCTGTTATGCCAGTGCACTTTTTATTATTCAAAGCTGACATTCAGCCAACATTCAACATCATATATATACACCTGTAACACAAAGATGTCTATAAAACATGCACTAAGCATGTAAGATCTGCTTTGAAAGATGCGCCATCCATTGCTGGTCATTCTTATTACACCAAGATTCTCTCCTTCAAAAAGATGTTTGGGGTGTCTTATTTTGCACATTTCTTTTCACTGACACCTCTCCCAAGTTTGTGTCACACAGTGCTTGTAATTTTAGCAAGCCAGGAAAAGCACAGCAGCTCAACGTTCCCATAGCTACCCCTGCTCCAGCAAAACTCCACAATGGCTTTTGTGAAAAATTTCCACTATTCTGGCTATATTTCCAGGCACACAAGGAGCTCACCTGCATGCAAAGCTGACAACACATAGAATTTAACACACCTGCTTTTTTGACTGCACATCTGCTATATACAGACTGTATAGCCTGAACATATTTATGATTGAAGATGACAAAAGTCAAAAGCTGGGTCAAGCGTACCATAGCAGAGATTAGCTTCCTGCTTAACTATGTGGTTAAATGCTATTTATGAAATTACCAGTCTGTTAAGCAATGCAATTACCCAAAGTTTAAGAAAGTGATACAAGACACTTTCCACCATATCAGTGGTTTGAAAGGTTAGAAAATGACTCTGCATTGTGAGCAGTTATGTACAATTGGTACCTTACTTAAATGTCTCAGAGAAGTCCCCCCAAACAACATGAAAGTCCTTTCAGGATTAGTAAAAGCCTCTTTCAGGACCCAAGTAAAATGCAAGCTTACTTGGCGATTTTATTTTATTGTACTTGTTCTACGGCTGAATAGTTGTGAAAAACAGACAGCTTTCTGGATTCTGTCCCAAAGATTCACATGCATTCATGAAACAAGAAGTGAAACACAATACATCGCTCTGAACTCCAAGCAGCTCTCTTGTTTATTGAAATATTTCAAGCTTAACAAACATGATGCACACAGCTCTTGCTGTATCACATTCCCTCATAACCACTAAGTCAGCCACTTTGGATTCCAACAGAAACTTCCTTTCAGCACAGTAAGGTGAAGCAAATACGGCTGCTACAAATATAAAGCAAACTTGGAGGTCCTGATAGGAATCACAACCGAGATAGCATGAACCACTTTTTCCTTAAAGAAAGCCTGAGGATTCCCTGAGTCTGAATTAGGAATTACAAACAAACAAAAAAACCTAAAAATCAACCAACCTAATTTTTGGCTTATGCATATTTTTTTTCCTTTTTTTTTTTTTTCTTTTTTTTTTTAAAAAAAAAGTTTGTCTCAGTTTAAAATGCACTATTTTCTATGTCATGTTGAAAAGGGCTTTTATCCTATTAGGATTACTGACAGAAATCTGGGTTGAATCCAGGCATGGCACAGAAATCATAGGGACTGAGGCAACTGACTCTGGAGGTTGTTTGCACATCTACATTTGGCATGGAACTTCTGTGTAATTCAGAGGAGCCGAAGTCTTCTGCATAATCAATGAAAAGAGCAAGGCACCTATACCACAGAGAATCACAGCTCCAAAGTCAGATCCCTAAAGCAGATGTGAATCCTTTCCCCCATTAAATGGAGAATTAGTCACCCTCTGAGGTGGAAACTGAAACAAATGGAGACTGCTGTTAATACTGCCAGGCTTCACCAGGATGTTTGTGGTTTCTGAACACAACAGTGGCAAGCACCACATAAGCAGCTAAGAAGTAAACATATCTTCAAAGCAGCAGATAAGTAAAGGGAAAAGTCCATGCAAATTAAGTCACTCAAGCTATAAAATTATGCTTTGGCTCTTCCCTCATCAGTAGTATACTGAGCAGCTTGGTTTTTAGTGGTCAGTGCAAAGAAAACAAAACACAAGTATGTTACATCATTGTTCTTGAAAGCCATAACCTATTGACAAAGCCATCTGAAAGTGGTACTACTTTCAACTACTTCTCTTCTTACTTGCTTTTACAGATTCCTGGAACGATACTTATCCATAGCTGGTATGTGAAACATGAAAGGCATCAACATTAAATCACGAAAAATGCAGCAATTAATCACTACCAAAATAGTAGATTTCAACTGACAGTGATGATCTTCTCTGGTTTCATGACAGTTCTTCTGGGCAATATTGAAAGTCCTCTAATGTAGCTAGGTTGTATGTGATGGCTCAAATAATGAAGACATTAAGTGCTTTTTAAAGGACCAGCACCAAATGGGTCACTGCAGTACAAGGAGTATTTCTGCAAGGTATTCAGAAATGGCAATGTACTGAGAAACAGCAGTGTCTTTTATGGACAGTAAAATATTTATTGCTTTAACTGTCAAGCACCTGAGGTGCTGGATGAACTAACTTGTCTTTCAGACATGTCACTAAGTTTATATGCACATGACATACTCCTTTTGTGCAAAGCCACACTGCTGTTTTTCGAGTACCATGCCAATGTGTGCAAAATCAGCAGGGTACAGTGAGGATTTATGCAGGAGAGAGAAATAACATTGAGAAAAAACAAACCAAATATGAATCTAATTCATTAGTTATTGCTGGCATTTTAAAAATGTATCATAAATAAACAATGTAGCATTACTGCCAGAAAAGCATATGTTCCAAAAAGATGAATTTCTGGTGAGCTATGACTTTGAAATACCACGTTAGTTTAGACATACTTCCTAATCATGTTAATTATTTCATTATACATGCGGTAAGGCGCATCAAGGCCCCAGATGAAGTCCAAATGTTCCCATTCTGGAATGTTTTTGTGGTAAACCAAGTTTGTGATTTGAGTGAGCAGCATAGCAACATCCTTTGGGTCTGCCAGCCAGTCATGTCCACCAGTCCACACAGCAGTTGGTACAGTCATCTCTTTTATTTTGTAGAAAGGGGGAGTAGACTGAGCGAAGGAAAGCAAAACCAAAAGCATTAGACAGAAAAAGTCTCCAGTGTGATACTACATTGCAGTGTAACATACTAGCAAATGCAAGAAGAATGTCTCAAATTCTAATTTTCTCTTCCTCTCTTGGGCAGCTAGACATGGAGTCCAGACTCAACAGAAAACATAATTCCCAAGAGTCCTGCCATATGACAGCACACATAGCAGTAAAGATGTGCTTTGAGGAGCTTACAAGACAGTAGGGTAGCAGAAGTCTCAGAAGTCTCTCACTCAAGTTATTTCTGAACCCTAATCAAATACTAAAAGTGATTGCTACTCTGCAAGTATCATACTGCAATATACTTATCACTAGTTTGACAAGGGGCAAAATATTTTCAGTATTGCACATAGCAATTTGAAGAACACATGGAAATTAAACAGGCTGGAGACAAGCAATGGGGGGGGGGGGTTGTATGTTAAATAGGCAAGTCTCCAGTCTGATTACTGGGTGGCTTTTTAGCATGCAGCATAAACACAGCACCCAGAGAAGTGCCCAAGGAGGTTTTTTTGTGACACTAAAGAATCATATCCATAAAAGATGCCTACCTGATTGTAGTGAGCTGTATTTGCAGCCTTGCTTCCCCAGTCATAAGCTTTGAGTTCCCCAGTCTTCACAGCCTAGAAATAAACAAATATTCACACATAAAAAGAAAAACTGCAACACTTCTATCTCAGGAATAAAAAAAGTGTAGGTAATCTGGAGAATTGGCAGAGAAAACTGACACAAGAAACAGTGAAATGCCAAATATTAACAAGGACAAGTGTCACCGCTTTACCCAGCGCCACAAGAGTGGGAAACACTGACATTCACCACCATTAGACTTTGTCCTTTAAGATTTCACACTCTTTCATAGCAACAGTAGGAAAGATTAAAGAAAATGCTTCAGTGTATCCAAAGTCAGGATGTGGCAGCTCCATGCTTACTTCTGAAATATTTACCTTGCTGTCTAAAGGTACATGAACACAGCATGAAGCTTTCTTAGAAAACTACTCTCCAGGATTTATCATCTATTATTTTTCAGAAACAGAAGTCTATATAACAGGGATTTGGGGGAAGCAAAAGGGGGAAAAGATCTTCACAAATTTCTTTCTGAGCCAACACTTGAAGAGCTACAAGATCACAAGCAGCCCTGACCACAGTTTCCATGGTAAATGCCTTCTTTTTCTTGTCAGCCTGCAGAGCAAGCTTCAGGCACAATAATGTCAGACTCATGAAATTGTGCAACGAGGTGAAATTCAAAATATACTAATAAAATATAAAATGAAGCCAAAGAGAACAGAACAGAACACCTGATGCTTTTCACTGGCTAAAAATATAACTTCTAATCAAACCAGGGTTTGCTGGAAGGGGAGTAAATACTTGTTACAGCATCTCTCTGAATTTAGCTTTTCCATTGTATTGTTTGTTGGCCTGATGTACTTATAGTTAGCATATCTCCAAAGAAATAAACGAAAGGGGTGAGCCACCTTAAGTCAGTATCATCAAAGCAGATACAGTGAACAGCTGCCACTCTGAAAATCGGTAGTTCCAAAATTTCATTCAGCCTATGCTGCATATATATTTTGGCATTTTATTCAGTTTAAATATCAGATACATCAATATCCTACAAGCAAGACAGCCATGGACATTTTAGATTCTGGAAACTCTACCTGGCTCCAGTGGATCATGTTTTGTACAGATGTCCCTGCAGGACAGTGTGCTGAATACACATCCACTCGACTCTGCAACAAGATAATTAACATGGTTTACTCCTCAAAGTGCAGCAGTTCTACCCATTATTGCTTCTTGAGCAATACAAAATTTTCCACTCTTTTTAAAACTGTTATAAACAAAAGTTAACTGGAAGCAAATCTATGGATGAGGTAAAAAGTTCAAATGTCTGGGGAATAATTGCAATTAACTAAAGAACTTTAAATCTAATAATGATATCCCTTAAACATTTTTCATATATTAAGAATATTTTAAAAATGCTAGTGTTGTAAGAATTGGGAGCACATTAACTAATATTTAGATAGACTTCCAGAGAAACCTTCTGTTACATCTAAACTAGTAGCTCTCAGTCCAAAGTGATTCAGAACCTCTTACACTTTGAGTTTAGAAGTACAAAATACCCAGGGCAAGCTTAAATCCTGGCAGAAAAAAAAAAAAAAAAATACTATCCACTATTAAAACCATGAAAACTGCATGTGCTGGGCAAGAAAACATCCAAAAAATGCACTTTCACCTTGATATAAAAAACCAAGCAAACAAACAGAAAATCACCTCCAGGTAAACTGATACCACCTTCTACTGATTTCAGGGAGTTAGAAACACTTTAAGAAGCATTGTGAAGAAAGGTGGTCTCACACTGATTTCTGTTAACTGGCTTTTAGACAATAAAACAAGTCCTATGAACAAGCCCTTTGGAACTCAGACCACAGATGAAGCCATTAGCAGGGTCAGAAATTGGTCCCAGAGAAAATAATTGCACGTTCACCAAAAGAACAAAAAACTTTAACAGTTCTCTGAAAATAGTTAAAAACTAGATCTTTCTTCCTCATTTCATTGCAAAAGGAATTAAATACTTCCACCACCATATTAATTCATTTCTTTTACCCACTTCCCCAGCAGATCGTAAACAATGTATTTTAGCTTTCCAGTAACATTTTAAAGGTTAATTCTATCCATCATAACTGCACAACTAATCTATACCATGAAAAGATATTAATCCAAACTCAATATGATGAAGGCGGCATTAGGAGATTTCTGACTACATGTAAAGGACAACCAGTACAGTGATACACAGTTAATACTATGTTAAAGTTCACAATAACTTAGCTGTTAAAAGTCACTAGAACACACCATATTCAAGTTTCTCTCATTAAAACCACATAGAAGAAAGAACAGGTTGCCACAAAGGTCATCAAGTATTCTGTGAGTGCAAACATGGGTAGCAAGCCACTTCAGCAAAAAATTCTGAGGGAGGAATTGCTTCTTTCCAAACATGTCCTACAAAATAACAGGAACATAGGACAAACATGTAATTGCATAGAATGACTTGGGTTTCGTTTTCATACTACAACATTCTTTAGGTAATTATTTCCATTTGCCCTGGTGACAGATGTGTCATGAAAATTATTTATCCCCTTATCAACCTTGTTTACAGTCCAATCCAGAAGGTCATGGTTAGTGCTTCTGCTCCAAATGATACAGTCCATTAAATCCCACAAAAAGCACCTGGGAACTAGGACAATCTTTCAAGAATTCCAAGCCTGACCTCAACTCCAAATCAATTTTAAATTCAGTATTTTACAGAATAGTGTACAGTCTTGTCATCAAAGTATGTTAAGCTGTGTCTGCTAATGGTAATGGCTTTGTAGCTGTAACTTCCTCTCTTCAAATCATGTAAGAAAAACAAATTGCATGAGCTGTGGTGGCCACTTCCTCTTGATGGGTATTTTTAAAACATCCAAGGATTTAAAAATGGCCCACTGAGAACTTCCTTAGAAATGACACAGCTCTTTAAAGATAAAACTGACCCATGGGTTTCTCACTGTCACATACTTCTGCACTCTAGCCTTTTTGCAAGTCACCATGAGAATCAAGCTCCTCAGCACAACTTCAGCATCTGCAGAAGGCACTGATCAGCTACTGTACTCATTAGACAAAGTTCATTACACAAGGAACAGAGGATTACAGCTGTTAGTACTGCTTTTAACTGCCTTTGGAGCAGGGACCAGACAGGTACTTAAATCTGTACAGCATTAAATCTGTACAAGGTACATTAGAGATGGGTGTATCTCCTACAACAAACAGCTCTGTGTGGGAATCTCCATGGGTGGTGGAAAGAAAAGTGATGGTTAAAAATGACACACAGTGGTGTGTTCACAATGTCTGACTTCAGGCACTCACTGCAGCCTGCTAGTCTGCCTACATACCCTTTCGTGTTAATGGGGAAAGGTAAACTCCTCCAGAGCATGACTCACAACATCTAAATAAAGCTGCCGCTCTTAATCATCCTCTGAAGGATCCTCTTCCAATACTAAATGGTTAATTGTGAAACAAATCTGTTAAAGTTCATGACAATTCAGAAGTATTCTGTATTTAAAGCTATCATGTGACTCTTCTAAAACACACTGACTAATTAATCGTGTGATTTCTGTAGCTGAAATTATAGAAACATGGGAAAACGTAGTTTTATTCCACCTATTAACTTGTAAAATATTACTTTAAACGGATGCAAATTGTCTTATTAGGCAGTATAAACCCAGAAAAGCCACTTTTACTTCCACAGCATTATTATGGAGAAACCAGGCAGT
The DNA here is from genome assembly GCF_963264785.1 of Psittacula echo. Taxonomy (NCBI): domain Eukaryota; kingdom Metazoa; phylum Chordata; class Aves; order Psittaciformes; family Psittacidae; genus Psittacula; species Psittacula echo. The sequence goes on along the minus strand of NC_137743.1, from coordinate 19,393,219 downwards.
ATTCTTGTCAAATATGTTACTCTCTAATAACAGCTATTAAGCCTTTGCTATGCTGCTTTGAATTAGAAAGTGAGGCACCTCATTTGGCTTAAAACATTCATGCTAAAATACAAACCTTGAGTAGCAGGTCAGGAAACACTCCCAATTTTGCCAGAGGGCTAGTGGCAAACTTGACTGTAGCTACTGGTGCCAAGGCAAAGAACATTTTGATTTTCTTAGCCAGCTGTGGCAAAGTTGAAAAAGCAATGAAAGCTGTAAATAACAAGAGAATAATTAACAAACCTCATCGGCGCAAGTTAGATGGGAATTTTACATGGCAATGATTCTATAAAATCTAAGAGCAAGTGCACAAAAGTACTTCTAGATTAATGGTTTGATTGTTTTATTTAGGATGAGTTTAGATACTGCAAATTAATCTAGTTACTATAGAATGCAGATTAAATGAGGCAAATAAGAAGGATTGTTTTCTTCTGAAAAACAAATTCATGCTAACTCACCCAACACTCTTCTAGCTCTTCCTCTTTGCAGGTCTAAAAGCACCTGAACCAGGTCTTACGTACAGCAAAATATTCTGGAAATGCGATTCTTTATTCTACACATCTGATGACTCTCATTTTATTATCCATAGTTCATCAATTTATTTTAATAGAAACTGTACTGGTAGCTACCTGTGACTTCAATTTATCTTTTCAGCAGTCTCCCACTTTAAGTAAACATAGAAAGAATAAGTCTTTCATTTTAATGTTGACGACTATTCCAGGAAGCAGCTAAAAACCAGAAGCAGTAGATTTCAAATGCCCTATTTTTCATAATTAAACCACATATGTGGAACTTGATATAACTTCAAACACAACATATCCTAACGAATGCATATCTTGACATACCCATTGTGGTGCCCTGTGAATGACCAACGTAAAACACTTGTTTCTGGCCAGTTTTCTTCAAAATAAAGTCCACTGAGGCTGGAATGTCATACTTAGCCATTTCATCAAAGCTACAAAGCAAAGATAAAAAGTCAGTTGTGTAAGTAAAGTTATCAGTGTGGAACAGCTGCACAAAGCTTTACTGCACTGCAGATCAGTTGCCTGGACATAAAGAAAAGCTTCTTTTGGATGAAGCAGAAATGCGTCTACACACCAAGCATGGGTAAAAGCAAATTCTACTGACCAGGCTGTCTCAGGATACTGTACTGACCATGAAACTCCTCTTTACTGCCCCTGCATATGTAACAGCGCATGTGACCAGAAAAAAAATATCTTGTACATTCACAGTGACTGAACTAAGATGATGGGCAAAGAGAGGAAAAGAAGCCTGCTTGCAAACAGCATATGTAGTAACCTAACAAGGCAAGGATACCTGAAAACCCAGAATTCTTCTTGCTTCACTGTGAAGTGTGTATGTTTTCTGGACCAGGTGTTCCCTCTGCTGTTTCCGAGCCATACATCATAGCCAGCATCTGCCAGCATAAAGCCAAGGCTGTTGTAATCCAAGTTTGTGATCCAATTGCTGGCATCTGCAAGCAAACCATGCTGCAGAAACACGACAGGCTTTGGACCTGAAAAATAATGCATTTATCATAGCTTCCTGTTCACCTGCAATTGAATGCCTAAGAATAATTCAGGTGAGTTATTGAAAGTCTACTTTAGATTTGGACTTTAACATTTAATCTACTTGACTTAGTCTACTAACAATTTATATATTATTCATAGTGCCATGAATCATGTGCGTTCACAAAAAGCTACTTTTTATCACTAAGAATTTTAAACTAGCAACTTGCTAGTTTTCTAACGAGAGCAAAAGAGTCCTTGAAGTTCAAAACAGACAGCAGATATGCAACAAGCAAACATGAGAAAAGTGCTACAGGAAAAATACAGGTACCCTTTACAACTGTTTCAAGACCACAAATACTCAAAGTGGCCCAAACAGACACCACTAAACTACTTATGACTCTTGCCTTGCCCCTAAACCTGGAGAAGGCATTCCCATATATGTACTACTGACATCTTTGTTTTCCAGTCAAGACAATGCCAAACTAGCTGCCGAACTGTGGAAATCTCTGCACTTGGGACTGATACTACCTCTATGCAACTCACTTTCATTACCAAAGCTCTGGCAGAACCTGAAGAGCAGTACAGTAGCCAACAGGGGAATCAATATTTCAAAGGACTTTCTCCCCTTGACTTAAATAGTTTAAAAAACCCACAATCAACACCCAGGTGGAATTAAGGAAACCTCTCTCCTGACTTCCGCATCATGAAAACGGAAATGACATCCTTATGTGGAATACAAATTAAAATAAATAAATAAATAAATAAAAAGATGATTCCTGCTTCTACATAAATAAAATAAACTAACATATAATCGCTTAGAAAAAGTCTGACCTTCAGAAAATACAAAGACCATTGGGTCCTGCAGTAGCACAGGTATTTGGGGCATTTTTTCTGCTTTTATAACTGAAATCTGGTATCATGGTAACTTTAGTTCAATGCCAGAGATTACTCAGGAATTACCTCCTCCAATGACACATCATTCTATTATAATACTAAATCACGCAGTACTTCCTCCATTGATAATTTAGGCTTGGATCTTTCAGCAGAAGCAGCCAAATCACAACCATTTCAGTCACCTATACTCTCCATTCTGGGTCATGTCCATAAATGTTTGCTGTGAGTTACAAAATCCAAATAAGCAATATTCCTCCCTCCTAGCAACTTCTATACCAGTGATCACAAACCTATTCAGTGCCTGCTTTTTCCATTTTGTTAAAAAACCATGTGGCACACTGTCCCTGCAACCAGAGCAAATCTCCATCAGTGCCAAAGTGGCACTGGAAACAGTACAGTTCAACACAACCGTTTGCTGCAGTAATACTTCATTGCCTTATGAACAGTGTGCAGGATTTTCAAGCCTAACATTAATTTTTTTTCAGTAATGTTCCCTTTTAGCTGCAATACCTTCTTCCCTTTTATTAAACTCAGATCAACGAACTTCTCACTTTTTGAAGAACTGGCTTTCCTCAGGCTGCTACATGCATGTTTCATAATGCAGGAAGGGGAAAACTGCTTAACTGCTTTAATGCTTCAATTCTGTTCTCCATTAGCCTTCAGTTTTTGCCAGTTCTTTTTTCACTTTACCAAGCAGTCACCAGATCTGCACATGAATTACACAATCATACAACAAACTGACTTGCACAGTAATAATTTTATGTATCACCTTTAATCCTAAAACTCCCAGAAGGGAAATAAGAAAGGTAGGTCCTTAAACTACCCTTTCCATGGCAGAACATTTTGTTCTCTTCACTGCACCCCCAAGAAGTTGAAGACAGATTTATCTCCATGCCCTTCTTACGCATGCTATGCAAGGAAAACTAAAGCAAAACATCATGTGATACATCATTCCAAGGGATCCCATTCACATTACGCAGGTATTGCAAAAGAAGAATTATGGCATATATACACTGAGTCAGCAGTAACACACCATTGGTATCTTTCTGAGAAAAGATACCAAGTCTATAAAAACTTAAGATCAACATGAACTTTGAAATCTTCATTCTTCTAGGAGATCATACTTCCCCAAATGTGCCCAATAATCCTTGTTTTCAAAATCAAAGCACTTTGCAAAACATGCACTTGGGGTCGAGGGTGTGGCAAGGGGAATGTGGAGAATTCCTACAGGTCAGGAAAACTTCTGTTTGCTTATGTCATCGAAGGATTTGACAAGATCAACAGGTACAAAGGCAGCCTGTCTTTTTCCTCTGGGCTTCCCTGCAATTCTTAAGTACAAAGACACCTGCCAAGTTTGAGTGGTCTCATCCATGCAGTGATCTTCATAAACTCACCTTGTGAGAAACAGCACACAGTGCAAACATCCTAACTCATACAAAACCAACAGATAAGGTCAGGGAGACTGTTGCTTGACCATTGGCAGATGAGAGCAGTTTTCCACAAGTCTTGTTCACACATAAGGCTACAGGACAATCACTGATTTCTTTTGAGCTCCATGTTTTTACCTCTTATCCTTAGCTTTTTTCCGTCAAAAGGATCCTGAGGCAGTCCTCAGAATACGCAGTTTCTATACAAACAGGCTACTGCTGTTGTATGCATGCAATTGTCTAAAGAATCATTTATAAGGGGTGATGACAAGACTTGATACCAAATTCAGCCACTGCTGCTCAAATACACTCTTAGTTCCACAGACATTGTATGAGGATAGCAAGCCAAAGGCTGTATGTCTCTCCTCTTCTACCTTAGTCTCACTTTGAAAGCATTCCATCATTTAGCCCTCACAAAACCCTTTGCCTTTCTTAAGTTTTGGCTTACATTCCCCCTATCCTTTTTATCCCCTACCTCCTCACTTCTACACCCTGTGCATTCCTTCCATGCACCTTTCAGCTTTCACAGTAAGTCGTACAGCTTTTAACAGTGCTGTGGCAGCACATGCCAATGCTCCTCCCAGTCTCCCATCAAATCACATCCATGAAACAATTTGGTCTGGGCCAACTGTTGTCAACTACCTGTTACTTATCTCAGTTTGCAATATATTTTTACATGTATTGTACTCAAGATGCTCTGAAAGGTTTTTATCTTATCCCTGCTCATTGCAGGGGGGTTGGACTAGATGACATTTGCAGGTCCTTTCCAACCCAAAATATTATGATTCTACGATTCTGATATTGTTTAAATAAGCTTAAGCAGATATGTAAAATATGACACCCCAGTAGTACATACTACAGGTCTGGATGTACCTTATTGCAAAGGGAGCTTCAGAGAGGTTAAAATTAATGAAAGAATTTTTATACAGAAATCACACAGTAATTATATTGTGAACATTCCAGTGGGAACTCCTGTAGTTCAGTTATATTTCACAAAAAGAGGCACTGCCCCTACTTCTGAAAATGGTCAGGCATTTTTAAAAATTTATTACTTATAAGAAGCATTTTTTAAAATGGGGTTTGAAATAACACAACAATGTTACAATCAATCTCTTTCCAAGATACTTTATGCCTTCAAAAACACAACAAATCTCAACCTTTACTTTTTACTTCCTAGAAAAGCCAGGCTGCTCAAACCCCTCAAACCCTCAAAAAAAAAAAAAAAAAAAAAAAAAAAAAAAAAAAAAAAACAAAAAAAAAAAAAAAAAAAACCACAACAATGAAGGGCTTGTATTAATGTCACATAAAGGCAATGCCAGGAAAATACAACTTTCTAACTCCTTCTTCCTTTCTTTACTCAAGTCACTCTACATGTGCCTACTCTTACTTTGGTCGTAAGATTCACCAGTAAGACATACTAACTGTATATGTCATATGGTCTTTAAACTTTTTCTGAATTAATGCAGGAGAAGTTTTATAAATCAAAGAGAGCTTTTATATGACTTTCCACTTTTCCAAGCAGAAATAAATCTTACCTTTACTCCTTTCATAGCCTTTTCTTCCATAAGGCATTCTGTTAATGGAAAGGATATACCCATCTTCTGTTGTCACTTCGTACTCCTCACTAGGGTATCCTCTGAAGGTAATAATTTGACTCTGAAGTAAAAAAAGAAACCACTTTGGAGTCAAAGAAGAAAGAAAAGAAACTACTTTGGAGTCAAAGTCCTCCTCAGTTCATTAACATGTGCAAAGTATTCTGGGTTCCTTCCAAAGATGGGATGTGAAATTCGTCTGTGGTAGGAATCTGCCCACCTATTCAATGCAGACAGGTTTTCTTATGGACTGTGCCAGTCTGGAGTCAGGAACTAGCCAGAGCACAAACTTTACCCAGGGAATTGAGGAAGACTCCCTAACCTGTCCCTGTCTACTGTCAGGTTAGTTACTCACTTGCTGTTTACACTGAGAAAGGCTATTGAAGTGTTGGAAAGGAGATGATGACAAGAGGACAAAACACCACGAAGCAGATTTGGCAGACAAAAATCAAAACTGTCTGCTCTCAAGGAATGCAGAAACTTCCAGTAACGAACAAGTGAGGAGAGCAGAAAGCCACTGGCACCACACTGGCATATGGAAGAAGAGAAGGAAGGAAGAGTACTCCCTCCTGAAGGGAAAGGCTTCTTCAAAACCATTCTGGATTTACATCTGAACTTTATAATGAATTCTCTGTTATACACAGGACACAATCATGTTTAGGCAATGTGCTGAAATGAGCCACAAACAGCTTTTTTAAAAACAGCAGCTTTAAAATATTAAGGTCAGGCTCTTCACATGTGCGAGCTGCTGACATTGTCACCTCAGCTTGTGGTTTCATGTGCCATTTCTAACTCACCTTTCTCCTCAAACCTTATTCCTGTTACAGAGATTTTACTTTGCTGACAAGCCAAACAAGACAATAATAATAGAAAAATAAAAAAAGCACACTTCTTTAACACTATGATTTCATTAATAGGTTTATCTCCTATCTCTTATGTCTCGGGCTTTTCGTTATTTTCATTCGATGCAATTCCTTTAGGATAAAGAACTTGCTACTTGATAGGTTTTATGACACCAACTGTGCCTTGAGAAAACTTAAGGAATGCTAGACATTTCTGTAGTTCTACTCTTAGGCTGCTGGGCAAAGCTTTTAAATAAACATGCTATTTCTTTTAAATATATCTTTAATCACCTACAACATTAATATTCAAAAATTATTTTAAGGCTGTATTTCATTCAAATGCTACTAGCCTTAGACTAAATGACTATTTTCAGTCTTCAAAATGATATTTAGATGATACTGACAACTCAAGCACTTTTTTTCCTTATAGACCTCAAGCATTTACATCTTGAAGTATCTTCTTGCACATGTGTAAATATGGAACAGTTTAGATGGGTCAGAGGAAAGCGCAACTAACCAATCAGAATCATTGAATAGTTAGGGTTGGAAAGGACCTTAAGATCATCTAGTTCCAACCCCCCTGCCATGGGCAGGGACACCCCACACTAAACCATGACACCCAGGGCCTCATCCAAACTGGCCTTGAACACTGCCAGGGATGGAGCATTCACAAACTCCTTGGGCAACCCATTCCAGTCCCTCACCACCCTCTCAGTAAAGAATTTCTTCCTTATATCCAATCTAAACTTCCCCTGTTTAAGTTTTAACCCATTACCCCTTGTCCTGTCACTACAGTTCCTGATGAACAGTCCATCTCCAGCATCCCTATAGCCCCCCTTCAGATACTGGAAGGCTGCTATGAGGTCTCCACGCAGCCTTCTCTTCTCCAGGCTGAACAGCCCCAACTTTCTCAGCCTATCTTCATACGGGAGGTGCTCCAGTCCTCTGATCATCCTCGTGGCCCTCCTCTGCACTTGTTCCAAGAGTTCCATACAAACAGCAAACTTTTTCTGGAGTTGGCTGTTGCAGCAAAGGAAGAATAAAGTTAAGAGAGTAAATGCTAAAAGGGAATGAATGCAGTTGTGGGTAAGAACGAGGGAGCATTGTGCTAGCAGCTCAAGCTTGCTTCATAAGCATACGCTTCTGTAGCAGTTAAGAGTGTCCTGACAGGTCTGGATCAGAAAATATGTGACAGAAAGACGTGTACAGGCAGCAAGGGACCACGATGGACCTGGAAGGAGGAGAAGAGAAAGACGACGTCTAGCAGAGGGCCGAAGCAGCAGCCAGCTGACTGCTGGCCAGTGGATGCAGTCCCCGGGGTCTCACTGCGGCTGCGACGGGGGAGGGACCGGGGTTGCGGCCCCGAAGACGCGGAAGGTCCGCAGACAGCTCGGACGCCCCTCTGCTTCTCGGCCCTGTTACACCCACGCCCGCACCCAAGGAACAGCGTTGGGCACGCATCGGGCGCGCTTCCCTACCGGCCGCGCCACTCACGATGTTCATATTCGTTTCGGGGTCCGCATTCCTCCTCCCTCTGGCGAACGCGCCCGAGCCAGCGATGCTCTGCAGCAGAAGAGCGGCCACCACCAGTCCCCGCATCCTGGCCCTGCGGGAAAGCAACAGGCCCCGGCTCGCCGCAGCAGTGAAGCACAACTCGACGTTGAAACAGCAGCGAGCGGGCCCCGCAGAGCCTTATGTGCCGTCTCCGCCGGCAGCGGTGGCCGGCACAGGACCGCGTCACAGGGGCGGGGGCTACTGCCGGCTGACAGGGCGAGAACAGGGCCGGTCGAGCTCGTGTCAGCGGCGGGGCGACAGTCGCGAGCCAGCGCCTGACAGGCGCAGCCGTGCTGGGCGCCCGGGTGTGTCCTGCGCCGCTTCGCACCTCCCCTTTTCGGGTGACTGCGGCCCGGCAGAGACCTGCTGCCGCGCCGGGACCTGCCTGCGCCCACACCCCCGCCGCTTCTAGCGCGGTTAGCGCGGCGTGGTGCGGCGGGAGGAGGGCGCTAGGCCGGCGGCGCAGCTCAGGCCATACAGCGCGGCCTATCGGAGGCGTCAGGGCCGGGCCCTCCCTGCAGCGCCCTGCGGGGCGGAAACCCGGCCGCGGGCAGCTGCTGCCGCTCCGTACCGGCGGGCCGAGGGTACTCGGCCTTGAGCTGCCTGAGTCGGTTTGTTTCAGCGTTCCTCAAGTAATCCCTGTGGGGGCACCCCCCGCGGCGCGGGCTCCATTGTCAGAAATTTGTCAGCCCTGAGAACGGCGCCTGTGATTTTTGCTTGCCAGCCCTCCCCTTCGTGTGCGTGTGCTCCCCATCCGAAGTCTCCGGAATCCTCACAGTGCCGCCCTGCCTCGATCACGCCGCAGAGCCTGCGGCGGTCTCCAGGGCGAAAACAGCGGCAGGAAGGAAGAAATGTAGCCTCGTCTCCCACGGCCTCTCTCCGCAGCGGGAGCATCCGCGGGGACGCCTCCACTGTCGGGAAGAGCCGATCCTTTGTCAGGACTATAAAGCGTTGTCATCAATCACTGTTATCCTTCCACGAATAGATTATCTATCTATCTATCTATCTATCTATCTATCTATCTATCTATCTATAATCTCTGTCTGTCAGTCTATCATCTTTGAGCACAGTCAAAATATGTCAGATCTAATACAGATGGGCTTAAATTACCTGCAGGCACACAGTTCCGGCAGGATTATCGTCACAGCTGCTTGCAAACCTGCTTTACCTTCATGCACTGAGGCAACTAATTGGCATGGCATTGCATATTGTAATCTCCCAGAGAAGCGTGTCTGTGGTCAGCAGATGTGTGACCAGGCTTGCAAAAACTTGGACCAAATTCAATCCTGTAATATAAATATTCACGTTACTAGGTGCAGGTCCTGAGTAATATCCTCAGAATAATACAGAAACCTGATACAAAATACACAGTGGTAAAGCAGGAACGTGTCAAGAACAGAAATGTTTCTGTTTATTTAGAAAGCATTAAGATTTTAAATGAAGCTTTCATAGCGTCCCCTTGTTTTGATATATGGATACATGAGTTGATACAAGTGACATGACACTATGTGACCGTTTGCATTCCTGGATTCCATTTCTTTGGGACATACGGTTTTAAAGAACTTGGGTAGCAAAAATATTGCTCAGTGATCCACTTGGGCTTTCTGTCAAATTAATTACAGGGTACCCTTCCCCCCTAGGCAAAACCCAAGTTATAAAACGCCACAACTGCTGCTGTCCAACATAGTAATTACATGCTAAACTAGGCTAAATTGAAACCAGCATAAAATAGGATATTTGAGGTAAACCTGTCATTTATTATGATATAATTCATTTACATTACTTTAATAATGAAAACTGCATTTCAGGCAATTGTTTTGCTGGGCTAGTGATACCAGGGGAGAATTCTTTGTCAGCAGGGATCTATTTCAGCTCCAAGGAAATTTACAGATACGAATTTTCTCCCTAAAATGTGTAGGTATTTTTGAAGCCATTTGCTATTCTTGCATATGTACAGAACACTCAAGTAAACAAAGTCTTTGTATTAAATATGAATGCAGTTGTTGTTTCCAGCCCATTTCTGGACACGTCTTCCAAGTTCTTACATTTGCTGCTACACCACACAGCTCTCCCAGGACAATAGTTGGGCCAGCTGTAGCTTTCCTCCAGGTGAAAGCAGCAAGGCTGTAGAAGTATTTCTGATTTTTCCTGTGCTGTGCCAAGCAAGTTACAAAGATGGCTGTAGAAAGGCATTGCATAATAAAGGCATTGCATTCTCTTTCACTTAGTCTGTTTTAAGCAATTTCCTGCACTTATTTTATTCAATAGGCATTGTGTCAAACCAAAGCATGTAGATGCAACTAAACCTGTAAAAATATGGGTACTAGGGCAAATTTTTGCGTTTCAGAGGAAAATTACTGCATTTTCCCATATGTACCATGCTCAGTACCAGGAAAAACAGACACCTGGGATGGAAGCAGAGACAAGAAGCCCATAGATACTTACTACCATAGTAAACCATTAGTGTCCACATTTGATTCTGGCCTTGCAGAAACCTTTTAAATACATTTTTCTACAGCTACCTGCAGCCTTTATTTTCCACAAAATACATGAATCTGTGTAGATACCCTAATCCTTTTTCTTTCCCAATCACTGCCTCTTTTCACCACTTGTCAAATACCTGATTGCTAGAACTCTGCATGCTACTCAGAATAGTAGATGTACTAACCTTTATCTTGAGCTCTGAAACATCAGCTTCAACACGCACACACACACACACACAGAGTCACTTAAACACAAGAGGGGTGTAGTTACTAAGACTCTCAAAATTCTTGTAGAAACCAGGAGTTCTCATAGGTAAGATTTTTTTGTTTTGTTTTTAGAAGAAAGGGAACAGGAAAGGAGGGAAAGAAGTAAAAGAAGGGAAAGGCAAAAGACAGCCTTGTCCAGTCACTGTCTGCCAGGAATTCATTCTATGTGGGATGAAAGTTCTCACTGTCTGAATCCTTCTCCAGGACAGTGCCTCCCCAGAGGCTTGTGGGCTGCCTCGGCTTCCTTGGACAGGCTGAGGGTCTCTGGAGCCAGCCAAACAGAGCCATGATCAAACCCAGAGGATAAGTATGGCTTACCACCAGACCTAGAGGTTCACTCCGCCCTACCTAAATGCTTTGTGCACACTTGTGAGGGTGGGGATACAGATACTTCATATCATAGAAGACAAGTTTATAAGCCAGAATCTAAAATTCTTGAAAACATACAAATAGGCAGTTAGTGATTATATAAATTTATAAAAAAACCCCATGGAATACTGTTGCTTCTTGTTTGTAATTGCAAAGATTTACCATGACAGCAGCAGCAGCAGTTCTGAGGTGATTATGAGGTTGATATAAATGACTTTCTGGCTTGTTATGACAGAGGAGCAGCCTTGTGTATCCTCACCTGGAAACCTCACAAAATGAGGGGAGCTGACATTGTCATATAACAGGAACAATGAGAAGCCTTGTGAGGCTCCCTTACATGCATTTTTATTTGCTTATTCCAACAAAAGGGGGCGGGGGGGAGAGAGAGGGCTCAAATTCTACAGCTATTAATTATAAAAGGACATTAGAAAGTATTTAATTAAATATATTTCTTAATAAGATTCTCTCACATTTTTAAATTGAATGTATTCAAGAATGGAGAGTGGTTCTGTAGTGTTACTTGAAAGATCGTGTTTATGGGTGCAGAGGAAGCAAATCTTATATAGATAGGGAAAACAATATTTTTTTTTGTTAGTATAAGGAAAATCTTCATCTAATGAAAGAATTATCATTAGTCTAGAATTAATTATTAAAGAAGGAAAGTAATAATGCAGTTAAAGTACTTATATACAGAAAATGTCACAATAATAGTAATATTGTGGTTAAAATTGTTATTCAGACATGCACACATGTAGACTTCTTTAGTTTCTATTCCTTCCTCTAAAGATTGCTCCTCTGGGCATTCAGTTCAGCAGCTTCAGGCTGCTGAGGGAGCAACACCAACAGTCATCAACCACTGGCATCCTTTCTTGGGAGGAACATGATGCCAAGGTGGTGGTTTCTTCTTCCTCTCCCCAGCATCACCTTTCGGTCATTTTTTTTTTGGGGGGGTCATATGTTTGCTAACGTGCTTTTACACCTTTCTTCTTCACTTGTCTGCAGCTTCAGGTTCCATCCAAATTTACTATACATAGTGCCATTTACATATATTAGATATTATTTCTTTGATCTCTTTGTCACCCCTAAAATCAACTTTATCAAGCCAGTTCTGCCTATATTTTTTTTTAAGCTAAGTGTTCAGTGAGTTGTTTATATCCATAGGTGCTTCAGTACCCATGTACATTTTAACATGTAGCCCTATAACTACCACTGCTGTTGCTAGCAACTGGCCATAAGCTTTACACTGAGTCTGCATGGCCTCAGGACCAAGGCTGGCAGGCCTGCTCTGTATGAACATGTCCTGACCTTACTGCAGCTTTGTTTTGCTTGGCACAATTGTGACAGCACTTTCTGGAATTGATTGTATCTAATTTGTTTTACTATCTTTGCACAGTACAACTGCAGTTTTGCCTAGTGAGCAGCAACAAACAGTTGCTCTAGGTGGGATGAGATATTTAGTACTCTCACACAGTGACATAACACAGAGAAATACAGGTCTGGTACAACAGCAGATACCTAGCAATGTGGAGACACAGGATGGAGTGCAGGCAGGGGCAATAAGACATTGTGTGACTGTTATGTGGATGACACAATACCAATAAAAAGAAAGCCTAGATCATGGTGCAGAACTGTGCAAAAATGCATCAGCAGAGGCAGGAGGGAGAAATGACTCTTCCCTAGCCTATGCATCAAGTCAGCCTATACTAGCCTGAAGCATTCTCCTTATCATAGATGCCTCTGCATTTGAACAAAGTAAAAGCTGGAAGCTATTAGGAACTGTTACCACATTCTCCACAACACAGAGTAATGCATGGCATGGAGCCAGGCTAAAAAAAGCAGTGTAGTGAGAAGTTTCGATTCCCCAGCAAGTGGCTCTTCTGCTTCTGCAGATTCGGATAGAAGCTGAAGTTTCGCTTTCTCATAGGTCACGTGGGGGCTGGAACATATAAAAGGAAAGGCATAACAACTGCATTGGCTTTGAAGCTGCCTTAAGACAAGTGAGCAGAGCAGGATAACCATGAGGTAAGCCACCAGCTCAGTCTCTGAAAGATGCTTTTATGCTATGCCATGGGAAAATAAAGCTTATTATTTACATAAATTAAGCAGTGAGGGACTTTTTTGGGGATCCAAACAGCAGAAAGTATTTTACACAGTATTTACTGGAAGATTCAAAATAAAATAGGGATGCTACTGAATATTGTATTGAGTATTGTTATTGCTTCTCTGACAAGGAACAGTGTCTATGAGCAGAACTTGCAGTCTGAAAATCTGTGTGCATGCAGTTCAGGGATGAAATCCAGGCAACAGCCATGGCTGGTGCTCAGCCAAATGGGTGACTAGCACCAATGCATTTGAGAATTTGCTTTGATCTCTACTACTATGAGGACCAGCAAACAGGGCAGTGCAGGTCCTGGGCTGCAACTTTGAGCATTAGAGCGGAGGTGACATTTTCTGAAGACTGCCACACATGCACGAGAGAGGCACACACACTCTCACATAAGGCAAAGCCAAGATGTTTATGACAGCTTTGAAAACTACATTTACTAGTGACATATTGAACTAAGCTAAACTGTATTTAATCTGTATCACAAATCTGTTTCTGTGACATTCATGAATATTCATTTTCCACCATGCAGCCGCTCACTCAGTCCCCCCACTCCCAGAGGGCTGGGGAGGAGAATCAAAAGAATGTAAACCCCATGGGTTGAGATAAGAACAGTCCAGTAACTAAAGTATAATACAAAACTACTATTAATAATAATAATAATAATGATAAGGGAAATAACAAGGGGAGAGAATATAAAACTAAAAAGGGAAGGGGGGAAAAAAACACAATAAGCACAAGTGATGCAGCCTGACCCAAGCAGCAGTCTGGGTCTTCCAGGTGACTCCTTCCGGTCTGTATACTGGGCATGACATGCTGTGGTATTGAATGCTTCTTTGGCTAGTTTGGGTCAGGTGTCTTGTCTCTGCTTCCTCCCGGCTTCTTATGCCCCTCCTCACTGGCAGAACATGAGAGACTGAAAAGTCCTTGATGAGAGTAAGCATTACTTAGCAAAAACTAAAACATTGGTGTGTTATCAGCATTGTTCTCAGGCTAAAGTTGAAAACACAGCATTGCACCAGCCACTAAGAAAAGTAACTGTTAGAGCTGAACCCAGGTCAGGGGTGTTGGCTGGGACCTGCCAATCACTGCTCAAGGATGGGCTGGGCATCGATCAGTGGGGGTGAGCAGTTTCATTGTGCATCACAATGAAATACACACCCTAATGTTTCTTAGGTTTTATTCCTCTCTCTCTTTATTTCCTATTATTATTATGATAATATTTTACTTTATTTCAATTATTAAACTCTTCTTATCTAAACCCACAGGTTTTTACCTTTTTTTTTTCCCCCTGATTCTCCTCCCCATTCCATCAGGGTGGGGTGGGGAGAGAGTGACTAGTTGTGTGGTACCTAGTCATTAGCTGGGCTTAAACCACAACACCTAGTCAGGGACACAAGCCCTCACCCAGCCTTCCCAGGGAATCCTCACCTCCATGGGCTAGGGGAACACCAAGCACTAGGGGTCCACTAGTGTGCCTAGGGATATGTGACACATTACAGGATGCAGGGAAAGGTATTTGGGGATTGCACAGGACTTGTTAGGGGACCAAGGGCAGAGAAACAAGAGATCTGAGTGATCTGTTGCAAAATCACAAAGAGAGACCAGTTGTATCTAAATAGGGTCTGGTCATCATGCCTGCCTGTGTGTGTCTAGAGGTGAGCACCTGCATGGAAAGAGGATCCCTGATCAGCTACTGGATATCCAAAGGCAGTTTCTGGAGATCTATAGGGCAAGTGAGTGTGTGGTCTGTACCAGCAAGTGGAATGGGCTGGCTCCCTTGAGGGCCTGTACATTCAAATGCCAGGAACTGGGGAGACTGGTGAGATCTGGGAGCCAGCTACTGGATACATCAGTATAACCCTACATAAAAATGGTGCTATGATCTAACAAACAAGGATTTACAAAGGCAAGAAATTAAAAATTAAACTTATAATCCAAACCATAAAAAATACAGGCACATGGGAAAGGAAATGTATCACTTTCTCTATATTTTGAGGGAAGTTTTTTACTTGAATATCATTTCTGGGTAGGCCTCAGAAGTTGTTACCACCACAGGAAATACATTCCTATGGCCCAGAGGCGTGCTAGCTTTACCATAGATACTAGCTCTCTTCCAATATCCAGACCACCAGCTCTGTTGCTGTGTAAGAGGTGCCCTCATACACTGCAAGGAGAGTTACTAAAATAACTATTCAGATCTTTAGACCCCCAGATTCCCACAGCTTTTGCTTGTTTGAAGTATTGTCGACTAGTGGCACCAGCTGTGGTATGGCCTACATTATGTCTGGTTTAAAGCCAAGAGCAGCAAAAACTAAATGGGGTATAAGTAAGTTTTTCTTTGATTTCTTCTAGTACCATTACCAAGAATTCCTTGAAGAGCTCCTTGATGCAGCTCCAGTGTCATTTTACATGGACTTTGCTGAAAGAAGATATGGATCTAGATAACCTAGAGGAAACAATAGGTGATCAGATCAAGTTTTTTGCAAATTCCAACATAAAAAATTATAATCTACTGTCCTATGTATGCCATCTAAAGAATTCAAACGAGGAAGCCCTGAAATATCTCCAACAAGCTGAAGAAGAAGTTAAGGAAAACTACCCAGATGAAATCGCCAGGAGAAGTCTTGTTACCTGGGGGAACTATGCCTGGATCTATTACTACATGGGAAGATACAAAGAAGCTCAAACTTATGTAAGCAAAGTGGAAAACAGCTGCAAAAAGCTTTCAAGTACTGCTCCAGGGAAGATTCAGCTTCCAGACATCTATGCTGAACAAGGGTGGGCATTTTTAAAGTTTGGGAGAAAATACTACGAGAGAGCAAAGGAGTGTTTTGAAAGTGCTCTGAAGAATGAACCCAATAACCCAGAATTTAATGCTGGCTATGCAATAGTAATGTATCGTTTGGAAGATTTTTCTCTGAGAGAACATGAAGATGTAAGCCCGTCGATTCAGGCCCTGAAGCATGCAGTAGAACTGAATCCAAAGAATACTTTTATTATGGCCTTACTTGCATTAAAACTTCAGGACTTGAATCAAGTTGATGAAGGGGAGAGGTACATTGAAGCAGCAATGCAGAAAACACCTGATTTTCCTTATGTCCTGCGATATGCTGCTAAATTTTATAGAAGGAAAAGAGAAGTGAACAAGGCACTGGAAATTTTGAAGAAGGCCCTTGTGGTGACACCAAAATCAGCCTTTTTGCATCACCAACTAGGAGTCTGCTACAAAGAAAAGCTGTTTCAATTGAAAAAGACTACAAGATATCCACCTCAACAGCAAGTGGAAGAACTCATCCGACTTTCCATTTTTCATTTTAAAACAGCGACTGACCAAAACACAAAATGTTTTGCTGCCTATATTGGCCTAGCAAACATGTATGCACAAGGAAAGAGGTATGAAGAAGCAGAAGAGACATTTCAGAAAGCATTTCAGATAAATATTCTATCCTATGCTGATAAACAAGAATTTTATTACCATTATGGCAAATTTCAGCTTTTTCACATGAAATCGGAATCTGAAGCCATTAGAAATTACACAGAAGGGCTGAAAATTGAAAAAGATTCCCATGGAAGACAAAATTGCATAAATGCCCTGAAGCAATTGCTGGAAAAGAGAATTCAGGAAGGTCTGGGAAATCCAACAGATTTTGGTACACTTGGATTCATTCACAATCTAAACAATGAGAAACATAAAGCAATTGAGTACTATCAGAAAGCCATTGCATTGTATCCCAACAATGAAGAATATGTGAGTGCATTATGTAAGCTACAACTTTCCATCACAAGCTAAAGCTGCACAAATCCTTCATAAAAAAAAAACCTAAATCCCAAACCCAAGGACATTTCAACAGACTCTCAAAATCTTTTTTAAGGTTGAAGTTATAAGCGGATGACACATCTGGTAGCATCACTTTCTAGTGATAATGTAGAAACTGCAGATGATGATTGTTCATTTGTTTGTTTATTCACCAACAGAGCATGCTTGGAAAGATGAAATAATAGCTAGGCTGTCTTAGTCTTCAATGATAAAACACCACCTTTCTACCAGTGTAAGTGATATCTGTAGAACGTAGAGCTTCGAAGATGGAAATCAGATCTTACCTTCAACTGAGAAAAAGATGAGGAGAAAAAATAAAAGTATTATAGTATTTCATCTGTTCACTTGAAAGGTATGCTTATACACAAGTGGAATTTGTGATGCTTTTTCAAATATTTAAAAGATATCTTTTTTAGTGTTATTTAGAAGAAACATTTGCTGAAGACTTCTTTAGTTTACTAACTTGCATGTTGTTTAGCTATGAAAAATAACCACTATTTGACTAGTTTACCACCAAGCTTACAAAACGTGTATTATTGTTCTGAACTATTAAAGAGCATTGCATCTATCGGCTGTTGCTTCTGGTATCTCTCTGCTGACCGGTCCTCATGTTAGTAGATAAAAGAAAGGGAAATGGCCATTTTAAAAAATAACAAGGATGAAGTTTTGGCAGGATATGAAAGAGTCAGGACATAGCCCCATTTATTTTCCCAAACTCTCAGCAAAGCTGATTTCAGAGGTGTTGCACCAAAGAATTAAGCTGTGCACAAAACTGCATCCATCTAGTTTACTCTAAACCACACTCTCTGGAACTGCTACAGCAAACATCTGGAGAGGAAGGAAAGGCAGTCTTTGAGATGCCAAAGAGATGGTTAGCTGCAGTCATGCTAGTGAAACAAGCCAGGGACAGAAAACAGACACAAGAAATGTACTGAAATGGACATGGAGGGCAGCATGCAGCTAGAGCAAAAGGTTGCATGAACACTTAAGAACAGGGCAGTAGAACACAAAGGGCATATGGGAAAAGGGGTGGGTGCCCACAGAGTCTATATGAGTGGAAGAAAGGGCTGAAAGGACAGGGAGAATGGGTAGAGGAGGCGGTTGTCTTCAGATGCCCAACTAAAAGTCAGTATTCTTTGTAATAGGCCAGCCTAATTCCACAGTATTGTACCTTGGTATGATAGATCATAGTGCTCAGAGAAAACTAACACTGTGCTTCCAAAACACTTCTGAGCCCTAGCCAGTAGCATAGAATGAAGCAGAATGGTTCATTCAGAAACAGAGCCCATCAGGAAGAATGCACACTTTTATTTCCAGCCATCCTGGAGCATTCCTGTCCCTGCAACACCAGTCCCATGTACAGTCAGGATGACAGGCCTGAAGAAGTGTAAAATATGATGCCAAATCATGAAACACCAGGAAGCCTCTCCCCTCTCAGCTCAAAGGATCTTTCATAACGCAAGCAAAAGTGATCAGGAGCTTAACAGTGTACATAATCCAACCACGTCTTCTTCCTAAGAAAGGGAGAAAAAACATCCCAGTTTCCCAGCCGCCTGCCACCTTCTTTCTTATAAACAAGGGTGGCCCTACCTAGGGAAAGAGCAGGGATGCAGGAGGGAAGGAAGGACTGTGAGCAAGACTGACACACCACTCCTGAAAGCTGGTAGGAACAACAGTAGGGGTGATGCCAGGAGCTAGCAACTACCTGTGGTGGTGTTCTCAGAGTTTCTAGGGCAAAAGAGTAGAAGGTAGGTGATCTCACTGCCTTTCTCAGTCTTGAGGCTTCTAGCCTCAGCATTGTTGCCATCCAAACCCTCCTGAGGGCATGGACAGTAGTAGGGAAGAATTTGAGGAAAAAGTGGTGGTGCAGGTTCCCAAAGCCATGGTAGCAAATCCATGCTCCCCTCCATATCCCACTATCAGGGCCTCTTCCTGTCTTTCTCCTGGAAAATGAACCTTGCAGAAATAAGGAAGAGTACTTTGAGAAAAATGTGTGCCTGCCTGTTTATGAAGAGTCAGAGTGGCTCAGTCTTCTCCACAGCAAAGAAATTTATTGTGGGGTGTAGTAATGCAAGGAATCTATTTATTGTGCCTGACCTGCTTTGGGCTTTGGAGGATTGTGCTGGACCACAGTACTGCCTGTGGATGCGCTGGTCAAACACTGCTTTCTAGTTCTTGCCTAGTGTCTTGTAAATGAGGAGAAATATTATTTCCCACAGGGTGGTGCTGCTGCGTTGTCTGGTGCAACCAACACAGGGAAAGGCTGAGATTGAGCCTCAGCAAGTGGACAAAACAAAACACACATTTTGCAGTGTCCAAGTCCAGTGGGCAACACCCAGAACCACACAGAAGCTGAACATCTCTAATTCACACCCAAGTATGAATACATGACTGGAGCCTATGCTAGCAGTGGAGGGAAAACAAGAGTGAAGATAACCTTTCAGGAGGCATTCACTTACGATTCAAAGGCACTTTCTAAATTACATTGAAAATGCTACTGGAATACACCAGAATAGTCACTTAGAAGAAGACCTTATTTATTGAGAGAATTACAGCTAAGGACCTCCTTATGATGACCATGAAGTCTTGTTACAGCTTAACTTACACAAGCTCTTCCTTCTCACATAAATTTGTAACACTTCAGAAAGCAAATGAGGAAATGAGTTTGTGGCAATATAAAATATATTCCCCATATAGTAGCACAGACAACTTTTGTTTTTCAGAAGATAAAGTATCATCCAAGCTGGCAGAAAGGTTCCAGGCTCAAAGTTTTGGGTTTTCTTTTCTTTTTTTCCCCTGAAAACAGGGCTATTTTATTTCAACAGAAGGGACTTAATTTTTCCAATGCTGTTTTCACACAATGTGTAATTTATTAAATGTTCCAAAGCTGATTTGATAAAAGTTACCATTAGAACATAAGCAAATTCAAAGGAATGCTGATTTCCACCTTTCAAACCTCATGGAATGGAAACAGATGGGATAACTTCAGCAATTGTAAGCAGTTTCATTTATGTGGAATTCCCATTCATTGTACAGAATAGAGTATTATTCCAGGCAGGATTCATCTGAGGTAGGATCCTTCTGTTTCTGTCTCAGGCAAATGTTACCCCAGCCAAGTCTGACCATGGTTTCCCTGGAAGGCAGACAGGGTCAGTTGTGCAGTGCTCCATCCAAGCTCATATCTGTCAGTGTTCAGTAGGGCTGGTGGGCACATGCAGTGTTAGCCTTGCAAATTGTTCACAGCTAGCCCAGGTATCTCTGCTTACTGCTGCACAGTGCCATGCCAGGAAACATCCTCCTTGAGGACAGCTTGACAGTTTGCATTGTGTGAACAAGGGGGTAGAAGTTTGGTATGGGGCTTCACAAACCTCGACTGTATTCCTATTTCTTCCACTCTCAGTTTATGCTTCCTTCCTTCTGCTTCTTACTGGGGAGATTCATATCTGATATTTTACAGTGTGTTTTATGCACATTCTGGTAGGTAAGTTTTTAGCCATTGGCTGAAGTCAAAGCAGATACAGTGTTAGAAAACAAATAATTCTACCATTTTCTACAAAAGCTCTGTGCATAAAACCAATTGAATGTTTTCTGCTGAATTAGATATTTAAAACAAGAAATACTGCTGTAAATACATAAATGGAAAAAAGCCTGGGAAAAGAATACCTTGAAATAAAAAAACCCCTACTTTAAAAATGCTAATACTGTATTACACAGTGTTGTTTACTAGGATAAAAATGCATATACTATTATTCCAACAGGTTTTTACAATATGCATTTCTGGTGTGAACAACTGCTGATGTGTTACAATGTGGTAAACAAAGTAATTAAATTTTTGTGAAGTAAACGACAATGGCAATTTACAACTTGTGGAAAATTGCTCATCTTCTGTGTAGACCACACTCTTCCCAACATTTTTATATTAAAATTTTGCATTAAGATCTAAACCAACATCTTCATCACTTCTAATTGATAAACCCACTTTGTCTTTTTCCAAATGTGCATAGTTTTCCTAACTCATTAAGAAACACTCATGGATAATTTTTCTCCTTTTTTTATGAACATATGTTAAAACCAAGCTTAGGGCTCAGGACTTAATTGCCAGGCAGAGCTGAAAAAGATTATGTCATTAGTTTTAAGCAGTCTTTGAACTCTCATCCATCTCTTAATTCTGTGGTCTGTGCATGTAGATCATGCTACTGGCTGTGACCACACTTCTAAAGCAGGGCAGCAGGAAATACTTCATTTGAGCACAGACAACTGAAGACAGACAATTTTAATATGTTATATTTGAAATATGCATGAATAATAAAACTACTTGCCACACATACTATTCATAAATATATATATAAAAATACATTATACTCCTATGGCTATACTCTTGATCTAGATCAAATTGGTGAACATTAGTCTATGTTATTTTCCCTTATGTGGCACAAAGTAGAATAGGACATGATAAGCAACCATTGAATACACTGCAGACAATTACAAAACTACTACTTCAGCACCGGTAAAAATTATTTGGACTCTGATCAATTTGCTAATCAGCAGAATGCAGTTGTATATAGCATCAAAGCACAGAAATGATTCATATTGCAAAATGTGAAGTTCCTCCATTGCTGTCAACATTTTCACTCTGGAAACATAGAAACATCCCATTACATATGAGATCATCAGTAATTTACCCGATAAACTACATTCAGTCTGTAGCTCCTGTGAAGCAGCCAGCTATAGTATATTCCCCACACAAGTAGAAGGAAACTTGTGCAAATCACAGCTGTGGTGTTCTGGTCACCCAGGACAAGTGCCCTGATCAGCTCTTCAGACGGCACAAACAAATAATTTGCTCTAACTGAGGCTACAGCTTCTGGGCCTGAAAAGAGATAGACTTGCCACTGCAATATGCAGAAACAACTTTGCTAACATCCTCTTTACTAATGGTCTCTGGAGTGGGCAGTCACAGTCATCTGCTTGCACAGACTCATCAACAGCTGCTGATTTTATAGGAGGAAGATGCTCTCTGTTTGGGAAAACAATAGAAACTAGAGGAAACTCTCCCCTAGTCTCCTGAGCTGCCTTTGGGCTTCTTCCACTCATGCAGGTAAAGCAGGTTTGTCTATCATCAAGCCCAGTCCCCTGGCACAAATTTACTGCTGTTCAGACAGCAGAGTGGCCATGGCATCTCTTTCACTCTCCCAGAAAAGGATCAACTGGAGGATCATACCTGGAATGTCAATGTGTAGAAATTCAACCTTTAAAGATATCCAAAAAAAAAGAAAAACAAACCAGCAACCACCTCAAAATTTTGCTGTAGGGGGCTTGGGAAAGTCGGTCTAAAACTGTTTCTGAAATGAAATTGCAATATATGTACAAGATTTAGGCACACCATAAAAATTAAAGCTGCTCCAGAGACACTTTCAGCATAAATCACAGATTCCTGCCAGATTTAAAAAAAACCCAAAACAGGAACAAACAAAAAATAAGCCAAAACCAAACCACCTCAAACTAAAACAAATGGCTTTGGCATCTGACACAGTTATTTGAGAAGAGTTTAATGCAGAATGATACATGAGGAAGGTTTTTTGGTGTTTTTTTGTGTGAGTAGTCCATTGAAACATAATAGACCAGAACACCAAAAATTTTATTTCATTAATACTATTTTTTAGATACTTCAAATTTTATTGTTCAGTTTCGTGACCAATTATAGGGGTTTTTTTATTATAGCCAATTTTCATCTTCTAGATTACCTGTGAAGTAGCCATATTGCATTTCAAACAAATCTGTGAACATTTGTATCTACAATTCTATTTTCAGCCTAGCTTTCCTCTATTACTGCATTTACTTGATATTACTAATACTGTATGTAGACTTTAGCTAACTAAAACATGACAGAAAAATCTAATTGAGAGATGCCTTGTTTCACAGGAGTAGTATCTTGAGCAGTGTAACACTATAGAGCCACCTCTGTCTCAGTCACGGCTGTGCAGTACTGAATCTTGATGCACTTGTCATCTGTTGCTGTAGCTGTTTGTCTCCACAGCCAAAAATTCAACATCTTTTTGGTCTAATTCTGCTGTGACAGAATAAGCTATTGCTCCATTAGTCCAGATGTGCTGTTTCGTGCCCGTGTCATTGGTGAGTGACAGCAAAGGAGTTCTTTTGATTTTCTTTGCTAGATTTGCAAAGCACAATAACATCGAACTAAATATCATAGAAAATCCACACAAGAGGAAAGATGCCGTATAGCTGCCAGTTGTGTCTACAAGCCAGCCTGTAGGAAAAAAAAAGTGGGTTTTTAAAGGTCCACCAGAATTCTGATAATTTACAAATCCTGTGATCAACAGTGGTTTTATAAACTTCTGGAATTAGCACATATACATACAGTCAAACAATACAGGTTTACATCACCATCACTATACTTTTACCTCCTGGAGCAGGGAGAGATTTGTCCTTACCTGCAGGAGACAGGTAAGATTTTTATGGGCTTTTGTTTGGAGGTCCAATCCATGAACAAAAGGCCCAGAAGTCTTCACCACAACAGTCAATAGACATCTTTCAAATGGATGGATTTAGATGGCAGTCTGAAGTCATGCTTAGAGAGCCCTGGGATTAAATATTGTGTGCATGACGTTCTCATACAGAAACATCTAATGACATATGACCAAGACTCATGTATCACTTAAAATAATTCCACTTTCCAATGAGTTCTGCTATGGCTAATTAAATTAAAAGATTCAAAAGTAGTGATTAACCAGGAATTGATGTGAACAGCAGACAAAATCCAGAAGACACATATATACATGGCTGTTTGAAAAAGATCTCTGACCTTCCACAATATTTAAAACTCTCAGCTCTCATCCTTACTTCACTGTGATGGAACTGATGGGGAAAATGATGGTTAGATATTACAGTGATGAGCTTGTGACCAAAGAGTACTGAAGCTGACTCACCTACCTGTTCAAAACAGTTTGGAGATGAAAAGATCAAGTCCTCTGCACCAAAAAAACCACCTTGGAATGAAATTCTCTTTGCTTACATTTTCAAAATCATGTAATTTCACAGTGAAATTTTGTCCCTTCTACTTGTACAATTTCTGGACTATGTGTAGTGGTGATGTAACAGCTCTTAGAAGTCCCATTCCATACTGTTTTGCTTCTTAAATTTAAACTCACTCTATATGTAGAAATCATCCCATCAAGACAGGGCTCGAGAGTGATCTAAAAATCTTATGAAGGTCTAGGCATATTATTTCTCTGCCCAGAGGCTACCTCCACATTTAGTGTGCATTTGCTGTTCTTCCTCTCCTTTTACGTCACACTGACAGGCAAATCTGAAGTAGTGATAAGATTATAGGAAAGTCATTTGTGTACTGACCTGCAACAGGCGGGCTCACTAGATATGGTATGGCATGCAGAAAATACACGACACCCAGTGCTGATGATAAAGAAGAAGTTCCCACTACATCTGCTGTTATGACGGGGATCAGTGTTACATAGGCTCCATCAAAGTAACCAAAGGTAAATGAGAAAGGCACAAGCAAGGGGAAGTTTCGGAGAACTGGTAGGAAAAGACAACAGAGGCCATCCATTCCCACAGCAAAGAGGTAGCAAAAGTGACGATGCTTCTTCAGACACCTGCAAATTTCAAAACAGAAAAGAAAAAGATTATCACTGGGCACAGCATCTGTTTCTATGCCTTGGCATGCAGCACTTCAGTCTCTCTCAAAGTTAAGTCCATTTTCTTGCACAGTCTTCAAGATAAAAAGCTCACACCAATGAGCCCAGGTGGGGAAAGCTGCACGCCTACAGCTGCAGAAACATCTGGTAAGCTGCAGCCCATGCTGTCTGCAGTGGGTTTTGGGCTACTCTTAGCGAGGGGAACCACTCTGCAGCCAGAATTTCACAGTCTCTGAAGTTTCAGTGTTCAAAGCAGTATTCCATTGGGCTTTACATCTCAGCTCAGCAAGGTGCTCCCGGTATTTTGTAAAAATATTACAGTGTAGGTCTCTTAGATGTCATCCTTCGCATCAGCTCTTCAACACTGGTGTTAGTGTAAGATAAGTGAGATGACAATTCCTTTCTCCCTGCCTCACAAAACCAATAATTGATTTTCCCACAAACTGAATAACCAAAAAGAATGTGTCCTTTAGAATAAAAGTCCTTCTTAATTTAGCCAGTCTCTACTGATCTTACATATGCTGCACACAGTCGTCTGAAGTGAGCTGAGTTAACAAAGCATAGTGAGCTCTTACATACTGGAAAATGTATAACAGTTCTATGTCAGTTCTTCTGAGTATCTGCCCGACAGTGGTGGGCCAGACCTTTGACCCTTTCCCATTACTTTTGTGTCTCTCCAGAAGCACACAAGAGTTGTAAAGACAGAGGAAGTAGAGTGAGATCCTCTAGGAAATAAGGACAGACGATCATGCTCATCATACCTCAGAGGCCGGAGTTACATTTCCACTATCAAATGCAAAAGAATTAAACAAACTTGGAAGAGGCAGAAACATTAAATAGTGGGCATTTTTGAAAGCTAGACTGTGTGCTGGGGGTTTTGGGGGGGTTGTGGTGTTTTTTTTTTTTTTTTGCTTTTTGTTCATCTTTTTGTGGGGAGAGGAGTTTTTCTCTTATTTATTTATTGTTGTAGGTTAGGGGGTTTTTCAAGTTACACATGCTACAGAAAAATCCATAATGTTAACTTTTTATATCTATTATACCTCACTTGCATCAGCCTCCCACCAGCTAAAGCTTACACTTGCTTAGCCAAAAGGTGTTACCTTCTGTCTGTTAGCCATCCAAAGGTGATATTTCCAATGATGTCTATGACACCGAGTATGGACATGAGGAAGGCAGCCCGGTGGTGACTCACTCCAATGCTCAAAGCATAAGGCACTAGGTAGACAAAAAGAGGGCTACAGCCATATGCCATAAATAAAACTGACACTGCTAGCACCATGAAGCCTGGCATCAGCAAAAAGTTATATTCCTTCCATGAACAGTAGCATAAACATTCATGAGACCACGCTTTGATTAAGGGTGAACAAATGGACATTTGCTTTAAGTCCCGTTTCTGTGCTTTGGGAACATAATCCTGTTCAAGAAACTCAGGAACAGTTTTACGGTCTTCCTTAAGAGCAATGGGCCGCATCAAGGCACCACAGACACAGAGGTTTAAAACAAAACCTCCCAGGATGAGTAAAGCTCCACGCCAGGAAAACTGCTCAATTAAGAGCTGGACCACAGGGGCCAGGATGAAGGTACCGATTCCGCTTCCTGACATGGCTATTCCATACGCCAGCGCTTTTCTTTTGTTGAAATATTTGCCCACCATTGCAATGGCTGGAGAATAACAGAGTGCAAACCCAAGACCTAGAAGAGAAAGCACAGTGCAGATAGCTTAATACTAAGCATGACATATGGAACGCATTAGCTTAAACCACACAAACTACTTTCATTAGCACAAAAAAACAGGAAGCTTTTTCTGATCCTCTATTTTGCAGCCCAGTCATAGTGTGAAGAGAAACCAGGATGACTCCTTTCTTCCATGTCAGTCACTGATTTGACAAACCTAATGGATTATCATTAATCCACTATAACAAGACTCAGAAAGAAGTGATGGGATTCACTTAATAACAAGAATAAGGACAATCAATAAACCTCAGAGAGATGGTGTGTCATCCTCTCCTGGCTGCAAGATGAGGCATTGCCTCAGGGTCTGTGCAGATGCTGGCACTGGATATAGTGTCCTGATGAGGTACCACTTTGTTTTTCAGCCTGTTGCAACCCTGAACATTAATTTTCAGGTCTCTGAAACCAAGTACAAAGAGTCTGTCTCTGTTACTAATGTTCTACAATAAACCTTTTTTAGTCAGCTAAACAAACTCCATGCAGCAGCTGCTTGGAGTCCTGGCCATTTTAAATCCCTGCCTACAAATAAAGAGCGGGGGGGGGGGGGGGGGGAAGCCTCAGAAAATAAAGCCATGTCCAGTTTAGTAAACAAATGAGATCCATCTCTGGGACTGCGAAAAAGATTGTGGTCTTTGCTGCAGAACCAGAGAGCAGATTTTAATCATCAGATGCTTGCCTTATCACTAAAACATGTATTTCTGAATGAGCTGCAGAAATGAGATCCTGACTAGGGTTTTGTAGCACATCCTGCACTAAGGGCAAAACAGTCCCCACTGCTTTTGGCAGAACTGGCCAATACAGGAGATAATCACCCAGTGCTGTAACCAGCTTGCCACGTCCTCCTCAAAGGCCACACTGTATGGGGCGAACACTAAGCCTGCCCAGACAGGATAAGTGGATTAGAAGGACTATGGGCAATGGGTGCCAGCTCTGTCACCCCTCAAGAGGCAAGGGGAGGAGCAGGGCAGAGAACTGGGGTTGGACCTGTGTGGACAGCAGAGCCAGAGGAGCAGCCCTGAGCTGGACATCATTACTCGAGAACTGTAAAAGTCAAACTATTTGCTGTACACACTGCTTATTTTTTTGTGAGTTGGTGGGGGAAATATGCCCAAAAAAGTCAATAATAATAAACGTCCTGTGAAAAGTAGAAATGCAAAGCTTGGGGCAGGAAACATTTTTGTGCCTCTTAGAAGAACCTCTGCTTACTTATTGACACTCCGTATCTCACCTCTGCTTCACTCTTCACAGTTTCAAGTCCTGAAGCTTTTACGGATTTAGACAGTCACCAGTTACGGTCCCACCCCCTCTCTGGGCTGGGGCACCACCTCCAGCCTTTACCAAGAGCTCACCTCTCCATTAATCAATCCCCACAAACTGGAAGTTCACTGCTTGTAGAATTGGCTCTTTACAACTTCATGTACAAAGTGTAACTGCTTTTCCACTTCAGTATTCACTGTGGTTCTCATGAAGTAAGCCTTGATGGCATTAGCGTGGTATGTGGCACAGTCCCTCGAGTTACAAGGAGCTTTTTTATTTGTTATTAACACATTTGTCAAAGATTAACACAGTAATACAGGAGTGACATGCACTACTATAAGGATTTTTATTTTTTTTAACAAATAAGCTGTGGCAGCATGTGAACTGCAGTAATTCCAACAACTCGTTACCAAACAGCAGGGGACCAAGTACAAGGGCTTATATCACCGTGGCTACCAGGTCAGTATTAATGAAGAAGGAATGTCAGTGTGACCATGGGCACCTCTCAAGATCCTCTGTGTGCAACAAACACAGGGAGACAAGGCAAAAATATTTGTTATCACCATACCTGAACACAAGTGGAAGAGCTGCTACAGCAACACTACCAGCCAGCACCTTGTTTGCTTTTCAACTGGAATATGATGTAGACAAAAATAAAGTGCACAGCTGAGGAACCACGTATTCACCCAGTGCACCTTTGCTTGATTATTCTTGTGTTTAGATTAATTTTTTTTAATATGCAAATATTTTTGGACAGTCTAGGACTCCTGCTACAATAAATTCCTCTCAGATCACAGGGGAAAAAAAAGAGGAAAACTTTTTGTGTATCACCTGCAACAGCAGTCCTTCCTGACCTCCCATCATTTCAGAACTTCACCCATAGTCCTCTCTCTAACAAAAGAGTTGCTTTTTCAGGGTGCTGCATTTGGGCTGTGTGAGACTCACTGAGTGCTGAAGCTCTTGCAGGTTCTCTTTTTACAACGAAGGGAACAACTCTGAGTATTTCCATTCAACAGTGTGGTAGCAATATGACATGGGGAAGAGATCACCCCTCTTGAAAGGAAGGACCATTATTTTCAACATTCTTGTGCTGTTTTCCTGGCAAGAACAAAGGGGCTGAATGCCTCCTACCTGTAAGGACTCCTAATGATAAGTAGAGATGTTCCAAGCTGGTGGCAAATGAACTCAAAATTAGTCCAGTAGATGCAAGCAGCCCTCCTAACATGATGCCAACTTGGCAGGATACATGATTACTGATCAAACTCCCAAGCGGGGCTTCAAAGGAACAAATACAGATGGTAGTTAATGGCAGGTCCTCACCCACAGTTCATTGCAACGGTCATCACCAAAAAGGAAGCAGTAGGCAGGCAGCAGAAAACAATGATCACATACACAGAGTGATCTTCCAACACCCCCCTAGCACAATGCTGTGAGCACCAAAATCTTCTAAAAATCATCTTCCTGAAAGTCAGGATAAAACTGAAATTTACAGTAGCTTTCACAGCAGCCATTTGTGTACATCAAAGTCATTATGGGACACAACTAATCCACAGTTCTGGGGGCCAAGAGAGGCCACAGCGACAGCTCACACTCTGCATTACTCCGTGCTTACAACACTGAGACTGTCCCCTGCCTGGAATTTGCACTTCAGCTCTCATTAACTTCAGGTGTCCTTACTTGCTCCTCCCTGGCCTTGTGGGCTCTGCACCAGACCCAAACAAGAGAGGTCTCACACATTTTGGATCATCTCCAAGGCTTCTACCTGTCTTTTGCACTTCTTCAATGTTGATGGCTCCCAGATCACCATGCCCGTACCATGGGGTATCATCACTGGCCCTCTCCCTCTCTCCTACCTGTAATGCCAGGGTGAGGCATTTATTTCTCTAACTAAAGATATAACCTGGCTGACACAGGAGAGTTGCTATGTCTCATTTCAGCTGTGTCCTTGTGCCTTTGTAGCAATTCTCATGGATTAACCCTCTTACACAGGATGAGAAATTGGGTATAACTATTGTGTTGATACGTGTCATTTTTAGTAACACTGAATTTTCTTTTAAGGGAAAAGACTGCTTGTAAACATACAAGTTTGCTAAAAAGAGGAAGACTGTGACTTGATCTGAAGGCAAGATGTATATCCTGTACTAAGTCTCAAGTATGGTTCCAATCAGAAGGTAAGAGAAACAACTGCTCAGTTAGTAGATCTCGAACATGACTTGTCCCACTAGACCTCAACAAAAGTACATTTCTGAAAACTTAGATCATTTGGCAAAACAAAGTTCTACTTCTTTTCTGTAGCATTTTTCTGCAGCATTTTCCTGCAATATGAAGACACTCCCTTCCTGCAAAGCTATGCTGGAGGAAGCAGCTTGGATATACCAGACCCCAGAGAGCCCACAGTATCTATGTCTCCCAGCTGACTCCACCAACTTGTGAACATGCTAAAACCAGATGGAGCTGAAGAAAAAGCAGCCATACTAGTCTTAAAAGTGTAATACACACCACAGAGCATCGTAGCACAGTCTACAATGGAGTGGATCCAAGCTGTTCTGGCATAGTCTTGCCCAAAGTATGTCTGGAACTCCACAAAAAAAATGGAGATGCACCTGGGAAAGAAAACATGAACTTGTTGAACATAGGATATTTGCCTCACAGAAAACACCAGTCTCACTCTTCAGGTGTAAAGAGTACCCACTAGAAGGTCCTCTCCAGCTCCCAGGAAAATCAAAACTATGGTTTGTCTAAATCTCAAAGAGATGGAGACATTTTTAAACAGTTTCTAAGGGATATTGTAAATGAAGGGCTACAGTGAAGGGCTACCTTAATGCATAAGAGGCAAGACGTGAGTTGATGTGTGCAAGCTGAATAATTCCAACAGTACTCTGTGTAAGGCACCTAGACTAGGGTGATTCAACTTGAGAAGAATTCTTACTTTGCACTGGCAACAACTGAGTCACAAATTGCTGTCCAATTATTACCCCAATCCAGTGAGATTAGACAATAAGGCCAAATTACAACCTAATTCAGACAGATAACTACTCCAGAGAGATTCTGAACATTATAATACCACGTTTCTTACTGTGGTATCTGATGTTAGATTTTTTTATGACTCGTATTATTTTTTTAATTAAAATGAGATTGAAGTTGCAATTATCACCAGCAATTTGCAGCCCACATCATGATGTTGTTTCCCTTGTACACAAAGCCCCAGCTCCCCACTGTTTCACTGACCTGGTTGCTTGCTAGTGGTGGCATTCACATCTGCACCAACTGGCAGGGCAGGGCCAGCATAGTAGGCCTATAGAGCCAACATCCCTATAGCTATGTGTTCATGGATGCACAAGTGCAAAGTAAAAGCAACTCCTCATGAACAGAGAATCAAAACACAGCTGGAGCCCACGGACCTTCCAACAGTTTATTAATGCTTCCAGGAGAGATTACTTTGCTTTGCCTAATGAGTCTTACTTTCTACCTGTCTCTGCAGGGGAACAGATTAAAAAGCTGTATAGTTTTATTCTGGTTTCTGGGTCAGCAAGAGATCCCTTTTCCCCCGGCAATGAATGGCCACTCTCTTCAGCCTTTTTCTTTCACATTCTTCATTCTTGTAGATATTCTAGACATGTGCCAGCCATTAGATGACTTCTTGGATGTAAAACATTTCACACATGAAAAAGGAATTAAATCTGCTAGGAAATCTCTAGTGTTATTATGGTATTAGTACCTTTGCATACATAAACTAACACTGTGAACGTTTCCATTTTCCTTTTATGCTGTTGACTCCGAGACCCCAGACCTTAGATCCCTAAACATGGCAGCTTTATTTTAAGAGGAATTTAAAATGTAGGCAGAAAACACTGTATTTACATTATACTGACTGTCCAACAAGACACTGTCTCAGTGTTTCTCACTTACCAGGGTGCTTCTCTCTCTGCTCAATATAGCTTAAATGTCCATGTTCACACACACCAGGCTTCTCTGTCTCCAGCCGACATCAAAGTCACTGTGGAAGCCATCTCACCCCAGATGTATACATTCTGTTTATGCAGGGCAGCAGTCTATTCCTGTTCTTTCTATTTTTAAGAAGTATTTTCGAGAAAATGTTTTCCTGCATATTTCAGATACCAGAGGGGTACAGAAAGGGGCCCCCTCTCTAGGGCATGGACCTTCTCAGGCAGGACAGTAGCTGAAATGCTTGCAGTAGAAGTGGGTATTTACAGGCTTCTCGGACTCAGGAGCCAAGGAAATACACTGAGACTAGTAAAAATGAGCATGGCTTTGGGGTCAGAGGGATGCAGCGGACTCAAAGAGACCCTACATGATTTCTCCCTCCCTGACCAAACCACCAGAGCCTGAAATAACGCTGCCTGCCCCAGGCTTTGATTCTGTAAGAAGTCAAGGAGATGGTGCTGAGCAGCTGTCAGAGGAGATGAGACTAAAACCAGAAGGCTCATAATCTCTCAGCCTCCCCCACAACCTTGGGGATTTCAGGAAGCTTTTGAAAACGTAGCAAGAGAGAGGTTTGTACCTAGCCAGAATAACATTAACCCCTGCAGCTGTGGGACATCAGGAGAGATCCCAAATCCTCCTCCTAAACAAAAACCACCAAAAATAAATGAAAAAAAAAGAAAAAAGGAAAAAAGAAAAATGCAATGCTACAAACAGATCAGAAAGACAAGAAGCAGCCCCTTTACCTCGTCACAGCCCTGGTACAGATAGTGACAAGGAAGCAGCCGGCAACGATCATCCATCCCCAGCCTCCATCGGGGGGGCCGGCGTGCTGGGCTGACCGCGGCGAGGCCATGGCACAGGATGGGGTGATTCCTCCCTCCTCCCTGCCTTAGTGGCAGGGACTGATTAGGGCCTGCACGCCGAGCACAGGCCCTGGCTGTCCGGCATATGGATTACTGGCCATCTGATGAGAGAAAACAAAGAGCGCATCAGGGTAACCTGCACAGCTGGGCTAGGACATACTGCTTTAGTGCATAAAGGTGAGGGCTTTCTTTCAAACGAAGCTTACAAAATTTGTTGGAAGCAAAAGTGCTGTTAGAATTTGGTCCTCTGTCCGGTATCATTTATTTCAGGGTAATTTGCCCAGCAGTTACATCCTAATAAATGGCAAAGAGAACCTTTCACAACCTCACAACAAAATGTGTGCTTGTCAAAGCTTTTGAGCAGTGATTTAAGGTAACCAGGGTTGAAACAATGTCCTTGAAAAATATCAGCGAATAAAAATATCCACGAAAGATGGCAAAACTATATTATACTGCTGTCCAGTTACAGAAGCTAAAAAAAGCTACCATTAACTATCTGTTCCAGGTCTTTACGTATTCCTCAAGTATCATTTATTTTTGCCTCTGTGCTAGTCAACACATTTTACTTTAGGCCAAAAATGCTGTATACTCTTTGGAAATAAAATTTACTGTTCTATTTTCTCTCTTATTTTAATAGGCTTTGCTATGATTTATATGTAAGTAAATATTTGTATAAAGCTCTCTAATAAATCAGAGCCCAAAGCAATGCCCACGACAAGCATTAGAACATGTACTAATGCTGTCTTTATTATTCTTTTTCCACCCTTGTCATAAACCTCTGTTTCACTGTAAGTTGAATTGCATCATAAAGCCTTCCAAAGTCTGTGTTATTCTCTGTGTTCATATGGAGTCTAGCACAATAAGGATCTTCGCTGCAGCATGAAGTGTTATTACAATATAACCTGCACTAATGAACTAGAACAGAGCTCAGGTATGATAAAAATCTCTACCTGTGGCTCTTTGGAGAGATACACAGTGCACTGCTCTGCCTGATAATGTAAATGCTTCACTCTCTGTATAAAGGATAGGTCACATCTTAAATGGGACAGCTGATACAGCTCCAGTTTATATTGAGTAGCAATGGTCAAAGCAGCTCATAAAGATCAAACATGAATTCACAGCTGGGATTACAAGAGGTTTTGTAAGCAGTCACCAAATCTGGCGCAGCAGCTCCTTAAGTGAGTTTAAAGGGTCCCAGCTGGATGCAGTTGTTACAAGTCCATTCCTATAGCTGATTGGAAAAACCACACAAAGCAAATGAGGTCCAAATGAGTTTATAATTTCAAACCTCATCTTTGAAGTACTCAATTGCTAGGATGTACATACATA
Source organism: Psittacula echo (assembly GCF_963264785.1). Taxonomy (NCBI): domain Eukaryota; kingdom Metazoa; phylum Chordata; class Aves; order Psittaciformes; family Psittacidae; genus Psittacula; species Psittacula echo. The sequence continues at coordinate 19,359,519 of NC_137743.1, read as the reverse complement.
AAAGATCAATGAAAGCTCTAGAATGGAGACCAGGACAGTTTGCCTTTTCTGACACAACTTTCTAATACACAGCAAAAAATGCCTCTGCAGCTGAGAGAGCTTTCTGAGCAGCCTCTGTAGGTACTCACATGACCCTGAAGACATCCCTGGCCTCTTCACAAGCCTTGTGATGTTTTGCTTGAAGCGTAAAGTCCATTTTCTGACCTTACCCATTTGCTTCAGGACAGATACACAGCAGTGCCAGTGTATACCCAAACCCTCTTTGTCTCCCTTCTGTGGTCTGAAACAAACTCCCTGACACAAACACAGACAAACTGAGGTAAAAAGGAACAACAGCCTGGCTGATGCAGTAAAAGAAGAAAGCACATGTTGTGTAGGCAAGCATAACAAAATCTGTGAGGGAGGCTGAAAATGTTTGCATTCAAGTTAGTTAGAAGGTGACAGGAACGTGATACAGAAGATACATCCATGAACTTGCCATTTGACATGCACATTCTGTATTTTCATTCCAGCATGTGCTGCTAATTTGTGAGCAGACCATGTATCTCATGTATTGATGTCACCCAGGCAACTAATAATTTTGTGGGGTTTATGTTACATTTTGAGTCAGCTGACATGAACTAATGACTTAATTTTTATTTTTAAGTAATAGGATCAATTATATCTCCCTTTCTGCATAGCTTCAAGCAACAACTGTCTTATTAGATATGTGCAAATATTGGATCAACAAGTTATCTGATGGTTAAGGCAGCGATCACATGATTCTTCATGTTGGATCAGTGAGTGTCCACATTATCAAGCAATACAATTTGATACAAACCACCACCACATCCCTGTCTACTTACATGGAAAATAAAATTCAATACTTTTTTGGGTGTCTGCGTTTGACCTAGCCACAAAAAAGCTGATATCCAGTCTAGCATGGAGCCAGAGAGGCTCAAATAGGTTAAATCCTGATTTGGCAATCAAGTCTTGCATTATATTATCCTGCCAAATTCACTTGAACAAGTAGAGCAAGTACCAGTGCTTTGCATCATGTGGCCACTACATTTTGCATCTAACACTAAGGACCTCAGAAGTGGATTTATTGTATTATTGCAAGTTAAATATGTTATATTCAAATGCCTGAATGATTGAATAGCCCATAAGAATCCAGCACAGCCACATGAATTTACAGGACCCTGAAAAAGTACAAATTACTTTGCTGAAGGTTTCCTAGCAATCACAAATAAAGCAGTTAGTTAGGTGGAGTTTGCATAAGCAGATGATATATAAGAGGGATCCTGAGCAATTCAGACATATATCTGCAGCACATTTGTGTAGTCTTGGCAAGGCAGGGTTTCTTATTTTAGATCTGAGCAGTACCTTTCGCTGCCCCTTCTGGAGGGATGAAGAATTCATTTTAAATTCTGATTATTAAGGTTGGAGGAGGAAGTTCCAAGAATGCCAGAAGGAATAACAATAACCCTTCCATAAGCAGAAAGGTACACAAAATTTTTCAGAGGAGTCAACAACCTCCACATACAGAGCCCTAACTAATTTTAATGCAGAAACAGCAATAGCTGGGTGCCATGACCTCAGCGTAGATCTCTGGCCCCGCTTTGAGGCAAGCTTCAGATTGGCCCTGAGGGCCTAGTTCACATTTAACTGTACGTTAACGTACTTGGGAAATATTTGATGACATACCAGGCTAAGCAAACATAGATTAGGTATTTGGTTACATGATTACTTGCTGTTATTTTCTCAGAACCCTGCCTGCCAACATACACATGAACAGGAGATGTTTAATGAGGCTACAAGCAACTGAAAAAAACCATATTATAAGAAATGTCCAACCAACACAGAAATAGGCCACTCAGCCTCTCCTTAGCAGGACCAGTACAAACCTCATCTTGACTTCACACTCACTTCAAGGAGTACTGTGCCTGTCATAGTCACTGAAGTGATAGGCAAGTTAAATAATTACCTTTCTTGTTGCTGCACGTATCTAATAAACACTTATTACATCAATCTGGCAATTTTATTCTGAGGTTAGAAAACTTGATTTACTTAAACCCTGGTGCTGTTTTCTAATTAAGCGTATAATGGATAGCTCAGATTGTAGACTCTGCAAATGAAGTCAAAGAGACAGAAAGCGCATACTTTGAGCAACTGTGACCTCCCCTTCCCAACGCTACCTTGGCTTACTCTCACGCTGTATCTTTTTCTTAACCTTTCTGGTGCAGGATAAGCCTCTAACTGCGTATCTGTTCCACTTTTAGCACTGTATGGTCTGATGCCCACTGGCAGCACTAGTGGTTATTATAACACACCTCAGATGTGCACATAAGTTCCTGCTGCTTGAGATGACTAAAGGAAAGCAAGGCTAAAAGAAAAGCTCATAAAAGAGCTCTTACACTTTGCAACCTCTGCTAGATAATTTTAACTCAAGCATTAAGTAAATGTGCTTTGCCACGAGTTTAAAGAAGATGTAAGTGGGCTGAAGGTGGCAACAAATTCTGCTGATCCCCAAGAAAGCCTTAGTTACCCAACATGCCCTGACAGCTCACTAAAGAGTGACTCTGTTCCCCAAGTTAATACATTAGGTTTAATCTAGTAGGATAAATAACCTGTCAGTTAGGTTATCTAAAGAAAAAACAGCATCTCCCTTACTCAGTCTGTTCAGCCAGCAGAAAGGAGTGGGTGAGGTTACTAAAAAGGCACTACTATAACCTTGCACCACATCACGAGGTCCTTTTTGCTGGGGAAAGGAGCACAGAAATCCATGGCAGCCTAGCAACTGGTCAGCACAGCGACAAGAGCCACTGACCTTTTAGAACATGGCATGCAGCCAGCAAAGCACTCCATGCCCCCTCCACCTGCCCCTCCTTCTACTGTAAAGATTTTCTTCTTTAAACAAATTGATTTAATAATGATATCATAACAGTGTGAAGATGTAAAACATCTGTGTGACGAAGGACAGAGGAACAGCAGGGACAGTCATGCTGGCCTGCCTGGAAGGTTGCTTTTGTCCTCCCTTGTTCAGCTGCTTCATTTGCAGCATTGATGTATCTGGGCAGCTCAAGATATGCCACCTCACCTGCCAAACCGTTTGGATGCTCAATTTGTAGAAGGATATGGCTTCAGATAGAAGGTGAGACATTTGAACAGGTTGCCCAGAGAAGTTGTGGATACCCCGTTCCTGACAGTGTTTAAGGCAGGGTTGGATGAGGCTCTGAGCAACCTGATCTAGTGAAAGGTGTCCCTGCCCATGGCAAGGGGATCGGAACTGGATGATCTTTAAGGTTCCTTCCAATCCAAACTATTCTATGATTCCATGATAGAACCACCAGCACAAGGTCACGTTTGTACCACAGCTGCCTCATGGCAGGAGCACTCATCCCTCAGACCATACTGTGAGTTTCACTCTGCTGCTTTCTGCTTCTTTGTACTATCCTGGCTACACAAAATTAAAATGCCTTTGTAATTTCTGTCAGAACTACGAGGAAGTATTTTATGCAGTTTATCCCAAAGAAGTTGGCCTAAATATGTATACCAGCATAAATAAGCACAGAATCCAGTACTTACTTTTTACTTGTTTGATAATACAGAGATGCACGAGAAAAGAATGGCGAGCCTTGCCGACAATTTTCTTTCAGTGCAAGATACATACATAAACATAAACTGTACGTACCATTTGCTACCTTCACAGAGGTGTTGGGTTGGGAGAGGCCTGAGAAATCTGTGACAGTCTCTATGTCCAAAATATCAGAACACACTCCCAAGAATGGGTTCATCCTCACCATCTATCAACTGGCACTTTTTCAGCCTTCTTTTGCTTCTCCCTGCTTCCACCACATCAATTGCATACCATCTAGGTACTGCGGTGAGCATTCTGGCAAGACAGCTAAACTCCAAGCTGTTCTTAAATACACAGAAACTAGACTCTCTAATTCTGTACAGCTCTTGTGGTTCAAAGGCTATTTCTAATCTATTTTCTTCAATGCAGAGCTGTCTCATTCTGCGAACTGTGTTAGCTATTTAACTGAAAATGGACAGCTTGGTTTGATTTCAGCAGAAGCTATTTATCAAGAATTGTATCATCATGACTTTAACTTGCTTAAAAACAACCCAAGAGATCCTTTCCAATCCTTTGTTCCTAAATAAAAACAACTCTACTGAGCATCTTAAAGCTGCTACTGTATACTCTCAGCTCTCTTCTCCGCTTAAAGATGTCTCTGTCTAGCCTCTAGATAAAACCAAAGCTTTTCTAAAAAGACTGGCAGATGGGTCCACACAAATTTCCCTTGTGCAAACCAATAATCTTGAGGATTATGTGTACCTATATAAGAAGGGTACACATTCAGCTTCTCAAACATCTACAAATTCAGTAGCTCTCCAGCCCTATTACAAATGGTTAGCAACAAGAACCACTTCCGTGGAAGTCCGTTTAGGAAATTGTACCAGAACCAAAGTAAAAAACAATTTAAAATCCCAAACAAACAACCCCCCCCTTGGCTTTCAATTGCTGTCACAGCACTAACACAGGAATCACATTACAACAGATTGCAATAACTTTTTCCATTTTTTAATCTATAATATACCTGCATAAATCTGGATGGCTTACTCAGCAAATCATTAACCTCTTTTATACTTTTAAGGAGGGGCTTAACCTATGATACCAAACAAAAGAAACATTAATGACCTATTTGTATTTTTGCAGTATTTTGGGGCTTCTAATCAAAGAGTGGATGTCACAGTGCTAGGCATCATATAAATATCTAATAAAACTTGCCTGTCAGCCAAAACATATCAAGATAGGGAAGATGAATCATATAAGAACCCATCTTATTGACTTTCATCGCTATGCTGAGCAGAAAATGTTCATTTGCTTCAGTTTATGTGTATGAGGGAAGGACATGGCTGCCGAAGAGAATGGACTGAACAGAGCACAGACGTGGAGAAGCAGCATGGAAACCAAGGGATCTTAAACAGCTAGTAGAGAAGAGAACTGCCAGAGAGGGGCACAGGTGAGTGGGGTGGTGCAAAAGAGGGGCAGGAGTTGAGGAAACTCCTTTTAATTCAAGAGAGAAAATACTCAGAGAAGACACATGAAAAAGATGGTAAAAAGTAAAGGCCATAGAACAGCACAACATCCATTAGTCACTCCCCTATCAAGAAGCACGTTACTAGGAAAGGAAGAGCAGCAGTGGCCTTCCATAATGATCACTTTGCAACGCTGGCTCCTTAATTTGTCAAATTTGTCAGAAATTGCTAAAGCAAATAGCATGGGCAGAGCCCTAGTAGAAATAGTTACTGTCTGCTGAGTCAGTACCACTCAGGTAAGAAATGTAATGTGAACTTTCTTTTTCTCTGGAAACCACTGTATGGGGCTAACAGAAAAACAATGGCCTGGCAGAAGGAGTCTACAAGATACAACGTAAACTCTTTGACCCTTTAACATAGTTTCTGGCTAGGTTAGTCCTTGAATAATCCAGGTTAATTATAGCAGGTAAATAAAACAATGCAAAGGAATAATTTTGTAGGAAAACCCCTTTGTGCAGAAAGCTTGACTTCAGCCTACCTAAGGCCACCTGGAAACATGCCTTTCTGATCCACATTGTGAAAAGTTTTTAAACTAACAAGTGCAGTGCTCACCGTTTCGCTTTTCACTGTGATGAAAACAACAGAGGCTCAACTGCTTTCCTTGAGTCCACAGCTATTACTGAAATCCGAGCTGAGCCCATCAGAGTGCACAGCCTCAGCAAGGTTATGGTCCAGCATATCCCATCAAACATGTACTTTCTCCCTGAAAGAAAAACACTAAGTATTACCTAACGGACAGCCAATAGCAGTGCTGCTGTGAGTGGGACATGGTACTGTCTCTGTCTCCATTTTAACATGTTTCTTCTGCCTTCTTGCAAGTAGGTGAGAATAGCCAAAAACTGTTACAAAAAGTATCAGGAAACCTTTGGTGAGGAAAGGATCTGACTCTGCTGTCCAATAACTGCAATCATACACAAGACTTCTAAAACAATGTTTGGGAATTGCTGGTGTTAAGAGATTGCTGATGACATATCAGTGTGTATTCAGAGCATAAGATAGTTTCACAACTGCCTGATGCTTATTGTTTTTCTAATATCTCTACATTTTTAAGTATTTCTACATTTTCCTAATATCTCTAATATTTATTTCTAATAATTGTTTTTTTCACATGATAGCATAGCTATACACATAATTATTTTTATCATGCTGTAAGCAACAGTTGTGGAAGGCTTTTTTTTTATTTGTTTACAGAGATACCTATACGCTTATTGACTCATAATTACATTTATCTGTTACTTTTGAGATATATGACAGATCACTAATGATGACTAAACAATTTGAAAAGCAATTCTCATTTATGGCTAAACGTAAGTATGCGATAGTCCAATCATTTTCTGAATCATCAAGCACTTATTAATATCCCATCATATCCTTAAAGAAATGCTAACATACCACCATAATTGTTTGGAAATGCTGAAAGAGGATTTTATTCAAAGTGCTCTTCAGCCAACACTTTTCCTACATCTGGTATATTAATTTTCCATCTTCAGGAAAACCTTGCCCTGAGAAAGAATACCACTGCAAAGCTACTGTGGAACATGTAGGAATAGGACATTTTTTCTCAGACCACTAGGCAGTCAGCCTGTGGAAATCACTGTTATTCCCTTCTTTTACAGATTCTGCACCCCAGATTCTTCTTTGGTGATAAGGATCCAAAAATCAACCTCTCATAGGTTGGCTGGAGATGACCTGGCAAAGGAGTTACCAAGAAGATGCTTTCCTGATCCCTCCAGAGAAAATCAGGATGTTATCAGGCACCCCAGGAGGTCTCAGGCACCAACAGTTCAGCTGTATCTAGATAAAATTCAGGGGCTGAAGACTATGGAGACATATCTTCCTGCATACACCTGGAAGTACCAAAGGCCACCCAAAAGCTGTGGTTGCTGCCAGCTTTTATACCCTGTCTCTGATAAGAAATCAGTGCAGATGAATACCAGCTCCAGCGCACATCCCTGGTGTGGGTCACAGCCTGGGGAAGTGCTGACAGCTGTTCTGTGGTGTCCTGGGAGAGCTGCCACCCAGCGCTTAGACAATCCTTGGCAGAGGGGAAGCCAAGCAAGCAGGAGGGAGGACCATGGGAAACTATAGTATGCCCTCACCTAGAAATCTCAGCGATGTACTTACAGAAAACATACTTGCACTTTGAACTCTTTCACAGTTGTCATCTTTTCAGCTGTTTCATTTATGGAAGGGCTTGATTCATGTTATGCAAAACTAATTTGTTTTATAATGTTTTTTAGGTTCCTGATTGAGTTTTAGTAAAATAAGGAACTGCATTTAAACAAAGACATCTTTTCCCCCTATTCTTGAAGTGCTCAGAGCCTCAATAGCAAAGCACTGAATAGCATTGTCAGGTTTTTAACAATTCACATGGAAAAATATTTTTCACTAATAATTTTCAAGATGAGAATCTTAGACAGGGAAAGGAGATTACTCTTTTAGAAATAAATCATCTTACAGAGCAAGCTATCCAGAAGATTGTCTATTTATCAGATGTTCTAGGGCTGCTGTTACAGTCAATTCATCATCTTCACCTTCAATATGCAAGATGCGTTTGCAAAAACTAATAAGGCATGAAAAGGCAAGGCAGGTTATTTCCTTTTGTTCACACAAGCTTATGTTCTGAAACAAATCTATTAGGACACTTAATGCCAAACGTGCTCTTCTAATGGACAATTTGCACCATATGACAGCAAATTGTCACCATGACCATTATTTTTCTTGGGAGGTTTTTGTCTGAAAGCTTGAACTCTAAAATTTAGATAGCCCTGCCATAATATCAAAGCCACTATTAATTTTTCTTTTAATAATGATACCATATAATCATTGTATATACAATGGTACACTAATATAATCTCCAGCAGGAAGGGAAGCCTCTAAATACTGAAAAGACAACAGTTTCAGACAAAAAAATACATCTACTGTTTGCTGAAACAGGCTTCCACCAGCAAGTACTAATGAATGTTGTTTTACAGGGCTAGGTATTTCTGAGAAGTCATTACTCAGATGACATTTAATCCATTAAAAAAAAAGCATAATATAATATACTATATATATTTTATATGTATTATAAATAAATAATATAGTTGTAGCCACATACTAGTGAACACGTCTCAGTACAGGAAGGCTTATATGTGTGTCACTGCACACAAACTTCAGAAAATGACAGGGAAGCTACTAAGCTTCCCTGGAAAGAAACATCAAATACTAAAATGAAAGACAAGGAAATAGATGGAGGCCAAGAGGAAAGACTCATAGCATGTCATAAAAAACCCCAATAAATCTCTGACTGGGAAAAACATATTTGACAGCATGCGTATTGTGAAAACATGCATCTACTCACAAGTAACAGTTTATCTTAGTGAAATCGCACACTGAACGTTAACAACCAACCAACACGTCTTGGGCAGATCAGCACATTCTTCATGCTCAGTCTTCCATTCAGCCTCACCAAGCCACCCATATTTCAACTAGATCCTTGCTTAACAGCTTATTTTAGCTTTAAGGGAGTCTTTAAAGCTTTGAGAAAAGTGCCTCAAGTTCCCTCTGCTGAGTGAACTCTGGTGCAGCTGCTTGATTACATTGTTTGTAGGAATGATCAGCGGGAACTTTCCATGCTACTTAAGGGTGTACTTCTGCTAATTAATATTGCAGCCCAGAAATACAGTTTCTCATTTTTTGGTTAAAGAATATTTCTCTCCATAGAGAGAAATGGTGAGTGAAACATGAAAAAAATCTACCTGTGCTATTAAGTGTTTTACCTTTGATCTCCAGATTTCTGGCTATTTTAATTCTTTAAAAGTTAATTTTCTTTGATGTTCTCATACAGCTCCTCAGCTTGTATCCTCTTGGCTCCATAGACAGAACTGTCAGCAAGCCGAATACTAAAGAGTTCAAATGTGCCTATGTTCACATTTAAGGAATAGAGGTGTAGCTGGAGAGAATGCTTGAAAAAATAGCTGATCACAAGCAGCATGGGATTAGCTTAACTCATAAAAAGCACAAGACCAAGGACTCTGCAGCAAAGGACCCAAGAGCACCTCTGGCAGGAAAACTAACCTGTAAGTAAGGAGGACAGAAATTCTACAGGAGAGAGTTTGAGTTACATTAGGAGCACTAAGACAGTACATAGAAAAACAGGAAACCACTTTACCCAGATTCTATATGTTTGCCTTTTCAACAGCTACACTGAAAAGGCAGGTAGATATAAAAGACAGAGTAAAAGAGCCCATATAGGGCATCAAGAAAAGATGCTAGGGAGTCATCTCATTAAATGGTAGACAGCAATGACGAGAGGGCCCATAAAAAGTGACATTTTAAAGGACTTGAAAAGAGAAAAAAGAGAGAAAGAGACTGATGCTATCTAAGAAAAACAACCCAGAAATCTATGTCATAAAAGACTTTATAAAACTGCTCCATCTCTTCTTCCTATTAGACCCAGTCTCAACTACAGCAGCTGAGAGCAGCAGAGCATTTACAATCACAGAACCAGCCCAGCCTGCCAAACCTCCTGTAAAACATCCAAACCCTTCTATCAGCAAACTCTCAAATGGAAACACTTCAGAAGGAATCTGTGCAGGCTCTGCTGCTTCATGTGATCCTACAGACCAACTGCAGGCCGTTTATCACAGCATCTTGGACCACTGCATTAGAAAGTTTGTAACAACAAACATTGAAAGAAATTCAGGAAAAGACTGTGGAAGTAAATATAGCTTTCAACCTGATACCGTGCTCCCACAGGAGTTATGAGAAAGTTAAAAAACCAAAAAGTAGTCCTGACTCCTCTATCTCAGCTTCCTTATTGTTGTTACTGGTTAAGGAGCCAACGTGAAGAAATGCATTTGCCACCTGTTCAGATTAGACAGTCGTACAAGTATCATTTGGTCAAAGACTCACCACATGTCAACTTGGGAAACAAAGAACAAGAGACTTTAAAGGAGGACCCAACAGTCACCCTTTTATCCTGTTATTCCAGCCCACTATTCCTTAACTAGATCCCATTACCAATAATCCTTTTAGTGGGATCAGTTTCACTTTAAAGAGCTTATTACATGGATGACAAAAGAAGCTGAAACAACTCAAGAAGGACCAGACAACAAAAAATATGCTTAAACTCAATGTTTATATCTTGATACACTGAGGATGATATTCCTTAAGATCTTCTCTAGGTTAAATGAAGTTTTTTCTGTGAAAGAGAAGAGACCCTAGTGATTTTTTTTTTTTTTTTTCAAAAACATCTTCTATTTCCAATGGAATTCACTCTGTCTAAGGAATAAACTATGTCTATTATGACTGTAGTATTTAAATTTCATCTTCTGAATCACCTGAAAGAGTAACCTGGAGTATCCCAAAGAGCAGTTGCTACAGGGAGCCGCTGGTTCACCCACAAGCTCATCAAGACCCTAGTAACAAAAGGATAATCTTTTTTACACTCTTATTGATCTCACAACAAAGCTGACAAAGGAAAATTAAGGTCAAAGTAAATTCATATCTATTTCTCAGCCAAGAGGTCTCTCACTGAGCTAAGCTTCCATTTCTGGTTAAGTAACACCTGTGGATGTTGACGGCCTGAAAAACACCTGAAAGGTGTTGCTAGCAATGTCTGCCTATGAACTTTCCTGTATACAGCTCTGTTCAGTGCTTTAATCCTGCATTGTTTTTCCTCTTGAGCAGGCATTTCACATCAGGGCAGGTTGCATTTAATATACTTTAAATTATTACAGACTTCCAAATCCACCTGAAAGTAAAAAAAATCCCAACTCTCAATTAGTCCTCAAGTGTAGATGATTTCCTTTTCCTCCTCCGCAGCCACCCTAAGACACACTCCACTTGTTTCGTGCATTATCCTGCCTGTCACCACCCACCTTCACATCCTCTGAGGTTTTTTCCATTTTTCCCTCACCCAGTTCTTATTTAGTGTTTCTGTGCCAACTGCATAGTCCTTCCCTGACAGGAGGCACTGATACACTGAGAACACCATTTACATGCCTGCTATATTCTCTAGGAGCAATAAAACTAACTTGTTTAATTTTCATGGCTTTGCCCAAGGAGCAGCTTCATGTACCAGGTTTCACAACTGTCTCCCAAGATTTAATTTCTCATTTGGATAAAAGTGAAAGAGTAAAGTTGTCTGATAAAGGAGTCCTGCAAAATACCTCACCAATATGCCTCAGGTACCCATACAAGAGCTTTTACTTGAAGTAATTTGTTATCCCTTATTTTCTAGCAAACAAGCAGAACTTGGAAACTCTTGACAAATGCCATTTTACCATCAGCTATGTGGGGCTGTTTCTATGTAGCATGCACCATAAGCAAAAGGCAGAATTATGTCACAGAATCCCAAGGGTTGGAAGAGACCTCAAAAGATCATCTAGTCCAATCCCCCTGCAAGAGCAGGGTAACCTAGAGTACATCACACAGGAACTTGTCCAGCCGGGCCTTGAATATCTCCAACGTAGGAGACTCCACAACCCCCCTGGGCAACCTGTTCCAGTGCTCTGTCACTCTCACGGTAAAGAAGTTTTTCCTCATGTTCACATGGAACCTCTTATGCTCCAGTTTATACCCATTACCCCTTGTCCTATCACTGGACATCACTGAGAAAAGCCTAGCTCCATCATCCTGACACTCACCCTTTACATATTTGTAAACATTGATGAGGTCACCCCTCAGTCTCCTCTTCTCCAAGCTAAAGAGACCCAGCTCCCTCAGCCTCTCCTCATAAGGGAGATGCTCCACTCCCTTAATCATCTTTGTGGCTCTGCGCTGGACTCTTTCAAGCAATTCCCTGTCCTTCTTGAACTGAGGGGCCCAGAACTGGACACAATATTCCAGATGCGGCCTCACCAAGGCAAAGTAGACGGGGAGGAGAACCTCTCTTGACCTACTAACCACACCCTTTTTAATACACCCCAGGATGCCATTGGCCTTCTTGGCCAAAAGGGCACATTGCTGGCTCATGGTCATCCTCCTATCCACCAGGACCCCCAGGTCCCTTTCCCCTTCACTACTTTCCAGCAGGTCAACCCCCAACCTGTACTGGTACATGGGGTTGTTCCTCCCCAGATGCAAGACTCTACACTTGCCCTTGTTGAATTTCATCAAGTTTCTCCCCGCCCAACTCTCCAGCCTGTCCAGGTCTCGCTGAATGGCAACACAGCCTTCTGGTGTGTCAGCCACTCCTCCCAGTTTAGTGTCATCAGCGAACTTGCTGAGGGTACACTCAGTTCCCTCATCCAGGTCATTGATGAAAATATTGAACAGCACTGGTTCCAGCACCGACCCCTGAGGGACTCCACTAGTCACAGACCTCCAGCTTAGATTCTGCCCCATTGACCACAACTCTCTGCCTTCTTCCTTTCAACCAGTTCTTGATCCACCTCACTACCTGATCATCAAGCCCACACTTGCTTAGCTTATCTGTGAGGATGCTGTGGGAGACAGTATCAAATGCCTTACTGAAATCAAGAAAAATCACATCTACCGCTCTACCATCATCCATCCACCTAGTTACTTCCTCATAGAAGGCTATAAGGTTGGTCAAACATGACTTCCCCTTGGTAAAACCATGTTGGCTACTCTTAATGACCCCCTCATCCTTGATATGTCTAGAGATGGTGTCAAGAATAAGTTGTTCCATCCCCTTTCCAGGGATGGAGTTAAGGCTGACCGGTCTATAATTACCCGAGTCCTCCTTCTTGCCCTTCTTATAGACTGGCATGACATTTGCCATCCTCCAATCCTCAGGCACCTCTCCTGTTTCCCACGACTTACCAAAGATGATGGAGAGTGGCCTAGCAATGACCTCCGCCAGCTCCCTCAGCACCCGTGGGTGTATTCCATCCGGACCCATCGATTTATAGATGTCCAGATTGCTTAACTGATCCCTAACCCAATCCTCATCTACCAAAGCAAACTCCTCCTTTATCCTGACTCCTTCTGGGGCCCCCGGGGAGAGTCTGCAGGAGTAAAGACAGAGGCAAAGAAGGCATTCAGCACCTCTGCCTTTATATCCTCTGTCTCCAGGGCACCCACCTCGTTCAGCAGTGGGCCTATATTGCTTCTTGTGTTAGTTTTATCCGCTATGTCATGTGGGTTGTAACTCCACAGAGATTACTCTCCACTCCATGAACTTCATTAAGAATAAACTGGTTGTGTGAGATAATTTACTCTTTCCAACTTGCTACTCCATCAGGCTAAATTAAATGGACACTGATAGAATGAATTCTGTTCACAAATGAGAAGGAGATGAAACACTGGCTCATGCTGCCTTGCTCTACTGCCCTCCATACTCTGTATCATGATCCCTAAGCAAACCAAAATGGTAACTGTTCAAAGGCTGGGTACCAATGAGCTAAAGAACAGGGTGTAGAAATAAGAGTGTTTGCTTCTGTAGGAAGCCAGCTCTGGCTGGGATGCACAAAGATGTCTCTGCTACAAAGCTTTTCTTTTCTTTCCTTTTTCCCCAATTTGAATTGCAGCTACATGTCATTCTGCAAAAATGAAAATGAAATTTGACCAATTTAATTGTTCTTCAACTACATCCTGTTTTGACTGCTGAAATTTTCACATATTTAGGGTGGAAGCCAGGTCCCTCAATACATAATGACACAAATTGCTTATTTTTACTGAGAGTTTGAGGGCCCTTTGTGATCAGCTGTGCTGCTGCATTCAGTACATTCTTCACCCAATGCAAATTTCTCTGCTGTCATCAAGTTGTATTTTATAGCAGCTGCATTTCCTAAATCAAATATTTGGACCACTTTAATACAAAATATCAGCTGCAAAGAGAAATAGTCTGAACTGTTTGAGATAAGGAAACAGAAAATATTAAACAGAAAATGTTAATTCTATACTTAATATTGAAAAGCTTTTGTACAAAAAGCCACAGATGCTACTGGAGCACAGCACTAATATCACTCAAGTGGAGAAACTACCTGGTCTTTGTAGTAACTCAGTCCCTTCACAAGAGGAAGTGCTGCTCCTCTCAGCTGGCTCTTCTTGCTCTGCTGGTTTCCATTCCCATATTCTCTCTATCCACACAAAGACATTTTTCAGCCCCTTCAAAAAAGACACTTTTGCTGGCTACTGCTAGTATCATGCTATAGCTGTCCCAAGGACCATCCAGATTAATTAAATAAACTCTGTGACAGAAGTTTAGCAAAAGAGAGAAAAAAGGACTCAGCAGGCAGAGAGCACTTTATGAAGAAGCTTCCCAAATGCCTATTGCTTTTAGCCAAAACAAGTAGTATTGGCTTGTTAGATTAAGCAGGTTAGACAGATAGTATAACTTTCAAGCTTTTATAGAAGAAAGTGTAGTCTAAGGGGATATTGGCATGAAAGCAGCGTGGCCAACAGATACAGCCAATAGGGAGAGAACTCTCCAGGAACATATTGCAGCACACAACATGATCATAGTGAGAAGAGGTGGGCAGCAGTTCATTATCGAAACTGATGTGAGCTCATCTGGAAGGCTGCAGTGCTTAAAAAAAGAACGTGAAATACCAGAAATGCGAGGAGTTTTCTATAAAAACATGAAAAGCTGCTTCTAATGAGAAGTGTAGCAACATCAGCACATTCAAACGGGAATATTACATCAGATCGACTCCTTAAGTGCCAACTCAGAACACTAGGTTACAAACTCAAAAGGTAACCCATAGGATGAAAAAAGGCAGCCCCTATGCTCTCACTAAGTTCAGCGCTGCAACATGTTTTAAAACCTCCTATGGGTATTTATTGAACAGTGACGCTGAGCAGTGCCTGTATAGGCAAGGCTGAGTGTGGTGCCCCTGGCCCAGGAAATTTCAGCCTCAACAGCTGAGAAACTGGGTGCAGCATTTCAGTGACAAAGGTGAAGCTGGCACATGCCTTGAAAGTGGAACCATGTCTGGTTTTGACCCTTCGTATTTCAGCTCTTCTTTTCCCTGTTCTTTTAGTGGCTTTTATGGGGAAATAAAGGTGATGAACTTGAAGGGCTCATTATAGGCACAATCAAAGGAGAGGAACAAATACAAAGCCAAGAAATTACCAACAAAATACCCCGGTACCTTGGGGAAAGCGTATGAGTAATGCATAAGATTTCATGTGGAATCACATAGTCCATCGCAGTATCAGCAAATGAAGACAGAGCAGAGAAGGACCACAAAGAAGCAGTGCACAGTCCTGTACTACTGGCTTCTCAACTGCACACTAGCCAGCTCCAAACACTCTGTAGAAAGAGCTTGATGTTGTCAAACATGACAATTTGATGAGGTTGAGTCCTAAAATGGACAGGAGAAGAAGGTACTTGCTTAGGTCAATGGACTAAATTAACAAGTTTTGTACAGTCTTCAAGAAGCTCTCAAAGCCAACAAAGTATTAGATGTGTGAATTGCAATGAACACTCTAAGGCATGACTTACTAAGTTCTGTAACAGTGCCAAAAACACTGTGGCCAGAAGGAAAACCATTTGAATCAGGAGAGACACATTAAGAAATTCAACAGCACCACAGACTGAGAAACCCCTGGAGAGGCAGGGGAAATATTCCACTTCCCACATTCACATTTCACATCTGAGAACTGTGAGTCATCACATCCACATTGGGAGAAATCCAGAAATGCAGGAAGGAGGGAAGGAAGCTTTGAATTTAAAAAAAAGTGAAAGCCAGGAGACTGTTTCCATCCCGAACAAAGGGAGAGAAAGTGGTCAGCACTGTCCTGCTGAGGACTGAGGATGAGGAGTTAAATTCCCAACTTCAAAGTTCCTTTTAGGTCCTATTCAGAAAAAGGGATGCAGGAGTTTGGTGATTGTTAGCTAAAACATCTTGGGTTTTGTACTCAAAACTTCCCTCTAGGATCTTGTGAAACAGCTGGGAAACACCTTTTATTTTTTAAATATCTGAAGACAGTGTTTTCTTCTTCTATTTGTCTCCTGTCTGGAACTTTACAACCAGGAACTGAAGTTTCTGTTACCATCTTTTCATTTGCCCTCTTACCTAATGCTTAAAAAGAATTCAAGAGAAGCTTCCAAACATGAGGTACACTGTTATCCTGGAAAAGATTGACTATAAATGCTGTGTGTAGGCAAGAACACCGGCAAACTGAGGCAGCTGAGGAATCCCAGAGGTCTGGTCACATCTCTTGGAAAGCTGTGGATATCATTTTGGTGGTATCACCAAGTGTCAGGACCAGAAGACACATTTCTCTTGACAGGCACAGGCCAGCTCTCATCTAGAAGAAGGAATATTTACAATTCCCAGTCCCTCCCAGATTGCACAAGAAATAAAAGGGTGACAAATTACTTCTCCATAAATAACCTACCAGTCAGTTAAAAGAACAATAATGTACACTGTAACTAAATACCCACATATGGCCTAAGGTTGCACATTCCCATTATTTCTGGACACTGTTATGACAACCCTTTGGCAGCAACTAATGTACTTACCATTCAAAAAGCATTCAAGGACAATATTCCCCAGAAAGTGAATAGATTCTTGTGACAACCAGAACAGTTAAAGAAAATAATACTTTATAGAAAAAGGAGCCCAGTTTCTTTCATATATATTGTTTTCACATTAATTTTAACTCTATTCACTTAAATAGTATTACCCAGCTTACACTTTCCATCAGCTTGCAAACCTGTTTCCTGGTGCATTCAAGTATGGAGCCACATCCACAACATAGACCGGAAATATAACACATATAAAAAAGACAGTTGTTTCATTCTTCTCTGTTATTTACTTAACACCCTGAAACAACATCCCCATCAAAGCCCAGAAGATCATCTTACAATAAAACACCAGAAAAGGAGGGAAAAAAAGAGACCAACAGTCTTCAGTGGAAAGAGGTAACATTGTCTTAAAAGCAAATACTAGAGACCACTTCATTTACTGCCTTCTCACTTCATTATCCCATCAAATGAAACAAGCAGAAACCAATAAATATGACACATAAAACAAACAACAACAAAAATTGCTGCATCATTTAAGCCCCACAGGAAAACAGCAGTAAGATCCTGTTTTGTGGATAACCTGCAGTTGTCCAACACTGAACTGCAGCTGAGAAACCAACTATTCAATAACTTTTGTATCATATACAAAGTAACTGATAGAGTTTTACTAACAAAGACTAAACACATCCCAACTCACTAATGAAATACATTGCCTCATTCCTTCAAGCCAGTTCCATAATTCCTAACTGCCACAGGCTCTGGGGAAGAAGGCTGCCACAAATTGCTGGCTAATCTTACCACCGAGTAAGTTATCTTGCCACTAAAGTGATAATCTTCTGCCTCAGGGGCCTGCACAGTTTAAAATGCTGCTGAGACAGAAGTGATGGATTTTTGCCTTTACAGTGAAAGGAAAGATACTGTACATGCATCCTGGCTATACCCTGATCTGTACTACCATGGTGTCTATGCCCTCATTTGAGCAGGAGGGCACTCAGCATCAATGTGCCCACCAGTACCAAAACCAGAGAATGCTTCTTCCAAAAGCAGAAGGATGAGAGACCTTAGCTCCAAAGATTTTGTACTCAGAAGGTCATAGTTTGCCCTGCATGTCGTTATCTCCAGCATCATACAACCCTAAGAGAGACAATGAGACAATCCAGAAAAAGGCAGTCTCCATCTAGGTATTTTCATTCAGAGCAGCTGAATTCATATGTAGTCCTATTGGCAACAGCTCTTCCACTTCCCACATCATAACAAGTACAGACAGCTAACAGAGGAGAGAACAAAACTATCTTTGCAATCCAGTAGGCTGAAAAGAAAACACTTTCATTTTCAGTGAAGAAAAATTGAGTGATTAGCTTGGACATCTTGTTTATGCTTAAAGAATTTCACCTTTCCAAATTTCTCCATACCACAGATGAGGAGTCAACCTACTGCAGGGAAGTTGTAGTTTGTAGAAGCAGTTGTAGTTTTGCTGCTCGCAGACCACATCGATAGGTGTCAGACAACAATATAGCTCATGAAAGATGTACTTGGCTCTCATATGGCTGCTGGCAAGAAGTCCTTTTCCTGTTTGAAAGGATGGATAAAATGAGATTTCTTCTATTTAATCTGCTTGACACTCTAAGAAGATAATCCAAACTGCAGTTGTAGTGACCCACCAGAGGACAAACAATAAAGGTAATATTGTTCTTAAATCTAATATAGTTTATTTTTCTTCTAACCTAAAAGTCTGGGATTTTTTTTTTTTTTTTTGTTGAATAAAGACTGTAATTGCAAGTAATTACTCCTTCAAGTTCTGTGAACAAGAAAGGGTACCATCATTCTCTAAATATGCAGACATACTACACATTAATTTATGTGCTGTAAGTGTTTTCTTGCTGGCTACAAAAGGATCATGACAGAGAAATAAGGTGTCTGAAGTAAGATTAAGAACAAGTCCTAAAGCAATGCACAAAAGCATCAGTGCTTTCCAGACTGAAAGAAGTGGTAGAGATTATAGAAAGTAAACACTCCACAGATTTTCAGTTCCACTGTACCAATTAAAATGGTGCTACATGCCTGATCACTTCCACCATTCAGAATTTAACAGTAGGTCTACATTACATTCAAAAGGATATGTAACATTATGCGTACATGTAAAAGTGTAAATTGCATGCAGGTGACAATTATGTTCTCCAGGATTAGAAGCACCCTCTTAGAAGTGGTTTAATCTTCCCTTTCAGAACTTTAGGCATACACCTATCCAGCTGAACATAATCTGATTAATAAAACCCATGTGCTTACAATGTCAAAACCTACTTCTCAGGAAAATGGTCTTTTGAAATGCCCATACTGCAAGAGAGAATAGTACAGGAAATGCATCCTGAAGTTACACAAACACACAGCTATAAGTCACGAAAGTAAAATCATTAGGTGAAAAATCAGAATTACAACAGAAATACATAATCAGTTCTCTGTATATGCAGCTAACTGCACGTGCACACAATTGCAGTAAGGTATCTGAGCATTCAGCTACGTTTTTAAAGTAATGGCCATAGCCACATGCCATCTGATCACAGTCAGATAAGCAATTACTTCTTTCAGCAGCAGCAATGCCAGCAGAAACAGCCCTTACCTCCTGCTCCCTGCTACACATCCCCTCCTCCCAGGCCGCCTTTTCAGCCCTGACACAGCAGCCACAGGTCAGGCAGATCAGTTAAAAGTAATCAATAACCAAAGAAGAAAAGGCACTTTTGAACCCGTGGCTGTTCCTCGATGCAGTCCACCACCAGCCCCACAAACGGTTGTACTAGTACAGCTCAGAGGGTGGTGGGGGGCTGCTTACGCAAGCACGGTTCTCTAAGGAAACAAATGCCAAATTTCTCTCTGAGGAAGCAATTGTGTTTGCATCAAAACATCTGAAAAATCTTCCCCCCTGTGTCCAGTCCGTAGGATCTTGGCCTGGGAATACAGATCCGGAAAGGATCCCTGGGGGTCTCCTAGTCCCTGTCCTCGCTGTCATGGGCAAGAACTAACTCAGCAAAACCAATCAGTCAGGAGATCTATTGCAGCGAGCCACTTGTTAGGTAAGCAAAATACAGCTTGAAGCTGAAGTGAATGTGCAAGCTGGAGGAAAAGAAGGTTCCTGAGGTTCCCCCTTTTACATAGCAATTAAGTCAATTCTGATAAAGCTTTGTAAATCAAGTTGCACACTGTGCTAGCCTGTCCTTCACTGTCACTTTCTAGCTTGGGTTTAAGGCAAAAGTTAATGATTGAATTTTAAAGGCACTAGAGTGAAAACCCCTAAGGGTAGCCCAGAGACACCCTCTATCAAAGTTCAGCTTCTGTTACATTGTTGCAAAATATAAAAAGGTAAAAATTAAATACAATGTAACTGAAAAAAAAACAGAACACAAGAAACACATAATGAGTTACATATAACTAAGAAAATAAATGCGAAAAGACCGTAACTGCTAATGATTTGAAGTGAGTAATAGTACAGCTCTAACTGAGGCATAATAGAACCACTCTGAGCAAAATGCAATCCTGTTTCACTTCATTAAGTTTGATGTTATCCTCCAATTTCCCAGCGCTAACGGAAACGTTTCCTCTTTGCCACCGCAGGAGAGGACTTGCAACAACAGAGGGACTCGGCTACCCCAACCAGCTTGTTAACCTAATGAAATCAATTCAGTCAGAAGGCTACTACACAAACCCAAATTCATCCCAAATACCTATTTAACGACTTATCTCTAGACATGTGAAACAGAACAAGTCAATTAAAGAGTGGCAAGTTATCAGAACGTTTAAAATAAGAATACTACTCATTGTACCTTTTGGCATGTTTTTTTTCCACTGAACAATTTCCTGACCTTGCTCAGCCTGTCTGTGAGCACAGGATTTCCTGTAAGACATATGCATACAATATCACCTGGTTTAAGTATATTATTGCTCATCAGGTTAAGTCCTGCAATGGGTCCTGGAAATGAATTGTTAAATTCAGATCAATCACCGCGATTAGCCACTTTCACAGCCAGCTCTGTCTGCAGAGCACCACGGACCAGCTCTCCCAGCCCATCACTGAGCAGTCTGCACCTCAGTTTTCCGTGCAATTTTGGGGGCCACTTCCACATGCATGTGAGTGAGCCTAGGTGACGCCCAGGAGGGGCCGTATGCACATGGAGGAGGCACACACAGCAGAGCCTCGCTCTGCACCTCCGACAGCCGCCGGCCTCTGAACAGGTAATATTTCTCCTTATACAACAGAGAAAAACGTAATCAAGTTTTCTTCATACCATCTAGGAACTTGAAACGCTGTTTATTCTTTCACTGACTAGCATTCTACCTAACCAACATCTTATGTATCTGTAAGCACATATATACTGGTTTTTAATATAATGATGGGGGTTACGTTTACTTTTCATTTATTTATTAACGTTTCTGCTCCACGGTTTGTTCTATGCTCTGTGGTGCCTCAGGGCACTAAAGCTACCCATCCGAACCCCCTTCGGGTCACTGCGCACCGCCGCCAAAGAGCACCGCGGTGCCCGCCCCGCTCCGCTCCGCACCCCGGCCCCGCACAGCCCGCAGCTCCCAGCGATGCCCACACCGTTGGACGCCCCCCAGCCCCATCGCTCCCCCAGCGAGCTCGCACCCTCCGAGCTCCGCGCAGCCCCTACCTGCAGGCGGCGGCCCCCGGCCCTCCCGGAGCGGCGCGGCGGCGGGACGCGAGGATCGCGACCCCCTGCGGAGGTGGCTGCCGGGGGCGTGGGCCGGGGGCCGGGGCACAGCCCGCCCCGAGCAGGACTTCACCCCGCGGAGCCCCCCGCTCGCGGCAGGAAGGCAGCTTGGGTTCATCGCCGCCCGGGCCCCCTTCGCCGCCTGCGTCCCGCTCCCGCTGCCTCCCCGGTGGGCTCACCATGGCTCCGGCTCCGTCAGATTGTCAGCAGAGGGACCAGGTACCTTCACCAACACGAAAAGGGCGTCCTAACAGTGGCACAGGTACTTTCATCACATTGAGAGGGCTCCCCCCTCCCCGCCCCCAACAAGGCAAAGCTTGAACTGCGATTTCTGGATCAGTGCTCTCTGGCGTTTCAGAAGGTATTTTTAAACTGTTCCCAACTCAGGAAACACTGAAGAGTGGGAGTAACACCAAAACTTGTGCACACGGCTGGCCCTCTGTCACACACACCAGCCCTGCGTGCCCTATACACCATTAGAAGTCCTGCTGCCATCGCTTGCTAGTCTAAATTTTCAACCTCAATTCAAAACCCCAGAGCAGGGGAAGGACTACACAGATTTCAGCAGGCTTTGGACCCTAGACTTTTGGAACAAGTTTCAAATTCCAGCAGCCTTTTGTTTATCCAAGGAAGATAAACTAAGTGGCCTGCTGAATACTGCATGGGTTTTCAGACAAGATCTGGAAAACAGCAGGTCTTTGCTCAAAAGGGACATTAAACATCCTGTGACACTTTCCATGAGAACAAATGAAACAAATCAGACCTTTTCTTACCCTTTCCAAACACTGTCGCCAGGCAAGGACTGGTTGGTTCCTGTCTTTCACCCAGGACCTTGTTGCCTTTCAGTGCTGTTGTAAAGAGCAAGTGCAAAGCTCCCAGGAATACAAAAGCAGCGGGTGGCAGGGAGGTGTTTGCAATACTGCTGTCACAGGCGAAGTTCAAAACCCTTCAACATAAAGAAGTACGCACAATTTGGATAAGCATGGCAGCTCCAGGGTGGATTATTAATTGGAAAAGACTCTCCTGACCAGGTGACAGAGCTACTCTGTACACAACAGTGGCATGAGGTAGCTGTGAGAGACTGGCCTGAAGCGTTTTACCTTTCTTCTGCATGCTCTGGGATGAAGCTGCAGACTGGGGAGCCCACATCACCTGCATACATCTTCCCCAGAGCAAGCACTCCCCTTCCTGCAGTGGCAGCTCACAGCAGCCGTAAAGGGGGTAGGTTTTCCCCACCGTGTAGGTAACAAAAACTTGTTCATGAATGAGAAAAAAATGTAGCTCTTATTTCCGTTGAATCATAGATTTGTTTGGTTTGGAAGGGACCCTAAAAATAATCTAATTGCATGCCCCCTGCCAGACACCTTCCACTAGACCAGGCTTCTCAAAGCCCCATCCAACTTGGCCTTGAACACTGTGCCAGGGATGGGGCAGCCACAGCTTCTCTGGGCAACCTGTGCCAGCACCTCGCCACTCTTATTGTGAAGAATTTCTTCCTCATACTTTCCTGATGAGTTTTTGACTTTTTCCTCTTTTTACAGTTCTGTTATAGTTTGGAAAGGTCTTTAACCTTAGCTGGATTAAACTGTGCTTCATGTTGAAAGATTTTCCTTGCAAAAATACACTGCTAACGCAATTGCAAGAGAGTTTATTTGTACAGTTTAATGCTTCAAGGGTAATAGACAGCTCTGAATAAGATGGCCTATGCATTAAGCTACCACTTAAGAAACAGAGAGTCTCAGCATGGCAGCAGACTTCCTCTGCAAGTCTGGTTGGCAGCATTTCAATGACAACTCCCATCAGCAGTGGGACTCACAAAGGTTATCTATGCTGGCTGCTGACATTTTGGTGTCAGGTAATGCTTTCTTCTCTGTGGTGTGGAAAGGATATTGTCAGAGCACCACAGAACCACATCGTGCATTGCACATGCCAGCAATACACAGAGAGGCAGTAACATTGCTCTTATGCTGTTGATCTGGCCATTGGCACCACAATGGCTTTAAAATACTTTTGTGCTATTTGATCTTTATATAAATTCATTTTAAGCACTGAAACATCACAAAGTAGGGGTCACCAAAACAGTATCTGTGACTTCATTTGGATCTCTGGAGCAATGCTGTAACCATAATAGAAATACAAGGGTTTGGTTTACATTCATGACAGGCTTCCTCTTGTTACTGCCAAAACAGATTTTCTCATGCACGTTTCAACTACTGATACCAGATAAATGGTCGCTGCACTGCTCCGTCTAGCAGTTTGACAAGCAACATATTATTACTTACCCGTAATGATCTAATGACCTTAATCCTTCCAGGGCTGCAGGTCTATGCATGTTGCTCCTCTAGAACTGCTATAACCAAGATACAAAAGGAATACATTCACTCACCTGGAGTGCCTGACCAGGTAAAGGACAACACAGCCGGCAAGTGGATTGTTTTGGTTTGGTCCCTATGCAAACAAGAATATACCTTTGCTCTCTCTTACACTTTCCAAGCCACAGAAATAATCAGGAGCAGTAACACTACAGAACTTAACAGGTAAAATAAAGGCTTTGACAGTTTGGAGGGTGGTTAGGTGCCATGATACGTGAATAGCTTTCCTATGAATGTATGTATGTTCTTTAAAGGAACCTTTACATACTGAAAAACCCCACTATCCTCCTTCCTCTGCCCTCTTCTCTCCCCTTGCTTTTACAGCCAGCTAACTTCATTGGGATACGCTGTAACAGCATGCTCAGAGTATCATTTTCAGATTTGGTCACTACCATGTGGATCTACAACCTTTGGCATCCTATAGCCAAGGGAACACCCTGACACCTGGAAATTCAGCCAAAGGCATCACAGGCTGGAGAAACTGTAGTCGCTATGGTTCCCAGAGTTCCCCCGCACTGCAGCATATCTTGCCAACTCCAAAGCAAGAAGGTGAAGTACTCACCAATTGTGAGCAGAGGCTCCTTTCCAAAGATGAAGGAAAGCTGTTTCTTACCAACATAGAGGGCTTCAGCAGAAGATCAAAAGACTGCAGTGAATTCCTCAAAAGAAACATATGTATAAGTCCTATATGGAACCTGGGTTAGAAAAGAGAGAATACATGTTATTCCATGGCCTCCTTCTTTTTACATGGATAATAGCAGTTCTTGGAATGTAAGACTACATGCAGGTATGTCTTGCAACCTATTTTGCCTGAGTGTTTCATCTTCCAGAATCTTTGGAAATTTTGGCAGAAATATCCTCTCTTTCTTGATAGAAAGTAAGTATAGGCAGATCAATACTTACTATTAGTTGAACAAGAGAATGGTTACAAGCTTCCACATTTCAAACCTCCTGCTGTAGCAGGATGCTGTACTACTGCTGCCATTTCTCTGGGGTATCCCTTCTGGTTTGTCGTTGAAAACCTTGCTCCAAGCACACACTGTAAGCTTTTTGGACACATTTTGATGCACATGTTTTACAAAGAACAGCACTCCAGCTAGCCAATGCAACAATTCTACAGTGCAACAACTTTTCACTACAAAATACAGATAACATCAAAAAAAAGTCCTATGGTTCTAACAAACTTTTGGCTGTACAAAGGCAGGAGCTTTAAAATAAACCCTTATCTGTGAAATGATTGTTTTGGCAGCCTGCTAGACTTCTTGCTAGCAGGATTTTTGGGTGGAAAAAAGGGAAATTTCAAAATGTCAAAATTTCATTTCACATCAGAAGAAAAACTTAATTGGATGTTGGATTTTTTTCACAGCATGAGAATAATGAATTTGAATTAGTTGTACTTGGAAGCAAGCCTTTGCACAGTCATTCCAGTCTCTCTTCCATATCCCCTTGACTGTGGACAAGAGGGCTGGGCTATTTCGATCCATACAGGAATCCAGCACCAAATATAGACTGTAATGCTGCTCTAGTCTGAGGAAAGCTAACCACCTCCACAGCTTTGCAACCTTTCCTGGCACTGTGTTTTTGTTCTTCCTGCTGGATAATGAGTATGGCTTGCTGCGCTCTTCTGCAGAGATGGTGTTAGCAGTTTTTCCTGCTCATCACCAGCACCCTCACCTGTTCCACCTCTTGGGGAAAAGCACAAGCCAAAGAAGGCTGAACTGGGGTTCGAAGCCAGAAGGCAGAGCAGATCACCTTTATCCTATTCCCCCAATCATCACACAATGCCAAGTAGAAGACGGTGAGCTAACTCTGGTTCTCCACACCTCCACAGCACAGAAAACCACTCACTTGTCAAGGTTTGGCAGTACCTCCCACTAAACTCCAGCTGGCGTTTGCTGACTGATGGGGCTCTCAGGGAGAGCTCCTCACTGAACCCAGGGTTTGCTGTGCCTCTGGATGCAGTTGTGTTCCAGCTCACCTGTAAAACACACACCGTAACAGCTAGGAATACTTGCAATTCTGATTTTATACCTAATGGTTGCATTTGTTTTGTTCACTGGTTGGGGAAAGAGTTTCTTTGCTTTAAGCTTTAATACACTCTTTTAAATAAAATGTGCCCATTGATAATATCTTCAGCAAACATTTACAGAATTAAACACACAAACTATTGTCGTTCCACTCAGAGACAGTTACAAGCATCACAGATTCCTTTTGTATTTGGAGATGTACCAGATTATTTCCAGGGCACTTATGCAACACAAAACCTTACAGATAACTTTATTTTTCCTTTTACTTTGTGTGTGTGGAAGGGTTTCCCCCCCCTGCCATTTGTTTGCTTTTTTCCTTTCCAAGTTAAGCATGTGCGGACAGAGACCTAAACCAGAGCTAGCTAAAAGCACATCAGAAAGTATCAGCTCTGTGCAGCAAGATATTTTGGTAAATACCATGACATTGATTGTCCACAGCCTTGCATTTCAGCACCAGCCATGTAGCTGCAAGGCCAAACTGCTGCCATTTCAACACTGTGAGGGTTTGGTTTCCCCTGGCCCCACAGCAGTGGCTAAGCAAAGGTGCCTCATGGGTTTTCAGCAGTCTTTTTAGCATGGAAACTCAGCAGCCCCTTGAAATGAGAAATGCCTTTGTCAGACAGGCGTCCCTCAGAGCTGTGGGGTGCCCAGAGGTGGTCAGAGGGGCACAGGTGCAGGCTGACTTGTGGTGGTGCTCACCTGCATGGGTACTGCTTTCAGGTAGCTGCAGAGAGTGGTCAGGTCCCCCGAGACTCCTCCAGACTAAACAACCCCAGTTCCCTCAGCCGCTCCTTATCAGACGTGTGCTCCAGGCCCTTCACCAGCTCCACTGCCCTTCTCTGGACCTGCTGCAGCACCTCAATGTCTCTTGCAGTGAGGGGCACAGAACTGAACACAGGATTTGAGATGTGCCCTCACCAGTGCCAAGTACAGGGTGGTTATTACTTCGCTAGTCCTGCTGGCCATAGATTTCTGATTCAAGCCTGAGTAATATTTTACTAATTGAAGAGTTTTGCTGTTTGTCTTTGAAAGCAGTTCTCTGATGTTTGTGCAATCAGCCTTCTTTTTTGGGTGGCCAGACGTTCCGTCATCAAGTTGCCAGTCATGTACCATCACTTTCCTAGTATATCAGGGAAAGTGGAAAAGTCAGGGACTGAAAGGGAACTGACTCTTAAATTATCTTCTTTCCTCCAACAGGTCTGCAAGGCAAATAGACTAGAACAGGAAAAGCCAGTTCTTCTCTTATTCTTGTGAATAAAGAGATTTCAGTTGCCAAGCCTAACAATCTCCATGCATAGGAAAGACAGATTTCTACAGTGTCTTGATACCAGTAGTCAATGGACTCCACAGTAACAGATCTTTTGCTCCTATACTGACGAAGGTACTTAAAATTTCAGGGTTGGTATTCAAGAGCTTTATAGTAATGCGTGCAAAACAAAACTCAAAAATCCCATCAGGCTGTGAAGCAGATGTTCATAGAAATCTGATGAAACATTTTAGAAGCCTTACAGGTAAGAGAGCCAGAACAAGGAGAGTTGTGGGATGGCAGGTTAAAAACAAGCTCCTAATAATAGTGGAGAAAAAGATACAAGTTGAAAAAGGGAAGTGCTCCTGGCAAAAACTAAGCTGCCCTTGATGATTCTTCCCATCAATAAAAGGTGAATTCATCTGCAGGGGTTGGTGATCTTATTATTTTTTTAAATGAAATTTCTCATGTGATGAGAGCATGGAGTAGATGGGAGAGAAAACCCTTGTGAAAGTTCAGTTCCTGAATATTTTCTGCCCTACGTGTAAAAAACCAGCTGTAGTATGAGATGGGTTATGGGTCAGTTTGCAGCCATCATCAGAGAGCAGCTTTAGCTTTCCTTGCAGTGCTCTTTCCTTTCAGAGAACAGGCAGGGAGTTGCCACACTCCAGACAAATCTGCTTGACTTCAAACCTCTTCTATTTGAAGAGAAGAGAGAACTTAATTTCTAAGCTGAAAAATAAATGACTAAAACAATGGGAAATTTGGGAGTGTTTTGGCTTATCTTGTAAATATTTCTGGATATTTTCATGCACAGCCTTTTGTAGCCAAGTGCAATATGCTGGATGCTAGCTGGGTAACAGCATGCTCCATGCTCAGGACATAGGAACAGCACGTATTTGTTTACTTATTCAAATAACACTGGGGTGAGGTTGCTCAAAAAACAAAACAAGGAACTAAAATTTCTTTTAAGTACATTCAGCATTTTGCAACCCATTTAACCAGCCAGCTTTGAAAACAGAAAATTCATTTTAGTCTTTTGAATACGCATTATTTTACAGTTAAATTTTTAAAATATAAAAATAGTAAGAATAATTTTCAAGTACCAGATAGCATTCTCACTGTTCAAATCAGTTCCAATAATAATTTATTTCAAACTCCAGGTGAAGCCTATCGACCTCCTCAGGGGAGAAGGAAGCTTCTCACAGCTTCAGTTGCCTTGCCCACATTATACTACTAGATTTCACAAGACAGATGTTCACAGACCACATTTACTGTGCTGCCTCCATTGCATGCTGGGCTAATGTTATGCTTCCAATCAGAATATTGGTGGGGTAATGCCAGTGGGAGGATAGAGGGGGCAGATTCAGCAAAGTAGGTACAAAATGTGAAGATCTTAACATGGTATTACATCTGCCAGTTGGTAATGATTTACTGACTTACACAAGAATACTTCGATTGCAGTCTCAACTGATGCAATTGTTACAAAAACTGCTATGAAGCATGTAGGAAAGAACATTTTCATCAGCACATCTTTGCTATGAGCTTGAGGCATTAATTTCCTCATCCTTACTGGCACACACATATTCCCTATTCCACTCAGCCAAGCATTTGCATTAGGAACTCCTATAAGCTGAGAGCAGCTATTTTATTTTTGTGCAATTGGCTAACACATGAATGCAAACTAAAATCCCAAACAACCCCCATGGTGGAGTTAAAACATACCAATGGCTATAACATCTTGCTGCTTGAAGCACAGATGTCTCTGTTGCTATAATCTTCTGCATTATCAAACCAGTAGCTGTTCTTAAGGCTCTGTCTTGCTCTAAGCATTGTTCCTCAATGCTTTCAATGCAGCAGACAATATGTATTCCCTCAGAAAGGAAAGTTCCTCTCACAAAAGAACTTAAACCAGAAAGTATGCCAGTTGCAAAAAATAATTCTAAATATATTACGTGAGAAAGTGGCAACAAGGTTAGCCAAGGCCACATCTGCATGGATGGGTATAAACGGAGATCCCTGTGACGGGGGTAAACTCAACTCTGCACACATCACCAAAGCTTCTTTGGTATATCATAGCATTTGTTAGAGGGTACCTTCTGCTGCTTTCTAGATACGGTGTTCAGATTTGCTCAGACTTAAGTTTGCAACGAGACTGGATGGGTCATCCAGACAAAAAGCTGGAAAACAGTGAAGTTGTCAGCTTGGAAAAATACTTTTTAAGCTGGAAGTGCTTCAGTGATCATCACAACAAAATAAGCAAACCCAATTAAGAACAGGGAGTGACACACTGCTGTTTTAAGTACATGATGCTGTTTCAGGCTGCTTGCCCTCCTTCATTGCCTTAAATCATACCTTTAACTTAGCGTTTCATAGTTGCACCTCCAGTGTTTAGGAATCCAGCAGGCAGGACCAAGGTGCTGTGCTGGGGGTCTCTGCTGCCTGCACCACCCTGCCATGGGGAAGCAGCCTGGGGGGAAGCTGCAGGAGGCTGCTGACCCCTTGCTGCAACCAGCTGCACACAACAGACCGAGCTGCTGAAGGCAAGCAGAAATGAGCTGCGTCTCTGCCAATACAATAAAGATGGTTCTGATGGAAAAAAATAATTAAAATCATTTGGAGGCCAGTACATCCCTCACTGTGTGTCTCACGTACTGAGACAAGCAATGATTGAGACCAGGCTATTTCCCCACACTTGAGAACACATCTGCATCTAGAGACCTAACACTTCAGCACAAGTCTCTCGGTATTTTACACAGGATGCTCGATCCAAGTAGTAGCCATTAACTGCTGAATTAGGACAACGCCTGCTATTCTGTCAAACAACCTAGCCTTCCCATCTCTGCCACCCATCTCGTGCACCCATCTCTTGCTGGCTGCACTAACAAAGAACTAGTGCATTGTTTACCCTGCAGTGCCCTTCTCACCTTGTTCACATCACCCCCAGAAACCTCTAGAGGTGATGCTGCCATGTCCCTTTCCTAGGCACAGCAGCTTCCCCTCTTTTGTGAGCCTCGACTATTCTCACTCATTTCTCTTCCATCTCCCCAAGTACCAGTACCCCCTCTTGCCTGAGGTGAATTTCAGCTCCCAAGGCAGTTGGCAGGTTCTCCCACTTTTACAATTAGAACCACAATTTTTATTTGCTGCTTGGGATTTTTGGGGTAGATGGTAGGGGGAGGTTTGAAGAACAGACTCTTACTGCATGGCCTCTACATTTCTTTTTCTCCAATCACACCAGTAATTATGCAGCCAGTAAGTTCCCGTCAGCATCAGAATACTGAATCAGAAACTTCATTCATTTTTTAGGCTTAAACAACCACTTCTTTTTCAGGACATCCTAGAGATGAGATGTCCTCTTCCTCCCAGGTACTGGGAGGTAGCAAGACACAAGACAGACTGTGGTCTTTCTCATAGCCTGTACTTAATCCCAAATTCAAAGATACCTTGTACTTGAAAAACAGATCCCAGTAGAACTCATCCGACTGGAAACAATCATGTATGTTTATTTTGGAGTCGGTTCAACCCCATATGGTTTCCCATCTCTAAAATTCTGCTGTGTCCTGCCAAAAATCACTTACAAGTATCTTGTGATGGTCTTAAGCGCTGATAACAGCGAAACACCAGGACAGCTTTGCTGAGGTTGGAATGCACTGCAAACACCCCACTTGTCCTAGAAGTTAGATTCTCTGCATTGTCCTGATGCACCCCATGCTGGTCTTCTTTATCAAATCTGATCAAGAAAATACTTTATCTTAGTCATCTCTCACTCCTCAGCCAGCATTAGCAACTTTTCTCAAATAATTTGGTCCCCAAATTTCCTTTAAAACATAGAATTTCTTCCTACAGGATGTAATTAGGCTTTTTGTCAAAACCATTAAAAATCAGGATTTCTTGGCAGGGGTAAGAGAATGAGGAGAGCAGCATGTGTTTCAAGAAAAACAAATGTTCCAAGTCCAAAAGAAGCAAGACCTTGGCACAAGAGAGAGCAAGGAATCTCACTCATTCTGTTCCAACTTACCTTGCTTCAGAAGAGAAGCCAGATTAACATGGCCTAACTTCTTAAGATACCTCATCAATTTATACTGAAACAAGTGCTTTGAATACACAGTAAATCTGCAAACTCACTGATCTTCCTTAGGGAGGTCTACTCCTTCACCCTCACCATTCCCAAGGATCTGGATATTTCTAGATTCTCAATACAACCCTTCAATAGTGGTACCAGAGCAAGCTTTGCCTGCTCAAATGATGGTGCTGGTGGGGAAGGAGGAAAAAAAAGTCAACTGTAGATTACAAGGTAACAAAGAAATACTGTTGCAGTGGGCTTTTCTCCTTTGGGAAAGGAAGAATTTAACTTAAAATGGGTTTTGTTTGTTTGAGGGGTTTTTTTTGACTAATTTCTCCTACTTAGTGAATTCTCAAAACTCTTCATCCTGGTAGTCTGCTAATATTGTCCCCAAACACATGAAATCATTTGTGCATTTTAAAGTATTTTCCCAGCCCTTTAACTACAGCAACTTGCCTATTGAGCATTTTAAATTTCCAATCAGCATTTTGCAGTTAAAGTTTTATTTTGTGTTTCTCTTAGGGCTGCTGTCATCAACTTACCTGACAGCCCCTGGAATCTTACGGCTAATGTGAGGGCTACCAGCATTGTACTTTCCTTCTTCAACCACACTTCCTCAGTTTGTGCATCTTGCACAGTCCATATCTATTTTCCTGAATGACTTGCTAGGGTTTCCAAATTATTTTTGAGGACTAGAGGATCTTAAAAAGAAGTGCTATTTCATATTTGAGTACTTAACATTATATTTTCCCTTCATGTAACTACAAAAACTAAAAATGCAAGAACGCCTCAGTGACAAATATTCCCATATCAAATTCTCTTCAAAAATTGACCATGGAGAAAAAGATGGAATCTTTCTCTGAAACAAACCAGCCAACCCCACAGACTGCCCCGACTTCCGCTGCTTTAGCAAAGCATATTTACATTGTCGATGTTATGCTTCCCTCTACTGTTTATCTTAAGAAATGCAGTTACCTCTTAACATTCTGAAGTCTTCCTTAAAAAGCTCCAACATATAAACCAATCAGTTGCAGGCAAGACTCACCAAGTAAGCTTAATGGAAGTTTCATTTTTAACACGAGATAAAGGAGGCACTGGGCAGAACTATCTCCACTTACCTCAAGCTCAATGTTGGATGAAATATCAACTACAACGTGCTATTAGTCTCATGTTGTAGTTTACAGTCTATGAAAGAGTCAACTTCAAGCAGGCAAAAAGCTTCATAGACCAAAGCAATGTAACGAAGAGTAAAAAAAAGTCAAGAACCAAAGCAGTATTATGGAAATAACTAGTTATGTGACAAAACAGTGTTATGTATTTCACACCACTGATTTCAAGAAATGAATACCACAGAAACACTAAACCAGTCAAAACAGTAGTGGTCTTTATTTCCATCAGACATGTTAACACTTTTGTCAATATTAATTTATTTCAGCATTTGGGAGAAATTAATGACTATCAAAAAAAGCGAAATAAACTCTCTTCCAAAAATATACTGGCTAACACGTGTCTGAATTTTATACTGTTCCTCTGATGAGCCCTTTACATTATGTGATATCACATACAGTTTTTGCAAGTTTTTCAGCTTCTGATTTGTGAGCCCTCATGGTGTCCAAGAACAGCAAGTTTATACATGCTATGCAGCAACCTAATGACATAGGTTTCAAAAGGTACTCAATTTAACTGGGGGAAAAAAAAAAATAATCCAGAGAAGTCCACAAATCAAAAAGGTAGAAAATACTGTACTGGAAAACCCACTCAAGTCTTAGTGCCCTGGAGAGAAAGTTAACCTCAGCTTAAAAACAGAAAATACATTAGTCAGTATTTTGCTAATTTTAGCAACTGGGCCTTGAATAATGCAATTATCAGTTGTTTTTTATTAAGAACAAGTTTAAAATTACAGACTACAGAAAATTCTTCAAATAAATGAAAACAAACTCCTCCCTTTGTCATCTAACACCAAGTATGTACCATATAAATAACATCTGTACTATAGTACTCCTTGTATAAATCAGAGATTTTCAACAGGAACAGGATTTCATTTTAGTGTCAAGCAAATAATTGTGATTTTAGTTCACATCTTGTTTAAAGTTTTTAACATAGGAGAGAATTAGTCCTGCAAAACCAGTTAGCACTCTGTTCCTGCTGCAAGTCATGACCACTGAAAACATTATAATCTTAAACCCCCTGCCCCACCAAGTTTTCTCACAGTCTTGACAAGAAACCCATGTAGCCACAGAAAGTTTGTAAATTTATTTTTTGGGGGGGGGGGGGGGGGGGAGCAGGGAAAATGTTAAATAAGAAAGTGTCTCATCTAATAAGGAAAGGAAAGGCAAACAAAATCAATGACTAGCTTTCACAGTAAAATGCATCAGCTTTGTAGTTTCATTTGAAACCAAGAACAAATCATGAAACGTCATGAAAATAAGATAAAAAAATCTCCTAGAGTGATTACTAAATGAAGTCATAATTACCACACTAATCAGTAAACCCCAGAAGAAAAGCAGATGCCTCCTATCATAGGTTCTATATTAAACAGTATCTGCTTTTTAAAATAAATCCATAAAATCTGCATGTTTGGCCGCTTTGCACATTTTTCCCCTAAAAAATACAGTGTACAGAAAAAAATTCTCATTATTCCCAGTATGAATTCTTAAGTATAAGCTCAAAACCCAGAAGTTAAAGATCAGCTAAAAGAATTTTAAATTATTTACAAATCCAGCAGGTAGAACTACCATAATGGCTTCATTTCCATCCTTGTAGTGGCTTTCACTCTCATCCAGCAGCATCTGCAGTAGGAATCTCCTTCAGACAGCTTTCATCATTGATCATCTGTCATTTTAAGCAATTCTAGAAGAGCCCCAACAGCTCCAAAATAACCCTTTAAACAAGGCAAAGGCAAAACAAAACCAATCAAATCCCAAAATAAGACATAAGCATGAGCATGTAAAGTCTTTAGTTCTGTTAAGGCAATTTAAAGATCTTTCTTATAATACTGCTGTGCCAAGTATTTACTTTAGTATGATCTTGTCCAACAAAAGGCCTTATACCATGAAACATCTCACACAGTTGTCCAAAATGGTCAAAAAAGAAAGAACTACAGAACCCCTATAATGATGCTGGATTGAAATAGGGCAATTTCCATTATGAACATATCCATCTGATATTCATCTCAAAATTATGCTTAAAACATAGAATCATAGAATAGTTAGGGTTGGAAAGGACCTTAAGATCATCTAGTTCCAACCCCCCTGCCATGGGCAGGGACACCCCACACTAAACCATGTCACCCAAGGCCTCATCCAACCTGGCCTTGAACACCGCCAAGGATGGAGCACTCACAACCTCCCTGGGCAACCCATTCCAGTGCCTCACCACCCTTACAGTAAAGAATTTCTTCCTTAGATCCAATCTAAACTTCCCTTGTTTAAGTCTGAACCCGTTACCCCTTGTCCTGTCACTACAGTCCCTAGTGAATAGTCCCGCCCCAGCATCCTTGTAGGCCCCCTTCAGATACTGGAAGGCTGCTATGAGGTCTCCACGCAGCCTTCTCTTCTCCAGGTTGAACAGCCCCAACTTTCTCAGCCTCTCTTCATACGGGAGGTGCTCCAGTCCCCTGATCATCCTCGTGGCCCTCCTCTGCACTTGTTCCAACAGTTCCATGTCCTTTTTATGTTGAGGACACCAGAACTGCACACAAGACTCCAAGTGAGGTCCCACGAGAGCAGAGTAGAGGGGCAGGATCACCTCCTTCGACCTGCTGGTCACACTCCTTTTGATGCAGCCCAGGATATGGTTGGCTTTCTGGGCTGCAAGTGCACACTGAAGCCGGCTCATGTTCATTTTTTCATCGACCAACACCCCCAAGTCCTTCTTTGCAGGGCTGCTCTGAATCTCTTCTCTGCCCAACATTAGTTCTAGTTCAGATTTATATACCAGACCATACCAAAGAACACTGCTGGTAACTAGGGTCAGAGAGCAAAAATAAAGAGATGTGCAATGTTTAGCAACAAATACCACAAGATTAGCGATCAAGCCAGGGAGTTAAGGGATATTTTCAAATGAATTTGTAATTATATTGATGCTGAATTTAAGTTTGTGCATTCACTTCAAAGCAACAGCATTGAAACTCTCCTCCTTAACTTCACCAAGAACCACAAGATTTTTTGAGTTACAAAGGAAAGTTTGACATGTATTTCCTTACCTCATGTTCCAAAAACAGAGCTTTCAGCTGTCCCTTGGACCAATAATCCATTGCATATGCTAGCACCTTCATAGAAATCATATTAATTCTGAGAAAGTTGCCAACAAAAACCACCTTGTCGATGTTCTGTAAAATTGAAAAGTAGACCAGAAAAATCATATTCAGCTACATTATTTGACTCAGCCAACATGTACTTCTACCTTCACTATGAAGTTAAATGGGAATTTTAGGTAACATTTAAATTCTCCAGACTGAAAATTAATTACAGCTAAGTAGAGATTTTGCAAGCGAAAAAAAATAAGAGTTTTATCCAAAGAAAGTGAGAGGCTGGTATCACAGATGGTGCATATGGTGAATATTTGCTTAAAAGCTCATGGCCATCCCAACATGAACAGGGCTATGAGTGTCTTGTATTTTGGGGGGTTGAGGGGTTGTGGTTGGTTGGGGTTTTTTTGGGTATGTGTGGGGGGGTGTGTATAGGAGGGGTATTTTTAAATCATATATGACTATGACATGGCTGCACTGAAGACATCTTTCCCCCATTTGTTAAATGAGGCAACTTTTCAGTGATGACTATGATTATTAAATCCAGATGGACAACCTCTGAAGGATATCCAAGAAGGATTACATTACACATGGGAAGAAGCATCTTTCATTATCTATTATCTGGACTGTGGTTCCATTTTCAAAAAGCAAGTGAAACATGGCCAACATGATATTTGAATATATTGCATTCCTTTGTTTCAAAGCTCACTTGTACTCAGTTTTCATACACAAGCTTAAGATTTTAGAACAATCAGCACTACACTGTCAGTAAGAAAGCCACACACTATCATTACCTGTACGCACATCAGCGCATGTAAGCAACAGTTCTGGTGCTTAAACAATGCCCATAACTATCTTCTCAAGCCCACTTTTGTCTGCTATACACAAAACCATACTTGCATTCTGAATAGGTGTACCATATGATGTTCACCATACAATAAAATCTGTCTAGAAGACTCAGTAGGAGGCCATAAGGCCATCCTGGAGACCAGCTTTTACAGGAGTCCTGAAGGAGCTCTACAAATGTGTCTTCAAGAGTCCTCTGCTGAAAATTACCATCAAAAATCTGCACAGGCTAGAATTACCAACTGTTGCTTCTCTATGTTCATTCAGCTCTATAAAGCCTAACACTTGGCTCTGCAGCAATCACTTTCCCTGCAGACCACAGTTTTGTCATGTCCGGTACTGTGCATGTGACACCACAGAGAACATCCTCACTTGAATATTCAGTATTGGAGAGTGTTAATAGCCAGATGTAATCATTCATTCATCCAGTCTCTGATGACTGAGTTACATGTCTGATTGTCCTCAAACCAAACATCAACACAAACTTTAAATAATTCAGGTTTAGAGTCATCTATCCCCATAGACTCTGCAGCCACACAGAACACATTCATACTTCTTCATAGGACCTTTACGACTGAAAATAAGAACTTCTCAATTTTCAATAGGCTGCTATTAAACAGGGCCGAGAGCACTTTGCATCCTCTGACAAGGCAGTTTTGTCTCTGAAGTAATTTCTGACAAAGGAGAGACATGTAACTAATTAATTGCCTATAATGCAATGCCATCAAATTTATTAGAGTCTACATTTGGATTTCATTTTCATGAATTTGTATTTTTTGCTGAATGCACACAAGCTACTGTTACCAAAAATCCAACACTGAATACCTAACACTGCATACAGAAATCACCGAAAATTTTCAATGTAAAAATACTAGTCATACCTACTAGAATAGCAGAGTATATATCAACATGCAAATTTTGTATCAATTTTATTTTCCAACATTGCTTGACTTCACTAGGTTAAAAATTATGTTGAAAGTTTTCTAGGGTTTTGAACTGAACTAAAACCAGCTTTGGCATATTTCAGGAGTCAAAAAATGAAGAAATGCTACTTTCATCTCTTAAGGGAGTCTTGCCAATTTACTTTTAAATTGTTCACTGCTGAAACATTCAAAGCTGAAAGAAAGAAGTCTTAAACTGATGAACTGATAGTGACAGAATGACTAAGCTGACCAAATTACAACGTCATGGAAAACACTCTTTCACTTTGTAGGGTCTTGCTAACTTGTTCAACTACTCTGCAGAAGAAAGCTATAATACAGCTTCAATATAGTATACACATGTATTTCCAATATAATTGAATAGGGGAATCTGTATCAAAGATGCAATAAAAAATACCCTCCTGCACGTGTTTTTGCAAGAAGCCTCATTCAGATGCAACTTACATGTTTTGCTAGTAAGAAAAGTATAAACCAGGGAGATTGGTTTCCTTTATGCAGTTCTGCTGTGCCTAAGATAGACTGCTTCAAATGATGTGCAGCCATGGAATTTTTCTACCCCACTGCCAACTTTGTGCAAGCAAACTTTGCTTTGAAGTTCTGCAGGCGAAGTATTTCATCTATTCCCCAGCCTCATTTTTTTCTGCACATATGCAAGTAATTTTCAACACAATATTAAAGCTGCAAGCATTGAAAAGAAAAAACCCAAAACCAAAACACACACCCAAAAAACCCCCATCCAACAAAAAAAACCCAATCCCCCCCCCCAAACCAAAAACAAAATAAAAAAAATCAACCCCCAACGAACAAACTAAAACCAACTTATCAAAACTCATGCTTCAGGGCATAAATTGATTTTGACAACTTAAAAGTGAGCTTTACCATAACCCTAATCTAATACAGAAAAACTCCACAAAAGAATATATCATATTCAACTGCTTTTTTAATCTCTTATTTAGTCATTTCATTCATCAAGCTTGGTGAGAGTAAGAGCCATAGAACCCAAAAGCAATTCTGGTGTCTAGATTATTTAGAAAACAATAGCATTACTTCCCCCCGCCCCTGGGAGCAAGCTCTCTGGAAATCAGCTTACTTGCAATGATGAACCATGTCTGAATTTGTTAATAGTATGTAAAGCTACTAAATGAAGGTTTCATTTTCTAAAGCTACAAAATAACTTATAATTCATGTGTTGGAGAAATTACACTTTGACATTGTCTGCAAAATGAAGAATACTTTACATATCAATCTACATTCCTCCACAAAGTTCTGTGGATTATGTTCAGTTTTTAAGTAAGCCCGCCCACAAAACAAAGATGTTAGGAACTTTTTCACAGTGACTCAGAAGCATTAGTTTCATTAGTAGCCCATTTCCTCCTCTGAAAGCATCACATGTAGTTCCCTGCTGCAACTCTCCATGCTTTGATAGCCCTGTACAATGCTGCTTGAACTCCATGCCACAAGGCAACACTGTAAAGAAGCTGAAAGCAAAGAGAACACTGAAAGAGAATCATCCTGACTGAAAGAGTCAAATTGCCAAAAAAAATAATGTCTGTAGCCACTCTTCACGAAGAAGGGATGTTATCAGTGGCATTTGATAGAGGCAGACACTAAGATTTATCCTATTCAATATATTTTAAAATTGCTCTACAGAGGAATATCAGCAACAAACATAACAAGTATTGGCATACAAAGATATTCAGGAGAGTCAGGATAAAAAATTAACAGCACAGCAATGCTGAAGAGACACACAGTGGGCAAGGAATAAAATAACAGATGAAGTTTAAGTTAAAAAAATGTGAAATGACACAAATGGAAGGGGGAAGAGAGAGGCTTCAGGATTCAGACACAATGATGGGCTCCAAATCAGCTACCCCTAGTCAAGACTGTGGAGGGACTGTGGATGGTTTCCTGAAAGTGATATTCATGGTCACAAAAATCAACTATTAAAGAACCGTTAGTAAAGGAACTCAGAACACTGAATTTACTAGTATGTCATCACACAAATTCATTGTGCAACCACACTCCAAATACTTCGTGAAGGTCTGATCATTCGATCTCCAAATCAGAACCATAAAATATTAAAAAGACAAAACAGCAGGTGGAAAGGCTTAGAGAGAGATGTGGTAAAGGTTTATTGAAAAACAAAACCAAACCCCATCAAAAGCAACATTTGCTATTTCTCATAAAACAAAAAGCTAGATAAAGTAATTAGATGGCAGTTTGGTGAGTCTCTTGGGTTTGTTTTATTGGGGTTTTGGAGGGCTGTGTAGGTGTATTTTTGATTAAAAAAAAACAAACTAGAAGAACTTTCTTCTAAACACAGAATGCTGTGGAGCTCAAGATACTAAGTATTAAAAAAAGACTTGATAAATTAATTGAGAGCAGATAAAAATAATTACCACATAATAGTAAAGGATGCAATTTGCAGCTGAAAGCAAGTGCTTTAGGCACTTGGGGCTTTTTTTGTTTGGTTTGGTGGGGTTTTTTTGGTTGGTTGGTTGTGTTTTTTTGGGTTTGGCTTGGGTGTTTGTTTTTTTTTTGAGTTTGGTTTGGTTTGAATTTTTTCTGGGGGTGTTATTTTTCTGGTTTTTGGTTTTGGTGGGGTTTTTTTGGGGGGATAAACTGGTAGAAGCTGGAAAGGTGTATGAATGGAACAATCCATCTCTAGCTATCATTCTAAAGACAATAATGTAATAGCATTTGATAGGAGTTTGAGGCAGGATAATGAATTATATTTTTGTTCTTTCTGACCCAATACAATGGATCTCATATCTAAACATTTAAAACAATATGCAATTTAAACCCATCATGCTATGGAAAGAAGCCAAACAAAATACTATTTAAAAAAATAAGTATCTGTCATGGGTAAGACTGTTAATAACTACAAAGTAATTGGGAGTATTATTTTTGATTACAAAGGTGTTAATACACTACGTATTACATACAGCTTGAGAGCAACTGAACAGCTCAATGGTTCAAGGAAATCTTTACACTCAACCTTTCTCCTTTTCTCCCTAACTTTGAAGCTCAAAGTACCTTGCACTTTGCATCAAAGCATACACATAACACAAAGAGTTAGGACACCACGTTAAACATATGCATATTTCCCAAGGCCAGCTACACACCTGCTATATCACCAATTTGCATTTTTGTATTCTGATAATCTTACTATGTTGTTTGTAACGGTTTTAAGCTCATAGTAAATATGCTATCTTACCTCATTCAATGCGCACATGCGAGCAATAGAACCTATGTTGTTGGTGATGGTGACCAAGGTAGCTCTAGCCAAGTCCTCTTTACTGATGGAATCTCTCTTTTCTTTACTCATCATATGACCAAAGCTGTGTAAGGAAGATTATTCCTTTTAATATGAGTTATTCAGGAGTGCTAAAAGCCCTTGGAAATTTCATCATTTACTAAGCTTTGCTTGGATGTGATATCCATTGATTTGAGACAGATCTGAAATGTGAAAATGGATCTCATTGGAAAGGCACAACAATGAGGAAAGACACGTCTAAAATAACTGTAATTTAAATTGAAGCAAACTACACCAAGCACTGCTTACACCTGTTTAAAAAAAAAAAAAGAAAAAAAGAAGTAGGTGAGAGATCTAAGGGCAAACAACATGATACATTCAGAGTGACATTTCCACATGGACCTAGTACATAGTTCAGGGATTATGCACTCAGCTCAGCATGCACAGTAAGTTTCCCAAGGAACTCCTAAAACCAGGTCAATTAACACATACCTTGAGGCTACAGCAGATCCTTGAAGGCCAAACCGCTCATAGTCTCCTCCGTAAATATCCTTCACCAGCTTATCCACATTGGTGCTGTCTCCTTTCGCAGCCATTTCTAGTGCTTCTTCAAATGTTTCACAGCCAGTCAGCAGACAGCACAGGCCCAGGAACGTTCCTCCTCCAAGACTAAAAAAGCACAGTTCCTTCAGACCAGCAGCTTGAACCAACTTTTACCACAGCTCTTCAGACTCCTGTTTGCAACATGGTCTACATAGCTACCAACTGTATCTTGTAACTCCTCCTTCAGAGCAGTGAAGACAGACACCCTCAATTAAGTTTCTATTTAACACAAATGTCATCCAGCATGGTTTTAACTGAACTGCTCTTAAATCCTTAATATTTAAATCAGAGAAATGATACTAAATAAAGGGTTAGCTGAGAATAAAGTCCAATCCAACACTGCAGACGTCAGCTTGCTATTTGTAGCACTCTTAGCAAGTTGCCCTTGTGCAAGAATAATCGGCCAGCAGATCACTTAAGACAGTGATGAAAGAATAAACAGAGATCAAAGCTAAATATCTACACAGGGGTAGGCAGCCAGGACAGATCTTGTCCCCCTAGCCAGTGGCAGGAAGCAGTCTGGTTGGCTCCTGTTCAGAGTAAGGCTAGCATCAGCTGATAACATTTCAGCCCTCTGAAGAGCTCTTCTTCGAGAAGAAATCAGTCACTTTAATACCTTGCACA
The DNA here is from genome assembly GCF_963264785.1 of Psittacula echo. NCBI lineage: Eukaryota > Metazoa > Chordata > Aves > Psittaciformes > Psittacidae > Psittacula > Psittacula echo. The sequence goes on along the minus strand of NC_137743.1, from coordinate 19,318,055 downwards.
GGCTCAAGTACAGTATTTACTGACTACATAAATATAGCAGATTGGTAACTCATTCATAAAAATTCTACTTTGGACTCTCTAGTCTAAACAGACATGAACTTCAACTTACTATCCTCTACATCCTTCCTCATTCTTTCTTAACCCTTGAGAAAGCTAGCTTATTTGCACTGATCGCAGTCACACCAACTGTAGCCACTTCAAAAGAGAGGATCAGTGAGACACACGCTTGCACTTCACAAGAAAGTATGGGTGGTCAGATAGGAACACCATTTAGTCACAACATATCTAGCAGCACTGTAATATATTCAGTATCTGAACAGTAGCAAGCTCTGTACACCAGCCACAAGACAGTACTTATTTCATCATCTATAGTGAGTCAGCAACCTACTGCAGTCATGTTTTTCCTTTTGTAGTAGAAAGGTGGAAAGCACATCTACAGATACCAAAAGTGCTATGCTTGAAAAACAATCAGAATTGCAAGAAAACCAATGCCTCTTCCATTCAACTTGTGCTCATCTGTATCGTAAACAGAAAAACAGCTTATGGCTACCATGGCGGTAAAGATATGCCCTAGATGAGCCAAAAGAAGACACATAAGCAGTCGTGCACTGTATAGGAAAAGCTTTATTATACATACCATACACTGAAGAACAGAATGCAGTTTGGAAGGGACTACAGCAAATTCAAAAAGATTCTTTGGTGGTTGTTTTGGAATGGGATTTTTATTTTTTATTTAGGTTTCTGTTTGGGTAGTTTGCTTTTAGGATTACAAGATTACTAAAAATGAAGCGTATCAATTTAGTTTGCATGTATGAAAAAAATAGGGTTAGATTTATAGATATTTTTACTACTAGTCTGGACATATTTGTAACCAAGTGGTTTCCTATAAGTAAGCATGGTTGCCACCTCTATAGCGTGAACTTAAACATGCCTAAGGCTGGTTTTCGGCCGTGAGAACAAAATTCTGCATCTACACTACTGAAATCCTGAATTCCTAAACAGAGCAGTCACATCTAAATTTATTACTGAATATAGCCCAGAGACAATTTCAACTCAGCTGTACCTTACAAATCATTTCAGAGAGCACTAGCTAAGGCCGGCTAAAACCACGCTAAGGACAAAGTAAGAATACAGACAATCAGGTTCTAGTCTTTACATGCTGGCATTTCTTAATTTACCAGCATGGTCCAAAGACTAGTGCAATTGGTAAGAAAACAAGAGATCCAGTGAGATCACTCCACCAAAATCCAGTAGTACCGGGTAATTCTACGAAGTTTTCCTATATCCTGGATTCATCCTAACTACTAAGCAAGAGGTTATTGTTTAACCCTCGAATTTTAATTTCACTGCTCTGGCTGTTCTGAGGGATCAAAGCAGGGGAAAGATTCATTTACCGGGACAGCTTTATTTTGGTAACTCACAGCAAGAGATAGAATGTAGGTAACAACACCAAGAAGAGACTAAGACAGCTCTAAAGTTGAATGGACCAATGATTTCCCTGATGTAGACTCCCCCCACAAAGGAATCCTAGGATGTTTCCAGCATTGGTACTGGTGTTCAATTAGTAGAGAAAACAGAATTAAAAGAACATTGAATTAAATTTACCTGGATCCTGTGACTCTCTTATAGCTGTCCTTAGAGTAAACAGCTAGGATGCTGACCCCTGAGCCTATGTTAACCAGCAGCATAGGATATGGATTATCAAGGCAGTAAGGTTTTTTCTGGCACTGGTCAGGATCTGTAGGATTTTCAAAATAATAGCACTCCGGTTGGCCATTGAAACCAACAGAATCAACATAAAGGAGGCCCTGGATCAAACAGTCCAATTCATCCAGTTTATGAAGCTGTAGATCAGCAATCTGGAAAACAGCAACAGGAAATTAATGAACAAACACTTCCTAGTATGATACAACACTAAGAAGGACAAAAGGCTCTGCTGAAGCACTTTGATCACTTTAATAGTAACACATTATGCTATTTGAACAGTACAAAGATCTGTGTCAGCATGAAGTCCAAAATAAGAAGTTTGTTATCCACCCAACAATGGGCACCTCCCAAAACAATGACATGCTGCACAGTAACATCACTTAGTTCCTTTGCCTTTGAGACATTCCTTGCTCTGCAAGCAAGAAACATTCCTCATCATCCTCCTCCCCACCCCCCCCCCCCCCCGTATTCTGAAGCAATAAATTTCTTTCCCCTTATCCCATGCCAAGGGGAGCTATGTTCTGCAGCTTTTGGACAGGATGCACAGTGCTATAACTTATCATCCAACTACATTTCCCAGCAATTCAATGAAATTTTCAATAGGAACTTTAAGAGCAAGAAACTCCAGTTAAAGAAGATAATTCAAGCCTTACGAAGTGCACATGTTTATGTTAATATGCATTAAATATGCAGTGGGTTATGCTTATATGATCTGATGTTTTCCAAGTATGCATCACCAGTAATCTAAGAGAGCTATTTGTATTAATTATGATAAGCATTATAAGATGCCTCATTAAAAAAAAAAAAAGGATTCCCCATGTTTGGTGAAAAACAAAGTAAAAAAACCCACAACCAACCAAAAATACTGTAAGATCCATGCCCCCAGCAAAATGTTTGCAGAAATATAACTGTGACAGAAAGCAGAAAAACAATTATAAGAGCTTCAAAGGACATTCCCTCTGAGATCTCACAGGTCATCTGTGATTGTATTTAAGCAGACGTGCCTACTTGCCACAGCATTCTATTTACTAGAATTAGAAATCGCATCCCTTTCTTGAAATAGGATACAGTGACAATCTGTTTAGAAAGTCTCCTTTCCAGATGACATTGAGGTTTGACTTGTGTTAGGGAGAGGAGAGGGAGGGAGAAAAAAAATAAAATTGTAGCTGCCCATCCAAACCCTGCGGTCATTTGCATCCCCAAAAGCAGGTCTTACCCAACTCCACTGTCTAGTAGAAAAAGCTACAGGGTATTAGGAACAAAAGGAAGTTGTAAGTAGAAAGCTGTTCTCAAACATTTGCATATATCACGATGGTTTTGTAACAGCTAATGGAGGAGATTTACAAGGCTAACTACCTCCTATTTTTAATTCTGGAAGCTATATTAAGTCACTATAAAGAAGCAAGATATTCTGTGGAACGGGCATGGCCAACAGGTTACATTCTTTTGAGCTATTTAAATCTCTCCCCCTAAGTTTTTTCTCTACTTGAACATAGCTCTAACTTGCCTTAACTGAAAGCCATTCTATTCTTTGCATCTGCCTTTTTGTTACACTTGCTAGCCTTCAAACCCTGGAGCCACAGAAAAAAAGTAAGACCAAAAAACCCCAAACCAGCAGTCTCAAAGACCTCAATATAGATCCAGGTATTCATAGGACAACGGAGAAAGGTGGAGATAATGTCTTTTTAAGTATCTCCTCCTGCAACTTTTAAAATCCATTTGTATTATTTTTTGAAATAATTTTCATTTATTATAAAATAATTTTCATTTATTACCACATGGCTACACAAATTACAAGCACAAAAGTGCAGTATAAAAGACTTAAACCATTTAGCCAACAAATAAAAAGAATAAACATAAATCAGGAGAAAAGGTTTTTAAAGAAACATCACAAAAATCTTTACGCTGCTTCGCAAATATCGTGTATTTCAGCAATTTCTTGCTATTAGACTGATAGGACAAGGGGTAATGGGTACAAACTGGAACATAAGAGGTTCCACTTAAACTTGAGAAGAAACTTCTTCTCAGTGAGGGTGATGGAACACTGGAACAGGCTGCCCAAGGGGGTTGTGGAGTCCCCTTCTCTGGAGACATTCAAAACCCGCCTGGACACATTCCTGTGTAACCTCATCTAGGTGTTCCTGCTACGGCAGGGAGATTGGACTAGATGATCTTTTGAGGTCCCTTCCAATCTCTAGCATACTGTGATACTGTGAAAAGCTCCAATTAAGAGATACACAATACAAGGCATTAGCATAATAAATGCTTCATGCACTATCTTTCACAGTGGACATTGTGAGCCCAAATGAGTCATCACTTGTTAGAGGATTTGTTTTATTAAAACCCAACTAACATTGCACAAAGCTAGTAAAAATAAGGAAAGATTCTATACTAATCAGGATCTCTCTCTAGGTTACGTGCTGTATATTCGATTTCCTCATCTTACTGTGTAAGCTAGATGCAGCATGACCAAACATGACCTAAAACAGATACAGCATGCATAAACATGCTATGAACCAGAATCCTGCTATATAAAGACAAGTCATTAGTAGATTTACAGGCCCTACTGTCAAAATCTCCATTCTCCCATAAGCCAAACACACAGCCACAAACTGCTTTTGTCTCATCCATGTTGTACCTTTACAAATAGGTAAGCATCAATGAGAGACCCTGCAAGACACGAGCCAGCAACACGAATCTAAGAGGAAAACACTTCTGGTGTCAGTGCAAAAACACAAACAAAGTCCTGGTTTCTACAAAGCCTCCACTAAGCCGACCAATCCTGTAAGGACAGAACAAAAAACCCTAATCAAAGGTTCTTTCTCAAGCACTAAGCATAGCAGTTTTATTAGGTCCAGACCTCCATGTAAAAAAAGACATACTAGAATCTGTTCTGCTTTTTATAGCTCTGTGCTATATTTAACAGCTGATATACTGTAAGCAGAAAAGCCTTGTGATTGCTTTCTTTCATGTATGATATCCATAGCAGACAGAAAAACTATTTCCCTGCATTGTTGCAGCAGTCTGGTTTTCATTTTTGGGAGGAGCAAGACTGGCATCAGTATTCCATGTCAACCCACCTTCATTCAGAGAACCATGAAGCCTGCAGCCACTAGACCTCTGAGGCTCCAAACAGCCCAGTGAGCTACGACTGCTCTTGTTTCTAAACACAAATGAGGGCATAGTTGCAAGAAATGCAGTAACCCCGTCTTGCACAAGAAGTCATGATAAAACAAAGGTCACAATTCCCAAGACTTTTCCCTGTACATATAACTGCCTTTTCTTTATTTGTGTCTTTGCTCAAGCAGCAAAACTGTATCACAAAATAGATGTGCCTGTAAACATGGTGACCCATGTGTGACTAGGCAAATGGTTAGAGTGTTTTCTGGTGCCATGACCTGACCTACCACACTCTACTAGTCCTCATCTTTCAGTTGTTCAAACTGCTGCTTCTGGCAGGAACAAAAGTTTAGGTGCAAAAATGCAAAACAAAAACAGAAGCTGTGTGTCGAAGCATGTTTTAATGTTACGGGTTTTTTGTTTTTCCTACAACTTTTTACAAAATGCATTTGCAGATAGCTTCCAGCCCTTTACAAGCTGTAATGTGAGGGCAGAGAGCATGATGGTCAATTCATCCTACTCTGTACTCCTGTAACTATGTGCCTCTCCAGAAAAGATTTATGTCAGAAAGTTGTGCGATGCAAGAAAGAGCTGAAGAACAAAGCAGCATACAAGACCCTGGAGGAAAAATTTACGATGGTTACAGGGAAACCATATGTACATTTCTTATAAGATCAATTTTTCTGTGCTGCAGAAATTCCTCTTTATTTTAGACTGTTTTTTAAATACTGAAGGAGGGGAAAGAACAAAACACTTTTGACCTCTCACCAAACTCTTCAGCAAATCAAAAGGAGGGACTTGGGACTTCAACCATGCTTACAAGCAGGTGCAACGCAGCAAGGAAGCAGTGGATACATCTATGCACCCTAACAGATCAACACTGGTGTACAGACATCTTTTTCAATGAAATTCTAGCCCGAGATTTCACTCAGTTTGAATTTTCAGGTATCAAGTTCTGATGAGCACAGAAATGTCCAAACCTAGATGCAGTGACGAGTTCATCTGTCTCTTGGACTTCCAATCAGACACATTTTTTTTTTTCCTGTAAGAAACTGTTAGGAACTAACATCTTGCAAGTTTTTAAACTATCAATTACAACAGCCTCATTTAGTATACCACTGGGGCTTTTATATGCCTTCTGGGCACTGTGCCAGTTTTTATTTCTTGTAACAGCTTACAGCCTAGCTTTTCCTTCCATCTCCCTCCCATTATGGATCCTCCACTTTCATAAAGACGTACTTTTCTTTCTTTAGATTTTTATTGTCTTTACCTCAGCCACTAAACCTGCTTCTTTTTGAGCTCAAATGAGGTACTCCCCCAGCTGATCCCGCACCCTAAGGCTGGGAAAATAGCCACTCACGTTCAAACAAGACAAAGTCTAATGCAAATAAAGGGTAAGCCCAACATTTGCTGAGGCATAAAAAAAAAAAAAGCACTAGTCTGGGATCTTCTGCAGAGAATCTGCCCCCTTGCCCAGCTAGGTGTAAGAATCATTCCCCTCTCTTGGCAGGTAAGAGATGCACATTGCTTCTCCCCACTCCTACTGAAGAGTTTTCCAGCAATTGGTGGGAATTCCAGTGGTGGTAACAGAAGGTATCACGCTTATTTCACCCATTCTCCAGATGCAGCTTTCAACTCCAGCCCAGCCTACACACTGCAAGCCAGCATCTATGGCCTGAGCAGCAGCACCCAGCCTCCTCCAAGCAACAAGACTTTTGAGAGTGACTTATACTAACCTAGAGTTACACAGCTTACTCATCCTACAACACAGGACAGTAAAATTTCTATAGGTGTCTGTTCAGGAAAGGATTACAAAGACCCCACTGCAATAGAGAGGAATTTTGCAAGAGAGCAGGTTTAGGCGAAAGTCTGATTAGTCCATTCTTCCCTCATCCCCCAGGTATCCTTGACATTGAGCTGCTTTAAAAAACTGAGTGACAGCTTAATAATTTTATTCCTCATTACATTAACAGCATACTTTCGCACAAGTAATGTGACAGAGGAGTCACAAAGTATAAAGAGATTTTTATTACAGGTATGTAAGCATACATATTCCTTATTTTTACAGAATTGATGTTACTTAAGCATTTACAGAATATGTAAGGTAACAGTATGTAACTGGTAAGATTATCAGAATTAGATGACATATCAACATATTCATCTATGTTTTAACACCACTGTTACCTGAAAGTAAAGTCAGCCAGACATAAACACCAGTTATTCAGAAAGGAAGGAAGAAAAAACAAACAAAACCCGACAACAATCAAACCAAATAAAAACAAAAACCTACTCTAAGCTGGAAACAGTCCTCCAGTGCATTACTTACTGATGTTGTTCAATGAGTATAACCACACGGTTGGTAAAAATTATTTCTGTGGTCCAGTTTAATGAATAGAGTGTTTTCCTACTTCTGCAGGAAGCATTCAGATCTTAAGAATGAATTACATGATTTGCCAGGCTACTGATTGCTATTGCTGGCATTACCATGCAGTTCATGGAGACTTCTCCAGCTCTCCTACTATCCAACACTGTGGATCACATAAGAGGGAGGTCAGATAGCTAAACCTAGCTATCTTTGTAGATTTAGTTGCCGTTCTATGGCACGTATTAAGGTAAACAGAAAACGCCTCCCTATTTTATTTTGTAATACACAAGAGAGATGTCTAGACCAAACCTATTTAACTCATTTAGTGATTTGAAATTAGACACTGGAACAGGTGAGTAAAAACAGGGTGCTTGCTTGTTCGTCTATTTTAAGGAAAAAAGTTGCTGTTATTTTAGAAGGATTCCTTATTTGGGATTTGAATGCTGTTTTGCAATATGTTGGATGATTTGTCCTAAACCTATGCAATCCTGAAAGTCCCATAAAGCATTTAAAAATACTAGAAAAGACAAATAACTTAAAAGCATGTACATGGAGAAATCAAGAGCCAGAACAAAAGCATGTGATTTATATCAGTTTCATGAGTTTCATAACATTTAGTCAAAATTTTTCACTAAATTACCAACATTCACAAATGTACTTTAGTTTTTCCACATTACTTCCAAGTAACAGAAACAGGAATATTTAAAGTCTCTTTCATATAAGGCATTATACAATATTGAATCCTGCAACAGAAGGACTTGGCACATACCCTCCACTTAAGCAGGTGCATTAGAGTGACCAAATATTTGAAACAGACATTTCAATGCTTTGAAAGAGCAATCCTGAAGCTGTTGTCCAATGTCAATTTACAGTCAGCAGAACACACCAAGATAGCCAGGTGCTGTTACAATAGCTAATGAAGTGTGACAATTTAAGTGCTAGTACCCAGGACAATCAGCCCTTTGAGAGAGATTAAGCAAGCAAGCCTTCATGTAATGGATAGTATTATGCTTCTGTAATACTCTATGGGTATTACAGTGAGCCAACAAATACTTCCTATAAAGGAAGGTGTGAAGGTGGGTAGCTGTAATAAGAGATGTCCAAAGCACTCACTTAGTTGTGAGTGCACTTCACTGACTGCTACAAAACATCTCAGCCAGCTTTTATGGTGTTTTTCTTAAACTACCTCTAAAGTGTTGCAGCACACAGAATGCTAACCAACACTGCAATGATGTGCAATTCATGCTTAAGTCCACCAGTAATTTGCTGCATGACCTCATATCTTTGTACAATAGCTAGCAAAACAGCCCCAACTTCAATTATGGCTTCCAGTGCTACATTAATTATATTGCAACAGAGATTACAGAGGGTTGTCCCTCACTGTAAGCTGCATATTTATACCAGATAAAGTCAAAGCTATGGAGAGAAATGCCAAGCTGTGATAGCCACCAGATAACTTCCAGTTCAATTCTACTGCTGGGGGAGCAAGGGACATGAACTTCCTTGTCAGGCAAGCAACTCTAGCTCCTAGTACAATATACAGGAGAGAAGAATTTGGGAAGACTGACCATTCCAAAGGGATAGTCAGCCTCTTCAGAAAGTCTCAAAGTGACCCCATTGTTACTAGAGAACATGACCTGAATCCTTCCCCAGACACATGGAAGGATGCTTGGAAACCTGAACTGATACCACGCTGACTAGCACTAGAATTAACCTCCTTAATGTGGTGTCAACATCCTTACACATTGTGAGACAAACTAAAACTTCGGAGGACTCATCATCAGCAGACCCTAACATGAGGGACTTGCAATCAGCCTAAAGGACAAGAAATTTGTGACTAGCAGTGGACTACTACAGCAATTCAGAAACTTGCTAGTACTTCATTAGACTAACTGCTTCCATGTCAAAAATTTACTGAAGATGATTATACAACACTATAACAGCTGGGATTCATGCTGATCTTCAGCATTCTCTCTCTCCCTTAGGATCCTGGTAATTTATTAGGCGAGGGGTACTGACAAAGAAAAAACCTCTTGCACTGCAGGAATAAATGCTTGGAGTTAAATAGGAAGCACACAAAGCCAAGGACTGCACTCAATTGCAGTTTCTGGATCAGTATGATAGCTCCCTAGATTGAAGCAGAGAGAGAAAAAGAACTGATGTAACCTGTCATCCTCAGCAGCCATCTCTCACCCTCAAGATCAGGTCAAAAGTTAGGGACATAAATATCAGACCTGTCTGTCAAGTAAATCATTCACATTAATCTTAGTGAGATTGCTCTGGTGCAGGCAGATTAGTCATTCTTTTACAGAAAATAAATGGAGATATGCTCCAGTTGAGACACATACACAACAGGCAACTGTCTTTACAGTTTGTACAACGGCTCTCTATGCCTCTGTCACCACAATCAATTTCTGCAGTGCACTCAAGTGAAGTCATCTGGGAGCTAGGACTACTGCTGAAGTTTATACGAACAGCAGCATCCCAATACATCAGTTTTACATCACCTTCTGGAGTGCCTACAGAGGTTATTTTTAACTTCTGGGACATTTGGGACCCAGTCACCTCACGAACTGCTTTTCTTCATAATGTATTCCCATAACTGAAATCAAAAGCTAGCTGCTACTGACTGCTAAGTAAGCATGGTTTTCTGTTTAAGTTTGGTTTCAGGTTTGGCCAAGTTTCTGTTCAATGTTTGGCTTCATGTTTTCTGTTTTTTGGAAACAGAACCATTTTTTGGACCATGCTTGGTCTTCCAGGTTCTTGACTTATGTCTGCTTGAAGATCAGTACAAGGGGAAGGGAACCTCAACCTAATCTCCAGCCTGCATGGTTTCATTTCTGGTTTTCCGATAGATATCCAGTTTGAAAAGAGCACCCGTAGTCTCAGCTTCTAGGTTGTCGTAACACACTCTCAGTTGATTATGAAGCATCTGATCATCACAGCTATACCCTAAAAAAAACCCCCACCCCATTTACTAAAGATATCTTGCACAGTTAATACTTAGTAGAATACCCTCTACTGTCCCCTCCATGATCTCAGCAATTCCACTAATTAACAAACGTGAATTAATTCTGTTAGTCTTAAACCAGTTAGGAAGGACTTACAAAACAAGTTTTCTCTGCAAATTTTTATAAGACTCCTACAATTTTTTTCCCAAAGTACTTCCCACTGAACCATATGAGCCATTTACGTACCGTTCTAAAGTCTTCCTCAAACTTGTAAGCTCCACCTCCTGTGGCACAGAGCGTAGTGTGTAAACTGGAGAAATTCTTTTCACTACCCATCTGTATGAACCTGTGCATGGCACAGCTGGGAAAGCGGATGAAGTGCAGGTTTCCTTTCCGTCCACACATAGTCAAATTTTTCAGTTCAAGATGGACATCACGAATGCCAGTTTTACCATACGCTGTATTGGAGGTCAAGTATTTCCTAATGCTTTTCAGATTTTCTACTTCTTCCTGCTCCTCTTCTGCAGTAATGTCCTTAGGTTCAAAGTAGACCAGTTTAACCAATGTTCCACCGATATCCATTCCAAACCATGGAAATGCTAAGGATGAGGGGAGAGAGAAAGAGAAAGTCACTATAAATATAGAGGTTACCCATACCTCTTAAAGCATTTGCTGAATGACAATTTAGTGCAGTCACAATGACCTCAGTTAAGAAAAAAAATAAAGAAAATCTCAAGATACTCTTCTCTGGAGAAGTGAGTTTTAATAAAATGAAAACATATTTCCCAGGAAAACATTTATTCCTCAGACAGCACCTCATGACAGAGCACATTTATTGCATTTCACCTGATTGACTCCCGGCACCAATTGTTAGAATAGGCTAAGGAGGGGAGGAGAAAGAAACAACCAAACAGGAGAACAAGTCACACTGCCACTGCATAACATCTACAATTGCCCTTCTAAGGCCAAATGGAATTTCCACTGTCACAAGGCTCTGTCTGAGCAGCAATACTCCCATTATCCTGAGAGTTTCCAGACTTCAACCCACCAGAACTAGCAGCTCTGTTGGAACTACACCACTTGTATATATCAGCAGAAAGAGAATAAGATATTTTAAGTTCTATATTTACCACTGACAATTGTTTTGAGAAAATACGATACATACCCTTTGCTGTATGTGTTAGCCTATCATACAACTATACAAGAAATGCCACTATTTGCTTCTCAGCATATATGCATTTGCCACAGCCAGCCTAGATCAACCAAAGCCTTTGTTCTGCTAATAGCAAGAGAAAATGAGCATGGAGAACATGCAGGCATAAGATACTAACTCAACTAGATTGGTCTACCTGCTCTGCTTGTATATACAAGCACACATTTCAAATTGTAGGCCAAGTAACTTTATAAAGCAGTAAGAGGTGAGAATATAAAATCTACATACAGGTACTGCAAAAGGACACAGCTAGTAATGTTTCTACAGAAATGAAATTAAAAGTATTGAGTATGTGGCTTAACATCTAAGATATATTTCTAAAATAGGAGTCACATAGTCTGGGCAAAGATTTTAACTAGCATAGGAGGTAACGATTACACAGTTTTCCTCACATAATCACAGATTACTATTAGGTTACTCAACATCATGCTGAAAGAAGCTTAGAGTCTTTTACTTTTTACAAAGGTCTCAGCATCACTCTTGTCTGGCTGGCTAATTCAAACTTCAATTTCACAATTGCCAATACATTCTCCACCCCCTAAACCCATCCTTAAATGTCAGATGTTTAAAAAGATTATTTTACTCCTTTGCTGTATGCCGAATAATTGAATCATCAGTTTCTCCCCCTTTCCCTAAGGACAAGGCAGACAAAACGCATAAACTCCCCTGAAGTAGCTTGCTTACTGTTCAGTTTTTCTAAAAGCACCTACTCTTATCTGTTTTAACATCTAATTTCTTTTTCCATATCCTGCAAGCTGCAAGACACAAAGACACTGAAGTGAAGTCTAATTTGATGTTCGGCAAGATACATACTATTTGGGAAGATAGATACTACGCAGATGCACAAGAGCTCCCTGAAATAGGAAAAACGCAAACCAGGTGTTTTAAAAATAGGTGGGTTTTTTTTTGTTTTTTTTTGTTTTTTTTTTGGGGGGGGGAAGGGAGGAGGGGAATTATCATGCAGTATCCTGTAACTCAAACACTTTTGGAAGTACAAGGTAAACATTTAAGCAAGAGTGGTCTGGTCCACACTACCAATACTCTAATGCAGCAGAGCTCAGGATGCCAATTGCATTAGTGATTTTCACAAATCTTTATTTAAGCTGCTGAGAACTTTAATTACTTGTCCCCCTAGTACAGTAAGTCTCCTCCTCAGATGTATCTTAACTATGCAGGCAGGAAGTTTAATTTTAAAAGCAGCATGGCTGGAATGAGTGATACAGAACCACCCTGCAGCTAAATGTAAGCCAACTTCCAATATTCTACATCATGGGCATAAAATCTGCTACAATCTACCTGTACCAACAGTTGCTTTAAAGCTACAGTGTAGATTTACTCTTTAAGAGAGAGAGAAGAAGCATTCCAGCCTCCTATCAAACACATATGCAACAATAAAAGCATTAAGTACTAACAGCTGAGAGCCCATAAATGACTGCCAAGACATTTATTTTATATCTTAACATTTTGAGGAGTCATAACTAAATCATTAACAAAGAATATGTGCTGTAGAAAACAGCTCTTGACCAAGGTACAGATAATGCTCACATTTAAAAAGCAAGCAGAAATATCAAACCACTTTTTTTTGTTGTTGCTGATTCTTCTGTCTGTGAATCTAAGCTCCCTCATTTTATTGCAAGCCAAACAGAGCTGCAGAAAGAAAAGAACTTTGCTCTTAGAACAGCCATTTTCTTCAGCACAAATAAAGAGCACAAGATCACTCCACGACAATCAGTATTTTGGTTACACAGAACAACAACTTAATTTTCTTGATAGTTTTTCACACCAGCTGTCTGTTGAACCCACTTGCAACAAAGACAACTATTTTGACTGGTTGACCAGTTAGGACAAAGCCCAAGACTCAAAGCTCCTGACAAGTCCCACTGTAATCCATATAACTTCCATAAAACTGGAGTGACAGTATAAACACTTCCGTATTCCAATTATTAATTTTAAGATTTTTTTTCATTGTACCTTCTGTTACTATTGTCACATTCCAAAATGAAATGCACCACTGAAGTTCCGTCAGCTCTTTTCAGTATATTTAGATACCCCACCTTAGCCGGTACACACACACTTCAACTTCCCTGACACCACTGAATGCGGCGGTAATGGAAGCATACATGCAGGCTGCAAGGTGTTCCTGAGTTCTGCTGCTTCCCTGAACACAGGCAGTAAGACCATATAGAGGCCAGCAAAATTATTAGGGCCCTCACTACTACAAACTGGGGATATGAAGAAAGAAAGGTATTTGTGTTGACACAGCCTCCATAGACTTGAGGGAAAATTGTGGAGGTTTTTTTTTTGGGTTGTTCAGATTTTGGTTGTTTTAAACTGGAAATTCAGCATTTGATTGATAACCAGAAAAAACATTGAATAAAACAACATTTGTTGAGTTCTTAAAAGCTAGAAAAGCAAGGAGGGTGAAATCCATCACATCCACATCTTGGGCTGATAACAGTTATCCAAAATTGTGTGATTTACCATGAAGACTGAAGACACAGGGTATATTGCAAGATGCTTTCACAGTGTAAAAAATGCACTTAACTAAAATTGTCTGGCAAGACTGTTACAGGCCAATTTCTCTCTTCTCAGCCATCAGTACTGGATCAATGAAATCTATTATTGAGGTGAAACCAGACCTATTCTACTGTATTGCTACACAGCAGTAGGTCATAAGAAGTAACAACACTATAAAATCTAGGTCTCATGGAACTGATACAGAAAGTGTCAAGATGAATTATGCATTCTTAAAAGCCTAGCATAAATCAAAGACTTTACTTACCTTAAAAAAATTAATTCTCTTTATGCTAATAAGCTGCACCAACTACTTACTGGTTTGTTATCTTGAGATAAAGATCTCCATTACTCCAAAATTTGCTGCACAAACATGTGACAATGCAAACAGAAGGTATCAACAGCATTGCATAATTAGGTAATCTGATGCACACCAACAGCTGCACTATCTGGGGGAAAGGTTCACTCATGAGAAATTCCATGACACATTTTACCTAGTTTCTGCACGAACTTTGAAGGGTATGACACTAGAGAGCTATTCCAATAAGGCATTGTTACATTCACAATAATTTTTAAAAGCCCTGTCTTTAACACACAATGTAAGGAGGGGGGTGAGGGGTAAATACCAAATCACAACCTGCTCCACATGGACAACAGCTCAGGGGAAGCAAGAATGAAGAGGAACTCCTGAGTCCCTAATTTACATCTCTCCTCCATTAAACAAGATAACCAAGAGTAATCCTTTTCATATGTTCTTCCTGGACACACACATTATGAAATCCTATTACTCCATTTACATTTCATTTGCATTGCTTGACAGTTTGATGATCTAAGAACTTCCCATTTTAATTGGAAGAGGCGAGAAAACACCAAAAATAGTGACAGGGCGAAGGGATATCAAAACAAGAGACACACATAAGATGAGACAGCATTCTCACAGCTTGTTAGCTGCTTTTTATTAAAAAAGCCGATAATAGCCTACATTTTTTTCAGTCACTCCTTCCTATTTTACACAGCTATTTTGAGCAATCCAAATACATTATAAAATGGAAGCATTTGTTTTCTTTGACCAAAAATAGAGTATGTATCTTAAAAATTAATTATATCTGCTTGGTAATGGAAGTTTCTTCAAGACTTATAAAGCTAGAGCTAAATAAATCATGCACATATATGAGGTGATGCTTTCCAGTTCATTTTCAGCAGCAAGGTCTTATGGAATGTCTACCTCCTCATCAGAAAAGGAAAGAAAGAAACAAAAAAAACCCACATAAAAACAAACCCCAAAAAATGACAGAGAGCTGTTTGTTAAACAAGTGTGACTATGACACGCAAGTAGTCATATTATCACAAATTGATTTCTGAAGATAGCACTAAGAGACTAGGTCAATACCTAGCCTGTATAGCTTCTTCAGAAAACTCTGAAAAATAAAAACCCAACTTGCAAAGCTACAAGAAGCAATGATTAGCTAAGGAGAATCTCATTCTTTAATCTAATAGCACCTAACCCAATGTAAGTGCTAAGTTTAATTCTCCCATTCCTGTTGGAAATGCATTATCTAGTTGATAAATTGGATATGCAGTTTTAACTCATGGGATGTTGGACCACAACACACCAACTAGTTCAGTTTGTTACAACCAGTCCTATTCCTTCAGCAACCCTCACTTCCAACTACATTAAAAGCAGCTGGAGACTAACTTTAAGAATTCCTTCAGGTCACATACTTCTTAGGATTAAAAAGACTGGGGGATATTCCAATGCCTTTGACAAAATTTCAGTAACTGATAACACTGTATTTATTCACCACATCAAAAAGTAGCAAGACCAAAACCATTTTCCCACCTGAAGCCTTCACTAAAGCAGACTAGATAATCATAGCAATCCATATGTAACATCAACACAGGTCAAAAAAAGCCTAGGTTTTCTTTCTTTTCTACCTGGCCTTAAGTGGTGCTACACAAGCATGCTGCAGCCAAACATCACACTAACAACCTCAATATTTGCCAAAAGCCTTCTTTACCGTGAAGCTACAACTCTAAGTGTCCAGAAATTATCCACGACAACTATAATTCATAATAGCTGGAAACAGTCACACTACCTCAAAACACACGTTCTTTGACCCCTAACAGCTACCACCTGACTTGGGGTGAGATAAGATACTGATTGGAATTGACCCCAAAGCTTTATACTAATTTAAGAAAATCAATAGCATTAAGATGCCCACCTGGCTTCTTCTCTATGTCTGATGTAGAATAACACTGTGAAGCACCAGTTTAGTTAACTGCTGCTCTGAAATCTTTGTCCTCACTTGGCTACAGTGAAGTTTCAATAGGGATCAATGAAAGCACTTCATGGCTCTTTTTTTTTTTTTTTTTTTTCTTCTGTTCAAAGATCACATTTAAACTGAACAACATGATGTTTAGGAGGCTTTTGAGAGTTTTTTTTGCAGAGTTCACACTTTTACTATCTTCTGGAGCACTTCACAATGCAAGGCATCATAACAGGTATTTTTCTCCATTCATTATGCTGTGCTGCAAAAAGGTAATGCAGATCTTAGTCTCACAAAGGTTCTGCACTAGTAATTTGAACCAGAAAACTGAAATAAGCCTAATATCCCTGATAACTCACCTAGCTCAGCTAAAGAAAACACAAAGACAAGCTTCTCTGCAGAAGGCAAGTCAAAAAGAACATAAACTGGTCCTCAGATCCATTCCCACCGTACTCTAATCAGCAAAGCACACTGGTTTCATAGGGAATCTTCCTTTCTCAGAGGGAAAACAGACCTAGGAATATAGAACCCTACCTCATGCTGGCAGAAAGTAAAAGTGGTCAAGAAAACATATAAGGATTTAAAGGAATAATTGTTGCAGAAAGATAGGCTTCATTTGTTGAAATATTGGGAAATGCTAATTACCTCATTATCTTTTCCACAGCACAAAGCAAACTCCACAATCAATACTGAAGTCTTACATGCCATGTGGCAACTGCTTTTCATTTTGCAATGTACCCTTAAACACAGAACAAATATCTGCAAAGGTCGGGATTAACTACAAAACCCAGTAAAACGGGACTGTGTCGTATTCACTGGAGATGGATAGAGAGGAGAAGTCGAATATAAGTTAATTATTTTTTTAAGCTGGTGACAGTCTGTTATCATATTTTCCTGCAAGACTAATAACTGCAAATTAGTTTTTTACAAAAATCAATCATATAAATTATAAAGTACAATAGCAGCAACAATTCATGTCATTTATTTAGCGAAGAAAATGCCTACAAAAATGTTCTACAAAGCACTTCCCTCATCTGCTGTTTTCACTAAAGCCTCATTTCATTAAAACCCCACAATGAAGACCTGGTAGTCACACATCTTGGGCAATACAGTCATTGATGCTCTTCACTCTGATGGGCTCTTTTACCCCTTTCAAGATGGGAAGGAAATTCCAAACTCCAGATTTTTTTTACTCAAGTGATTCCATGAATCCTAAAAGCCTTAAGCTTTCACTTCAAAGTATTTTTTACTGTTATGAAAAGTTTGATATGCAAGTGCTGACTCTTTCTAGCTACATCAAATCAAAATGTGAGTTAGTCCAAATTCTGCAGTTTTTTCTTGCTGAATGAAAGTGTGAAACTGGACAAAGGCTAACCCAGTTTGTGACAGAGAATGATTTGGTCATCAACATGTTAAATTTGGTAAATTAACTTCCAACAGGTACACTGAATGATTAATCAACACAGAGAACATTCTAAGGGAAACTGGTACGTGTAGCTCAGCAAAAACATTTAAAAAGCTGAACAAGGTACTGGCTATTAAGTAGCCCTGTGAAAGCTGCAGCTCTCCAAGGCTCTTTCTAACTATTTTGCTCTGCTTATACAGAAAAGTTTTTAAAGTATTCAGTTCAAAAGAAAAAAAGAAAGATTCAGACCAGCTGAATGCACAATACTTCCTATTGAGTAGAAACATCTTTAAGTTTTGGCAGCGGGTAGCTGTGATCCTGACTATTGCTGATTACCCCTTCAGAACATGCTGAACTTTTAACAAAGAAGCAAACATTTGTTGGCTTTATTGGAAGGGCTAGTGAAGTGGGAGTGCAAAGAAACAGAGTGCTTTCTCCATTGGATTGTTTTACTTGTAGAGCTTACCATCAAACTATCCAATGGCTCCATACCTACACAGAAGTTAGCTATGATCAAGAAAGTAAAAGATATCATTAATCAACAAACTTTATACAGTTAAGTACATTACAAATATGGATGCTTGAGACCTGCATCCTGAAAAAACATGGAAGGCAATTCACTAACA
Source organism: Psittacula echo (assembly GCF_963264785.1). NCBI lineage: Eukaryota > Metazoa > Chordata > Aves > Psittaciformes > Psittacidae > Psittacula > Psittacula echo. The sequence continues at coordinate 19,299,887 of NC_137743.1, read as the reverse complement.
CCTCTCAAATCAACTAACCAAAAGCCACAGGCGATGCTCAAAAGGAGCATATTACAATTTTACCCTGTTGGCAATACACTTTTCCCCTCCCCTCCCTGTCAGAAAAACTCGCACTCAGCTCCCAAGTCTTCTTTTCTCTTAATTCTAACAGCGTGTGGGGAAGACGAAGGAACATGAAGACCGCAGAGCCTTCCCACCACCCAAGACACAGCAGCACTCATGCCGACCCGCCCCGAGCATTACTTACAGCGCTGCTTGGGCACTATGAGCTTCATGGGCGCGTCCGGGAGGCGGCAGCGACCGGCAGGACCCTGGGCACCACCCGACGCGATGCTCGGCGCTAGCACGAAGCTGCTGCCGTCCGCCCGCCCCTTTCGTGTCGGGCCGCCGCTCCCCGCCCGCCGCCGCCCCATTGGCGCAGGGCGGGCCCGGCCCACGCGGCAGCGGGGCCGTGCCCGGCAGCCGCCGTCGCATTGGCCGGCACCGGGGACCCTCGCTCCGCCCGCCCGGCCCGTGGAGGAGGGAGGAGAAACGCCTGCGGCGCCACAACCGGGTGGCTGCCAGCCCCGGCCGGGCAGCGCTCTGGGCGGAGACAGGCCGGGGGGGTAGGGGGAGAGCCGCAGGACCCGCGACCGCCTGACACAGGGCCGGAACAGGGGCCCGCCGGGCCGGTATGCGGCAGCGCCGCAAGGAGGGGGCCGGGCCGCCGTGCTCGTCACTTACGTGGTCTGTGCCGGCGTCCCGAATCCATCCTCCTGCGTAGCCTGCATTTCTTGGCCGGGGAGCCGTGGCTGAGCGGCGGTAACTCCGGCCGCAGCAGCAGCGTGTGCGGCGCCTCTCCACAGCCGCCGTTGCTCAGGGACTGGCTCGAGGGGTGGAAGCCGTTCTGCAGCAGCCCGCCGAGCAGCGAGCAGGAGGAGGCGGCGGGGGGTGGCGGTCCCGCCGGGGCGGCGGGCTGTGAGCGGAGCTGCTCTCCCATGGCGGCAGCCTCTCCCCTTTGTCTCCCGGCTCAGCTCCGGCTGGGCGCGGCAGAGCCTCTGCTCATGCCGGCGCCAGTGCCCGCAACTCCGTGCGCTGGGATGCAGCGCCAGGCCCCCCCGCCGGCGGCGGCGCACGGCGCAGGCGTCCTGCCCGCAGCGCGCTGCAGAGGGGCGGCCACCGCCCTCCGTCGGGGACGCGGCGACCCCCGCCACCCGATAGCCCGTGTAACGTGCGCGCTCCCGGCCGCCGCGCCCGGCACCTGCAGGGCAACGCGCAGGCCAGGAGGGCGCCGGGACGAGCGGGAGGCTCGGGGTGGTACCCGTTCGCACGGTGCGGGCTGGCACGGGCAGCGGTACGGTTGCAGTGTGCCCTCCCTCCCTCGGCCCGGCTCAGTGCGGCACACCGAGCAGGCCTGCCCCTGTCATTTTCTGTTCAAGGTGTCCACAGGGTCGGTCAGGTGACTCGGGTATCTGCATCTCGGGGGCCTGCGACCCCAGGTGTTCCCCGTACCTCTCACACACATACTCGGGCATCAGCGTTCACGTTTTTGTATACATCATCACGTGTTTCCTGCACAGCGTAGAGTGACGAGTGTGACCTTGAGGGTGTTTGACCTCATGCTATTTTAGTGTCTTGGTTTTCCCTGCCCAGCGCTGGTAACCCTGTGACTGTGATTTACTCCCTGACCACTAAGACCTCCAAGTGTAAAAACACATTTTCTGAATGAAATGTATTAAATATCTAGTGGACATAAAACAGGGGTGAACCGTGCTGCAGTGTGTCATGTATGTAGCTGAAACACTAACTGAATTTTGCCCTGCACATGAAGGTCATTCCTATAGACATACTGCCAGTCACAGATGATTGTCCTTAAAGCAAAAACAGGTCACATAATGGCTCCTTCCTACACCTAAAATTAGTACAGGACACAGGCCCTTCACTGTGCAACACCTACAGAGAATGAAGAGCTACTCTAACTGCCTCCAGAAAGGGATACTGTGTTAAGAAATTGCTTCATGAGATGTAACATGACATTCTCTCTCCTTTTTGGCTGGGACCAAAACATTATGTTAAGATATCCAGGAGCAAGCCACAGGAAAACATGCACATGAAGTTGGGGAAATGAAGAAAGAGTGTTTGAGAGCAATGAACAAGTAAAATTTTCTTCCTAAAAACCAGCTACCAATGTTCCAAAGGTGATCAAAACACTTTAAGTTTTCCTCATATCCTAAAGCATAAACAACTGCTGTAATTGCCAGCCCAAAAGCAACTGCCCTGAAGAGGGCAGGAAGGAATGCAGGCTACATACATTTACGGCTAGAACTGTAGTGCTTCCAAAATTGAAATTCTTCAAGACCCCCTAACTTACTGAATTATGTTTAACCTAAAACCCAGAAGGCTGCTGCATGGATTTGCAGGGACCTTCACAACACTTGTTGGCAGTTCTATGCAGCTGGCTGCTTTATGAAATTCCCTTGTTAATTTATACCTCTCTCGGCATGAGGAATCCTTACTGCTATTGTCCCCAGGTGGCAATGGTTGTCCCTCGCTCCAGCCCTGACACAGAAACTGACTGCACATCCAACTAGCACAATGTAGAACGGGATCAGTCCTACGAACCTGTTTTTCTCTGCAATTGCAGCGTAACTGGGAGCAGACACATGGGCAGTATGGTGTCTCAGCTTAAGGGTGGCAACTTTTTACATGACTCCAACAAAAGCAAGACCACCTTTAACTGCATGCTTTCATTACCTTTTGGTAGGATAGCCATCCTACCACTGACTCTCCAATGGAATGCTGTTGTTTCAAGTATTGTGCACAATTTTAGGCACTAAACTTCTGTAATAATTAACACAGTATTAAATGAAAACATCAAGTTTTAGTGTAGAAAATTAAAGACTTGAAGTGATACTCAATTCTGGAACAGGTAACAGCAAAGGAAATATATCACAGTTGCTGAGAAACCAGAAAGGATTTATAATCAAAACTGCAGTAAGGGAAATTCACTTTAGACTTGAGATGGACATTTCCTAGGATGAAGTTAGACAAACATCAGGCTGCACTGTCAGACTCAGTTGTCTATTGCTGCAAGCTTTTGGGAAAAGTTAAGTATCTGTGAGGAACAGTCTCAGTAGAGCTGATTCTGACTTAGAGTAAGAACAAGGCATGGCCTGGACACCTTTCTGAAGTTCTTTCCAATATTTTATTTCTAATTAAATATTTCCCTAATATTTCACTGTAAATACTGTACAATTATGCCCAGGGTAGAAGTGGATTAGACTGTGCTGAATAGAAGAAGTAGGTCAGGAAAATACTGTTGGGATATGATCCAAATCACTGACAAGTCAGGGGCAGTGTAGACCAATAGCATATAACAACAACAAATGTCATCTCAAATAATGCTGGAGAAAATATAAAAATGGAGAAATGTTAAAGACTGTCCAAATCCATTGACAGGGTTTATGTAGAGGGACGGATTCACTTCTACGTGTGCAAGTTTCCCTGATTTTGTAAGCTGTCCAGCGGAAATGGATGAAAACACTTTCCAAACTTTACTTGTTTAAAGGTTTAGTTTCAAGCTAATATCCTGCTTTATCAAACCCATTTCAGACTTTTGTACTGGTGAATCTCACATGAGCTGACTTCTGCTCTGCAAAATACCACCTTTTTCATATTATTTTTGTTTACACTTAATTTTGGAATGAGCTTTTCAAAAAGTTTTACATACCCTCTTTAGTTTTGATTTCGGAATTCTCCAGCTCTTCTACAATGTAAACTTAGAAAAAGGGAATAAAATAAGAGTATGTGTGATGTATTATGTGATCACTCGTAAGTGTTTAAAATGAAGACATCTCATGTCCTCTGGTGCATATAGCATGGCTTATCTTGGGCAGTGCAACCATTTGGCATTCAGGGAAAAAGACCTGAGCCTTTTGCATTAATCAAGTTGAAACTGGGAGCAGATGAACCATTTATCCTGTTCTGCATCAGCTGTGAGCCACAGGTAGAAAATCTGTGAGCCACAGGTAGAAATCTGGTAGCACCAGATTTCACAAACTCATTGCCTGATACAGTGATGCAGACAGCCCGTGCTCTTCTAATATTCAGCACAGGGGCTAAACTGGTGACCTGATGGTCTTGCATTATACTCAGTATTTCAAAATCTGGATTGTCTTAAAAAACATGATGCAGATGAAGTATGACAGAAGTGATAATGTCACCTCCTTAAAACAGGACAAAAAGTAAAAATAAACTGCCCTGCTACTCTCACAGTTGAGCAGCTGGCTCAAGACCTTCTGTCTGCTGTTTTTTCTTAATCCATACTATTTATGAGACAATGCATCACAGCACAACTGGCTGAAAGCAGGTATTGTTTTTAATGGGTATTGTACTCTTTTGCCTTCACACCATATGTATACACACCCAGTATGGTACTGCATACTCTACATCCCTTTATATTAATTTCTGTTTATTTTATATATATTTAAGTTGTTGCAAATGAAGACTAGGTAGAACATAAATCAGTGAAGTAATGGCATGTATTGCAGGTTCAGTTTCTAACACTTTGGTGCAACCAAACTCAACTTTTCCTCTTCCTTTTACTCTAAATTCCTAAACAAACCCTGTGAGTCAGTTCAGTTTTCAGTCTTAGCTTGCAAGACAACAATCCAGGTAGAGATGCAGTACTGACAAAATCAAGAATGCTTGAATGCTTCCAGTTCTTTCAGTATTAATTTACTCAGTATTTCTGTCTTCCTTTCTGAACAGGATATACTTCACTGTAAAATACTTCACTGTAAAACAGAAATCTGCTGGGAAAAGGACTACAAACACATAGCATATTGAAGAATCCAGGACACGAATGGACTCAGAACAGTGAACAAGTCTGCTATACTGACTCACTGCACATCGCACATTTGCATGGCAAACACTTCATGGATTATTCGATACCTGCCTACACTTCAGACACCAAGCTTTCTACTACCTCTATTTATTTCTTTAGAAAACACAGAGAGCCAGGCTGCAATTTTCTATGAGTCAGCTTCAACAAACTAACAATTACCTTGTGATTAAGACACTATGGCACAAGATCAAAAGTGCTGTGCTCCAGCCCTTACTGTTTCAAAACCAATGGCACTGGAAAACAAAGAAAAACCAACCCAAAACAAAACACCCCACCCTTTCAGGTATGTTATAATCAGGCAACCTGGCCTGAAACTTTTAGGAACATATGAGGATTAGCTCTTCCTCCCTCATTCTGTGGGGCTCACATATTCCTGGTCTGAGGACAAGCTAAAAAAAAACCATCAAACAGGTGCAGTCCACATGTACCTCTATCACCCGAGAACCAAACAGATATTACAGACTACCAGCGGTGTTACTCTAATTCAAAGCCAGCCAGCTACAAAGCTTTGGTCACATTTTGGAGACAAGTGGTAATGAGGAGCATCTACACATCTTCTCGAATTATATAAACTGTATTACGCAGTGCAAAAGTGTAATGAAACAGACTTCTGGCACAGCTGCCTGCAGACTTATGTTCAAGGGGTTGCTGGCACTCAGCCATTCCTGTTTATATTTCCATTCAGGTTACTTCTACGGTTACCCTGTTTCTATAGCACAGGACAGTCACACTAGATCTTATTCAAATTTTTCCATTTAAAAATAAAGCAAATAAAGTATAGCTTAATAAATTAACAAAAATATTAAGAACATTCCTTGCAAAAAAATAATATCCTGTTGATTTGGTTTAGGTATATTCACATTTTACACATATTAAAAAGAAAGTCCCAACTCCAGAAGTCCAGTATTTCTTCCCAATTTCTTTTCAGGACGGGGAAAAACCCCACACATTTTTGGTCTCTGCAGGTCTCTTCAGTAGACGCATGTTTAAAATATACTTTAATGCTCTTTTCCCCTTACTTTAAATTGCAGGGCTAGAACACCAACGGTCAAACATAAGTATATAATAACAAATTATAGATGTATAAATCAAATGGGACAAAACAGCTCTAGAACTGTGTAGAATTCTTATCTGGAAAATGCAATGACAGAGTATTTAAAAAAGGACCCAGAGGGCTCTGGTATTGTCAGTGTGATCACAGGAAAATTCAGCCTTGCTATGACAACAGCTAACTAGCATGAAAATTCTGTTTTCCCTGAACACTAACACTTCTGAGAGAGGGGGCTTAACTGCAGATGACAGAGAAAGTGAAGGGCATAAATATAGTCATACACCTAAATCTTTACCAGATGGAAGCCAAGAAAGATTATATTGAAACCATCAGTTCCTTCCCTCCTCACCCACCTCCTGGTGCAGTTATGCTTTCTGTGACACTTAAACAAAACCTGTTGATTTAATGAAGGAAAAGTCCTGCTCCCCTGCAAAGACTTCAGGCTATCTCCCTTTCACTTTCATCAAGGGACTAAAAGATGGAGAAAGACACTCTGCCTAAATAGGAACTTAGCTTTGGCAGTCTGAATGACCCTCAGGAGGAACGTTCTTTCACTTCATTGTTGACAAATGGGGCATAGATAGATCTGGTGCCAGGGCTAAGATGAGTGTCCAGGCAAGGCGGTAAGAATGCTATTTGGATAAAGTTGTCTGGACTAGGACATGACTTATATATCTACACAATAGCCAGGACTAGGGAATAACAGTCAGAAGATGACATCGGTGTAGTCTGGTCTTACCAGCCTGCCAATCCCTGTGGCCAGATTTTGCGGTGGCCCAAGTGGTTTCTGCAGTTATCCTAGGGCAGTTCTGAGATGAGGTTAGAGATTGCGGTCGCTGTCTTTCATTCCAACTGAAAAAAAGCACACAGCAGTCACAAAACAGTGAGAATATTTTCCTTCTAAATCTTTCTGTGCCAGTACTTTTGTTTCTCTGTGTTCAACTAGACAATTAAAAAAAAATTGCAGGCGCATTTACTCTCCACAACTTTAACTGAACCCTGGCAGAGCTGTTGGTGCCCTTCTTTTATAGGGGACAAAAGCCTTCAGTGCCTTCAGTTCAGTTTTAAATCTAGTCCTTAATTATTGCTTAGGAGTACAACCCAGTGAAGATAAAGTAGGTGTTGGAGGTGAATCATCTTTTTTTTCATTTCTATTTCAGTTTCTATTCTAAAGCGATTTTGTGAAAAAGAAAAGGCCAGATAATGGATTTAAACTATTAGGTATGTAAAAAACCTAATTTTTCAATTATAGTCTCCTTTGACCCTATCCACTGTATCTCATACCTTAGTATTTGGCTTATTTGGTATTGCTGCTTATCTTTATCAAACTTAAATATACAACATGTAATTGGAAAACATGAAAGCTCACAACCCACAGATGATTGAGAAATACTGTTCATCATCATAAAAAAATATAATTGCAACAAGTGGCAGAGTATTTGGTAGAGAAAATAATGGCCTTTGCTCCTGACTGATCCCCCATAGACAATTACCCTCATGTATGTTTACATACTGGTTTTGCTTGGCTGTCTTCACTTTTTTTCAACTTGGCATTTTATATGGTCTTACATAATGCCAAACAGGAGGGAAGTGACAGTTTCAAAACCAGCACTTTGAAAGACAATAACAAAGGCTGACAATTACAAAATAATCTCTTCCTCATTCATCACTGCTACATCTGAACAGGAAAAACAGGTTCTCCTATCAATACTCAGCTGTATGGTGATTTTTCACTTGCCTTTGTCTGTATTCCCAGATTTTACATGCTGACATGAAATCCTTATGGATATTAATGATTATGAACCAGGTAACAACAGGGAACCAGACTTTCTACACTTGTATGGGGAAGGGATAAAAAAAGGCTTCTCTCTGAACTGTTTTAGCTAAACACATATATCTCCAAAGCAGACAAACCTTGCTTACTCCTCTAGTGCAGAAGGAAACACAGTGTCCATCAGAGGGTAGAGAGGACACAGAACTTCTATGTTCCTTCTTCCAAACCAGTCCACAGATGGGAATCAGTGTAAAACAGAAACAGACCACACCTTTGGTATTTCTCCTCGATCACCTTCAGTAGCAGGAGAATGTACGTCTGAATGAGCATTTAAACATAGGGTTAAGTCTAACCACCACAACTAATCTGGAGTTAAAATATGATTTTGCTTTTGGATAGATAAGCCAAAGATTTGTTTAGGTTTTTGATGCTGAGAAGAACATTTAATATGTCCTTGTGAGACTAAGCTGAAACCACAGACAATAAAACTCAAATGCTAATCTTATTTTTAAAAATATCTTTTGATCCACGTTTGCAAAGAATGAGAGTCTTGTGTGGGAAGGGGCTGTGCTATAAATGACAAATTGGTTCCTAAAGGCTTCAACTACCTAGTAACAAAGAAGGGAAACAACCAAACATTATACTAACATTGGGTTGGTTTGCCATAGTTACATTCTCTGATATTTCTGGGACTGGTGACCTTTCAGAGTAAATACTACAGTGACTAGTCTGTTCTTTGCAATACATTTAGTTTTGTTCAAGAGGCCAGTTTATAGAGATTTCAGATCTTCACAAGGTCAACACAAACTATGTACACACAAACCAAAAGAAAAACAGAACTAAAATCATAGACTTCTATTTTCTCATTACACACATTGAAGAAAAAAACCCAAAACAAAAGAAAACCAATAGAAACTAAGTTCCAGGGTCTCTCCTGCACAGAAAGCAACCTGCATTTCACTGCAGGAATCTTAGTGTCACCAAAATACTTGTTTTCTTGTAATAAAACATAACTAATACAAAAACACACTTGGTCTAATGGGAATTTAAGATGCAAATAGACCACCTGGGTCACAAAACAAGTTCCTTGAATCAATGATTAACCTGGAAGGATCTAAAAAACATGTATGTCAAGTACCATGCAGCACAAAATTTTGTATTATTTTGTAACATATGACTGGACACCTCAGGACCAAAACATTATTTTGACACTCACATATAAAGTCCTAACTATCCACATTTATTGTTGTTTTTAACCCAGAATGGCAAATCAGATTCGTTGGTCTCATGAACAGTGCTAACCTGATTTGTTGTATTTGTCCTTGATTTTGACATGGAAGTCAGATAAAGGAGCTACAGTTACTTTTGGTGCCAGTAATTTCACATATGGGAAGAGAAACCAAAAGCATTGTGCATCTCCTGTAAAACAGGAGACAAAGATACCTTTTTTTGTTTAAAAAACTTCTGTTTATCCACTGAAAAAAACAACTGATATGGCTAAGACAGGGACTTTTTGCCTGACTGCTCTAGAAGTAGCAAGAACCAATTTATTTGCTTTTCTTCCATTTATAAAATTTACTTAAAATATCAAAGGAGACATGTATCTTATCTTCATTCCACTTCCTCTTAGAAGAAAGGAAAATTAAAAAAGAAAAGGAAAAGCTCACAAGCCAGAGAGGTACAGCTACTCCATCATATGCAGGTATGAGGAAAACACTGCCACAGTAGTTCTGAGACATGCAAATAGGAGAATCCCCATATGATCTAGTCTCCATTCACAGGCACAACTGTAACCTAGTATAAACTGGAATTGATATGTCTGACCTAAAATCCTAACCCAAGAAAAGTTGTCTAATTTATGACCTCCTTACTATTGCCAGTTTCCATACCTTATATCCTCCCAGAACATATAAACAATACATACATAAACCAAGTCATTTTTAGAGCAGATTAATTCCCGCATTCTGAGGCAAACAGCACTGGATTGACACATCATGACTGTTTTCATTGCATTAATAAAGACTGCATAATCAATGAAAACACTAAAAAATAAAGATCCCTTTCCTGCAGAGAGATATGAGGCTGCAACCCCAGTTTCAGTGAACTAGAAAGCCTGTGGTTAAAAAAAAAAAAAAGCAAACAAAAAGAACCCAAACCACTACTTTTCCCCTATTCACCAACCAAGTTTAAGTTTGATTATAAGCAGATTGATTTCAATCACACCACAGACTGGCATAAGGAAAATGGAAGAAGACATAGTTCTGAATTTAAATACTTTGCACTTCTCTGTAGCCACAGATCTTCAGACATTTTGCAAACTGTGAATCACTGCTCTTCTCACCTCCCATCTAAAGAAACAAAAGCAACAATGCTAAACCAAAAAGTAGTGAGCCAGCTGAGAAAGGACTTGCAGACAGGTCTCACCTCCAAAATGAAATCTGTATTTGGATCAGTTTGACCCAAAATGGTAATTACAATACCCATGCCCCTCAACTGGAAAATTTAGTTGCAGTATTCTAGTAATTTTCAGATTTTTAAACTCATTTGTCTAGGCAGGGTCAGCGCTGAAATGGAAATCTGAGATTTCTGTCAGAAAAAAATTGGAATATCTTGATTTTTTAAAAAGAATTCCTGTTTTTCTCAGCCAGTCATAGACCCAAGAAACAGCTTCAGATCCTCACAAATTGTATTCTCAACAAAATCAGCTATTAACCTAGCAAGTAGCAGTCAAACTTACATTTCACCAGATAGAATATGCTGTCTTCCATTTGATGTGTCAGGGCCCTGGAAAGACTCCTCCTTCATGCTGCTTATTATAATCAGGATCCATTTAGGTTTAAAAAACAAACAAACAAACAAACCCCTTGCCTGCAGTTTCAGCAAATTAACTCATCAGTATTAGCTTCCTTTGCTGAAGCTCCTTGAGCCTCTTAGAAACACACATTTTCATTTCACTGTCATTTTGCTGTTCTGCTTGTAAAACTCAGTGAAAAGCTATTTATCTTTGCAGGTACATCCAAATAAGTTGTGTCATTTGGCTTTTACCACCGTGATCAAGGTTCTAGGCACACAGGGTATTGACCTCAAAACATGCTGTTTGAAGACCTTGTCTGACATAATTTGTGGCTTAAACCATGACAGTGTTATTCTCTATGTCAACAGTAGTTTCATCTGTTGTCTACTATATTTACAGCTGAACAAAATAAAGAAAATAGAAACTACTATTCAATGCAGTTTTCTTAAGACATTCTCCTGTCACAGTACTGGAACTAATTTCAGCTATACTAGTAAGTGGCCTACTTTTTAAGGATAAGGATGTTGAGGTATGTGCAATGAAAAATAAATAATTTCTAATGTTACTTCAACTCCCAATTTAAGAATCATATTTAAGAAACATGAACATCTCACTTAAATGTGCCAGACTTTTCCTTACTTCAACTGAAAATCATTCAGAACTATTACAATAAAATTGTATTGCATATTTTCATTGCATGATGAATGTTCAACATGGAGGTAATATCTGACTTCCTCAGGAAAGAGTGTATGTATAGCCAGATGAAACTACATTCCCAGCAACCAGTGACACTGAACTTTCACATGAGTTAATGATACAGAGGAAGCAACAAGGCAAACTAGAGGGGGAAGGGGAAGATGAGCAACAAACTTGCCTGGTAAGAGGCTAGAAATCCCAAGTTTGTGGTCTGGGTTCTCTTCCCATCATAGGCAGGCATTGGCACTAGTTGTGGTTTCATCAGATCAACCCTACATTATGATACTACCTTGCAAACTGCAGCCAAGGAGGAGGGGGGAGGGCACAGAGAGAAAGAGAAACACAACAGAGAGGGTTGAAGCCAACAATACTATATCCACTCCAAGTAAAGATGACACAGATCTGCATATCATCCCTCTATCAATGTTCTCAACAATATACATCAAACAATTTACTAAGAATTCTGAGATGGAAAGTTTATTCATACGATGTTCCTGTGATGAGGCTTTAATAAATCACAGTTCCTGGATGGAAAGAAATACATACCATATTAAATATTCCTTGTCTAAGTTCACTGTGGAGATTCTTGGTGACCATGGCTGCTTTAGATGCCCAGTACCTAGCTACACCATCCACCTAAAACTGGAACAAAAGAGTCAGATAAAAAAAATTGACATGTATAAGACATCCTCAAGAAGAACTCTGGAGTAATTTGCAGGGTATAGCAACATTTGTTATACATAAAATCAAGCCTCATGTTTATGTGTAACAGCAATAGCCATCTGATTAAAACAATAATAAAACTATAGCATCTACTTCTGAGTCATTTATCTTGGATAATTAATTTGCCAAGAGCATGAGTCACTCAGAAATGAGTTAGAGAATGACTCATTTTAACTTTTACTAACATTATCCTTAAAATAAAAGGATTCCTTCCTTACCCTTAAATTGTTGCACATTTTGGTTCTTTTCACTATGCCAAAATCTGCTTTATTTAGAATAGCTGGATTAATTGTTGGAATAATTATCTTCTTTTTATTATGCCATTCACCCAGAGATCTTATGGTGCATTATAAATGTATGTGTGTGTATTCTTTAGAGCACCCACATTTACGATGAAGCATAGTAGTATGACAGTACCTGGCACCACCACACAAAAGCACCTGACTGGAACTGCAGTTAGAACCTATTATCTGTTGAAATAGCAAAGGGAAATTCAGATGCACAGAACTGAATTACAAACAATGGAATTTTGCTGTTTACATCTCAGTTTTTGCACAGTAGGGTTTATTTTGACTACAGAAGGTCAGATCAGACAGTGCTTGCTAACTCACTTCAGTGGAAACCTTTCTATTTCTTCAGATATCAGCTGTGAGCAAACTTTCATTAAGGAAGCCTGGCCTGTTTCAAAACGTGCTTTTCCTTGGCTGCAGCATGTTGTGACATCAGGCAAGGCAGCATAAAATTGAGAACTGTATGTGGAACTATGTTTGGAAATACTCTAACTTTACAAGTCTGGATATGCCCAAAGGCTGCAGTCCATCCAGCTGCCTGCAATTTAACTCCTTGCTGAAGAATTCCCAAAGGTGCAACTTCACAAGCAATTTAGACAATCTAAGACTGCCTAACAGAAGAGAAGCAGCCCTGCCCTTCTGTCCCACCAGCATTTCCACCTGTTCTTCTGCTGTTCCAGCACCTGTTTGGCCACATAGGTCTACTTGCTGATTTGGCTGAAACTATTGGTATAAAGTGTGATTAAAAAATTAGCTGCTCATTAATCCACTCTTTAGAAGCAACTGAGAGTACGAGTTTTCATCATCTTTCATCTGCTGCTCCACTTTCAAGGAAGAAGACTGTATTTCTCTTCAAGGACTGCAAAGAGCAGTGTAGTCTGACTGCATGGCACAAATACAGGCTCTTCTTTTCAGGAGTATGACTTCATTCTGTGCAGGGCAGATGTCTAGTGTGTATTAAGCTCTCTGCCTTCTGTTTTTCCTATAGGTTGGGCAATGCCAAGACTGAAATGCTAATAAAATACAAGCTTAAAAAAAGAAAGATGTTAATTCCTTGCTCTTTTATCATTCTGTAGGATAACTGTGTTACCCAATATTAGACATGCATTTTGATAGCTAAACTAATAGGCTAGTGAAGAAAGCTAAGGATTCATTCCTGACTTCCTCCAGAGGGTAGTTCAGTTACAGTTCTGTTGCTTATCTGTACCATGTAGCATAACTGCACTTTCAGAACAAGAATTTAACTTAGGCCTGAAACTATTCTGAGCATTTCTCGCCACTGGCTCTACAGGAAGCCTAAGGTAAAAAAATCTGAAGGTCAGTGGTATGACTGTCCCACTTCAAGCACATCCTCACATGAGTTCAAGAAGCTCCAAGTGTCCAAAGCCATGATGACATTCCAAGGAACGGTACATAATGTCAGTGAACAGCACTAGTTTCTGAGGTCAAGGCAGACAGTTGACACTTGCCAAGAACAAAAGATCAGTCTTGGGTGTCAAAGCCAGAAAGATGAGTAATACTACACTGAAATACTGTAATGGCTGCACTGTAATGTATCCTGCTTCTTGGATTCAGCCCATGTTAAATGAGCAGCAAGCTTCTTGCTCTTGAACTACATCTTTTTCAGGTACCTTGTATTTCTGACATACAGAACTGTCCAGTCTTCTGGCTTCTACACAGAACTTATGTTTGTGTATCTATATATATGTGCATACACACCCCCCCTTTAGTGTAAATCTTTCAGTTTCTTCACCTATTAGCTATATATCTCATACCTATTAGATAGATCTTGGTATCTTGTCTAGTTTTCCTATTTCAGACTTTCTAGATACTTACTGACTTCACGTTCCAATTTATTTATCTTGTTTTTAGTAAGATGACACAGCAAAAGTTGAGAATGCAATGATCAACAGAATGTCTTGGTAAAATTTTCTGGAGCTGTTCTGAGGGTTCTGGGACCATTAGACAGCTGTTTACAACCCATATTTTACATAACACTACAAAACAAGAAACAGTGTTCTCAAAACAAATTAATCCTAAGAATTAAAGTTTGAATTTCTTATGCCATGGAAAATTTCCATAAGCAGCCTGGAAACTGAAGTAAAACATCTAAAACCTAAGCGGAAATAAAACTGAAACACACGTTTCATTTTAGGAAAGTCTACCCTGAGATTTTACCTTTAAATCATGGTTACCCATCTTGGTATTTATATAGCTCTGAGGATGATTGAAAAGGAATCAGCAACACATGGAGAGAAATAAAGTTTTACTAGTAAGATCTGGAATACACCCCCAGCCCTTAACCTAGAGGTTACAAGCTAACATGCTCTGCAAAGAAAATAATTAACATCATGTATGGCAAAAAGTGGCAATAGGTCTAGACCTAGAGTTGGAGCTAAAAAGACATCATGCAAATATTTGTGGAAATTAAGCACCGGTTTAGGAAACAAAACAAAATTTGGATACATACTTCCAACACACTTCATGAAATACAAGTAACAAAAAAAAAAAACAAACACATTTTCTGAAGTAGTCAATGTTTCTGGACTGAATGTATCCTTCTGTATCAACAATACTTCTCCATTTTTATGTCCAAAGGATACAAAGACTTGAAATCCATAGGAAAACTGAGATGTAAGACTCTGGCTGTATGTAATCAGTGACAAAACTCACACTGACTTATCTAAATACAGGATTCAATTTAGTATTCCAGCTGTAGAGCCATTTCTAACAGTATGTCCTGAGACATCAGTATAATATTGACTAGGAGGGAAGAATATTACACACCTTGTCAAAACCAACCATCAGTCTTCCTGCTTGTGGATTTTCTGTTAAGGTTTCCAGTTACGCGATTATCAGTAGATCAAAAATGCCTGGTTTACATGATTTAGCATGATCACAAACCAAAGTGAGACAGAGTACTGGGTCTGGTTATAATGGAGTTAACTTTCTGGGGCACATCATAAATGCCCCAGAAACTACATTTAGCAATCAGTTGTATGTAAAAGTAATCTGTTTCAGAGTGGTTTTAAAAAATAAGACAGCACAAAATTTAAAAGAAATCATCTATTCCCATATAAATATGCTTTCACAAAAGAATCCTTTGACTGTATATTTTTAAACAATAGTTATACTATTCATAACACATATCTTAAACACCTGATAACTAACTACAGTATTTGCTACATGACTATGAATCAGACAGATAGCTGATACATTTATAAGACAAATGCTTGTGCCACAACCTGAAAACAGTTCTCACCATTTTCTCCAACAGAGGCCACTTTTGCTGTTACATTGACTAACATGATATTGTGTTGTTTAGCCTGATCAGCTGACTCATGTTTTAATGCTTCAGCACCTTTCAGCAACAAAGAAACAAAATACTTAGCCATCACTAGTGGTCTTATAGCATTGGTTGCCAGAGTTACAGAAAGACCCTAGAAAAGGCTGAAAAAAAGAAGTAATTTTTTTTCCCCCTCCAGTTAGTAAAGCTTCAGTTTCCTTTGGAATAAAACACACAAAATCATACATATATACACACACATACCCAAAAGATTTCTCAATTATTAATCTTGACAGTCTAATAAGTTTTACTCCAAATTGACAGGTCAAATGAGCAGGGTGTATCACAGAAACATTTAAGAAACATATTTTATCATCATTTATGCTGTGATCATGGTTAAAACCCCCTGAGGTTAAGAATCCCACTATATTAGGAAAACATGAGTACAGCTGCTGTAATGAAAGGTCCTAGTGATTCTGTCTTGAAAAGTTTCCTGTTGATAATAACAAAGGATTTAAATATGGGTGGGTGGAAAAATATACAACACTAATACTGAAAAAAACCCCTTACTGCATTACTAATTCCTTGGAATATCAAAGCCATTTACTTGCTTTAGTCACCAGAGCCAGTATAAAACACTATCACTAAGACACACGCTTATTAAAGAGCTGTTCAAGTTCAAATAATCTGAAAACCTAAGTACACTCATACACTTGGTAAGCATAATGATTCAAGACACATGATTATGTCTATAGGTATGTTTTAAACCTGTTGATGAGAGGTAGAAAGTTCTGATTTCAAAATGCTAGATCTCACTTTTGAAACTGTTTTTTGATTTTGAAATTTTGAAATTTATATTACTGCATTACAGACAGTAATTAATTTTGAAAATTTTTTGTTTAATTCCAAGATTAAAAGTTTGGTTACAGCTGAAATGTTCTCTTTAGCCTATCAGAGAATTATTCAATAATTAAAAGAGGAACAGAAAGAATAACCAGAAGGTTGAAGGAAAATCCAGACGAAACAGCAATAACTTTGTCTCATTTGTACTCTCTCCAAAGACTAAGCCTTGAGTTATGCAAACTGAACAAAATACAACTCAGTAAATTTATTTCAGATCTTCCCTGCATAAGACAATATAGCTCCTGCTCAATACTATATGAGTAATACTATGCTTGCCATGCACAGGTTTTCAAATAAAAACAATATGCTGGGCACATGAAACACATTTTCATTACACAAAACACTGGCAAGGGACCAGGAGGCCTCACAGCATCTACAAGAAGCACACATGTGGCAATACCTAAACAAGCCTTCTTAACACAACCACGTCTCCAGCTGTGAGCTCCCTGTCTTCTCTCATCAGTGAATGACTTTTTAAACAACCATAACCTTACTTTTTGAAGCAACCAGCCCTGGTCCTGGGAAGCAACCAGAGGCCAGGAATCAAGCCCCAGGTCCAGCATCAGACACTCCAGCTTGCCTCCAGCTTGCTCATCAGCAATCCCCTCCTTCCTCCCTAGGCTTCTACCTGCATATCCCACACTGGATTGTGCTCCTCAAGCCAGTGGGTCTATGATTCCTCATCAAACCTTTTTGTCAATGGGTCTATGATTCATTTTTCAAAGTGTATTTTGTGCTCCCAGATGGCCTCACAACCATCCACAAGCCCCTTCCAGTAAAGATCTCCTCCCACCCCACCCAAAATCCCACAATTACTCAGTTAACCAAATCAGACACGAAACAGCTGAAGCATTTGTCGCTGGCAGAAGGCCCCTGCCCTCCTACTGGGGAAAGCTGCCTTTCACCACCCAGCCCCACTGCCATCCTCCAGCCCTGTTGCCATCATCCGCCCCGGGGCGAAATCTCCCAAGCCAGGGAACACCCTGGAAGCTCCCGGTTCCCCTAGGCTAGACTGGGAGTCTTCTACTGGGGGTTGGCCTGAGAACCCACCAGGGTCAGGGTGGTGGAAGGCAAGCTGTGGTCTCAGTTCCAGCCAAGGAGGCTTCCCCAGTGCAGTGTAGTGAGCAGGGCTGGAAGGACCTTTGTGGTGGGGCCAAGGCAGTAACCCTGGACACTGCTGCAAGCCTCACACTCAGGGCCATGCCACCTCATCTCCTATAATCAATCTGATGTGTGTTCATATCTGTTTGAAGCAAGAAACGCTGTGCTATTCAACTTGCACAGGATGGCAACGTGAACATTTGTTTGCTTTCAGGTGGACTGCCTCTGTGCACATGGTTCAAGGAGAAGCTTGTACATATGCAACACTAAAGCACGCTAAGTTAGACTGACAAACCTAAGCCATTTCTCTTAAGTTTGTGACCTTAAAACTAGTCTTGCTGTTTCAGATAACATAATACCAACTTTTACAGAAAACCAAAAGAAGATGTTTTAGGAGGCATAACCAGGAAACAAACAAATAGGTAAAGATTCAAAAGTCAATCATAGAAAACCAATATCGGACAAACTGGGAAATGTGAGACTGAAAAGTAGCTCATTGCTAAAAACAGATGATAAAACAAAACATGTCCGTATTACCAAAGAAAAATAAGCAAATGAACAGCCTACAAAGTCATGAGTTCATAAAACCAGTTGTTTATGCATCAGAATTAATGGCACATGAAAGCAGCTGATAGGAGCGGGACAGTGAGGGTACCACTATACCTGTTCAAATTGCAGGGAAGTGTGAAATGCATCCACAGGACTGCAAGCAACAAGATAAATTACAAGCATTGCCCTGAAAGATAGGGGTGAAAAAGGGCTGATGTGGCAAATTCCCAAGAAGATAACACAACACACCATTTTCCTCCAAGACACCTTGGGGACAAGGAATGTGGGTTTTCTTTACAGTCGGCTGCAAATCCTGCAGAACCAGGATGGGAAGGCAGCACAGTCCGAGCATGGAGAAGCACAGCAGAAACAGGAGGGCTGAGGAGAAACTGAAGTACTTTGTTAATTCCCTGGAGAAGGTGAGTTGAGCACAGAGAAGCTGAAGCTAGTCCTGGTTTGGCTGCTGCTCAGATGTGCTGAAGGATGTTGGGCCAAGTCCCAGGAGTGTTGGCTGTGTCTCTAATTACTTCTGACAGCAATTTAAAAGCTAGCTGAGATATGCTATCTCATAGGGCATCATCTCTTCATTCAGACGAGTAGACTATCCACAACTTTGGAATCCTGTCCCAAATACTAGGAGCATAAGATTCTAAGGGTAATGGTGAGAGTTCTAGCAAGTAATTTATAAAATATCTTTTCCGCTTTGGGCAGTGGCAGCCTTGCTCCACAAGTTATACAGAATTTGGAATGAAACAATCAAATTTCAGGGGCGAAGGAGTTAACAGTTTTGGCAGGAAATATTTTTGTTGCAACTGGCTGTGCTTGCACAAACCACTTTAACGAGATGATACTGGTGGAAAGCCATAAAGGTTATTTAAAAGATGGAGTTTCATCATTTCCCACTCCAAAGCAGGCTGGATTGTTTATGCTAATCTAATGCTTTCTTTATCATGGCTTGTGTGAAGCTAGGAACACATGTTAGGTTGTGTTTTACTTTGCTCTTTCAGTATGCTGCTGGTAGTCCTTTGAGATACTGGTTTAAAGAGATACTAGTTTAAATTATGCAGCATGTGCAATATTATAAAAAGTTTCAGAAATCTAATATTCAAACAAAGCCAAAATATTGCTTGTACCATGAGCTTTATTATGCTCCAACTTAGCAAGAACGAAGTTCTGCAGGAAATAGATCCCAGCCTTTTCAGGAATATACCTTGTAAAATACTCCAACAAGTTGAAGAAAACAACTTTCAGGTTCACTCCTAGGAGCTATTTTTTCCATTTCCTTGACAGCCATTCTCAGTCCCCTCCTGGTATAAGAAAGGTATTTTGGCATTAGCTTAGTTCAACAGTTGGTATTTACTGTTCTGTTCAGGTTAGAAACCAAGATACTTTTGATTTAAAAAGCCTAAGTCTTAAAGCATGTCTACAAGAGCTTGTCAGTTTTCTTTGGCAACAATTTCAAATCCAATGTTGCATTATATTCTGCTGTTAGAACAGACCCACTCTTGCAACATAGCCTGCACCCAAACTGAAATTAAGTACACATCTTTTTGGATATGACATAGCCTCTGTTTAAAGAAAGAAAGATGGGATTTAATATTAAAAAACAACCTCATCAAAGCAGCTGATACAAGATCTGTATAGAATTATTCTTTTTATAGGATTGCTTGCACTGGCTGGCATTCTTTTCATCAAATGAAAGACAAATATTTGGTTTTGGTAGTTACTGGCTACATTCAAGTTACTTTTCCTTTAATTTCAAATTAAAGCAGGCAGACAGTCCTTATTAAAGTTCAAAGAATTCCTCTCTGAATTCTCTAAAGAGAAACTTGCGATGATTTTCATTACCAAACCCTGTATATTTCCATACCTTGCCATTCTAAGAAAGGATGATCTGTTTAGCATTATGATACTATTTTGAAAATAAAGCCAAATGATTTCTCTCATCCTTGTTTAAGAAATTAAATCCCGATCTTGCAAAGCAGGTGTTGTCCACCTGGGGATGGTTTTAAGCAAAAGCACCTTACTAAGCATTTTCCACAGCTGTCACTCTGTCAGTATTGTAAACCAAGGTAAGGAAAAAGCACAGCCTGAACTCAAAACCGGAGTTTCCCAATTTTGCTGATCCTTCCTCTGATATAAGCCACTTGCAGCTTGAGCAGGTGATCTGGCCTGTTCTCTTTTACCTATTGCAAACAGTGATTATCCTGCTTGATACACAAACTGAAAATGCCTGTGGAAATAGCATCCCTGCAATCACCCACAGAATCGACAAGCTTGAACTTACATATATCCTTCTGCCACGCCTGAGGGAGGCACAGCCCAGGCTTTGCAAACGCCGAGGAGAGCAGGTAAAGGTAGGCCCGGCGAGGCTAAGGCGCCTTCCCGTGGCAGCCCAGCTCCTGCTGCTGCGGAGGAGGCAGGCCCCAATGGCTCTGGCTGCGGACAGAGCTGAAGCCCAGTAAACACCCCCTCATAGCCCACTACTATAGCAAAGCCCAACCGCACTCTCAGCACAAATAACACTACACCGCTACCCGGGTGAGGCCAATACCCCCCACGACTACATTTCCCGCCGACCCTTTCTTCCAGTCACGCCTGCTCCCAGCAGGCGGCGCGGCGCCGTGCACTGCCATTGGTGGGATTTGAAAAGAAGCCGCGGCCGTGGCGGTAGCGTGGTACCGGTGGTAACGGCAAGTGGTTCAGTAGAACGGAGCGCTGAGCTGCCTTCCTGTGCCTGGAGCTGGCAGCTACGCCCGCCCGTTGTAGCTTCGGCTCTCAGGTAGGTCGTACGGGTGGTGGGGCTGCTGAGCTTTCCTTTGAGGAGAAAAGGAGGCAGTGGTCTCGGCCCGCGGATGGCGGAGCTGGGAAGCAGCAGTGTGGGTGGTCGTCCTAGAGGGCGGTGCTGGCGCCTCTTTTGCTCATCGTGGCTGGCGCCTGCGGGTGGGAATGGTGTGTGGGAAGTTTTAGGGTGGGGGGAGCCTGAAAGCTCGATACGGCTCCTGGACTTGAAAGCCGCGGGTAATGCTTGGCCCAGGGCCGTGACGCTGACAAGGCAATGTGTCAGTGTCCCAGAAAACCGGAAAAATAGTGCAAAGCCTTGAACTGAAAGGTTGATATTTGAGGAGGGAAAATGTTTTTGTTTTTTTTCTTTTCCCTCTGTTTCATGTAATATCTGATGTCAAGCTGCTAGTCTGCGTGGAGCCTTTTCTACCCTTTCTTGTGCTGCTTAACAGAACTACACAGCCTGTGCGTGTACTGTGACTGCAGTTTGCTGTGTGTGCCTTTCTGGATTCCTTTCTGCTAGGGTCCCTGCAGCTCTAAACTTAACTGTCACTATAAGCAGAGTTACAATAACATATCCCAGTATGTAAGCACCCTTTGGTGCCTACAGCCAGGTAGTATACCTGCTTACATAAGAATACCTATGGTAATTGCAGTGCTGTATGACACGCTGTGGAGATGGCCAGTCTGCAGCTTGTGTTTTCCATGTTATCTGGCTGAACTTTACTGCTTTGGGTGCTGAGCTCATATGAGCACTTGGAGTTCCAGCTTTGCAAACATAGCTTAATGTTTTTTGAATTGTGTAAAAAGGTACAGAATAAGAGCATAATCTTCACAAATCATATTTTAAGTTTATATTTAAAGCAACTAAGGTGTCAATTATTTAACAAATGTTTTTCCTGTCAAGTCCTGATAAGAGTTTTACTTTCTGTATGTGGTCAGTAAGACTTCTAGATGGTGATAGCATAGGTATGTTTGTTTCCTCTAATAGCTTAGTTACAGGTCAGTGTTTGTTCAAGCTGTGACAGCATTTCAGGCCAAATTTTCCTCTCTTTCATACCAGGCCTGACAAAATGAAACTTTATATTAGAAGAAACAAAGTAAATGTTGCTGCTTAGTTTACCTAAAACTCTAGCTCCTTTGTAGCTTGGTGATGTTTGCCTAGCTTAATGAAGTTCTGTGTCTGCCTTTTACAGGCTGGGTAGGAAGACTAAGCTTTAAAGTGTTTTGGCTCTGAAGTGCAGACCTGTTTCAGGTCTTATGCTGGGGGGAGCAAAAAAATTACAACTGCTTTATAGGCACGACTCTTCCTGAGCAAAGGGGCTTTGAACCAGCTCTGATCTGTCCATTGCTTTAATGAACTCTGTATTTCATTTCAGAACTAGGTCATGTAGTAGGTGTCCAATTGCTACAATGCTTGCTGCCATCCTCTATGAGCAATTGTCCAATGAATTAGTTATTTTAAATTCAATCCATAATTAAAGCTGCGAAGTCACATCTGTAACTCCACAGGAAAAAGCAGTAAAATGCAAACAAAATATACTAATATTTTTAAATGCACTTTTTAAAAGTTATTTTGAAATTTACCTGTCTACTCACATTGAATTAATTTATTTCATTTTCTATAGCAAATTTTCACTTTGCAGGTTCTGAGATGGACAAAAGTCTTTAAATTATGGATTTATAAATGAATTGCTGATACGTAAAATGATTGAAAAATACTAAAAGGCAATACTTTAACTCATACTGTGACATGAGGTCTTCTAATTTTCTAGTGTCCCCTTAATAGCTAAAGGTATTTTTTAGTCTTTGGAATTTATCAGGTCCTGCAGAGATATCCGTGAATTTTGGGTTACTCATGCAATGAGTATTCAAGATGGATGCTATAATGGGATGATGGACAAGTGGATGTGGAGCTATATAATTGGGTTTGGTGGGGTTTTTTTTATTCTATCTTCCTTGTCAGACATGTTTTTTTAGCGAAGTTGTATATGTGTGAGGCTTTTCCTGGTAAGCAGTTGCTTTCCATTAAAAGAAGAATGGCTGCTCTTGTTCATCGTGATGCTAACCCCTCTGCAGACCCTCTCCCCAGCTATCAGAAACTAGCTATGTAAATTATATATAGAATAAAGAAAACTTTCTCCTTGGAGAAATTGAACCTATTGGTTTCAAATTGTATTCTAAGGGACTTCACGAGCTCTACATTGTATGATTAGAGAGCAAGAAATAGTTTTGTTTTATCTTGCAGGATGGAACCAATGCTGGATAATGAAGGATTTTTCAGACGCTCCTATATTAGTAGTATTGAGCCACCTCAAAGAACAGGACCAGTAAATGTGGAAGATATTAAAGCAGATCTCTCTACTGAATTTTCTTTGGTTTCTCTAAGTTCAGATACAAGCCAGGTAAGAAAACTTTGATGCTTGCGTTGTTTGGATATCTTTTTAAAGGAGTTTAGACCTTTCATTGATAACAATAATCAGAACTTTACATAGAGATGAAAAGCATTTTTAGTGTGTCTTTAATTTGGACAAGATGCATAGGATTAGACTAAGTAGTGTGGCACTGCGCTGGTACCTTGCAGGGTGCATCAGTCTTCTATGAATGAGGCTAATTCCCTGTTTAGAGCAGCTTAATAATTGAATGTTTTTGTGGGTTTCACTCTTGATATCTAGTTGGCCTGTATGTAGTGTATATACACGTGCTGCTAGATTAATAACTAAGTTATGGCAGTGATATTCTGCAGGGGCCTAGGCACTTGTAAAAACTGATGTAATGAATTACTTTTGCTTCCCATGTCATCAAATAAGTCTGTTGAAAATAAAATTGCCTTAACATGCTACTTGTCAAAGAGTCTTGACAAATTTCTAACTTAATTTTTTTATTTTATTCTTTTTTTTTTTTTTTTTTTACTTAAGAGGAGCAGTTTGGAGTCTAAGGGACACATACAAGTTTGTCTGCGTGTTAGGCCATTTACGTCATTGGAAAGAGAGAATGAATTCCAGGTGTGAAACTTAATTAGTTTAAAAATACCTTAAACATATAGGGGTGTTTTTTTCCCATGTAAGTTGAGCTCTCTATACTCTTTTCATGCCTGCATTGATTGTTTCCTTTTAATAGGACTGTGTTTCACTTGAAGACTCAACAAGCATCATACTGAAGGCCCCCAAAAACTCTTTGAGTCGACCAAGTGAAAAGAATGCTGGACAGATGATACAGAAGTTCACTTTTTCAAGAGTAAATTAATTGTTTATTAAATGTTTTTAATTTATTCATGGAAAAACTTGATTCAACTTATTTAATACTAAGCAAACTAGGTTTTTAAACTGTCAATAGTCTTTAAGTTTATAAATATATAATATTTAAAAGATTCTTTAGAAGCCTCTAATGATTGCCTTACCAAGAGATATCTTTATTTTGTTTATGCTCAGGTGTTTGGACCTGAAACAACTCAAGAAGAAGTCTTTGAAGGTGCCATGAGGCAACCAGTGCAGGATTTCTTAGATGGATATAATCGCCTTATTTTTACATATGGCGTTACAAATGCTGGGAAAACCTACACATTCCGAGGTATAAGCAGAAATGGGTTCTTCTTGAATGAAATTTCTTTTTTGAGTGCTCATTGCTTCTAGCAGAAATATTATAACTTTTTCCTTTATTTAAAGTGTAGGTCCTAGACATTGGCTTATCTTCAATATTAATAAATAGCCTTTGCAAGTCCCCTTCCATAACAAATATTACTAAGCTGCCAACAGATGGAGTCCCTCCCAGATTTAAAGTAAACATATAGTGATAGTTATTTGTAAGGCTACAATAATTTCAATCAGCTCTTTGATTTTTCTTTTCCCCTTGAAGTATCTAGAATGTCAGGGAGGAGAGGGAGTTAGGAAAACATACCTTCTATGTACCAGGATATGAAAGGTGTGTAAGTCACTCTACATTAGACTAGCATTTGGGGTTTTGTGTTCTTTTTTTTTTTTTTTTTTTTTTTTTTTAAGACTGTTGTTTGCCGGTGAGTGTTACTTTGTTCATGTTAAGTTGACTAACAAATGACATCGCAATAAACAAGAAATGACTGGAGAAGAGAGACAATGATGAGAAATAAACATAAGGCAACAGTACTTTAATTTCCTATGTTATTTAGTTTCTGGCTTGGTTTTTTTAAGTGCTACCTAGATTTTAAGTAAGTTCTGATTTATATGGTGCAACTAGTGCTGTAACTCTTAGAAGCCCATCTGTCTCAAGAGTAGCAGAAACTGTCAGAGGCTGGAAGATAACGCTGTCAGAGTCTGAGACAGAACAGTAGTTTCTCTTCTAGTCTATCACATTCTCTCTGGTTTAGAAATCAGCTAAAGTGAACCCTTCTTAAACTTTCATCTGGATTCAGAAAAATCGAGTGTGTGCAAAATCTTTTATTTGACTCCTTTTTGCCTTTCAGGAGCAAAAGTAGTATGCTCTGAGAAAAGGGTCTAGGATAGGGAAAGGTGTGTCTTTTCACAGGGCTTCTAGTACTTCTTTTGTAGGGTTTGTAGAATTAGTACAGGACAACAGCTGAAAGATCAGTAATGACTTGTATTTCAAGATTACTTCCTTGAGTGAATGAAGGCAGCTTGTGAAATGTGATTTCAAAAACTGCAGTTGTCTAAGTGGTTGTAATATTAATAAGTTGGTTGTAGTATTTTTGTTTGGGTTGTTGTTTTTTTTTTTTCCTTTAAGGCTAAGCTTATGAGAATACCCCAGCAGTTTTTTGTTGTATGTTTTACCCCTTATTGTCAGAAGAGTAGGAGCAGTTGCTGAAAGCCAAATACTTTCCAAAACATTAATGATGTTTCTGTTATATTGAGAAAACAAACAAACAACCAACAATGACAAAAAAACCAGAACCCTACTGCTTGATGCTGTGAGTGGCCTCCAAATTCCTCATGTATGCCTTGAGATAAAGATTGCTTATTTTTGTCTTCATTTATCTGTTTACCCAGTAATAATTAGGATCTTTTTTTTATACGTTGCCTTCAGGGACAGAAGATGATGTTGGTATTCTGCCAAGGACTATGGATATGTTGTTTAAAAGCATTCAAGGAAAGTTATACACAGCAATGGATCTCAAACCCCATCGATGTAGAGATTATATAAAGCTGACTAAAGACCAAGTGAGAGAAGAAATTGCTATTAAAAGTTCAATACTTCGCCTAACAAAAGAGGTAGAGAATCACTTCTTCCTATACTGATGAATATGTGCATCTTTAGATAGCTCAATGTTACCCTGTTCATTTCTCAATAGAGAGACTCTGTATTTAAGCATGGACATGTCTATTTGCTGTCAGCCAGCTATTCAGATGAGCAGTAAAGTGGGCAGTAGAGCTGATAAACCCTGTTCTTCTGTGGATTTCTGTCTTGTAGCTGAATACTTGATAGGATGTAAACTTAAGGGTGTGTTTTTCTGTCGCTTGGGCACCTGACAATTTATCCTCTAGGGCTGCTGGTGCTTAAAAAGGACTGTACACTAATAGTATCCCCATCGTGGAGATGCTACTAGGTCTGCTCTTTTAAAGAATTACTGTCTTTCAGGATACTTGACTGAAATTAATGATTTTGAGGTTGTTCCCCTCTTTCTGTTTGGCAAGTATCCTCAAAAGAAGCAATTTTGATTTAATTTTTTTTTTTTTTTTTTTTTTTTAAACAGCGGAGCTATAAAGCCAGTGGACTTATAAAGATTTGAATTAAAATGGGTTTTTGCTGGGCTTCCTTCTTAAACAGATCACTGTTGAGTAGTCCAGAAATACACTTCAGTTTCATGAGCTGCCTGGAGTTCTGAAGCTGTTTAGTCCAATTACAATTATAGGAGATTTGTATTTCATATAAGGATACCTTTCGTTATGTTTTTAATTCTGAAATGAATGGAATAAGAAATCTGAGTGTATGCTAGCAATTTGAGATAGGAAGGGATTATTGTGGTGGTTTTTTTTTTTTTTTTCTTTAATGAAAATGCTTAATTTATCTTCCTAGTGATATGCTAGGTTATAATGAAGTATTCTGGCTGTTGTGTCTTGGAATATATGTGACTTTTTTTTTTTTTTTTTTGAATCTGCATTAACTGGACTTCTCCAGTGTGTAAGGCAGGTGGCAGCAAAATTCTTCAGAACTTCACTTCAAAAGTCCAGGCTCATGTTAAATCTTGCATTAACAGTCTTTAAGAATTTCAGAAAAGCCTGTTATATGTGCATTGAATGCACATGTATGTTCCCTCTAGCTTCTGAAACTGTGCTTAAAAGAACAATACTTCAGCTTAAAAATTTGGTGGCAAAGTTTGTATCTATATTAAGAGACAGATTTTGATGGGTGTTTTTTTATGTATAAAGCTCAAACCTAAAAGTTTTGATTACCTAGCTATTTAACTATTTCAGGAATATCTTTATAGAATTCCAGCTTTAGATAAATATAACCTTGAGAAAGCATTAAAAAAAAAAAAACCCAAACAAACCAACCAAACAAAAACCAAATGCCCAAATAAACCATACTGACCTAAACCATGCCTGTTTCCTTCTTTTTTAGGCAGTTCTGTTTCTAAACAGAAATCGTTTAACCAAAACTAAAACTGGGAATGGAGTACATGTGTATGAACCTCATAAGCTCTGATTTGTTCTTTGATCTTTTCTAGATTTGTGGTTTTCTTTTATTGATGAGCACAGCAGAAGAATTTTATTCTCTTCCTAAGACCTAGACTTTATTACAGGCTGTAGAAACCTGACACAGTTGAATCATGAAGCAATAAATTGCTCACTTAATTTCTTAAGTGAACATTTGTTCTATACTTACCTGTTTCTGAGAGTTGATGTAATAAGCTGCAAGATAAGGAATCCTGGATTAGCAAAATGCCAATAATAAAAAAATAAAAATCAGGACTCTACATTTGCCATGATAAGAGTAATGCAACTGGACTCCTGCAAATCATCCTGTTTAAATAATCCTGTTTCTGTGTGGGCTCTCACTTCTGTCTTTTTGTGTGGCTCACTTTCTTCTGGTTCAGCAAGCTGAAGTGCTGTATGCTGTGATAAGGCCTGACATAAGGGAAGTGTCAGGAACGAGTATTAAAGAACAATCCTTTCAACAGGAGTCTACTGGTGTGCTAGGCATAATATGTAGCCAGGGTCTTTGTATTGGCATATTACAACTATGCTGCATTCCTATCTAGTAGGATAATAGAGCTACTACAGGAGTAACTGGTGGTGTACAGTCAACAATATATCTTCAAGTCTGTTCTCTTTTATAGGTAGACCATCAAAATAGCACAACCAACAAAGCACCGGTTGATTCTAATGGTATGTTTAATATTAAGGAATTGTAATTAAAGCTGACAAAGAAATTTTCTTCAGGTCAATAACTGACTTATGGCCTATGTTAATAATAAAATGACTACTTGGCATTTTTATATGCCTATGAATTGGGTAGTAAGCAAGTTAGCTGTGCAGAAAACAGTACTACTTATTCTGTGGGCCCTAGTGGTGTCCTGACAGGCTTTTAGAGTACCTGTATGTAATCTAATTCTCACACTTAGAAACTATCTAGGTTTGCTTTAAAAAGTCAGAATGAAGTGTACTTGTTGATTTAATTCAATCTGCTAAAGATATTGAGGGGAGTTGAATAATTCTAACCAAGCTGTGTGTGTTTGATAGAATTTGCAAGTGGAAAAGGAAGTGGTAGAGTGTCTCTTGCAATTATGTAGGGTAAGCATGTGATGCTTAATAAAGGGGGAGGGGATCTCAATTGGTTTTGTCTATGACAAGTGTTCTAGAAGGCTCAGTTTTCACTCACTAATTTTTTAAAATGAAATTCACTGTACTAGGCCTAAATTGACTTGTAATACTTTGTTCTTGGCAGATTTGGAACAGCTCTTAAAAGACTCGGAACAGTCTAGCCCAACTGTGAAAAATTATGTAAAGTTTTCTGTTTGGGTTTCATTTTTTGAGATTTACAATGAATGTTTTTATGATCTCCTGATTCCTATATCAAATGACAAGAAAAGAAGAACATTACGCCTTGCTCAAGACATCAAGGGATGTTCGTATGTAAAAGGTGATTGAATACATTACAAATTGCCAAATAGTATTACTCCTGGTGTGCATATGTTATCTCTGAAGCCCTTCTTTTTGATGATATTTATAAGTTTATCATGTTTGTTCTTCCTAAAGGTCTGCAGTGGGTACAGATTTCTGATTCTAAAGAAGCTTTTCGACTTCTAAAACTGGGGTTGAAACAGCAGAGTATTGCAAGTACGAAATTAAATGCTTACTCCAGCAGGAGGTGAGAAACATGTTGAATAACACTGGGCATAGGATGGTGTGTGGGACAGAGCATGCAACAAAAATACGGCTTGAAGGTCTAGGGAAGAAGCTTTAAGAAGGTCTAGATATCTAGGCTTGGCAAGAAGGTCTCTAGATATCTAGGTTTAGGGTTTGGCATCCTTTAGGAGTGCTTTAAGCCAAAAGGATTCAATCCTTCAATAAGATGAAATGTACTAAACCTAACAGTGTTTTATCAAAGTCTCCTTCAGGCAAAAGCACTTGGCTCTTATTCTATCTGTCTGAGGAAAAAGCAAAATAAGTGCTACCTAAGTATCTATTCAAAAGTTTGTATCTGATAGGGTATATGCTTAAATATGTTGGCAGATTCAGCACTGTTTTAAACAGATGTGGTGGAGGCTAAAAATATTTTCTCTACTGATTTAAACTTCTTTTAGTCACAGCATATTCACAGTTAAGGTATTGAAAATTGAAGATTCAGGAGCACCGCAAGTGATTCGAGTCAATGAGTAAGTTCAGAGCTGAGTCTCCCTCTTCTTTTATGATATTGTCAGTTATCTTGCATGTTGATGTACTGGTACTGCACTATACACCCAGAACTCCCTGGTACAGCCTCATGCACATAGAGAGTTTTCCCCACTTTCTAAATTCATATGGTACTTGGTCCTCTACCTCAAGCCATCAGGTGGCAATGCTGTTCTGTATCTTGTCCCCTCTGTTCAACGCAGGGTTCAGTTAGCCTGCTGTACTCCTGAACTCATTAAGTCCTCAGAAGGAACTGGGGGTGAATGGGAAAGCTGTTGGGAAAGAGTTTGGCAGGCAGTAGTGTGAAACTTATTTAGGGAAGCAGCAAGAAATTCTTTCTCTAAGAAAAGTGTTTTTAAAAGCAAGTAATTTCTTCATGTTCAAAGGTAGATAAAGTGAATTTCTTTATCTGCTTTCAGGTTGTCATTATGTGATCTTGCTGGTTCAGAAAGATGTACAAAGACCCGTAATGAAGGTGATAGATTGAAAGAGAGTGGAAATATAAACACCTCCCTCCTGATTCTAGGCAAGTGTATTAACGCACTCAAGAACTGTCAACAGTCAAAGTAAGTCCTCTTATGAATTGCAAACTGGTTGTGGATTTAAAATATTGCCTAGAACATTTAAAATCCATTGTTTAAGACAGACAATGCTCTCACTAAGGTTTTGGTAGAAAAGATATATAGACTTTATGATGAAAGCATGACAGGTTCATCAATAGGAGCCTGATTCTGTTTGTGTGCCCACCCACCATTGGAGATACCAACCTACCACAAACACAGCAATAACAGGCTATCTGTTTTTGCTGTTTATAGGGACAGGTCTTGAGGACTTCCTGAATGATTCAAAATTACAGCTAAGTATTTTAAACTCTCAGTGGAACAAGGTGAAAGTGCTACATATTCAAACTAAAGCATAAAGATAAAAATAATTTAAGAGTTAACAATCATACTTCCTCCCCTACATTCCAGTCAAAATAGTTTTTAGGTTGCACTTTTTAACATCACTCCAAAAACCAATTATAGCCTTTCCCCATTAAACATAAAACCAGCAACAAAACAGACAGAGCCTGTTAAGCTTTGGATTGGAAGCAGCAACTTTCTTAAAGGAGTTTTGTTTCAGTCCTGCAGCAAAGCTACTTATGAGCTGTACATGTTGGCAGGAGTGTTACTATCTTGAGTTCTGCATTACTGTTCATATAACTGAATAGCTGTTATGTGTCCAAAATGCAGGCAACTTATTCAGTAGCAAGTGTGTCTTTAGTTATATCTTAGGAATTCTCATAAAAATTCTTACTATAAAAAAACTACATTACCAGCTGTTATGTTCAGGGTCACAGCTTTTGATTTTGGAAATGCTAAACTGCTGGGGATTAGGAAAAGTTCTGAAAAGTATCTCCATGTGT
Source organism: Psittacula echo (assembly GCF_963264785.1). NCBI lineage: Eukaryota > Metazoa > Chordata > Aves > Psittaciformes > Psittacidae > Psittacula > Psittacula echo. Next base: position 19,268,821 of record NC_137743.1, on the reverse strand, counting down.
TTGTATACTTGTTTTCTTGCAATTGTCTGTTTTCAAAGACAGGATACTGAGTAAGAGGTCTCTGGTAGTGTTTGGTACTGCATGCCTAGAACTAAGTATATGCTTTCCATGAATGGGGAAAGGAAAAGAGGTGGGCTATAGCTTGAGGTAGCATGAGGTCATGTGACCTACCTTATGCTGTATGTTGAGCATGGTGTTGGTTTCAGTGTTCCCTTCAAATGTATCGCTATAGCTGATCTGAGACAATGGCTAAAGCAGCAGTTCACATCAGCCACACAATCTTTTCACAAATAGCTATATCTAGTCCAAAACAACTTTAATTGATCTAAAGACTACTTTTATAAATATTTAAGTGCTTGGGTTGCACTGCATAGCTCTGACACTAACTGGAAATTGTTAATTTTCTGGTCATCTATTCTTTTGTCTTCAAAGGTTACAGCAGCACATACCCTTTCGGGAAAGTAAGTTAACTCACTACTTCCAAGGGTTCTTCAGTGGAAAGGGGAAGATCTATATGATAGTAAATATAAGCCAGTGTGCGTCAGCATATGATGAAACACTGAACGTGCTGAAGTTCTCAGCCATTGCACAAAAAGTAAGTGTGTAGTATTTCATCTTGTGATAGGTACTTCTGATTTGCATTTAAAGAGCAGGTATTCTCACTTGTAAGAATCAACTTAGTTACTGGATTTTTGTCTCATTGCAATTATATTTTCTAATTACTCCTAGTCAGGCTTTACTACTTTGCTGCAAATCTAATTCCTACAAAATACCCAGCCTAACAAGACCCTTGCTGTATTTGGAAGAAATTCCCTGAGAGCTAGGTAAACTTTTTTCTGTGGTCATGATATGCTCCCACCTAGGAGCAATTCTAGCTCCCATGTACTACTGCCATCTTAATTTGAATATTGCTCACCTGCAATACTGATAAGATAGGTTGAGCACCAGAGTTTGAAAGGTCATCTTTATGTCCATAGAGGTTTCAGTGGAAAGGTGGAGGGAGGTCCAGGCCTTTAGCACATGGGCTTGTCTAAGCAGGTTAAGTACAACACCAAAAGTAGCAGACTGCAGGGGTGATACAGCTATTTAAAAAATAGAATTTGTAGGATGACATTTATGTAATGCAACTAGAAACTCTAAGTATAGGAAAAATAGAAATATGTTGGTGTGTGGGGTGGCAACCCTCTTGTAGGTTGTTTAGCTTGTGAAACTTGATGTTCCTGCGATCAAAAGGAGGGTTAGATTATAAAGTGACTCCTTGGTACCCTAGCTGGGAACTGATCCAAGTAGTGACTCTGAACAGAGGATAGTCTCAGGAGACCTATAGGAAAATTCCAACAGCTGTTTCCTGGAAATGCCAGTAGAGGTTTAAAAAATTACTGGTGGCTTTCTTCTTTATTTTTTGGGTAGGTCTTTGTTATGGATGCATCTATTCTTCCTCAAGTTCAGTCATTTGGCCAGAAATCAGCAAAAGAATCATCACTACTTGACACTAAAATGCTAATCTCAAGGAGAAAAACTACTATGCTATGGGATAGAAGCTTAGAAGATGTGATTGAAGATGATGATGAGGAACAGCACATATCAAGAGAAGAAGCAGTGCAGCAACATGAAGCAAATCAAGTTTGTATGGGAAAAGAAGACTATATGGTATGTGCTAAGGCTTGTTTAAGAGTTAGTGTAGAATGGAGTCTTGAAACAGAGTGGTATTCTCATTTTCCCATCTCATGGTTTTTTGGTTTGGTTTTTTTTTTTTTCTTTCCTGATCACCATTATTCTACTTGAATATGGTCTTCAGATCTGAAAGTGGGATTACTCATGACTTAGTGCCTATTGTGGGAAAACTTTGTACAGACCGAGAAGTAAGAGTTGCAGATTTCTATTTCTCTCCTTTTGGTAACCCATGGCCAATGCACAGCGAGTAGTTTTACCTGTTTTCTAGCAATACAGAAGACTGTTCCTTTGTGTTCTATGTACAGGAAAAATCTGAAAACTGTTCTTTAAGGAACAGCAATTTTGGTCAATTCTAGGGAAGACAAGGGTGAGGGAAGAGGGGACTTGAGGCTTTCGTGGAGTTTTCATTAATATTGCCCCAAAATGAGAATCTGGAAAACAAGAACCAAATCCTGTGGCGCTTAAGCCTGTATTTTTAAGACACCTTACAAAATTCTTGTAATAAGCTTGTTGTTTGCTGGTGCCTACTCTGTGTGAATTTATAAATTGCTGATAGTTCAATCTACTCATGAATCCTCCTGTTGTATGAATGAGCTAGTAAAAGAACTGTAAGAGCTTTTGCTAGTTAAAAGTGTTGTAATGGTTCAGGAAAGGGGAAAAAATGTCACTCCTGGGAAACTATTTCTTTATTGAAAACTTATGGTAATTCTAGACACTGCTGAATCTCATAGAAGATTTGAAGAAGAAACTTATTGCTGAAAAGAATAACAAGCTGCTGCTGGAACTAAAAATTCGTGAAGAAGTGACGCAAGAATTTACACAGTTTTTTGCTAAACGAGAAAGAGATTTCAAGTAAGAGAGCTTTAAGCGGTTTTTAAATTACTGATTTTAAAAAAAAAGTAAAATTTACTTGTTCCTTAACCTGTCTCTCGGCCAAAAGAAACCATCCACACTCTTCTGATAGACTTGCTGCATCTGTTAATACATCAGTTTCTATTTGGACTATGAGTTCAGGAAAAATGCCTAATCTGTAAGTGGTGTTTGTTCCCTTAGAGCTTTCCCTACAAGAAAGGCTTTTTTCATAGGATTTCCATTTTTTCATAGGATTACTATTAAAAAGAGGGACACTTGCGTGTTCTTTAGTTACTGCAGTCTTGGGGATACTCTAGACAGATAGTTTGACTCGAGAATCTTACTGAAAAGGTTTAAGTGCTATCCATAATCTTTGAATATATTAGTCTCCCCTCATTCTTTTGGGGGTGTGTGGCATGGGAAATGTATTTTGGTGTAGCAGCACTGTTTTGTGTATTGTTCTATTGTGCTAAAATAAATAACTGTTTATAAGCAGCTGTACTAATAACTTCTTAGCATCTCATACTGGCTAGCTTTTATCTGACTATATTTTTCCTACTATATAGAGAATGCCTTTCTCAGGAACGAGAACGACTTGAAGAGAATACTGAAAGACGCCTGGAAATCTTCAAGGAACTTGTAAATGGTTATACTAAAAACACAGATGAAGGAAATAAAGACAGGCCTAGCAGTGGGCAAGCTGGACCTCCGGTACTTTTACCTTTGCACACCCCCTAACCCATGCCCCAACATCTCTTTTACTAACTATCCATTATGGCTATTATGTCTTGGGGATTAGAAGAGTGGTTTCAAAGATTATGTGCCCCAACATCTCTTTTACTAACTATCCATTATGGCTATTATGTCTTGGGGATTAGAAGAGTGGTTTCAAAGATTATGTGCTGTGTAATTGTATCCTCAGCAAGATATATTTATCCAATTTAATCGTAGTTGTTGAGCCTTGGGTGGGTGTGCATTGAGGCATGTTTGGGGTTTTCTGCATTCCTGCCACACAAAGTAAAAGTTACTGTGTTTGAAGAAATTGGTGTGAAAATTAAGATATTAAATCTATTGTTTTAAGTGCTTATTTAAAGTATTTGAAGCTGACTTCTTAGGTCCCATATAGAGACTGTAATGGCGTGCTCCCAGAGACTTTTAGACTTTTTTTTTTTTTTTTTCCCCTCTTAAGGCTATTGTAGCTACAACTGAGGCAATAAGAATTGCATATACACTGAGGTGATAGCTAGACTCTCAACTTGAGAGTGGTTCTTGTTTGGAACCCTTTGTGTTAAAAAACAAAACAAAAATGAAGCAAACAAACAAAAAAACAACCCAAACCAAACCCCCTCTAGAAAACCAAACAGAAACACCCCTGAAAAAGAAACCCAAATCAAACCACAAAAAGACAAACAAACAAGAAAACAACCACTACCAAGAAAAGTCCAAACTATCAAAAAAAAAACCCCAAAAGCCGTGAAGAGGAAAGATATAAAGTCAATGTTTTGAGCACAGCTTAATTTGACAAGTCAGTACAAACTTATTCAACTGCACAAACTTTTACTGATATATGAAAAATTCAGATGTATTTCTTCTAAAACTGTTCTCTTGCTGTATTTAGTCAGTGTTCTCAGGTAAAAAAAATATTAGCTTTTACACTAAGTTTGGAGGGGATGCTTTTGTGATGATATGAAAGAGTATGTGATGGGTCATTAGATGCTTTTTAAAAAAAAAAAGAAAAATAGCTATGACTTGATACTGGAAGGTTGTGTGTAAAGGTAGACAAAAACTAGCAATCAAAATAGATGAACTCACAAGATGGTTCCGAACCCAGAATTAATTGTACTTATATGTTGGAATTTGTAATGGTCTTCCAATTTTTCTGAAGAAATAATGACTATTGTGTAATTATTTGCAGTTTCTAAATGGGTATAAATTATCTTTCAGGATGAAGAACATAGCATTGGGCCAGGTACCTACACTGATCTTGAGGGCGTTATTGCTTCTCTGCAAGATGATATTGCAGATATCAAAAAGCAAGCAGAAGAAGCACACAAATATATTGGGAACCTAGAGGACCCACAGAAAGCTATAGCTTGGCTTAAAAAAGAACTGGGAAAAACTGCCACTGAGCTAACTAAGACCAAAGAAGAGCTGACAATGAAAACCAAGGAACTAATCAAAGCTGAAGGAGAGCTGGCGAAGAAAAGCAAGGGTGAGCTGGGTGTAACTGTGATGTGAAAGGCAGAAAAAATAAAGGACTGACTATGCTCCATTCCTGGCGGTGTTCATGGCCAGTTTGGACAGAGCCTTGGGTAACATGGTTTAGCGGGAGGTGTCCCTGCCCATGGCAGGGGGGTTGGAACTAGATGATCTTAAGGTCCTTTCCAACCCTAACTATTCTATGATTCTAAGTAGAAAAAATGATCCAAGCAGGATTTTGGAACCAAATCATAGGTATCAAGGTGGTAACCAATTGTTTTATGTATGTTCAGGTTGAACAATTTCACAGGTCTTGGTTATTCCATTTTTAAGATGACTTAATTTTATCAATTGCAGGCTTCTGAATCATGGGGTAAAATATAAAATTGAATCTTGATTTCATGATATTGTAGTCCCAGCACTTTACATTTTGCTGATGCAGTGTTTTTGAGTACCCTGTGGAACGTTCATAGAGGAAAAAGTAACAATACCTTACAATACAATTTCACCAGAAGTCTCTTGGCATGATCTATATTTTATATGGATTGCAAGGCTCAATTCTGTTTAAAAAAACCTAAGCAACTTCTGAAATGTCCCATGAGTAGATGTCAACGTGGAAATAAATTAATCTATTCCAAAGCTACTGAGTTACCAGAAGACCTGGAAAAAACAGACTAATAAGTAAATTACATATTGGCTGCTTATTTGATACAGTCTTTTGTTGTTACAGACATTGAAACACAGATGATAAAATTAGCTGAGTCGTCTGAGCAACTTAAAGAAGCAGCTGAGGTAACTTTCTTAAGGAAAAACTTGTGCAAAATGATGTTTTAATACAGAATTCAAGTAGCTTAAAACTTCATTATAACTGATATTGCTTCCAAGTAGTTGAATGATTTAACACTGACTGAACCACTGCTCTTTCATTTCCAAGAAAATGAATACACAGAATAAAAGGATTCAAGAACTAATGGACATTGTGGAGCAAAAAGATGATGTTATTATGAGACTACAAGATTTGATATCCCTTTTAGAAGAAACCATAAAAGACTATGTAAGTCTTGGGCATCTCAATTTTCCTTATACAAAGATCTAAATCTATCTTAAAATTGGCTTAACTATTTCAGGAAATTGAGTTTTTCTGTAAGGAATTGCTGCTTGCTTAAATGGTAGCACGTGAGATGGCACTGAAAGTAAAGTTACAGTGAAATGTGTGCAGGGGTGGGGGGTGTGGAGAAATGGAACTTTCAGAAGCAGTGATCTTAAGTTATTGGGCAACTGGAGATGAGACTTTGAAAAGCCACCCTAAAGAAGGGGGGGTGGGGAAACAAAACTCAAAGTGGGAGGACTTAAACAGTAGGAATAGAGGGATTATGTCACTGTCCTTTCTTTTGCCTGAATGGAAGAAGAAGAAAAGGAAGTTTTGCTGCAGTAGAAAGTCAAATTTTATTTAAGTCAAAAAGTTAATAATGTGAGAAGGATAGTGATTGCATAAATTAGTAAGAAAAATCAGTGTGTTTCTCCCACCTCCACCATGCACACACACTTTTAAAGGGAGGCCATTGAATATATTGAGCAGAGTTTTAACTGGGAGTGGTTGGCCAGGGTATCTCTGCTTCTGATGTGATTAATAAAGCTTGCAGCTTTTTAGTCTACTTACCACCTGCTGAATATCAAAAGACTAGCTCAGCTAAATGTATACCCGTTTAAAAAAACTCCCAACATCAAAATCTGCATTTCAGGTTTGGTGGTTTTTTTCTTTTTTCTTTTTTTTTTTTTTTTTTTAAGCCTGATGTCCGGTAACCTGAAGTAGTTCTGAGAACCCTTCAAATTAAACTTTACCAGGACTCTGACCTATTTCTCTCTTCCACTGTAAACTAAGGCTTTGATATACTTAATCTTCTGCTCCCTTTTCTGCCTCACAGCAACTTAGCTTTTCAAAAGTGTGAATGTTCTGAGTGTAAGAGTTTTGATGACTCCAATCTGTCCAGTGTTTCTAGAGAGTGTGTGGCACGAAACTTAAAACATGGCCACAAACCTCACACCTGAATAGATCTCCTTTTTTTTTTTTATTATTATTTTTATTTTTTTTTCTTGGAAGTACTGTAAGATGAATAATTGGTCTTTGGCAACCAGCATGGCTTGTTACTTCTGTTATGTTGAAAGTAAAACTTCATTCTTAATCAAACGTACAGTCTAACTGGGCTTTTAAGTTGCAGCAGATCTGTCATGATAAATAAGAAATGTTCTGTGGCTTTGCTGAAAGCTGTTAAAACTTCCAAATATCAAGTATGACAAGGAAGTGATGAACTTACAGAGATGACTGTTTGCTGTTTGCACAAATTAGGAATTTCCTCAACTCTTTTGACACTGGACACTGCTTTAGATGAGAAGCAAACTCCTCTTACATGCAAGTCTTGCATTTTGTAGTTTCCTAGTTTCTTGCTATGCTTCTGTACTTCAGATAAGCACAATACTTTGCACTGTATCTGAAAGCATATCTGCTTTTGATTTAAGTAACTGATCTATAACTGATTTGTTCCTCTCACAACCCCTAAACATTAGATAATTTTGTAAAAATACTTGGTTATAAAAGATTAAGCTTTTTAAGTGCTCACTTTGTGAAACTCAAAAGTAATTGATTTTATTTTAACACAGGACAGCACTGTAACTAGCCTTAAAAGAATGGCAGAAAAGAACTCTAACCAAGTGCTTGAAAGCAGCCAGTTCAAGGATTGTGAAGATACTGTATTGGAAGTGAGAAGAAAACGCTGCTTTGAAAATAAGCCTACTGTGGAAGAAGAGCCACCTACAAAGAAAGGTACAATTTCTACTATCACTCAAGAGGGGGCCTCCCTAAAAAACTCGATTAGTATTCCAGAACAGAAACTAAAAGTTGTGAAGCATAAACATTGCCTTATGAAGAAAAAATCTACTATATTAAACTGTAAATGGAAGTGATGTGTAAATTTCATCTGTCTTGCAGCAGGTCCTATACTGTGCACTCCTAAATTTTTAAAATAAAAGTTAGTTTTTAGACTTCTGCTTTTCCTCATCTGTTTATGGACTTGCACACTCAGCTGCAGTTCTTAAGAAATTTCTTAACAGCTTTTTTTGTACAGAACTTGCTGTTGATGGACTTCTGGGAAAGTAGCAGCTCCCACTCAAGTTTTGTTTTCTTTTTAAATATTCTAAGCAGTCATCAAAAGGGTCTGTCAATGACTGTTTTCAGTCATACAGCATGTGCTGTTAAACTTTATTTTGTTCTGAATGCATGTTGTCAACACACCAGCTTTTGTCACTGTGACAGTGCTGGCGAAGGAGAGAAACTTTCCTTAAATGGAAATAAAATTATTTCAAGTCCACAGGTAGCATATTTTGTGTCGCTCACATGTTTGCACTTAAATCTTTTCGCTTTCCTTCCTTCATCTATGAGCTTACTGGTTCTCTTAGAATGAGGTAAATAAAGTAGCTACAGTGGAAGACCTTCAAGGGTAAGGGTGAAACTTAAAAGGACACTGCACTTAGATTATCTATTTCATTAAGGTCTATTAATCAGTGACTTTTGAGCTATGGGACAGATCTTGTACAAATGGTATATGTAAGATCTGCCTGCATCTAAGTGACTTGGTGACACAGCTGGCCTTCAGTTTTTCAGAATTATGGAAAAGTACATACAAAAAAATCATGGAAAAGTACATACAAAAGCAGAATGAAGTGTCTTTCCTTGGTGTCCCTTACTTTCTTGCCTTCCTCCTGCAGAATAGATGCAAGCAAGAAAATGTTCCAGGGGAGGATAGGATAGAAAAATAAGATTTAAAAAAATGAGAAGCAGAAAACATTCATGTCCATAAAGAGGAGACAAAACGTGTTAAAAGGAGACTTGTTAAATTCACATGCTCACAGAAAACTGTGGATACAGATAGTGAGTAAACTGAATGCTGGGTTATTTATCACACCCTGCAGTGAAAGAACAAGGGAACACTAGATCGAGTAGAAGATCAGTTTAAGTTTATGGAAAAAAGCATTTCATGCAGTGGGTAATGAACTTCTAGTATTTCCTGCCCTAGAAGGTAGGAGAGGCAGATGATTCTCAGGTTCCAGGAATGATTAGACAAGTTAACAGCCAATAGGTCCACACACACATACTGAAATGGTTAAACAGAGTTATACTGTCCCATATTCTTCCAACACTCCCAATTGTTCTGTGTCAGGGAAGGTCTGTAGGAAGTGGCTGTACCTACCAACAGTAGAAAAAGGTGTCAAAATATTAGGCTATGTCAACTGATGGTGTGTGATGCAGTAGGGCATTTGTCGTTTGAAGTCTCTTTTATTTGAAGTTGTATAAATGTCACACTTACAAAAAGCTTCTGTCTCTGTACCAAATGCATGTCTCATTCATCTCTGCTATCTTTGATTAGGATGAATATTAGATCATAGCATGGCCATTTGATGGTGCCATCTATGTAAGTGTTACAAGAAGGGGGTGGGAAATGAAGCTCATCTAGACTTATTGATATACTAGATAGTAGTAGGCTTGTTATCTCATGACTGAAGCTCATCTAAACAAACAAAAATAGAAAAGGGGTAGTACTCAAACAAGAAATCGGCTATCAGTGCCAATTAATACAAGCACTGAGATTTTTCTGTTGGGAAGAACAGGCTATTCAGTCATGTTAAATATGTTTCTGTTGTGGGTGTTGAGAGTAGAAGGCATCTGATTTTAAAACTGAGTTGTTTGAAGCTCCAAAATTATGACATTGGTTAAATGTAAGCATATATTAATATTTCTTGTTAAATGTACAATAGAACCATTTCTGCAGCTACACTGTGATAATTTTCTCATAGTATTTAGATATGCTAATGGCATAAGACTGAAGTTTACATTGGGAGAAGATAAGTTTTATCTTGTCTTGAACTTTTTGGTTTTGTACTCTTCTTTAAAACTTGCCTTCCATATTTTGGGATGGGGCTCTTTCTTTTTAAGTACTTCCTACATAAAAACCTTCTGGACTAAATATCGTGTTTTCTTGCACTAGTAATTTACTTTGCTGCATGATTGTAATTGGCAGTACCATGCATCTAAATCATCTCTAAATCCTATTATGAATGATCATACCCTACTCACTGTAGGTGTTGGGCTATGGTCTGCCACTTTTTCATCTTGCCACCTTACATCACAAAATGTATCTTAAGGTACCTTAGCACCTTTCCCTTTTAGTGTGAACTACGTAAAACTCATGTCTAATGTGAAAGTATGTAGTATTTGGATAGGGAGAAAATTATTTCCCTGCCCAGAATTTTTCATCTTGTCAGATTCAAAAGCATGGCTTTACAAGCCAAAGTAAAGCTGCTGTTTTGTCTGACCTACCAGGAGCACTTGATGTCTAACTGGAACAGAAAAGAAAAAGTACAGAAAAGCAGGAAGGAAAAAGTGTCCTGTGGCATTTGATCACTCTAAAAATAATAATAAAATAAATAAAAAAAAAACAAAACCAAAAACAAAACCAAACTGAAATCAGAACCTCATTTGAGATGGAAAACACTGTTGCTAATGCTTCAGTATGACTTTTTGTTACTAACTCTATAAAACTTGTTGGATCTGTTTTGAGGACGCTTCTGTGTGGTGCCCATTTACTTAATGCTTCCAAAGTAAGATGACAGCCAAATTCCACCTTGCTGTAGTTACAGTACTTGCAAGAATTCCCTGTCAGGCTTGATTTTAATACTAAAACATACAAAGTATGCTACTAATTGGACACTGCTGGATTTTAAAATGCTTGTGTGAAGTGTAGCTGGAGTCAATTTTGAAGGTGGTGAAATGTGTGTTTAGTTAGAATTGCTCATTACTTAGGGGGAAAAAACCTGGCTTAGAGCTAATAAAATATTTATGAGAACTTGGGGTTGGGGTGGAACATTTCACCCATCTTTCTGGGAGAAATTTACATGCAGCATATTAAGTGCATGCATAAATAGTTATCCTTATATGTTGTTTAGAAACAAATTGAAAAGAGAGGAAGGTTCCAACACTAAGCAAAAAAACCTCCTGCTCGATTTTTAGCTTAACTTTTAAAGTTAAGGGGATAGCAAGTATGAATGAAACTTCTCAGAAATGTGTATGACATAGCTCTTCTAAACATGGTATGAGTGGTTGCTGGTTGTATTAAAGACATTGTTGAACTGGTGAAGGTGGAAACTAGATATAACTGTGTATGGTATCTAGCTCACAGGTATCACTACATATTAGTAAAACTAGAAGGGCCTTTCTACTAGTGGTGCAGAGTATGAGGCTGGAATAGAGCCATGGAAAAGTATTAAGATTTCTCCTGCTGCAAACTTTTTAGAAGCCTAACAGACACCTATTGCATTTTAAATTATTCAGAGGGCTTTAACTACTTAAAGACCAAAATGTCCAATGATATGGGTAAATGCTCCATCCTTGGCAATGTTCAAAGCCAGGTTGGACAGTCTAGAGTGACATGGTTTAGGGTGAGGCATCCCTGCCCATGTCAGGGGGGTTGGAATTAGATGATCTTAAGGTCCTTTCCAACCTTAACCCTTCTATGAGGGTGTGGCTTTCAGATGGTTACTGCTTTCTGTATAGTAATTGCCATCAGGTATTGCTAGTGATTTGTACTATCTGTTTTGACCGACCTGACCTGTATGTTTTTCTTGTTTAGGAGATACAAAGGAGAGTTTGGAACATGGCACTCTAGAGCAAAAGAGAGCTGAATATGTGAAAACAAATACTTCTGAGAACCTTGCAGAAATACTAGCGCTGAGGGAAAGAACTGAAACCTTGGAAGGTCAGCTAGCTGTACTTGAAGAAAAGAATAAAAAAGAGTTTAGTGAGCAGATAACAAACTTGCATCTCAAGCTTTCTGCTTCTGAAGAAAGGGCTTCTGGCTTAAGCAAAGAACTTCAGCAGTGTCAAGCTGATTATCAGGAGATTGCTTTTGAATTGGACAAACAGAAAACTATCAATAGGAAACAAGAAGAAAAGATTATTCAGCTAAATAATGAAGTAGAAGGTGCAAAACAAAAGTTAATTGATAAATTGTCACAAATTAAAGCAATGCTGTCCAAAGTAGATGAGTTATACAAATGTCATTCACTAGCTGAGTCTTATGCTATGGATATTGATTTTGTTAATCTAAAAGCTTCATTAAACTTTCAAAAAGACGAACCAGAGAGACCTCAAGTGAGTTCTGTATGCATGCAGTCCCAAACTGCTTCTACAGAAGATCAGAGATGGGAGGGCTCCTTTCACAGCAGTGTTGAAAGCATTTGGGAAGAATGCAAAAATATTATAAGGGTTTCTTCACAAAAAAGTCAGCGGATTCAAGAACTACTTCGACAAGTTGAAGACTTAAAGAAAGGACTTGATGACTCTGAGAATTGTAATAATCAACTGAAAATAAAATTAAATGAAATTGCAAATCAAGATCATCAGTCCTTAAAGGAAAAAGAACTTATGAGTCAGTTAAAAGAACAAATTCAGAAGAAAACACAGGATTTTGAAAAACTGGCTGCAGAAGATCGCAGAGTAATTGCCAAGTTTGAGGAGGAAGCTACCACCTGCAAGGAAAAAATAAGAGAGCTTGAATGCCTATTGGAGGCTTTTAAAGCTAAAGATGACAGCATAGAAAAGTTAGAAGAAGTACTCAAAGAAAAAGAATCTGTTATTTTAAATCTAGAATCTAATACAGTAGCCCTGCAAGAGAAATGTGCCAATTCAGACCTAACCATTAAAGAACTAAATGACAAAGAAGTAAATCTGAAGGAGGAAATTGTGCAGTTGATGAACAGTTTGGAGAATATGAAATGCTGTCTTCAGGAGAAAGAGAAAAATGAGGATGAGCAAATACAATCTATAGAATTGTAAGTAAATACTGATAACTTCTAGACCTTTGAGGGTAGACTCAAAACTACTTTCTGTGAACATCAGTTTATTTTGACATAACACTTGCATATTTATCAACCTTTTTACCCAAACTGCTTAAAAAGTTTGAATACACTACTTGAATTTTACAGTTGCATATTCTGCTGCCTATGTTTTCCTCACCTGTTTGTATATTGTTTCATAAATATGCATCTAAATAATGTGGAACTACTGTAGGGGGAAACAGGAGAATGCAAGGAAATAAAGAATTCTTTGGGGATCTCTAATATTGGTATTTTGCATACCTTTTCTGGAGGAAATAACGTAGTTTAATATTATATCCTGTAACTTGTCTAAAAGCAGGTAATGTTTTCTTTGGAAAGCACTGAATGTTAAACAGGAAAAGAAGAAAGTTTAAAAAAAAAAAAAAAAAAAGAGTTTAGGGAGTAAACAGCTGGTTTTGGTTATAGCTATTCTAGGTGAACAGAGTCTACTATAAAAACTTGAAGGAATAACAGGTTTTGAAGGATAGAACTTTCTCCAGCCCCTTCTTTTTAAATCTTTAAGAAATAAGAGATTAAATGTATCTGGCAGACTATATTTGCTATATGCTAAGGCAATTGCAAGACAAAAATAGCTTCAAGATGCTATGTAGCCCTTCTCCTTACTAGAGGTTCTTTGGTGCCATATTTGTAGGTACCTGCATATACTCTGATGCACAACTTAACATGAAGGTCTGGGGATCCCCCACCTTGAGAGGTGTTCCTCCTGTTGTATAGCCTTGTTCTGTATTGTCAGTTATAGAATCTAAAAAACCTTCTGTTAGTTTTAAAGTAAAAATCCAAGATGTCTTATTGTAAACTTTTAAAAATAAATATGATGGTTTAAAAATGAACTCATCAAACTTCTAAATTATTTTGTAGCCTTTGTAATAGCAGTACTTGTTGCAATGTTATTGGTTTTTCTGTTTTCTTATTTTTACATATTTTGATCCTTACAAGGTCTGGGGTGTAGGTATCAAGTTTAAACTTACTTTATATTAACCTTGTTCCTTTTCTTACTTTGTAAGGACACCTAATGATAAAAATGGTTGCTCTGGTCTGCTTTAAAATAAATTGCAGTGTTCAGAAGTGAATCTGATCAGTTTATTATTTCAGGATCATATAATAAGCTGAAATTCAAATATAAAGTTATAAAGCTTGGCATCAATCTGATAAATCTAAGATTCTTTTAGTGAATAAGAACAGCATAGAGCCTGAGTTAATGTGGAAAAGCTGTTTCTCTGAGATATGTTATACTAATGTCATTTATATCTCTTAATTTTTAACACAAGGCTACGTAAAGATCTTTCTGAGAGTTCTGCCCTTGTACGGAGTTTGAAAGAAGACTTGCAGAGGAAAAAGGAAGAATATACAGATTTGAAAGAGAAATTTTCTGACGCCAAGAAGCAAATTCAGCAAGTACAAGAGGAGGTTGGTAATATAGGCCAAATGTTTCTTCAAGTTTGTTTATGATTCTGTTATTAAAACCTGTTTTCACAAATTTCAAGCTATGAATGTTGCGTGATTAACAATAAAGCTGTTTCAAATGATGCATTTAGCATAATTTAAATTAAATTGCTGTTAAAGTTGTAAGCTAAAGATAATACTGGATGTCAACAGAGATTAATACAGATACTGAAGGGGGGATATAAATTTTGTTAATGTCTTTGAAAAAGATTTGTAAAAACTATGGCTAATCTGGTTATGGAGAAGTAGTTTATGATCTTTATGACAACAGTAGCTTTATGTTATTTGCGCTGACTTCAAAGACTGATGTTTCAGGGGGAAAACACTGATATCTGGAAGGAGGAGATGGATTATTCAGAAAAAGAAACTTTTAAAAATTTGAGTTACGTTTCCTCTTAAGGTGTGGAGAAGAAATGAAAACATGGGATCTCTTTAATGTTAATTGTTAGTATTTGCTTATCAAGCAGCAGGATTTCTTAGAACCCCATGGGATATTACAAGAACTTAAAATCCAAAAGACTATTGCAAGCGTTTGGCTTGAAAATTAAGACTTGAAGTATTAATGTCTTCCCCAGCAGCCTATAATTTGAGGACCTATTCCTATTCAACTTTCAGTGTATAATCCCTTGTTTGAGAAATAGCAAGGAAATGAATTTGTAGCTTGATTAGGTTATTTCCTGGTAGGTCTTTTTTGTTTTTGTTTTTAACTCCCTGCCTCTGAAATTTAGCTGCTTGCAGATACCTAAATAACTAATTATTTTAATTAAGATTTAAGTAACTTACAAAGGTTGTAAAAGGCGTTATACAAAATGCTAGTGTTCCTTGATGTTACAGGTGGGTACAATGAGATCTGAGGAGAAATCATTGAGGAACAAGGTTAATGAACTTCAGAAAATTAAAAACCAGCTTAGTGAAGAATTAGAGATCAAACAGCGCACAATTCTGCGACTTAAAAAGGTTGGTTTTTTTGGATAGTGTTTTGGTTTTTTTTGGTGTTTTTTTTTTTTTTTCTCTTGGTTTGTTTGTTTTGGTTTTTTTTTTTTTGATGAATCCATAAATGGGGCAAGCAACAGGAGAAAGCTTGCAGAAACTGAGGTAAAGATAAGAGTAGCCAGTTTGAAATTAATTTTAATAGGTGGATAAAAGATGTTTAAAGAATTTCTCACTGCATGATACTGTCAAATTTTTTTTTAAATAATCTGCATAATGAATACATACTTAATACCTGCAGATATTCGGATTAGTGACACATAGATATGTTAGTAGTAATGTTTTTCTCCAAACTTTTTTGGGTTTTAGTCAACTTGAATGCTCCTAACCACCACATAAAAAATTTATGTCAGACTGTTTTTCTTAAATGCTTTAGGAGCAGTTGAATAATGAGAAGCTGGAAGAAATCTCCAAAGAGTATGAGAAAACATGTAAAGGTCAGAAAAAGCCGGTTTTATTACTTCCCCCCTTTGGTGTGGAATGGCACCATAATGAGTTGTCATATTGTTAATGAACTTGGAACAGTTTTGTATACTTAAAAAAAAACCTTATGATTTTAATGCCCTGTTTGAATTTTCTACAGTCAAGAACTAAACTTTATTAAGGCATTTGCAGGTACATTTGAAAGCAGTCAGGCTCAGATTAAGAAATATGAGCTCAGAGACAGTGTGAATTTGCTGATATCAGTGTCAGGTTATTAAATGTTGGTATTTATTAGTCATTTTAACAAACTGGAACACTGAAACACTAAGTAGCACAGTAACAGTTTCTGCAGGCTTGACAAACATTTCTAGCAGTTGAACAATTATTAGTTTCCCATATAATACAAGCCACAATCTGATGTTAAACTGAAATGCTGCCTAAATCAAGTTCATGTGAATCACTTAAGAATTTTGGTTTCAAATAGTTCAGTATAGTTGTGCTGTTTCTAATAGAGCTTTTGATCTTGGGGAATGGGGAAATGACTTCTAATAAAGGCCCTTTGGGAGAGAATGGTGGGAACAAGGTGAGGACTTGTCCTGGTTTTCTGCTGGGATAGAATTAATTTTCTTCGTAGTAGCTGGTACAGTGCTGTGTTTTGG
The DNA here is from genome assembly GCF_963264785.1 of Psittacula echo. Taxonomy (NCBI): domain Eukaryota; kingdom Metazoa; phylum Chordata; class Aves; order Psittaciformes; family Psittacidae; genus Psittacula; species Psittacula echo. The sequence goes on along the minus strand of NC_137743.1, from coordinate 19,252,634 downwards.
CTTTAGTATGAGATTAATGTTGAAAGCAACATTTAAAACATCGGTGTGTTAAGTAGTGTTTTCTCATGCTTAGTCAGTGATGAGGAGCACAAGAAGCTGGGAGGGAGCACAGCCAGGACAGCTGACCTGAACTAGGTTAAAACATGATAGGGCTCATCTGTAAATATTTTTCAAATCTTCAGATCTTTGTGCAAAGGAAAAAATAATTGAAGATATGCGGATGACATTAGAAGAACAAGAACAGACACAGATTGAACAAGAAGAAGTGATTGAAGCCAAACTAGAGGAGACCAACAGATTAGTTTTGGGTAATCTATGGAAAGGGAGCAGAGAGGCAAAATTATATTGGATCTATTGTGATTAAATGCTTTAAATTTATGGTTTTATTTGTTGACTGCTAATTAGGCATTAATTTTATGTAGTACATAACAAAATTTCTAACAGTTAAAGGCTCTATTATCCCTTTGCAGTCACAGCTGATAAATCTGAGTAACTTTAGAATAAGGACGTGAATGTGCTCAAATACGCATTTAAACTATATATTATATAACCTCATTTTGTGTACTGACTAGAACTGGAAGTATGGAAGCAGAAATGTAGAGAGCTGAATAACCAGAGCGATAGTGACTGGCAGCAAAGGATGAACAAAAATGAGGAGAAAAACAGAAGTGAAAATGAGGAAATAATAAAGCTGCAAAAAGAACTGAAGGTAAAATACGGTGACGTAATTCATACTTAGTTTTAAAGCCATAACTTTCATTTAGGAATCTACTTTTTTTTTTCCTGTGTCACTGTCTTCAAGAGCTAAGGCATCATATGGCAAGCTGTTACACTAGTAAAGGAAACCTCCTCTAAGCTGTTGTGCACCCGTACAGCAAAGTCTGGATGCAATATCTTTGTAACGTATGGCATCACTGGTGTCCCGTAATGAACTGCACTCTTCCCTATATTATGCTACTTGTCCTTCTATAGCTAGGCTTCTCTTAAAGTTGTCTTAGCTAATCTAACTTCTGATAGCTATTCCAAACCTATTTCCTGTTAGTTGTTTTGGCAACTAAACTAAACTCTTTCAAGATCTTGCGCTCGCTGTATGACCTGTAACCCCTTCTTGTTAGGCTGAGGATTTAACCTTAGTTCTCATTGGATTAGAGAGGAGATTTCCCCCTTCTCCCCACAAACGGCTGTTTGAGTGCCTTCTGTTTTATGTGGGTGAATGTCTGACAAGAGCTTTGGTTGTGATAGGAAAGGAGGCAAAGTTGCTGTGGATTGAAGTGATGTTCTTTGGTATGCCCTATCTCTGCCTACCATTCAAACTGTACTGTGTTCTTTGCCTTTCAGTCTTGAAATAGAAGTAAGTCTTCTAACATGTCCTGCAAGGCAGGGTAAAAAATTGGGAATTTGGAAGTTAAAAGTTACACCAGAAATAAGCACACTCTTTTACAGTGTGCTCACTCAGCACATTTTTAGATGAGGGAAAAAAAAAAATTCCATGAAGATGTGTCAGTCTGAATAAAACATGCTGAAAATTGCCTTTTTTTTTTTTTTTCCCCCCAGTATGGGGGAATGTATGAGAATGTAATACTGTAGTACTTGCACTTGAGAATATGCTGGAGTAAAACTGTGTTAGTATTTTTATCTTTTGAAAAATCCGTTTAATGGTAATCTGGATTTTGAGATTTATTTTTTTTTCTTAATCTTTACCTATGGTTTTATTTCTGGTTTAATTAAAATAGGAAAATGAGGCAAAGTATCAAACTGATAGAAAGAAGTGGCTGGAGGAAAAAATGACACTCATACATCAAGTAAAAGAAGCTGAGATCCTTCACAACAGAGAAATGAGAAAATTTGAGGAGGAAAGAGAACACCATGTAAAGCAACAAGCAGAAATTGTAGGTTACGAGGTATTAGTGTATTGAATCCTCTAGTGTCTTTAGTACAGAGCAAATCTCATGTGAAGTATTAACAGTGTGGATGCTTGAGGGTAGCTGAGCTTTGTCAAAATTCCCTCACTTTATCACATGGTGAAGCCTAGATGAGACCATCTTATTAAGAAAAGGGGAGAATAAGAGGGTTACAAAATGAAAAATCTTAATATGTAATGGAAGTTAACACACCTGTTCCTTTCTATCCTATCACCACCTCACTGAATTCTTCAAGCTTTATTTTGTGTGTAAAACACCTATCAGTAACCTACACTTACATGAATTGCTGCTTAATTGAAGCTAAGAAAACATACTTTGAAAAACAGTATTGTTTGTTTTGCTATTTCCTAAAAGCAGACGTTAACAAAAAAATCTTCTTTTGAGATTTAGAGTAAAAATACTTGGTTAAAATGGTAGTGGTTTTGCTCCTGTATCGCTTTCAACTGATAGTTAATAAGGTAAATACCTTGCCTGTTCACCAGACTGCATCATGGTTGTATTTCTTGAGTATATAAAATTATTAAATGAATCTGACCAATCTAAAACTGTATTTACATCCAAATATAGTTGGCAATGACTTTCTGGACCTGCAATCAGTACAGGAGGATATTAGGAGCTTAAGATTACCGTAACATTATCTGTGACTTTGCTTGCCTGAGAATTGCTCACTCTGATTTTATTGCTAACAAAGAGTATAAATATAGATGCAGATTTTCTAATTGAAGCATAATTTGCTTTTGTATATTTGTTGTAAGAATAGTTCTGTGCAAGCTTTGTAAGATCAATATAGGCTTTCAAGTTTACTCAGGCCATAAAATAGTAATACTATATGAAACCAAACTATCAGAACAGTTCAGATAGTGTGTAGAACCAGTGTTCAATTGTAATCTATTTTTTTTCCGTATTTAGGAAAGACTTGCTGCTGCACAGCTGGTAGAAAAGGACAACAATCTTCAAAAGTGGCGTGAAGAAAGAGATAAATTAGTAGAAGCTTTGGAAGTACAGCTCAAGAGTTTAGCTTCTAACTCCACACAAAAAGATAAGGAAATAGCAGAACTGAAACAGGCTGCAGTAAAGGATTTGGGAAAGGTTCTCTCTCTCTCTTGTTCTTGTGGAATTTTTTTTCTTTTTTACTTTGTTTGTTATTCATTAATTCTGCAGAACAGAATACTTTTTGCGTTTTGGCTCTATTTTTAATTCTTACTGTCATATTGAAGCCATTAGCAGCTCATTAAAAATAGAAGCTTTGTTTGAAACTGAATTTGTAACAGTAACCAAAGTTTCAAAACATTTAGTGGTTTATTTAAAGTCTCTTTGATCCTTTGATTGCAAAGTTGGACTGGAGATCTGAAACAATTATCATAGCTGCTGCTTTTTTCACAGCCCCAGGGACTTAATGAGCAAATGGGAGGTGAACTATTTATAACTCCACATAAGTAGAGTAAAATAAAAATTTGCATTACATCTTCCCTGGGTGTTACATGACTTCACTTCAAATAGTGACCAGTCATACATGAAATTGTTGGCTTTCTTTTGGATAGCTGACTGGTTTAGCTTGCAGTTCTGAAACTGATGCTTCCAAGTAATTATGCTCGTGTATGTATTTTCTTTTGCCAGTCCTGCAATTTGTGGCATTTTTTTGCTATGTTTTTTAGGATAAGGAAACTGATATAGAAAAACTAAGGAAACAGCTGGCTGAGAAAGATGACTTTATAAAGGAACTGAAACAGCAGGTTGACCATGAAAGTCTTCAGTCTATGGCAAAAGTACCTTTACCTGAAGACAGACAAGATGAAATAGATCAGTCTGTAAACAAAGAGGTATGGTTTGTTATGGAAAGTATGTAGTAATTATAAGTTTTTTATAACTTTTGTTGTTTTCTCAGTATATATTTCAGCAACATTGGGAATCTGACAACTTATTGCTCATAGTTCTGAGTTCTTGTTCATTCTTTCTCTCACCCACTTTTGCTATCAGAAATAGGGTACTTACGTTAATAGAATACCATCTCTCGATATGTTATAGAACTTACATACCTGAGGAGAAAACTAGTTAACTAATCCAGGTTCTAGAGATTTGAAGACATTGTAGTGCCATTTCAGTTTGATTATGCCAAGGGAATTTCAGCTCAAAACCTTTGTGATATTGCCTATAGTGTGGTAATAGAAATGTTTCTGTAATTGGAGATTCCAACCTATATGGGGTTTCAGAAGAACAAAACAATATCATGCATCCCAAGCAAAACCAAAACAATATTTGAAGTTTACACAAAGAAAATATCAACTTTGCATATTTCCTGAAGGAAAAATTGAAAGGCTTGCAACTATACTGAGATTTCCAATTCTGACTGAACCCTTGTGTGTTAACTTGAACAGTATTTAATGATATAGTTCTTCTGCTAAACTGAATTAATGCTGTGTGGCTCTATTGCTAATTAATAATGAACAGGGCTGAAAGGGGATTTCCTAGCAATCCCTCCCCTGGCTGCTAGAACATGCATTTCTCCTCTTGCTACAGAACTGGACTGAATGACAAATGCATCTCTTCATCTCTTTCCTGTCTACTGCCAAATAAGGCTATCTGACTAGTTTCTTGCTACTTCATCAGTTCAGCTAGTTCCATATAGATAAAGCTTGTGATGAATGAGGGAGGACAGAGTAGCTCTCAGAAGGGTTACTACTTTACACAGCTTTGTAATAGCAGGTAAGAGAACACCATAAATATTTGTTTATTTTTTGCTATTAAAATAGTTATTGAAGAATTGTTGTGAACAGTTGGTGCTGACATATTTACCTCAAGGAAGTAAAGACGATACTTGTTGCTATGGGTAAGCGGAGGTGTCTAGGAGGATTATCATGTGAGAAACTTTTGTTGGTGTTGAAGTGAATGGGGTAAAGTTTTGGGGGAGAAATCAAATAATTCCTGGGAAACACATTGTGACGATAAAGAAGAAAAACTAAAGCGTTCAAGGGGATGTGTCTCCTGCCATTTAAGAAGAGGCTAAGAAGATGGCGCTCTGATTAGGAGAGGTTAAGGCTACTGGAGAGTTATGGAGCTGAGGTTTACGAAATCATGGTTGTGGTGGGTAAACAAAAGCCAGAACTGTTTTTCCTAAAACCCTGCAAGAACTGGGCAGCTCTTGATGAAACTAATAAGAGATTATTTAAACAATTAAAATAAAACAACTTATTCCTATCTGAAGCCACTAATGATCTTCTGGAAACAGGTACTATCAGCAGGGAATAGAAAAACTTGTATTTGAAATCCATAAATATATTCACAAATGAGGATTAGGCAGAGGTATATCCTTTGACCCCTCTAAAGCAACAACTGAGAGTGCTGGGAGAGTATGGAGAGAACAGATGACAAGGTGCCCAGAATCACACATCTTATCTCTCAATAACAGCATCTCCCTTTGCCACTACCAGAGACAGAATATTGAACTAGATAGACTGCTGGTGAGACCCAGCAGGGCATTTCTTATAATCTCTTAGTGTGAATAGATTTTACTGATTCAAAATGTCCTGTTTCCTGTTGGCCGAACAATTCTAAAAGGTTTTGGGGTTGTTTTTTTTCATGGGGTGTTTTGTTGTTGGGGTGGTTTGTTTTTTTTTTTGGGGGGAGGGGTTTTTTTTGTTTGTTTTGTTTTTTTCTTTTTGGGGTTTTTTTGGGTGTTTGTTTTGTTTTTTTCTGTGAATCTTTCTTGATGATCAGATCACCTAGTTTTGTTGCTCTTGGTAGCAATAAAAGCTGTATGACATAATCATGTGAATATATCTGACTTGAACCATGTGTTTTTGAAAACTTGCCTATCGCTGAGGCTTATAAAGTGGCTGATTATTAAACAGAGTGAGGAAGTCCTCAGTTGAATTTGGCTTGAACCAGTTAAACCTTGTTACTTACACAATTAACTGCTCTAAGTGTAAAAGGGGAAGGGAAAGCTCCCTGAAAACAAGCTAGAGAAAGGCTATACTTTTCTCTCAAGCTGCTATTACTACCCAGTTCCTAAGGAGCAGCAAAGTTAACATGAGTAAAATCATGTCAATGCTACTACTGCTAGCTATGAAAACTGTGACTAGCTGTCTCTGCCCTTGAGGAAAATGACTTGCAAACAAAGTATCATGCTGAGTTCAGCAAGGAAGACTTTAAGTTCTATGATCATATATGGAAGTGTTAAGTTTTAAAAACTTAACAAAAAATAAGAGTTAAATTCTGCTGTAGTTGAAGTAGATTTCTTCACTTTTATTAGAAGTGCTTCAAAAACTGACCGCTAGAAAAAAGTATACTTGCTTTGCAATCCACTGGAGAAAGATATGTATTATAGCATTTAAGTCATAGTTATTTTAAAGCTTATTTTCTTAAAATGTTCCTATGCTTGCAGGACCATTCTGAAATTGTCCTTGACTCATCTGAAGTGTCTACAGAAAATGGAAAAACTAGTCGGTTCCCAAAACCAGAGATGGAAATCCAGTTCACACCTTTGCAACCCAGTAAGATGGAGGTGAAGCACCAGGGCAGCACCATACCAGTTACAGTTAAAATGCTCAAGCCAAGAAAGAAAAGAAAAAGTGAAGAGATGGATGAGGTATGACCTAGACCAACCAACATATTATGTTGTGCAGCTTTTCTCTATTACTCTGATCATTTGTTAAAATCCTATCCTCCTGATTCTCACTGAGACCCAAAAGATATATGTAGGGTATATTTAAGCTTCTTCAAACATCATCCTGTCCTCCCCCCTGCCAAGTGAATGAATCTTTGGCCTGTGATGAATAAGGTGATAGACTTCAATTTATCCAGACTCTGGCCCCTTGTCTCTGATTTGCACTTTCTCTTCGCCTTTTACACTTCTCTGTCTCTACAAGCACTGTTTGCTACTGCTTCCAGCTCTGATATATGTGGGATTGCAGATCAGTTCTATAGAATTTTTTCTTTTGGTTTAGACAATCATTGATGTCAATTATAAACCCCTCTAATGGGCAATTACAAGTTAAGTCTATGAGCTTAATCAATGCATTTCAAAGTTTCAAGACCACTTCTTTCCACTTTTTTTCCAGCTTGTGTTCTCTTTGATCTTTTTGTACTTGAAGGTATTATGTACAAGCACCTGAACCTCCCTATTTTCTGTAGGCCTTAATACCTCTTTAATTTCTTCAGTTGTACTAGATTAGGTACTCCAGCCCTCTTAATGTTCTGTGGTGTTTACATGTGGGACTAAGGCTCCACAGCAGTCCAAGATGGTAAAAATCTTCACTTCTCCTACCTGAACTGTGTGTTCCATCCCTCTGCCTTCTATCAGTGCCAACACAGCTTTCTCTAAGACACTTAAGAAGGCCTTGAAACCATAAGACCACATTGTGGTGGTACTTGTAATCATACTTGTGGGGCTTATGAATCTCTATGCTTTTAAGGACTTTTGAAGCTGACAGGTGACTATGAGATTATGTATGACTTGTCTAGGTAGTAAGTGATGTTTTAGCCAGTGAACTTGTCTCAGCTGAAGAGTGAAGTGTCTGATGCTTTTCTAGCATTTCTTGCTCAATCATTCCTCAGTGATATGTTTTTTAATCTCTTAATAAAATAGTTAAGATAAATAATCACTTCTATGATTACTGTGCAACAGGACTTCAATAAACTCATTTTGTTAAACCTGTTAAAAGCTGTGTAAGTTAGTTCACCTGGAATTCAGCTCTTCATTCTAGAAGCGTGTCCAGAGCTGATTTAAATTTCTTGTGTCTTGAACCATTTTCTTTTGAGAGTAGTATTTTTTCAGCTTGCTGGCAAAGTAGGTGTAAAAATAACCACCATTCTGAAGGCACTGAAAAAGTACCAAACTTTTTCTGCAGATATTTAATCTAATGTGGTTATAGAATCATAGAATAGTTAGGGTTGGAAAGGACCTCCATGTTTTTAGAGAAGATTGTTTTGCCTATTTGTTTTAAATCCTTTCAGTCTAGTTTGTGTTCATACCCTTATAGGAGAACATTTAGCTAAGTAACTTTTCAGTAACATGAAACTAAATTTAAAAGTATCTTATTGCTGTTCTGTTCACCCAAATATGACTCTTAAATATAATTTGTTATGCTAAATAGATTATAAAAGGATTCCACAACTTTAACTGTCACAAGTCTACTGAAGACATAATTTGTTTTTTAAATTGTCTGAAACAGAATAGCATGATGTCAGCAGTAAAACTAAGGGCTGGTGGGAAACCTATGGTGCTCAACCACATACTGCTCATCTCCCCCATATTTATTTATTTATTTATAAGAAGTGGTGTAGTTTGGGGTTGGGATTTTTGGGGGTTTGGGCTTGGTTTTTAAAAACAAACCCACATCTTCTGCTGAGACTCTCTTATAATTAGGCAAAGCACAAAATCTGCTTTCTCTTCTGACACTGTTAACAGTTGGTATGGCTATTGGTTACCTGAAATCTCTTGGCACTAATTAATGAGATAAAAGTCATCTTTTAATGACAGCTTAACACTATCATGTTAAGCTGTCTATGTCACTGACATATTTTTATAATTGTCACTGTAAATCTGATTTTTCATTTAGATTTATTGAGTTAACTTAAATTTATGTGTTTGCTTCTCAAATGTCCTAAAGCCAGAAGTATTGGGAACAGTGGAAGGAAGAAAATAATAAATGTCTGAATGGTTTGACCACAGGTATTTCTACTTCCCTTCCACAAGTCTGTTTAGCATTTATTTCACATTTGAATAATTACTTCTATTCAGTGTTAGCCAATGGCCCTCTACTGTTAGTCACAGCATTTAAACAGTGACTGATTCTGTAACATAAATAATTGTTTTTTCCAGAAGAATCCTAGGTAAAATTTGTCATTTATTTTCTTAGGATTTTGTGAAAAGTGAGAACAAAAAAAATGCAAAACCTGCTATGACAAATTCGCCTTCTACAAGCAACAAGAAAATGGTTTGATTTTATTCTATTTTTGAAGTTAGTTTGGCCTTTTCTGTAAAGGTAGACTTATGAAAGGAGCAGACATATGCAGCAGTATCTTTATCTATGTACTTGAATAGGATTCTAAACATGTTGTCTTCCTAAACTCGATACACTAACCAAAAAGAGTAAGTCTGTATTTGCCAAGAATGTGTACTAGCTGCACTGTACAATCGTTCATAGGGAATGACCTTTCATATTGAATATTGAACATACTATTAATATACATGATGTTATAGGCAATACCTTTTGAAGTAAAAGCAAGGTTTATTTCATCTATATGCATGAAAATTATAAAGATTATTTTAGGCATTAGTAGTAAACTAGGTGGGTTCAGAGGATGGGTAGTAGATTCATTTTCCCCACCAGTTTTTTCTTGTTTTAGTTATAACTAGAACAGCTGATCTAATGAAATTGCCTACAACTTTGAATCAATTTTCTTTCTTTAAGACACTGTGTTCTATATTTCTCATGCCTTTAAACATATTTTGTGAAACTTTGAGAATGTTTTTTAATTCTGAGTATAAAATAAGGCTGTTTATGTTTTTTGCTGTGGTAGTGTCATTAGTACAGTGAACAGAGGTGTCAGTAAGAAAGCTCAAAATGTCAGCTTGAAAATAACATTAAGGTAAAATAAAATGGAATTAAACTTTAAGATAAGTCAATTTGCAACTTAAGCAATGCTCTTGTATTTTTGTACAGATGTCTACTATACAGCTTAGAAAACCATACCCCTTAAGAAAGCAAGAATCTACTTCAATTAAAAACTCTACTAAAAAGAAAGACGGAACACTACAAAAAATTGGAGATTTCTTCCAAAGTTCTCCTACTATTATTCAGTCTAAAGGTTTGTACAGAACAAATAAGTCTCATTGCATATTCTCTGGGCATTGCAGAATAGCTTTTTTCTACTGTAACCTATTAATACATATACTGTTAGATGATAAGTTGCTTCATTAAGATGCTGTTTTGTTTATGAAATAAAGGAGTCTGAACTGGGGCCTGCTATATTAAATCTTGCAGAGCAGAAAAGGCTGTCTTGATTGCAAAGACCACAGTTTAAGTTGTGAAAGGTAAACTGGATGGAATGAAAGGATGCAGTGTGGAATATACGCATATAAATTTATCATAAAAGACACAACTGTTAAGCTCAACATGTTGGAGTTCCTTTGGTTTTGCTTACAGTAAAAAAATTAAGGGCACTTTCAGGAGCTTGCCCTGCTGCTCTAAAGAAAAAAAATAAAGAGCTGAATCCAGATTCTAAATCTTACCTTGTTCTATAAGTGATTCCTCCTCACCCACACCCCACCTCCCCACCACTTTGTTTCTGTGGAAACTGTATTAATGCTTTTTTTTTTTTTTTTATGCACATATGTGGGAGAAAAATTAGTTCTACAGAACCTAAAAGCTGGTGTCTTACGAAAATATTTGGAAGACTTCAATAAGTTGGCTATGAAGTGATTAATGAATTTCACTAAGTTTAAGCATAGCCTTGGGAAGATTAACTGCTGGGACTTTCTAGTAAAGAACATATTGTTATTCTTTCCTATATTAAAACATGACTTCTGAGTTGCTGTGTTTAAAACAAAAATAAAATTAGCAATGGGCTCAAGGAATTGCCCGTGTTAAATTCTAGAAGACGCAATTGTTTGGTTAAAACAAGATCAGTCATTATTCAGTGTGGGTGGTTAAAATTAAGATCTCTATACCAACTGAAAAACTTGACTTGCTACAGAGTACATCCTACCTGCTGTAAGACAACCTAGATGATGATAATGGGATTTCTAAAACTTTCCAGGCTTGTCAGATTTGGCTCCATGAGGACAACATTGTTATCAATGTAAGCCAAATTCAGGTTACTCAAAATTTCACCCTGAAAATACTTAATTTGGGCAAATGTGGTCTAGTTTGTAACCTTTATTATGATGTCCTGTATTTTTTCTCTTTTACGTAACTTCCTATTGTTCAGGATGTCTTCTTTCTTTTCCAGCTCATAATATGCATACAGTCATCTCTTTATAGAGCCTAGTCCTACCATGGTAAAACTACAGAAATATATAGAGAAAATTGACTCTACCCTGTGCTCCTGTCAGCCCAAAGAAGTGTTAAGCCTGTCGTTCAACTTCTTTTGAAGTGTTTATTTTCCAGTGAAATCTGAATCCTAACTGATTTTAAAGGACACCTTTAAATAGCACATTAAAGCTTTTGCACCTGAAGCTATGGAAAACTTTTTCGAGCCATAGAAAACTGTGATAGTCAAATACCACATCTGAATTTTTGTATTTAAACTTCAGACAATATCTTTCATCTTTAAATTGTTTTTAGTAAAGCTTGCTTTATTCATTAGTTTTGATGTTTACAAACACAGTAAGACATTGATTTATGATAAAATATTTTCATCTAGCAAAGAAGCTGATTGCAACAATAAGCTCTCCTAATTCTGCAGAACCAGAAAGCATCAAAGAAAATGAGCTGAAGCCAAAACGAGCTAAGAGAAAGCTGTATTCAACTGACATTTCTTGCCCTCTAGATATCCCTGCTTCTTCGGTAAGTGATTACAGGTTACTGTTCTGTCCACTGTGATCTACTTCTGTAACTGTGATTTGAAATACACTATTAGGGGGACAGAACAAATCTGAAGGTCTAATCAAGCTGCAGAAGAAGTTTGAAAATACTGATTTATTTCTTGATTCTATCTAGCCATTGCTTTTGGCCTCTTCTTTCTGCTGTTTTACTTTCTCTGTTTTCTCACCTGTCCATAGATTTGGAATAGCATAATTGAAACACTAAAGCTATAAAAGTCTGCAAGTACAATTAACTTTGCAGGGCAAGTGAGCACCAAAGGTAACTTGCAATTCAATTTATGCCCAGCTGATATTTAGGTTACTGTAGGATGATGGTGCATCCATGCTTTCCAAAGCACAGTTTAGATAGCCTTCTGTGTGTGTTTAAATTGTGTTGCCCTGTCGAAGCCAGCCTAGAACAAGTCTTCTAGGCCAGGGCTTGATTTATGACTTCTGAAATCCATGTAGGTGATTTTCACAGTAACTATGGTTGCCCATAGTGAGATATGCTATTGAATTTTCTGTAAATTGTATGAATGGATACAGCAGAAACTAAAATGTTTTTCACAGGAGGGTGAAGAAAATGACAGAAATGCAGAGCAGAAGAAGATAAGAAGCTTTGAAGTAAAAGGAAAAGTGACAGACCAAATCCCAGGAAAGCAGAGATAGCTAAAGGAAATTAAGACAAAAATATGTTTACTGAACACTTCCTGTTTCACAAAATGAGTATTAGAGTTTAGAAGTGAGAGCTACTTTCAGATCACATATTGTTTTGGACTTTGGTATTTGTTTCAGAAAAAAAAAAAAAGTGATTTTGTATGTCCCTGGTATTTGTCTCTTATTCTGATGCAATAAAAGAGTTTTTCTGTACCGAGGACCTCTGGCTAAAAGTTAACAGGGAATTTTCATTCTGAAAACTTCTGGGGAAAAAACAGGTTGTTGATTACTTGGGTCTAGAAGTGCGTGTAATTTGTCTCTGCAGAAATGCTGAGTAACCCTTGAAATATAATCTCTTTCAGATCCTTATAGAACAAAAAGAGAAGGAAAGCGATCATCTAATCATCAAGCGACGGCTTCGATCAAAACAAGCTAAATAATCTTGCAACAGCATGTTTATATTTCCTTGTTTAGGTCACATTTCCGTTGTATTATTTCAGTTGATTGTACATAGGAAGTAATTGATACTTCATTATGCTCTGAAGTGTGTATATAGATGTATAGAATTGTTCTGATGTTATTAATTTTTGACTTCATTAAAACTGAAATGCTGTTCAAGAAAGTTTGTGTCTGAGGCCATTTTTTTAATTATTTTTTTTTTTTAGGGGTGGTGTCTTTGGAAGTGTTCATAATTTACCCATTGTGCAGGAAGTACTGTGCCTGTGCGAAATGGTTGCTTTTTCAGGTGGCCAGTGTATCTCCGATTGGAAAAAATTGACTACACATCAGAACTTGTGTATGTTTTCTTTACTCTTCTCCAGTAGATTGTCTGAGCATGAAATGTCTCATTGTAAGGATAATGTGTAGTTCAGTTCTGTAAATCCTGATTTGCAAGATCAGATTCTCATACTAAGTTGCTTCTCCAGTTTCTTGACTGTGAAATGGAGTTGTACCCTTACACTCTTCCATGTCTTGTCCTTAAAGAAAGATTGATGGTTTGGGTTTTTTTCTAACTTGACAGTGACAAAGTGAGCCTGATTCACAAATCTTTCACCTCTTCCATTTCTTCAACTTTCTGTTTCATCTTCTGTTTGTGTGAGTGTGAACTCAGATTCCCTTTTCGTTAGCTGATGTTTGGTATTGTCATTTTCTTTCTTCCCTCTTTTCATTCTAATAGAAAAATGTAAAACCAGGTATGGTCAGATAATTTTAAATAAAAATAAATGCACTGTCAATATCTCTTCACAGGTAGGATTTTATACTTTCAATACTTCGTCTTTCTCCAGATCTCCTGTCTTCTGTTATCTGTAGTCCAGATACCTGGACTGATCTCTTTCAGGGCTCCAGAACACACCTGTGAAGATTGTTACCTGATATAGATGCAAGTTGTTCATTTTACAGAAGTCTTTATAGCTGGAGGCAGGAGATGTGCAAGGTGAAGGTGACCCTGGCCATTGCAGGATTGGAGCTAGCTGATCTTTAAGATCCCTTCCAACCCGAACCATCCTGTGCTTCTATGATAAAACGGTTTTAAACAATGAGACAGTACTTGGGATATTTATTCTTTGCTTTAACATTTTGTCTGTTTTGTTTGGTTGTTTTGTGGTTTGTTTTTTTTTTTTTTTCACATTTTTAGCAGATGTTCTTTTTCCATCAGCTTCTGTCTTGACCCTTAACTTATTTTTCTGAATAGTTTTGGTTAATTTTAGAACCCATCAGCATGTGCCTGTTTAGTTGGATTGATCCTTCCATTGTGTACAGCCTTGCACTTGCCTGCAGTGAAATTCATATGCTATTGTGTTGCCTTGAATGACAGGTTGATTGCTTATCGTTATATCATCAAATGGCCTTACAGCTCTTATTTAACAAGAAAACAGGCAAGGTAAATGGAGGATTAGAAGAGCACTGCATTACTTGATTGTTGCTTGTATGATTTCTTTATTGATCTAAATATGTGGAAAGTAATAGAAATATCTTCAGCTATTTGATGTAACTGAAATTGCTGATAGTGTTTATTCTCATTATCAAATATAAAATTTCATAGTTTCAAATAATATGTGCTTCTTCCTGATTTCATGGTTAACTAAGTGACAAAATTACTTCGATTACTCTGATAAATTGCAATTTATCTGTGCAGCTAACTAGGAAGTAGAATCTCTCAGTACAGTCAAGCCACTGACATATAGAAATGCTACTACACTTAAGCTATATTGCCAATTTTTCTAAGCTCTTATATTTACTAAAATTTCGTCAGTGTTGCTGAGCTATCTAAAGGCTATATGAAAACTGTTTTTTCTGGAAGCCATTTCAATGGGTGTCTTCATTATAACCTGAGCACGAGAGTAGCTATGTATACATGTACGAAATTTAACTTGTTCTGGTTTTTGTCCTTAAATTAGCCTTTGCGTTTTGAAGAGCCATACTGAATTAACTTCCTTCGTAGGTGTAGGCTTGGTTATCAAACTCCATGGTTACAAATTTTAAATACAGAAATAAAGCATATTCCCTTTTGTTTTGATCAAGGGACTGTGATTTCTGTACTTCCTACAGTTGTTGAAGTTTGAGCCTATATATGCTGGTAGCCTAGAGAATGGGTCACACTTTATGTATCTCCTTTCTCCATGTCAGGATTTCCAGTTATTTCATAGAATCGTAGAATAGTTAGGGTTGGAAAGGACCTTAAGATCATCTAGTTCCAACCCCCCTGCTATGAGCAGGGACACCTCACACTAAACTTTCTCAGCCTATCTTCATATGGAAGGTGCTCCAGTCCCCTGATCATCCTCATGGCCCTCCTCTGCACTTGTTCCAACAGTTCCATGTCCTTTTTATGTTGAGGACACCAGAACTGCACACAAGACTCCAAGTGAGGTCTCACGAGAGCAGAGTAGAGGGGCAGGATTACCTCCTTTGACCTGCTGGTCACACTCCTTTTGATGCAGCCCAGGATACGGTTGGCTTTCTGGGCCGTGAGCGCACACTGCAGCCGGCTCATGTTCATTTTCTCATCAACCAACACCCCAAGTCCTTCTTTGCAGGGCTGCTCTGAATCTCTTCTCTGCCCAACCTGTAGCTGTGCCTGGGATTGCTCCAACCCAGCTGTAGGACCTTGCACTTGGCATGGTTAAACTTCATAAGATTGGCCTCAGCCCACCTCACAAGCGTGTCAAGGTCCCTCTGGATGGCATCCCTTCCCTCCAGCTTGTCAACTGAACCACACAGCTTGGTGTCATCGGCAAGCTTGCTGAGGGCGCACTCAATCCCACTGTCCATGTCACTGTCAAAGATGTTGAACAAGATCGGTCCCAACACCGATCCCTGAGGGACACCACTCATTACCGGCCTCCAGCCGGACATCGAGCCGTTGACCACAACTCTTTGCGTGCAGCCATCCAGCCAGTTCTTTATCCACCGAGTGGTCCACCCATCAAATCGACGTCTCTCCAATTTAGAGACAAGGATGTCATGTGAGACAGTGTCGAATGCTTTACACAAGTCCAGGTAGATGACGTCAACTGCTCTGCCCCTGTCCATCAGTTCTGTAGCCCCATCATAGAAGGCCACCAAATTGGTCAGGCAGGATTTCCCCTTAGTGAAGCCATGCTGGCTGTCACCAACCACCTCCTTGTTTTTCATGTGCCTTAGCATGGCTTCCAGGAGAATCTGCTCCAAGATTTTGCCAGGCACAGAGGTGAGACTGACTGGTCTGTAATTCCCTGGGTCATCCATTTTCCCCTTCTTGAAAATGGGGGTTATATTTCTCTTTTTCCAGTTGTCGGGAACTTCACCTGACAGCCATGATTTTTCAAATATGATGTCCGGTGGCTTAGCAACTTCATTCACCAGCTCCTTCAGGACCCGCAGATGGATTTCGTCAGGTCCCATGGACTTGTGTACATTTAGGTTTTTAAGATGGTCTCAACCCAGGTTCTGTCCTACAGTGGGCCTAGGGTCTTCATTCTCACAGTCCCTGCGTCTTGCCTTCCAAGACTTGGGTGTTGTGGTCAGAGCTTTTGCCAGTGAATGCCGAGGCAAAGAAGTCATTAAGAACCTCAGCCTTCTCCAAATCCAGGGTAGCCAGTTCTACCAATAGCTTCCGGAGGGGGCCTATGTTGTCCCTAGTCTGTCTTTTATTTGCTACGTACCTATAGAATTCCTTCCTGTTATCCTTAACATCCCTAGCCAAGTTTAATTCTAACTGGGCCTTAGCCTTCCTAACCTGGTCCCTAGCTTCCTGGACAACATCCCTGTATTCTTCCCAGGCCGCCTGTCCTTGCTTCCACCTTTTTTTTTTTTTTTTTGCCTCTTTTTTCCTTTGAATATTCCTGAGCAGCTCCTTATCCATCCAAGGAGGTCTCCTGGCCCTCCTGCTGCACTTCCTGCTAGTTGGGATGCAACACTCCTGAGCTTGTGGCAGGTGATCCTTGAATATTAACCAACAGTCTTGGGCCCCCCTGCCCTCTAGGGCTGTATCCCATGGAACCTTACTAAGCAGGTTCCTGAAGAGGCCAAAGTCTGCTCTCTTGAAGTCCAGGGCAGTGAGCTTGCTGCACGCTCTTCTCACTGTCCTGAGGAGCTCGAATTCGACCATCTCGTGATCGCTGCAACCAAGGCTGCCCTGGAGTGTCAGATTTCCAACCAGCTCTTCCCTGTTGGTGAGCACGAGGTCAAGCATAGCACTTGGCCTTGTTGGCTCCTCTGTTACTTGCAGAAGGAAGTTGTCTTCCACACAATCGAGGAACCTCCTGGATTGCTTGTGCCGGGCCGTACCTTCACTCCAACAGATGTCAGGGTGGTTGAAGTCCCACATGAGAACAAGGGCCTGTGAGCGTGGGGCTTTTCCTATCTGTCTGTAGAGCACTTCATCCACAGATTCCTCTTGATCAGGTGGTCTGTAACAGATCCCCACAGTAATGTCTCCCATCGCTGTTCTCCCTTTAACCCTGACCCACAAACTCTCTGTTGACTGCTCACCCGTCCCCAGACAGAGTTCCATACTCTCCAGCCTATTCCTAACACAAATAGCAACTCCCCTTCCCTGCCTGCCAGACCTGTCTTTTCTAAAGAGCCTTTAACCTTCTATTCCAACACTCCAGTCGTAGGAGCCATCCCACCATGTTTCTGTGATACCTATTATATCATATCCCCATAGATGTGCACACATCTCTAATTCCTCTTGTTTGTTCCCCATGCTATGAGCATTTGTACAGAGGCATCTGAGCCGAGCTCCAAATGAAGCCGGCTCATTGGCTGGAGCAGCTGGAATATCTCTACATTGCCGCAGGCATTTATTATAGGTGCTGGCAACTGACTGTGTTGGGATGGAATGATGCCCCCCTCCCCCAACACATCTAGTTTAAAACAACCTTGACCAGTCTGGCAAGCCTCCTACCAAAACTGCTCTTTGCCTTCCTTATCAGAGCAGCTCCACCAGCCCCCAGTAGACCTGGCCTACAAACTTGGGTCCCGTGTTCATGACACCCAAACCCCTGACTATGGGCCACCCTTTTAACCATTTATTAACCTGGCCAATCCTCCTAGCCTTTTTAGGGTCCTCCCCTGTATCCTGGAGAATTGAGAAGAAGACAATCTGAGCTCCAGAGCCCCTAACCACCTCTCCCAGGCCTCTGTAGTCCTTCTTCATGTTCTCCAGGCTACTGCTATCTATATCACTAGCACCCACATGGATCACCAGAAGTGGGTAATAGTCTGTGGGACTTACTAGAGCAGGCAGCCTCTCTGCAACATCCTGATCCGTGCCCCTGGTAGGCAACACACCTCCCTCGAGACTGAGTCAGGCCAACAGATGAGTGCTTCTGTCCATTTCAAGGTAGAGTCCCCTACCACTATGACTCCCCGCTTTTTCCTTACAGCACCAGTAGAGATCTTCTTTACCAGTTCATCAGTTGGTTGTTTCTGGTGCAAGTGCGTTTCCTTGTTAGCCCCCTGCAGGACAGCAAAGCGGTTCTGGTTGGGGACAACAGGTTTAGGAGGAAGCCCCCTGCTTTTAATTGTCCTCTTCCTCCTTTTTTTGTTGTTTTTGGTTTTCTTTGCTACTGTTTCCCAGCTTCCTGGGTTAACGGCTTCCTTCTTTCCTCCTTGAGCTACAGGGGACGCTTGAGGCCCCTGCACAGTTTGGGCCTGGAGGAGGCAGTCCTGCTTCCTGTCAGCTTCCCTGACATCTTGCAGCCTATTCACAGCACACCGCAGCTCAGCCACCTGCTGCAGGAGGACCTCCACCAAGCAGAAAGGGAATAAAAAAATAATCCAAGAAAGAGCATATTCATTTTCACTTCTTCAGAAAGAATGGAGTAATGGGAATATTTTTTCGTCCTCCTAGTTAAGGCTGGGGCTAGCTCTATCTTGTTCTTTTATCAGCTTCTCTGGAGAACAAAGCAAAAAGATATTTTAGGACCTCATGTCCTTTTGCCTTCTGATTCTTCCTGATAAGTACCATAGTTAACTCAAATCTGAGCATGTCTCCTATTTATTTTACCTTATGCTTTAGTGTAAAGTTCATCAACTAACTTGCAGAGCAGAGAATATTTTTTGTATGTTAATGGAGATGTCAATTCTTTACCTAGCAAAGACTAATATAAGCACCATTTAATGGAAATTTGGTCTATATTTTGACATGAAGGTATCTCGTAATACTGAAATTGTCCGTGTTCTCTTCAGAACTTACTTGGCTGTAGGAAGGTGTGATGCATGTATTGTTGTGCATCACTGGCTGAAGGGGGTAAGAGTTTCTATATATAAAATTAGGTCATGCAGTACTGATATCCTGAGACACTCAGATCTCACAAAGGAAAATTTCTTGGGGGATAGGCACAGTGACTTCCACTGTTTTGTGCTCCAGTCCTCCCTCCAGCCCCCAAATTTGAATAAATCTAGTTTCTGAAATAGATTCAGGAAAAGGGCAACCTTACTCAGTATCAGTCTATTCTATGCATTGAAAATTTCTGATACTTAAAATGAAGCTTCCTTTTCACCAAGAGCTTAGATCCTTATAGCTTTAATAACAGACTTTTAAGACATGGCCTCCTTTCTTTTGAGATACGGCCTCACTTCTCTGGTGTGTTTTCCTGCACAAGGAAGGAGACTTTTCTGTAATATGAAACAGTTCTATTTTTGGTGTAACACCTGAATCCTGCAAACTGCCTTGTAGAGCAACACCATTGTCTTTGAATAGTTCCTTTTGAATGGGTCATGCTGCGAGGCATAATTCTTGGAAAATAGTCTGTGTTGTACTTGTGTCAAGCTAACCCAACTTTTCCAATGGTTAACACTCCTCTTGAAAAGATTATTCCTTCCTCAACTTCAGGTCATTTGGGGTGAACACTTTCTTTCATCACCCTCATGACACCCCAACTACAGCCCTAATGAAGGCTTCTGGAAGGAAAATATGAGGGTGTTGATTCATATAGGTCAAACTTTTCTCTTTGGCAAAACTAAACAAAGAGGAAGAGTGGCACTATTTGATCAGATAGCTCATGAATTGAGGGTAACTCAGGAGTTGAAGTGAGAAAAAGGAGCAGAATATTTTGGGGGTGATTTTTCCGTAAATGACACAAGTACTTGAACGTTCTTGAAACTTGATTAGTGCTGTGAGAGAAGAAAAATAAAAGTACTTTAATGAAACATGCTTGCTTTGGTCTCTACAAAGCCAGTTAAGGTGTGTCGCTAGCGCCAGCGAAACTCCCAGGAGATTGCGCAGGAACACTGCCCAAGACTGCGAGTCTTGTCACTGGGAACTTCAGCTGCTAGGCTTGGAGGGACAGAAGTGTTTTACTTTGATTTAAACTAATCCACTTTCCATCCTATTTAGCCAAGCTTCATAAAAAAATCAGAACGGAGCATTGCTGGACTATTCTCTTGGAAAAATCCTAGTTCTCCAGATCTTTTTTCCTGCTACAATGATGTTACCCATGCACAGGGGTAATCAGCATATATCCCTGTCACAGATGATTTTGTTTCTCAGATTAGGATTCTGAGAAGTAGTATTGGTTTATATGCACTGATGTCTACTATAAACTGTACATAAATTTCTGCACGTTAACATTTCACAAGAGTGTGTTTTTCTTTTCTAACAAAGATAAAAGGATACTCGCATTGAAAAATTTACTAGGTAGAGCTGGGGTTCCTCCAAGACTTAGGAGTATGAAATCAGATTTGTGAAGGATGAGTTTGTTTCCAGGAGCTGTTTCCAAAGTTTCCAAATATTTATAGCTCTTTGCACTGATGGATAAAATTGGACTTCTCCATCCTTCCCTCACCTCACTCCCAAGATGTTAAACAAAACCACTATTCTGCCATGGGGACTTAGAATGCGTTTTGCTGTAAGTGCTATAGCATTGTTTTATTTTTGGATAATTTATGAGAATAATGAATATTCTACGAAGCAAGCTGTGGCTTACTTTACAACATGAAAATGCCAAATTGTACCTTTCCTGCTGTGCACTGAAGCCTCCATGCACTCTTGGGTTGCTGCTGAAAGATGAATTCTGAAACTCTGCTCTGGGAACAAAGACAGGTTTTTTTAGTTGAACTGAAAGACCAGCTTTTCTAGCTCATTAAATAATCAGAAGATTTAGGCAAAATGAGCTTGCACCTCTTTCAGTTCATTTTCAACTGTTTGAAGTGTGCTTTGCTCTTAAAAAGGAGTCCTTTTAATCATAGAGAAGTTGCTAATTTGGTGCATCATTGCTGTTTTGTGTCAGATAGGAGAAAGTAGAAAATTCTGACTTTAAAAAAAAGAAAGGCAGCATTTGTAGAAAAAATCAGTATATTAAACAGCATATGCATTTTAGATCTCCTTAATGTACCTTACCTCATAGGCAGGTATACTTTATCTTGGAGGCCTCACATAAAGTTGGTAGTTCTGATTGTACATGCTTGGAGAAAGCTATCTGGCTAATTTTGTGTGCATTGTTAATCAAGGAAGATTTAGATGTCATCTGTCATCAATAACCCTTAAATAGCATTTCTGTTTTGACATGTGTTAATGCTTCAAAGCAACACCAGAAATCATTGCACAGGCTCTGTGCAAAACCCCAAATATTAATTCTCCCCTCAGTGGCCTTTAAAACTCCAGGTGTAGCAAGACAAGCTAGTTGAAAGGTTCTTGGCTGGCAGCATGTCCCTGTGCAATCTCCTATTGATTTGATTGCTCAAAAGATAGAAGCATGGAAGGAAGCTGGCATGAGTGTGTGACTGTTTGACAGGAGTGAATTACCTCAAAAACAGTTGACAATACATCTGAATAGAATTTGGCTTCATTTTCTGAAGTCAGAATTACAGTATTTGTTGCTGTACAAATAAGCTTTTTTTCCTTGCTTGTAGGCTTATGATATCCAGGTTTGTGCTCTGGAGAAAATGATTGGTGAAAAAAATCACAGAAATTATGCATTTATATTCCATTACCTCATTAAAAACTTGAAATTTGGAAGTTTAACTGCTTAGTGACAGCCAGATACATCTGCATGTAGACACCAACGTGGAGGTTGGTACTGATCTTGAGAGGAATCGACATACATGACTCCCAGAAGAGACTGGCAGCTACTGCACAAGTATTTAAACAAGGAATTTATGGAAGCAGATGTATTTGAAATCATTGTCCTTACCAGTTCTCAGTTGTTCCACATATGACAGTTACAAGATAATACTGTTTGAACTTTGGCAGAAAACGGTTTTCAAAATTTTATTTTACTTTAAAGGGATGCGTGTAACGTCTTGCTCTGCAGGGTAATGTGTGTACTATATTTATCCTATATTACTTATTTTGGTTTCAGTTTGTAATTTTGTAATTTTGTAATACATGGGAAAGGAGAAAAATATGAACATGGAAGGTAAAAGTACCTAGGCAACATTAATCCAATCAGATAAAAATTGCTATCTCCTTCCACTGTTAAGGAGACCTGGGCAAATGCTTTCAGTCAACAGCCGGACTGTTCAGGACCACGCTGTAAAATGAAGCACTATTGCTTGAAATTATCTGTGAGGCCTTTAAAATTGATGCTGGTGAATGGCAATATGCAAATTACTTGAGCAAATGTTTGCATTCCAGAAATGTGTAGGTTATTGACCATGTGGCATTAGAGGCAAAGACAAGTAGGGATAAATAGGAAATGAGAGCCTTCATCTGTATGAAATACCTTATAAGGCACAATTACATTACAGAAGCACTGGGGGTTTTTTTAAACAGCATTTTTATTATGACAACGATTGTCTAATTGCCAGCTTTCACTGTACAAAAAAAAAAAAGTATATTATACTGCTTTTTACTCTAATGATATATTTACTACGCTGATCTTGTGCTTTCCTGCTCCGAAATTGACCTTTTATAAAATGTCACAGCGTTTGGTGAGTCTCAGACTTATTTGTGTGAGTTTTCATAATGCACAGCAGGCAGGGACAATAAGTTGCTTCCACTAAAAATAAATAATTGAAGCATTTAGCATAGCAGTTTTATCACTTTGACAACTCTGCCATTTAGCCACTGGGAATTAATAGGGTATCTTACAAAGCTATTAAAATTTTTAAAACACCATATTGTTGGTGGTTTCTATATGAGACGAGGCTTTGTGGGGTGATGAGGGCAAGAGAGACATTATTACTACACAATTTCCTTCCAGTACTGCTCTCTTCCTACTAGACATTCCTAGCAAGCTAGAAAATGCTGTCTCTTCTCTCTCTGGGATGCTACATCATTGTGCCTATGGCTGGGCTCTGGATGACCATATAGCAACAAGCTAAGGAGCTTAGCCACTAGCTGGCATGTCACTTCTGCAAATCTCTGAGCTCCCTATTGTCCGGTGATAATGGAATGAAATTACCTGCATTCACTGCTAGTTACACTTGCCTCTCAGCATTTAACATGGCGTTACATTTCACGTTTTTGATGAATTATTTATACCATGTCATTGATTTCAGTGACTTGAAAAGAATTTTTTAAAAAAATTGGAAAATTTGAAAATCAAAACTGTGATTTGATTTCTAAATGTGGGAGGTGTTTGAAGGTCTCAGACTTTGCTCCACGCACAACAAGTCACAAATTCCTCTGTTGAAACATTTATTATGGTCATGATCTGAGTACTTCCTTATTGGAAGGTTTTGTGATCATCTGTCGGAACTGATAGGTTTCAGTGGCAGCTGAGATGCTGCTGCACAGGTTGATATCCTCCCTTTCACACTAAACTCCAGCTTGGTGACCCATGACCATTTGGAGAGATTTTATCTGTATCTTTGGGTCTGAGATTTAAGATGTTGATAAAGAAGAGGCCTTTAGTTCCCACAGAAACAGCCTGCTGCTTCTGTAACAGGAAACCATTGGAAAAGTGGCTTTGGAGCAATCTTGTGTCTTTGAGCATTAAAAGCATGGTGTTGAAATGAAGGCTATGATGGAATTACTAAAGAAAGTGGTTTTACAGATACACTTCTGTGTTCATAAAAATTTGGAAAAGTCACTTATTCCTCTCCTGGCAGGGAGGAATGTCACTAGCTCTGATCTGATGTCATTGACTGTGAGGCTTGTGCAGGTATGCAAGTAAGATGCATTCCTTCTATGAAAATACACAACAGGAAAGTTCCAGGAAATGCTTCACTTGAACACATTCTGGCCTTTCTATCTTTAAAGTCTATCTTTCCTTGTCTGTGATGGGAGGTCAGGAGAAAGTCTACTTTTCAATGTGTGAAATGCCACGTGGCATTGATTTCCTCCAGCATTTATTAATAATGTTAAGATAATAAGGTAGATGCTCTCGTTACTAATATTGACTGCTAAACTTCTTATGTAAGACAGGCCTGGTGAAGTGCTTACTTCTGCAGATGCTGCTTAAACCAAGCTGGAACTCTGAGTTCCCAGCAGGAAATCTCTTGGACAATCTCACATGAATGCAAGTTTTTCCTTCCTTGTAAATTAAACTTCATAAATATAGTCAGACTTTAGTAATGCAAATGAGTAATAAAAAAAATGAAGTAGCAAGTACAGTCAGTCTCTTCGACTCTCTCATGACAGCTTTTCAAAGAAAAACCCTGAAGGTGAATTTCATTTAAGGAGTGACTCCTAATTGCTAATGAAATAAACATAACTGATGAAAGAGGATATTTCTGTTATACAGATATTGCCAAAATACTAAGTGCTTCATAACTTAAACATTTCAGTGTTGTGGGAGGGAGAAATCTATGTTCCAGTAGAAGATATATATGCTTTATATAAGCCATATATTTACTTATAATTTGTGATTTGCTGAAATGAAATGTTCTGCTTGATTCAAACACATTTATAATATGCAACATCTCAAAGATGTTGAAATTTCATTTTTACTTGGGAAAAAATTTCAAAAACCTCATGAAATTACCTTCCTCATCCTTGCATTGCTTTAATGTTAAAGCCACTGTGAAAATACGTTGTTTGTAGGTCAATGCTCTACAGGTAAAAAGTAAGATGGACACTAACTGATATGGTTATGGACTCCCTAACCTCTCCAGTGAACAGATGAAGTTAGAGGAAACCCAGGGCTCTTCAGTCTAGCCAAGAATGTTCTAATAAAGTTTATATTTTGCATTAAATATTATCTCTTTTGAAAACCTTTTAAAAGTATTGCTATCTACTCTGTCTCACTGCTTTTCATTCTTCTGGCTTCTGTTTTGCTTCTTATGTCATTTTTACAGTTAACTTTTAAGTCTTGATGTTTATATATTTTTCTAATGCCCATCACTCCATTTGTTGTCCCTTTCCTAGAGATTAAAAGTGGTATGCTATTTTATTCAGGCTGACTCTCATTCTTCCTCATACTCTAAACCAGCTGAGCAACTTGTCTGTAGACTTCAAGGATGCAGTGCCTGACCTAGTCACAAGCATGACAATACCTTGTAGTGTTTTATAGCTTGATAGGATTGTGCAACTACTTCTGAATTTGATTATATTAATAGCTCTTGAGTTTGTGTTGGGAGTTGTGCTTCTAGCTGTAGGAACCTGAGGTCTGTTTGCCAGTCTTTGATGTGGGGAGCAGAAGCTGGATCTTCAGATAGCTTCTCTTATTGAATGTTACTTAGTGCTGACAGTAAAGGCCTGTTTCTTGCACTAAGATTTTAAAGACATGAGTGGTAGTGGTTTTATATTTACAGAAATTCATAAAGCAAGTATTTTCAAATAGCTGATGGAACAGCATTAAGGAATCTGTTTCAGCATGTGGGGAGATTTGCCTGTCAGCATTGCTGAATCCACTGTCTGCAAATTGTTCATCTGAACTAGTCTTAGATTTAGAACTGGTACCAGGTTTTTGCTGGTTGAAGCAACAGTCTCTTGTTGTGCTAGGGGAGGATTAGGTTGTTCACCAAAAGAGTTGTCAAGCATTGGAACAGGCTGTCCAGGGAAGTGTGGAGTCACCATCCCTAGAGCTATCTAAAAGACATATAGATGTGGAATTTAAGGACATAGTTTAGTGGTGGACTTGACAGAGGCGGGTTTTCAGTTGGACTCAATCTTAAAGATCTTTTCCAACATATATGATTCTATGATTTTCTTGACAGAAAATTTTTCAGATGTTTTAAATTCTATTCATTAACAAAATCTTACTGTTTAAATAATAAACCAGATTCCAGATGCTGTGAGTCACTAAAAGGTTTCTTTTTTTTTTTTTAACATCTACATTTAAATGACTGAAAAGGAATTAATGTATTACCAGAGGGACAAAGGTGAATTAAATTAGTGATGGGCAGAGAACTTCAAAACTAGCTTTTACTTTATCTTTCTTTCGACATGTTTTTCTCTTGCTTGCTGTCAGTTTTTCTTGCATTAACTAAAGGCAGTTGAAACATGAGTATATGTGATAGTGAGGTGAATTACAGATGATTTGGAACTGCTCATGACAGATGCAGTGTTGGACAAAACCCCCAAACCACATTCAGAACTGAGACATTGCAGAACATCTGGTATCACAGTATCACAGTATCACAGTGTTAGAGATTGGAAGGGACCTCAAAAGATCATCTAGTCCAATCCCCCTGCCGGAGCAGGAACACCTAGATAAGGTTACATAGGAATGTGTCCAGGCGGGTTTTGAATGTCTCCAGAGAAGGAGACTCCACAACCTCCCTGGGCAGCCTGTTCCAGTGTTCCGTCACCCTCACTGAGAAGAAGTTTCTTCTCAAGTTTAAGTGGAACCTCTTGTGTTCCAGTTTATACCCATTACCCCTTGTCCTATCATTGTTTGCCACTGAGAAGAGCCTGGCTCCATCCTCATGACACTCCCCCTTTATATATTTATATACACTAATAAGGTCCCCCCGCAGTCTCCTCTTCTCCAAACTATAGAGACCCAGCTCCCTCAGCCTTTCCTCATAAGGGAGATGCTCCACTCCCTGAATCATCTTTGTCACCCTGCGCTGGACTCTCTCCAGCAGGTCCCTGTCCTTCTTGAACTGAGGGGCCCAGAACTGAACACAATATTCCAGATGTGGTCTCACCAGGGCAGAGTAGAGGGGGAGCAGAACCTCTCTCGACCTACTGACCACCCCCCTTCTAATACACCCCAGGATGCCATTGGCCTTCTTGGCCACAAGGGCACAGTGTTGGCTCATGGTCATCCTGCTGTCCACTAGGGCCCCCAGGTCCCTCTCCCCTACACTACTCTCTAACAGGTCGTTCCCCAACCTATACTGGAACCTGGGGTTGTTCCTGCCCAGATGCAGGACTCTACACTTTCCCTTGTTATATTTCATCAAGTTTCTCCCTGCCCAACTCTCCAGCCTGTCCAGGTCCTGCTGGATGGCAGCACAGCCTTCTGGCGTGTCAGCCACTCCTCCCAGCTTAGTGTCATCAGCAAACTTGCTGACAGTACACTCAATTCCCTCATCTAAATCATTGATGAATATATTAAATAATACTGGTCCCAATACTGACCCTTGAGGCACTCCACTAGATACAGGCCTCCAACTAGACTCCGCCCCATAGACTACAACTCTCTGGCTTCTGTCCTTCAGCCAGTTCGCAGTCCATCTCACTACCTGATCATCCAGGCCACACTTCCTCAGTTTAGCTATGAGGATGCTGTGGGAGACTGTGTCAAATGCTTTGCTGAAGTCAAGGTAGACCACATCCACCGCTCTGCCATCATCCATCGACAATGTTATTTCCTCATAAAAGGCTATGAGGTTGGTCAAGCATGACTTCCCCTTGGTAAAGCCATGTTGACTGCCCTTCATAACCCTCTTATCCTTGACATGCCTTAAGATGGCATCAACGATAAGGTGTTCCATCACTTTCCCAGGGATGGAGGTGAGGCTGACCGGTCTATAGTTACCCGGGTCCTCCTTCTTGCCCTTTTTGAAGACTGGAGTGACATTTGCTTTCCTCCAGTCCTCAGGCACCTCTCCCGTTTCCCAAGACTTGGTAAAGATGATGGAGAGTGGTCTAGCAATGACTTCTGCCAGTTCCCTCAGCACCCGCGGGTGCATCCCATCTGGACCCATGGATTTATGGATGTCCAGATTGCTCAACTGGTCCCTAACCCATTCCTCGTCGACTAAGGCAAATTATATGGATATAAGATTGGCACACTGGATTTGCAGAGAACACTGATATGAGAATGTATCAATTTTAAGATTTTAGATAGTGGAATAATTTTTTTCATACCTCACAGCTTTGCTTTCCAATGCTGCAATTCAAAGATATATGCTAAGGATTAAAGCGGAAAGAGAAGACTACATCGTTATACATACCTTTTTGTCAGTGCCCTATCCCAGCTTGGAAGGTGATTTAATTTGTAAATTGAATTGGAACAAATTGCTTGTGTGATAAATGAAATGTCTGTATTAGCTGCTGTATTATTCAAGCTGCCCTGCAGGCTGTTTTGGCCATGTGCTTGGGTGGTGCAGTCAGAGCCTTTGCCAGTGAAGACCGAGGCAAAGAAGTCATTAAGAACCTCAGCCTTCTCCAAATCCAGGGTAGAATCTTTCATACTATGTCATGGCATGGAGATACATATATATATATATGTATATATATCCATATGCAAAAAAATATATTTCACGTATACCACCCAAGACATAACATACAAGATTTGTGGGAGCCATGGTGGTCTGAGGTAATTGTCCTTATTGGACCAAGAAAGGCTTAGATGTCTAAAGGCAGTCTAATTCTTCCCTTTGTACAGGTTAGTCCAATAAGTGACATCTCTTCTGTTTGTAAACCTTGTTCTGCATTCAAATGTAGAGCTTTTGTGCCTGATTGTGACCACTTCATAAATTTATCAGATCCATGGCTGCAGAATGGCTTCTTGTTATTCAGTTACAAGAGAATTACTCTTAGCTCAGGCAAAGTTAAGGTAAAATGTGAAAACTCCAACCAAAACAGAAAAGACAGGCCTGATCCACTCATCTTGTGATAAGGTCGGAAGTTGCTGAATCTCCATTATTCAGGAACTGGTAGTAGGTTTTTCCCTCATATGGGAATCAGTGCCTCTGACACTTTCTCAGAAATGGAAAGGTCTCTTCACTGGCCAGGTGTCTTCTCTCATTCCTGAAAGGCTGAATAAGTCCTTGGGTAAGAAAGGCGTACAACTTCTCTGCTGAAGCTGCGATGCACACTTCTCAGTCGCACTATGTCAGAGCTCAGGATTCAGTGGTGAAGATGAGTTCATCTAGTGGCCTGTTGCTGTCAGACACACAAGTTCTATGCCCCCACCATTCCTTTTCTTGTTCCCGTTTCTAGTACTGATACCAGCACCCAACAGACAGTTTGGGGTGCCACAGAAAACTGTCCCAGGAACAAAGCAAATGGATCTTTCTGTGGGTTGAGGAGGGGGAATTAGCTTGGCAAGAGTGCAGACAACTACCATAGCTGCAGAAGGAGCACACAGGAGCTGGAGAATGTGGCTGGATGTGGAGACAATGTGGGATGCGAGTAGTGGTCCATGGGGCCTTCAGCCTGTCCATCAGCTCAGCTCTGTTGATGAACAGTAGTTAATCTGTTCTCTTTTTCAACCTGAACTTCAGCAAAAGTAGCTGACATAAATATTTAATGGCGATAGCTGTTAGCAGCTTGTTACTGGCACTTGCTAATTGATTTAGAGGTGACTGCCAGCATCTTTCTTTACAGGGTACTGTAATCCCTTACCTGACACTGTGGGCTATAGAGTGTGGGTAGGGGCAGGGTCTTACCTTCGAGGTGATGTCTTACCCTGTGGTGCATCAGGGGCTCTGGCCAAACTCAGAGGGCGTGGGAAGCATTGGCCAATTCACAGGGGAGTTGGGATGGACATAGATGTCATTTTTGGATGTGGTAGAATAGCTTCTTGCTTTAGTGAAGCTTTTGTAGTCTCAAAGGAAGTTTAAATGTGTTTTCTCTAGAGACAAATATTTGCTACATGGAATGAGATTTATGTGCTTGCAAGGAAAAAGCTAAGAAAGTAATATTCATCTGTTTTTAGCAATAAGATTCTAGGCTCTAGAGGGATACATAACAGTAAATAAAATCTATAAATGAACATAATTCTTTTGATCAAGAGGTGAATTTTTCTTTGTGTAAACCAGAGAATAATTTTACTCTGTAGAGAGAATAAAAAAGAATTGTTACAAGATGTGTTCCAGCCGTAGTTTTCCAATATAAACTATATAATATAAGCAAGATAAAACTGAAGGATTTTTTTTCATTAATAAAGATCAATTCTCAGCACATGCTGTCTCCAGACTCTTCTAGGACAGAGAAAGGTTATTCTATTAATTGTAGTTCTGGTCACTTGTCTTACAAATGTCAAAGTCTTGGTCCACAAGATTCCACTTCAATGAACAGCTTCAGCTGAAGATGAGTGATGGGAGAGCATTACAAACTTCCCATCTCTGCTTTCAAACAGGACATACAGTGGGCTATGGATGTTTCTGGGCAGCTGTAGTGTGCTCCTGTAAAGCGAATCTTGGATTTGTCACGCCTGAGATTCAAGATGCTTTGGCTAATAGTCTGCTGTGGGCACTGTTACTTGGCTTTCTGCTGATTTAGTGGGCAGGATCAGCTGGTGACAGGGCCCCACACGTGATATAAGAGAACAGAGAGGCTTAGCCAGAAGCAGAGGGGAAGAAGGTTGAGATTTTTTCCTGTTTATTAGTACTGAGCACTGCTTCTGAACTACAGCTGCAGTTTCAGAAAGCTATTACAGTCAGCAGCAGAGGCACATCTAGCCACACTTATCCAGTCTGGTGAGGGAGCAAATGACTTCAAATCTAAAGAGGATGAAAGAGCCAGAGGGGAGGAAGAACGTGGGGATTACCCTATACTAGCCATGTTTGTTGTGAAAACTAATACTCTCTGCAGTGTTAGTAGCCTCCTCTTAGCATGGATCAGGTATATTGAAGATAGTGGAAAAAGCATTACCCTGGACAGTTATTATATGATCTGCCTGTGCCCTTTTCCCACCTGCCAGGCTGAGCTTAATTTTCATCTCTGTGTTTATTTTCCTGTCTCTGTGTCTCTTTCTGGATATCTGAGTTGACTCACACAAGAATTTCAGTAAGTTTCATGTAAAAACTGAAACATTTTTGTAAAATTTTCACTTTTAATTTCTGGCTGGTGGGTGACAGGTTTTGCCTTTGGTGTCTCAGCAGTTATGGATAGAGGGTTGGAATTACGGGCAACACTTCTAACTGCATGACAAAAGAGTACTCAGTGCTGATATGGTTAATAAAGTTAATGTTTCTGACAGCTAATGTGCTCCTGGCTTGCTCGGAACTGCTGATACTCTCTAACTGTTTCTGAGGTGGAGGAAGACAACAGCATCTCCTCTTACATTCTTCAGGTAAGCAGTGGTGTATTCATAAGTCCACAGAAACGCTATATACATAGAAATGTAATTACGAACAGGTGGGAACTGTAGATTTGTGGTAAAGGAGATATTCTTCAGGCACTTTATTGTAAAACTGCAGTGTTTGTACTGCCCTTTATAACTCTGTTTTGGGGAGAAGTCTCCCAGAATTCTTAAACTTGTGGCTTGCTCGTTCCCTGCAGCATGTTGAAATCCCAGATTTTATATAGTTTAAGCTTGTGTCCCTCTTGGACCCTTAGTCTGTACAGTTCTGTGGAAACACAGCAAGCAGTCAGCAGCTGATAGCCTCTCAATATTTATCAGTGCTGAAGGCTCTTTCTTGTCACTACAGCAAGTGAGAACTGCTAATTTTCTAGTGTTTAGCAAACTCTTTAGGGGATCACAGACAAATTAGTTTGTATGCAGCTCTTAAGTGGCCCCTTTGATTTATACTGACCATAAATCAAGAGCTGTCTCCTGAGCTACCTTATCCACAACAATACAGAAGGAGGCAGAAATTGCACTAAACTCTGCAAAGAAAAGCCTTTCCTTCAAATGCAGTTTTTGCTTTAGTTGAGGTATTTGAAAGCGTAAACGAAGCAAGGAAGCTGCTGCTGACACTGCCTGATAACAGTGGGCTGAGAAGTTGTTCTATTACAGTGTTTGGAGATGAACAGATATACTCCTTTTTCTACCTGTTTTCAGGTTTTGCTTCTCCTTGGTTGTACCAACAGGTAGCTGGAGCAGTAGAAAGGACAGCTGAACTGTCTTACTATGGCCTTACTCTGAGGTTAAGCAAGGACTGCCTATTCTACCTGGATGCTGGTTTATTGGTTTGCTTCAGTTAAGGTCTTAAAAGGCAAATATATTAACACCCAAGGAGCAATGCTAAATTGAAGGCTCACATGGGTCAAACAACTGTCCCTAATGTGGACCTCGGTCGCTTATTTTAACTCTGCAAGCAGAAGTACTCCAGAAAAGATCATACACTCTACCTCCATCTCAGTCCATTTGATCTCTCTTTTAGAAGCTGGCATTAGGTGATACACAAATAAAACTATGGTGCAAAGTCCTGCACTGGTGAAGAGTTTGAAGCTTATTTTATCTCTGTCTTCACACAGTTTATATCCCAAGCATTTTTTTGGCCTGAATTTCATGCAATCTGATGTATGCTAAGGTGTGCACCTTGGTAAATATCTTCCTCTTAGAAAACTTACCAAAAAAAAAAAAAATAGGAGAAACTCTATCTTTGAGTCAAAAATTGATTAAAAGTGTGGTGTAATATAGCACCATTTGTTATCCTTGTAGTATCTGGATTTATTTTAATTAAAACTCCTATAGGAGCCATATGAGGTTATTTTTGAAAAATCTAGGAGAATCCCAACCCTAAGCCAAACTTTCTCCTTCACAGAGTTGAGAGTCCTGATTTCCATTAGTGACTGGAAGAAAGGATTCTTGTAAAATACTGATGTGTCAAAAGAAGTTAACCTGAGGCAGTTTATGAATATGTTTATTGGAATTTTCTTTAAATTCAGATTTTATGAAACTTATTTTTACCTTTCAGAATGTTTCAGCATTAAAAAAGAGGTAAACTTAAATGTACATGTGTGTGCATTCAGGGAAGAAAAAGACTTAAACTCCAAATCCTATTACAGTAGCCAAATCTTTGCTCTGGCTGGTTTGTTAGCATAATTTTACAGCTGTTCTCAGTTAAGCCAGTTGCTCACAAATCTTTTAAACAATCCAGAGCACAGATGAAGCTTCATCTTAGTTAGAGCTGCTGCACTGTATAGAATAATTGGATCTTCAGGAGTATTTCCCTCTGTGTCATGGAGGACAGGAACAAGCAGCCTGAACTCAAAGTCAGACGCAAATGATTAGGAAGGGGCTGTAACTGCATGACTGTGTGTTATAATTTACATTGAGTCTGAAAAGTACAGATTTTTTCCAAACTTAATTTCTTTTTTTGTATTGTTTTTTTTTTTTCATTGGTTTGGTTTAGAGTCTGTTTCTTTTTTCTTTTTTTCTTTTTATGGTAACACCTGAAATTCGCATTTTCTGGTACTTCATAGTTATTACTGAATTTGAGAACTTTGGAACTGAGTTGGTCTTACATTCGCAATTCCAGGTATAGCTATTTTTTTCCTGGAAAATAATTAGATTTGAAGCTGCCACAGAAGCGGGAGAGAAAAGGTGAATGCTGGTATGATATTGCTCATGCAGACTTCTGCTGGCTTTGCTATCAGAACTATGAAGTGTTTGGCCAAAGCCAAAAGTTCTTTCATTCACTCCAAGGTTCCCTATTGCAAACTGTGTTTTTCTGGTCATTGTTGTCTCTACCTCTAACAGGGTCTTGGTGCTGTTGGAAATTGGGACGAGAGAATTAAACATTCAATTTAAACAGGCAAAGTACAATTCAAACCAAATACAAATGCAAGGAGCTGTAGACAGACTTTTAATGAAAAAGAATGGCCGTTTTGTCCTGGGTTCAGCAGCAGCAGTCATTTTTTCTTCTTCTTAGTAGCTGCTGCAGCACTGTGTTTTTGACTTTCAGCCTGGGAATGGAGCTGATAACACAGATGTTTAGACTGACCAAGGACTTTGTGAGTCTTATGCTCTGCCAGGGAGGAGGAGAAGCCGGGAGGAAGCGGGGACAGGACACCTGACCCAAACTAGCCAAAGAGGTATTCTATACCACAGCACGTCATGCCCAGGAGGTAGAACGGAGAGTCCCCGGAAGGGCTGGATGATGGCAGGGTGGGGGTGAGGTACCGGTTGGTGGGCGGTTGTATTCTCTTCCTTGTTATTTCCTTTATCATTATTATTATTGGTGGTAGCAGTAGTGATTTGTGTTATACCTTAGTTATTAAACTGTTCTTATCTCAACCCGTGGGAGCTGCATTCTTTTGATTCTCCTCCCCGTCCCTCCAGGAGTGGACGGAAGAAAGGTGGGGGGGGAAGTGGACTTCGTGGCTCTGATTTACGGCCTGGGCTTAAACCACAACACGTTTGCAGGCTCAAAGATTGCATGATTTTTCTCCACAGTGTGAAATTGGCTTTGTTGACCCTCTTCAAATAGTACCTTGAGTACTTGGGGGTTTGCAGAAGACATTCCATCAGGCTTGTTCTGTATTTTCTGCACTGATCCCTTGAGGATTTTAACCTGTTGCTGTGTGTCTTTCTCTGAAGGGCCCAGAAAGTCTGCACAACAACTCCTGTCAATGAGGAAATGCCCAAAATGTCAGGCGTCCTGTGTGCTGCTTACACCTTTCCACATGGGGAGGTGATGTACCACCTTCTACTGAAGCTCTAGCAGGGCTGAGGGTGCAGAAGGCTATTACCCTCTTGACTCCATCCTGAACACTGAGGAATTATCACCTGTGTTGGAGGAGTACTATACTTCTTAACACTATAATATACCAAATATGGGGAAATATGGTGGCAATTTACCAAAACAGTTTACATCTTTTATCTGATACCATTTGACATGTGATTACAAAACAAGTTCTCCTATTAGAGGAAAACTGCATCTGAATTCAGTCTCTAATCAGCCAGCAGTTTCTCTTTACAGCTGATAAACAGTCTCTCGAACTATGTTTCAAACATGGATGTCTGAGCACATTGTCATACCAGATAAAGCTACCCTAGTTTGTTTATGAAGCAATGTGATTTCTTTCCTACGCATGTGCTCCAGCCCTGGGTTCCCATGTTCGGTGTCTCATAGTGTTAAAGTCTAATCTCTCCCACAGCAGCCTGATCTCACCATGTTTGAGTAAACCTCGCTGATTTTTGAGCCGGTGTGTTAGGCACAGAGATTCAACTGTATCCTTTTGCACTGATTAGTTTTCCTTTGTCATGAAACTCAAATAATCATCAGGTAAAAAGTCCTCTGTTAAAATGCCTGCAGGACTCACATGATAATTTCAGTCCAGTTCAAGTGCAAACAGCAGTTCAAGTGGTAGCAGCACTTAAATGCTAAATGTTTTAAAGAGGGAATTTATGGATGCCCCTTGTTTATGCATTTTGCGACATCATAATACACCCACATGCTTTTATGTGAGAGAACATCCTGAGAAGGAGACAAACAGAGCTAGAGATACACTTCAGTAATGTTTCTCAAAGGCATCCTAGCAATTTCTAAGTATCCAGGGACTTCACTGTGTCACTTTTCAAACAAAACAAACTCAAACCCACCCATCCAATCAAAATGAAATAGCATTGTAATATCAAAGCCTAGGAGAAATGGAGTATGGACTGACAGGTCCCCAAAAGTGCTTGTTAGTGGAAAATCGGTGTTAAACAACAGTATTTCCAATGGAACTGTAAAAACACGTGTTAGGTCTGATACAGCTCAGTGTTTTTTATGAAAACCAAAGGTATATGAATTTTTTGATAAAGTTTTAGGTTGCTACTTTCAGAGGTAAATCAGAGCTAAGCTGAGCCCATTCAGCTGAAATGTGTTTTAGTTGCAAATTTCAGCACCTAGAAGCAATGCATGCAAGGTCACACTTACAAGAAGGGAATAATGCTTCTGAAATATAGCGCCTCTGAGTACCTTTGCAGGGTTGCGTATTAGATACCATGATATGGTATGTTGAGTTTAATGAAAAATGCAAGACCTGAATCAATATTTAGGAATGCAGAGCCAAAGCCAGTTGAAATGGGAAACTGACATCCGTTTTTAGACTTCAAAGGTTTAAGCATTCTAGCATATCACTCCAGGAATATATAAACTCACTGCTTATGTCCTCAGGCCTTTCCAGAAAACATGTTTTAGTACAACAATGTTTTAAGTTCAATTCAATACTGTAAATACTGTACTGTATTAACAAGCAATTTTAGCCATTTTTATTATTCTGCTGGTTTTAGCTTGTAGGTCTCGTTGTAAAGAGCCTTGACCTTCCTTTCCAGTTTGAATTTGAAGAGGTTACCTGTTTATACAGAAACAGTCTGAACTCACAGGCAGATGTAAAGAAGCTCTTCTAACTCTTTCTATCCTACAATTCTAGAATTATTCAGCATCCATCTGTCCTGGACTACTCACAGCTTCACTTTCCATGCTTGTCTTCTCTGCCTCATTCAAATTTCTGCTCTCTGCTTCTGCATCTTTCTTATACAAATCAGCATCTGGTTTAAAATGCCACGGTACACAGCTATTATTTTTGTATTTTATTTTGTCTAGAAAACCCAGGCTTAGCTGCATTAACAAGTACACTAAGCATTGGGTGGTAAGGTTCTCCTGAGTAATTCTCTTTATATTAAGAATCATAGTTTGAATGAAGGATGCATTGAGTGTGTGTGAAATAGCAGCTATTACCAGGTAGGTAACAATGTGTTTGGAAGTACATTCTCACAACCAGAAAGATGGCAGGTGTCTGTTCCCTGCTGCAGTCAAGGTATAACCAGGTATAATGTTCATAGGGACTTAATTTTGTAATAAACCCAAGCTGTTCTGACAAGTGCTACTAAAAGTGGTAATTTCTCATATAAATCGGTTTATATCTCTGTTAATAACTATATTATAAACTGTCTTCACTATTTAAGGAAATCTGCAATTAGCAAAACTGCTTTTTAAAATAAATTTATTTCAAGAGCTTTTGTGGCTCTTAATTATAAATAGCTTTTCATTTATATTTATATATAAGAGGAAGATGAAGATATAAATCTCTTCCTCTCTCCTTTTTTGTATAGCTTGACGGTATCATGCCCAAGCCAGTTCTGAAGGTCACCCTGTTTGTCCATTTAGGCCTTGATTCAGTCACGTACTTGCCTGAGTTTAAGCAAATAACTATGCAAAGTGATTTTTCCTTGAGCAGGATACTCGTGGAGAATATCTTTGCAAATGAACTAAGGTTGCAAGAATAATATGGTTATTGATGTGATGAAAATGTGGGGGCCGAATTGAGGAAAACACCTTACTAAGATCAGTTTTGAGTTTACTGATTCTGGAATAAACAGGCACCTGCATTATTCTGCATAGAACATAACATTTTGTTTGATGCAAACCAGAACATCTTGATTTGGGAGCATATTTAATAAAACCAAGGAAACTAAAGGCTAGAATTACGAAATAAAAGGCACCAGTGGAGATCTCCTGGCCCAGATCACCTTAGTTAACTCTTTAGCAGTGATCATGGGTTCACTAGTTATCTCCATTTCTAAGCAACCCAGACCTAACTGGCATACCCTTCTCACTTTGTCCTATAGAGTTTTTTTCCACTTTGCAAGGATGGTTCAAATGCTCACTGGGAGAGGTGGGGGTGAGAAGGAACAGGCAGATGGACACAGTGGTGGCTAGGGTAACGTGCAGGTCATGTAGGTCACCCCAGGTCTTCATGTAGATCAATCCTTTGAATCACAGTCAGAGTTACCTTCCAAGCTTAGTGGTTGCATATGTTCAATGGTTTGGAATGTCATTGACAGAGGACAACATGAAGGTATCCAAGGATGCTCTTTGTAAATACTCTGCTTTTTGAAGGGATGCTATATAACACTGCTTTCCACTGCTGGTATGAAATTATCAGGGCTAGTAATACTCCCGCTTCTTGTCACTCACGAGGTAACTTACTGATTGCAGACTGAATGTATTCCTTGACATTAAGATTTACAAATTTTAACACCTAGTAACCTTTTTCTATCAGTTTATGTCTTTTCCCATTTAAATCATCATCACTGTTTACCTGACAGCTATGAACCTGGGGGCAAATGTTTTATCACTTCTTGATGTTGTTAGAGTAGGATCTTTATGTCATGAAACTCAGCAGGAAAAGGTGTCTAAAGGAGAGCTCGGGATGGGAATGTTCAAGTTAGAAAAGCAATGCCAGTTTCCCTTGCAGTTTTGCTACTCTCCTTGGGGTCGCTATAGGCACATCCTCTGGTGTGACATCCATAGAAACTTGATGAAAATTAGGCTG
The DNA here is from genome assembly GCF_963264785.1 of Psittacula echo. Taxonomy (NCBI): domain Eukaryota; kingdom Metazoa; phylum Chordata; class Aves; order Psittaciformes; family Psittacidae; genus Psittacula; species Psittacula echo. The sequence continues at coordinate 19,214,818 of NC_137743.1, read as the reverse complement.
AAGACACAGAACCAGCTGTGTTTCTGCAGAATGAAAGCCCTCTGATTTGTGTTGTGCCTTGCCCAAGGGAAGACTTGGGAACAAGTTTAAGGGCCCTTACACTTTCATTACCATTTTCTTTCTCAAAACGGTGTGATGGCTTTCTCTTTCCCCCCTGGTACTGTCAGGGTGCAGCAAGGGCTGGGGAGCTGAGGGGGATTCTGGGAATCCTGGGGCAGACCCCATCCAAGAGCATGGTGTGGGAGCAGGTCCTGGTCAGGGCTTGCAGAGACTCTTGGAGTGCCCTGGCAGACTCTTTGCTTAAGCAAGAGCAAATAGGAACTAGTCCAGGACTACATTTCCTAGGTAAAAGGAGAACCAGACTTTAGTATTCTGGGAAATGGTGGAAAGCACGGATGGAAGTGTTCACACTTCTTTTTCTCAACTGATCCTGACTTCCTTTGAAAAGTTTTTAGGCAGCTATGAAATGTTTGGGGTTTTTTAATAAGAGGCTGAGCTTTTACTGTGGCTGAAGAACAGTTTAATTGAGTGCAATATTGGTATGATTCTCTTCCTATGGAAAAAGAAGAAGAGGGAAGACTTTATAACAAGATTCTAGTAAATTTTCCACCTTCATTTAGTGTTTCTTTCCTTGGCTTCAGATGCCACTCTGAGATTTTTATCTTTTTTATTTTCTTTGTTACATGTTTATCTGAAACAAATTCAGTGGATTGTACTACTTCACAAAATGCTGCCTGCTCTTGAAAGGGCTGAAGTGGGTCAGCAACGCTTGCAGAGATTGCCAGATTACAAATCGGCTGCACTGAAACATCAAGTATCTTTCTACCTCTCCCTAAAGAAACTGCAAGACTAAAACCTAAGCTTTCTGTTTGATTTTCTTTTTTTTTTTTTGGGGGGGGGAGCGGCTTCTTTTTATACAAAGGTACAAAGAAGAAGGAAAAAAATGTCCTAAAAGGTCTTTTGTTATAGAAGTGCCAGCAAGAGTAGGGCAATGGCATGTGTTTCCAGGTTATGAAATGGTTAATCTGTCCCTATTTACTACTAATATATATCAATAAGTATTAATTACCATTGGCAGGTGGCTTTCACTGATGGTGGAGTAAGTTTTTAAAATAATTGGGTTTGCAGATGTGAGCTTATTCAGAGCATCTCACCTCTGGGAATGAGCTGTCAGCTTTTGTTTGAATTAGGTGCCAAAGGAAAATGTTTTGAACTCTCTGCTGCTGTTTCTTACAATGTGATTTGTGCCTGAATGTCTGCTCGCAGGAGGTGGGGTTGTGAGTGGGGAGTACTGCAAGACAAGATGTGAATACATTGACAGAAAGGAAGGCAAAGCTTTCCGCAAGTCTGTCCAGACAACTCCAGAGACGGCTCAAACTGCTAAAATTTCCTGAAAATTAAACTATTCACAACTTACATTTTCTCAAGTTTTTTCCCTTTGCCTGAAAGCTCTGTTTGCCTTTTTGAGTAAAGAATATTTTTAAATATTTTCATCAGAAGGAATAAACAGCATAAAATGTGTTGATGCCTGCCTAGGAAATAATAAAATCCTTCTTGTTTTCTTCAGTAGTGTGAAGCGTGGAAAGATCCCATATTTGCAAGTCAATGTATCCGTGCATTTCTACTGACATCTAAAACCCTTGGCAATATACCTACAGCACCTTTTCAGGGACCACTCCTGCACTTTCCTTAGGCTCAAAATTTAAAAACATGCTTGTGGAGCAACCCGGCAGCCCAGCATCCAGCAGATGGGGGTGTGGTGACTGTGGCAGTCGCATTTATTCCTTTGGTGAGTAGATTTACACATCAGCCTTTTTAGAAGATGGATTGCTCTGGTCCTGAGGAAGTTACCCTCAGCTCTTCTGGGACGCAGTCATGACAAAGATCAGCCACAGGTAAATGATCTCTGCAACCTGAAACAGCAGATGGCGGGTGGTTTTCTTTTTGGTTTCCTGAAGAGATAAAACTTCATACAACCGTACTATGTGCATGTGTCCACATCTTAACTGTTTAATACATAGGCAGACATGTCCCAGTTATTCCATCTTCACAGGTTTCACGAAAATAGGCAGCTAGACAGAGGAGAGAGAGGAAAAGACTGCAGGATGATCTCTTCCTTACCAGATAATCCATACTGATGAAAGTGAATCATACGAAAACTTATCACTGCAATTGATAATACTTGAATAAACAGTGTTTTGGTAATATGATAGCTATACAGCTTTTTTCTTAATGCAGTAAATGGGTTTCAAACTCATTAGACTATATATTAGCTCAAATAGTGGCTTACATTAGAAATAATGGCATAAAAAGTAACTACAAAATCTTGCTATACATATGTATACTATAATCTTGCCATCATGAATTAAATGCTTCAGCAAGTTTGTGTGAACATTTAGAGATGATTTAACTCAGGAAAGCAAGATGTGGTTGTACCATAGCTGAAGGTAAGACTGTTCTCCCTAGTCTCACTCTAGATGGTTTCCTTCTCAGAGCTACTGATGTACCATGTTCAGAGCTTGCTTCTCTGAGTAGTTATCTATCAGTCTTTCTCACTGAGGAGTTCATGTGGGCAAGATTTAATTTAATGGCGATTAGACACAGATGAAGCACTTTTTGTTTCAGTATCAGCCTTTTGCTGAACAATGATAAACCTTCAGTTCAAAAGAACTACTTAGAATTTACAGGATTTTGTTACTTTGTGATTAAAAATTTAAGAAATAAAAACAAAATCTGGCTTTTGCACTAAGGAATAGAACAAAAATTGCACACTACAATTTGAAGTATATTAGAACTAGAAATGTTCAATAGAAATTCAGTAGGATGGCTTCTTAAGGACCAAGTTGATGAACCTCCAGTAGGTGTGAATTACAGCTGACTGACAGAGTTTGCATTTAAAGAGAACCTAAGACACTAAAAGTTTCTTCTAATGCATGTACACAGTTTATGAAAGAGCTGTGCACATTACCTACTCACCAGTTCAGGCTTTGATTTTCTCTAAAGTAGGAACTGAAATTCTTCTGAGGGATAGTCTGGGAACTCCATGCTTTACATGAAAGTGTAAGGTGCCTCTTTTAAACCTGCCAGAACACTACAAACTGTAGAGCTGGAAAGGCTTTGCTACCATGCCATGAGTGTATGGGGCAACGTTTGGAAGAGGAACAGATGCAGCTTCTTATGAGTTTTCGCTTTGGCTATTTGTCCACATCTCAAGGGCAATATAGATTAGGAGATTGGTGAGTGAAAGTTAATAGGTATCAGGAAAAAGTGGTTCATGGCAGATCACTAGACTGAGTAACAGTATGGGATATGCACACAAGCAGCAGTCATGAATAAAATAAGACTATCAAATCTCATGTCGTGTTATTAAGAATAAGTGACTGGTTAGAGGAGTTTAAATTACATAAATATCATCTGTTTGCTCACAGAAAAGTGGGAAATTGTACTTTGAGGAGGTTTGTGTTATGTGAAACATGTTTGAAATAATAAAAGAAGCAAGTGCCTTATCTCTGCTAAAGACAGATTATCCCTCTTCTGTCCCATGGCTGGTAAGACATGGAGTAATATAAACTGAATGATTTTCTAGTTTTAGTTCTGCTTCTAGCTTTTTCAGTAGAACCAGTTTTGAATCAGTGTCAGGAACTGACATATCTTTTCCCACTGTTTCTGGCAATCCCTTAAGTGGCAAGATGTGGCACAGGACTTATTGTTAAGGGTTAATTGTAACAATAAGTATATTTTATCAATATAAGCAATCCCAAACCTTGGTTCTAAAGCTGAACATCGCCAAATTTCAGGTAGAGAAACTAGGCGGTATGAATTTCCCTGGGATTCTTACTTCTTTGTTCTAAGTGCATCCTGTCTGCCGTGCAATCTATGCACTTGCAATCCACATTTAAACCTGGTGGCTTTGGCTGGCATGCCAAGAAGCCTAGGATGAGATAAGGATGTAAGCATTACAAGCTGAGGCTTATGGACTTTTCTGGTCTTGAGACAAAATATCTTCCTAAGATGTATAATAAAACTTAGCAATATTGTGCTGAGGCCTGCACTGGCTTCCCTTCCAAACTGTGGTGAGCTGGCAGAACCATCTCACAAAGAACCAGCTGAGGGATGGAAAACTTACGGTAGATGCAGTTTGTTCAATTGATCTTTTTGGGAAGAAATGCCTTGAGTTTGAGGTGGGGGTTTTATTTTGTTTTATTTCAGAAATACTTTATTCAATAAAATGCTGCATCACTACAGTAACAAAATGTTTTAGCTTTGACAAAACAGCTCAACTACATTAAAGTGCAGCTTATTTAGAGATAAAGGTGTGATTTTGATGTCTTTCTGTTTACATGTTTTAAAGTGCAAAATTATAAAAGTTGAAAAAGTATTTCACATCACAAATTTCTAGAGGCAAATATAAGTTCTTCTAGCACATAAGCAGTGAACTAGGCTTTGCTACTACTTGTGGACTCTCAGCAGACATATTTACTGAGGTAAATTCATTAAAGGTGTGAGAATTCACAGGTGTCTCTGAAGGGTTTTTTTGATGCCTGTGCTGTTCAGGCATTGGTGATGATAACTTATCTGAGACATATTAAGGACAGCTGAAATCAGGAGGTAGATTGCTCTTCTGGGTTTGGGCAGAAAGACATTGCTGTGTTTGCTCTGTGCTATGCAGGGTGGAAAACAAAAGCTTTGAAGAGCAGGTGATGATGGCGGTCTGCACTACAGAGCACAAGTCTGGGACTCTGTCAGCTGAAGGCATTGAATGAACTGGAGCAGCTTCAGTCCTCTGCTAGGTAAGAACTGGGTGCTTATTTTCTTCTTTACATCGTTTATTAAATCTTCTTTTTTTTTGAGAGGTTAATATTTTCCCTCATCTGTAAAGTGTTTCTGCTGTTTGCCTGGGAGGTTATTGAAGTGACTTCTGATGTAGGCTTTATATTCTGTGGTGCAGAAGGAGATAAAAATACCAAAGATTTTCCAGGTTCTCTGATCTTTATTTAGCCTATGTTTTGTGAAACTTTATTTCACTTCAAAGAGTGCTCTGCTTACATAAGAATTGAACTGAGTGGTTTTAAAGAATAGTTATTTCTGCAGCGGCAAAAGGATCTACTGATTTTCCTAGTGTGTTGAGCTGCACGTTCAATGTTGTGAAGGTGAATACTTGACTAAGAACTCCATTAAGTTTGTGTTAATCTTTGGGTTTTCACAAGTGCAATATGTTGGTTTTGTCTGTATTTTAGCAAGCAAAGTTATAAATGTGTAAGTAAATGTTATGGCACTGTTAAGACATAAAAGGATGTGAATTTAACCAAATATTAAACAGAACTCTTTGGTTTGCCTCTTCTCATGTAATTGTAGGTGGGAACCAGTTGTGTGGTCATTCCAAATAAAATTCAGACATGTTGTATTTTAATGTGAAAAATGTGAGTTTTTTCAGCCTTACTCTCAAGTTGCCTGCAGGTTGCACATGTGTGTACAGCGTACAGTTGTTTCCTTCCACCCTCTCCAATAAATTTGCAGTGTTTCTATTCAGAACACTAATTAATTTAAAGGATTAATTCTATATTATTCAAAAATCTCTAAGTCTTGACTATAAACGCAGAAATTAAGCCCTGTGGTTTTAAATGACTACGAAATGTTTTGCATTTCAATCTTTAGACACAAAGAAGGATGTAGATTTGTTGGAACGAGTCCTGAGGAAGCATGAAGATGCTCAGAGGGCTGGAGCAGCTCTCTTATGAAGATGGGCTGAGAGAGTTGAGGTTGTTCAGCTTAGAGAAGAGAAGGCTCAAGGGAGATCTTATAGCAACCTTCCAGTCCTAAACGGGACCAACAAGAAATTTGGAGAGGGAATTTTTATAAGGATGGGTAGGGATAGAACAAAAGGGAATGGCTTTAAACTGAAAGAGGGGAGATTTAGGTCAGATATCAGGAAGAAATTCTTCACTGTGAGGGTGATCAGGCATCAGAACGGGTTGCCCAGAGAAGCTGCGGCTGTCCCATCCCTGGCACTGTTCAAGACTAGGTTGGACAGGGCTTTGAGCAATCTGGTCCTGTGGAAGGTGTCCCTGCCTGTGGGGAGGGGTGTTGGAACTGGATGATGTTTAAGGCCTTTCCAGCCCAAACTATTCTGTGAAATAATCAAAGCTGTCATTTAGCACAGCAAAGTTTTAGTGTCAAACTGTGAAGCTCAGCCACAGTCAGATTGATGCACAGGGTTGTGAGGTCACTCTTTCTGTGTGACGATGAGTTTGATATAGATTTAGTGACTATTAGTTTCCTTTTAATATACAGCACAAACTTTTGCTAGTGCTGCAGGCAAGGTAAAAGTGGCATGAAATAACAGAAGTTTTTTAGTTTGTTGTTGTGTCTGTTCTTCTAAGGGCTTGAATGCAGAAACGAGAAGGAGAGGTTATGGGCTGGTGGGCTGGCCTGATATTTCACAGGTGGACCAGGTGAGGCCAAACAATGGGCTGCCTACATGAAAGGTGACCCTGAGGTTTGCTCAAGCAGCTTGTGGTGAGTTTGAGCAAATTACTTCACATGCTTGCTTGTATAAAGTCTGTCTTAGAACAACAAGATGCAGGGACACACTTGAAACAAACACTTTGCTCTGGGAGAAATGTGTTTGAGACAGTTTCATGAAGTGTAAATGACTTGGGGAATTGAGGATCCATAGGTGATTTCGTGTGGTGTTCTTTTAAGATTTGTGTCAAGCCTGTTTAATTTTGTAATTCCTTTGGCCTACTGCAAACAGCTCAAGAGGGGAGTAACAAGAGTTTCCTTGAAATGTGATGGTCTGAAATGCTGAAGGTGGTAGCTGAAACACGTAACATGAAACCTATGCCTCCTCTGCCACCTTTCTCATAAAGTGTCATAAGAATTGAATTGCAAAAGTATAAACAGCTAAGAGTTGGAATTAAAACTTTGGGCAGGTCGGGGGAAAAAGGACAGCTCTACCTGTAAGTCAGCTATGCCAAATAAGCCATGATTGCTTTCTGTAGGTCTGGTTTCTGTTAGTATGACCCCTGCCACTATGAAATTAGGCAATTCTATTCAGAATCTGAACTTAATTAGCTGTATTTCCATCATGACACTCATGGATGGTACTTTAAGTAGATGGCTAAAGCAAAACCTGCTGAGACATTAAGTGGTACAAAAAGAAAGAAATATGGCAAACAGCTGTACATGTGTTTCCTGAAATCCCTGCTTCCACATGAAGGGACAGAGCTGGATTTGACAAAGATCTTTTTGCCTGCAGGTTGCACATGTGTGTGCAAAAGGCTTTGTTGCTTGACTAGATCTGCGTTAGCTCTGTCATTAAATGTAGTAAAAGTTGGTTTGTAGGACCTTGTATTTATTTATGATATCAGTTTCTGCAAGAATAAAATATTTGAAAGCCCCAAGCTACACAGGGACTCAACCAACTTTACCTATGCCCCCTGAAGCTGGTGGCAGCCAAAGAGGATGCATGCATGGGTTGCCCAAGGAAGTGATAAATGCTCCATCCCTGGAAGTGTTCAAGGCCGGGTTGGACAGTGCCTTGGGTGACCTGGCTTAGTGTGAGGTGTCCCTGCCCATGGCAGGGGGTTGGAACTGGATGATCTTAAGGTCCTTTCCAACCCTAACTATTCTATGATTCTATGCAGGAAATTGTATAGAGTATAGCTATGCTACCAGATTGGTTAGGGTTATATGGCAGTGCTGTGAGACTTGGATAAAATGAAATTTAATGCTTTTGTGCTTGTATGCTAGATGTCTGAGAAGACACAGGGTGTCTTGATTAAGCACTAGCTGCAAAGTCCTTGCTGCTGAGATGTGGAGGTGAGCCTCCTGTAGATCCTCTTCAGTAGTTAAAATGCAGATCAGTAGGACCTCAAATGTAATGATGGGTAATTGGGAAACATTAGTGTAACGTGGGCTGATGGCACTGTGAATCAACACTATTATGAAGCTTATTGTACAGAGGCTTATTTCCACGGGTAGAAGGAGGTGGGCAATAGAAATGCTCTTGGACATGGTTTAAATGGACCAGAGTTTAAAGGGAAATACAGTTTTTCTACTTGAATACTGCTTAACTTAGGCATCCTGGAACAGTACTAAATATCACTTGGTAACCTTAATTTTGAGTTACTAGGGCTGTTTGTCTAAGCATTTTGCAGGGGAAAGTGCTGCAAGATGGAAGATCTTATACACCTGTAAGAAAATACATCCATTAAATCATTTTTGTGTCCATTAAGCTACAACTGTGACAATGTTGTGATTTTTATGTGATTCTTAAATATCCCACCTTGTTCATACACACTCCCACCTTAAATGGAAGGAGCTGACAATTTCTGTCCTCCATATTCTGTCAGTAATACAGTCTTATACTATGACTACACTGAACTGTAGCTGTCTTGGCTATGCCTGGCTGGTCTCTCATTCTTGAGGGCTGGAGAATTTTATACGCAAACACAACGCATTTTAGGTGCAGTTGCAATTCAGGTGCTGGATGTTTGGTCTGTATAGACAAAACTTGCATCTCTGAAATGTTAACAGATTAGCCAAGATGAAGCACTGTGTTTTCTTTGGAAGTAACAGTGGAGGCTGGTGGTTTAGCAGAACTCTTCAAGGCCTATGTGGCTTAGCTTTAGATGATGAATCTGAGTAGCAAGCAAATTAAGGTTAGGAAAGGTGCTAAGTGTCTGTCTTTAAACATTGCTATGCTTGTAGTGGCTTTGACGTGCTGTCAGCTGATGCAGTGCACCTGCAGATTGGAGAGGGATGAGGGCTGATGAGTACCTTCACCACCTGGGTCATGCTTCATTTTGTATAGGCTTCTGGCCACTAGGGAAGGTTGCTCCACACACCTCATCTCTCCACTCCTCTTCAAGTATCCTTTTCCTTCAGATGTGATATTAAAACAATTGTTAGAGCCACCATTTTCTCTGAAACAGAACTCTTGTTGCTATGGCTAGTGCTGGTTTAACATTTGACACTGTTCTCTTGAGGCAGTTCGTTAAGTATCTTCCTCTCATAACAGACATAGCAAGGAAAGAATTTTTTAAACCCTTACTATTAAAGAAGTTAACCTAGAAAAGTTGTTGGTCAACAACCAATAAACAGTGGAACAGGACTGCTGGAAAATAATTACAAGCCAATTTCAAACCCATAATTTGCACTTGGCTAACAGATGAGGTACCTTTTCAAAAAGATGAAAAGGACAAATGTGTCAACTCCTCATAACAGCAAAATAAAACCACTTCATAGTGTTTGGGGGAAGACTTTAATAGCCTCTAATTTGGATGCTATAAATAAAGTTTAGAAGTGCAACCAGACAAGAAATAAATCATCCTGGATTTAGGATATGTGCAGTGAGTATCTGAATGGGTTGATATCACCAGTATAGGTATAAATGAAGGGTGGTGTGGCTTTTTGTTCTGTTTTGTTGGGTTTTTTTTTAATATCAATATGGAATTAGCTGCTTCTATTTTCCACATAACTAGGGTTATTTTCCTGTTAATTTATGCAATGAAATCCTTTCACCTTGCTCTAGAAGTCCATGTGCTATCCTGTTCATATGCTCTTCAGGATCACTAGGTATTGCTCAAGACTAGGTTCAAAATGAAATGGGCAAAATTAACAGATGACAGAAAAAAATAGTGTTTTCTAGTTTTGTTGTTTGTCCATGACAAGGCAGGTCTCCTTACTGAACCTCACTGATTAATTCACCAAATTTACTGGAGGATTATGTTCTCAGTATGTTACATGATCCAATTAGCTCAGTCACTCTCATTTCTTGAGAAAATAAGTCTGACTAATTCCTTTGTTGTTCTTGAGATTTTTACAAGTAATTTAACATCTTGTAAAGATTAATGTCTCAGAAATGTCATTTTGTTCTTTGCTCCAATCTGATAACTACTTTCTCATTTTGCAGCAAGAGCAAGTTAGTGAATTTCAGTTAATGCAGTAATCTGTCTTCCTGGGTACAAATTTGCCTTTTAGCACTTCCTTTTAAGCTTAAAGATTTTAATGGTAGTAAATATTACTGTTGAAGGAAATCAAATTCAATCATAGAATTTCTCTGTGTAGAATGCTCCATTACATAAGCTACAAGAGGTGGTTGATTTGACTGATTCATTAACTCTGAAATATTTCAGTGTATACCCCACTGGATTTTGAAGCCTTGCCAACCTGCCATGCTCTTAAAAGATTTTCATGATGCAGTAATCTTGTTTCTTGGTTTGTGTTTGTTTTGGGTTTTGGAGAAATCTAAAATGCTGAGATTGAAGTAGGACTGATTCATGAACTGGCTTTAGTTATTCAAGAGATAAATCATTCAAATGTTATTTACTGTATCAAAGTAAGTTTGAGTATTTTGGCCTAGGCATTAACTTCAGGTGCTTTAAAGTTCTTTTGTCATTCTTAATTTGTGAAAGAGTGTTTTAAGTTTTTACAATGCACATTTTTGTGTATAAAATCTGACATCTGTCCCTCAAGACAATACTTTATATATATATATATATATACGCATGTATATTATGGCTTCCATTAAAGACATACGAATAATTTCAGAAAACCCTCAGTTACTTTTTCGATCTCTTCATATGGATGAAAAACTAAACAGAAAAAGAAGCAGATGTTGCCCAGGTAACTGCAGTATTCACAGCTCTGATTCTAAATGATATTTGACCCAACTGTTGCTACATATTTATTTATACTTCTAATTATCTCTTAAAATAAGCATTTATGGGTTTGTTTTGTTTTTTACATCATTAGCTTGATTTTTCTGCTTATGTTGTCTTTTCTTCACCAGGATGCCCATATGCATATGCACCTAACTGCATGACAGGAGTCCTTAGAATGCTGATGGGCTAAAAGTGAAAACCTTTAGGTGCCTTCAAGTGTGCTGCTGGGGTGGAAGCAGACATCGTCATCATTATAACTTTCTGGATTTTATGAATTTAACATACATATGGTTTTGCTCAGGATTGTTGGAGAATTAAGCAGGTGTTTTTTAAAAAATTATTACTAAACACAAAATTAATCTAATTAAGTTTAGGAAGTGGAGTTATATTGATTGCATTCCCTCTTGGGAGGAAGCTGCTCAGATTCATATCAGTAACCTCTTTTTTGACTCTTTTTGTCTGTAAATCAGTACTACCTAAGAGCACTCATTTCACATTTCAAGTGCTAGCACCATTTGCAATGTACCTGGAGAAAAAGCTAGAAACTTTACCAGCTGTGTGAGGTAGGAGTAGGAGGCAAGAGAAGTCCTCCTAGTGTTCCTCGGAAGGGCTTGGCACTCTGGTCTTGTGTGTATGTGCAACACGCTGTTGAGTCTGGGGTGAGGGGGAAAAGCTCTGGCAGTGCTGCTGTGAGGGCTTTGTTTACTTGAGCTATTTAAGCCAAACTTGAGCTCCTCAGAAAAAAAAAAAAAAAAAAAAAAAAGTCATATTTGAAGTGAGCAAGAAAATATGTTTGGGGGAGCGTTTCACTGAGGTGAAAGAGGAAAAAACTGCTACTGTGTTTTATACCATTGTAACTTCTCAAATGCAGAACAAGACAGCCTGCTAATGCAGAGGGTGTACATGTGTATATGTGTATTTTTAATACCAATCAAGTGCTTCAGTTTTATAATTTGAAAATGTAAGTAATTCAATAGAAGCTGTTATGTTTTGTTTGAAATGTTGGTAATACTTGTTTTTACAATGCATGTTCCCTGTATATTGCTGATTGAAGTGCACTATTTTTTCTGCTTTGATTATACCCTGTATGTAAATTACCTGCTTAGAACCATTCAGCTCTGCTTTGTCACTAAATAACTTCCCATCACCTCTATTATGTCCATGTATTTCATATATGTCATAGATAACACTGGGGGGGGAGGGGGGGGAGGGGAAGAAGTCTATCATGTATTGCAGTTGTGCCTCTATGAGATACAGTGAGCTTTCAATAGCTACAGAATGGCTGAGGATCCACCAGTGCAGTTTTTCCCACCACTGCAGCAGCACCATGCCTCTTTGTCAAGAGACTAGTCCTGCTGTCTTTTAAGGTGCAGTGCCTCTAATATTTTTCCCATCTGAGGCTGTTTATGCCTCAGAATAAAGTTCTCAAAAATCACAGATTGGAGTTTTTATTAATTCTGCATGTACCTGGTCTGCAGGTCAGGCAAAAACTTCAGTTCGTCCTTGGGCTCTCTTCATCCTAAATGGTCTTATGGTGCCCGATGAATTCTGTGTAAGCAACACTACTGAACTGTACTTCATTTACATTAACATTAACATAATGATGTAAAGTAAAATTAAAGTTACTGCCCTGTATTCAATATATAATATCTTAAAAAAAAAATTTGGGTGTTTCATGAAAATTGCTAAAGTTAAAAAATAAGTCCCAGTAGAACTGGGAGCATGGCTATAATAGTTGGCAGTTTTGCACAGGAGTAGCTTACGAAATGGTTTCTCTAATTTTAAATTTAATCATCACAGAACTTCAACTGGGTCTTATTTGGGAAGGTTCTTTTAATTGTAAACTAAGTGAAATTTTGGACTTTTTAAGATGAGTGAGGAAATAAGATCTTTCCTTTTTCTTTCATACCAGAAATAGCTCCTTCTCCTATCCTCAGGGACTTCTGTTTAAGAAGTACAGTTAAGTTAAGGAGTACATCAGGAGAAAGTAATGAGACGGTAGAACGTGAAGGACCTGAAAGGCTGGGACTGTACATCTAGGTAAAATGATGACCTCATGACACCTATTGGTGTCCAGAGTTTGTTCTCTTGGATGTCCCTCTTGCCAGCATCAAGCCCTGTTATTTTCAGGCATTCTTAAACCTGGGATCCCTGTATGTATGAGGCAGTGCTTCTTTGCCCGCAAGTAGCAAGCACAAGGTGCAGTCTTACAAGCCTTTGGGCTTTAGACATCTCTAGCAGAGAGTCTCTGCAGTGATATGCATCTTCTTTTCCTGTGGAGGGTGTTCTATATAATGTTATGACATATTAGCTCAACTGATGTGCCAATGAAGTGACTTACTACCATAACTCTGGATTTTAGCCCTGTTGAGTAAGTGCATCTCTCAGCCAAGTAGTATCTATTTATAACATGATGGTCCAATTTTCTCTTGGCCTGGAATTTCTATTCTGTCTTCTCCAATTTATATCCAGTCTTTTCTGGATTGCACATTATTCACAATCCTATGTTTAATCAGTCTGAAACTAACCTTTAAAATCCATTGCTTCATTGCCCTGAGAAGGGATAGCAATGTTAATCCCAGTCAGGAGATAGTAGTTATTGATTGGTGTCCTGAGTCTTGGTTGACCTGAGTAAGCAAAGAAAGCAGGGTGAAAGCAGGGCTCTGGTACTTCAAGATGTTACTAGAAGCTTTGCAAACCATCTTGTTATTGATGGTCTCCTTGTACAAGTAGGTACTTTGTTAAACTTTTCCCAAGGTAAGCTTTGGCCTTTCACACTGCTTCCATGCTGTTAATGTGCTTTCAGAAGACTATGGTGATATGATGCTATTGACATGAGAAAGTGGAACTCTGCATGGAAAAATTTCAGCATTTTGCCACTTTGTCAATGTTTTCAATTCTTAACCTTATCAGAAATTTTTAACCACCTCTGCTTCATTTTTATGTAGGAGATAACAAGATGAAGAGCCAATATGCAGATGATTACCATCATATGTGAATGCTCTTATTTTGTTCTTTTAGCTTATTCTAAAATACACTTTGAAGGGCTTTGTGACTCAATAAATAAGTCATAAGAACATCACAACACAAAACTTCCATGTTTGTACATATCTATAAAAGTTAACATTAAAAATAAGTTGCTGTCTGGTACCTATTTTTAGTAAGTTATAAAGTATCAATTCCACTGAGAATCTTCTAAGTCATTTGTCATATTGCTGTTCCAGACTCCTTTCTTTTCAACTCCCTCCTACACATCTCATTATTTTAAATCTTAAATGCAATAAGAGTTAACTCTTCGATATGACTCTCTCAAGGAAAAATAGACCATAGGACACAAAAACTGGAAAATGAAGTGCAAAATGATACAGTAGACAGTACATTAGTACTATCAAAGGTAAGTAAAGTACTGATGCCAAAACCTGCTTGAGTAGCTACTCTGAGTTAATAGGAAGTTGTTGTGGGAAGTTTTCTGACCAATACACCAGAAGGATTTTTTTTTTTTTTTCACCAGACTTCTGGCTCTCTATCTTCCCTGAGAAATTAGGGGGGGCGGTATGCTTCTGCATGCTACTTGGGGTGAGGTGAATAAAGTTTCTGTTGTGGGGAAAATGGACACTATGTAGTAGCTATGTTCATGCAGAATGTAATGAAGCTGGCTGTGAAGCTGGCATCTGTGATGTGAGGTACTGTTTTGAAGGCCTGCTTTATCACAACAGAACATCATTTGCTAGTATCCTTAATGCGTTAATTAGCCATGGTGAGTTTAGACCAGGCTGTAGTAGAAGTGATGTAGAAATGAACTAATATGTCAACCATTACTTCATCTCTAATACCTTACTATTGTGATTTATTCATACTCCAAGATATACTCTGATTGTGGTTACTTTTCTTGGTTGACATTCAAGAATTGCTTATTCCAAGCTCAAGAGCTGAGCATCCCGACACGTAGGAAGTCAAGGAAGAGGGCCAGGAGACCTGCGTGGCTGAATAAGGAACTGCTGGGTATGCTCAAGTGGAAGAGCAGAGTTTATAGGTCATGGAAGGAGGGGCTGGCCACTTGGGAGGAATATAAGGCTGCTGCTAGAGGATGTAGGAAGGCAGCTAGGATGGCTAAGGCCTCCTTAGAATTAAATCTGGCCAGAGGGGTCAAGGACAACAGAAAGAGCTTTTTCAAATACATAGATGATAAAACTAACACCACAGGCAAGGTTGGCCCACTGGTGAATGGGATGGGTGCCCTGGTGACAGAAGATACTGAGATGGCAGAGTTATTGAATGCCTTCTTTGTGTCAGTCTACTCTGCCGGAGGCAGTCCTGAAGAACCCTGTACTCCTGAGACCTCAGATGAAGTCAGGTCACTGGAGCGGTTTGCCTTAGTCGATGAGGAATGGGTTAGAGACCAGCTGAGCAATCTGGACATCCATAAATCCATGGGTCCAGATGGGATGCACCCGCGGGTGCTGAAGGAACTGGCGGAAGTCATTGCTAGACCACTCTCCATCATCTTTACCAAGTCTTGGGAAACGGGAGAGGTGCCTGAGGACTGGAGGAAAGCAAATGTCACTCCAGTCTTCAAAAAGGGCAAGAAGGAGGACCCGGGTAACTATAGACCGGTCAGCCTCACCTCCATCCCTGGGAAAGTGATGGAACACCTTATCGTTGATGCCATCTTAAGGCATGTCAAGGATAAGAGGGTTATGAAGGGCAGTCAACATGGCTTTACCAAGGGGAAGTCATGCTTGACCAACCTCATAGCCTTTTATGAGGAAATAACATTGTCGATGGATGATGGCAGAGCGGTGGATGTGGTCTACCTTGACTTCAGCAAAGCATTTGACACAGTCTCCCGCAGCATCCTCATAGCTAAATTGAGGAAGTGTGGCCTGGATGATCAGGTAGTGAGATGGACTGCGAACTGGCTGAAGGACAGAAGCCAGAGAGTTGTGGTCAATGGGGCGGAGTCCAGTTGGAGGCCTGTATCTAGTGGAGTGCCTCAAGGGTCAGTACTGGGACCAGTATTATTTAATATATTCATCAATGATTTAGATGAGGGAATTGAGTGTACTGTCAGCAAGTTTGCTGATGACACTAAGCTGGGAGGAGTGGCTGACACGCCAGAAGGCTGTGCTGCCATCCAGCGAGACCTGGACAGGCTGGAGAGTTGGGCAGGGAGAAACTTGATGAAATATAACAAGGGAAAGTGTAGAGTCCTGCATCTGGGCAGGAACAACCCCAGGTTCCAGTATAGGTTGGGGAACGACCTGTTAGAGAGTAGTGTAGGGGAGAGGGACCTGGGGGTCCTAGTGGACAGCAGGATGACCATGAGCCAACACTGTGCCCTTGTGGCCAAGAAGGCCAATGGCATCCTGGGGTGTATTAGAAGGGGGGTGGTCAGTAGGTCGAGAGAGGTCCTCCTTCCCCTCTACTCTGCCCTGGTGAGACCACATCTGGAATATTGTGTTCAGTTCTGGGCCCCTCAGTTCAAGAAGGACAGGGACCTGCTGGAGAGAGTCCAGCGCAGGGTGACAAAGATGATTCAGGGAGTGGAGCATCTCCCTTATGAGGAAAGGCTGAGGGAGCTGGGTCTCTATAGTTTGGAGAAGAGGAGGCTGCAGGGGGACCTTATTAGTGTATATAAATATATAAAGGGGGAGTGTCATGAGGATGGAGCCAGGCTCTTCTCAGTGGCAAAGAATGATAGGACAAGGGGTAATGGGTACAAACTGGAACATAAGAGGTTCCACTTAAACTTGAGAAGAAACTTCTTCTCAGTGAGGGTGATGGAACACTGGAACAGGCTGCCCAGGGAGGTTGTGGAGTCTCCTTCTCTGGAGACATTCAAAACCCGCCTGGACACATTCCTGTGTAACCTTATCTAGGTGTTCCTGCTCTGGCAGGGGGATTGGACTAGATGATCTTTTGAGGTCCCTTCCAATCTCTAACATACTGTGATACTGTGATACTTCTCATCTGTACTAAAGCCAGCTGTTTGTATCTACTCTGGTTTTCACCTGTCGATCACTTGTCTGTCTGAATAATGATCTGTCTTACTGTTTCTTCTCTATACCAGGCATATTTTTAACCACATCAAATTATTTCTTTTGCCTTCTCAGTTGTCAGGTTCAGTTATCTGTTCTTCCACCTATCTCTTCCTGCTCTCTTCTGTCTGTTGGTGGAGCTGCTCTTACATTACCTGGGGCAAAACAAGCTGCCAGTATTTTTGCCATTCCTAGCTCCCTTGCTACATTTTATTAGCTCTGAGCTATAGATCATTTACTTCTATTGTTACTATTAGTTTTATGTTTCCTTGGAAACAATAGATGAAAACTCAAAAGAATATGACAAAAATCATAATTTCACTTTTCAGTCTTTCTATTTAAAGTAGGCCTGAAAAATGTATCTTTTCAGAAGGCAGTGAAATTAAAATTTTCTGCTGTTTTTCCTCCTCATTTTGGTTGATTGCATTGGTTAATAGCCCATTAACTGGAGAGTTATGTGAAGAATCTACTGAGAGTATCAAAACCTGAAATATTAAGCTTTGTCTTAGAAGTCTTTTTGCCTTTCCTCTCTGTGATCCATATAATGAAAGGTCTCTGAAGTTTTGCCCTGGAGAAACTATTAATGGGGTTGTGGTTGCTGTTTTAGTTTCCGTACAATGGACTTTCCTCTTCATTCCTAAAAGACATCTTTTTATCTGGTTTTTGTTTGGGTTGTTTGTGTTTGTTTGTCTTGGTGTTTTCTTTGGTTGGTTTGGGGGTTTTGTTTTATTGTTGTTGTTGGCTTTCTTTTCCCTCAGTTCTTTATAAATAAAGGGTGATGCTGTCTGCGCTCTGTGGTGTACAGATAACTGCACCTGATGTTAGTAGAGGACAGTGTCTATAGTGTGTCTTTCACAGGCTAGATGTTAGCCGCTCTAAGCTCAGCTGTGTCAATAAATGCAAGTATACTCTGCTGTTGATGCCAACAGTGAAAGCATATACCTGAGTAACTTCTCATTCTCTTTCACAAGTGAAATAATGGCTATTGAAAAGTAGTCTATCTCTACACTGCAAGGGAAAAGCTTGCAGCTTTATAGGTACATATATAAAGCTGTAACCTTAGGTACATGTATAAATCTGTAACTTTCTCTAACTACGATGTTATCCTGCTCTTAGTAGCTGTTTTGACACAGGAATCTTTTTTTTTTTCCCTTTTTTTTTTTTACTATTTTGCCTTTAAATCTGATTTTTTTTTTTTTTTTTTTGTTAAATAAAATTGATGCTGAAATGTAATGTCACACTTGCCACTTCAGGTGTCTGTCAGACAGCTACAGTCATCTGGAAAGTTTCAGGATGCACCTTCTGATTAGTTACACTTGACGGCTCAGAATGTATTAGCAAATGAAGTTGTTTGTTGGACGGGAATGGGAAGTGCATTTAGGATTTTCATTATCTGTGTCATCAGACAAGAGCTTAACACTCGAGTTTGGAGGTGGAAAAAGATCATGTTACGCTTGTCATTGTCTTGACAAATATTCCTTACTAAATGCTTCTCTGCTTCCTGTCTGGAGTTCTGAAGACAAACACAGAATATTTCTGTTGCTGAAAATAACCAGTGAAATACAATAGATTTGCACAGCTGAGCTGAACAAATGGTTCAGCAATTGTATCCCTTCCAACCTTCCAGAAAAAACTGCTTTGGAAACATATTGGGAAAATGAGTCAAATCTATATAAAGAATTTGAAAAGAAAAAAAGAGAAAGGATTATAGCCTACAGACTTCCCTCCCTCCCTCAAGACTTGACTCAGTGATGCCCAGAAATTTATATGCAATGGTACATTTTCCAGCTTCAGATGTGAAGACCTGCTTGGCTAGGGGGGCTGGATGTGGCCTGTGCTCTTTTTTCCCTGTTTGAGGAGATAGGCTGCCCATGTCTATTATGCTTTGTAGTTTACACAATGAAAATATAAGAAAGGTATACCAGGGTTTCATCAAGACAATGATTTTAAGGAACAGCTTTGGCTCAAACACCATAGCATTAAAAATAATCAGTAGCAATGCTGTTTAAAAACAAAACAAAAAATTCAAATGTAATCTACCACAATATCGTATAGTTTAATTTAGAAATTTAGATTCTTTTCAAGTTTTAAACATTTTCTAAGTAATTGGTCTGTGGCAAGGCAGGAGTCTGACAAACTAAAATGGTTGACATTAAACTTCTATAAAATTTTTAGGAGTAACTTGAAAAAAAAATGCCATAAATGAAAAATAGAATGAGCAGTTTTAACTTCAGAATCAACCTTTTCACCCATACAGTACTGGAAAAAACCTGACATAATATTTCACCCTAGTTTGCAGTAAGACTTTTGTTTATTCAAGTGAAGAATCCTAAATGATGATGGATTATCTATTCATGGAGCAGAAGAAGTAAGGTTCTTGGGGGATTAATTAGTAATTAAAGTTAACCCGTGCTGCCTGAATAAGATTAATTTATTCTAAGTTATTTTCTGCTCTGTTGGGATTTTCTCTTAGGAGCTACAACTATAATATCCGCAAATACCACTAATTATTATGCCTGGATATCCCACTGGATGTCTGGTCCAGATACGCACTATTCCGTTCTACTCACTGGAATGCTTTTCTGGTTCAATTGTGCTTTTTCTGCTGTCTCTAACCATGAAATTAATTGATAACCACAAACTCTATTGCACAGGGCTATTACTGAGTGACTTTTTCAAGTAAGTCAGATACAGCTGAGGCAGTTGGAACACCATTTATTCCTTAAACTTTTGATTGTGAAGAAACTGACTTTTTGTAGCTGTAGTCTTACAGAATTTCAACATGGATGTATATTGTTAGCATTTTAAGGATACATAAATATGTTTATTAAAAACAATGACAGCAACAAAACTTAAACCAATCAAACAAAACAACCCAATACTAAGCCAAACAGCAAAGCAATAAATTCTGAAGGCTTGAGAAGAGTTTGCTCACCTTAGTAAAGTAATCCTGGGAGAGTCTATTTTATTTAAAGCAAAAGTAGTAAACTTCAGAGTTAGCTTTTGAAAATCTCTTTCATATTATTTCTTTGGTTCAAAAAGTAGCTTGTTACATGAGTTCTTTCTGTTTTGCTTACTTGATTTATATTTCAGCTTCAGCATTTTCTGCGTGACAGTGCTCTGCCCTTTGCCTCTGAGTTTTGCGCATGCATGTGAAGAGCAGTTAATTCTGACTAAGTTACAAAACTTCCTTCCTTTAAAAAAGGGATGTAGATAGTAACTTCATGTAGATGGTATCCCATTGAAATAGGAAGCATCAAACATAAAGAATAATGTATGTACCAAGAACGCAGAGCAAGTCTCATGTCCTCTGTTGACTTTCTCCTGAGTTGTATGATAACAGTGCTATTTCTGAGGAAAGGCTAATGCAGGCAAGCAGGTCTTGCTCACAGATGTGAAACTAGTTGAGTTATTCAAGTTCCTTCACAGGGAGCTGTAGAATAGCAGGTTGATTGCAGGAAGAATTTGTAGCATTCTCATTCAAGCTTTAAAATTGGCATGGAAAAGACTATAATCACTGTTTCCATGCTTCAGCTCTTGTGTACGTGTATGGCTTTTAAAATTTCTTAATTTTATTTTATTGTTTGAGTTCTTTTTCTTTTTTTTTTTTTTTTTTTTTTATGGGATTTTTTGTTGTTGTTGTTCCTGCCCCAGCAAAGACAGTAACACAGTGTTGTGGGTTTCAAAATTTAGGGGCAAACTGTTCTTTTTCTCTTTTTAGGACTATATGCTATAACCTGTTTAGAACAGTTCTACAGTTGTAACACTGAGTGGCAAGCAGCTCGTTTCTGATAAGAAAACAGTTTTTGTGATGGAAAAACTTGTGAAAACTCTAGCAAAAATTACTGCTAGAATGGTTTTTAAATTGTTAAAACTAGGAATCTTTGAAAACTAAACTTACCAAGCAATCTGGATGCTGAGTATGACTTTCTGATGCTGGGCTGCATCAAAAGGAGCATGACCAGCAGTCTGAGGGAGGTGATTCTCTCCCTCTGCTATTGTGAAACCTTCCCTGCAGTACTGCATCCAGCTACGGGGCCCCCAACACAAGAAGGACATGCAGCTGTTTAAGCGAGTCCAGAGGAAGCCACGAAGATGATCAGAAGGCTGAAGCACCTCTACTGTGAAGACAGGCTGAGTTGGGTTTGTTCAGCCTGGAGAAGAGAAGGGCTCAAGGGAGACCTCAGAGCAGCTTCCAATGCCTAAAGGGTGTCTACAGAGAAGCTGGAGAGAGACTTTTACAATGCAGTGACAGGGCAAGGAGTTATTGCTACAAGCTGAAAGAGGGCAGATTTAGATTAAATGTAAGGAAGAAGTTCTTCACTGTGAGGGTGGTGAGAAACAGCACAGGGTGCTGTGGTTGCTCCATCTCTGGCAGTGTTCAAGGCCAGGTTGGATGGGGCTTTGAGCAACCTGGTCTAGTGGAGGGCGTTCCTGTCCATGGCAGGGGGGTTGGAAATGGATGATGTTTAAGGTCCTTTCCAACCCAAACCATTCTATGATTCTCTTAGTTGGCAGTTGAGCAGAGGTAGGCTTCCATAGATATGAACGTGGTAAGATTAATAGGAACTCTGGATCATCTGAGATTTAGTTTCTGTATGCAAACAGGGCTTATATTCACTATTTGCAATTTTACAGCTCATATGCTTATGAGCTTAAAAATTGTCAGGAATTGAACATTTTATCTTGGCTTCAATTTGTGTTTCCTTGCCTTTCCTTTTCCACTCAATTCCGTTCATTTCCCATGGTTCCATTGCCTTCTTAGCTGCGTTTAGCTCATAGCAACCTCTAGTTTTGCAGGTATTGTTTTTCATTGCATTTGTTACTCTGCATTCCTTTCTTCACAACCTATTTCTCATATGCTTGCACTGGGAGCTCCTGTATTGTCTGCTGTTCTGCCTGTGATGCCTAGCACAATATAGCCCCACTTGTGGTTGATGCCTAGCCATGTTCAGAATAGAAATGAAGACTAATATTAAAGAGGCAGCAAAAAAAATGTAGTTTCACTTGAACAGAAGAATACCTTAAAGCAAACTGCAGAGGCAGTGTAGTTAAGTTGATGTGAGAGGCGAAAAATTTATTAAAATGTGTATCTTTACTGTGCTGGCTTTAATAATACACTCTCCCTTTAGCAGAATACACTGAACTTTTCCAAAATAATTTAACTTGTCTCTTTCTTACTTAAAGTTTCTTAAACTATTTTCATAACTACGCTTTATCAGAGAATTGTTTTCCTATGAGCTTTCTAATTTTATAATAGCATTTTTTTGTTGTTTTTCTGAGAATGTTTTTTCAATTAATTTTGTGTAGTAGTGTACACAGGTTTTAATTGAAACTAAAAACTAATTTCCCAGTGGAGTACTGCTTTTCAGGTTTGGACTTTGACCTGACATAATTGCAGGATTTTTGTACTTCTGGCGGTGGAAATTTTGTTTCTGTTCTTCTACACCAACATCAGTGCTTCACACATCTTGAAAACGTGTGTGTATGTTCAACCTAGAGAATATCTAAGAGCAAGTGATGCCTCAAGTGTGAGCAAAATAAATGGGCACACAAGATAAGAGATATTAACTTGCTCTGCCTGTGTTAGTTTCTATTTTAAACAGCTGTGGCCTCAGTTATTCAGGGTACCATTTGCCGAGTGCGGGTCTGTTCCGGAAGCACTGATCTTGATTCTTTTATAATTTATTGGTTTTGAGGGAAAAAAAGGTGGGATAGTTAATTAGACAATGAATATGCATTTTTTTTTGTATCCGTCTCTGCAAAGGGGTAACTGTAAAGGGAAACAACAATAGATGAGGAAGGCAGCCAGCTGGCCTTCCCCAGTGTCCCAGATAAACTCAGCCCTGGTATTGAAGCCTGAAATAACTTGCCTGCCTATTATCATTAGACTGGAACTCAAATGTGCATACTGATATTAAAAGTAGGTCAAGACCACCAGACTGAAGACAAAAGAACTCTGCTGGTTCTATGGCTCTATTGAACAGGCTTATATTTCTGCTCAAATAACTTTGAAATTCTTAATCGTGTAGTAATAATCCGGGATTTGTTGATGAATTTTTGCTTTGCTCCTTTTACTGTTTCTGACATCCATAGTGGAATGGCATATCACTGTGCAGACCCCCTCCCTGGGAACAGACATATGAGTTGCAAATGAGTTGTGGCAGAGCTAAAGTCTCCTCATGCAGGTGATGTTCTTCAATGGCTGTTTCAACATGCTTTCCTTTAGGTTTGATTCCTTAGTGTGATTCAAGATAAGCTTTTCAGACTAGACAGTTGAAACCCTTATTTCTTCTACCCTTTACTCTTCCCTTTCCTTTTCAAAGGTTAGACTGTTTCACTGTGGAATCCCTACCTAGTCTACCCCTTGTTTACCTTTTCTAGAGTTTACCACAAATTGTTATGATACAGAGGTTATGGTACAGAAGGTATGTTTTTCCTACCTCATTGGCACTGATACTTTCACCCTGAACTGAACAGAGTACCTTTCATTGACTACATTGCGTTTATAGGTTAGAATTACAAGGCAGAATTTGTCATTTTACTGTCTTTCAAGGCATCTTGTTTTAGGGAGTCACATTAACTTTATCAGTAAAAAGTTGGTACTTTTTGAACTGTAGAATATACCTGAAGGGGTTGTGAACTGGTGCTTCTGTTTCTTTTGGATCATTTAGTGCAACATTAGCACTGTGGTATTGTTTGCCAACTGAGTTGTTGGTAAATTTTTCTTTTCAGAAGTAACTACATTGGCACAACTTCTGCCTTTTAATAGGCTGTCTTCAGAGAATATTCAAAGCTGGTGGGGAAAATGTAACAGCAATATAACTGAAATTACTGTTCCATATTTTCAGCTTCTGCATGTTAGTAAGCCTTTACAGAAAGTCCCACTACTTGTTATATGATTCTATATCAGCGGATGAATAAAGGCTGGGATGGAATGGTGATCTTGTGCTGGGAGGTGTGCAAACAGGTTTATTGAGTTAAAAAGAAAAATAAAAATTTTATATCTTCTGTCATGCTCAACTGGTTCAAAGGGCTGAGATCTTGCTTGGATTTGGAAATATACTAAAAAGACCTTTTTTGGTAATTATTCTGGAATAGTTATTTTAGTTTCAACCAAAACAGTTATTCTGCAATAACTATTCTGGTAGAATTCCAATTGCAGTCTGTCATTTTGTTTAACACAGGTTACACTTCCACAATTAGCATTCTGTTTGCATTCTTGGCTGCTTTGTCCTACATGTCGTTACTGGTGTCATCCAAAAAGGCTTTTTAGTCTTAATTTGCTGTGGCCTTGAGGAGACCTCCCAGGCAAAGGTTATGAAAACTTTCATCACTTTTTGAAAGGAAGAAGACTTAAATCTTAATAACATAAAACCAAACCAAACCAACCCGACTGCAAAACTGTTTAGTGATGTCCTGGGTTCAGCAGTAGCAGTCAGTTTTTCTCCTTCTTGGTAGCTGTTGCAGAGCTGTGTTTTTGACTTTCAGCCTGGGAACAGAGCTGATAACACAGATGTTTAGACTGACCAAGGACTTTGTGAGTCTCATGCTCTGCCAGGGAGGAGGGGAAGCCGGGAGGAAGCAGGGACAGGACACCTGACCCAAACTAGCCAAAGAGGTATTCCATACCACAGCACGTCATGCCCAGGATGTAGAACTGAGAGTTTGCGGAAGGGCTGGATCACTGCGGGGTGGGGGCGAGGTACCGGTTGGTGAGCGGTTGTGTTCTCTTCCTTGTTATTTCCTTCATCATTATTACTATTAGTGGTAGCAGTAGTGATTTGTGTTATACCTTAGTTATTAAACTGTTCTTATCTCAACCCGTGGGAGTTGCATTCTTTTGATTCTCCTCCCCGTCCCTCCAGGAGTGGGGGGAAGAAAGGTGGGGGGGGGGAAGTGGACTGCGTGGTTCTGATTTACGGCCTGGGCTTAAACCACGACAAGTGACAACTTCACTTGTGTTTGAATCCAAGTATGCTGTAAAAGTTAAAGAAGTATCTGTAACTTAACTACCATGTAGCAAAACTAGAAGGATTTTCTTGAACTTTAGTGATCATATACTGACAGCAGATGGTTGAGAGTGTTTTTAAAAGCCCTCTTGCACCAAAAAATGGCCATCTTTTGCTTCTGTGACTAATTTGTTCAGTGTCAAATGTATTATTTCAAATTGCTCAGAATGGAACCTTTTGTTATTTTCTCAGATTTTACTTAATTGGCTTTTCCTTACATGCAGTGCATATTTTACTCTTCTGAATTATCTCCTAGAGTATGGTGTTTTCTAACTGCTGTCTTTGTATGATAATAAAGATGCATTGGGAAGAAAGCCAGATATGTGTTCCTCAGTATTAACTGGAGAGAAAGGAAGAAAAAGCTCTCATTTTCATGAAAATATTTTGCTTCTAGCATTTTTATTTTTTTTTCGGTTGTTCATTCTTCTATTTTTTTCAAGTGTCATCACTCATGTAGATGAGAGCATAGGAAATAATTGAAAGTTAGAGCTTGCAAGGCTTGTGGCGTGCAAAGAAGAGCTGTAAGGGTCTACTGATCATACGTTGTGCTGTGGAAAATGAAGCATGTACAGAATTACTAGAGATATGGGCAGATTGTGTCAGGGTATATATTTATTTCTTGTGTAATGATCCAGTTTTTTGATGCATTTGATTGCATTTGCGTGTCCTGAAAAGTAGGAATCACAAAATCCCCTGAAATTTCTCTTTTATTAGCATAAAAACTTCCTTGACTTCTTCTGAATAAAAGCTGTCTACTCAGTGTGGCACTTCCGTTAGTTTCTAGATATAAGAAATGAATCCCGCCTTCAGACTGTGAATTGACTGTGTTCATTTTATTCTTTCCTGACAAAAATAAAACCACAGTATTTCTGGTTTTAAATACTTCTGTGCGAGACCCCTACAACCTATTCTGTCTGTCCCCCACATTTCTCAAGATTGCAGGGCTGGGTTCATGCTTTTCTAGCCCTGCTGTTGCTTTGTCACATCCACCTCTACTACTTGGCACAGGCTTAAGTTAATGCACATCAGATGTGCGTTAATGGCTATATCCCTGCTTCTGTTCCTGCAGCTGGTTATCCTTTGTGTGCAATTCTGCTTAGTGGGTATGGGGAATCACCCATGTGAGGCCTGTGGTAGTTTAACATCCATGAGTGCTGATCACAGTTGTACCATTAAACTGCTGATTTATACATTTACTTGTAACCTGGGTGATCAATAGGGGAAAGGGTATCTACGTGTTGCCTTAATGCTTTGCACAAATGCAAATTAAACCATAAATGTTATCTTTTTTCCATTAGGAAAATGAGTTCTTGCCTTTCGTGAATGGTACAGTTCTCACTGCTACTTCGCCAGTGATGCTCTATCAGATTCAGTGTATGCTTTTCGGAGTGCTTTGCTTAGCTGGTGTTCACTCTGGCATGATGGGAACTTTTCTCAGGGAAATAAACAATGTAAACAGCAGGGAATATTCTGATAAATCAACAAGAGCACATTTACCAGAGCTGCTAAGCTCTTCAGTGCAGACTGCTGCTGGATCTCCTGATGCCTAGAGGTAGTAGGAGCTCTCATTTTTATTTCCATTTTACTTTAAACACTTGTCACTCTGCCCGTCGTTCCTTCAAAGCTATTGCTTTTCAAGGAGATCAGAAGGTCATTCAAAAACAACAGTGCTTCTAGAGTAGCACTCTTCTTTCTGACAAGAGCTGAGCCTAAGGACTTCAGAATAGGGCTGCTAGCAGAAGCAAGCATGAAGTGAAAATTCAGTCTTCTTAAATAAAACCTTTTAGATGGCTATCCAACTGTGAATGTGTCACAGCAGTTGCCAACCTAAATATGACTGTTTTATTTTAAATACAGTCAACTAAAAGATCATATGAATCTTGGACAACATGTAATTTTTTTTTTTTTTTAACTTAGTTTAAAGGAAAAATAACTCTGCAATCATAACAGAAAAAGCTCCAGAATCTTTGTTAATCAAGATAAATGTATAGATTTACTAAAATAGAGGAGGTTGGCAAAGCTGAATTCCAATCAAGAAGTAATCATAGTATATAGAGAGCTCTGTTCAGGAAGCTGATTAGTCAATCAAAATGCAAATAATTTGCAATCTGCATAATATCTGGAAGTATTTGGTTTATGGATACTTTTAGCAGAGTTCCCCTTAAACATCCACTGTGTTTGCATTTGGGAGCATGTGGTTTGTAAAAGGATTAGTGAACCGAAGCAGTGTTACGTGGTTTGTCTGGTAGGAGGCAAGCTGTTTCTTTGAGCCTTTGTGTAGCCTCTATGCGGATGCAACTTCATAGCTCACAGACCTGTGCCTGTTCTCTCCCATAAAACTGTGTTCAGTGTACTCAGGAGTCCTTGGCTTGCAGCTTTCCTGTGAGATCCCAGCAGACCCAACTGAGTTTTGTTTCATTAGAGAAATCTGTTTGGGTCCTGTGAGTGGGGCTATGGGAATAAATTATGTTCCTCCTCCCTTGCCACTCCTGTATCTGTTGTGCAGTGAAGAAAAAGAAATCAAAGGCAGTTTCTCAAGACAGATTTGAATCTTTCTATTTTTGTGTCCTAAGATGGTGTAAAAAAACAAGGTTTCATGACACGTCTTCTCTTGCAAATGCACCAGCATGAGTTGTTCCACAACTAAGATATATATTTGTTGTGCTGTGTCCTCTTCTGTAGTGAAGGTACCCACCTAGCAAATGTTCTTCCACTGCCCAGGAGGACACCTTAACCTACTGTTAGAGCTGTCTGATCTTGTATAAAATAATTAAATAGCTGGTGAGGTAGAACAAGAGAAGAAAAGATTTTCAGCCTGCCGGCAAGGATGAGCTCTCGAGGTAGGACACAGGGTTTTTACTTTCTGCTCCACTGATTCTATTATTTATTTATTTCTGTACAGACCTTGGCCTGCATGCAGAAAAAACATCTCTTGTTAGACTACTCTGTATGTGTTTAGGGAAGGTAAGCAAGCATAAAGGCAAATCATTGATACTGAAAGGATACTTTGCCAGGATACTTCACTGCGTCACTGCATTTTGAGAATAGGGAGGTTGTGGGACCAAATCTAGTTAAGCAGAGGAACGAGCTGAACTTATATGTCTGTCAATATACATGACTGTCTCAATCAATGGACTTTTGGGTATTGGGTACCTGGGGATAGCAGTATTACTAGTGGCACCTTCAGAAAGGTCAACTTCATATTTCTGGGAAACTTGCCACTGACAGTGATAAGAGCAAAAATAGAGTGAACAAGGATTTTCTGCTTAAAATTGATCCATATTTATTCATCTGTGGAGCAAATAAACTTCTCATATAAATGTAGCAGTACCATGAATAATCCCTTGTGTTTCCCTGTTTGCTTTATCTCTCCAAATTTGGTGCCCTATGTTTTTCTCATAAGGGTTGCGACACTGAGAGGTACATTTCCCTCTGACTCTGGCAAGAATTTTCTCCCTGTGCCCAAAAGTCAGGGCTGTCAACAAACCCATTAATTTGTTTCTTGTTGTGGGGACCTGGTTGGTGTAGCTCCACAGCAGGCTTGTGGGAGGAGATTGGGTTTATCTAGCTGCATTAGATTGAGGCCATTATTTACCTTTCTAGACTTTATGTTGATTTTTTTCTTTTTAGACTGGAGTTTAACTTTTTTAGTGGGCAATGTGTCAGGAGTTGCAATATGTGAAGCTAGTTACCTCCTGCATATTTTGTGCTTTGGAGCACAAGCTAATAAGGAATAAAATAGAATAAATGGAAGCAAAACATGAAAAATAAGAGGCAATGCATTTCTATTTTTTAAAAAAACTTCTAATGTTAGCTAATCTTAGCCCTTTCAGAAGTGCCAGCTTTTCTTCACTCCATGCCACTGTACAGATTACTCATTGAAGGCTTTTGAAAATTGACTTTCTGGTGGTTCATTCATTATGTTGTCCCCTTTCTTATTAAAGGGCAGTTTACAAAATGCTGAGCCATACTGCCAGTGAAGTACATGGAATTCTTGCCTACTTGTGCTGGAAAGAGAACATAATCAAATTCTACTATGTTTTGGACAATGTCAATGGTTTTCTTGCTATGAATATTATATTGGTGTGCTAGAGTGATGGGTGGAGGGACTAAAAGAAGTCAAAGTTTGGAGAAAGTTATATAATCCCACTAATGAATGCTGGCATCATGAATCAGACCTGGGCTTTGCCTAAGTTACCTGGGAATTTTGCCATTGAGTTCTGTAAGGCTGAGATTTCTATGTCAATAATTGAAATTAGAGGAGATTTATTTTAGCCTTTGTTTTAGAAAAGGATCTCTTTTTACAAAAAATCCTATTTTAAATTATTCTCATGAAGATTGGCAATTATTTTTCTAAATATAACTAATTGCTTAAATAGAAAACTCAGTCTAATGAGCAGATAAACAAGCATGAACAGTTTATCTGTACAGTGCCATCTAGTTGTTGTAAAATGTAGTTGGTATTTCTTGTAAAATTTAATTACTGTGGCAAATCACAGCTCTATAAAAAACCTTCAGTGTAGTTTAAGGCTGTTTTCATCCATTATCCAAACAGTTATTTGTTTGAATAGACACTATTAATGTAAAGCAATGACTGCCTTAATGGAATTTGCAGAGCTGGCTGTAATGTTATTTCCCTCCCTCATCCATAATACACTGTGTTAGACAGATTTTAGTTACAGTGTGAAAGTTAACCTGTGAAAAGGTCTAATGGCTTCTGGGTTTTACCAGAATATCCCTTTACATCTTCTTCCTAAATCTCCCCAGTAATTTTTCTCCACCAATGATCTCACCAATAAAAATTCACCAGATCTAATTTATCTGAGGTATTCTTAGTATATCTGTGCCCAGATTATTCAGGGTCAGTTGTCAATTTGGCTTTTTCAGTCATACAGAAGGTCAGACATCAATAACTTCTAAGGAATTTATTAAGAACTTCAATGGTATTTCATGTTTATTTGACACTTGCCTTGTTATATGCCTTATACTTGATTCGAATATTGAGCAAATGTTTAATATAATGATTGCTTTCTGCCCAAGACTGCAGCCTTCTCTATTTTTAATAAGTGAGTAATCTTGCTTGTCTTGATGCCAAAGAAAGATTAGGAACACAAAAGCTATTTATTGGGAAAGTAAGCCCTGAGCTGGTGGAATAAATATTTTAGGAAATGTCAATATTAATGAATATATTGGAGGACAGAGGTCTCCGATTTTTTTTTTTTTTTTTTCTACTGTTTGTTTTCTATCACACCTATAACTGAATGTTTTCAGAACATTCAACTTATACTTGAGAGTCTTTAGCACTCAGTGAATAAGTAAGTCACAAAATCTGCAGTAGAGATATCTATTTGGTAACATAATTAGATTGTCTTTTTGCCCCCTTCCTCTTAAAGAATTAATTTTAGACTTCTATAGCACCCATAATCAAAAAGCAAACAAAAATCCCCATTTATTCAGTATGGGGTTTATGGGTTTTAGTGATGCTTTTTTTTTTTTTTTCCCCTACCTATATTGAATAAAGCATAATAGACTGCTCATTTTCTTTTCTTTGAGGGGGAAACTTTGGGTTAAAAAGATTCAGCAAGCAGCTCTAGTATTCAACAGAGTTAAGTAGAATAATTTGTGGGATAATAGCTGCTTAACTGAAAACATCTTGCACTTAAAATAAGCTCTTGGTATAGATAGAGCTACAGGCTCAGTGCAGAGAACCATATGGCTCCCTAGGGCTGTTTCTAAGAGCAGTCAGTAATGGATATGTTGGGTAAAGCATATTACAGTCATCTACTTGCTTCCAGCAATTTGTAGAAGTTGTGATACTTGCTTTTCACCCCAGTGATTTTTATATTTTTTACTTTTCACACTCTCCACCCCCTTTCCAAGAGGAATTTGAATCACAGTAGCATGCCAAGGAAGAAAATCCTTATGCTAAGAAATAAAGTCATTATACAGGATCATTGTAAAGAGTGCAAACTCTGTGTTGCAGAGCCATTGCTGTAAGAGAATAAGTAATCAGTCTCACCTCTTTCTTGGCCTTGAAGTCTTAGAGCTTGGGTTGCTCAAGGGCTAGAAAAGCAATTATACCTAAATCATATCACTGAGAATCAGAAGGGAGGGCAAGATATCAGCAGACTGCCTTACCTGAAACTTCTGCGGAGTTCTGCAGCGAAAGTTATTTCTTTGGCCAAGAGAAGGGCTTGTATATGATGTGAATGACATTGGGAAAAGTACAGTATCTTTATCTGTAATCTCTGTTCTCTAGGGTAAACAGTAAATCATGACCAATATCACTGTGCTCACAGAACTCCTAATGAAGCTGCATATATACAGGCAAAACTGTTGGTGCCATAGCTTGGTTTCTTCTGGATGGTATGTTTGTACAGAGCATGCCTCTGCCTGTTCATTTGTGTCCAAATTCCAACCCCAGCAAAGAGCTCCCTCTGTAATGCAAGTCTGACCTGCCTCGTTCTGAAATCTTGCTTTCACAAGTATTTAACTTGTAGTGGTAGTTCCTGATGTTTAATGAAGATGTGCAGTCTCAGCTGAGATATTTTGCAGGCTTTTGGAGAAGGTCAGAATTTACTGGAAAGCTGGAAATAATTAGTTGGTCTTCACCAAAACTTGAAAAGGTAAGAATGCTTTTACTGATATAGATCAGTTAGAAGTTTGAGTCAAAGATTCATTGTGCACAATTATTTTGTAAGTACAGCCAGTACTTACTCAGAACAGATATAGTGACTGTTAAGTTATAAGAACAATTACCATTGGAACTAAGTCACTTTGGTGACACCAAGATTGTTACTGGTTTATTCAAGACTCTGATGATAAGGAAGGTGATTCTTCATTTGCAATGACATTGTTCAAGGTGATCATAACAGATGTTCTCTGGTTTCTGCTTATTCAACTACTGGTTTGATACAGTCATAGCATCTTTAAAAAATAATAAAAAATCTGAAGTATAAATTACTTTGTGTATAGGGCTAAGCTGAGACTGGAAAAAGCAATGTTTTCCTCACACACAGCAGAACTTGTCAGTTAAGAGATATTCACATCAGAAATTTTCTGATAGTCTTATGCAGAATTTGAATAGAAAGACAAAGAGAAGGAACTGTATTGTCAGCTGAAGCATATGCAGAGAAATCGAGGTGTTTTACCAGAACATGCACAATAACAGCTGATGCTGCAAAGCATTTGGGTTCCATCAGCTGACAAATTCTGAATCTGATTTTGTATTGTTAGTTACTAATTGATTTATCCTACAGGGAAGTAGTTATCATCATAATTTTTCATGTAGTTATTAAAAATGAACAGAAATGTCGAACTATCTTAGAGCAGTTTTCAAAACTTGTCAATAGTGTTTGTTAATTTTTTGGTTATTGACACGGAGATTGCAAAGTTGAGGAGAGATTCAGGGCAGGGTGTATTATTTTCCAGATCTGTTTTTGACAAGGAGGGTAATAATCTAGAATATATAATCTGGTCTGTTCCAGTTTCAGAAGTGGCTTCTGTTCTGAAGTTATGCAGGTTCTTTAAAAAAATCTTATTTCCTAATAAGAATACCAAAACAACCGCAAAATGCAAGGCCTTTCTTTGCTTGGGGATTTGAGGCTACTTCTAGTCACTCTAGATGAGAAGAGACAGTCTGGAAAAAGGACTATTCAAAGCATGAATAATTCATTTCTTGTTTTAAAGAATAAGCATTCATGGTTTAATTGACAAAATTTGTTTTCAATACAAGGCAGTATGAATGGCTTGACAAAATTTGTTTGTATAATGCAACGTGAACGAGACATGCAATTGGAGCTCAGCTTCCTGCCAGATCCCAGGTGACTATGCTGTCAGCTGGTCCTCCAGATGGCACGGATCTCAAGATGCCGACATGCTGGTTTATGAAGTGGAAATTGTAATTACTGTGTTAACAATGCCTAATGTTGGATTTGCTGTTGGTACTAAAGCAAGAGAAGTTGAATAATACATCACGAAGATCTCTCTCAGGAAAAGACAAATGCTTTAATCCACGAAGAATGGTTTCACTAGCATCCTTAAAAACATTCAAGTGCTTTTCAAAAACATTTTTACTTCCTATCCATCTACATAAGAAATAATGCACTATCAACAGAAGCAAAGACTCTCATCCATTCTCCAACCATTTCATGACTTGTTTAACAGTGTTGGTTTTGAACACTACCTTCTGCATGGCCGCTGAGAGGATGAAAATGGTAGGTGAATGTGGAGCAAGATTATGTTTGAAACACCTGTACAACCCCTTACAACTAAATTCTGAGGTACTGATAGAATGACCCAAGACTGCAAACGTGACCTGTGACTATACAACCACCCTAAGTCTTCCAAGGAACTTAATGCTTTCCTAATCTCTTTAGCTCTTTTGAAATTCTCGACATATTATGAAACAATGCATTATTAAGGAGATAGTAGTACAGTATTTTATAACTATTCCTGTAATGCACACACATAAAAACATATAAATGTCCAAATCTCTTGTTCAGATGGTTGGTTATAAAGCAAATGTTCCTCTGAGTTTACAAATTATTAGGTGGTATTAGTAGTGTCATCACTGGTAAATTTTAGTAAGGTTACTGCAAGTAAAAGCTACCGTAAGATTGTTTGGAAATTATAATTTTAAAAATCTTTAATTACAATGCATATTGAGTGTATGCAAAAAAACCCCAAACCCAACAAAATAGCTTTTTGATCGATTTCCTCATGGGTACCTATTGTGATATTTGGGGCTTTAATAGGATAAATACTGAGAGGAATAATTCTCTGTCAAAGACAATGGTGACTATTTGAGAGATTAGTAAAAAGAATATTGGCCAAAACTCCAGATGGCAACATCTCTTCAGTGCAAATGAAAAAGTATAAACCAAGCTGTTCTAGTTCAGAAACTTGCTACCACTTGTTGCATCTTGGATAAAATTTAAGGTAACTACATAGCTACAATACACTGTGTAGGATTAGAAGAACTGAATACATTTATATCTTCCTCCTCTCCAGGGAAAGGCAGACAGGTGCCTTCATATTTACTGAAGTAGAAGGAAGACTGTCAATTAAAATTTCCATCTAGGTGATGAAAGCTCTGACATAATGCTAACGTATGCTAAGTTAATGTAGCATGTTTTTTACGTTAATGATGAATGTGATGAACAGTGATGAATACCATCACGGAGATGGGTCCCAGTAGTCAAGTGTCAGCCGTGTTCATATATTTATGTCTGTCTTTGCTTGTTTTTCTGCACTTGGAAATGAAACCTGGCTTGATAGACAGTAACAGGACCAGTTGTGTGCCTACAGGTGTATGCCAGACTGATGTCCAAAAGCCAGCTCTGAGCTATATTATCATCACTGAAGTTAAATGTATTTAAATTAGCCATAAGAATACAGGATTTGGCAATGAAATTGTTCCATTCTGAAAAGCATCTTAGTATATTAAAAAAGGGCATTATATTTACCAAATATTGTGTAGTTACTAACATTGTGGGAGTGTTCTTCCAAGCTGTACTAGAGTCCAGAATACATAGTAACAATTTGAAAGTGATTCTTGTAATGAATCATGTGAATAATAAGGGATAAAGTCATGCTTTTGTTTTGCTTTCAGGTAGCTGTTATTGAATGCATTGTTTTATTCCAGAAATACTACTTTGTGTAATTTATAAGTAATATATCTTTGTTGCTGGTCTACTTTCAAGTGCAGGAATTCCTTACACTGACTTATCAGAACCATTCCTCTAATGGGAAAAGGAGGACTGCAAGCACAATTGAATTCAGATGTCTGCCAGCACAACTGAATTCAGATGTCTTATTTTAGCTGTTTGCTTACACTGTCTCCATACAAGAAAAGTTTGCATTGGTGTTTGGCTTTAATAGTTGTCTTGCAAACTATCAAAGTATTTGTGTTTTGATATCCCAGTTGTCAAGATTTGCAGCTGATGAAAGAATTTAAGGAGCAACGTATGCATTTCATGGAGCAGATCTTCTGTTCCTTTAAAGTAAGTATTAGTACAAACACGAATACCATTTCAATTTGATGATCTAGGTAGTCCCTTCCTGTATTTCTATAATATTTAAAGACTTACGGTATTCTGATATTGGATATGTTAGAAAATAAACAGCTCAGGTAGTTCCTAATATGTCACATCTTTCCCTATAAAGAATGGCTGTATATTCAGAAGTGTAAAGATGAGCTCTTCTTGTAAATTTAAGCTATACTTGAGGCACACTATTTGATGCAGAAGTTTAGATTTGTAACAGCAATTAATATTTTTGGATTTGTATGTTTTTAATTTTATGTTTTTTTATGTTTGTAGATCACACTGTTTTTCTAGTTTTTTAGAGAACTAGCTAGACATCAGTTAACTGACAGATTCAGATTCTCTAATTTTGATCTATAAGGTAGGTACACTCATGTGTTGCATCACTATTATACTATAATGTTAGAGGCATGTTCTGGTATGGATTTTAGGATGTTCTCTGTTTTTTTTTTTGTTTTTTTTTTTTTTTTTAAATGAAGAAAGCATCTTCAGGAGGTTTCTGCAAGGGGTTTAACTTCTGG
Source organism: Psittacula echo (assembly GCF_963264785.1). NCBI lineage: Eukaryota > Metazoa > Chordata > Aves > Psittaciformes > Psittacidae > Psittacula > Psittacula echo. The sequence continues at coordinate 19,179,534 of NC_137743.1, read as the reverse complement.
CTGAGCCAGTGGGAGAAGTGGGAGGATCTGAGCTTGTATAAACTGAAATAAATGCAGAGCTGATCTTAACATTTCCTAACATTACCCTAACTGACTGTCACACTTTAAAAAAGCATAATGCTGAGCTCTGGTATTAAATTTGGTCAGGTGAAGTATTTTCTACCAGTATATTTTAATTGCAAAAGTGTTTGTGGTTATTATCAAAAATGTACACGTTCTATGGAAATCTGTAAACTGTGGCAGTGCTCTGGTTTGCTGTCAGCTCACTTCCTTCCTCCGCTTGGCAGTCTTCTACCACAATGAGGAAAAGCATGGGTTGGCTGATTTCTTAACAGCCTGTCTGGCAAGCTGACTGGGAGCTGTGAAAACTGAAATCCAAAGAAGTCATCTTCTTGGGATGCAGGCACCAAAATCCTACTGATCTAAGCTTTTAGGGCTCTTGGGGGAGCCCCAGCTTTGGCTGAGAGTTTGACAGTGTCATCCTTCACCATTATATGCATGTTTTAAAAAGCTGTTTATCTTCTGAGTTCTTGATCTAAGAGGTGGTCTTGTTCCCACAGTTTTGTGTGGACACCAAATGTGTCTCAGGAGAACCTGACTGAAGCAGTGCTAATGATGTTGGCAGTTGTGAGCTTAAAGTACTAAAGACCAAACAACTGTTGGTGAAATCCACAGTGTAGAGTGATATTCCCTCCCCACCCCAGCCCTAGGACAGATCTCAGTTGTTTTGACTGGATGAGGGAAGTGCTCCATGCAGTTACAGTCTAGTCCTGAGGATGCTTTGACAAACAGAGAAATCCATAGGGAACTCAATGCCATCAACACTTGCAGGGCTGCCAGGTCTTGTTGCAAAGATGTGCAGGTGGGCAAGGAAGCTTTCTTCAGTGCTTCTTTCTCCCTGCATGGAAGAAAGAATAAAATGCAACAGCTCTATAATGGACTGGAAACAGTATTGATGTATTGGCACTGTGTAGTAGCAAAGGGCATCTTACATTTTTATGTTTCTGTAGTCTGGTAAAATTGCTAATGGGCAGAAAAACATATGGCTTGTTATTCATTGAAAGAAAATGGAAACTCTTAAGGCTTATTTATATAACTTAATATAGAATTAGATTTTTAAATGTGTTGCTAGTTTTGATCTAGCTTAACAAATACCTAGAAGGTAAGGAAGACTTTGTTTGTAAAAGTAAAATATCTTTTCAATATATTATGATGTAGCGTTGAAAACACCATTCTTCAGACTTTTTAATACTAAGTTGTTAATAATAAGTTCTGGTGCAAGATGTCTGGTAGTTGAGGAAAGTTGTGAAGTTAGATGAATGAGTTAGGTCATAATAGCAACTAAAAAAGGAAAAAACAAGTGAAAATTATGAAGGTGAAGTTCAGCACCAGCATGAGTTACAGACCATGTTTCAATTATCAGGTGTTTCACTGGTTTCTCTCCTGTGCCATCTCGAGGACTTTGTCTAGCCCCAGTATAAGATCCAAACCTGTAGTGAATCCAATAGTATTCCAGAGGTCAGTGATGGAAGAATGTGAAATCCAGATCGAACTAAGGTTTTACTATGACATCTGGAAATGTTCTTCAGCTGTGTGAGTGTCCAGTTCTTGTCGCCATGACTCTGTGTCTGGCTTCAACTAGAACTTCTTGGCCAATGTGTCCACCTTCCTCTTTTCTTTGTGTGTGTGCTTGTAGCAAAATGGAGAACAGAAAGCTGCCTGCTTTCTGAAATACACTACAGATTTTCTTACTCCTCCAGATCTTCAAATTCTTTAGTTTGTGTTTGCTGTCTGAGTTTTTCCTCACTGTAGCACCTTCCAAAAAAGTTGCTACTCAGTGTGCAATGTAAACTGGGAAGGCAGATGTAACATGTTGGGTAAGAGGTGGTGAACACAATTGACCCTCAGCTTACAGAACACTTTTACAGCATACAGTCTTCCATACTGGTTTTGGAAATTCTTTTGGAAACTGTTTTCAAGTCAAAATGGCAGAATAAGAAAAGCATGGAACAATGTCTATTCTAAACACTCCATTTTTATGGTTTATGGCCTATTTTTAATCGGTAGCTGCTCAGTGCCAGGAGGTATATACCTCAGCATATTTTCCATTACCTGAACTTACCACTCTCTGCAGAAGCACAAAAAATGGCATGCTGTAAAGAAGCTTAGTTGAATATTCATGAATCAGTAACAATATGGTGTGTGTGAAGTGGATAATTCTTATGTGTAATTTGACATACAGGATTGAGTGTGACTCGGCAAATCCAGGGCAACCTAACAGGGGCAAGCGCAAGTGCCCTATTAAATTTTGAACATGTTTAGTACGTGAAAACACTGCCTCCTTTTGTTATTATTCTCCTCTTCCTCGCAGTGGTCTTTCAACTGGACAATAACTTTAGATACATCCAGGAAAAACTGTATAAGAAAAAATAGGATTTGTCTATAGAAGTGTTTAGGCAAGTGCCTAAAAGTGGTGTGAAATTTAGGGATTTTCTGACTAGATTGTGTTGAAGAAATAAAAATTAACAATCATCAAAATACATGCTTAAAAATACTTCATAATCCTTTTTGGCTGAAGAAATAGAAATTTGCATTGATCCATATACAAAATTTTTTTTTCCTCTGTCCTCCTCTCTAAAGAGCAAGTACTTAGGGGCCGCATTTAGAAGGAGGATTGAAACAATGAGACATACTTGTGGTTTAAGTGGTGAATTAATTGCATATTTAAGCCAGGATATATACCTTGAAACCTCAATATAGATGTGTGTATGGTATGTCTATGGGGCATAACAGATTTTGCCTTCTGAAGCACGTATTGAATATATAAGGCAGTGAGACAGTGGTAAGGATCGCTCTGTCAGATGCTGCATAGCCTGAGGAGTTAATAACTATTATCATTGCAAAGCTGATACCATGTGCAGAGGGGTTTTGTAGCTTTTACCTTATTTTTAGCACAGTTTCTAAGCACAATATGAGCATGTGAGGGATAAATTGTCAAAGCCTGTCTTGCTGATGTTTATCTTAGAAGAATTTAGTTGCTTGACTAAACAAAAGGCTACAGGCATTAGTGATTTCCTCTTGATGTGTCCTTTTCTCCTCTGGGTGATATTTGACAGGCTTGGGTAGCATTTTCAGTTAACATAGTTTCTGCATTTGATTAAAAAAGCAAGACAAAAAGGGATCTCAGTGCTGGTCAATGCAATACTTTTGCACCGTGCAGTGTCCCTTTTCTCTAGTACACTTGATCAAATTTGTTTGGGATGCTTGTTTGTTAAGATCTGATATCTGCCTATAAAATAGGAAAGAATAAAGGTCATTGTTTTCTTTGGCTCTTTAGTGTTTTTCTCCTCTATGTCCTTGAATTTCATGATCAAAGATTTAACTGCAAGGATTTTTTGTTACTTTTTGCTTAATTATACTGAGACATTTTTGTATTCTTATTCCAACACTTTTATTTCAACATTTTCAATACCTCCCATTTGCAAAGGACTCCCTTTCAGATCAATTCAATATCAACTCCTGCTTATCAGTTCAATATAGCACAGCATTTTTCTCAGTTACTGGAGAACCATCTTTTTGTATTTGGAATTGAATATTTGTGTGTGTGCATATGCGTATTTCCCCAGCTGCTGCTTTGCTACTAAACCCTTTGATTTATGACAGTTTCATTCTTATTGGTCTGGTTTTGCTACATAAAAGATAAAATGCTGTTTACTTTCATCCTAGATGGCTTTCATTGAAATAAACATACATGGACACTAAGGGAGAGACAGGGAAAAATGATGTTCAACAATTGGCAGTCACTTCAATAATTACCCTTGTAGCTGACAGACACACACAACCATGTTAGGCACAGTACAGAGGAAACAGAATATTCTCTCAAATGGATAATAACACGTACTGCTAACAGACGTATACGTGGGTCTTGTTCAGACATCCAGTCGACCTCCAGCTTTCCACTGGATGCCATGCTGGTCAGAACAGTGTCATTCGAGTAACACAGGTGTAATGATCTTTCACGTTTTCTTCTTAGAAAGATCCCATTCCACCCTGAATGCTTTGGGAGTTTAGTCATTGTAGAAAGCACATAGACAGTGAGCTGAGCGAGTTGTGTAGCCTCCATCAGAGGCTGTTTCAAATTGTGGAGTTTCAGAGACCGCTAATTGTGCTCTCTGTTTCAAAGGCTAAAAAACACAACAATTATAAAAGTGCACACTTGAAGCTCAACAAAATCTTTTTCAAGGCATACGGAAGGTGAAATTTTCTGTCTCAAAGTAGTTAGAGATTATTCTTTTTCTCAAGCAGTTTTCCTTTAAACTGGGTTTTAATTTAAAAGTGTTAGAAAGCATTACTTTTAATAATACGAAGCACAGATATGTTCTTACAGACTCTTTTTCATTAGACTTCATGCAAAGTATGATGAAGTGTTCTGTCAGATAAGAAATAAACAACATCTTTCTTTCCAGGGTGCATTTTTTCAAAGTACTGGTTGCTGTTTACCAGCTCACCTGGAGTTTGATTGTGCCAAATGCTGAGAGTCCTTAAATATTACATGCGTTAGAGTTGAGACTGCATTCCAAGAAGCTCAATATATACTATTTCACAGGGAAAGCTGGTCCTGCTGATCTCGGGAGATCTTGTTCACTTCTAAACTGATCTGTAAGCTTCTCTACAGGTTCTTTAGCCCAGTTGCTTCACCCGGTCTATTGATTCTGGAGAAGGAAGCGATGTGTGTTTTGTTTAGAAAAGTTTACATGTCCATGACAGATGTGCAGGATGTTGGCAGAGCACATGCAATTACGTTTTCTTTCACAGGTAAAATCCTTCTGTAGTCAGGGACTTTGTAGATTTCCCAGTTCTCTTCCTGAAAGATTAATATCAATAATTGCAATGAGGATTAATTATAATAAGGATTAATATCAATAATTGCATTATACTTCAGTCTGTTTCTGAAATCATATTGACAACATGTATTTTCAAAAAAACGCATATATTTATGTTCGTTGCTACATATTCAGTTCCAAGTCAATATATCTGAATGCTTTGTCTGTTTTATACTTTAATATTCTTGATTTCGGTATGTTTGAAGTGTATAGTTTACTCTGTAGGACACACATCTGCTTTTTCAGACTATAGAAGTGTTCTTTGAGTACCCCATAGTATAGGCACCTTAAAACGAAACTGTGGCTCCTGGAAGACAATGGTACAAACTGTATAAACAGAGCTGTGCTAAAAGGAACAGTCTAGAGACTGCATCTAATATGTTGTAATGTATAAAATACACACATTGCTCTTTTCCTGAGCTTGCTGTTCATTTCCTTGGGCTCATGCCACGCTCCTTCTTTCCTTCCTTTTCTACACTGCTCTTGCTGAGAAGTTGGGAGAAGCAGTGAACAGTCTAGATCTTTTCAGACCACTGTGAAATGTATTCCTGCCTCCCATCGTTGTATTTTGGATCATTTTCTCCCCCTGTGTCACAGTTCAGAGTATTTTTGCTTGTGCTCATATAACGTCTTGAATAATAATTTCTTAATCCTCATTAGAACTGAGTATTGCCAAAATATAAACAATAATTGGTTTATAATATTTTGTAGATTAATTGATGTTAATGAAACAGTTGCAGATAAATGTTTCTTTGCCATTAAGTAGCAAGCTTAATTGTTTAGTGATTGTGGGTTTTTTTTCTTTAGGCTTTATTTCCTCCTAATAACTTTTCCAGCCTAATCAGTGTTGCTGAAAATGCAGAGTATTCTCTGCATGAGTGATTTATATCTGATCTCGTTCTGTGTTCTACACTTAAGCCACTACAATCACCATAAGGAGACCAAATTTATATTATATATTGTCATAGGTAAAATAACTGCTAATCTTGAATAATGATTGAATGCTTAAGTTTTAAGAGATGAGAATGCTAGGAATGTGTCAATAAGAAACATTAGGATACTTACCGTAAATGTGTCCCTAAATGGAATGACATGGAGGTGCTAAGCCAAGCACACTACAGTGAAAAACTCAGTCAAGATATCAGAAAATTCCATCAGATACCATCAGCAACTGTAACTTGTGAAGGAATACTTGAGCCGTCTGACGTTAAAACAGGCAAGGTTCATGCTGGTGGTGTCCAGGTAGATTGAGTTAGTCCAATGTCTGTTCTTTATTGTATCTTGTATTCTTCCATTAAAATTGAGACTTTCAGCATTTTATGGAATGAGTTGTAAAAGCTCTTTTATCTACTTTAAAAGTCATTAAAACTAACACGGGGGCTTGTCTCTTGCAAGGTTGTTGTACCAGCTCACGTGGAGTTACTGCTGAGCTCTGTATGTCTGAGGATGGTGTGCTCCAGCACTGGGTTGCTGCACCATGGGGTGCCTTGGGTAGCTGCAGGCCTTCCAGATGTTTCTTCTCTTGACAGCTCGTTTCTATCCTGGAGCCAAAGGCTTTCAACCTTCAATTATGCCAGTATAGCACAGGGCTGCCATGAAAATGGTATCGCTGCAATTACTTCTGGTTTAAAAATAAATCCCCAAATGTTCATTCTTTTCCCTTTTTCAGAATTACTGAGTAGTTCTAAAATGAGGGAGAAGGATGTTTCTAACACAGGTTGTTTCAGTTTTGCATTCCTAGTTCATAGTCCAGCCCAACCAACATGCTTCTACCACTGCTGGTGAGTTGCTGAGCTGAAAGGCAGTGATGAAAACATCTCTGTCATTGATGCCAGTGTCTCTATGTAGCTGCGGTTTGATGTCACACAAGGTTTGGCATTAATAAGGATTTAGGAAATGGCTGTACTGCTGTCCATTGCTTAGTAACGCCTAACCACAGCTGGCAGAAGAGCTTTATAATGTGCCATGCAGCCACTGTGGAATTCTTAACTGACTCATCAGATAATAACTTTTTAAAAAGACCTGTACCCTAAAAGTTGTTTTCATTCATAGCTGGAAGGAATAGGCGTGATTGCTGTGCTGCAAGTGTAAAATTGCTTTGACTGATCTGCCACCTTTTCATGTGTTCACCTTTCCATAGTTCAATAAATGTTTTGGGGTGCATATTTTATCTCTGTTCACTCAGATGTAATTTCTTAAATTACAACAAAAGTAGTTTACTAGTCGTCGGGAAAAGCTCTAAGGAACAGCAGGAAAGCACTGTAATAACCTGCCAAGAGAGTCTGTTAAATCGCTACCGTAAAACATGTTCTTGAAGGTTGCCATCATGCATCCATCTGGAATGGCATGGTGTTATTGATTTCTCCTTTATGAAGGAGACACAGTTATCTTCTGTCTCCCATGGAGGTGAAAAAGACCTTTCAAAGTGAGTGAAAATAGCTGCAATGCAGTGAAAATCAAAGAAAGCAGTTCTGAAGAAATGGACATGTCAGCATCGTTAAGAATCTGCAAACATGTGATATGCTAACTCAGTAAGCATCTGTAGAGTATGTTCTTGGTAAGCTATGTACCATATCTGATATGAGGTAAAAAACAGCTGTGTGCAGTGAACGGCCCTATGGTCCTGCACAGTGAAACCAGGTCGAAGCTCCCCAGATGTTACAGGGATGCCAGGTGCAGCATGCCTCCTAGACTTACCACTATAAATAAAAAAAACTGCAGTGCTCCACCAGATGCCTGAAAACTGGAATGTTGAAAAGGGAGTGGTTTGATTATCTGATGCAGAGCTGCATTAATTACAGTTTCTTAGCACCAGAGCTATGAAAGTATCCTCAGACACAAGAACTATGGTGCAGCAGCTGGAGAAAAGCTGGCCAAAAATGACTGCAGGGTATTATTCTAATGGTGACTGGTGCAGAATGATCAAAGAGGTCTTTGGCCAAACTGCCAATGTCTTGAAAAGGTCATAAATTTAAACTGCCAAGGGAGTTGTGCCAATTACTATAATACATTTACTGTATGATGTCATTATCGATCGTACCACTTTGAGATGTGATTTTGCAGACCTACTGCAATGTTAACAAAATGTGTTTCCCATGTCAAAATTACACTTAGTTTTTGGCACACAGATTGTTTGGGGGGTTGAGTTTGTGTCCATTCCACCCCCCAGGAAAAAAATGGAATTTCAGAGAATGAAGCAGAGATAGGGAGTCTGGCTGGGCCTGGTATCCAATTGGCTGTAATTTGCTTTGCCCGAAATCAAGTACTTTCAGATGCTGATAGGTCTCAGGGTTTCCTGGGGGAAGAGGGAGGGAAAGGCATTCTTGCTTTTTGTACAAGATCTGTTCTGACCCCTTTTTCTATTATAGTTATGGGTGTTTTCTCCCTGACAGTGTTATTTTATCTTGAATTTGCTAATCATATTGTCCACTGAGGCACAGAATTGCTTGAAATAGGAAGGCACGTTAAAGGAAGAAAGCCTCTACTATGCCACTTAGCCAGTTCTCTGGCACTTGCCATACTCACCAGCACATAGAGAAGTGTTTGTGCCTGACTAGATTAACTGAGAATAATTATGAACTTATGCATTATGAACATCAAATAAAGAACTAATATTGTTAGTCTTAAAAGACAGGTTTTGTTGTGGAAGGTGTACTGTGGAATAAAAACAAGTACACATGTAATTGCATACACAGTGCAGCTAAGCTTTAAAGATCTCACCTACAGTTTTGCTTGAAAGTAAGGGTGACACTAAAATTATGACATTTATAGGCAGTCTTGTACTGAATTAGAGGCTAAATTAGAACATTCCTAGAGTGATCTACCTTATATTTGTCTCTAGAAATTTCCAAAGCTATGAGAACAGTTGCTCTGTACAGTCAGCATCCTTACGAACTTTCTGGAGTGCAGGTTCCACAGGCAATGTGCTTCAGCCTTGCTCTTACAAATGCATACCCCACGCTGATTCTGGGTCATCTTAGCATTTACTGTGCCACAGGAGTCTCAAAATCATGAGATTCATTTGAACCACTGAAAGAGCACCAAGGAAGTTTCTGAAGCTGAAAATTCAATCATGTATGTGTGTGTGTGTATATATATATATATATATGTATATATATATACACACACACACATACATGTATATATCTATGCATATATATCCTGTACATACAAATGGGATTAGATGTTTGTCTATCTGATACTTTTATACATACATTCATGCGTATATTCTGCTGCTGAAAAGCTACTGAAGAATGGAGAGATTGACACATTGTTAAGGAATTCTGTGAGGATCTTAAGTTGAGAAGTAATGTTTAGTTTTCAGAAACAATTATTTCTTTCTTTTACCAACAAAGACTTTTCAATACATTCTATGTGGTTGGTTGGTTAGTTTGTTTGTTTTACACATGTAATACCAAAGAACAATGCAAAGAACCTTGCTACAGAATAAATAGGTAATTTATTTAAAATAACCTTCTAATAGATGGCTTTGACATCTACAGCAAATCCAAGGACAATAAATGATCTGATTAAAACATCTATTTTCTACTCTGTATTGGAGAACTCAATCCATAAACAGAGATCCAGCAGACTTACAAACCTTTAAGAGAAAAGCTAGTCACAATACGCAGCAATTTTTTTGTCATGGAACTCAGTTACAGATTTTAGACAAATTCTAGCAGGTTGAGATATGCACAAAGTTTGAAGCAGCTTATTGAAATCACAGTCTGCATCTAAGTAAGAATTGAGTCAGCTATTGCACAGAAATTCTTACTGGAACACAATTTTTTAGAGTTAATTGTATTACAGTGATACATCTGTTATTATGAAATATATAAGCATTTTACAATTGCAGTCTAGATCAGTCATAAAAAGATTCAGTTTTGAAATTTGACCTCTACTTGTAAAGTTTTTTCTCTTTATGCTTGTTTGTCTTTATATCAGGTATTTCAGGCAAGTAGTTCTAAAAAGATGTATGATTTTTTTTTTTTTTTATAATAAAAGGCAACCAACATAGAATCATAGAATAGTTAGGGTTGCAAAGGACCTTAAGATCATCTAGTTCCAACCCCCCTGCCATGGGCAGGGACACCCCACACTAAACCATGTCACCCAAGGCCTCGTCCAACCTGGCCTTGAACACCGCCAAGGATGGAGCATTCACAGCCTCCCTGGGCAACCCATTCCAGTGCCTCACCACCCTCTCAGTAAAGAATTTCTTCCTTATATCCAATCTAAACTTCCTCTGTTTAAGTTTTAACTCTGTTTAAGTTTAAACCCTGTTTAAGTTTTAACATGCAAGTCTTCATCCAATCTTCTGTTTTTAAAGGTAAAATATATTTTTCAAATGGACACATTTTTAAGAATTGTATTCCAAATGATGAAATAAACATTAAATAGAGCTTTCAGTGGGTTGCAGATAGAACCATAGATTCATTTAGAATGGAGAATATCCTTAAGATAATCCAGTCCAACCATTAACCCGGGACTGTCAAGTTCACCACCAAACCATGTCACTAAGCACCGCACCTGCATGTCTTTTAAGTACCTCTGGGGTGGCGATTCAATCACTTCACTGGACAGCTTGTTCCAGCATTTGACAATGCTGATTGGCATTTGAATATAGAAAAGCTAGTCAGAGTATAGAACTAGCTGAGGAATATTTTGCAATTAAAATTTAGAACTGTATTTGGAAAGAGCGGGTACAAATTTTCCTTTTTTTTTGCCCATGGTTATATCAGGATAGATGGGTAGGTTAGAGCAAAAAGCTTTTTCTCCTTGAGAAGATTTCTTGACCATGGTAAGTGCTATATACCAGTTTTCTAAGAAAATTAAAAAGGTAAGTAATTAAACAATTGTTAGAGCTGGCCAGGATAAGCAAATCTTTTGCTGACAAAGTGTATTGTATCTTCCAGATTGGAATAGAAGCTTTTTTTTTTTTTTTTTTTGGCCTGGTTTGTTTTGGATTTGTGGAGGTGTTTTTGTTTGGGTTGGTTTTTTTGTTTTTTTTTTGGGGGGGGGTGTTAAAGCCAAACAAACTGAGTAATAAACAAAAACCTAACCAATAGTTCTTGAAACAGATTTTTCAGGGAGATCTGGGAGGAAATCAAATGAATGGCCTAATGTAAATTGTAGGTTGCATGTTTTGACAGCACATATCTTTAGCAAGAAAAATTGCCATTTGATTTTTGCATAAAGGAAATTTTCTATCATGCAATTATACCAACGCAGAATTTCCAGTTATCTGCAACTATTATATTCTGGTTATTAATAATAGAATTCTCGGTATGCAGGTTCTCTCTAAACAAAAAAGAAAAACAGCCCCTGTTCTTGGGATTTCTCTTTGTTCAAAAAGTACTTCTTTCAATGGCTAAGTTCTTCTAAAAAAGATCAACTGCTTTTGTCAAAAACAAGCCTTAAAATTGCCTCAGATTTTACTATTCTGCTCATTGAATCCTAAACTTGCTGCTGGAAATGGACTTCTGTAGCATAACTCTTCGGCCACATATATTGGCTGCATCTTGAGGCAAATAAGGAATCTGTATATCTATATAATAATCCAGGATGAATATCAAAAAGAATCTTTCTCTGAACCTTCTACCTACAGATGCTGAACAGATTTAAACACACTGACAAGGATTTCATGTTGTCGATAACAACAGTATGCATTTTAGATTTTAGATAAGGCGAGCACCTTTTGTAAACAAAATACTTGGCAGCAGAGCTGTATTTGGAAACTGGTGAGGAGGAACTGAGCAGTGCAGTTTTGCAGAATTTCAAACAGTGAAAGGACAAAATACAAATTAGACTGTAAAGTTGCTAATGATTTTGCTTTGCTCCACATGAGACTTGGTCTGTGAAAATTTGTGATGTAGTTGGTTCCTGGGAATATTGTACTTCTGTGCTAGTGTTATATCATTGACCTTTTAAACATGCCACATTCAGAAGACTGAATTAAGAATGTCCCAAAGAATCTTTCAGTCATTCTTAAACCAGCCAATGAAAGCTGTTATGGCATTACAGTTGACATTATCAGTAGCTATTTCTTTTCACACTGTCACTACTCATTTCCTATGATACATCAGGACGAAGCACACGTGTAACCCCCTGATGTTAATAATTGGAACACCAGTGACAAAATTTTATATTTGGAAAAAATTGCTGCAAGAACAAAATGGTAATTACTGTTGGCAATTCAGAAATACTTGTACTTGATGGGCACTCTGATTTGCCAGATAACTAATTTGCTAACTGTATACGGTACACCTACAGTAACTTTCTGAAATTGTTTTGTCATTGTAATTATACCTTCTGGCAGCAATTCTAAGCAAAACTTGCTATTAGCTTAATTGAGGAAAGAAATGAAGAGAAAAAATATCTGATCTAATGACCTAAAAGCGATGGCGGGTGCACAGCAAACCCAAGAAATTGGTCCCTGTAGCACAAAGAGATGAACTCCTAATCCTGAAGGACTAAAGATAAATACTACCAATTATTTCAAAGGTGTTTCATTAATAGATGCAATCAGTGCTTTTGCCTATTTTTGAAACAGGTCTTGGAATTAATTCAGCTATACATTACTGCAGATTTTACAAATCTCATACACGATTTGGTTGTGGGGTGGGAGCTGCCTTTGCTTTGTTCTCTACCAGAATAACTGAAGCATTGAGGAACTGAATGAAGAGTATGTGAAACATAGTATGATAGGAATGACAGCTCATCATCATGTCTCCAAAGAGCGGGTAACTGACAAGTTTCACTGATGTCCTTACAAGTTAGAGAGCTGGGCTTTGCTGACAAAGAACAGCAGAGCTCCTGATAACCTACTCCTTTCTGTCCCGAATCCCTCTGGAGCGAAGGGCTATGCCTGCATTTGCTGACAGTGTAGCTGCCATCATGAAGAATGGGACAGGGAACTATTCGTCTTGCAGAGAACAAGAAAGAAAAAATCCAAAATTGTTCTTCAGATGTAAAAGATTATTTCCTGAATTTAATGCATGGATTCCTGAACAGATGACATCCACATGTATTTACTTACCTTGCTCTAACTGGCAAGGGTTTTCTGGGCAAATGGTGAGCAGAACTGCATGAATTTATAGCAGTGCCTTCTACATGAAATATTACTGTTGGAGACTTTAGCAGCAGCATCTGCTAAAGTAACAGTAGTTATAGAGCTGACTTCCCCCTCTTGTGAACAGCGCTGCTTTCTCAGCAAGACTCACTTGGCTTCTTTAGGTAAATAGAATTTCTATGCTCTCTTGCAATACTTACTAATAGGTGAAAAAAAGACACAGCTTTGTTTTAGAACAGTAGGTTCTGAAGGTTTAGTTATTTTGCTGCTCTTTCTTCAGTGTCTAGGGTAAGGCTGATTCTCTTGGTTTCCAATCTGCCTGTTTGTCAGTTCTTACTTTAAGTGAATTAATGGGTGGTAGTTTTGAAACTCTGAAAATTGATCAGAGAGTCAGCGACTCAAATCCAAAATATTTGCTTCAGTTTTTTTGGAAGTCATTAATTTCTCCTATAATGTTGTAAATATTTTTAAGCTAGTGAAGGGTATTATATTGTCCTGGAAAATGCTGTGTGTTTTGTGTATTGATGAAAGAAAGTAGTAATTTCTCCAGTTTAGTAATTTTATTCTTAATTTATGCTGTTAATAATTTTTCTAGAAATCTATGCAGAATGAAAGTCGAATGTTCTCACAGGATGCAATCTTCATTGTACCAGGCACTGTTTGGGTCCATTTGCAGTACTTACTTCTTTTTAACTTGAAAGAAATAGTCCAATTCTAATAGTTATTAAGGGTATTAAACAGAAACCTTAATTTGTCTTGCATTTTTTATTAAGGACAAGCTTTATGAGTATTTTTGTTAATTTAGTATACCTCAAAATATTGTAATACGTATCAACTGCTATTTCTTTAGCCACCTTTTGCTCCAAAACCTCTGTCATTTGGTAGTTACTGTCATTTTGGCTTATTTTAATTTTTCTCTTCTACCAGGTTATTTTAAGGTGCTGATACTGAACTTTGCAGAATTTATGCGGTTTGAATACAATTCTTTCATGGTAAGCTAGTTTCTAAGACAAAATTTTGAAGCAATAGTTCAATGATGCAGAATGATTTTCTTAAACCCCACAGAATCTCCCCCCAAAACTGTCCCTGAAAATTTTTTGGAAACTGCTGTGTTCTTCCAGGTCTCAGACATAGGCAGCATGTAGAATTAGTGATTCAAGGAGATGGCCACTGAAACAGTGTAAATATTCAACAAATAATAAATGCAAGTTCATAAAATATCCATTAGTCTTTAATATTTGCATAAAACAACGCAGTCGCTTAAGACATCAAATGATGCTGTCTTGCAAAAAATAATAGACCCCTGTTGGATGCTTATTCTCACTGGAAAAAAATAGGCCTTAACATCTTCAACAGTCTGGACCAAAATGTTTGGGTACTTGTTAAAGCCAAAGTATGTATCTTGTAATTCTGAATAATTAAGATAGTTCTAAGTATTTCCTGCCTTAAAATAGCAACCTGCTAATGCTTAGAACATTTCTTTTTAAATGCCTTGAAAGATTTCAGAGCTGTCAAAAAATGAGGAATACTAATAAATATTAGGTCTAAAAAAAAAGGTATTTCAGGCAATAGAACATACATCTTAGCAGTAGGTGCCAATTATTGACAGGTACACAAGTTTAAAGTTTGCATAAAATACCCTATTAACAGACAATCTGCTCAGGAAAGGTTTCAGCACTTAATTAGAACTGAAGTGTAATACTCTGTCTAGGGCTTGATTATCTTATATTTCTGCTTAACTAATTATTCTGCTATTATCTTCCTCTGGTCTTATTAGATTTTATTAGTTGTGAATAAACAATTTAATCAGCCACATTAGAGCAGAATCCAAATAGTCTGAGGCTTGGATTCAGTTCTACAAGTAAGCTGTAAATCTGTTTCCCTGGTATCTGTGGCTAAAATATTCTCTATAAAAATATTTTATACAAGACCCTCCTGAGAACCTCTGATTTTTTGAACTATGGCATGCAAATATGGTAATCACAATAATTTCAAAATCAAGGTTTAAATCTATTTTATGGTAAGCTAATCATTAAAACTCTGTATATGTCTGCAGAAGGGTAGCTGAGATCTTATTTTTAAGTAGAAGACCAACAGTTCCCAATGGAGGTCTTATTTTACCAGTGATTTAAATGTTTACATATAATGGTGAATTTATGTCAATACCCCTTACACTTACCACCTATAGCATGGTTTTCAGGAGCAGCAGATGAATTTTCCCCCAAGGCTCACCCAAACCCACAAGGAATATATGTGTAATCATATGCTTAACTAACAAGTTCTGCCTGCACGACCATCCTGGGTTTGGCTGTAACAGTTATATTCTCCGTTTTAGTAGCTGGTGCAGTGCTATGTTTCTTAATTCTTGAAAAATAGCTTCTTCAATCTGAGAACCCAGATTTTTTGGAAACCACGGCGTCTAGATTCACAAACGTTCATGCAGACATGTTTTTAAGTACCTCTTTGAACAATATTAAAATTCTGTGGTTTACTTGCCTTAAAATGATGATTTATTGCCTGAGGCAGCATAGCAAAAAAAAAGTTGTTTCTTTTTTTTCAAGCCGCATGTTATATTTTAATTGCATGTAGCAGTGTTGCTGATGCAGAATTAAATATGAGATCCGGCCACAGTCAAAACTGTTTTGATTCCCTGTCATACTGCTGTCAGGACCACAGTGTTTGTAAAAATGATTTTGAGGGAGTTTTCAAATTACAGCTTGTATATTCCTTTTCCTGACAGGCAGTTGCCAACAGCTAGGCATGTTTAGAGCAGTCTGATACTAATATGCAGACAACCATTGCATACAGTACTAATACTTCACCACTAAAGCAGTGGAGCTGTTTCATTGTAGCTATTTGTTTATTTAACTTAAATAAAAATGTGCTTGTAAATTCTTCGAATAGATTGACTTGAATAATGACTTTTATATGTTTTATATAGTTTTGAATTTTTTATATGCAAATCATAAAATAGACACAGGAGACAAATGCCAAAGCTGGCTAGGTCACCTCTTTACCCTAGGGCACGATCAACTAGATCTAAAACACTTGTCCAGGCTGTTTTTAACAAACCTCCTAGGTAACCTTTTTCTGTATTTAACTACGACCGTAGCTAAAAAGTTCCACTTACACCTAACATAAGCTTCTTTTACTGCCATATACAACTGTTACTTCCACATTTACAATAGAAGTTCTCCTTTTCTTTGTGGCAGTATTTTGTGGGGAATAAAATTCATCCCTGTATTTGGTCTTGTCTTTCCCTGATATTAACTTTTTGTGTAACTGTTTCTCATGGATCTCAAGTTAGCATGTCTGATCACTTACTGCTCTTCCATCTCTGGTCCAAATCTTTCCTAAAAACTAGTGCTTGAAATTCAACGTGATGCTTCTATTGAAACCCCATTGAAAGACACATAGAAAGAAGTTGACTTTACAGATTTGCATGGGGCTAATCTGTTCCTGTACCGAAGTCTGCTATTTGCTTTCTCCTATTTCATATTCAGTTTGTGTTCTGCAGCACCATGCAACACATTTCAAATTCTGAATTGCTCAGCAGCTAATCACTGTTTATTGCCTTATGTGTAACCAGTCATAACATGGTTACCTAAATCGTAAGATGGGTTTTCCCCTTTCTTTCTTGGCTCATACAAATAAATGGTTAACAATTTGCAAGCATGAGTTTGTTTATTTACAGTGTGAATCATCCCATATGCATTCATGGAGAGTGGAACAATATCATGATTTCTGTTACTTTTCTTAAGTGTCCTAGTGGTGTTTCCACATTCTCTTCTGTACTCTCATTATGTTTTCAAATGTATTTTCAGTATATTTTCAAATCCAGTTTGGATGGGCAGGATAGGCACTTGTATTTTGTGATGGCTGGGTAGTCTGTTTTGGTTTGGTTTCTAATTCAATTTTTTTCTTGACAGATTTTCTTAAAGATTCTATAGAAACAACTTCATGCAATGAGGTGTTCTGGGCACTCGACTTTGCACTGGCCAATATTAAAGACATATTTAGATCGGCAAATTATACTTGTACCTTTATTAAAATGAAATCACATACTCTATTAAGTGCTAATATCTACTTCAGATAGTTTGTTGATCTGATTTCATTACCAGCATGCTATAGTGGGGGTTTCTAGTGCTTTCTGTCTTAGCAAAATAATTTAGTTTGGTCTGTAGCTCAAAACTTAAAATAGCTTAGACCTACAATAGTGCAGAGCTCTTTGATCTTGAAATCTTCTGGGCAGGATGGGGGGGTGATGAAGTTGTGGTTTGGATTTGGTTTTGGGTTTTTTGGTGTTTTGTGGTTTTTTTTTTTTTTTCTTTATTCTTACTGCATGCTGAAAGGAGAATATGTTTTCTTTTTCTAAAGGTCTCAAAACATGTTAAGTCTTTAATTCATCCATCTATTGAGAGCTTTTGCAGTTTTTGGGAATGTGGTTTGAGGCAAGACTTCTCTGCACAGCTATGAAAGCTCTGAAAATTTGAAAAAAATACTTATAAAAGTATTTTTGACTCTCTGAATGATAAATTTATTTCACATTGTACTTTTGCTGTTAGAAAGACTTTGATTTTTTTTTCTTTGCTTTATTATGCATATTTATAAGTCTTGTTTAAAAAAGAAATCATAAATCATGGATAAAGCTCCCTTTAGAATAACAGGATGAGTGGATTAAATCTCCACAGATGCTCAGTATATTAATATCTCTTCAACATCCGTTTCTGTGTAAAGTGTGTCCACTAGTGATATTCTTTTCAATTAGATCATGTATCTGGGCCTTGCGTGTTAGTCAGCTTGTATTTTTCACGCACAGCAGTGGCTTAAAAGCCAAAGAACATAGAGGCATAAGGACAAAGCATAGTCCTTCTCTGTCTGTCTTTAGGGAGGAAGACAGCTCAGAATGAAGTTTTCTTTCTTTTCTTTCTTAGGGGTTTTGTTCATTTTGCTTTGCTTGATGTGAGGGTTTTTTGTTATTTGGGAGACTTGGTGGGGACTTATTTGGTGGGGCTTGGTTTAGGGTGTTGGGTTTTTTGTTTTGTTGTTGTTGTTTTGTTTCTACATTCTGGGAGGACAGACCAGTAAGCCCATGTTTTATAAAGCAGATAAAAACACTAACAATAAACCTTCCTTTGCTCTTCTGGCAAGAGACTGCATGTGCAGGATACCAGCTTAATGTGTATTGTTCTCTGTGCCTATTGACCTCACTTCATGGAGGCAGCAAAACTGGTACCTGGAAAACTGTTTTCCTTGTCTGTGAAATACTGACATGGGGCATCTGCACTCGTTTGGTTTTTGTTGACAAGAGCTCTATTGCATCATGTGCCAGTTTTATGGATTTTAACAGATTCAGGTAGCCCATCAGTACATTTACGGTGTTATAATTCTCTTAGATTAATGATTAAGGGAGTATTAATCTGTGATGGAGCATCCCATCTGATATTGAGGTTGGTTTTTTGTATCTTCATTTTAGAAATCAAGCATGAATACATGATAGTTGTTTCAAAAAGCTGTCTAATGTTCTATTCAAGCACGAATGACAGAATTACATCTTGAAAGTGAAGGTGGTTAAGTATATGTTAACAGATTGACTAAATTCAATTAACAGGTGAAACATGGTAGGCTATCTGGGCAGTGCTTGGACTTGCAGATATGTATAGCCTTAATATTCTGATAAGGAATGTTGGGAATTCATTACCCCTTTTTGGATGACCAAAAAAAGATACACCCACACATTAATACTTACATGCAGTACATAAAAGTATGGCTGATTTAGTTTGGGTTTTGCTTGTTTGCTTTGGTGAGAGCCACAGAACTAAATCACAAGTCTCAGGCAGATATTCACTAATATGAATATCTTTTTTCCTCTCTGTACGGATAAAAGAAGTCCTGGCAAAGCTAAAGAGGAAAATTATCTCTGCTATGCCAGTGACATTTCTACTGAATGCATTGGCTTAATGTGAAGTTAATATCTGCTTAAATGCTTCCAAGAGTTAGTAAATGGAAGTACAAATTGAATGTTCTGTATAAGCAGTTTAATTTAGTTAAATATTTGAAGTTGTGGCATGGCAGAATCATGAAAGCATTTGCTGAGGTTTACCCCACTTCTACAGTTGCTTTTTAATGGCTATGGTTTAGATTGTTTGATGTTTTCTGATATTATCCCAGTAGCCTTCCACAAGCAATACAAATACAATATATAAAGCCTGGAGTTTTAAGTTTTTCTGAATTAATAGTTTTCAGCATATGGGTCTTTATCTTCCTGTTTTGATGCCAGTGGCAAGAACCCATTAATATAACTGGGAAAAGAATAAAAAGAATATGTTCTTGGATTTTGGTTTTTTTTTTTTTTTTCTTTTTAAATAAAACAATAACAACAGACTTTACTTCCATAACCAAATAATACATTAACACAACCCACATGTGCTTATGGGTATTTAGGATTGAATGTCCAGAACAGGTGGGCCAATTCTTTCCATTTTATCTTAACTCCCACTTTCCTGTTTATCTCAGGGGATGAGTTGGCAGTGGTGGTGTGGATGTTTGGATACTGTTTATGAAATCATTATCTGTTATATTTATGTTGGTCCTGGGTTTTATGTTTTCATCTGGGCACATTAATGAGTCTAATAATCTTTTAAAAATACATATAAACAAAGTTGCTAGCAGCATTGGCTAGCCATGTTTACAAACTCTGCAGAAACCGTCTAACTAAAATAACTGTCTAGTTAAAATGTTTGCCAGTGAGATTTTCTTCCTTATTCTATGGAGTGTAACAGTTTTTCCAATTTTCACAGTATTCAGAATACAGTGCCTGTTTACCTAGCATGGAAGGTACCCACTGTCACAGCAATCCACGGTTCCTTGCTCAGTAACATTCCAGATGGAAAGGTGTAACAGCAATGAAATGTCAAACAAGGAACATCAGAAATGAGCTATATAATTATTAATATATCTAGCTAACTATTCTCTTAATTTTTTGTTACCAGGGCTGGTTCAGTCATGCTGTGAGTGGAGAGGCAGAGCAGACCCTTGTTTACTTTTGGTGCAGTGCTGTATTACATAGGCATCCTGTCCTGCATTTTGAAACAGAAGTCAAGGCAATGAGCTCTGCATGTCTACCAGAATATGATAAGGTTTGTTAGAGCCCTCCATTTCTGGTGGGGAGGTTTATAGTTGCAAGATTGCCCTGAACTTTTCTCCCCACTACAGAGGGAACACCTCTACTTTTACTTTGGCAAACACTGCCATGCTGGAAAAGGTTAGGTGCTAGTCACAGTATCTACCTTGGAGCTTTATCACATGCATATGAGGTCATGTTAGCTACTTGGAATAATGATGCAAAACCTGTAAGGGAGCCTAAGCTAGCAAAATAACTTTGATTTAAGCTTTTTGAACTGAAAATTTACTTGCATGTAAGCTATTAAAAAGTCTAAATCATCAGCTTCTTTTTTCCCATACCTTTTTTCCCCACAATGTGGTATGTTATTTTGTGTTTCACAGAATCATAGATTAGTTAGGGTTGGAAAGGACCTTAAGATCATGTAGTTCCAACTCCCCTGACATGGGCAGGAACACTTCACACTAAATGATGTCACCCAAGACCCCATCCAACCTGGCCTTCAACACCACCAGGGATGAGGCATAGAATCATTCAAAACTTGTCAAACTGTGCTGATCAGAGTTGGTAAATTCTGTTTCCTATCTCAATCCTTTGCTGTACAATAAATGTTGAAGTGAAGGTCAGAATTTTTTTTCACTTTGATGCTTCCTGTTAAATGCATAGAAAACTGTCTTGTAACCCGACAGTTATCTTGAAATTACATTGTTATATTTGACATCAACGTTAACATTGGTTATTTTCATACAACAGTTTGATTCAGGTTCTTCAAAATGAACCCTTCAGAGTTTTCACTTTCCAAATGTAAGGTGATTTGCCTACATTCGAGATGAAAAAATTTAAACTCAAGTTGAAGTGGAATTTTAAATTTTTGGCCCACTCTAGCTGACTGTCCTTGAATTTAAGGAATATTTAAACAAACTTCATCCTTATTAATAATATAGGAGCTGGCTATTAGTTGTATTTTGTTAGAGATTCTTGGTTTAAGAAAAATTACTTAAGGCAAAACTAGAAACATATGCTGGAGGCTGAACATTGAATGCTAAACTGCAAATATCTTCAAGCAGCTACCTACCAGCTCGGAAGTGGAATACAACATGCTTTTTTCCCACATGTCAGAGCTGGATAAAAAAGCAGCTAAACCTTTGTAACTCCATAGTGTATACTAATTGTGAGCAAGGTAACCTCTTTGATGTAGGTTTCCCCCCCCCCCAGTCTGGAGATGTGCTAAGAAACAAGTTCTCTGTTTTGTGTTAAACCAGTTGATAACACCTAGTGAAAAGATGACATATTTACATTTTCTTTTTTAAAATTTAATTGCTTATTATTAATTGCTTTATTTTGAGAAAATAAAGCTTTTCATCTGCTGATGCTGCTTGTTGATGTTGATGATGAACAGTCTTCTAGAATTAGAACAGATTCAATAAAACCTTTAAATGGAATCTAAATTAAAATTGCTCAGAATATGATATAAAAAAGCAAAATACATCCCCTCTGATTTGGCTGAATTTCTGTGTAAAATTAGAGATAATAAACTCTAAAGATGCATACATGCACAATCATATACACACTATATATAAAATATATACATACATAGTCCATATGTATGTGTGTCTATTTAGATGTACATATACACTCACATTTTTTTGCCAGTGTCTTTACCCCATGAATTCACCAATATAATTTTATTTGTATCAGTGAATACAGTCACAATTATGAACTTCTATGCTAATTAGTTTTGGCTTTTAAAAACTTGCTGGATTTATTCCATTGATTTGAGTAGTACTACATAAAAAACATTTGCAGTCTGTAATAAACAATCAGTACTCTTATCTCCCCGTAACACAGGCATCACTGAACTTCTGATTTGATTGATGAGAGGATTTCTACTAAAGTGCTTATCAGAAGTCACACTGAGCGCATGGTAAAATTGTGTGTGGGATCAATATGTGCTTTTGTAATACATAATCATTATGTAACTAAAAGTTATTTTGTGTTTCTCTGTGTAAACATCCAGTTATGAGTTTATGATTTAAAGCTATGTATGGCAAATATTTTTTTAGGAATACTGTTAAGAGAGTAGGCATAAACATCTAATTACACCACTTCATCTTAATGTTGCTCCATAAAATGAGATTTCATGTTATGCAGTGGTTGCTGTGAACATCTCCCAGTGGCCTCATTCTCTCCCCTTCATTTACTTATCCCATGTGGGTTTGATAAGTGTTGTAAAACTATCTTCGTACAAGCTGCAGAATTTTCTGGAAGTTGTGAACTTGATATACACAGTGAGGAGATGACTGCTTCTGGCAGCTCCCTGCCAGGTGTCGCAGCAGGTTCAGAACATCAGGTTCCTGCCTGCAGTGTGCTCCTGCGGCTGCAAAGACGGGAGGTGAACTGCCCTGGATCTCTTAACTGGGAAACTGCTTCAACTGCAAGTCTGTCCTCTACAAATAGTAACAGAGATGACAGTTCTCTGTATGCTCTGTATTACAGAGATTCAAAAAGTAGGAACCACCTGCCTTTTTAGTAGGGGTGATAACTCAGCGTCTTCCAAAAAAGAATCTTGAGGAGGGTGAGTCATAAGCCCTGTCACAAAGACCGAAGGTTGCTTCATTACATTTAAGTGATTACCTTATAAACAGAGAGAGGGAAAAAAGAAAAGCCATGACAAAAAGGCCCTACCAAGGCCCAAATAGGAAAACCCCCCACCAACAAACAAACTAAAAACCTAAACAATTTAGAATTTTACCTTGCATACTCTAAGTGTTCAGCATTAAGGTCTCCACTGATTCTTTCTAATGCATGATTATAAAAACACAAAGCACTTCAGAAGATTAAAAAATCTTTAGAGATTCTAAAGTTTCTCAAGGAAGCTAAGAACCATGCCTTAAAATTCCTGTGAAGTCTCAACTTTCATGTAAGGTCATCTTACTGGATTCTGAAGGGTTAAAAATTTGTGAATTCTTTATGTATTTGAGTTTTGTTCTTTTTATTTTCTACACCTACACAGTAACCATTTATCATTTATCAATTCAAATGTTTCTCTGCCTGGCTTTGCGAGTTGTATTCAGCACCACTAATAAGACGCTCTAATTCCATCCACTTATATCACTTCTTCTTTCTGTTTAGATTTCCTCCTTTTGTCTCTCAATTGATGCATTGCAGTTATCACCTGAACCTCAAACTCTCTTTAATCCACTTATTTTACATAGAGCAGGCTTTAACTCGGTTCAGGGCAAGGATAGTTGGAAGCTGATTTTTGCCATACTTTAGAAGTAATGTTTATAAGGTATACCTTTGTAAATGGTTGACTGCAAAGGTTTTGTTTCAACATGTCATTTTCCCTGTGTTTGGATGCAAAATGGCAAGAGATGTGAAGTGATTCTGAAGACACCTGCACTGGTGTCTGCATCCTTCTTGTGAGTCACAAAGCCTGGCCTGAGTGCTCTCTGCCTTTTTACTTTTTCTTTTTTCCACTGACAAGGTTTTCACCAAAAGTTGTTTCCTGAGCTGCAGTAGATGTGATCTGCTGCTCAGTTTTTCCATGTGTGTTTTTCGCAGGAGGGAGAGATGAATGATGGTCTGACCTACAAAGTCCTATACTGTGCAGAGATCAGCCCTGATTGTAGAAAGCCATGGGTAGTTAGAAGTTCTGTTAATAACCGCCTCAAATATATTGTGTAGCTCCTGGTAATGCTGGCATGGAAGTGGAGCTGCCTTGGAAACCTGGCTTCTCTCCATGTCAAAGCATTATGCAGGCATCAGGCTTTGAAACTTGTACCACAAAGGTGTGTCAGCTTGTGTAAAACTAGCTTGTGCAAGCAACTGTCCCTGATGGTTCCTCCACAGTCTTCTCATCAATGTCTCACATGTAACTGTGCTCCTGGTCTGTGAGAGTCATCAGCTGTTTCCTCCTTATCCCCCCCACCATGAATAGGTGTTGAGCTGTATGAACAGGAGAGAGGTTTTGCAGATTTCCAGAGATGAGCTTTCCAGAGGCAGATGGGCATACCCATAGAGATGTACTGGGAAGATGGGAGCAAAAGGTACATGTAAAGCTGTAAAACCTGCTGTGATACACTTAGAAAGCTGGAGTAGGCTTGCAAAGAGTGCAAGTCAAGGTTAGCAACCTGGTTCAGAGCAGGTAGCTTAAAACTGATAGTATAGTTTTATCTTCAGAAGTTACTCAACTGCTTTGTGTTTGGGGATTTGTTTGTTTGATTTGGTTTGGTTTTCTTGCTGCTAATTTTTTATTTAGGGTTTTTTTTTTTTTTTAACTAAGCCTTTTCCATCATCTTCCAACCTCAAAGTGTAGCTCTTTATAGGTGCTATTAAATAATTCAGTGAACTTGGCATCATGGCTACAATTTTCCGTAGGTTTAGGGATTAACGTCCTCCATTATTTCTTTCAGTTATTGAGAAATATAAATGTGAATCTACTTGTTAGAGACTTCAAGCAAAGAAACAAGTAAATTTCTAATTTTCTTATACGACGTATACTAAATCATCAATTTGTAGTGTTCTTTATTTATGTTAATATTTGTCATCCAAATGGATAAGAATATATGTCAATGAATTAACCAAAAATAATTCTTACAAAAGCTTCTGGGAACACTGAGGGGTGGATGGTGGACTCACGTTGGGACAGTCCCACTTCAAAATTAAATATTCAAGAATAAGATTAGATTTGGGGTCTTTTTTAATCTTCTAAGATAACAGATTGAGAAAACAAGGAAATTACCATAATAAAAGAAGAAAAGGAAAAAAACCTCCACCCAGTGTTCGAACATGTCTCCCTTTGATGCTGCGTGCACATCTTGTGCTGCTCTCAGAGACTTCTGTAATCTTCACAAGTATGGAAGTGTTACTATGTGAGAAGGTCAACATTAGTCAGACCAAGGGCCCACGGTGGCTCATATCTTGTCTCCAGGTGCAGCCAGCACCATGTACGGCAGAAATGAGGACCAGGCCACGTGCTACGATACTTCTGCAATGGGCTCATCGAAGGAGTCTGCAGCATCAGGTCTTTCCAGGTCAGAGATAACATCTTTGTGGTGTTATCCATGCTCTGTAGTTGGAGACATTTAAAGGCTAATTTGTTTATCCTTAAATGTTCTATGTGTCCTCATAGTCACACGTAAGTTGCAAATTTATAAATGGCATTCAAATCAGACCAGTGTCTGCTAACGTAACAATTCTTTTGCTCACTATCCTTGCCTAATAATTTATCCCTTGCTACATCTGGATTTGCATCTTAGTAATGTACATTAGTTTTTGCTTCATAAGATAAATAAGTCAGAAGAACTGTGTTAAACAGATATCTAAACCTGATTTTTTAGAAGTAATTACATCTACTACATCTACCACAAATAGCGACTTTTTCATACTTCAGGATAAGATTTCAGTAGAAAAATAACCAAATATTTCAATATTGGTAGCTCATTTCACTAACAGAAGTAGTCAGATAGTGGATTACCACCCTACTAATTTTGCTGAAGAACTGAGGCTGTAGAATATAAGGCCCTTTCTGTTCTCTTAGCAAAGCTGGTTTTGCCTTGTTTCAAGCTAAATGAAACAGCTGCATATCTCATAAATTATGCATTCGGAGAGCACTCTGACATAATACTCTTCAGTTAATTTTAATCTTTTTCATGCAATTTTCTGACAAAAAAGATTGATGGTGCTTTGTTTCCTTCTCTTTTTAGTGTAATTTTAATAGTGAAATATCAAAGTTTATTAAGTAGTCTATAAGACAACTGATTTTTAAGGTAAGTAATCCTTATACAGACTATGACCAGTGAAGATGCAGCCTATCTATTCCACATTCAATATTTCATAAAGCAAATCCAAAATATAATATGACAGATACACCTAAAAGAAAAAAAAAAAGAAAGGAAAAGGGAACTCAGATATACTGCCATATGTTTCTTTCTTTCAATAGGAGGTTCTCAAGTCCATTCATTATTGCAATGCAGAAAGGCAGCAACAGCTGAATTTAGACATTTCTTTAGTGATATTTGTAAAGCATTTCTAATTTGGAACTATGCTGATTATCTCTAGAGCAGAGGTAATGCTCTCAGTTTTGGAGTGCTTAGAGGCTGAAGTGTATGGCAGAAAGTGTGTGTCCAAGAGCCATCTCAACAGCAGATCCCTCTGTTCAAGTGACATTCTCAAATATAATGTTAATGAATCAAGTGGAAAAATGTTGGAATGGCAGCTGTTGCGAACAGATAATTCCCACTTCTCATTTTTCCAAATGCAGTTCTGCTTAAAGCACTAACACCATTCATTCAAGCTCCTTGGCAGATGATGCATATTCTTTGCACTTTTCCCTTTACCTGAATTTGAGGGTATCAGTAGCAAAATTTCTCTTTTGTAACTTGTAACTTTAAAAATCTGCAAATCCTTGTTCTCTTGGTACCTACTCTGTTACTACTGTAAAACCCCAAGGGTGGTTATTTTTTTTGCTGGGGGGATGACAGCAAAATCCTCAACATAGCAAAATCTGTACATGGTATATGCTATTGAGAAATCTTGACCTGTCTCTGAATTCTAGTATATAAGTGAATAATGCATATTTTTGTCATGATCTACAAAATTTATCTGGCTCTACAAACCTACAAAACAAAGGGTATTCTCAAAACTAAATTTCACCCTAATAAAGAGTTTCATAGAATTACAGAATCGTAGAATGGTTTGGATTGGAAGGGGCCTTAAAGAACATCTAGTTCCAACTCCCATGCCACAGGCAGAGACATCTCCCACTAGACGAGATTGTTCAAAGCCTTACGCAGTCTGGCCTTAAACACTTCCTAGGAACAACTTCACTGGGCAACCTGTTTCCAGTGTCACCACTCTCATCCTGTTTCATCCTGTTTATGTTTCCTTTCAAAAAAGAAAGTCTTTTTTGCACTGCTTTCCATCTTAAGGAATGAGATTCCTTAATTCAGAAACAAACAGAAGCTGACTGTCAGCACAGGATTTGAGACATCCTTTTATTGGCTTCATATTGGCTGGCGGTGAAGCCCCAGGAAGACTCACAACTGGGTGACTCATAGATGACTGCTGTCTGTAACTACCTGCTGGGAAATCAGCTAGAAACTGTTCTTTAAACAGCTGTACCACAATAATAGAGAAGAGCAATAAATGAGATAGGGAAGCTTTACATTATTTGGAAAGATGCACAAGGGATGTCTCCAGCTCTTGAAATCCTGCAAATGTTCCTTAGGCACAAGAGATGCAAAGCATTAGAAAAAGGTACTTTTAATTCAGTACCCATCCTCAAAGCCAGACGTATGCTTCTAAATAATAATTTTATTTCCACTGTTAGTAAATGCAAGAAAATTCCAGTGATAAAGCAAAACCTCAGCTCAAATCTTAAAAAGGTATTTGCAAAATAAAACCTTGTGGTTCCATTTTCCTTCTCATGTAGATTTGGACAACTGTTTCTCTCCATAAATCTTGTAAATTGCATAAAATTACTTTTAGTCATTGGAGTTTGCAGCCTTTTTCCTATAGATTGATAATCTTGAATTTTTCTATAGGATAAGGGAGTGCTTCCATTAAAGCCAAAATTAAACTCTAGCTGGACCAAGTAATGATTATAGTCACTTCAAAACTTTGCAATCATTATAAAAACTAAAAATTACTTTCAAATGACTGAACTAGTTTTTGTATAGAGCTATCGTGCTCCACTTTGCAGTTTCCAAGTCTACCTGTCCTGTGTACAGTAAATCATTGATTTCGCCTGTTTGTGTAATATCCATGTGTAATATTCACGTAATATCATTTTTGCAAGCATTACAGAAGAACAAGCAGTGAGTTTTCAAGGCCATCCACTGTAACTCAATCTTGATGACTTAATATTTTCCTAAGAGCTGTAGTTCTCATGAATGTTGGCAATATGTTACTGTATGCCATGGCCTTTGGGCACTGCATCCATTGCTGAAAATATCTCCCTAAAATCTTACAGTGCATTCACATGTGACTAGGCAGCATGGTGGAAGCAGCTGTTCAGATACAGTAGTGTGTCGTACAAGCTGTTATGCAGGCACAACCCAAACTGTGCTATTTATCAATAGATAAAAGTTCTGTACTTTTAAACTGGTTTTGACACTTGGGTTTGAATACAACCAGCTTGTTTGGGTCTAAATCCCATTCTTATTGAGTAGACCTTTCTACAAGACCCATGGTCTTTGGTGAATGCATGAGTTAATAGGAATCTGCCCTAATTCTCAGAATATCTGAAAAAGTAGCTCTAGGGAGAGTCTGGAGACATATTTCTCAGCCTAATTTCTACTAGTTCTATTAATTTTTGAAGCCGTACTGACACATAATGACTATGATCTGAAAAATGAGATGTTATGTACATCATGAGGATTTTGCAAGAGATGGAGAAGGTCTGCTTGAGTGGAAGAACAGCAGAAATAACTTAATGAACAGTATTTACTTGTTGCAACATACTAAAACAAATTTTCAGGCTGAATAATACTTATTTTGTCCATGTGTTTTTGGTGTAAATTTGTCTCTTCACAGTGTGCTGATTGTACAGATGAGTGATCCAATGCCATCTATATGAGGTAGAAGCCAGACTTCTATTTTTATGTAGTGGTCTTATCACCATAGGAAAGGCACCTTTTTTTAGATAATTCCTTTATCACATGTGAGGCAGAGGCAAAAAGAAGTCTTGTTTTGCTTTCTGACATAACACTGAAGCATAAGCAGTATCATGTCTTTTTCTGACCAATAAGTAAAACTAGAGCAAGAGAGGTTTAACAGCAAGCTGAACTTCCTTGCAAGTAGGCGTGGGACTGGTTACTGTACACCATGCCAAGCATAGCAATCCCACTTTTCTCACTTTGTTAGATGGTGAGTGTTTTGTAATGCAAATCCATTCCTTTTGCAGCTAGCTCTTTCATTGAAATATTTTTTCTTTGTTCTTGTTATGAATTCTGATTAAATGCTATTATTTGAGTCATCTGAAGACAGTTTTCTAGCTATTTTTACTCTCTACTTCAGCTTCTTTAATCTGGGAAATGAAATTAGAAAATCTCTGCTGATGTATGTTAGCAAAGGATCCGTACTGTCCTGTATAAAACCGGTACTAGTAAACTCTGGTAAATAGTAGTCTGGTACTAGTAAGCTCTTTATTAATCAAATCTGTATCTTTCCTGTCCACACTAAGATGGTTCATGTCCAGCACTGATGATATTTATTTTAGACAGAAAAGAATCTAACCCATCTGTGAGTATGAAGGCATAGAATTTCCCTGTACTTCAAGAGTCTGCAGGTTTTGTTCTCACTGAGTAAGGAATGGAGGTAGGCTGAATGCAGAGCAAGAATGAGAAAACAGAAGTTGCACATCCTTTGCCTCCCCTGCCATTTTTCCCCATTTCTACTGACGCTGTTTTCTCCACTTCTACTTTCTCTCCAGTGAGCCTCTTCTCATCCCTTCCTTTTAAATATAAGTTTGTGAAAATACCCTCAGGATGTCATTTAGAAAAAGTAGATATATACTTTGGGATACATCTAGAGGAAGTAGAGAAGTTTACATATTTCTTCACTCTGCTTCTTTCTGAAGCCAGAAGATGCCCAAATAAGATATTTAGAAGTAAGGTTCAGCTTGCTAGAAGAGCAATTTTCTTAATGTTGTATATATACAATAGCACAGAGGAAATCCAACAATGCATGAAGGTTTTTGGGAAAATAAAACTTTAAAACAGTAATGGTGTTTATTGGTTGAGATATTGCTTGAATGTTCCAAATGTTCACAGTTTAAACTGAAATAAATGCGATTTGCTTTTTTTTTTTTCTATTTTCTGTACACGAGAAATGACTCTTACACAGTGAGAAAACAGACAGTTAAGAGGTATCAAGATGTGAGTTATCATCATTTGTAAAGACTTGACATCTTCACATTCTCTGTTTTGATACTTAAGTAATATTAATGTAAGATCTTACTTACAATAGTGGGAGTAGTAATTTTTAATATTTTAGTTGTAATTTTGTAAGCTAGTTCTGTGTCTTGGACAAGAATCATGTCATAATTCTGGGTGGTTTTTCTCTGAAATTTCATATCCAGAGGTACACTTGGTGTTTTCGATATAAGGTGACTGAGATGCTACAATAGAACAATGTTGGACAATGTACATTTTGAACAGGACTTATAAAAGCCTGGCAAAGAGGTTTATAATGGTAATCTGAAACTCAATAAATGAGTCTTCCCCTTAGAACCAGTCTAAGCTCTAGTAACATTATATTATTAGTCAGAATTACTTGCAGTAACACCTTTACTGAATGGATTACCTGATACAGCTGCAGTCTGGGTTGTGTGGGTAACACGTTTTTTTGTTTGCAAAACCTCAGGTTCTGGTGTCTGAAATTTTAACAGGCAGTTGAACAGTGGCCATAGAATATTAACAAATTCAGCAAGTAAACATTTTCTCTCTGGTTACGTTTGATCTGGTCTGTGTCACGGCTTAATATGCACTGTCAGCGTGAGTGGAAAGCAAAGAGCCCATCACCTTAGTGGAACAGGTGCTGCAAGCCCCCTAAGCCTTGCTTCAAAGTCACGTTTTGTTTTTGCACTTGTTAGCATCTGTTGAACAATAATGATGATTGCTGTTGTTTGTTACTAACAGACACAATTCTTTCTTATTCTGTTTTTTTTTTTGTTTTTTTTTTTTTTTTTGCTTTGAGTAGAAAATGGATTTTCACTTGAAAAATCTAAATAGCTTCCCAAAATGGCTGAAATATTCAACTTATATAAACCATATTTTATGTGAAAGGAATTAATTTCGAGAGATTGTAACTTGATATTAATCACAAGGTCAGTTTTACTAGATAACATGATAGTGGCAATTACAGGGCTCACAAGAGATTTACCTGAGTAGAAGGAGCAAAGCTATATGAAACCCCTGTGCTCATTTTATTACTAGTTCTGCCTGATACTTTTCTTACAGCTCTGCCTACACTATCAGGAGCAGTGTCTTTGCCAGATACATAATTGAAGGGTTTTTTCCCAGCTTTTACTTTTGCCCAAATTCCCAGTGTGTGCATTTAAAGTAACACTCAAGGAACTGAGAAGCTGCACATGTTGTGTTTGTTGAAGTTATGGAATATGAAAAAGCTATAAGTTCTTGCTTTTAAAACATGTAGAGAGGAATCCTTCTGACTCCTTTTCTACCAGTTTCTCTTTCTACAGTTTTTTTTTTTAATAATTTTTAGCACATTTACAGCTTTTTTATTTTTCTGATTATATCCATATTTCTAAACCTTTTTGTCTTAAACACTGCAGGATACTGAAAGCCCCTCTACAGTCTTTAGCACTGAAACAGAGATAGTTCTTTGGCATCTGTGACAACAATACCCTGTTGGTTACTTCTCTGTGATTTTATCAAATTTCACATGATGCCACTGTGCATTGTAAAGGTAACAGATGATCACAGATTTCTTTGAATAATCTTATTTTCTATATGGAATTAGAAACAGGGTGATGCATGGAAGACTATGGGGGGATGTGAGAAAGAAAATGCATCTATCAGAAACAATGTCAGTTATATTATGCTGCTGCTCTGTCAATAAAATGCATAAAAAAATTACTACAAACTGCTTAAAGAATTTTTCCTTCCTCACTTTGCACTAAGGGCTTTTTAAAAATAATAAATTCAGTATTAAATGGTTTTGTGCATTCCAATGTGGGATTTATTGCAAAATATATATTACAAAGATTGTATTCTTATCAGTAGCTCCATGTTGTACAGGAGTACAGAAATAAATTGCCTAAAGAGAGCTAGTTAAAACCTATGCTGCTATTCTTCTTACTGACACATGATAATGTAATATCATAGAATAGGAAGTTATCATAAATTTCATAGTATTTAACAACTATTAGAAACTGTTAACTAATTCTGATTGAAACATTTAGTCTTCCAAATCTGCTTGGGCTGCAATGAAATGCTTTGACACTTGATTTCTGTGTTACAAGCTGTAAAGTAATATGAAAATACATAAATTAGGCTTAATTTCCAGAAATAGTCTAATTGTGGCAATTCAGCACAGGCTGTTTCTCCACCAAAGTATTTATTTCAGCATGACTCCAACCTGTGAGCCATGAGGATTGCCTGTGGAGTAGACTAGATTTTAGCCACAAATCTCAGAAAGTAGTGGAAATGTTCTATTTTTACTCTAGAAATTAGAAGACTTTGCATTGTTGGGTTTCTGTAAAGCTGAAAAGGTGGAGGAATTTTCTGAGCAGTCCTATTTCTTCCTCAGGACATACAATTTGTTAATGATGTAACATGTCACTGAAAAGCTCAACTGCCTTTATTTGGTGTGACTTGCTCAGTTGGACAGTAAGTTTTATGCGAAGTTTCATGTGTAAGAACAATGAAGGAGAACTATCAATCATGTACATGTGGTGTGGTTCTCTGTACTACTGCTCAAACTCATTCAATAGCTTTTTCAAAAGCGACTCAAGATAGATTTTATTGCAGGTTATTATAGCTCTTTTGGGTAAAGTTTAGAAAAACAAGCTGCTGAAGTTGCAGCAGAGAAATTACATTTTCGGCAAGAAAATCCAGGTTTAGGGAGTGGGGGAATGAGTAACATAATTAAACTCTATGAAGTAAAGCATGGCATAAATGCCTAGATTGTCAGCTTAAATGCAATGCAAAGAACCAACTTTTCTCAGGACCCACTTGAAAAGCGAAGCTTTGTATATGTTTTGGCCCTAATACCAGAGTTTCCTCAGCTGAAATCAAGGATAGCTCTACAAATGAGACTGATTCTTCTGTGTTGCAGTGTGCACGAATCACATCCCTAGGCCTCTTAGAGCACTCTGCTACTGAATGCTTAAACAAGAGGGAAGGTTCTCTAAGGCACTACGCATAAGGGTGCAAATAGCTTGGTATTTTTCAGATTGGTAAAGTGCTACTTTTCTTGCAGAAGAGTTGCATTTCTATACAGAAAGTAATAAAAATCCAAACCATTTAAAAATGACAGTTTGTATGTTACTGGCAGTTTCACTGGTTATAAATACTGTTGTTTTGGAAAATATCATTTGGGACATGAATGAAGAATCCTGAAATGAATTATTCTACATATGTGGCATTTGTTTTGGTCTTTACGGGGGAAATCCATGTACAAAACTAGAGGGTAAAAAAATCATAGGGAGGAAAAGGAGGATAGAAATTAATTTGAGATGTAGATGAAGCTAGTTGACCCAGTAGAATAAGTAATCAGTAAGTAAATGCTTAGGCAAGATTTTCAGAGCTAATTACTTGCCTAAAGATACTTGAACACTCTGAAATCCCCCCTGATTGCTTGTCTGCATCTTTAGTTAGCTAATGAGTGGTGTAAAGGCAATGCTTTTCCAGTGCATCCTTCTAAGTGAAACACCAGAACAGTCAGTACACATGAAGTGCATGTGGAAAATATGATGGGGGATGTTTTAAATTATATTTGTCCAAAGTTTTAGTGATGGAGACTTATTTTAGTATGGATGATGAAGAGCATAAATTTATTGTACTGTTCATAACTTCAGAAGTAAATGCTTGTTAAAATCATGCTTAGTAAACAGTTAATGTTTGGCTCTTACGTGAGCCTTTTTGAAAAATGGTGAGAAAATGAACTACTACTTACTGCGCATAAATTCCCCTGTCATGACAACTTTATACTAGCTGCTTTGTAGTATTCTGTTTTGTAATTCAGCATCCTTAATGCTTAAATTTATTCCTAATAAAGTAATTTTTCCCAACTGAATTTGCATTCTGCATTAAGATTAGCAGATACTTTCAGCGTGCTTTATATCTAAGTATTTGACAGAATTATGTGCTTTAAACTCATCCCTCTGACATTTTCAGTAGTATAATTAATATTTTAAAAACCTACCTCGGCTTTGAATACTGCCTAAATAGCAAAACTTGTCTCATTCAATAGAACATAAAACCATTAAAATACTCACAGAAGAACTTCTATTACAACATAAACCATCTACAAATGTGTTGTGACCATTTCCAGAAAGAAAATAACCTATGCTAGTTATAGGTGTTATTACTCCCAACTTCCTCTTTCCTGGCTTCCAGTCAGTTAGGGAACAGCAGAAATGTGGAGTAGTCTGGCACAACAAATATTTTTCACTACATCATTTCAGCAGATACAAAATATTATTGAACTGAATGTGTTGCTACTTAGGAGGAGAAATATTTGAAATCAGAAATGCCACCATAAGCCGAGGTTACTCTATAGGATTTGTATTGCTGATCAACAACTCAATACCCAGAGCAAATCTGGCAAATGTTATTAAATGTCTTTTATTCACTTAGGTTTTAATGCTTGGTCTTTTCCAAAGTGGTTGGCAAGTGATTGATGTCTATGCATTGCTCATTCAGTAAGATCCTGATACACCAAAGCTCCTTGAATTCTTATTCAAAGATTTAAGAAGAAATAACTGTCCAGAGAGATTTTTCATTGCATTTTTTTTCCCACTCCATTAATTTTGAAACTGTTTTCTCTTCCGCTTTCTATTTGTTGTTTATTCCAAAATTTCAGCTGAGGTCCAATCATCAGCTCAAGTAAATACATGTCATGGCACTTAACATTTATCAAAATATCTTCTGTTAAAATGTAGACTCAGTGTTCTCATGCAGTGAAGCTACCTTGCTGCTGCCATGATACCCACCTCCATAGCAGAGCAGTCAAGAAGTCCAAGTGATTGAACCATTAAGCCTCAATGATGGAGGCTTCAATACAGCTTTCATGCATAACCATAGTTTGATACAGTGTTTCTACTGCTATCCACCTTGAGCTATGTACCCAAAGCTTAGGTACTGAGTTTTATGCCACGCAGTACTCTAAATATTCTCGGAAAGGGGCAGGCAGAAATGTCTGAAATGAACCAGAAATACAATTGTTTTGTTGGACGAGACCCTCAGCCAATGGAACAACCTTTCTGATATGTGTTTACCAGAGTTCTAAAGACTACTGAAACTGCTTCTGCCCAAATTTTAAGTTGCAAAATGAAGTGAAATTTGAACTGGAACATTTTCATTTGTGCTGATACAGGCTTTCATTTATCCAGTTGACAAAAGAAATACAATGCATCTTATAACTGGCACGTTCTTGTGTCATTCAACTTAAGTTTTACTTTTCATCTTATTTCACCTTTCTCTTGTAATTCTATTTATCTTTATTTACATTTTTACCTTGGCTTATAATTCTCCTCTCTCCTATGTGCATGGCTACTTTGTTCCCCCAGCTGTTGAACTGTCAAAACACAGCTGAAGACTTAAAGTAAATCGAATTTTCAGAACAACTTATTCCTTTTTTTTTTTTTTTTTGATGGGGGGAAATGGCTGAGAAATCATAAATAAAAGGAAGTAGTTCAAATACATTACTGTTGAAGCTGTTTGCAAAAGATTACACTGCATTCATGTCTTCCTGACATCTGTATGAACACTAGTCTCATTTTTGCTTCCATGTTACATTATTAACTGTGGGTTTAAAAGTACATTTTATTACTTCCTCCTTACTCTGCTGTGGCTGCTGTCCAGATAACACTCTCTACGTGCCATGTTCCAACTCTGTTTATTTTCTGCTTATATTTCCAGTCGTTCTAGGTCAAATTGCTTCCTTTGGTGATAAACTTACCACTAGATGTCATTGACTTGCTGGCTTTTCTTCACACTTACCTAAATTTTTCCCACCTGTTAAAGTAAAACCTCAATAAAACTCTTCCCTGGATATTATGAGCATGAAGGTATCTAGCTCATATATTTAATTATTAGTTGCCTGCTAATGTTTATATTTGACCTAGTAGCATGCATTTCTAAAGCAAATTAAGTTTATTTTTAAGAATAAGATTTCATTATGTGTCAGCAGAAATATGTATAGCAGCTGGAAATTATTGGTAAGATTAGAAAATGATGTAACAGTGTGTTACATGGTGCTTGTGCAGCCCATTCTCGGCAATACTAGCCAACTGTCCTGCCTCTAACTTAGGGACAAAATAAGCATACCACTCTGATTCTTTAAGCCAGAATGACAAACAACATTTTATTAGTTCACCATCTTTATGTCTGATGTGTGCTTTCAGCCATTTCTGCCTCTTCTACAGCTTTTAAAATCACCAGAGTAGTATCAAAAAGATTGGACCCATAGGGAATTGTTCTTGCTATATCAAGTGCTTGATCGGAATTTAGATAGATTTATCTTATTCATCTCCCCTTCCACCTGCTTTCTCTGCTTCTCTAAAAAATAAGATATGGGTTGTTAAAAAGATGTGCTTTTCAAAAAATGGAGTTGATGGTTTCATCATCTTAAAAATGTCTTAGCTTCTCTGAAAATATTTCAGCTTCTTTCAGTATTTCATTTTGTATTTTACTGGAATTTTATTATTATTTTTGCCTTCAAGCACCTGATGTTTTTCTGGTTTTCTCTGATTTAAAAAAATAATTTTGTTAACTTCAGTCTTGTACATCAATTTCTTTGATAATGCTAAATTATTTTTCTATTCTTGACTGCATGCATAAATTGACGTTTAGCATCCTCTTGATTTTATTATTATTATTGTTTTTCTTGTTTTCACTACTTGATTTATGATACTTATAAAATATTATGCCAAAAGTTTTAATAATCTGGTAAAGTTAACATATTCATTATCATGTTCTTTATCATGAAACACACTTTCCCCATCTGTTTTCCCCTTTCTTTTTCGGGTATCATTTTGAACTTCTTAATTGCTAGGATTTTAGTGCTACATCCTCTTGAAGAATTTCTCCTCACTGTACCATTACCCCCACCGAATTTAATACACTATACATTCTTGTTAAAATAAAACAAACAAACAAACAAACAAACCACAGCCAAAACTCCCTCTTTAATGTTTTTTTCATAAAATCAACACTTTTTAAAATATTCTAACATATAGGCTGCTTTGCACTCATTGCTTTCTATGAAATAAAACTTTATTCATAGAACCAAAGAATAAGAGTTAGTTTTGATTGAGTCTAGATGCCCAGCCCTGTAAAGGCTGAAGTATTTCTAGACGTGCTTAGGAATAAAGCTTTAGTTAAATGAAAACAAGAATGATGAAAATTTAAATCTCTGCTAATTTTAATGGAAATACAATTGGCATTTTCAGGTTTGCAGTGTTCAAGTGGTGTGACTTAAATCCACCTTCTGGATAGTAAAACTTCTTGCAGCTTTATATCTTAGCTTTTACTTGAAGAGGTGGAAGATAAGCATTTAATCAGCGTACAAGTTCTTTGTCCTTTTTCTCATTTCATGTGACTTTCAATGTGCAATGTATCTGACATTCATGATCTTATTTGCATAATTCCTCTTCATTTTGTAAAGCTATGGCTATTTCCTTTCTACATGCAATAAGATGTTAACTCTTTGACTGCAATTTGTCGTCTTCTATGCTGGTTTTGTAATCTCCAGTTGAGCTAGTTGCTTCCTTGATTTATTTATTCACTTATACACAAGCGTTGTTGAGGGATTTCAAGATTTTTCTTTGGGGAGCTGAGAGACAACTGCTTTTGGAAAATGCAACAGTTACTTCTCTTTGAATTTAAGTGCACAATAGACTGACTTTTATCCTATGGACTCCAGGGGTCAAACTGTATGATTGATGTTAGCATCTTTGGCAGTTGGTATCTTCAGATTGTGGAAATATTTCTTGCAGTCATCTGCTTTGTAACTGTGTGTCCTGGTGGATTTGTGACTTCAGATTTTTACTTTTTCATAGACAGGCAAACAAATTATATTCTTTTCAGGAATGTTAAAAATAAAGTTCATGTACATAATTTCCAGTAGTTATCTTAGTTGGGTGACTAAAAGCTTGACTCCCAAGGATGTTCAATTAGGATTGGCGTGATAGCACTTGTTGAGTAAAGGTTTCAGCTAATTGAACTTGGTCATTTAGGTCAGATGTCTGCAAATACTGGATTGTTTCCTGAAGTTTTGTATACCTCACTGATGCTAGGCCTAGTTCACTGCATAATATATTTTCTTGCTGATACTGAATTAAAATTTTCCTGATACAAATTTAACTCTCACACGAGTGATGTTTCAGGTATTTTTGACTCATCCCCAATTAATACTGTGTATTTCATATAACTATATCTGCATCAGTGAATATAGTGTTAATCTGTAGAATTTTTTCAGTAGTGATATACATTATAGTGATAAAAAGCATTGTTTTTATATTGGAAAGCTAGTTGTGTTCATCATCTCTTCTTTCTTTTCAGTTCAATTTTCAGTTCTCTGACATCATTATTATATATGTTAATAGCAGGAGAACAACTGGTTTGTTTAATATCTTGAAATACCACTTTTATATTACACAGCACATATGTCAAATTGTTACACTAAAAGGAAGTTTCTTGCTGTGGTGGTAAATGTTCTCTTTCCTGGTTTAGTAAAGGTTTTCCTCTTACCTTACTTTTTTCTTATGAGAGTAACAGTCCCCAGAAGATCTATGGCTACACTGTTCCATGCTGAACTTGATGGAAGCAGTCCTATTAAAGTTAAGGGTAATTGTTTCTCAGCTGTCCTCAAAAAATAACATACTAACAAAAATGAAAGCTTTCTTAGGCTGTTCTTTAGTTCTTAGATGAATTCTGACCTTCCAAGAAGGCTGTGCTGGTCCCTGGGAAACGGTTACATTTTCCAAGAATGCTTCCTTCAGAAACAGCAAGGTCCCACTTCAGGCATGTCATTGTTTTATCACACTTAGCTCAAGGCTCTTTAGAGAAAGGCATCAATTCAGCAGTGGATTTTAAACAGGGAAAACTGTAGCCTATGTTATACAGGAGATTGAACAAGCTCTGTATGATTATTCTTCTAGCTTTGAAGTCTTTAGACTCATGGAATGTATTTAAATGCATTTTACAACCTAATGTTTAAGAATACAATTTTATCTGCTATAGGTGCCATGCAGAAAATCATCATATGAGCTTATTTATTAATGTGAGCTTATTTACTACTGTTGCAGTATATAAAAACAGTGAGCATAACAATGATTTGTTCATTGTCATTGTTCGTACCCTTCAGGCTTGTCAATGTGAATGCTTTGTTGTACTGATGCACAGCAAAAAGAAGCCATTCCTTGCCAGGTAATATCAGGAGAAAATTACATCTCTCTGTCACGTTTAAACAGTATTTAAGGACAATGTAGCATTTTATCTACATTC
Organism: Psittacula echo; assembly: GCF_963264785.1. Classification (NCBI taxonomy): domain Eukaryota; kingdom Metazoa; phylum Chordata; class Aves; order Psittaciformes; family Psittacidae; genus Psittacula; species Psittacula echo. The sequence continues at coordinate 19,140,258 of NC_137743.1, read as the reverse complement.
TTACTTCACTGAGACACTTTGCAGTGATAAAATATGAGAAATAATTACTACAATAAATTTTCAAGTGTCTTAGGGCCAGTGATAGTCACATGGCTCTAAATCCATGTATTATTTAATTTAAGCTGGTAATTAAGGGGTGAAGGTGTATGAAAACCATAGAGAAAAATCAGCAAAAGTACTAGATCTGAATACGAGCAGGCTCAGTGTTGCTAAGATAGAAGGTTGTAAGTATTTTAGAAAGATCTTATGATGGTGAGAGTATCAGTTTCTGATTGTCAAGTGTCAGGAATGTGACCAATTAGCTAAGTCTCTCTGTTGTTTTCTCACAGTTCTGGTTAAGTTATTTGTGTACTTCATAACCAGCATAGCAAAAAAAATCAGAATTATGTTTTCTGCCCCCAGAAATACTTATTCTTCAGGTGAAGAATGAGCAGTCATATAACATCTAGCTAGTGCATTCTTTATATTTTCAATATCGAATGCTGTCCTAAGGTGACTTGGGAATCATGGATTCTAAAATACTTTAAGTTAGTTTACAAGATATCATTAAGACAACAATATGCTCATATTACTGCTGGGTTTTCTGGGAATTCTGCTCCAATTGTGAATATTTTAAAATACATTAAGAGCCTCTGAATAAAAGAGTATGACAATTCTATTAAGTGGAATACTGATTTGTAATTAGTATTTAATTAGGAACTGAATGCAGATTGGAAAAAGAGAGGTTTCCTTTTACTAACTACAATGTTTACTGATTCCAATTAGCATGGTGATTTGTAAACTCCTTGCACATGAAAGCAATGAAATGAAATTGTATGTATCCTATGCAACCTGTTTGGTTTATGCTGTGAGTTGTCTACTGTGATGTATATTTTTGATCATGTAAGTGGTAGCCCTGTGTAGTTAAAAGTGTATACATGTAAGACTTGAGAGGAAAAAAAATTGCCAGTTAATGTTTAATATTTATTGGCACTTAACTTAGATGAACTGGGCTATTCTCTCTCAGACCTACAGGATTTTACCCTATGAAGGTCTAGTACCTGTGTAATAGCAATAGTCACATCTGAGCCTGACCCTCTAGCACCAGCTTTCCTTTAGAAGACACTATAGTCGCTGAGAGCAGAAATGTTTTCTTTGATACAGACATACAAATCCAGCCTCAGAGAATTTGATGCACCCAGTTTGTTAAACCTGTAGCTGTTTCTGCCTAGCAAGCACAGGAGAAGGAGTTTTGGGTGTTCCTCCTCACCATGCAGAGTACTCTGAAGATGCAGAGGAATTGGGTATCTGAGAACTGTGAATGTGTAGAAATTCATCTTCTTATTGGTATGTCTCAGACTCGATAGAACTACTGCACAGAAGCATGTCTTCTTATTTGGCAGTGGGGATTTAGCCCCACTTAGATACGTAAGCAATGCAAAAGCTATTTGGATTTCAGCCTGATGAGTACCTTATATCAGTGTGGTAGCCACAAGAGTCATTAGAACTATTAGTTTTCTAACCTGAAAGGATAATTAAAAAAACCCCTTAAAATCAGCTGGGAGAAAGTCTTATATAGATGTCATAATCCATGAAAACTAGAAATTTTAGAGTACTATTCTATTTTGTTACATCTTAAAACTCCCTGATTTGAGCATGCTTCAAAGATTTTTGTGCAGAAAACCTTACCGAGCTAGATATTAAAGTCTCTCAATATGTTACCCGAAGACAAGTTTTTAAACTTTGCTTATTTAATATCAGAAATGTAAATCTGGAAGAAAACAAGATGAAAAATTCATGATGATAAAAGGCATCCAAAGGTCTGAAATTCATCTTTATGAGCACTGCTCTTTTTTTTTTTTTTTTTTATTATTACATTTTATTACATTGTGTTTGCCAGATCTGCAGATGGTTTCTCTAGGAAAAGCTAGAAAATATAATCCTGGTGGTCTTTGTATGGAAAGATATTAATAAATATTCTACAGAGCTATTTTAAAAATGCATATGTAGAAGATGAGAATGAGTTTTGAGCGTATTTATTTCATTTAATTGTTGATCACATACACTAAATAACTGCAAAAATTCATTCAGCCTTCCAGATGGTCTCTAAGGTTCTGACCCTTCAGTGAGCTTTGGATGTAGCCAAGGGCAGCTGTGAAGAAGGTCAGGACCAAGGAGAAGTACAAAGCCTTTGTGGGCTTATGGCTGAGATATGGTGCCTCTTCAAGACCAAATATCCTGCTTGCTCTTGCTTCACAGCTCTCCCTAAGCAGCTATTTTAGTTCCTGGTGTGGAGAGACCATTGGCCACAGATAGAAATGAATGTATGAGTATCTGTTATTGACTTGTGAAGGAGATCTAGCAAACCTGCTGGTACTTTTTTCTTGCCCCCATCTATCTCAAGAACATTTCTTAGATGCAGAAGGTAAAGAAGGAAAACTTCACCGAGGTACAGTCTTCAGATCTACTGTGGGCAGAAATTACCCCAGACCAACCACACACATTCCCTTTCTTCCTGAGGATGTGCTTTTCCTTGCAGCTGATCCACTAATTGCACTGCTTTTGTCTGTTGGTGTAATGAAAAAGAGCTCTTTTGGCTCGGTATCCACAAAGAACATAGGTGATTTAGAAGAACACGTTTTTTATAGTGAGTGACGCCTTGCAAGATAAGTGAATGTATCATTTTCTAGGGACAGTGGATTACTTGCTGCTGTTTTAAGGGGATTTGTGAGACTTGTTTATTTTCAGAATAGGTGACAAAATTCCAAAAGCTTTTGTGAAGGAGCTATGTTAGTAATATACTATTAGTATTAAACACTTAGAAAGTATTCTCCAAAACCAGGAAGTGTCACTGAATAATTCTCTTTATCCTTTATCTGCAAAGAACAAAAAACCTCAGGTATAATTTCTAACTATAGAGGGGGGAAAACCCCTGAATTTTACATTCCCCTTTCTTTTTTTTAAGGAAACTAATTTTGACTGATGCAGAATCAAAGAAGCACTCTTATTTAATTTGTCCCATGGCTTGTAAAGTTCAATACCTGTAATCTGAAGGTTATTTTATTGCTTACAGTGCAGTTAAAATTCAATTTTCAAACTCCTTGCTCTTTTAGAGATTTAACTTGCCCTTGTCAGTTTTCCATTAAAGAAATGTCTGTGCCTTAAAATGATTTGTGGTCAACTTGTGTCAGGAGATTGTCATGAAGTATATGAAGACACCGTTAATACCCAGTACATTTTTAAATCTTATGCCCAAACACTAAGAACTGGATGTAAGTCGTGATTAGCCATCTTTCTTTTCTATTTTACTCTGCTGGAGAAAACTGATAAATATAGTATTAAATCTGGTGTATTATTACTACCCTTTTTGGCTGTTACGGGACAGAATGTAAATCATGTTTTAATAACTAACACCATTTTGAAAGGCATCAGAACTTTAAATAAATCATTTAAAACTGTAATCCAAAGTAATCCACTCTTTTAAAGTCTGATGCTGTTAATGCTGAAGTTGACCTTATGCTGAAACATTAATGGCTACTGCTAGTTGTGTCCATTGCTGCAGTAAACAAAGTCATAGCTTACTGGCTTACTTAAATCACAGACAGCTGTAGGAATTACTTTTCTGCTATTGATAGATTAGATTAGATGTCATTTCAGTGTTTAGGAGGTCTATCATGGGACAGTGAAGGTTAGAACATGAAATTAAACTGTACCAATAAATACGCTTTTTCTTCTTGATTTACTTAATTTATGGTTTACTCTCCAACTCCACAAAGCAAGCAAAACAAGGAAGAATCATTGCAGGTAGACCTGCAGGTGTCATATCTACCAAGTGGTAGCAAATGAACCCTTAAAAGAAACAAGTTTTAGGGAAGTTAATGGTTTCTGCATCTGAGTTAGCTGAAACATCTTTGTGATATGATAAAAAAACCTCCAATATCATGAACATATTAATGTCGAATTTGCTTTTTGAGCAAATGAGGTCCTGACTATTCTCTCAGTTACTTCAGATCCAATCAGGAATGACTGTAGATCCCTTGAGTATTTTAAGGGTGAATTTCCAAATACAGAGATTGCACTCTTTGGTGCACACTATGTGCAGGCAAGTTGGCCTAAAAGCAACATGGACTATGACTGAAACACTAAGACTACTTCCAGCAGTGCAGGCAGTCCTAGACCAGCTCACATTTGAGTGGAGGTGACTGGGAAGGCTGCTGTATGGTTCAGATTGTTGATCCTAACCAGTGTTTGTCACTGGCAGTGCAAAACTCAGGCTCCACAGAACAAAAGAGTTGTTGCTCTTGCTTGTTTTTACAGTAATAGGTGATGAGAACAGACTGTCCAAGCTGAATTCACTCCTACCATGACACAAACAAGGAAACCATTGACACCTTTCTCTAACCCTGATGATGGGGCTACGGTGGCCCCAGAGCTCATACCCGTCAGCTCCTGATGGTCACTCAGGACAACTGGTCTGTGCTTAAGTATTTGACACAAAGCAGTTATCAAGTCAGTGGTGCTAGGGGATCATCAAGCAGCCTTACTGGAGGCTCCTGCTTTCAGTCTAGGAACTGGGAGTCTAAAAGTTAGGTAAACCTCTTTTGCATTGTCTTCAATGTACGTGGATCAAGATTTTTCTGCAAACATGTTTTGAAAATAGGCTTCTAGTTTGATCAAGTACTGCTGAAATTTTCTTCTATATCTAGAGTGGCAATATAGATAGAATTTTATTTTTGGCTTTATTAGTGTCATAGAATCCTTAAGATACTGTAACACTAAAAATACCTGAATTCTTAAATACACCATAGATTAGAGACTTGGACAGTTAATTGATGAGATGCAGCAGTTGAAATCATGTTGTGAATTCAGTTCATGAGCAAAGAAGCCACTCTTTTCCTTGCTTATGAAGAGATAATTGCATTACTAATATACTGAGCTGAATGATTTAGCAATAATATACTTATCTCTTTCTTAGCTTCATCAGTAGATCACAAATCACTTTACAAAGGAAGTAGATATAATTACCCTCATTTTATGCCACAAACTCTGTAAAGAAACACAGAAACTCCAAAAAGAAATATTGTGCTGCAATTGTAGTTAATTATAATAAATTAATGTTATTATCAACCTTGTATTCATAAACCATCATAGTTGCTGACAGAGCTAAGAATCTTACAATTTATTTTTTTTTAATAACCACAGAAACCAGAATTCATCAGAATTCTCATAATATTTTTGTCTGAACTGAGGTTTCTGTGCAGGTAAAGTAGGTGCTGTTAAGAACAAGATGATAAAGCAAAGTAGAACATGGGTTTTCCATTGCGCTTTAAATTCCAAAATATCAAAATGCTGACTTTTCAATTTTTTGTCTATTTTCAATTGAGAAATGCAGGTCTTACAATGTACCTATGTTACCCTTTGGGCTCTATAAAGCACCTTGCAGTTCGTTTAGAGAGGAATACGCACTCCATTATGAGATGATAAAGCCCTAGAACGTGAACCCCCTGAAAAGAATAAGGTCCCAAACTGAAACTGCCATTAAATGCTGTACTAATAAGATGCTGATTAATTTTTCTCTTTTTTTAATCATTCAAGGCACAGTGCTTTGGGGAAGTTACAAAATAAAAGTAAAATATTCTGCTTCTATTGCAAGCAAACCTAAATAATAACATTTTTTCTGACCAAAATATTTTACTTTCCCCTATTTTTCCTCTCTTCCTTCTTTCTCATGATCTCAGTGCCCACCTGTGATTGCTTCTACAGGCAATATGATGAGTTCAGGAATACGATCTCACTCACTTTTAAAAAGAGTATTGCTGGAGAGAATATCACAGCTACTGAAACTGAAATGAAGCAGGGGAAGTATTTGCTTATTTGAAAACTTGCATAATATTCCAAGTAAATGAATACTGAAACTGTTCAGTATGTGCTTCATCTCAGGCAAGTTGTCGGTAAAGCTTTCTAATTGGTAGGGAGAGAAATCTTAACTTTCTTGGAATCTAGACGGCTTTTCTTATGATTTCTCCATCAACACTTGAATTTAGTGTTCCAACTGACCAATATTTTGACCACATTCTAATTTTGGCATATTTCTAATAGGAATTGAGAATATGGTACAGAGAGGCTGATCAAAAAAGTATGGTGAAATGGCAGATGGGTTGCCCAGGGAAGTTGTGAATGCTCCATCCCTGGCGGTGTTCAAGGCCAGGTTGGACAAGAGCCTTGGGTGGCATGGTTTATTGTGAGGTGTCCCTGCCCATGGCAGGGGGGTTGTAACTAGATGATCTTATGGTCCTTTCCAACCCTAACTATTCTATGATTCTGTGATTCTATCTTCAACAGTGTGCAAATATAATCTCCAATTCTCTTCCTTGAAAAGAAATTTGAGGAATAATTTGAGTGAGCTGTTGAGATTTTTTTAAATCAGTGCATACTTCTGAGCTTGAGCAAATACTTAGACTTTTGAGTTCATTTAATTATATATTCCCTTGATTTATGTTCTTGAATTCCATAAATACCTGTCAGATAACTGCTATTTAAAAATTTGCACATATTTACAGCTTGTTCGCAGTTTGTTTTTCCAAATTAAAATCTGTAATAGCAAAACTTCTCAGTTTGAAGATAGGAGTTTGGTTTCTTAAGAGAGAAGGGAACTGATTAACTGAATTTCTGAGATCACATTTTTTGTAGTGATCTTCACTCTATCATACAACTGATCAAAGGAACCATCCAGAAATTACAGTCTAAGCGCAGTCTGCTGTTTCTATGGCTCCAGGTGCTTAATTAAGCACAGGATAGTTTGCCAAAGAAAGAGAGAATCCTCATCGTTTGGGGTTTTTAAGAACAAGATTTGCAAAGACCTTTAGGAGAAAAAGGCAAGTAGAATTCATGCAATGGTTTCCTTGTGCTGCCTGCAATTCTGTAATTCTATGATGCAATCACTAATAGATCATTAGGAGTAGTTCAATAAAAATAAACCAGGTTTTGCATTGCATAGACAAGCATATATGCATTCCTTCTACAAATTACAATGAAAAAAATTGTAGTTTCTAAGCGATATTAGTAACTAGTTTGGTTTGGATTTTGATGGGGTTTTTTTGGTTTAGGTTTTTTGTTGTTGTTGTTTTTGTTTTCTTACAGCAAAAAGTACTGTGATTCCTTATTTCTTCAAACACTGAGCCCAAAAGTTCATACTGTAATCAGAACTAATACAGGCATTTGCAATTTTCTGTGAAGAAAAACTTCTTATCTAATAGTTTTTTCTTTCTGGTGAAATATTAGTAGAAATTGTTCTGGATTCATCAGATTTATAATGCATGAAAGACGTGAATTGATAGAGGTCATAATAGGCAACACAGAAAATTGTAAGAAAGATCAACATATAATACACATAATGACAGTCTTTATGGCAGTGTTCCCCCAATTTTTAGGATTTTTTCCCCTTTCTTTCAGCATCAGGGAGCATGCATAGCTGTGCTGGTGTGTTGGGTTTGTCCTTTAGACAGGCTGGCTCGCTCAGGAGGCTCTCTGTATTAGCAGCTGCTCCACTGAATCCAGATGCCTAGTGCTAGTGATCAACACCAATGGAATTTCATGCGTGGAGGCAGAAGGTCCAAGTGTAACATGCTTGTTAGTGTTTAAACTCTGCCCTTCAGTGCCTTTGTGCCATACAATGCCAAATGATATGATTCCTGGTACATAAAACCTAGAAGGTGAACTAGAAGCAGTCAGAAAGTATCTCCTTCGGTGTGTATCTTATGTGAGAAAATTAGCAACTCCACTTATTAGTACACTGAAGAATCCATTCGAAATAGCTTTTACTGAAAATCTATTCAAGTCATACCATAATATCTCTTAATTAATGTATGTAACCCACGTTATTGTTAGCAACCATAAGAAAATATACAGCTCAGTTGCAATGTAGAAATTGAGAAGAACTGAACCTATGTGCAGGATTTTACTGTGTAATCCAGAGAGGGAGATATATATATATATATATATATATATATATATATCTCATGTTTAATATGAAAGCCATGAAGGAAGGAAGAAAATGGCAGTTTTTGCCTTTTAAAATACAACAGACAGTAAAACTGGATGCTGGGAATGATTCAAGGCATGTGTTAGAGTATGGGGCAGGGGGGGAAGTCTGTAATTATGAGCAGATTGACAGTTGTGTGCACAGTAATTCCTTCCTGATAGATAGCCAAAGTGCTATACTGGCGAGCATACTTGAAGAAATATATGAAGAACAGACCAAGGAAACCTTTTCCTGGATCTGATCCCTGTAACCAAACAAGCTTTGTGAGTTGCTTCCTATAATTAAAGCATTCACAGATACATTTTTTCTCTCCAATGGTTCTAGATTGGTTTCATTGCTTTTAAAATTAATTAATTAGTCTTTTCTAATATAAATTTTGTGGTTAATTTTTAAAATATATCCTATAAAATATACAGAGATGAACTTTCAAGGATCATGAATTGCTGGGCCAGAATTGGCAACACTGAAATATAGTTCTTCCATTTGGCCACAAAAATCTTTATATTCTAGTTGTCATCAGTTTAAAGAGATGATTTAAAAGCAGTCAATTGGCCTTTAAATGCCTTCAGAGATCCCACATAATTACACAGATGCCAACATCTACCCACAGGCAATCTGCAAAATTTCCTAATGCTCATAAATTTCCTCCATCTAGACTAAAAAAGAAACTATTATTCTTGTTAATGTATCTGATTTTAAAATTACCTAAATCTCATAATAAATCAATTTTAACTTCCCTTCCTTGTTAATCTTTAAAATAATAAAATTTATAGGATATTTAAGATCTTAAATTAAAAGCATTTATCCATTAAGATAATTTATTAAGAATGGAAGTCAATATTACATTATAGGTGTCTCTTTATCAGTTGAGAAGTACTTCTTGGTCAATGAGGAGGGCAGTTACAGACTTCATCAGCTTTGTACAGAACAGAGAGCTTTTCTATTTCAGGAATATCTGAGAAGAGTGTTATGAAGTATCCTGTAAGAACACTTAGTCTAAATTTCCTATGTCTTGTTTTGATCCCATCCTATCTGCTTGCTTTGTAAGATGCATGGGTCATATGTTGTCACGTTTACTGTTATTTTACAAGTGTCATCTCTTATCCTCAGCTTAAATGAGTGACTGCCCTTGACAGCCTGGGGGGTTTAAAGGATGCAGACGTATAGCTGATTAGTAAAGAGTGAAGCTTGATCCTCATCTCCAAAGCACACAGGACTGAAAACGGAAATAGAGAAGGTATTTGACACAGTGCATGGGAAGTGCTGAAAAGGCTTTTGCACTAGTATAAATACAGAAGCACAGAAATACGTATGCAGTTTCAAATACTAAATATTTAATATCATGGCTGTGGAAAAGAAGGCTCCATCTAGACACTATAGTCACATTTTCCACATGTGAATGTATCTGGCTTGCTAAACAACTCTGTATTGTATACATTTAAAGTAGCACTAGCACAAATCATACCACACCTATCTAATTTGTCAAGTTAAATAAAAACATTAGAGGACTGCGTATTATTTGCAGAGCTTTGGGTTTTTAGTTTCTTTTCCCAAATGATGTGTTGGTTTTGCATTTGTTGGGTTTTGAAAATGAAAGAAACCACAAAATTGATCTGAAGGAAATCCCAAAACAAAAAGCAGGGTTAAATATGCAGATGATCATTGATCAGAAAATGCAGAATATTTGGAAACATGGCAAAGAAGCTGACCCTCCGAGTCATCAGGTAGCATGCACACTAGGACTCTCAGTAGTTCAATTTCTAATTTGTAGAAGTAAATTTAAGTTGTGGATCTTTACATCACATCCTACATTAAAACAATCTCGGACAACATGTGTTTATCTTAATTCAGGAGCCAGACGAATCCTACTTTTCTGGGTTTATGATGCTACTTTTACATTTAAAAAGGCCAAGTTGACATGCCTGTGAAACCAGAGCTGTCTTCTCAACTACCTCTGAGGTTTCAGCTAACCTCCTTCTGAGGTCAGCAGTTTGTGAATAAGTGGTAGCTTGCTGCTGCTACTATGTGTCATTACTGAAGAACCCAAATCTCTGGCTAACAGCCTTGACTATTTCACCACATAGCTAAACAGTAAAATTAAGATTACAACTTGCTCCATAACACTCTGAAAGAAAAAAGCTATTTATCAGTTGTACCATTTAGAAGAAATGAAACATAAACACACTTTTTAAAGTTGTAACAATGCTATTATCTTAAACTTACAAGAACAGGAGGGAAAAATGCTAAAGAACAGTAGTAACTCAAAGTGGGAATAAAAGAGATCTTGCAAATAAGAGGTGAAAAGGCACCACTTATTTATAATGATTTCAGGGTATAGGTATAGTACATTTTGTAAGAGAACAGGAAGGGAAAATAGTCACTATATGTTTGTTCAGCTGAGAATTGCAAGTTCTTAAAGAGAATAATGTGGCTAATATACTCTTTCATAAATCTAAACCAGAATAAGATTTTTTCAGCACTTCACTATTTTTAAAAATTCTCTCATGATAATTTTTAAATGTTCTCTTGTATCCACTTCTTCACTGTGGGATTTATTTATACACTTATTTATATGTAAGATTAAAAGACCTGAGAATTATATACTGAAGGTAACGCTCAATAACCCCTTGTTTATGCTTTTTTTTTGGTGATCTTTTTACCAAGGGCTGGACTCTCTGGACAGCCTGTAAGACTGTCAGCCAGGCAGGCATTCAGATCAACGTGTTCTGGCTGATTGTCAAGAGCTGTGTTAAGGCTCTGCTGATTCACAGGCCCTCAAACGGTTTGCATTTGGGAAAAAACAGAGCTGCTCTTTAAGTTTAGGGGTTTGGATTTGTTTGGTGGATTTTCTGTGTCTAAGAATGTATGCCCACTCCTCCCTGACAAGTGGATATAATCTCCAACTCAGCAGTGTGGCAAGTCTCAGGGCCACAGCAAAACTATTCTGCACATTCATCCGAAGTTGCTCTATACTGATCTTTGCATTAGGCTAAATGAGTTTTCTCGGGTCCAGTCTTTCACCTAAAAGTGAAATTTCAGCCTGGTGAATCACCATGATTACAGCCATGAGTCAAGGAGTCTCAGTGCCCAGTCTGTTACCAGCCTGAAAGAGAAACCTCTCATTTCTCCTTTCTCCTTTCCTTCGGGTTGTCTACATGAGTCCTTCTTAGGACATCTGATTGACAAAACCTGTGGTTTTGGAAGCAACATGAGTACTTTCAGTGCAACATTTCTGTAGTTTGCAGGAAACAAATCTTGGATTTGTACCTTATGACGCTCCTCAGCCACAGAATAAATAAAGACAGTAAAATGTTCTGCAATTTATGTGATGCAATGCTACTAATCTTGCCCCATGCCTCCAAAAGTACAGGCAGTCAAGAGATGGAAACAAACTCCAAATTATTTTCTGAGTTGACATGGTCTCATGAGCTACTATTATAAAACAGCAAACCTGGAATTTGAAACAGTCTAAGATGTCTGCTTCTGGGATAGCTCTGTTCATTTTCTTGACTTGCTTTAGCAAAAAGGCATTCTTATTTTCTGATCTTATGGTTCTAAACTGTGTAGGCTGCCAACTCAAGTTGCAGTAGGAAGATCACCTATTAATCTGCATTAGTCAGAGGCTCTCTGTCAGCCAAAGGGAAAATTCTATCAGGGAAAACCGATAGAACTTCCAAGAGTCAGGGTGAATTTGCAAATCAGACACAAAAATGTAGAAAAAAGAGGGAAATATGTGATTTAGGATTGTTTTGAAAGACCTGAATGTTGATGATGTGTAATATTGTTACAGATTAGCATTTCTGCAGTTCTCTCCCACATGGAATGATTGCTTGAGCCTATTCCTGTAAATAGTTCTTTAAGCTCAGCTTAAAATAACATTTTTGCAATTTCTTACATAAATTTATAGTTTCCTCTTTTGCTGCTGCCCACAAGAACATCTGACTATTGGTGTTCGCAGCAATCTCTGTGGGAATAAAATCGCAACTAGCATTGTGCTCTGTCTGAGCTCATTCACTTGATTACTGTTTTTGACTTCTGATTGCTAATGAGCTTGTAACAATAAAGCCATACAAAAGAAATGAGAAAAATGTCAGGGCCAGATCAACCAGTCCCACCTGAGGCCTGCAGGATTGACAGAAATACCCAATACAGCTGATGAAATGAGAAAAATGCCTTGTCTTTGAGCTCTGAGCTATAAACCTTCCTACTCAGCTGAGCTCACATTTAGCAGGATTGTTTGTTAAAGCATCCTCTGTTTCTGTGCTGCCTCTCAAATGCAGCTTAATCGCATTTATTTTCTTTATATTTTAGAAAGATAAGTTCTTAACATTAGGGAAAACTGGTACGTTGGGTTTTATTTGACGGTTTAGTATATTGCAAAGGACATGGCATTTCATGGAAAGCTGACCTGGGGACATCAATGAGTGGTTCTGAGTGCCAATTTTAAGCTTCCGAGCTTCTCTGTAAGTGAAACTTTTCTAGCACAGTTTCAATTCAATAGCAGTTCCAGCTAGCATCTCATCTATGTCCACTTCCCAAATCAAATTGCCTTACAATTTTTTGCTTAATTTTTGCAATGTTTTAAGTGTCCAATGTGATTTTCAGCTGCTGTAAATCTTCCTACACACCGTTCTCAAAAAATGCCTTAATGTTCACTGACGGAATTGGGCTTCTCTCAAAATAATACTAATAATAATAGCTTCTCCCTTCTTGACTCTTTACTGCAAAATCCATTAACGTGGCTTTTAGAGAACTTCAATGTAGGAAAGAGAACTTCAGTTATCAAATCCAAGAGAATTAAACTCCCTTCTTCCAGCCTACAGGAAGATTGTTCAGGTCATATACTGTAGTTAGAGTGGGAGCACCTCCCTTCTCCACTTTCATCTGTTCTCCTGTGTAGAAAATGATTCAATGGACTGAAAGTGCAGTCAAGTCAGATCAGATTATTATAGACCAGTAGTTAAGGCATTTAGCCTGGAGAAAAGAGTCCATGGTTCCAGTTCCTTTAAGTACTTTTTAAGAAATTAAATGAAATATTTCTTGAAGAGAAACCATAAACTAGCTTCAGAGCTTCAAAGTATTTGACCCTGGCTAGACTCTGGCTAAAAGGCATTTCCTACTTTCCAGTGAATAAGGGAGTCAAAGTTAATGCTCATGCTTGCCATCATTTTCTGGTTTCACAAAGACAGGCAACAAAGCATATCAAGGTTTCCATAACTGGAAAACAGAGTAAGATGAACTGGTTAAAACTCTGTTTAGGTACTGCATGTGGATTTGTATTAAGGCAATTTAAATTCTCAAGCGCAGTTACAATGTATGTCTTCTGTGGAGACAGGATTAAGCTGGAAATACCATTATGATAAATGATAATAACAACAGTAAAGAATGGTGCTTCTGATATCTAAACACTTTTTTTTTTTTTTCTCCTTATGACTTCACTTTTCAGTTTTACAGACAGAGAAGTTATTGCAGAGGGGTTACGGATTATTTCTGAAAGCATTTATTTTGAAAGTCAATTATTTTCAGTGCTAGCTTCTTAGGTTCCACAGATCAGGATTTAGATAAAAAGCTTCTTGTCTTGCCAGGGAATTTGTGTGTTTTGAGAGGTAGTACTCATCCATAAACACTGCTTCTATTTGGCTTTACAGGCAAGATACTTTTAAGGGTATTCTGAGGTGCTGCAATTTTAGGTTAGAGTTGTAGAATTGTTAGACCTTCTCTGCTGTCATGGTTTAAGCCCAGCTGGTAACCCAGAACCATGCATCTGCTTGCTCACTCCCAGCCTTCTTCCTCCTCCTGCTTCAGGAGGGATAGGGAGGAGAATCGAAAGAATGTAACTCCCATGGGTTGAGATAAGAGCAGTCCAGTAACTAAGGTATAACACAAACCACCGCTGCTACCACCAATAGTAATAATGATAAAGGGAATAACAAGAGGAGAGAATACAACTGCTCACCGCCCGCCAATCGATATCCAGCCCGATCCGAGCAGTGATCTAGCCCTGCCGGGTAACTGCCCCCAGTTCTACATCCTGGGCATGATGTGCTGTGGTATGGAATACCTCTTTGGTTAGTTTGGGTCAGGTGTCCTGTCTCTGCTTTCTCCCAGATTCCCCTCCTCCCTGGCAGAGCATGAGACTCAGAAAGTCCTTGGTCAGAGTAAACATTACTGAGCAACAACTAAAACCATCGGTGTTATCAGCACTGTTCCCAGGCTGAAAGTCAAAACCACAGCACTGCACCAGCTACTAAGGAGGAGAAAAATGACTGCTGCTGCTGAACCCAGGACATCTACTAAAGAAACATAGCCTTGTAATACTGATCTAAGAAATGGTCACACATTTTGAGTAGAACATCTGAGTTTTTTGGATTTCGTTTTTGGTGGGGTTTTTTTTAATTATTATTATTATTGTTTGCTGAAATGAAAAAATTTCCATCCAAAGAAGGTTGCTTGGTAAACATTTTTGCAAGCATTTAAAAATTGATTAATTTGGTATAATGCATTCCATAATCTATGTTTTGGAGGCAAAAAGATGATGAGCACATCTGTAGAAATAGGAAGACAGTTTCTTATATAGGCTTTCATTTTTTGCGCAGACATTCCTGAAGCTTCTAACTCTCATTTTGTCCCATTAATGTTTTATCTTGATAACGTGTGTTATTTTGGTTTGTCCTGAGGCCAAAGTTGAAGTAGTCACCTGGGCAAACGACTCTAGGGGTGATTTAAAAACCTTTACAAAATCATACTTATTGCAGAATGATAAATTGGTAAAGATCCTCAGCATTTGTTCACTTGGAATAATTCCCAGATAATAAAATTAAGTAAAATGGGTCATTTTACTAGAATAATTTTATTTTGCTGAGCATAAAAATTGAACATAGCTGTTTAGTGCTGAAGCATCTCTAACATAATAGAGTAGGTCACTGTGAATCCTGTAAATAAGCTTTGTTTTGACAGTTTGGAGATTTACAGGCAACATTTGAAGTCAGTCTTTCTGCAGAGACCGGAGCTCTACAGCTTACTATAGGTGTGTACACTACTCACAGGCTATATAGTGGTTCACATTTTATACATAAGTACTAGTCATAACAGACAAGCACAAAAGGAAAACAAATTATTCAATTGCAGCATTTTCATATTAATTCTGATTGCTATTGTTAACAATTTATTCATTCATCTAGTGACATATATGCAACTAGAGGTGGGCTTTAGAATTACAAATACTCAGAAGGAATACGCTTGCTTAAGCGATCAGACTTAATCTAAATTTCCCAAGTATGAAGGAGCTGAAGTAAAGTCCAAACTACTTAGATCCTCTAGGCTTGAGCATTTCCTGGTTAAATATAGCAATGCAAGATCTGCTGTTAGTCTTCTTTAAATGGCCCATTGTCATACTTCTCTGTTCTGTGAGGCAAAAAAAGAAACCAGTTGCAGCTCCCTTGCTGTGGATCCCTACATAGTACAAAGGGGACCCCTAGGAAGAGGAAAGTTATTTCTGTGTAGAGCTGGTCAAACATATCTTTAACTGTGCTTTTCTGGCTTTTTTCCTTCACAAGTTCTTTGTATTGTATATGTAAAAGGCTCCTCTGATTCTGAAGTGTGCTGAGGTAACACCTTGTAGGAGTTCTATTTTATTTTGCTCGTGTCTAAGTTTATTTATGGCACATGTAATAGACAAATGCTTTGATGGGCATTCCCAGATGTGTCATGCTTCCCTCACAATGTGCATGGAAACATAACCTGCATAAAGACTTAGTATACCCGAGATAAGAGCAGAAGGCACACAGCTGTGTTACTGACAAGGTACCACAGCATTTGAAGGTACCACTTCAAATATTTGAAGAAGCAGAAGACAGCTCTTATTTCTTCCTGTCAGGCTTGGCATATATCACTAGTTCTCCTTGCACTTTGATTATGAAAAGAAGCTGGGTGGATAAATGGAGCAGAGCTTGTCTGTGCTCGTGTGGTTGATAGGTGATGGAGAGGTTGTTTTTTTGCACTAACTTAATCTGGAACTGCGTTACACAGAAAGATGTGTTTGTTACCTGTCCTCTGCTGTGCTGACAGGAGCTTGGGGCATTGGAATACTTGACCCTGGTTTCAGAATGAGCTGCTGGGAAAAAGCTGTAAAGGGGAAATCTTTGCATCTGTGGACTGTTGTAATGCATGTGGTGGGTTTTTAAAGTTATTTAATTTAATGTACATTCTCTATTTTTTTCCTCAGATGGAATATGCAGTAAGAGCAAAGTTAATTACTTCTGCCTTTGAAACTTTCTCCCATGAGTCATTCTCTCTATTTTTGCCTTTCTTTTCCAGAATTATAATTATTTTGCAACTGGATTGTTTTCCCAGTTGTATTTCTCTGCATGTTATATCATAGCTTTGCGGTGTAGTGCTAATATTAAACAAATGTATGTTCTAAACATTGTGTTAAAGCTTGGTGTGAGTACCTAACAAATAATCAACATTTGTTATATCTTATATGGATCTAAGATGAAGGGGTAGCCATGTAATTCTCTGGCACTGGCTTTTCCAGCTAATTTTCACCTCCCAAAGCAGCAGTTATTATGGCTGGCTGAACAGAGCAGGACAGAACTAGTATTTGGTATGTCTCAAATTTACCAATTGTTTCATTTGTACCAGAAAAATTGATGAGTTGGCAACAGAAGTACTCCTCTGCTTTCAAAATCAAAACTGTAGCATGTTACATAGTTGTAGGCTTAATAGCACACCTTCAGCAGATGGAAGCCAGCAGTGTGTTCTGCTCTGAAATACCATAGTTTACCCACTTCAATCACATTGCACCAGAGTCAGATTATGCCTGAAAGTGCTTTCCAGTCAAAAGAGCCAGGATGATTTTAAATAAAGCCTTATATTCTTCTGAAAGCTGTGTCAGCATCAGAATAGCAACAGTTGGGCTCTTTCCATCTGTACTTTCTGTCGCTGGATTAATTTTAGATTTACTACATATGGATTATGCATAATTTCCTGGTTTCGTTGCTGCTGCAACTAGCTCCACAGTAAGTAACTCTTCTGGGAATGTCATGGTCCAGAATGCAGGCCTGCTACCCTAGGAACAGGGAAGGAATACATGCATTGAAACCTAAAAAGTAACTATGCATTGAAAATCAGCATTTGTGGTCCTAAAGATACCTGTGTCTGTGAACAGGAGAAGCAGCCACCAGATTGCATCTGTCATGACCAAGTTGATTTCTGTGTTTTGTTGAGAGCTGGATGTTTAGTGATGTCCTGGGCATCCCCTTGTTCAACTGGGGAGCTCATGAAATTATCACTCTCTGGAACTCAATTTAATTAAGATGCAAATAACAAATCTAGTTTAATTTACTTTAGTTTCTCTCTCCAATATTTTCTAGCAACTTTTTCAATGATAATAGAAACAGAAACTGATGGTTACATGACAAAAATACACCCCTCTGGTAACTATGTCCCAGTTTTACTACATAGATTGCCTCTATTTTACAGCCGCTGATTGTTTAAATAGTAATGCTCTGTTTATTGCCATTTACATTAGTCAATAATTCCTTTATCACTGAAAATACACCTAACACAGGGAAATAGGACTTTTGTTTTCTTTTAATTGAAAAAGTCAAAATCTTACTTTAGAAAGATAAGCACCCTTTGGTGATAATGTTCACAGAAAGTTGTGTAAATGAAGCCAAAGAAGGCAGTGTAGCCTCTTAAACTTGGAACCTTCCGTAGCACTGCACCCTTTTTGTGAAATATGTACCCATGAAGAATAAATAATACTGATTTTTTTAAGGCACTTAATTAAACTTTTTTTATGCATGGCCATTTTTATTTTTAAAATAAAATTTACTGAATGCAACAAGAATGAACAATTTAAAGAGGTTATTTAGTCAGTTGACTAATATTAGTGTTAAAAATCTCTTTGAATTGCAGCTGCACCCAGCTGCAGTTGCTGGATGTGATTTTTCCGATGCTGACAGTGTGCTGTGTCCTTCTCTTACGCACCATTATGGGTGTTGTACTCTTACTATGTTTCTGAAACACAACAATAGAGTACACAGAATAGAGTTTTTCCTTGAAAAATTACAATGTCCTTTGCTCCAACTGATGGAACTCGAAGACAATGGGTTCAGGGTCCAGGCTCTCCCCTCTTTTAATCCAAGATAGAAGAAGTGATGACTTATTCCAATACTACTTTCTAAATGATTAGACAATGTTTTCTGCGCATGCCACAGCAAAGCTGCAGCAAACCAACTGGAATGGAGAGCAGACCCACAAATGAGGTTATCATCACTGACTTTTTGTGGTGGAAGAGAGACATAGTGTTTCACTGTCATTGTAGGCACAGGCAATGGAGGTGGGCAATGGAGGTGTACACCTACAGCATTTTAGGGGAGGGTGTTTGAAGCATTTCATCAGCAATAGTTAATAATTTATAAAGTTAAGATAGGGAGCAGTTCAGAGTAAAAAACATGAGAATGAATGCAGCATAGAAATGTTTGCTCTAGAGTTGTGTGAGATGGTGTGAGCTGATCTCCTGGTGGAAGGGAGTCTTTAGACCATGCTAGATCCTGCACTGAAACAGTTGCGGCCCAGTGGTGTGCCATCACCTTCTCTCGGACAGCCACACACAGAGGCAGGCTCTTTCTTCAGGCTAGACCACTCTTGGTTAGCTGCTGCTGCCACTTGCAGCAAGCTCCAGCAAGTGCTGGAGGGTGGCCATAGCGCAGGATAGGCTCTGCCCAAGAGAGGCGGGAGGGAAACCTCCCACTCCGGCTGTGAGGAGCTCTTGAATTAGCTCAGCCATCTCTTATAACTTCTTTATAAGCTTCACTTAGCCTCTTAAAATAGAGAAATGACAGTATTGCTTTTAGACAACTAATTCCTGGTCAGAGTTTAAGGGGTGGTTGATTCGCTAGATATTGCTGCTATCCACATATAGAAGGACCAAATGAAGAGGGCTTCATTTTTCCCATGAGCAACACAAATTTCCCTAATAAGAGAATCTTGTTCATACAAGTTTATGAACCAAGGGAAAAAAATCCACAAAGGTTTGTAAAATAATGTATACATCTTTTCCTTAATTGGTAGCCTGTGACTACAGATCTTTCTTACTTCTCCCCCTTTGAAATAAGTAGGTAGGTAGGTAGGTAGGTTGGTAGGTAGGTAGGTAGGTAGATTAGATAGATAGATAGATAGATAGATAGATAGATAGATAGATAGATAGATAGATAGATAATCTTCGAGTCTTCTTCCAGACCTTTGCGTCCATTCAACATCACATCCATTGCAGGCACACTTTATTTTTCTACTTATGCTTCTCAGTATTTTGGTGTGGTCAATACCGGCATTTCAGCATAAGTCTTTAGCATAGAATGGAAGATTCACAAGTAGGAGTTAAGTTTTAGTACACCTGATAACACTTTTATTCTGCGCAACTTTTTCTCCGTATCTAGATTTCTTATTTCAAATCTAAATTCTAATTAAACTTTGTAAAAAGAACTTAAAGCCTGCTTTGTAAGGTAACTATGCACTGCGCTGAATAACAGTGACAGGAGATAAACATTAAAGCAGTCATTCTTTAGTGTTTCCTATTAATGAACGCTAATGCATCTTTTCAGACACTGTAGCATCTGCAGTTGCCTTTATGTGCCTTTTTGGGGCAAAATACACATCAAAGTGATAGTTACATGTCAAATGGCAGGTGGAATAGTAATATATAGTTATCATTTGCTTTCTATACAATTTTGTAAAAGAAAATAAAGTTTTATTTTATGCAAATTGTAAAGTAAAGCTTCTGTCCTCGTAATGACTCTTCCACTACTGCTTGTATAGAATGTAGAATGCAGCTCTTCCTCTTGTGCTCTCTGGCCACTTTGTTAAACAAAAGGGCTGTTTGTGTGAGGTTGTTGGAAATTTAGACCCCACAGATTTTGGCTTATGGAGGCTGAGATGAATGATGTATGAACAATGTATTCAATGTATGAACAATGTGGTCCCTAAAATATTGAGAGTAGCTAAAAGTTTGGCTAGAAATCCTCATTGCTCATGTTTGTAATATTAAAAGTGGGTTTATAGTATAATGCTGAATATATTCGCCATATGACATTGCAAATGCCGTAACTTTATAGGTTGTATTTTTCATAACAAGAATCCCATATATTATAGCTTATTTACCTACAAGTGCTGAATGCCAATTGGTCACATAAGGAATATTAGTTTATGTTGGGAAACAGCCAGAATTTCCTGGATATGTCAGATTTTATTAGTAGGATTAATTTAGAGTGGATATAACATTAATGTCCAGAAGTACGATTTGAGAAAGAATGTTGGTTATGTAGGAGAGCATGCCCTTAGATGTCTGCTTAGTATGCAAAAGACTTAGGGAAAATAGAAACTGCTGTCTTAGATAATTAGACTAATTCAGGTAGAAAATCAGGAATACACATTGATGAAAAGTGAGCTAATGAAGATTAACAGCTTTGTTCTTCCTCCAGTTATTTTCTTCTGTCACACTAAAATTATTTTCCCACCTCTTTGCTCTCCTCCCTAGGATGCAACCTGGGCTGTTCTGTGATTCAGTGATATTGCTGCTCCAGTTTAAAGGCCACCAGTTCACCCTCTGCATTGGGGCAGCACAGTGAGTGTTTTGGCACTAGATTTTTTTGACCTTTAAAGGAGCATCAGAGCTATTTCTTCAAAAGTGGGCACAGAGTCCCTGGAGGAAGAAAATGAGTTACAGTTTTCACCTAGCATGTTTCATGGTTGTGCTTTCCCACATGAGATCAATATAACAACCCCATCTTCTTGTTAAGTAGTAAACGATGGGGTTTCATCTCTACAGTGTGTAGGTGAACTAAGTATAAGAGACTGTTAGGGATGTTTTTGAGGGTGCTCTTAAACAGAAAAAATGTCAGCAAAAAAGTCATAAAGTTTCTCCTATGAGAGAAGCTGAGTGGTGAAGCTGATGGGCAGTTTAATAAAGACAAAGGATGATGGAGTGGTGATGTTAGAGATGACCATCACAATGGGATTATCAATTACAATTTGGATGCGCTAAATCATAAAAGGAATTAGTGGGCAATGAGAAGACTTGCAGGGACAAAAGGGCAACCTGCACAATGAAGGAGCATAGAGGATCCACAAAAGTTGTTTCGGTGACATTGTATTGAATAGAGAAGAAAAAGTTGCTAGAGTCAAGGTTTTAAAAAGGTGAAGTTAAGCATCTTATGTTGAAGGTCTGGAAATGTGTATGGAATGACAGAAGGGATGATGCAGTCATTCAAGACCTGTAGGTAAAGAAAACCAGCAAAACCTGAAGAAAAACTAATAGTGCAGATCCAGAGGTATTGTGGAAATAATGTATTAAATGGAGAGTAACTTAAAAATTCCAGGACTATTATAAAATATATATGACAAAATGGTCATATAGGCTGTTTAACTGAACTAATCACCTATCAGTGAAATATCATTAAAACTGCTGTGAAAAGAGCAGGCTGTAGCTGTAGTTTACAAAATCAAACAAAAAACCAGTTTATCTGAAATACTTTTCTCAGGCTATTTAATTTCAGAGCATACAAGCTGACTTCAAGCATATCTAATAGTAAAATGTTTTCGGCAGAGTTATGATAGTAATGCATCACCTTGCCACCTTGTTAGAAATTATTTCTCTGCAGAAAAGCTTACCTAGGAGAAATGCAAAAATCAGTTTCCCAGCCATGGTTATCTCTTCCTGACAGCAAGAGCTATCAGTGCAAAGTAAGTTATGTTACCTGATGGTCACTCCTGCCTAAATGGCTAAATGACATGTGGACTTCTTTGCTTTTATGATTTCCTTTACATTTTCCTGGTTGTATATCCATTATTCTCAGATATCCACAAAATATTTAAGACTATCACCTTGGTTATAATTATGCTTTTATGGTTAATTAATTATGATTAATTTCATCTTTTTTAACACTGTATTGTATTTAAGTATATTTTTAAAATAATTTAACCTGCATTTAAACTATGTACAGGAATGTTACACCTCAGTGTGAATAATTTAACAGTTTAAATTACATAAGGAAGCTTCTCTAGAGAGAACTGATATATGAAAAATTGTAACAGAGAAAGGAAAAAAATAATTATATAAATAATTTTTTATTTTTTATATTTTTTTTGAAGTTGCTTCCTAAAAATCCATTGATCTAGGATAAAAGCTCAGTGTATCACTAAACTGGAGTTCACCCTCTTTCTCCATCTTCCATCAATACCTGTGCTACAGACCACTAGATACCAGAAGTGCTTCATGGATCAGTAAAAGCTGCTGAGTTGGTTTTTGCTGTGTAATGCAGAGAGAACCCCACAGTTATGGTCTCACAGAGATGTTCTTATATCTAATTATGCCTTGAAAATAAAATCCTCAAAGAAAATATTAGACAAACAGAAGTTGCCTTAGATACAACCACGTTAATTCTCCTCTCTCTCCTCATTTTTGCCTAATGGGGTTCTGTTTCATCAGATCACTTGAGCTCCACTTTAGCCTTATTTGATTTCAATGAGACTGACACATGATTAAATGCATGTTTATATGCTTTGCTTACTAATGAGGGAATTAAATGTATGCTTAAGCAGTTTAGTGAAGCAGAACAATGCTCTTTGCTTGCCTTTTAATTGTGAGAGTTTATCTATATATTCATAGCTACAAATATCAGAACTAGATGATCTTAAGGTCCTTTCCAACCCTAACTATTCTATGATTCTATGATATGAAGCATATACAGGCACAATACCATCCAGGTGCCTAGCCAGCAGAGCAATAAACACATTCAGAAGTTTCCCAGAGCCAAGCTGTTTCATGACTGGAGTTAGACCTCGCCAGACCTTTGCAGCACAGACCTTTGCACTATGTAAAAGTGATGCATGCCAGACCCTCTGGAGAGGAGACTTTCATAAGATTTCCTCTCTCAGTCAAACCTGACACCAATATACAGTGGGTTCCATTGTTGCCAAGATTTTGTAGGAGCTGGAAGGGACTGTAATAATGGTGTCAAACATGCTTGATGTGGTGATCAGATCTCATCTCTTCTTCAGGTGGATTTATTTGATGCTCAATACCAAAAGGCATTCAATAGTCCTGAGAAAATATAGGAGAGTTCCCTGGTAAGCCTGCTGTCTCTGTTTTGGAAAGGGCTGTAATTTTATTTCAGATGTTTTCTCACCTCTAAATTGCTAGGTTCCTGGTACTCTGCATCAATCTTCATACCCTTTATATTATTAATTTTGCCATTCTTGTTTCACTAAGTGCTCTTATTTTTCAGCCATGTTTATCTTTTAGCATCTCTTTTTCATTCAAACTGCATTTGTTTCCTTGCTTCCATCATGAGTTATACTCTTCTGTGCACATTCTTTAATTTCAAGCCTCGTTTACTTTATCCCATTGATCAGTCATTTACGGTACTTAAAGTACAAGTTGTAGCATATATCTAGCCATCTGTAGGGCCCTATAGCATTCATATTCAAGGATTTATTACACCTTGTAGTCTACGCTATTAACTAAATGAAGGAGGTGAATGGGATATTCAACTTATGCCACATTCTCTTATTCCATTTCACTCCAGGTGTTGCTTGATTTTCAACAGTCCTTCGAAGTTAAGGGATCTGACAGATCTGTTTTGCTCAGATTATGTCTGTGTGGACACAGCACTGTGTATATATAACTCCCAAGTACCTACATGCAGCAACTCAGTAGAAAGAAAAAAGCGCTGTTCAGCCTAGCTGAGAAGGAGGCTGAAGCTGTCTGGAATGAGCACTGGCTGGTGCTACCATGGTGGGTGAGCATGCTGGCACAGCTTTATCACGCTACTAGTATATGCCTTGCTGTACAGGAATGTCAAGTTTGAACTTTAATTGCCCAGTGATGTGTGTTGTGAGCATCTTCACAATGAACTCATTTTATTTCACTCAGACTCTCTTAAAGAAAAGCTCTTCTATAAGTTACTTGCTGTTTGCAACCTCTACCTTTACCTGCTTTTCCTGGTCTGACTCATTCTGCATCTTTAGCCGACGGGAGGCATTGCACTTAGGCTGATGGTGAATTTGGAATCTGGGATGCCAGGACAAAATTCCCAAGAATGTGCTAAACTGAAGTACCAACAGCCAAACCCACAATGAACTCAATACAAGAGAGTGAACAAGGATTTTGTTTTATGATACTGTACTAGAAAAGCACTTGATGTAACCACAGTTTTGATGAGAGAACTCTTTATGACTGTAAGAAAAAAGACTAAATAATTATGCTTGGAGACGCAAGTGGGTTGATAATTAACCTGTAGATGTTAAATTATCTGTGCTGACTGGAAATTGAAGTACCAGTTAATAATATTACATCCTGAACCTTTAGAAAAAATAACAAATAACTACTCTTTATTGAAAAATAGTTTCATAATGAGATATAAACCACTGTGGAGTCAGGGAAACAGCAAATGCATGTGTTAACAAACTAACCCTTTCAAAAGAGTTTTTTTCAGAATGCAGTTCCTTCCCAAAGGGAATAATTAAGTCGCTTGCAGAAAATTCAATTTGGTGTCATCCTTCAAAGTAACTTATGCTATTATTACATGCCTCCATTCAAGATCCTGCATTGTTGCTGACATAAGTTAGAAAGCTTAAGCATAAGGCCAGAGGATCCTAGCCTCTGCAATATAGTCTTATCAGTCTATATGGCTCTGTATTTTACTTTCAGCAACAGTGGAGAGTACTGAGGCAGGTTTAGATTTATCTCTGAATTTTCTCAGTTCTACTGATTTATGCAAGAATTCCCAATTTTCCCTGGTATTATAAATGTGTGGTTTTTTGCCCAGCCAGTGGATGTTTCATGCAGACAACTGAGTTTAGATTGAACATAGCTCTCATTCTCAAACTACTACATCCTTTGCAGTATATAACATGAGTCTGTTAAATAAGGAGATTCATTTATTGCAGCTGTGTGGCAAAAAACTCTAAGGTAATCTAGCTATCAGCCTCAACAATCTATGAAGGTCTTCTGATACTGTTATCAGTGCAGAGTCAGATCTGATATATCCTAAACAGTTCCTGAAACAGAAGAATGTTGATGGAGTGAATCCTTTGCCTGAAACCTACAGTGTTAGATAGGAACATGTATTTGGTAAGAACATTCCTTTAAAATTAAAGAAATTACTATTTTTTCAGTAACAGCCTGTGGTATGAGTTTGCTGCCACTTTGTATTACAGGGGGTCATACTATTTAGTTGAAGTCTCCAACTGCAAGTCTAACACCACAGTGTTTTTAACTGCCAGGCCAGATTTCGTTAAATATGATCTTGGACAAGATGCCCTCTTTTGAGTGTTCTCAGTTTAATTCACTGTAAAACCAGGAAAGCTTCTTTTTCTCTTTGAATCTATGGATAAAATGTGCAATTAATTGTTACCAGTGAGTTCTGAAACACTAAAGGACAGAAGGACCCGGAAAAAATTAAGTCAGCTCATTAAGTACGGATCCTATTACCATAGGTTAATAAATGAGTCAGGTTTTGAAGTGCAAAACGCTTATAATCCTTTCTCCTTTCAGTCAATTATAAAATGGTGTTTTCCTTCAAATTCATTAAATTTGAGTTTCTATTATAAAACAGTTTGACATACAAAATCAGTTAAGACAGCTCTAATCTGTAGCTCAGATCTGTTAATATTTAATTAGAAATGTAAATCACCTGTTACAAAACTTAAAATTTAAGATACTGAATACACATATATTAAACCATATAACTCCCACCATCTACATCATATCCATTTGGTCAGCAAAGGCAAGTTTCAGATCTAAAGTAAAGGCTATATTTATCTGTGAATCTGTGTATGTCAATAATTTCTAATTTATGAGACTTAATCACTCCTTTTAAAAGATAGCAGAAAGTGCAAATGCAAAGACTAAAACTCATCCTTTAATCCAAGATTTCTTTTGCTTGCTGGTTTAAATCTTAAATAAAAAAGACAATATAAGAATTTCAGTTTAACAGTATTGCACAAGCACTAGAAGTTGGTTTAACGCTAAATTTTTAGAATCATTTTGAAGAGAAAGTGATCTTTTGAAAGTGTAATTTTTTTGTGCTGAATCATCATCATGGCAGATCAAAGGAAATATAGTCTGGTCCTTTGTGACCTTTCATAGCCAGTACAAACTAGAAATTAGTAATGGCTGTTAATTTGGTGAACAGGATACAGGGATGGAAATAGATGCACCCAGGCACACCTATGCAACCCATAGCATATTTTATCAGTCACAAGCCCATCATTCTGAGCTACTTATGTGTTGACAAGAAACCCATAACAAAAAAATTGTGTGCTCTGGTTGTCTCTTCCTATAAGAGGGAGAAAATTAATCCTATGTAGTAAAACATTCTAGTAAAACACTGAAACAAATTTGTTTCATGGGTCCTCACAGGTGCAAATTATCCAGCCAGCAGACATATTTGTATGTCCCTAGCAAAAGGCAAAGCAGTTTGTTTCTGCTATAATCCACAAAAGGGTTGATGTGCTTCAGTTTCTTTCAAAGCCTTTGCTAGCCAAGAAGTAAAATTCTGTACTTCAAATTAAAAAGATTGAAATATTTATCAAAATATTCCAGATGAAATACTTATCCAAAAGGTGGAGGACAAAGATACCCATATGAGTTCGTATCCCAAATAATCTCAGGACCATTTACTTAAATAGAAGCTTAAACCTTCTCTGTGTTTTATCAAAACCAGTCAGTCTTTTCTACCTTGTTCACAAAATTACAGTTTAGACCCTACAGGCTGTGTCTTGCAAATTACAGTTTGAAGTCAAAATGGAAAAAGGTATATCTGAGTGAGCTGCAGTTTATGGAACTATAGCAGATAAAAAGAAATACGGTTTTGGAGCTCATTCAGCTTTTCTGCTAGGTATGCATTTTACAACCTGCTGCACTGTTTAACCAGCTAATTAGGTAGGCCAATTCACGGAAATGGGAAAGATTTGATCTATTTACAGCCTCTTCTATGTCGTAATGAAACTAGACAATGTTTTTTCACCCTGTCAATTATCTGGGACAGTTCTAAGGGAGCAATTTTACAGGCTATAGTGTTCCTTTGCGGCAACAGAATGTTTTTGAATAACATTTTAAAACTTACTTTGATACATAAGCTTTTATGCTTAACATCTGATGATCTTTCACCCAGAAAAGTTATATTGGAGAAGAAAAATAAGAGGCTGCATGTTGTAAAACTTGCTGCCAATTTTTACGTTTTCAGTATTGTATTCTGATATTTTTGGAGCTGTTGCCTAGGCTTACCCAGCCAAATCCAAATTTATACTATATAAAATATTAATATATGATATGAAGCAGTTATTTTGTTAGCTTCATTATGCTCTGCTTAAGTATTTCTGAACTTTTATGGATAGCTAGGAATCAGGGATAAATTCACTAGGCCAAATCCAAATAACAGAGCTTGCCCAATTTCTGTCATGAATTCCAAATGCTGAATGTTAGGATGCAGAACATTCTTCATAAGGTCTAGCTGAAGTGAGTAATATCACATCATTATTAATGTAATGGTTGAATAAGTGCCTCTACTCCGAAGCCCTCCCTGTAAGTTATATTTTTCAGGTTGTGCTTAACGCATATTAATAGCACCTTCTCAGTTTTTAATTAATGGGAAAAATATCAGTGTTTTCTTATTAGTCTTGTGAAGTTTCATGCATCACTGAGATGTGAGGAAAATTCACTTTTGTATTTTGAGAGTATATTTTTAAATCATATCACAGACTTACTCTGTACCAAACAATCAGAGGACAACGATGATGTCTCAGCCCTCTCTAAAACGGTCTTCCTCTCTGGGCTCCCTCTTTGGGTTTATCTGCCTTCCTTCCTCCTTGCAGACCTTGCTACAGCAAATTCACTTCCCCTTTGGGTTTTTCTTAGGGTTTCTAGGTTGTTTGGTTTGTTTTTTAGTAAAATCAGCTGTTCCGCATTTTCCTAAAGCATATAATGAAGAGATCCTAGTACTGTTGAGGTAAAATCGAAGTACTAAATAATCTTACACAACATCTTTAAAACAACCTTTAAAATAAATGCATGGTTACTTTTGCATGGCAAATATCAACTGCTGATCAAGGCCAAAGACGTAGTGATTGAACTGTGGTGTAAGGGTATATATCCCAGCTTATAGGCTCTGCCATTATAGTGGCAAGGTCATAATGGGTATTTGGGTTGGTCTGGCAAAGAGAACCTTGGGGATGCAAGGAGAACTTAGAAGTAAAGTGTAGCCGCAAACTTAGACAAAGGATTTTCAGGAGAGTCCTAAGTGGCAGGAGAATTTCATAAGAAACGTCCATATTTTACAGGGCTTGAAAATAAACTTGCATTGAGAAACACTATGAGGAAACGACCTGTTAAGACAGTCAGTTTTCTGAGTGGAGTATATGCATACATGTAGCACGAAATTGCAGAAGGGAAGCCATTCATTACAGCCTGTCGGCATTCTCTGAGAAGCAAAGTGAAGTGTGTAGCAGGAAAGAGCTGATGGTGATCTCATCATGACTTTGAATAAATCCATTTTCTCAGGTTTTAAGTGAATAATCAATAATGGATCAAAATATCCATAATGAATTTTTTTTTTTTTGTATCCAGTGAGCACTTTATGTGAAGAGCTAGTGATGTGCAGCACTAAAGACTCTGAAAAGTAAATATGAATCAGTAATTCAAGCAGCAAGAACACAGAATTCAAAGTTTTAGAGGAATTACTTGAATATACATATCAGTTGATTTTGATTTGCATCTTACAGAAGTTCACTATTTATATACAAATTATAAGTAACACTGGTGATTATTCTTATTTACCATAACTTCAAAATGCATCATAACAAAGGAATTACTACTGTTGCTAGTAGAAATATGTATTCAAATACACACAATGAAAAGTTGCAAATGAAGGTTTAAGTTGCTCTCTGGTAATTATATTAATGAATATAATCATTCACGTTTTTATTCCTGTGCTAGCCGTGGAGTGCCTCTACAGACTTAATAATTTTCATTGTATCTTAGTTGATCCTCAGAGAAAACAGTTTATGTTTTCTTTTAGTTAATTGAAGCTGGTAATATAATATCCATGACTTCATCCTCATGTTTATGCCAGCATACTTTGAAAATAATTGTATCAAATCCATTGTAGGACTTAACTTCTTAAGCGCCTGATGCCCAAAATGAAATGCCAGTTCCTATGTTAGGTATATAAGCTATTCCTGCACTGTCTGAAGAGGGCTGGGAGCCCAAGGGTAGAACCTGAAAGCATTAACGCCTCCTTCAACTGCTGTGTTATATTTGAAACTAATTTCTGGATCTAGGATATACCTATTATTTTGAGGGCTCATTCCTGGAGAAGGGCATCTATGCACTTTTCTTTCAAAGATGCTCTCAGTGAAGCTCCCTATTTTTGTTGAAAGCACAATTATATTGTGGGCATCTTATAGAAACGCATGCTATGAACTGTGATTCTGACCCTAAGAAAGCTGATCCTCAGCTGTTGCTCAAAGCACCAAATTACCTAGGTCTTCAGGCTTGGTGATGGAATGGTTTCCCTTTCTGCTACTGAGGAAATGCTCTTTCATGGGGAAAAACATTTATTTCTGGGCTAAACAGAGTCTCCAGAGTCTTGATTCTGTGGGATAGAGTGATGAAGTTCATCTGGGAAAGAGTAAACTTTGGGTCCCAGTTTCTGCTCCCAGGTTGTTTTTTTTTTTCCACAACAATATGTCCACTGGATAAAAAGTAAATTAACGTCTTAAGTAGTATGCTATGGAGTCAGTTCTGTTTTGGTCCAATTAACATTGAATTGTTTTCTGCAAGGGTTTTTACCAGAAGAGACAACAATGCTTCTGTCATTCTGAATAGCCTGCTGGCTGGAGCACTCAGGGGATAAGGAGTTTGTGGATTAGATCTGAGCCTTGATGCCAGATTTTCCATGTGCTGTGTAAGTGCTCTGACCACTTTGTAAGAAACATCAATACTACAAGCTATCACCGTGATCTCTAAAAGCAGGTGACTGGATCTTTGACATGTAGAGCTCTGCTTCTGGTTGGTGCACAGTTCATGTTCTCAGTCTGTGCTCGTTGGATTGGCAACTTGAGCAGAGGATTTCCTGTCCATATGAGCTGGCTCTGCAGTCCTCTGGCTCAGGAGCAAACCTCTGTGCTTGCAATCAAACAGAGGAGTAGCTGCTTAGAGATGTCCATGATGCAGTGGCAGGCACGTGTGGATTTATTGGATTACAGTTCTAGAAACACTTCGTTCAGTCCCACAAAGGGACTGAAATAAGATTGTATTATATATACCATATTGCTGTTCAAAAATTACTATTCTTAGTCATACGCATGGCAAAACTAAAGCTTGGTTTCACTTTGTTATCACACTCAATTTTGAAAGCAAGCTTTTCCAGTGTGGGAGGTCTTAGTGATTTGAAAAAGGCAGCAGCTTTTCTACAGTTCTTCTCTTTCATATTGCATTTGCTGCCCTTTTCAAGAAACTGATCATGCTCCGTATCTTGTTCTTCGTAATGTTTCAGATGAGAAAGAAGCTTGTGGCTGGGCATTTTTCTCCAATGATTCATCTATAAATCATAATAATGAATAAAATAATTTTATTTAGCTAATTGCTATCCAGTTGTAAGTTGTTATTAAAATCTAGTTTCCTACCAGTAGTTACTCCTCAGAAATCATAATTTAATCAATCTGTAAATCTGCTGCACCATTCATAGTGCTATTATACCTGTGACATCGTAATAGCAAGAGTGAAAATCAAATCAACATTCTACTGACAGAATAAGAGCAGTAAATGTCAAACTAATGAATATAGAGTGGGCATATGTAAATGGCCTAGGAGAGCAGATTGTTTCTTGGCATTTCTTCTTTTAAACATAGATCAACCTAAGTTTCGCCATGTGAAAGAAGCTTACACAGTTCATCTGCCCCGGCTGTACCTTCATCAGAAATCATTTAAGAAGGGTTTCATTAGTGATTAATAGATGTCTAGCTTGGCAAGAATGAATTAAGAACTGGGATAGCAAAAGATTCCATTCAGTGAAATGACGGTCAGAAGGATTGGAACTGGAAAGTTGAGGCTTTTGGGCTCTGTCCCATTCCCACCTACTACCTCCTCAGAGGAATCTGGATGAGACCATTCACAGGGGACGCCTCTCAAAGAAGAGAGGGCTAATTGTGACCAAGTGTGCCCTGGGAAATAGTTTGGTGACTTGACTTTGGATATGTAGGTCTATCTGAGCTCCTTGGCAGTTTTTGATTTAGAGTGCAGACATGCTCTGTGGCGTGCTCCAGAGCTGACCTGAGCAGAAGACATGTTGACAGTGCCTCATCTTGCTCAGTGCCCATGCACTGTGCTCCCCTTCTCTGATGTGATTTCCTATCATGGTTTGTGTTTTTGTCTTTCATCTTTTCTGAGTCTGGAGTAATTGAAACTACAAAGGGATGTGGTTTGCTCAGAACTACTCAAATGGTTGCACATAAAAATTATTTCTGAGAGCAGTTTCTGAAAACTATGGCTTCTAAAAATCTCTTTTATGATAAGCTGAAAAAAAGCAATCAAATGATCTAATGTGGCAGTTTCTTGATTTGTTCATTTTGATTCAACTGGAAATCATCTCTGCTTATTTGAGAAAATACCCAACTTAGAGGGTATTTTAATGGAATTTTTGTCTTCTTTGCAGCAGTGCTTGTGCTGAACAAGCCAAACAACCCTTTCATGAGGAGAATCATTGAAATTTCCCCTCTCTCATTCTTTCAGTTCCGTGCTATCCAACAAGTGTAGGTACCTTTCTTTAACATTTATTTTGATACAGTAAGGATTTTTAATGAGTCAAGCTGAAAACAATCAGACTTTCTTGTCACTGAGAATGTCTTCCATGAATCTAAATTAAAATAATTTAAACAAATACATTCTCTATTTTCTGTAGCATTAGTTCAGAGAAAGCACATGACACAGGGTTTAGTATTCACTAGACTTCCCATTTTATTGTATAAAAGTAATTACCTTTTAAATACTATCCAAATTAACATTTTAATATCCCACTGGGCTTATACATTTTAAAAGCATAATGTAAGTCAGTACCTAACACAGAAGAACCCTGTTTCCTTTTCTACTAAATTAGTCTGCTGTATGAATCTTCATAATCTGAAATGCAAGTGGCAGCAATTGGTTTTTTCAGCAGATAAGTCTCGTATTACAACCAAAGATACTCAATATTTTCAGCACAAGCTACTTACAACTTGAAGAGCTTAATTTCCTTGTATTTCTATTACTTGGTAAGCTATTTGTAGGAAACAGTGTCTTAAGTTAACCATTTTCATGTTTTATTTTATCTCATCAAGGAAAAAATATATGACTTAAAATACGCAGAGTTCCAACTCTCTGATGACTTGTGTATATTAGAAGTCACAGCTGACTGAAATAATATAGAAAATTCACTTTTATCTATTAAAATTATGAAGAAAATTTGGCTGTTTTCAGATTGTACATAGATATGTTTCATGTTTTCATGTAGCTTTTTCAACAATGCATCTTGTGATAATAAAAATAATTTTTTTCTTTTATTATCATATTTATTTTTTGCTCAGGTCTAAAGCAAATTAACCACTTTTTCCTATGAATAAAACTAGCTCATTTGTCAAGAACTTTATACTAAAATCAGGAAGGTGGCTAGGAAAAGGCTTTAAGTTTGTAAAGAACAGATCAACCTGGACAAAATACAGATAATAAGGGAAGAACAGGAGAGACATAATACAGATATAATAGTCTGGTCCACCAAATGTCTCAGCTGTCTGTTGACCCCAAGAACACATATGGAGAGCAAGACAGGCTGGGATGCATAGTAAAAGATCAGGAGGGTTGCAAAACTGTAGGGAAATTTATTTATTAAAATTGACAAATGCGGTTATAACTATCACAAGGCAAGCATGTGAAAATGCCAACTCCTTACTGTTGTATCCTAGAACAGGTTTGGTGACAGAGCTAGAAAGGCATCTTCTATAGATCCAGAGCTGTGAGTCTGAGCCTTGTTTCTGGCATTATTCACTCTGCTAGTTTTATAGCTGCGTTTCAAGGACTTGGATTAATTAAGTGTGAGGCAGGTCTATGTGCTGCTTTTGTACTACAGACACTATTTAAAGCTCAACTCATTGTCCCAGTAGGCCATCTAATCTCTTGACTTCATCACACTACTTTTTCTCTAATCCTCTAAAATACCGTATGCATTATTTGCTAGTCTTGAACATGCACTTAGCCTTTAGTGACTCTTCTAGTTACTGTGTGGGTTTGTGCGTTGGTTTGAGAGAGGTGACAGACCTGACAGTTACATGAGGAAAAAAATGAGCTTCATTTTGTATGACAAATATCGTTATGCTGTAGTTCCCAAAGTTCTTTGTGTTGTTTATGCTTCTAAAAACTCCTGGATGAAAAACTCTCTATGAAAAAATCAGGCAGAACTGCAACTTTACAGATCTATGATGCCACAAATAATTCTAAAACACTCACATAATTTCTGCAAGATTCTGGGAATTTAATAGATGTTAAAATACACAAATATTTATTAGGTTATAATATATTTGTTGCTTTTTTTCCATGAGGCATTATCATTCTAAACCATGAGGAATGGATGTGCCTATTATATATATATATATATACATATATCTATCTAGAATTGTAAATCCCCAAAACTAAAAACTTTCTGATTCTTTTGCCGTCCATTATATTTATCCTAAAACATACATTTTCGCTTAAGCTTAAAATAACAGCATTAAAAAAACCCCATGAATATTCACAGAAAGGTGTCATTGGTAGTGTTTATTTGTTGGGGGTTTTCTAATCATGTAAGTTATTCATATGATGTATAATTTTTTCATTCCACTTGAAGTCAAGGATTTGACACAATATCATGAACAAAGATAGAAAGAGTCTAATTCACCTGAGTAAAACTGTTCCATTGCTTTTGTGAAATGAACATTCAAGTGAGATCATAAAGCTTAAAAATCAGTTTCAGAGTATGACCACTGCCCTTAATTTTAAGGTTTGTTTTATTAAGAGAAGAAACAGGCCTTTTTAAAAATTTTACTGTTATATTTATGATCTATCATCTCCTTTTCTCATGAGGTCGAGTTATAATATTATTTGTCAGAATAATTTTGACTTCAGCTGAGTATCTCTGAATGTATTCTCATGTAATTCAACCAGAACTGGTTCATTTGGCATTGACAATAACTGTCCCATTTCCTATTAATTACTTACATCTAACCAAGTAAAAAGCATTGCTGTGTGGTTCCATCTTGGAATAAAGCAAATTATAAGACTCATTTTATTTCAAATGCAGAGTTCACAGTGATTAGTTTTAAAAGCAAACTACTGAAAAAAGTCTCGCTGGCCTAGAAGAGTGAAAATGTGTAACTAAAGGAGTTAGCTGTGGTATAGGATAAGGAGCAGAAGATGTGTTAGGCTCTCTATCCTAGGTTTACATAGGCTTAACATGGATTGATTTGCATTTCATATTTATCTCTTGCTGATAAGTAATGAATTGGCCTGTATTGGTATGCCTGGCTCCTTATTTAGATAACTCCTGTGAACTTGTATGTTAATTAAAGCAAAGGAAATCAAAGCTCTAATAACGTGTGTAGACAGTGGATAATTTACCAGCAGCATTTTTATTAAACTGTAAGTAGAAGACTGTTATCACAAATCAGAACTAAGACAAGTGCTTGTCTTTAAAAAAGATCATGCAATCATAGAACCATAGAATAGTTTGGGTTGGAAGGGACCTTCAAAGGCCATATAGCCCAGACTCCCTGCAATGAGCAGGGGCATCTTCAGCTAGATCAGGCAGATAGCTTTTATGAATAGTATATTCTGCCGCATTGTGGATAGTCTAACCACACATAGTTTAGAAACTCTGAAGGGAAATTAATATGACAAGCTCAAAGACATTTTTAAGGAATGATCCCTTGAATCAGTTTTCCCTGGAAGAAATGGTCATTAACACTTGCTTATTTAATTTTTGTCAACTCAAAGTGGTTTATTTTAATTATAACCAAACATTGGCAGAAATAACACTTCTTAAACACATTTAAAAAACTAACAAATGTAATTCTCAGTCCAGTCTGACTAACCAGTAAGGCAAAAAGCAAAATGCTGCAGAAATTCTCCAGCCTTTCATAGTTATTGACTTTTTTATATATATAAATTGGCAGATCTCAAAAATAACATTAAAGCAAAGCAATCATATTTGTAAATTAATTGTGGTGTAATACCTGTGCATTCTAAGCTTGTCCATTAACTTTTGTCAAAGCGTAACTGAAGGCAGCTTTTTAAAAGGTTAGGAGAAGCAAACCATGTGTATGTTTACAAATAAACAGACATTTACTTAGTATGCTAGAATGCTTTAACAAAAATCGGTCTTTTATTGTTGCCTTTCTCAGTCCCATTCCAGGTGCATAGCATCTCTTAAACACTAGCCCTGAAAACATCCACAGATCCACCATTTGCTTGAAAACCTCTTTTGTAGGACAAGAAAATACATTCAGTATCACTGATGATCCCCAAATATTAATACCAATGTTACAATCCACAAGCATAGTAAACACAAATGAATGCTATTCTGCATTGTTTAATGTGGTGAAAATCTGTACAGCGTTTTATCTTTGAGCTTTAGTCGCACTTTTTTCCCCACCCCGTGTGCCAAACTCTTATTGCTGAAACTGTTTGGCTTTCTCAAGCAGAAAACTATTTTCGTTTGTATATAGCAGCACTTTTCTCTGTAACAAACAAGATGTGACTAGTTCCAATAGAAATGTATTAAATGTAATGTATTGAGCTCATCGAGTATTTTTAGCACACTCCCATCAAAGGAAGATGAAGTGTACATTTCATTAATCTATCCAGTTCTTTAGAAGCCAACTCTTCATTTTTGTTCTCCCAGTTCTGGCTTGGCTTTTTTAAGCTGCTTTGATGCACATTTGGTCATGACTCTTTTTGCCTGGAGAAATCAGAACTTCTCCTGTTTTTAAAGAAGTGGATGAATTAGATGAGAAATGTCCTGGAGCAACTAAAAGTCCTGATCCAGATACCACTGAAATAAACGGAAACATTTCTTAAAAGGCTACTAAAACTTGGCTAATGAGATAATTCTCAGAGGTCCTGCATAAAGGAGGAAGCTAGGAGAAAGCAGAGGATTCTGGTGATTTTCAAGTTCTTTGTACTTACCACATTTTGTCTTGCTGTGAGAACTGAGGAAGTTCCCAGTTCATTTTACACAATCTAGTGGCAGAAGCCCAAAATTACTTCAGATAATGCAGCTGGTTTTACTGAGAGGCCCACATCTGGTCTAGCTTCAAGCCTCTGATCGCAACACAAGCCTACATGTCTTACTGCTCACAGAGACCTCCCACGTTCAAGAGCAGGAGAAAGGAGCCAGAGCAATAGTGACAACTTCTCCCTCAGTTTCATGAAATCCTTTATAGACAAATAATTACTGCAGAAGCTTTGCACTGATTATACATCTTAGCTGCAATGATATTGTATTTTATCCTATCTGTAACGTCATCACTCTATTAGGGCAAATTTCTCCCTCTCTCCTCAAGTTTGATGAAGGGAAGAACCAATCCTTTACAGTAACCATGCTGAAATGTTGTAGCAGAAGTATCTGTAAAGTTACAAGACAGGTTTTCAGGGCATCCCAGCCCCAGTCCTGCCTGGCCATAGCATGCAGCAACGTACTTCTTTGTCACATTACAGCCTCCCTGATGAAATCATTAAATTATTCACACCAGTAAATGTACCCAGATCAGGCAGTTCTATAGGCTAACTTGCATTCTCACTTACTTCAATATTGTATTACAGGAAAAGGCATCTTGGCAAAAATGGATCCAAATTAAAGGCAGGCACGCAGGTAGGAACTTTTGAGAACTGACCAGGTAATTATATCCACATTCAATACTACATATAAATGAAAGCAAGATTTTTTAAAAATGTTATGTTTTAGCTAATTATAGGTGTTTTAAAAAGCCAGAATAAAATTCTGAATTATATTTAATTTGTCTTCGGAAATGGTTTATTTCTGTTCCTATGTTGCATTAATCAGAGGAAAAACTTCAAAGAAAATAAATGGACAGAAGCTGTTGAGTTATTTCATTATTATGGCTAAAAGTTTGTAATTCCAAACCATTTCAGTGCTGAGGATCTTGGTTGTTTTCTGCCTGACAGAGGATTATTTTGGGAAGAGAAGACTAATCTTTAAAAAATCTTAAAAAAAAAAAAAAGTTATTTTACAGCATTAATTTGATCTGTCTAATTGAACAATTTTGTATTTACAAGTTAAAGGTCCTTGATAAGATTTTCACTTGCTGTATTTACTGCTTTGTTTGAAAAGTAATATAATCTACGGAATTGTCAAAAATACTTACTGTATACAAATTAAGAAAAATTACAAGTATTCTGTAAGGAACAGATGGTCTATCAGCATGTTCAAAATGAAATATCCAACTGGTTTCAAGTTCTCTGTGCTTGTTTGGTTCCCATGTTACTTTTCCATTTTTTTTTGTTATTTCTTCTCTACCAGGATAAATATTTGGGCTTCTTTAATGCCCTTAGCTTGGAGAGACAATAGGTGCCTTGAATAGGTCCTCGATAGTGCATTAATATACAGAAGGTGCACATCCTCCTTAGCTGTGCTTGCTGTAAGGTACAATTACTTTACTAGACTGCAAAACCACAGCAACTTGCTCCAGCATTCCTCAGTGAATGTCTCCATTAATTAAATACACAAGGGAAACAGTATCCAACATTGCTGGTAAGTAGCTCTTACTCAGTTTGGAAACACATAACATTAAGGTATTAATTTCTGTATTTCTGTGAAGCAACTGTAATAATTTGTTATTGTGCTGTTCAGGTGTTGAGATTACAGAAGTATCATCGTTTTTACCTATTGGGTGGGGTTTTTTTGCTTTTGTGACTGGAGTTGGGAAGTAAAAGTTCATTTCATTTGTCTAGTTTTATCTTTTCCTTGCAGCCATCTTCAGGATGGTAGATTCGACTGAAAAGCCTCTGCTGAAATAAATGTACTACAGTGGCTTTCTTTCACTTCTCTCACAGAAAGTAAAAATTAGTATACTGTAAACACAATTTTCTGGAACTATCGAGACCACACAAGTACTGAATTAATGAAATATTATTGGTTTTGACTGTGTAGATAGAAAACTAAAAGCAAAATATTTATTCAGTCTGGTATGTTGGTTTATGAAAGTGCATTGGTCTGTTCGGGAAATCTTCATGCATCTGTATGCATTTTTTTGCCGAAGTAACTGGACTGTTTTTATGTGAAAGATCACAAATGACAGAAATAATAATTCCAATCAGTAAAGCCACAAAGTTATAAATAAGCAAAATATTATCCCTTACAGTAACCGCATATTTATGTCTTTAAGAAAATACAATGTCTTAGGGAATTTTTTCCTTGCAGCAGAGATGAATCTGTGAATCTTAAGTACCTTTCAGTTTTCAGTAAGTGAAAGCCATTCTGCCCTATTGGCAATAT
Source organism: Psittacula echo (assembly GCF_963264785.1). NCBI lineage: Eukaryota > Metazoa > Chordata > Aves > Psittaciformes > Psittacidae > Psittacula > Psittacula echo. The sequence continues at coordinate 19,101,651 of NC_137743.1, read as the reverse complement.
AGCTGCACAAGGAGGAGTTTGGCAATGCAGCAAGGCAGCTGAAACGGCTGCCAAAATAGCGACTATGGGAAATGACAGGCCTATTTGGCAAAATGCTTAGAAAATGGGTATACAAAACAGTATTAATTCACTTCAAACTCATGCTGAACCCACTCTTTAGTGGCAGTAGCTACTTAAGAGATTACAATCTGTAAGGATGGATATAAATCTGTGTTTCTTACACATTACAAAAATTGCTCTTCTAATACAGCTTTTCTGAGGCTATTTTTGCATTTATTTACTTGAGCCCTCATTAAAAAAAAAAAAAAAATCCATTCTTCACCATTCCTACCTCACCATTTTTCAAAATAAGGGGTGAGTGTCCTCTTTTTCCAGGGTGTTAATGATTCTGCACCTTAAGACTATTTTTCATGTCTCTGAATTTTCTCTTTTCTCTCTCAGTGCGTCTTCCTGAGAAACATTGTTTTAAAAGGCAAGAACTGGTTCCTAAGCAAACAGAGAACAGGATTGGATGATACATTGATCTTGCACATTTTCTGAGAATATTATACTTTGAATAGTTTTTTCTGAAAGATAAGAAAAGTAGTATGGAAAGCTAAGCTGATAGCTAAGGGAAAGCAGCAAAAAAAAATGGCATTGCTTCAAAACACTTTTCAGTTTTGTACGTACAGCATCTTGGCCAGTGATCCCCAAACTTACCTCAGTAATGTTCTTCTAATGCTGCTGCACTGACCTCAGTATCTGGAGCAGGGGCTGCCTGGAAATTCACTTTCCTGCCATAAAGCAGCAGGGAGGAGGGGTGTGAATGGATCCTGTCTGCGTTATTTATAGTATTAATTTGATAAATAATTCCCTTCTCTGTGTCTCATTGTAGTAGATTTATTTCCCATTGTTTGACATATCTTTCTGCAGGTGGTGTTAGCTGGTAAATCATCTGAAGAGAGCATGAAAAATATCGGTTTTCATAAAACTGAAGGATGAAGCAATAGACATAGAATAATGAGATGTTATCATAAATTTACTTTTTGTACCCTGCTATTTCTATTATTACCCAGTAAGACTCCTGCTAAACAGAGGAGTTTGGTAGGTGCCAATACTGTGTTCAACCTACAGGCTGGTAGATGGCGGAGCTGGGATAAAATGTTAGGAATGAGGCTTCTACCAAAGAGATTTTCCTTCAAAAAAGTACTACTACATGAGGAAGGGAAGTGCAGTTTTCACAATGTAACAAGACTGCAACAAACCCTTGAATTTTATTTGTATGAGAAGGAAAAATACAATGAGGATTGTTATATTTTGTTACTGCCTGGTTCTACTGCAGAAAAACTGCTATTGTGAAATGGGAGAGTGGAAATAGGTGAGAAGTACATTTACAAAGGCAGTTGTCAGCAGGAATGGCAATGAAGAAATATGGTCATATGTGATACTTGAGAACCTCTGAGCAAGTTACTGATTAGACTCTGGTCAACTAACTCAATAGGAAGAAACTGAGATAGGAGTGTGCACAGTGGGCAGGGAAAGCTGCAAAACCAGCCAAAATAAACTCTTCACAAAAGCACTATCTCAAATTCCACTCCAAGGGTATTGCTTACACAGAGGAGAGTTGTTCAGCCTAAGTCTATTCATCTAAAGCCCTTATTATAAGCTGCTTTGTGTCCTTTTTACTGCAGAAAAATTACACAAATGGTGCATCTGAGCAGGGTAAGACTAGAAGGATGAAAGGGGCTTCCTGGTAAAGTACAACCTGTACATTGGCTGCTATTACTTGCATGAGGTATGCTATGCAAAGACCATTTCAAGTAAAGGAGGTCCATCCAGTACCCCTCACCTGGGATCCATGTACATCTAGTGTTACCTTTATGGATAAATTATAGATAGGGTATTGCTAATACTATATAGTGAGCTGTGTAAGGGGAGGGGAAGCAGCATTTAGAGCTTTGCTCTTTGGCTTTTATTTTGGCCACAGCTGATATTTATCTCAGGTAAAATGTGCTAGTGATACTGAAAAGGTGGGCTCAGGGAAGGATCTCTGGCATAGCTGTGACTAAAACTCCTTTTAGTTAACTGCCTCACACAATGGCTGCTTTCAAGGACCTCTACATACACTTTAGAGGTGAACAAAGAATCATGTAATGTAAAGAAAGTCTGACCAGTATCTCCCTGTGTTGATATCTAAACAATTATGGCAGCAACTGAAGATCTCAGGCTGCCGGTGAAGACTGTGACTGAGTGGCTGCTTGTGCTGTCGGAAGAGGTGATCTAGATGCTGTCAGCAGTTGCACAGCTGCTTTCTGATTTCCTCAGCCCCTAGCACAGACTGTGGCAATCACTCTGAAATTACTGCCTAAGCATTTCACAGTATCACCTTGTTTTTCCTGGTGCTTAGGCAACGGGTAGCTGAGCCAGCATAGCCAGCTACACTTCTGCAGAAACACCAACCAGAAAGCGAAAAAATGCGTTAATCTAAAAATGCATTGTGGTGTCTCCTTCCCTCCCTGAATAAGGAGAGGTAAATTCCCACTTGAGAGCTATAGAGGAAGCAAAAAAGCTAAACAGCTTCATGAGATCCTGGAAAGCAAATGCAAGTCCAATGTGTGCATGAACTAAGCGCAGCTGTTTCAAAAACCTGTCAGTCTAGTAAGGCAATTGATCCCAATTTCAGAACTGCTGGCTGCTAGTATTATGGCCATACAGCAATATGATTGAGCTTTCTAACTGGAAATACTGCATATGAGTACTGTAGCTAATAAAAAATGCTGCATTGAGTTTCCTCAGACAAAAAATCCAGCTGGGGCAAGGCCAGTTCTGCACTACAGTTAATGGGTAATAATATTGTTCTCTAGGATGGCTTTTTGCACTCTTATTTGTTAGCTAGACTGAGCTGCACTGTGCACCTAAGGACCTATTCCAGCCTTTCCTGTCAAGCACTTGAACATTGCACAAAATGACAGCTACCTTCATAGAAAGCCTGAGATTATCCAGTATTTCATGTCTTTCACACTCTGTAGTTACCATGGGACTTCTCACATCTCACACTGTGATGAGATAGCTGAAACCTTCCAAACGTCTCAGGGGTGGGGTATAGAGTTAGCTGTCACCATCATCCACATCACTCTGTGACTACGGTCTATGGATTTAGATAACTGTTTCTTAAAAAAAAAAAAAAAAAAAGATTGCTTATATTTCATTGCTTTTACATCTCAACAGATCTTACCTAAGGTCAAGATTCACTTCATGTTGCAATCATTTTTTAAAACACCAGGCTTTTATTAAACCCAGAGCAATGCTGACCTGCAGATCCCAGCTTCCCTTTAAGCAATAAGGTAGTGACAGTCTTTTCAGTGGGACTGCACAAGCGTATTTTAGAAAGGTTTGCATCTTTAGCTTCAAAATCTTCGACATGTACCCTTGTTGCCTCTACATTTTTTGCATGTTTTCCCAAAAGTGACTATCCAGTCACAAGTCTGAAATTTAGAACTGCTTCTGCATCCTGCTTCTGACACTGCATTTCTTTTTCTCTGTCCTTGTTCAGTTAGTGCTATGCTAGCCTCCCTATGATCTGGGTTATTCTGGGAGGGTTTTTATTAACTTTTTTTTTCCCACAACCCCATCTATGTGATTTGCCCCCTTTGATTTCTCCTAGAAACCTCTGAAAAGACACATAGACTAAGAGAGCAATCTTTTCTAGGGTTTGGTATTAGCATGTACCAGGCTGCACACATGATGATGTAGACACATTCACACATTCAGGTTACCTGTTGGCAGATGAGTAGTGAATTATCTAATTTAAAGACAAAAAAAACCCAAACCAACCTACTGCTGCAGTTAGGCATTTTTTATGCAGTTTTATTTATTTATCTTTAAAAACAAAGTCCTGTTCTTGACCCAAGCAGTTATTTCCTTGTGCTTCTTATCTAAGCCTCTTCAGTTAGAATTCTGTCTGAAAGCTTTCTCCTCTTCTCAACCCTGTGTTACCCCTGTGCTTGAATAATGGGGCATTCTTCTAATATCAACATTTCTTTCAAATACAGCTCCATCTAACAACAGCTTCCCTTTGCCACACAGCTCTGGTTCTGTTTTGGCTGCATGAAGAAACTGGGTTGTTCGGGGTTTTTTTCTTTTCTTTCCCAACACATCCAGAGATGACAGGTGGCTCTTTATCTCCAAATACTTCAAGGATTGACACACAGCCCGTAACAACTCTTGCTCATTCCTGGGTTCTCATTACCTGAAACAGATGGTAGAGGAGAGCTGGAGTCCTGAAGGATGCTTTCCCTAAAGAAAGCAATTGCCTTTAGTGACAGCTGGGTAAATGTTAATTTCTGACTCGTAAGACATTTATTTCATTTAAAAGAACAAAAAAAATATTTGGAGGAAACACAACTTCTCACTTCCCTGCAGAATAAAAAAGGCTGAAACTTCTGGCCAGAATTCTAAAATCAGCTTCAGAGTTTCACAAGTCCACTTGGAATCTTCACAGATACATTTATTTGTATATTCTCCTATATATTCTCACATAGGGGAAAAAAAATATCAATTACAGAAGGCCTGTGAAAATTCCTTTCATGTTAGGAACTCAAAAAATGCTACTCTGATAGGTAACAGTTAGAAACATGTCAAATATAGAAAGTATGCTTGAGTTGAGTTCTGCTCCATATTACAGAACTTGCAGGTATTCTGGACCACAATCTCTTCTCGTCCTACTGTGCATAGTACTTTTGGAATATCTAAAAGAAATTGGACTGTTCCAAACCAATGTGAAACTTCCTCAGACAACTTTTTGGAAGCTGGGATATGGCCTGTCTCTTACTATTACAAAACTATGATCCTTCTCTAAAAACGAGGCCAAACATACTTCCTACTGCATGTATCCTAGTGTATAAATCCATTTAAAATGGCTTAAGTCTTTTTCAGTACACGTAGCTCAGCACATCAATCCAGATCTTGTGTATCTGCCACTTAGAAGATCAAGTGTTTGCAATGATGCCTGTATGATTTGAACAAGGAGTCTGGCCAAACTTCTCATCCCTTAGTTGAAAGAAACATTACTAAATTCATTTAAGTAATTTTGGCTTTATACTTGAGAAAGCGGGGGTAGAAGTTATCCTGAAGTGTGATTTGTTGCTGAGGCAATTAGATAATGAACATGTCTCTTCATCAGTGTCCTTATATCTGAAAAAGTAGATTGAGTTCTGAAACATACTTCGTTCACTTCATTCACCTGTGCTTCATCTGGAACATGGTGTGCAGTGCCAACTTGGTCCAGGAAAAGCATCTTGTTCTTATGAGATGTTTTATTATTATTTGAGGTTGCTACAGTAATCTATTACATAATCAGTGCATTTTATATTAAGACATTACTAGTAATATATTAATATAATTAATGCATTTACTCAATTTAAAATATAAATCTTGTTATAATATTTGACCCTGCTCCACTGACGGAAGAGCTTTGTTACCAAAGTCAGGAGAAGTAGAATCAAATACTTCAGTGAGCTGCAGTGGTGGGGGAAACAACTTGAATTAGAAAGAGTAAAGTATTTTGATTCTTACACAAGGCAAGGATTTAAACAATCTTACACCAAAGTGATGACCAAAATCAGGCTTATAAAGCCTTAGATTTCTCCAACAGTCAAAGTCTTAAGTTTATTTTTTCCTTACTGACTTCAGAAAGAAATCCCAAGAAGCTAGAAAAGCTTTTAAATAGACAATAAATTAACTACTGAAGTGGAACAAGGACTAGCCATATATCAACAGAAATGACCTGAGCACAGATAGAGTGTCCATCTAGATTAGAGAAGAGCCCAACTGATAAAGCCAAGAGATTTAAAGAAAGAAAAGATGAGCAAAGACCAGTCAGTTCCTGAAATAAACTGTAATCAGGCACATTTGTTATGTTATGTTAGAAATATAAGACAAATCTTTACAGGGCATAATGGGCATAGCAACACTGCACCTAATTGTGCTGCATGACTGCATGCAGCAGCAGTAGATGTTGGTCCATGTGACTTTACTCATACTCTTATATTCACATTGGAAGTGTAACATTCTTTCAGTGCCATAGTTGCTGTGCAAAAGCAACATTAAATTTCACGAAGTACTTTATTTTCAGACAATCCAGTAAATTAACATTTAATGGACATACGTTCTTTTATAATGAAGAATATTTCTAAGCAATAGAAGTTCTTTTATCGAGCTTCTTATGAAATGGTTTGTTTTTATAATAACAAAGTGGAAAGCAATTAATTATACTGAACTTCTCACCATTCTCAGGTCTTTATTACAACAAAAAATCTCTAGGATAGAAAATGCATCCAACATTCAGACCTTCTCAATTTGGGGCTAAGGGCCAAACAAATGGGTTAGACAAACTGGTCTTTCCTCACTAGCGACTCAAACATTCTGCAGCCTCCCCTTTTCTGGTATTCCTCTTACACCCAAATTCTTGTTTCTCCAGGCTCACTAGGACTGGCGGGCTGTACAAGAACTAACCTTTCTACCTGCCAGTTTCTTGATGACTGCCTTAAATGTGCTCAATAAGCCTGGTTCTTCCCACAACTCTTCTTTCAAATCTGTGGGGAAAAGCTGATGTGGTAAAACAATAAATTATCATAATAAAGGATGAATGACCTTACAGAACAAATTCTGGCTTTTCTGCAAGCTTCAGAGCCTCATGCATCCCTGCAGCTGATAGCTTCCGGTTGATATTCCTGTATCTGCATTGCAGGAGGTTGCGATAAGTTGTCCTCAGGTCCCGATTGAAGAAGGCATATATAAAAGGGTTAATGAGAGAGTTTGCATAACCCAACCATAGAAATGTTCTCTCAACCCACAGTGGGATACAGCTGCATGTTGTACCGCAGATGAAAGGCCTGGCAGTTGAGAGGAGGAAGAAGGGCAGCCAGCAGACAGTGAAAGCCCCAACAATAATTCCAAGTGTAGTGGCAGCTTTCTGTTCTCTTTTAAAGATGGAAATGTTTTTCTTGTCATGCTTTAGGAGTCGTGAAAAATTAGCACATTCTTCAGATTCCTTGTGCAGTTTTACAACTCCATTCATAGAAATCCCTTCTATTTTTTCCAGACGGGGAAAACCAGCAAACTTGTGTTTAGCAGCACTCCTCTTGGCAGCTTTGTAAATCTGATAGTACATGAAAAGCATCACTGACATTGGAATATAAAATGCAACTGCTGTGGAGTAAATGGTGTAGCCAAAGTCTTGACTGATCAAACAAACCTTTTCATCATTTACATTTTGGGCCCAACCAAAGAGTGGCGGTATAGTGATAGAGGCCGATAAGAGCCACACACACAGGATCATTTTTGCCATACACTTCCCATTCTGCCTTACAGGATACGTAAGAGGTCTCGTTATTCCCAGGTACCTAGAATGATAATGTAGAGTTACTATATAGTGCAGTGGTTAACTGATAAGTTGTTTCATGTAGACTGCCCTAAAATAAAACATCTTTGGCTAAGGTTTCTATTTTACATTTTTCAATCCTCTCTTTGCAAGTATTTCAAACTAGTAAAATCATGTGGTTTTCATGTTAAGATTTATAATTCTATTCTGTATAGTGATATCCTGCATATAAGGTCTTTTATCCTAGGAGGAAATCTCCCACTGGCCATAACACGCTGTTATTTTAATGAATTTGTACAATCTTCATGCAGATAACTCTTTTTTTTTTTTTTTTTGCTTTTAAAGAAATTCTGAAACCTAAATTTTATTTGGCTAACATATGAAATCTTGGGAGTATAGACGAATGCTTCCTCCACAAAGCCTTACCACTTTTTGTATTGAATACATGGTTAAGTTAAAACAAGCATGCATTCATCTTCATTTTTCTTACCTGTTCTACAGTTATGAAGATCCCTGCCACTAAACTGAGATGACTAGTTGTCTGTCTTACCTTTATGTTTCGGATGGGAACATCAAACTGCAAACTTGTGAAAAGAGTAGATCATTTCAAGACTACAATAATTATTTTTATCATCATATTATTAGAAAGGAATTATATTTATTCAGTGTTCAAACTTTTACTGAAAAAATAACAATCTACTACATTGTCGGTTCAAGAAGTCCTTGAAAATGGGGAAAATACATAGTTTTCTCAGGAGCTAACTTTTGGGTGGTAAATTGTAAAAAGGCAAGAAATACGTTTAAAAGGTGTCAAGTTTTAATGGGGGGGGAAATCAGTTCACAGCATCTAGATTTCCCAAGCTGTGATAGCTTAAACTATGTGGGTTTTCTAATTAAAAACTAAAAAGTGCTATGGCCCTATATAGCTGAACAGCAATATTCTAAGTTTGTGCTTACTCTCACTTACAGAAAATGTCTTTAATGCTTCTCTAGCTATGGGAGGTTTCTCCTAGATGGAATTAGAGATGCTTTTTTTTCTTACACCTAACATTTTTACTTTGAAATTTGGTTTCTGATCAGCTGGAATTTACGTACGAGTTAGTGTTAACTTCTCAAATTGTTCTTTCTTTCCTCTCCTCAAAAGAAAGAATTTTGAGAAAAATCAGTGCAATTCCCTTTGTTACTTGTAAAAGAAATGGTTTCAAATTATGTTTCAGGACTAAATTTTGGTTTCAAGAGCTACCAGTGATTAGTTACACAGTGAAGGTTTAGAAGGGTTACAAACAAGAAATATAGTAACGTGATTAAAATATTTTTTTGACCATTTTTTCCCTATTCACCTAGCAAATCAAATATGAGTATTTGCCTGGCTCTGCAGAATGCTGCCTTGTTGATTTTACTGCAATGCAGTAAATTATGGCCAGTGCTGCTGCTTTATACAAGCCTCCAGGTATGCTACAGTTCTGGAAGTAGGGAGAAGCATCATTTCATGATCTGTTCTGATGGGTAACAGCAATCTCTCTCAAAAACATAATTGATTTTATATTAGCGCTATGGCAAGTGTCACACAGAGGTCAGAACTGGTTTATTATAGAATCATAGAATAGTTAGGCTTGGAAAGAACCTTAAGATCATCTAGTTCCAACCCCCCTGCCATGGGCAGGGACACCTCATAGTAAACCATGCCACATGGCCAGAATTTTGCCAGTGAAGCTGTGCCTAGTGGGGCCATAAGCTAAAAACAAGTATTAAAGTCATCTCACTTTAGAGCAGTGCAATACATGGACCACTCTACTATAGAAGGCTGCTTCTTGTGCCCCTCACCATCAGCATAAGAATATAGTCATTGGAACAGCTCCGCAGACTGTGGGCACTCTGTAGGGTCCACGGAAATTTCTGGTTTGCAGCATCACAGCTGAAACCATTTGTGCTTCTAAGGAGCTGTTTTCCAAGGCACTTCGATATGTAGAAGAGCAGTTTCAGAGTCTGACTACCTAAGGGCTACATTGTACTGCTTTAAGTAATCTAACTATAGCAAGGGTAAGTTATTAGCTGCAGTCCTTCTGGGACAAGAGTTGCACGCATTTGTCTGAGAACACCACAATTTAGCTAGAAAACAATTGAACTTCTTTTGTGCAGGAAGATTACTTGTAACTTACAATGTGTTATTTTCAAAAAAATCTTTAAAAAGTTGCCTGCCTTCCTGAAGTATGTATTTTTCTAGCAATTACCCGATTAGTCATTAAAAATAACGTGAGTTAAGCTTTATTGCTTAGCTAAAAAAGTTAAACTGGATTTCTGTAAAAAACAGTTCTGTGCATGCTCTGAATATCTGCTGATGCATTGTAATGCATCAGAATATAACAAAAAAATCATGAAATCAGAAGTATACTGAAAAGAATTGAAATTCATTAGTTTTGCCTTGGCACCACTTTTTTGGAAGCTATCTGAGCTTCAAAAATGCTATTTGAAATTAAAATACATTAATTAGCATAAAAATACACCAGCATCCTTTCTGCCTTATCCATTTTGTTAAATGTAGTATGATAGAGCAAAGAAGTCAGCAGGCATAAATGAAGGAGCGTTATCTTTTTACGCACAAAACCCATTGCCTTTGAAAACTTACTTGCAACTTCAAAATAATGTAAATCACTACTGCTGTCTAATACACTAGAGTGTCCAAGATTTAATAGATTAATGAACTTCAAAAGTATTATGTCAAATTCATTGCAAAAAATATGATTGTAATGCTTAATCTGTAATTACTGCCTTCCGAAAAAATTACTAAAGGTGAATCTATCTCAGCTTAAGATATCATTCAAAAATATGTAACACCTTAAGACCTTATTGCTGTGAACAAATGAGGTCAAATTCCCTAAAAAGACTTCCTGGTGTATCTCAGCTATCCCCCGCAAGAAAGAAGTGTCTCAGACTTGTTATTCCGAGATTTGTTTCTTTTATATGCCACGGATGTTCATTTTGATCTTGGTGGGAAAGAAACCGTGCCTCAGTTCTCACTTGCAAAAGAAGGGCAATGCTACTTCCTATTCCTCCTCCTCTGAGTTTCTTGAGTATATGATTCTGCTAGACAAGGCATCTCTCCATGTTACACCCACCACAGCAGAGACCACATCTAGGTTACTCTCCGAAAGCACAGTATTGCAGATGCACAGCCCTAATTTTCTTATAAACTGGTAATGGCATTCCTCATTCAGCATTGCCTGATGCTGTAGGCTGAACACCAAAGTGCAGGATCCTACAGCATGTCAGGCAACACTATGGGAAGCACAACGCATACTCTAGTCATGGTCCTGCTGCCATTCCAAGACAAAAGGCTGCAGGGTGACTGGAGAAAAATGAGAAGGGAGAACCTGGCACAGGTATCTGGTGGTACTACAACAACAAAAAGATGATGGGAAATTTTTTGTACTACATCACTGAAATCTGGAAAACAGGCTCTTACTCAAAGAGCTCGAAACAAGAGCAGACAACACGAATTGAAAAAGCCAGCAAATGGCAAGGGACAGAGTACATTTCTTTTTAAACACATGTTTGAACACACAAGTATACCCCATTCTGGGTTGGTTTCTTATGATTTCTTCAGTGTCTTCTCTGCTGGGGGATCAGAAACTGCCCCCTTTGCCTCAGTTCCATTCAGGTGTGAGGTGCACAAAGGATGTTCAACTCTAGGAAGGAAAAATTATCCCTTGCCCTCCTCCTTCTGGAGCTTTCTTCACATGTAGGTGGTAGGTAAAGAGCTCTCCCCTTGGCAGGGTGCTATCATCAGCTATTATACACAATTGCCATTTGCCACATTCACCCAGCGAACACCAACAATGGAAAAGATAAAAGAACAAGTCCTTTCTTTCCTTTTGCTTGATAAAAATCTGGCTCTCCTGTGATCCAGTATTCTTTCCCAGTACCTCTAAATTGTCACCATTTAATGACAAGCAATTGTATAAGCAATTTAATATAAAACCATTATAACCATATAGGGCTGCTCCTGAGATCATTCAGTTTGTAGGTTTTTTCATTCGGACTTTTTTTATACTGATGCTTTAGCTTTAGAGCGACCACACAGAATAGTTTTTATCCAAAAGGGCTAAAAAAAGTCTCCATTGTCACTTGAACTGTAGATCACAGAGGCATTTCTTAATACAGTCTGCTTAATACATTAAATGTTACAGCAAGCGTTAAGATGTAATATATACGGAAAGCAGAATGGTATATGGCAGAATGAACCAGCGTCCACCAACCCTGCTGTTTCTGGCACAGCATTATATCTCTTTGTGACTCTTTGTATTCCCTCTTCCCAATTATGTTTGTCTTAACTATCTGCTTGTTGTGATAGCTGTTACTGCTTGAACAGTGATTATCAAAGTAGAAACTGGACCACCACTGTGTCCCACTAGATGTTGCTGTATTTAAAGAATATGAAAGATTCAATACCGTTTCTTTTCTTCTAAATATATTCACTTGATTCTTTAAGCTAGGAAATTGTGATCAGTAGTTTATTTTGTCTGTGCTAGAGCGAAGAGTGTTCATATAGCCAGTTATTTATCAACTTCTAGAAGAACTTTTCAGGAAGATTCTTCATGTTGCTGAATTGATTAGTAATTCTATAGATGTAGAAGAAGATACCAAAAAGGAAAAAAAAAAACCAGCAGTGCCAGGCATGGTTGTGTTTCAGGCTAGCTAGGCAAGACTTTTCTCTGTGTGCATGCCATGAACCTGATATTTTTTCAACAATAGAATAGCTCTTTTCCTTTTCTTTGTGGGTTTTGTTTTTTTTTTTTTTCTGAAGAAGCTAAACATAGCTGCAATATTTAAGCTGTAAAAATGGTGAATTGTTCATAGCTACATTGGAAACTTTGACATAGGTCTAGTCCTTGCACCTTTTGAAATATCCAGGAAGTTAACTGAGACTTAACAGCAGCAACTTCAACAATAGAAAGAAAATAGCAATAGCAGGGTCCAATTTTGGATCCTGTGTCCAAAATCTTTCTTTACAATCTCTGTTATATGGCTGAAAGATAAAGAAGTGAAACAACTTGCAGCTTACTGTGATCAAAGTCACAAAGCAATAGAAAACCTAACAGCTAAAAGCAGTAAAACTGTTTTGATGCCTCTTGTCCCACCCAGTAACAAATTGAATGCACCATGACATCAGTGTTACTCGTGCCACTTTTGAAGCACACACATGTAATTCTTTTGTCTCTGGTCTCCGCATACTTGATAGGCAGATAGAATTCTGTTCTAATTAGTCCGCATTAGTTTCTCAGAATTCACTGACCTGATTTAGCAATTATTTCAGAATCAGATTAGCATCTTTCACTCTCTGCTTTTATGAAACAGATTATGGAACAGAAACATTGTACTGGAAATGATACAGATGTGTATTATAGCTAATTCTACCAGGAACCTCAACATGCTGTTACCGCTTACCATCTGTCTAGGAGTTGCACTTAACCTCAGGTTCTTTCAGTTCTTCCTATTTTTGTATTTTAAAATAATCATAAAGCTGTTTTATTTCAAAGATACACAAATGTTTACTTAGTTGCTTTTGTGCTCTTTTTTCTAATAGAGCAGCTTTCTGGATTCAGTACATATCTCCTTGTATTAGTTTCTTTGCCAACCCACATATGTAGAATCCTGTCTAATGATTCACCTGCAATAATAACTTACTCTGAAGAACAAGATATTCCTTCTGTGGCTTTGATTCTCTCATGATCTTTCAGAATTTTTCTGTTTAACTCAGTGCAACATTAAGAGACGCTCCACAAGAATAGGAGCACGATGCCATTCCTAAAAGCTATCCAGCATTCAGAAATATGCTCCCTAGTATAGTGATTGACCCAGGCTGATTTTATTTCTTATACTCTGATATATTAAACAATAGATTCAATGTAAATGTAACAAGTTGAAACAGTGATTACATCTGTTATTTCTGGTACGATTACATGAAACCACCTAACAGAAATTTAGAGAACAGAACTGTTCTCTTCTTTACAAAGATATTGTGTTTACACTAAGCACAAGATGCTCTGTCCCACAGACATGCTTTTAAATAGAATAAGGTATATAAGCTGATCAGAGAAATACTATTCCCATTCCATATATAAGTAACTGACATGGAAGTAAAGGGATAGAAATATTAAAAAAAAAAAAAAAACAAAAAAAAAAAAAAACAAAAACAAAAAAAAAACACAAAAAAAAAAAAAAAACAAAAAAAACAAAGACTTAAGTGCTGAGACATGAGCATTACAGTGTACGACTGCGGTGCTGTAATGTGACAAGTAATCTTGTTAATCATTGCATGACAGTACTGACACTTGCCTTTCTACAATACAGACTGGACTCATAATTACATTGTGATAACTGCCAGTTTATCGTCTGAGAAGAGAGGATATTTCAGAGGCAGTAAAATATTTTTTCTCCTTCTCAGAAGTGAACAAAGTTACTGATTTCATTGCATATATGACATCTTTCAGAATATGAATTAGGTCACTTCAAAACCTAACCATTAAATATTGTGCAATGTTTGAATGAGAAAGCAAAACTGACAAAATCAAACCCTTATTCAGTGGAGAAAAAAATACTTTGTTCAACTAGGTTTGTGCTCCATCTAGTTAAATGTTGCATCTTTTCTATGTGGTGAATCAGTACAAAGTTTATAAAAAGTCCTAGCAAAGTGGCTGGCTTCCACATCTTAACTGCATTTGCTAGAAATGGTTAAAGCTCTAGTTCACCCTTCTCAGTTGATGGTGAATGCAGTATCATGGAAGATCTTAAATGTGTGGTTTGATATCTATTGTTTTATGTGCTTATGCTTCACATTTCATTCAATTTTGACATTATTCTTATTATTGAAACAGCCATAATTTAATTTTAATACTTGGAAGAATTAGAATGAAATATTTGTTTTGCTTTCAGTAAGGTTAACACTTTCCATTACCCCCCTTCTTGCTTTCAATTAAACATACTTCCTTAAATTCTTTTTACAAGTGGAAGACATTTGTTCCCACTGTTCTAGTTGGTATATATTGAATACAGTACTATACTTTTATTGCACATAGTAAAAGTTCTGACTTGATTCTTCTTTTTCTCAAAAATCATTGTAGGGGTTTATTTTTGATGGAGCTCAAAAAGTGTAGGCTTTCCTGGCAGTGGGGGAGGATTGAGTCAATCAAAATTAAATATCTGTTCATCTAAAAGAATGTAATTTGCATAGTAGAATTTTATGTTCTCCTCTTTTACGTTTCTTTTGGTTTCTCTGTATTTTTTCCTCTCAGATTGCATAACTTCACAACTTCATATTTTTCTAATTTATTTAGCTCATTTTTCATTCTTTTAGTTCACTCATTCTATTTTTATTTCACTTTCTTGTCCTGCCTTATTTCTATTTCTCTCTTAGCTCTTTATTTTTCCTCTTCATTTTTGCTTACTTATCTAAGACATCCATCCTATAGATGGGGAGATGTATTCTACTTTCATTCTAAAAAATACGTAACAAATGTATTACCAGAAAGAGATGTGCAATGCCTTTCCACTCCACTTCCATTATCTTAGTTGTAATTTCTGAAACCATATTCCTCTTTCCTTTCAGACCTTAGCAAATTTATTTTACCTGTCCTCATGCTTTGCCTTTTATTTTTCCATTGCATGACTGCTGAAGTATTTGTCACCAGTCACTACCTTGTTCTTAGCTTTCTGACAAAACTGTTCAGTAGCCTTTGGTTTTCCACTACAAATAATATGCTGTTCGGAAGAAAAGGTCCTAATATGTAATTGCTGATCTGTATCTTGCAACACTGCCTCAATGTTAGTCATTATTCTGCAGTTACCCAAACAAATACTTTGCGTTACAAACTAAAAGCTCTGATTAGCTGTCTTTGAAGAAAACAGTGCCTGTATATTTCCCATCTTCTATCTTCACCATAAATGATGTAAAAGTAGGTAACATTAGAAGGGAAATAGATTTCAGTCCATTGCATCCTTCACCAGCTTCCTAGAATATAGATGCATCTGAAAATTGAAAAGGTTTGTCAGTGAAGTACTTAGAATTAAATTGCACGCTGTAATGGAAAACTCTCTATTTTAAAAATCTTTCAAAATGTCTGAACTCCATCTTTGTGGATTTCTTCATCTCTGGTTTCCTGTATATAATTGTGGTTTGTTTACTGAGTGCAATAGGATTAATTATAGGCCAAGCTCAAAAGTGCTTTTCAGCCCACTTCTTGATGGATAATCTGTATCACTTCAAAAGCCCTCTAAATCTCAGCAAGTCACACATAGGAAGAATCTATTTTCTTTACGTTGTTCAACAATGTGCAAGGTCAAGGGAAAATGAAAAACAATTTAATGCTTTCTAAAATAAAATTTATTACTGTGTCAGGGGACACACTACCCACTTCTGGCCTTTCATACCCCCTTCTCTAGATTATCTGCAAGCTCCCTTTATCTAGCATTGATACAAGGAGGGGGGGAAGGGGAGGGAGGAATGAGAAGAGAGCCAAAAGGCTTTTTGTAAATTCTTCTTTCTTTTCAAAAGCAAAAACTGTATTAGTCAAAATATAAGATGAAGTACAATCCACAACACATATCACTACATTTCAGGAATATTCCCTAGAGAAGGGCTTCTCTTGTTTTTTTTAAGCAAGAGGTCAATTTTTTACTGAAAAATTCTTCATGGAATTCATCATAGTATACATAGAAACTTCTCGAGTGCAGGCCAGACCCTCATAAACTATTACAGCTTCATAACCTTTGGTTTAACTTACACTCATATACCATATAGCTGTCAAGTAGTTTCATCAGTCAAGGAGAAAAAGGAGAAGCAAAAAATGGTTGTTCGTTGCTATATTCAATATAGTGATTTTTATCAGAAAACACTATTTTGCTTAAAATTCACATTTCAGTTTATTCCATATTGAGCATCTTTTTATTATTCCAAAATACTTTAGACTCATAGAAACAAATTTACATCGTGTCAACTGTTGTACCCATCTGAATATCTAGTTACATGTCACATGTAATTAGACATTCAGGTGTCTGTCTTATGTGACTATTTTTTCATCTTTATGTGTATGATGCAGTATCTCATTTTATTGTTGCTACAAGATGCCTGGCCCCTTTTTGAGGGTGCAAAGAAGACAGTTTAACCTTCTGATACTATTTGAGAAGACTAAAATAGGAAAAGCTTTATTTTAGAAGAGAATTAAAGAGAAAACACAGTCTCATTTATTTCTGTCTAGTTGTGATGCAATGTTCATTTGAGATTGGGTGTGCAGTAAGAAAGTTCATGTTGGTAAGGCACTGGTGGAAAATGCCATACCTCTATCCTTTCTTCTTTTTAATAACAAAACTGGGGAGGAATGCTTTAGCACAGGAAGTCATTTTTATGGTTACCTTAGTTCCTGAAGCGTTAATCTCATGTTCTGATCCTTATTCACAAGCGTTTCTACCTGCTGCACAATAAACCTCACAGTCTTTCTGGCAATTACAGTCTGTCAGAAGACTGGTATTAACTATGGTCTTCAGCTGAATGCTGATGTTTTTAAAGGATATAAAGCCTTAGATGATTCATTTGCTCATTGGCTTGAGCCACCTATACAACTGAAGATAAGTCCCTGAACTTAATTTGATCCTATGGGCTAACCAGTACAGAAAAATATGGGAGTTGGATGTCATAAGGATAACCCAAATTGCCCAGCTGATAAGCAGAAGCACTCCAGAGTTGATACTTGCTTAAAGGAATAGCTTTGCCTTTCCTGTGGGGGAGAGTAACTTAAAGCAAAGACATGGTTTCTTGAAGCACCAGCTGGGATGAAATTCCTACTCTGATAGGCAGTTCCTGAGCAAAAGAAAATAGAGGAATGGAGAAGAATACATTTTGCAGGTTAAGAACTGGAAAATTCATGTTTTCCTCTTTTGGTTTCTCCCATCTTACCCCTCTTGTCTCTCATTCCAGGGGTATTGTTAAGGCCAATGCAGATTTCAGGGTTTTGTCAGAGTCTGCAGCACTTCTACCATATCCCTCCCCGAGCTCTTTACTGCCTTCAGAAGGGGGGCTAGTTCTCAAACTCACACCTTAATTGCAGATCTCAGATCTCTTGCCCTCCCATATCCTGACTGGTGTTTTCCTGTGGCAAAGACAAGTGTTTGTGATTCCAGGCCAGCCTGCTGACTTCAGCCAGGCCAAAGCAGACATGCCAGGAGACAACCACCAGACATACCTCAGTCTTGGGATCATCCTGTGCTGTGCAAGCATTCAAATAGGCTGTAATAAAAATTGCAGTGTGTTTTCTCTCAGTTCTGTACTCTGCCAGACACCAGCATGAGCATCCCTTAGGTGAGCAATGAGGCAGGCTGGTAACCCACAGGATCTGTGCCTGTATTTTGGCCAATGTATCAGTCTACAACCTTCTCCCATGTGTGTGGAGGCACATATACACACACAAGATGACCCTTTGTAACTGGCAGCAAGGTGGATCCCAGGATGTATATCCTACAAAGAAGCTGAAGCATGAGCAGGCTCTAGGAAGACCTTCAGAGAGGGCACTGAAATGCTGGCAGACGCCCGGCAGACACCCGTGGGAGGATGTCTGCATGGATGCAGCTGAGGCAGCCTAGAGAGTTTCTCAGAACGACTGGTGGAGACTCATGTTGGAGGTGGGACAACAGGCTTTTAGATGGCTGCACGCAAAGAGTTGTGGTCAATGGCTCGATGTCCGGCTGGAGACCGGTAACGAGTGGTGTCCCTCAGGGATCGGTGTTGGGACCGGTCTTGTTCAACATCTTTGTCGGTGACATGGACAGTGGGATTGAGTGTGCCCTCAGCAAGTTTGCCGATGACACCAAGCTGTGTGGTTCGGTTGATACGCTGGAGGGAAGGGATGCCATCCAGAGGGACCTCGACACGCTTGTGAGGTGGGCTGATGCCAACCTTATGAAGTTTAACCATGCCAAGTGCAAGGTCCTACACCTGGGCCGGAGCAATCCCAGGCACGGCTACACGTTGGGCAAAGAAGAGATTCAGAGCAGCCCTGTGGAGAAGGACTTGGGGTATTGGTCGATGAAAAAATGACCATGAGCCAGCTTCAGTGTGCACTCACAGCCCAGAAAGCCAACCGTATCCTGGGCTGCATTAAAAGGAGCGTGACCAGCAGGTTGAAGGAGGTGATCCTGCCCCTCTGCTCTCATGAGACCTCACTTGGAGTATTGTGTGCAGTTCTGGTGTCCTCAACATAAAAAGGACATGGAACTGTGGAACAAGTCCAGAGGAGAGCCACGAGGATGATCAGGGGAGTGGAGCACCTCCCGTATGAAGACAGGCTGAGAAAGTTGGGGCTGTTCAGCCTGGAGAAGAGAAGGCTGCGTGGAGACCTCATAGCAGCCTTCCAGTATCCGAAGGGGGCCTATAAGGATGCTGGGAAGGGACTCTTCATCAGGGACTGTAGTGACAGGACAAGGGGTAACGGGTTCAAACTTAAACAGGGGAAGTTTAGGTTGGATATAAGGAAGAAATTCTTTACTGAGAGGGTGGTGAGGCACTGGAATGGGTTGCCCAGGGAGGTTGTGAATGCTCCATCCTTGGTGGTGTTCAAGGCCAGGTTGGATGAGGCCTTGGGTGGCATGGCTTAGTGTGAGGTGTTGATGCCCATGGCAGGGGGGTTGGAACTAGATGATCTTAAGGTCCTTTCTAACCCTAACTATTCTATGATTCTATGGTCCTCAGGAGGAGAAAGTTGACAAAGCAGTACAGGGATGTGCAGAACTCCCAATTCCTTGCACCCAGCTGAGCACCCTGGCTGTTCCCTGGCTCCATTCTGGCATAAGACCCAGGCCTCCTGTGACCCTCGCTTTTTGCAGAAGAAACCCTAAACACACTAGGAGCTGCAGATAGCTCTGCAGATAGCTCTGCAGCTCCCTCCGTGATCAGGGAACCTGAATATCTGTGTTTGCTGTGAACATACCAGGCTGTCACTTTAGATACAGCTTAAGTGGCCTGCCCAGAAGCACAAAATAAGCCTACAGACCCTGACCACTGGGTCATTACAAGCCAAGGTTGGCGCTTTAGTTGCATAACGAGGCTTCTTTTTTTGTGCTGCTTAAGCTATGTTAACAGATACCTTCAGCTAAAATGTGTGGGGGCTTGATTTCAGAGCTATGAAAAGCTGCCTTTTTTAAAATGAAAACTCTCGTCAGACTCCAACAACGTAGAAATGGCTAAGGTGATTTTCTCCAACTTTACTACATGAGTCACGCTTGGATTGACACTAAACATCAGCCTAAAAGGAATTATTTTGAAAGTTATAATGGTGTTTCAAAATGAAAGCCTCCTACAACTTTAACTAGAAAATTATGACTGATGTCTTTAGTACAATTAAATGAAGCATTTCAGAAACTTCCATAGTATGAGCGATGAATGAAATGAAAAAGCACAGCTCATTGAACTGATAATACCACTATATTAAAACAAAGTATCTTCGGGGAGTAGCTATTTAAATGTGGTGATATTTATGTCCCCTCACTTCCTTCCTTGAATACAAACAATTTAGACACAATATCTTCAGAAAAAAACACCTAAGGAACAAGCCCCTCTAGAATACTTCTCCCTCCTCCCCCTTCTTTCACTTCCTTTGTCTGAAGAGACAGGAAAAATACTGGAAAGACCTGGTCCAAACACTTCTCTGCCCATCACAGCAATTTTGCAAGAGCCCTAAGGAACACCTATATCGTCATTATGGGTGAATCTCAATACAGAACTAACACCTGGACATTTTTGGCTTTGTCCATAACTGTACTGGCCTAAAAGCGGATCTGAATTTGTCAAAAATCACACAAACATTTTGCTATGTTCTGCTGCGTTGGATATGAAAAAATAGTAAATACTGCTTGACCAACCTCATATCCTTTTATGAGGAAATAACACGGTGGATGGATGATGGCAGAGCGGTGGATGTGGTCTACCTTGACTTCAGCAAAGCATTTGACACAGTCTCCCACAGCATCCTCATAGCTAAACTGAGGAAGTGTGGTCTGAATGATCAGGTAGTGAGGTGGACCGCGAACTGGCTGAAGGACAGAAGCCAGAGAGTTGTAGTCTATGGGGCGGAGTCTAGTTGGAGGCCTGTATCTAGTGGAGTGCCTCAAGGGTCAGTATTGGGACCAGTATTATTTAATATATTCATCAATGATTTAGATGAGGGAATTGAGTGTACTGTCAGCAAGTTTGCTGATAACACTAAGCTGGGAGGAGTGGCTGACACGCCAGAAGGCTGTGCTGCCATCCAGCGTGACCTGGACAGGCTGGAGAGTTGGGCAGGGAGAAACTTGATGAAATATAACAAGGGAAAGTGTAGAGTCCTGCATCTGGGCAGGAACAACCCCAGGTTCCAGTATAGGTTGGGGAACGACCTGTTAGAGAGTAGAGTAGGGGAGAGGGACCTGGGGGTCCTGGTGGACAGCAGGATGACCATGACCCAACACTGTGCCCTTGTGGCCAAGAAGGCCAATGGCATCCTGGGGTGTATTAGAAGGGGGGTGGTCAGTAGGTCGAGAGAGGTCCTCCTTCCCCCTCTACTCTGCCCTGGTGAGACCACATCTGGAATATTGTGTCCAGTTCTGGGCCCCTCAGTTCAAGAAGGACAGGGACCTGCTGGAGAGAGTCCAGTGCAGGGCAACTAAGATGATTCAGGGAGTGGAGCATCTCCCTTATGAGGAAAGGCTGAGGGAGCTGGGTCTCTATAGTTTGGAGAAGAGGAGACTGAGGGGTGACCTTGTTAGTGTATATAAATATATAAAGGGGGAGTGTCACGAGGATGGAGCCAGGCTCTTCTCAATGGCAAACAATGATAGGACAAGGGGTAATGGGTACAAACTGGAACACAAGAGGTTCCACTTAAACTTGAGAAGAAACTTCTTCTCAGTGAGGGTGACAGAACACTGGAACAGGCTGCCCAGGGAGGTTGTGGAGTCTCCTCCTCTGGAGACATTCAAAACCCGCCTGGACACATTCCTGTGTAACCTCATCTAGGTGTTCCTGCTCTGGCAGGGGGATTGGACTAGATGATCTTTTGAGGTCCCTTCCAATCTCTAACATACTGTGATACTGTGATACTGTGAAGTTGTAATTTTTTTCTCAAGCTTAGCAGAAAAAAAACCCAAACCACTGGAGTATATCAATAAACTGTGTTCGATACACAGGAAAATCAAAGTCTAAAGCAGGTTTATTAGAAATCTTACTTCCAAAACATTGGGATGTACAAAGCATCTTGTATAGAGTCAGTATAGAGTCTGGGTTTTCTGTATATTACCTGTGGAAATGTCAGACAGAGGTACCTACTGTTCCTAGAAAATGAGCACTGTGGGGTTCACTTTGACTTCTTTCCTGAAAAATGCTTTTAAAACATTGTTGTTGTAGTTCATCATAAAATACCACTTTCACTAGCATGATCGTTTCACAAAGGAACTCTCAATGCAAATAGGTATGAAAGCAAGAAGAAAACCCACAAACAGAATAAAAGTGGGATATGACAAC
The DNA here is from genome assembly GCF_963264785.1 of Psittacula echo. Lineage (NCBI taxonomy): Eukaryota > Metazoa > Chordata > Aves > Psittaciformes > Psittacidae > Psittacula > Psittacula echo. The sequence continues at coordinate 19,079,749 of NC_137743.1, read as the reverse complement.
TTAGGGTTTTAACTAAGGTACTAAAGCAGCCAAAGCATGTAAGTCATTCTGTTTCATAAAGAAGTCTGAGATGAAAAAGGACCCTGTATCTCCTCAAACACCAATATATTCTGACTAACTTAGATAAGTGATGTTTTACTTGAAAATAGCAGCAAACAAAGAAAAGAATTTTTGTAAGGCTAAGTCAATTGGAAAAAAACCCCAAACAACCAAACAACAGCCAACCAAACTGTCTAAAACATAACTCAGGGAGTCTGTGATAAATTTCCAGAGTACAAGTAACTAAGTATAACCGTAGTCAAAGCATGACAAAAATAAGCTACCTCTGCTTGTAGTCACATACTGACAGGTATGTAGCAGTGCTGTGTTTCAGGAAAGTTTTCAAATTGGCCTTCATTCTAAAATTTATGAAGAAAAAATCTGAAGGTTGTTTTTTATCATGAATTGACTGGTTAGAAACACAAAGGTACACTGAACCCTGCTGTTCACATGCAAGCAAATGAACTGAACCAGCTTGTTCTGAAGTATCGAAAGACGACATCACCAGAAAATAACTCTGTGTTACTTTAAAAAAAAATAAAATCTAGCAAAATCATCTCAATTTCATAAAATATTTTAATAACAGAACATTCCATTCTGATCCCCTGGAATATCAGTAGTTTTTTTAAAGTTGCAGACTCTGGAGTGGCCTGTTGTCTATGGAAGTAAAAGCTTATCTTGCTTCCTAATATGAATAGGTCCTATCATAGGAAGAAATCATAACCTGGTTTGGAAGGAGAGGCAGTGGACTGGAGAGAGCAAAGCATGAGGGGAAGTGATCAAGGAAGGAAGCCAGGAGGTTAGATCAGACCACCTTTTAGAAAAATGTTATTCACAGCCCTCTCCAACAAAGACTTCTACAACAGGGACGCATCAAAAGCTATTAAGGTGATTCCTTCCCTGTAACCTATAAAAACAGCTATTTGTTTGCTTTATCTTGATATTTTAGCAGTATGTTGTTTATCATGTCTTATCATCTTTCATGTCAGTGACTGTCAGGTCTACTGTAGCCACCACAGCTCTCAACCATATGTCATATATTTCCTTGGTACTCATTTTAACTAACATACTTATTTACAGCATACTTATACTCCAGGTTCCAAGTTATCTTTTCCTATGTAATCCTCCTGCCTGCTGTCATTTTCTAAGGAAAATGTCTTATTCAGTGATATTTTGTAACTTAATTTCAATAAATAAATTGTTCAGATTAAGGTCTCCTCTATAAACCGGAAATAGAAAATTGGTAGGAATTTAATACTACTTTACAAATATTTCTTCCCCTTGCAATCTCTCAGAACACTTAAATACACAGCCCAAGGTGTCCTTCAACTGAAAGAAAAGGTTGAAGGGGAGAAATATCCACTTCAGGATGAAAAATAACTGCAGCAAACCCCAAACTGCAGTGGGTAAAACTTGTATGTTCAGCCATTCACAACCACAGTATTTAATAGTTCATTTGTCATAATATTTATTGATTTTTACCAGCAGGTTTGGGAATGAAGAAGTAATGGGCAAATGGTCACTACTTCTTTCTAGCTAACTAGTCCTGTAGTCTAATGAACTTTGAACCTCTTGGGTTTTGCTCAAACCTGCCAGGCTGCAATTCCGTGTAGCTGGATTTTTCCAGCTCACTGCTTCAGCAAGATTTAATCCACATCTAGAAGTCCATACACCCCATTTCAGATATCACCAGGTCTATTTTTGCAAAGCCAGCTCCAAGTAAGCTTTGAGATCCCTAGACCAGTAAACCTGAAAAAAGATTAGCCAGGATAATGTGTCCTCTTGTTGAACGAGGACCTGCCTGCAATAGGTTTCCACTACAGTAAAATCTTCTCCTTCAGAAACATATTTCATAATTTTCCTTCTTTATAAAATCATGCAAAATCTGCAACAATAAATATTTTTTAAATATAGAACAAATTTCAACACAACACAAACTGCTACCGCCAACTTCACAGGCACAAAAACATAGTACATCCAATCCACAGAAACAATCTTTTGCTTTTCTCCTGCCAGGAAAGGAGTCTCTGGCCCTCTTTCACTGAGCTTTCTGTACAGAATGACAAAATTTGAGGCCAGATTCAGCTACTGGTTATCCACAAATGGCCATTTGTCCAGCTCAGTGTGTGTGGGGGGGGCGATTCTTTTACAATGCCTTTTCATGTTCCCCAGAATTTAGTTATACCTTTGTGTTAAAACAGAAATAGCTACAGCTGATGATAGACTGTCTCCTCCTTCAAAGTCTTTAAAGATAGCAGGATATGGAGATTATCAAGAATCCCAAATCTCTTTTCTCTGTTCAGTTTACAGTGCTATAGCACAAATGAAAGCAGTGAAATAAGTGGCATTTGTGGAAGGAAGCTCTTCTTCTCGTCTCTCAGTATGTCTTTGCTTTTCTCATCAGCAAATTAGCAACTCTAAGGATGTTCTAAGATGTGGTGCCATCAACTTTGTGTAGATAAAGACTGAAATATTTAAGGTTTGTTGCTGTGCCTACAGCTTCCAATAATATCAGTTCGTATTGCCAGGCTGACAACTTCAAACGTGCATTTGAATTTAGGAGCAGAACTTTGGCATCAATGTGGGATGAATCACCAGAGCTAGCTCATGGACAGCTCAGGGAGCTTACTGCAAACTGCAGGTGTTTCAGATATTTGATAAGATGCTCCCTTCATTTCAACACTAAGGCAGAAATGCAGAAGTTTTCTGTTAAGTAACAGCCTTTGGAAATGTTAAACTCCAATTCACAAGCAAACATCCACTATGCTATTCTAATTCCAGTTATTTCTGAAAAAATTAAGATCATGTTCTGCCAAACTCATGTAGTAAAAATAGCTTTTTAATATGACACAATGCACTCTTGAGAGATTACAATTAGTATTGTTGCTGAAACTGCTTGTGCTGAGAAGTGGGTCTCCAAACACAGAGTTTTTAAGGTAAAAGGAAAACTGCAGTACATAAAAATGCAAAAATTAAGTCTTTAAAGCCAAAGCTGTACTATTTTTAGCATCAAAACATCTTACTAGACTATTAAAGAAAAGCTTTACATCTTGTCAGCAGCTGGTTTGGGTCATGGATATAAATATTTCCAAGTAATTTGTGGCAAGACAAACTCTTTGTTCATCGATTTAGAATTTTGACTATTTGTTAAACGTCAACTTACAGCAAATAAACAAAATTTAACAACCCACATGGAGAAATGCTACAAAAAAATTATTCTGGCAAATGGTACTGTTTATCTGAAATATTTCATGACAATCACAACACATTTTTATGGGTTTTATTCATGATGACATTTATGTTGCACCCTATAGAACAAATAGCTCCCAATGTGAAAAAAAGTATTGCCTTACATATGGCTCTACCTCCACTTTCCACAATCTCCTCAATGGAACATAAAAAACTGTAAAAAAAATTAATAACCAAATTTCCTTGTGGTTATATAACTTACACTTCCAGAAGCTAAAAAACTTGATTTCAAGTTTTTGACAGTACCAGAAAACCACCCATTTCCTCAATATATCTGAGGAAAAAACTCTGCTGCCAGCTTTTTCATCAAGACACAATGTACCTCTAAGAATAGACTTCACCCTAGTTTCTCCTTACTTTAAGAAGGTTATTTTTGTAATTTTCCTCCTTGTTTTTATGGTTTGGGTTCTTTTTTTAAAGCAATCATGATCCTTTTGTGGCCAAATAGCTGTCCACGATGATGTTAACCCCTTCAGTGGTCTCTTGTGTTGGCTTACAATTTGATAGCAAAGAGCAGACAGAAAGAATATGGTCTGACTTGATTTCCCTGCACATCTCAGTTCTGCGTGTTATTAGAACTGGCACTATTAGAAAATGTCTGTACATTACCCAGAAAACTTATTTACTGTTAGAGGTGAATCACTATCTAATCAGCATACATGCTGATACGCACAGAACTGCACATATGTATCAGATAATCTGGATGTTCTATATAAAGCCTCCTAAGTAAACAGGAAGGTGCAAGAAGAAATTCAAAGCTGCCACACTTTAATTTCGTTATGTTAGTTCAAACAGAATAGAAACAAATTTTCCCTATGACATACTTAATTACTGGAGACTTTTGGAATGGAAAACTTAATCTTTGTAGTAAGAGTTCACTTGAAAACTTTCATCTGTTTTTTCTATCTTCAGTGTACATAGGAATAGCTATCCTATGAATCAGTCCTTTAGAAATAGTTGGCTATTTAGTACAACATGAAAAACTAAAACTTATTAGCTTTCCAGCTGAAAGAAACTACCCTTACCTTACAAACAGCAGTGATTATTAGGACAAAACCACACTGAGCATTGCTTTATGATTCTCATGCTTAGTACAGCCAGATACCAGAACTTGTGATTTTGATCCCCAGTCTTTCTTGTCTGAGTCTGCACCTTGGCAGAGTCAATAATTTCTCATCCAAGACCTTCAGTGGCCAGCTCTTTCTTTAGATTTCCTAGTCCACAGGGGAAGGACCAGATCTTTGTGTGATATACTGAGAGAAAAAAAGAGAGGCATTTGTAGCTGAAAGGCAGAGCTAAATGTATAATATCAACTGCAGATGAAATGGGATGTTCTGTTTCAAAAGTTGCCACAAACATGTCTGATAAAATGTTTAAAACTCTACCACAATGTTAAAAATAATACTGGATTTATTTTAAAGAAATAAGATATTTTACATATACAATTTACAAGAATCTTTATAAATAAGTTTCAGAGAAAATTATTCTAGAAAAGTCAGAGAGCATTCCTTGTTTCATTTCTGTTCCTCTAGAAGATTGTGAGAGTGTGCTACCAGTGATATAGTAATGTTGTTTCAAACATGGTATAATGACTACAGATTCTTTCTTGATTTGTTCCATGATACTCATGCAGCTCAAGAAGAACACTCTGGGAAAATACAGTTTGATGCCAGTGTACACAGGTTACACTACGCCATTGTGCCATTATGATATGTATTTGTCTGTTTGTGATTTATCTTAGGATATATGTCTGAAAGCTCCTTTCTAAAACTAAGAGCAGTGCTTCTAGAACTATGTTTTTCCCATGAATCTTGAAACAGATCCCACCTCACTTACAGAAATTATTTTTGTGATCTTGACAGGAAAAAAAACACTTTTAAAATGTCTCCAGAATGCCTTGCTTGGCAAAAATGTGAATTAATGTTCCCTTACCTCTGACTTATCAGGCTCCTTTGAAATGTCTGGATGAACCCCCAAGAATTAGAGACCCCAAAATCACTTCTGAAAACTCATCCAGTGTTAAACCCTGGTAGGAGCAAACAGAAGATAGTTTCAAATGCGGGGGGAAAGTGCAACATACGATTTCAAGAAAAGGCATTCATGTAAATGTGGGGTTAACTGCAAATCTCCTGGTACTGACTGAACCGTAATTCCTCATTCATGCATATCTTGGAACATTACCAATCACCTTTTCACTGCCATCTCTAGATTATCTTGCATCTCCTGTAACACTACTGAAAAGCATCCAGTATGTAACAGCAGTAGAATAATCAATCTACAGATTTTTTCTAGAACATCTTCTAGCTTCCAAATTTTGTCAGCCTCCACTACAGCAGCCATGAGACACACCAAACTTCAGATCTTATGTCTGCTCCCGCTCCAGAAGGACAAAACTTCCGCTTGTTTTGATGGTAAAGGAACCCTCTTAACTCACAAGTTATTAAGGCTTCACAAAATAGTCCGTCTGTTTGATAAAATAAATCTTTTATTTGCTACCTCCCATCTTATTTACTGCGCATCTGGCAGTCTAGTCATGAAGCATTGTTTTGCTACGTCTGTACCAGGTTACAGTATAAGTAACTGCACATCTTGAAGGCTGCCTATGTGACATGAAGAAGATAACTGCAGATGCCACAGAAAGGTACCTAAAGAAGTGTGATCATGTTAGTACAGCAAAACCGCCCAATTTCATGTATTCTTTTGGAGCTGTGAAATATACATTACACTGCCTTATAATATTTAAAAAATGCAACTTCCAATTCAACTTCTTCCTTTCAGGATTCGGGAGCAAAAATTTATGTAGTATCTCTTAAATATAAATAATAAAATGGAGACTGAAAAAGTGTTTGGCAAGAAATTCTCTGCAAAAAGAATCTACAACAACTTGAGGAATATTCTTTAGATGGACTAAATTAGAAAAACTACATGGAAAGGAATAAAACCAAATCTTTTTTTCCACTGTAGTGTATCGATGCTGTCTGTATCTTTCATAGTTAGACAAGTTATTTACAGACTCCAAAAGAGTACATTTGCTTATTGGGAGGAGCAATGGAAAGAATGGCTCTTGTGATGTTGGTGGTGATCAGGAATTAGCTGCCACATTGACCCCAAAACTTCCTTCTGCAATATAGACCTGAATTTCAGTAACTCCATCACACATTTACCTGTGATTTGTTTTAGATTTTTCCCGATTCCTCAGTTATTTCTGTGCAAATATATATACTGAATAAAATCTCATGGGGGGGTGTTGCTGGTGGGTGCCCATTTTATTTATAGATCCAAAATACATTACATACAGGATTTTCTCATGTCTGTCTCTACATATATATCCTACCTGTATCTCCTGAGGTAACTGAGCAGGGCTGGAAAAACAGACTGCAGGCTTTTCCACCCATGGCCTGAAGGCAGAAGAAGAGTTTCACAGCTAATGGGAAGCCACGCAGGGCTCTTAGGTGTCATTAGGCTTAGGAAATCATTGGCAGGGTTTTCAGGTCACATTATCAGTTTTAGATGTAGGCAGAATTTAGGCACCTGTGTTCTACTGAAAGTGCTTAAGTCTTTATTTAAATTCAGCCCCAAGTTCTTCCTGTTAGGCACCCTGAGGCCTCCTCAGTTCCCAGGCATGCACCAAGAACACTGGAAATGAGTGAGTGTTTAGGGACTGACATATTCTAAGGTGAAGCATAAGTACTCATACTTACTTAGAGTACAGCAAAAGGTACCAAACGGGGAGGGAGAGAGAACTGATCCTCATGTATAAAAATCTCAGGATCAACAAAGATACTTTGGTATCATTTGCATACAAATTCTAAACCCTCATCAATTTAATGAAAGTCTGGAATACTTGTGAATTGTTGGCTAAGATACAGACTGGAAAGGTTCCCCAAAATGTGTTTCATTACTTGTGTGGGTGTGGAGAAAGTGTTATAATTCGTCAACTGTGTCTGAGTAGTTATGTTACTTTATCACTTTCTAAGCCAAAGAGCTATTTTTAAATTGAATTAAAAATTGCTACTCATGCAGTTATCCAATGGACACTCTCCAAAAAGGATTTCTGTAGCTATCTTGGGTCAGAAGAACATGATGAATCAGCATGCAAACACCACCAGTTTAAATTCAATTAATTCCCTTTATATGTTCACTCACCCACTAAGATGTGGTTTGCATTCATCCCTCATAATTAATTCCCAATTACTCGCTCACTCTTAAATGTAAAGGAATCTAAATGTGATATAATTTATGTAATTTAGAACCAGAAAAGTGAAGCCTTGAGAGAAAAAAACCCAAAGACACTAATAAGAAATGCTTAAAGAAGGCTACTATTCACTGGTGCACAATTATCCTGCCAAATCCTCTGTTAACTCCTGTCTTTTTCCAGAGCCACACACCTCATATCATAGGTGGTGAGTATAGCGAGGGTAATATTGATTGTCTGGGTAGCGAGCCTGTTACATCCTTACAAAATTTGAAAAGGACGAAATACTCTGCTTCTCCGTCACATCTGTTTTAGTTCTGACAGACCTGCTTGTAAGCAGATAGCCTTCTTCCAAAGAAGAGGCTTACATAAGGTAAAGATACCTCAGAAATAACATGCTCATCTCAGGCCACTCTGATTTATGGGGATTTTCATGTTGTGAAATAAAAGGAAAGATATGATCTGAAGAAGAGCATAATAGTGCAAATCCTGGTATTGTTATGGACATTATCTCATGATCTTCATAAATTTGGTTCTTTGTGGATAATAAAAAGATCTTTTCAAATTGGCTTCTTTCTTCTGAACCCTCTACAAAGTTAGAGAACCCCACAATAGCATACTAACATCTACTTTGCAGCCTTAACATTTATACAGTTTAAGAGTAGGAACAACTTAAAAAGTATGAGAAGTGCTGACTAGGAAAAAAAGATCTTTTTTATTTTATTTTATTTTTTTTTGTCAACAGAATGAAACCAGCCTGTTGTAGATTCCATGCTAGTCTGCATCTTTCAGAGCTTTCTAACTGATAAATTCAGCTGGAAAACACATCCGCAACCAAGGGCTGTGTAGCAAAATATCTCTACATGCAATAGGCCTGCCAGCTGCTGGCATTTCAGGGCTGTCAGTGGCATGAGCTGAGAAGCACATGTTTGTGCAAGAGAAACAAATCAAAAAGCCTCTTCAATTTACCTATTTTACCCTGTTTGGAAAGGCCTCAAAGCCTCTTTTTTTACCAACTATGTTTGCTTGTTTAATAAAAAATAGCAGTATTAATATTAATAAAAATATTAATATTATATTGTATATTCATAAAATATATTAACTTTCCATAAAAACTTTGCCTAAGAGTTTTTAACAAACTTGTTAAAAAAAAAAAGATTAATTCAATAGTAATATTCCTTCAGCTGTTTACCTTCAACTGATTCTCATATCTGTTTCATTAAGAACTTAGAAGTTAACAACGAAAATTTTTAAATATCCAACTTAATTGCTGTCTCTGCATTGCCTGCAACAGCCTCAGTATCTTTCCCTTCAGGAGAGACTTTACTGGATCATAACAAAGGCTTCCTAAACTGTCCTAAAGAGAAGGGTGTCAGTGCAATTCATAATTCTTCAAAAATGTTCCTTTTTGCCCTATATTAACCCTTCTCCCTAAACAAATGTCTTGTGCTAACTGTATCCAAAAGGCACCGAGAATAGCAGCCAGGTTGAAGAACGGTGAATTTCATTCACTCCTTCCCTGCTTTCCTGATTCCTGGTTCACCTTAGTTTTGTACTCCTCGGACTCAGATAATAAGGGCTCTATCATCAGAGATCTCCTCCTCCTAGATAATATGTATATATGCATGCAAGTGTTACCATCAAAACCATGGGAAAATGACCCTCTAAAGTACTACACACATTGTGATTTGCAAGCTCCTGTACTACACACAACACTTCCCCCAGAGATAAATCATCCCCACTGATCATTCAAGACTTTCATACTGCATAAGTGTAAGAACCACTGCTGGTAAGTTAGCACCATTAAAATCAGTGCTACACTGGCAACATTTTACCGTTCACATTTAATTTTCATCACTTCTCCCTGGTTTGCGTATTTGGTGCATATTCACTATTCAAAGACTAGTTACATCCCAAGCTAGTCTTTGGCCTGACCGAGCAGTGTTACAACAGTGTAAGATTATTTATTTTTAAATGGGATTACAAATCATGGAGATTTTTTAATTTTTTTTTATTGCCATGTGGTAGAAACATTTTGCTAATGAATTGCTGGCTTTCCTACTTTATTTATGACATCACCTATCTTAACTATATAATGGATTTGGGTAACAGAGGTTAAGGCATCGTAATTCACAGAATTTTGATTTCAAGTAGGGAGTAGACAGCAGTATAATGAATTATGAAAAGATCATGTTCAATAAAAATTCAGTGATAGAAGTAGGAATGTAAAGACAAGAGGAGAATAACTCAGTTTTAAACTAGCACTTGTCAACAAAAATCAATCATTCAAAATAGGTTATATTTTTATCTAAATACATAACTATATCTCTTTTTAGTATTCTGGAGGGAGAGGAAAGTGAAGAGAGAGAATGGAAAGATTACAGCAAGAAATGCAATTATCATTGTGACCAGTTCAGTCAAAGCCCCTGTTCAATACACAGCAGTGACCTCAAATGCTAAGCTAAGAAAAGAAAAAAGAGTAAAACTAAATTACCCCAGTGCTACAGTGTGAATCAGACACACATTCTTTCTTGGGTAAGGAAGCTTAACTATGTTAGCCTGTCTTCAAAAGGCTATTAGAGATGGAGGTACAGAGCTCAGAGATGGACATCAAGATCAAAGAAGGGGAATACTTGGTGTTGAGAGACTGGAAAAATGAAATCGCCTATCTTAAAAATAGGTAGGATAGAAAATGAGAGAATAACATTGGGAAGGTAGATAAGCTAGATAAGTTAAAAAACAGCAAATTTCAAGGGAACAACAATAAAAATCCACCACCCTTTGATATTCAAAGTCTGCATGTGGTTTTCACTGCTACAAGATGCTTTGCAGCATTCAGATAACTTCTAGCCATTAAACAAGCGATGAAATAGCACTGCAGCAGGAGATGCTTATGCAAAAGTTTAAGTTTGGAATTTAGTATAAACCATGATCCTCCTTGGCATGAAAGAATCTCCAGTTACTGTGGGAAGTTCTTTTGAAAGACTTTCTTTGCAGAAATCTAACACAGAGTTCTTTCGAAAAACTTTCTGAAGTAGACAAGGGTAGTGTTGGATATCAGACTTGAACTACTACAGTTTAGGAAAAACTGGAAGTGCTTCAATTCTGCTAGGTGTGTTGAGTTATAAAGAAAACAGTCTCTCTCTAGACACTAAAACTGTTGGCATGGGATTTAGGCTGTGGAAGAGGAAAGTTAGAGGCTGCAACTTACTTTAGAAATGGGACCTGCAGGAATAAAGCAATCTGTTAGCCTTCCTTTGCAGAGGAGAACTTAGACATGGACAAATGTGAGATCTTAGGTATGGCCTTAACATCGGAAGTACATGTCTAAGATCCTCTTCTGCAGTCTGTATACACCTCCTTATTGCTTCACTGCTTTTATCTTTTGGAAGAAGATAAATTTCAATGAGTATAGCTTGGGTTTTAACAGGGCAGAAATTTTTTGTTTTTAAAGCAAACATTTGAAAGCAATTTTTCCTTCAAACAAAACGTTATTTGTCAAAAAATGGTTTTGTTAGTTGAAATGGAGCTATTGTGGGATTGTCCTAGAATAATGATATAATCCTAACAGGTATAATTTCTGCATCTTCTCTGATCTGATAAAACTCCACTGAGCTCAATGAGGTTACACTGTCATCAACTTTGGAAGAACCAGCTCAAATCTAGCTGGGATATAAAGCAGCTTAAACACATGTTGCAAATTTTAAAGCAACTACAAATGCCTCGTTATTTGTACAGAGCCACAGTAAACGTGTAAAGGTTAGCTCCAGGTTTGTTCTGACGCGTTGACCCTAATCCTGGCAGGCAAATTGCCCAGCGGGATAACCAGTTAACCTGGGCTCGCGGGAGTACGCATTGCTCCGGCGGGCTCCTTCAAACAGGAGGGCCCGCAAGGCTTGCTCTCGCCTCCCTCCGTGCTTTTAACATATCTGCAACTAATTTCCAAGGGACCCGGGGAGAGGCAAACAAGAGCCCTGTTGGAACCGCTCCTGGCAGGTCCCATCCTTGCTGCCCGGGGGCCGGCGGGTGCCGATCCCCCCGGGTGCGGGGCAGGGCGGGCTGCGATCCGCCGGGTGTCTCACCTGTCGATACTTATCACGCAGAGAGTCATAATAGAGGCCGTGCAGCACATGACATCCATGGCGATGAAAACATTGCAGAAGAGGGTGCCGAAGATCCACTCGCCGCCGATGAGGTCGGTCACGCTGACGAAGGGCATGACAGCCAGGGCCACCGAGAGGTCTGCTAGGGCCAGCGAGACGATGAGATAGTTGGAGGGCTGCCGCAGCTTCTTCACGAAGCAGACGGAGATGACCACCAGGCAGTTGCCGGCGATGGTCAGCAAGGTGATGAGAGAGAGGACGGCCCCGATGACAACTTTCTCCACGTTACCGTAGCTGAGGATCTGCTCCCCGCACTGAGAATCATTGGCGGGGAGGGGGCTCGCCGTGGGCAGCGCCGAAGGGGAGGGCGACGGGCCGAGCTTCGTCAGGCTGCGCGGGGGCCAGGATCCGGTGGCGATCATCCTGCCGCCGCCCAGCGCCCGCGCGTCCCCCAGGACCATGGGCCGGAGGTTACCGTAGAGGTGGCTGCCGTTGAGGGCGAGGACCATGCTGGCGGGAGCTGCCCATGAAGCCCCACTGCCCGCTCGCCGGCTCTCCACGCCGCCCGGGATGCTCGGGCTCCTCCTCGGGCACCAGGCGCCGCCCGCCCCCTCGCAGCCAGCGGCCCGACCCGCGGGGGGGCCCAGATTTCAACTTCTCCCGGAGGGGCTGCGCTTGCCCGCGGCGCTCCCCGGGGGGCCAGGGTTTGAGCACGAAGCCATCGCCCCCAGCCCGCGGGGCACGGGCGAGGCGGGGGGGAGATTGCGGCCGCTCCCCGCCTACCCGCTCCCACCGCCCTCTCCCACCCGCTGCTGCTTCCCTCCGACGGCGGCGGGGACCAGGGTGGGAGCTGCTCCGCCCCCCACTCCCTCCTCCCGCTCTGAGCGGGGGAAAGGGGGGTGCGCTTCTTCACCGCAGCACCTCCGCGCTGCTGCCGCGGGCGGCAGTTTCTCCTCCTGCTTCTCCTCCGCGGCAGCCGCAAGTGGGGGGAGCTTCGCGAACCCCTCTGTATGTGTATATATATATGTGTGTTTGTATAAATATATGTATACACGCACGCACACACACACACACATATATGTGGCACCCGAGAAGCTGCGGGCGAGGAGAAGCGACCGCAGGATGAGCGGTTCCGGTGAAACCGGGTAGTAGCCCCTCGCCGTGTTTGCCCCGTGAAGCTTCAGCAGGGCCTCTCTCCCTGCTACCTAAACGTGTGCGTTGGAAGAGAGTCGGGTCCGGCAGGAGCCTGGCTGCTGCCTGGAGAGTTAACAGCGGCTGCTCTTGTAAGATCTAAACCCAACAACGTGTTCCTATCTGAAGTACTTTGTATCTTCAAGGTTACAGATTCTCCCTCCTACTAAATCATTGTGACTCCCATTACCTATATTTCCTCTTTTATTAATATTTTTATAGCATTATCTTAAATTTATTCACTGTTGCATGTCTAATCCTTTCAGTAAAGTTTAAACCAACAAAATCCCATTGCTTTGAATTACCTGGTTTTCCTGCAGGTTCCTAGAACTCCTGGATACTAGCCCTTTTCTGGCATTCATTGACTTTCTCTGTTCTTTCAGTCATATTCTTGCTTCCCGGTGGGGTGAAAACTGTTTGAATTGGCAGTTACTCATGGGGTGTCATCAGATCACACCTCTTGGTGTAGTAACATGCTAGACAGTAAGGATTTAAAACAGGAAACACCTGCCTCTGAGAGTGCTCTTGTATTTTCAGCAACAGACAGAAGCCAGATGAGCTAAAGAAAGAGAGGAAATGATAGTTGAGCTCAGATGGATCAGTATCCATTGACCAATGTCAGAGATGTTTGAATGAGAGGAGGTCTTGCAGGCAACATCATGATGGCAAGCTTTGTTCAAGTGTGTGCCAGACAGAGGGAAGCACTGTGTTTGTGGCCCAGCAGTAAGAAAGGCTGCAGTATGAGCTCATGTCACACAGACTTAAAAATCTGCTTTGGAAAAAGACCTAACAAGTACCCAGGTATCTGGAAAAAAATTCATCTAACACTCATAGGCACTACTGAAACATAAATCCATAGCAACTGGGGCTTCCATGCCTTGGCTCATGGGATGTCTTGGTTTTAATGAAATCTTCCATTCTGCTGGCATCACCCATTCTTGAAAGCAGGCTTTCCATTGTATGTGACTCTGCACTGGCTCAGCTCAGTCATCAGCACATACGGGACTTGAGGGGCTGGGGGCAGATGTGGCATAAAATCTGAGCACAGGCAGAGTCTCCGGTGGCCAGAAACACAGCAGGCAGTGAGCAGAGTTTGGGAGTACAGTTGCTTGCTTTCCCTTTTCCCTTTTTGATTCAGCTGAGAAAATAAAATAGGCAAGTCTCACATGGTAAGAATGAAATCTAGTTGGGCAGCTCTTTGACCATTATCAAGCTGAAACTGTTTTCCTATTCAGTCGCATATTTTCATACACTTTGTTAGCTGCCTCACTATGTCTATTCCCTATAGCAATAGGACAAGGGGAAATGAGGTCAAACTTAAACAGGGGAAGTTCAGGTTAGATATAAGGAAGAAGTTCTTTACTGTGAGGGTGGTGAGGCACTGGAACCCGTTGCCTAAAGAAGTGGTGAATGCTCCATCCCTGGCAGCATTCAGGGTGAGGTTGGACAGAGTCTTGGGGGACATGGTCTAGTGTGAGGCGTTCCTGTCCATGGAAGGGGGTTTGGAACTAGATGATCATAAGGTCCTTTCCAACCCTAACTATTCTATGATTCTATTTAACCACCCAGAATGTGTTCATGAGCCTTGAGCCTCAAGTGGCTTACCCCTCCAAAGTGATAAAGCAGGTCCTTTGTCCTCCTCCTCAGACAAGCAAATATCAGGAAGAAAAGGATCTTTAGAAGTGAAAGGGTATATCAAAACAAGTTAAAGCATTCAGGCAAAATGTGAAGAAAGGAGAATATTTCCTTGTGTGAATAAGTTTTTTAAAAATAGTGTCTCAAGTACAGCTAAGGAGATGGGGAGCGGGTAAATTTTGTTCAAAATAGCTTTGTATCATAAAAACTGATAACATTGTACAGTTTAATACTCACTGTAAAAGCAATTTTTCAGTTATTTAAAATGTCACTAAGGCAGAGCAAATTATAAGCCGGTGCTTCCTGCAAATGTATTGACACAATTCATTAAATCAGTCATTCTTCTTGACAGCTTTTAATATACTCCTGGAACGTGACTCTCTAAGTGTACTCAGTGGATGATGTGCAGGATCATTTCCATGTTACTCTTACCCATTCCAACCTGAAAGGAGTATTTTAGCCTCATGTTTTGTTCTGTACCTTAAATTGCCATGCAGTTCATTGAACTTAGCTGACTTCTTTCTTCTCAAAGGTCATATCTTCCTATTCTTTGTATTTACTCTCATAATCTTATCTTTGAAGAGACAAGCCACTTTGTCAATTTGCTTGCTGTTATAGGAAGGGATTTGCTTACTATTGCAGAGAAAACATGGAACCTTGGCAAGATGAAGTAGCTGATACCTCTTTAATTTTTTTCCTTGAAAGCTTTTCAGTAGGACACACCTAGAATAACATGCCAGTTTCCAGGACTGGGCTGCATTTGGTGAGGTGCTTTCCTTGAGGGTTTTAGAGGCTTTCACATCCGCAGTGTCTGGGAAAGCAGAGAGCGTCCATCACTCCATGATGCTACATCTGTTCTATGTATTTAAAATAATGCTACATGAAGGTAGGAGTTGATTCTTCCAAGTTTAGATCCTGCTTTTGTCTTCAGTGTCCCCATTTACAAATTCTAATCTGCTGTTCCAGATAGCATACAAAACTGAAACAAACAAAATGACTGGGTGGCAAGAATAACAATTTGACATTTGTTCTCCCCTTATTCCCCAAAATATTACTTTTTCATAGAATCATAGAATAATAGAATAGTTAGGGTTGGAAAGGACCTTAAGATCATCTAGTTCCAACCCCCCTACCATGGGCAGGGACACCTCACACTAAACCATGTCACCCAAGGTTTTGTCCAACCTGGCCTTGAACACCGCCAAGGATGGAGCATTCACAACCTCCCTGGGCAACCCATTCCAGTGCCTCACCACCCTTACAGTAAAGAATTTCTTCCTTACATCCAATCTAAACTTCCCCTGTTAAAGTTTTAACCCGTTATCCCTTGTCCTGTCACTACAGTCCCTAACGAATAGTCCACCCCCCACATCCCTATAGCCCCCCTGCAGATACTGGAAGGCTGCTATGAGGTCTCCACGCAGCCTTCTCTTCTCCAGGCCGAATAGCCCCAACTTTCTCAGCCTGTCTCCATACGGGAAGTGTTCCAGTCCCCTGATCATCCTCGTGGCCCTCCTCTGCACTTGTTCCACAGTTCCATGTCCTTTTTATGTTGAGGACACCAGAACTGCACACAATACTCCAAGTGAGGTCTCATGAGAGCAGAGTAGAGGGGCAGGATCACCTCCTTCGACCTGCTGGTCACGCTCCTTTTGATGCAGCCGAGGATACGGTTGGCTTTCTGGGCCGTGAGCGCACACTGAAGCCGGCTCATGTTCATTTTCTCATCGACCAATACCCCAAGTCCTTCTCTGCAGGGCTGCTCTGAATCTCTTCTTTGCCCAACCTGTAGCTGTGCCTGGGATTGCTCCGACCCAGGTGCAGGACCTTGCACTTGGCATGGTTAAACTTCATAAGGTTGGCATCAGCCCACCTCACAAGCGTGTCGAGGTCCCTCTGGATGGCATTCCTTCCCTCCGGCGTATCAACTGAACCACACAGCTTGGTGTCATCGGCAAACTTGCTGAGGGCGCACTCAATCCCACTGTCCATGTCACCGACAAAGATGTTGAACAAGACCGGTCCCAACACCGATCCCTGAGGGACACCACTCGTTACTGGTATCTAGCTGGACATTGAGCCATTGACTACAACTCTTTGCATGTGGCCATCCAGCCAGTTCTTTATCCACCGAGTGGTCCACCCATCAAATTGATGTCTCTCCAATTTAGAGACAAGGATGTTGTGTGGGACAGTGTCGAATGCTTTGCACAGGTCCACGTAGATGACATCAACTGCTCTACCCCTGTCCATGAGTTCCATAGCCCCATTATAGAAGGCCACCAAATTGGTCAGGCAGGATTTCCCCTTAGTGAAGCCATGCTGGCTGTCACCAAGCACCTTGTTGTTTTTCATGTGCCTTAGCATGCCTTCCAGGAGAATCTGCTCCAAGATTTTGCCAGGCATGGATGTGAGACTGACTGGTCTGAAATTCCCTGGGTCATCCATTTTCCCCTTCTTGAAAATGAAAACTTGAAAATTAAACCTTCCATTAGGCTTCAATAAATATCATCAAATCAGTTTTCTCTCTGGGTTTAGTAACATCTTGTCCTTTGAGTAATTTAGTCTCTCTTCATATTTCTGTATACCTCTGACTCTGTGCTAAAGCCCTTGTTCTTCCTTCTTCATGCACTTCTTGAAGTTAAGCTATTTTTTTCACACCTGATACTTTATTTGCAAATCTCTTCTTTGATATTTCATTTTTGTTATATAAAAATGTTCCAGATTTAAAAAAAAAAAAAAAAAAAAAGAGAAGACAAGGGAAGGGAAACTTTTTCTTTGAATTTATTTTCCTCTCAAAAATAATTAACTTTTTTAATTTTTTCCCCTCCTCCAGAAATAATGTTAGTCACATATCTTATGCATTTGTGATTCATACTTAGAGTAGATTATAACAGAGGCTTTTGGTATCAATTCTTGTTCCTGTGTTAGTGAAGAAAGGTAAGATAGACATCATCAGAGCTAGCTAAGAAATAAGGCCCCAGCACATGTTGACTTACTGAGGTCAGACTGTATCTATCAGGTTTTTTTTGTGTTGAAAGAGCTTGCACTAAACCCTGAATCCTTCCTCCCTCTCCAGAGGACTTAATGCTTGCAGAGTCTGTTGACACAGCAGGTCTTCACTAACTTGGAGCACTCTGACTGAAACGGGTCAAGGAGTGCAGCACAGGAACTTCACCAGTGGAGGAGAAAGCATTGACAGCCCGGTATGGTTACACTTTCCCCCATACTGCCACCTCTAGGAAACATCTTAACGTAAGAGCTTAAAGGCACTGCTACACTCCACTTCTTAAACCATTCCACTTTGGATGCATGGCAGGAAGGTAACACAACAGGAATATATAAGCTAATAAATAAATAGATATTTTTTCTTGCTCTTTTTCCTTTTTTTATCATACCCATTTTTGTCCTTTCTTGTGTGCACCAATCTGTCTTCATAAACGGTTTTCATTTGCCTGATGTAATTTTTTCTTTCTTTCCTTCTGTTTTCTTTTCTTGGAAACAAATATAAGACTGGTCAGGACCTGCTGCTGGGGACAATAAATAAAGTATAGGTATATGCTTCTTTTGCCTTGGGGAAATATGTTGTCAAAATGTTTAGAATATTTATCAGAGGCTGGTTAGAATTCCGTGGACAAACATTACTCAAACCTCAATTTTTATTCCCAGCATGTACTGTTCAGCAAATAACACTCTTGTCCAACTTCTAGCAAAGATGTCGCAGCTGCAGTTTTCTTTTCTGTCTTTTCTTGCCTTTGTGAAAATACATCATCACCAGTCTGTAGCAGTAAAGCTGAGAGGTAACCGTTCTCATCTTTGGCATTTCTTATCATTGTCAAAATAAATACTTGCATCTGTGCAACTTAAATGTGAAATCACGTCTTCTCTTTTTGGAACTAGCAAATACTAACAACAGCAAGCTGTCATATGAAAAGAAAACAAATAAAGTAAAATTTATGCTAAAAAAATCTGTATTGCTCAGAAAAACAGAGCTCACATCCCTGAAAATTCAGTCTGCACCTTTACAAAGGAGGTTATGATAAAAGTGACCGTGACATTTACATTACTGAGACAGTATCAAATAAGACTTTAGCTCCCTAAAACTGATAAATGCAAAACTAAAGCAAAACAAAATCTAAGAGTTGCTACCAGGGGCTTGCCCCATTGGTAGGATTCCTGCATGCAAATTTCTGAAGGAATTGACTTGAGATCTATGTGTATTGAGAAAGAAAACACCTGGAGGGAGGAGATCTGGCTCCATCATGAGATCTTCAGGATACTGATGAAACAAATCACAGTAGAAGCTTGTGGCTTAACAGTGAGGACCACAAAGATATTTTAAGTAGTAGTAGGTCAGTGGGGCTGGCCTAAACAGAAGTAGTAGGATTTGAATTATTCATGCAGGATATAAGATTGTACACTAGTCTGAGTACATGATTCATGATACCTGATGCCAAAAGTGCTTCATACTCAGATTCTTACACCATTACAGCAAACAGGGTTGTGCAGATGTTCTGCATGAAGGTCTGTTTAAATGTTCTCCATTTTAAGTGCCTTGAGGAAAGGTTTGTTTTGTTTGTATATTGCCAGACATAAAAGCTGCTTAATCCTGTTTGATGACTCTGAACACTGCTGCAGCACGGCCATTCAAAAATAACTGATGCATGTTTATGGACTGCTTCTTACACTCATTAAGACAAATTATGTTCCATCGCATGCTCAGCCAAAGAAAACCTGGAATTGTATCTCAAGCTCTTCCATTTTCACCTAGATCAAAGAAAAGCCTTGACAATACCATTCAGGCTATGCTGATTGTTTGAAGCAGAGAAGCAGTGCAGGCTGATCTAATATAATAGGCAAGCCCCTTACAGATGCACATAGGCCAAACCAAAGCTCCTTTACTGAAATATCTTGACCCAATATTGTCAAGAACAAAATGCTGCCACAGATGTGGCAAGAACAAAGGACCCTGAGCTTCTAGTCCACTCTCTGCAGCCCAGAAGTAGCTTCTCTGCTACCACCATCCCAGGTCTTTGTAATTCATCAGACAGCAAGGCTAGAAACGTGCCCAGAAGGCACTATTGTTCCTTGGTCATCCATTGCAAACCACGGGATCTCTGGTAGAAATGAGCCATAAGTCCTCAGGCACAGCTGGCAGAAGTCGCATGAAGGACAGATCCCGTAAGCAGGGACGTACTGGGAGTTGGCAGCATTGACACCTTGGCCTTGGTTAGAAGTAGTTTTGCCTCAGTAAGAGCTTGGAGCTTCAGACCACACAGATTTCCCTTGGTGAACATTTAGCCCATTTTGAAGAAAGAGAAATCTGAGGATCCTCAGCCCAGCTGAGGCGAATGGGAATTGCAGACCTGCTGTCTGCAACTGCTGCTGAACAAAAAACCCTTAGTGGTAATTACCACATGTATTTTACATATTCTGTGCTATTAATCAATGGTAGAAAGAGATATTTGTGCTTTTTGTAACAGTGCTACGCAGTGAATGCCTATTTGGTTACAAGCCTATTACAATTCCCCAGTCCTTTTGAGGTTTAGGGGGTATCTCTTGACATGGGAGCTTGGGGCTTTATTTCACATTTTTTTAGCTAACATAGGAAAGATAAGACCTTTCAATAACTAGAGATGATTCGGTTTTTATTACTGGCAGTGTTGAGATGGAGCTCAACGAGTTTCACTAGTAACACTTCAGTCGAGCGAGGTAACTGCTCCATCTGGTGGGGACGAGGAGAGCGATGTGCCTCGGCCTGCTCTGCTTCGGCTGTGTAGAAGAGCAAGAGCCAGGTCCCATCTTATGAGCCAAGCGTGGTCTTCCTCGCAGCCAGGTTTGATCTTCAGCGCTCCGCCTGAGATCTGACACATTCCCCCGAGTTATGGCGGCCCTTTGGTAGAGCACCTCCGATCGAAGAGTACAGCGAAGACGTGAAACATCCTCTCCTTTTGCTGCTGGGGTTTTGTGAGCAGTGCCAAAGAACACCGCAGGACAAACCGCCGCTCTGCCGACGGGTGCAGAGGGCTTCCTGCCCGGGCAGGGCCGGGCCTACAAGCCCCAGGCTGCCGCGGGCCGTTGGGGGCGGTGCCAGGAGTCGCGGCCCGGTTCTCCACGGCGTCTAGCATGGCCGGCTTCGCGGACCTGAACCTCCCGCAGGGGTCGGACAAGAAGTCCTTGCAGAGTCTGCTGGAGACCGCAGCACACTGTAAGTACCTGCCCGGGCACGGCGGGAGCTTGGAGGGCGGCGGCGGAGCCGAGGCTCTGGCTGCTGTTCAGAGCCGGGTGGGCCTGAGCAGGGCCCAGCCTGGAGGGCGGCGGGACACGAGCGACAGCCCCGGCAGGCTCGTTCGAGCACGGCGTGAGTCTCCAGGCGTAGTTTTCCCTCGCCGTGGGCTAAACCTGGCCTCCTGCTTCCCCGGCGGGTCGCGTTTTCCCTCGCTCCTCTCCGCTCTACCCCTCAACTTGTGGTTTTCTGCGAGTGAAGTGACCAGAACTGAGGTCTTTCCAATGCCGAGTAGCGAGGAAAGCTGTGTAGTTTCCGTGTAGCGATGAGAGCCTTGCAGGCTCTATCTCTGCCTTTATCCCACTGTAACACCTGCTTTTATTACCCGCGTGGACACATCCTTCCACTTGCAGTTTATTATAGCCCAAGCCTTTTTCTGCAGAACTGCTGTACAGCCACATTCTGCCTGCTAAGCGTCTGGGGGGCGATTTGACCTTCTCCCCTGATCTCTGCCGAATGAGATCTATTCAGTCAGTTTTGTTCAGCATCACTTTGAATGCTCACCTTGCCTTCTGCTGTAGCTGTATTTCTCCCAGCTCTGCATTGTCTGTAGCTTTAACAACTGTTTTGAATGTCCTTAACCATTTTCCCTAAAGAAAGATATCAACAGGACCAAACTAGGGCTGAGTCATCGGGAACCTTATTCCTGAGTATTCATGTTCATAAAGCTCTGCCATTGAGTAAGTGTTGTCAGGACTGGAGCGTATTAAAAGGCAAATAATTTTTTAAGGCACTTTTGGGGTGAATTAATCTTCAGAGAAAAATAATGTGAAAGGCAAATATGCATATGGTTATTAATTCTGAGACATTTAAGTAATGAGTGTTTAACACATTTTGGTTTGTTTCCATTAGTTTACTGTGTTTACTTTTTCAGTGGGATATTCTGCGGTTGCTCTCAATCATGTCATTGATTTTAAAGAAAAGAAACAGGTAATTTTTGTTGGGATTATTTGTTTTTAGTGTGTTTTCTCTTGTAAACCTACATGCTTCACTACATGTTCCCAGGTAGCCTTATCTGCAGAAAGCACATCTAAATGCAAGTACAAATGTCTGAATTTATGACAGAACTCCTATTTTATAATTTTGTATAGTTGCCCTGGAGTTAACTTTTAATATGGTCCATGTATTGTCCCTGGGATACAGTTTTGTTAGCATTGCAGATTTCTTTTTAGGATTAGAACACAGCTTTTGTTTATATTGTAAACTTAACCCCTGACATTTTGAGTAACTCTGTTCTCTTTTAAGGAAATCATGAAGCCTGTATCTCCTTCAGAGTTGTTTCCATCTTTGCCTGTTGTACAAGTATGTCTAGTTACATTCTATCTATGTATTGTCATTCTGGGTTATGTTTTTTACTTTGGTGTGTTTGTATATGTGATTTTGTGTATTGCATGTTAAGCAAAAAAAATAAGTTTGTCTGTTGGTTGATTGTTAAAACTCCTAGCATTGGAAGAACGGTCCACTAGTATTAGAGTAGGTGCTATTCGTTATATTTAACATTATTTTAACAATTGCTTTCTGTGAATTTTGAACCTTCTTGTAGTTGAATAATTGTAATTCTTGAAAATTGAGTTTTGACAATCACTTCCTGGTTTTGATGGAGCATCATTTGGATATAATGAACCAAGTCTGTATTTCAGATTGCTGATGTATGTTAATTCAGGAACTGCTTTTGCACACAGTTGTGGCCTGCCTGGGGAACCATAGCAGTATTAAAACATACTCAGGTTTTCTGCATGATTTTATGCCTTCTGTCCTTCCACCCTTCTTCAGAAAAACACAATAAGCTCTTCTTTGTAAAGGGCATGTATAATATCAAAGAGATCAATTTAAAATAGGAAAGTGTAACTTCAGACTTCAGAAAATTAGCATAGGAAAGAATATGAGCAAGGCACCATTTTCTTTTTATATAGTGGTCAGAGTAAAAGTCACCACAGATTTTTGCTTTGAAACTTTATAAGTCTTGTATTATTTCTTTTTTATAGGGGACATCAAAAAGAATTAAAGTTTTAACCCGGCTAACACTTGTTGTTTCTGATCCTTCCCACTGTAATCTCTTGGTAAGTATGTTTAGTATATCAATTTTACAATTTTTATTTCCTTTTCTCAATGAATGAATGAAACTTTGGAAATTGTATGGGGAGAACTTTGTGGATTTTGTAGGACACTCAGCATTGGTTTCTTATATGGCATTTTCAGCAAATAACATGATCATGAAGAGATGCAGACTTACAAGACTGGATATGGCTTCTATTGATCATTTGTCAGTATGGGACAACAGTTGTGTTCCTCTTTTTTTCTTTGATTTCTGGACTTCTGCACGTAAACTAAAAGACTGTGAGCAAGCCCTGTGTCTATTTATGTTTTAGTGCTACATGGTCGAAGCAAAAGATGTAAGTGCCTTACTAGGTGGGTGGGATAAGCCTCAAAATGAGAATGAATGACTTCACAGTATGGCTCACAGCAGAGACTTACTGTGTAACTGGATGATTATTTGCTTTGTTTTAGTAGTGAAAGAGAAAAGGGGATTTTCTTCTCGTTATCTTGATAATAATCATTGTGCATAGCTTTGGCATCTGCCAGAATTCAAGATAGTAATTGTTCTGACCTTTTGTAGAGATCAACATCTCCAAATATAAGGTTATATGACATCATAGCAGTATTTCCGAAGACTGAGAAACTGTTCCACGTAAGTCATCTGATTGGTAATGCTCATTGGGTAACTTTTAGTGCCTTGGGCTAGTTTGAGTACATGCTTTGTTTTGATTTTATTTCCCATTTTATACAGGCCTGCGTGTCATGGAGCTAATTAAGCAACACAGGCTGCCTGATCAGTTGATAAGCTGAGAAGGTTGGGAGGGAGTGCGGGAGGCTGCAAGGCTTTGAGGTGACTGGTTACAGTCTGAAATATCTACCTGATGAATAGACTTGTATGCCCCTGCAGTGTGGCTTCGTTTGTATGTCTTGTACTTTACTGAGTACTTCTCTCTAGTGAGGAGGGAAAATATCCTTTTTTTCTTATGTATATGCACACACACACACTACCAGCGTGTAGAGAACTTTGGTTTTGAACTTTAACTTTTCATACTCTGACAGCTTTCCCAAAACACGTTTGCTGTTTTCTGGTCTCTGAAATGCCAGGGAAAGTGGAAGGATTTTAAAGTGGAATTAATGTGATTCTGAGAGTTGGCTTCTTCCTTTTAGGCTTAGGACTTGTCTTGGAAGTTTGTCCAAATGAATAGCTGATCTTTTTTTCTTTAAATTTTCCTTTTATTTTGTTATTTTAAATCAAAAGAGGAGCAAGAGCTTATGAGATGGAGTTAGTTCCAGCTGTCATAGCATCTTATGAACAGATAAAATTTCCAAATGTAAACACGCCCGATTGAACATAACGGCCCTTACTCCGTTGCCAGACTGAGATTTCTGGTTTTATTTTGAGTATTTTGGATTATCAAGTTGAGTGAGAGAAGCTTCACCACTCTGACTTCATAATGTGTATGTTACTTTGCCTACTGGGAAAACCACTGAGGCTGTATGAAAGTAGAGCGGCCTCAGGGGAAATACTTGAAGGGCAGACAGTCATTTGCTCACTCAGATTTATCCTGGCTGTTCAGTGCAAACTTGCAGCTATAAACTGCCTCCACAAAATTTCTGAGCCATTGAAGGTGTTGCTATATCAGCAGCATATAAAATCCAATATATTAATTCCAATATAAAATTCCACTATCTAGGGCAGAATGACCTCAGTTTGGCTTGTTGGATAATAGGTGTTCGTTATCTCCATGTCTCTTATACTTTTAACTAAATTTTTCTCAGATACTTGCTAACAGCTGATGTGAGTGGTCTGATCAAGTCAAGCATCTGGAAGCAAGTTATCTTTTTGTCAAAATGGTTTTCTTAAAAGACCCCAAACTCTGACATCTGACCTATTGCAAGCTCAGAAATAATAACATTAACTTTGAACTGAAAGAGTAAGTGGAAACATCCTGCCTCTGTTAGCATTGGCAGGCAGCAAGCGGGCATGCAGTTTAAAGCAGCATGAAGGAGACACAGAAACACCAAAAGAAACATGAATCTCTTTGCAAAATTTACTTCCAAAGAGAGCTTGTCGCTATAAAACTGAGTCTGTTGGTAGTGTTTTCAAAGTAAGTTAAAGCTGCTTTCTAGTACTGCTGAGTACCTGCTTTGATACATTAAAATTCTATTCTTCTGTTTCCCCTACTTTTTGAAAAATAAAGTTCAAAGCAAGAGGCTGTAGAATAAAATGAACTTTAAATCATCTTTCAGTAGAAGAATTTGAGCATTAATTATAATAGTTAACAGCTTAATGAAACTAATTTCTGATTGCTTTTATTTCCCTTGTAAGATTTTAGGACTGTTGGGGATGTGAGAGAGGCGAATAGTTGTAAAATACTTTTGAAGGCCACTCTTCACCTCTTTCTTTTCATCTCTGGCAGCAGTGTGATTGATATGTTCTGAAAGATGTGCTCGAATTCTCCAAGTAATTTATATCCTCAGGGGTATGAGTAAGCTGTGTTTGCTGAGATAATTGTAGAACATGTTCCTTTAAGTCTCCCATGAGGATTGTTTTGGGCTGCAACAGGAATGCCCACTCCTTGCCAGTAATGAGGTCTGTGCCTGTTGCTTTGCAAAAATTCTGCTTTTTAAGATTTCTGACTGTTTTAATGATATTAGTTCTGCCTGCTGTTTGTAAGCAATTAGCAAGTCACCTGTATCTAACAAGCCTGCACGTAGAACTCTGAGGATGTAGTGCAAAGCCAAATTTCAGTGTTTATTCCTAAAACATTTGCCCAAACTTTCTTCAGGCCATCCAAGCAGTGACGAATTTATTTATTCCTGGCTGTCTGGAGTCTCCCAGCAGATGGGGCTCTTGCCTGCTATGTGGCCAGGCAGGCACTGGGCTGTGCGACTGCTGCAGATCATTTTCTATGAAGTTTTCTATGAAGTTTTGCACTTCAGATCCTTTCAGCAGGCAGGGTAACCTTAACGTGCCTCTGTGTGTGACTTGTCCAGGATCCAAAGCTAGGCTGAACATTGGAGTGTTTGGAGAAATCTCTCAAATTTTCCATGCAATGAAGGAATTCCTTCTTATGAGAAGTATGACTCTTAATTTTGTTTTTTCTTGGTGGTGGTTTCTGAAATGTTCCTGTCACTGGAGTCCTGTAGATATCCTGGCATTTGGGTCCCTCCCTTTCCCACTGTGCTTAATTGCAAAATGGAAATGAATTTTCCAGTGTTTCTGGAGCTGATTAGGAACGCTTGTTTTCTCATCATATAGGGCAACTTGATGTTTTGATGTGTATTCTTGCTTTCCTTCATTTTCTGCTTTCTCTCTTTCTAAATTTCCTATGGCCTTACTGACATGTTTTTTAAGATGTGATTCAGAGCTATTTGCTCTGTGCATTTTCCCATGAATCACCTCTGTCTAGGTAGTAGTTTGTATTCCACATAAGAAAAGGAGTAAAACTGGCTGTAGTAGTGTTAAACTTATGCATGCAAGTCTAATTCAATGAAATCGATTCCAACTGTGTTCTGTCTAACAGAGTTGGTAAAGGTAGGGCATGAAGATAAATTTTAGTCTGAAGGGTAGAAACACTTTAACATAAAAAACCTTGTGGTTTTCTGGATCTTTGAATTGCCTGCACATGTGCTGTGGCCCTTCTGTCTAAGAGGAGTGCTATCAGCTAAGAAGCATTCTTAAAGCTGGGCATTTACTCTCATCCCCATCCAAAGTTCATGCGAACAAACTGGTAGAAAACTAGTCTGCAGAGCAACAGCTTGCCTTGTGTTAGAGCAGCCCAGCCCTGGAACTCCCCACAACCCCAATTGCTTTTGTGCTGGTGCAAGGAGGGATGAATGGCTGGCACCTGGCTCCGGTGTATTTGGAGCAGTTGCTGGCAGGTTTCTGGATGCCCAGCTCCCCTATGCATGAAAATTCCTTTTCAACTTCTTCAGCCTTTTTTATCTTCTTTGTTACAGCGCTGCTTGCAGACATTAATCTGGCCTTGTGTAATCGTCTTGATGGCGTAGGCATATGTCTACATATCCTACATATCTTCTGTGCATGAGTTTATATGTAAATCACACGGTAACTTTTATGTGTATTTAATTTTCTCTGTATGTCAGTGTGGAGATTCCCTTCTCCACGCTTCTCTTTGTTCCTTCTATCTTTTAATACAGGCTGTAAATTGTGGTGAGTTCAAAGCTAAGCTTTTAAACTATAACACTTGATGCCATCTTCAGACTCCTCCAGAGTCAGGAAGAGCTGTATGTTACCCACCCAGCCAGGAAAGTGGGGCCCAGAACTGGGCATGGAGCACACCAATTCTGCTTTTCTTTCCGTCTTTTCTTGGTTGCTTGTGGTAAAAACAACCCCTAAACCAAACAGTTGCTATGCTGGATTTAGAGAGTGATGGGGTAAGAGGCAGTGCCTGGGCTGTTCCCTTTGCAAATAGGGGTTTTCCTTCATTAGCTGTGAGTTCTTTTGCCAAAAACCAACATTGCATGTCCTAGTCAAAGAAAAAGCATTAAGTCTTGCCTTCGGGTTGGTCATTATATTGCTGGAAAAGTAGTTCTGTGAGAGAAGACTTGGGTTTTAAGCCCAAAATGCTCAAGCTTTGCGCTTGTAGCCTTGCTGTTTTATTGGCAAACATGCAAGACAGAGTACCTCTTCACTTTAAAACTGAACTCACCCTGGAGAGACATTTATTGCATTAAGAGATGAAGGAGAACATTAGTGAATCTAAAGTTGGTTATGTGTTTTTTTGGCGTATCTAAAAATATGTTCCTATTTCTTTGCCGTAGATCGCTTGCACAACTCTAGACGTGGATCTGGTATGCATAAATGTAACAGAAAAACTGCCATTCTACTTCCGAAGGCCCCCTGTGAATATGGTAAATTTACATCTAAATTGTTTTCTTGCTGTTAAATTCTGTATTTAATGTCAGTCTGATTTTAATTCCCTACCATTTTCCTCCCACCATTCCCATCCACTTGGTTCTTTTATTTGCTTTCATAATGTATGGTGTTGTTTCAGATGTCCCTCACTTCAAGGCCTCCACTAAAACATTTAATACACATTGATGTATGTTATTTCTTTTTCTCCTCCCTGTCCCCCACTTAAGAAGGCAGAAGTGGTGTTCCCAAGGAGTGGAAACAGAGCCTAAAGGCCACTACTATGCTAAGCAGTGAGATGTGGTATGATTGCTGGCTAAGCTGCTTCCCATACCAGAAGTGGTACAGTTGTGTCAGAATAGATAAACGGCCCTGTAATTTAAAAGATAGGAGAATGTGAATGACAGTATTAATTTGGGACAGGGATCTTGTGCAGTTATTTGGAAGAAAACTGTATTGCATCCATATTTAGACAAAAAAATGTCTTGACAGATGAGCCAAATGTGGAATTGCTAAATACCTGCTGTGAGACACTAGAAGACTATCAGCATGGATCAAATATTTTGTTAATACAGTTTTGCCTACTGTTGGTGGTTTGCCAGAAAGCTTAATCCAAACATGCTCTTCAGTGAACTAGTTTTTGCCTCTGAGTATATGTCAGGGCTCATTCCATGTGGGCATTCTTGGCTGGTGTAGTCCTTAGTGCTAAAAAAATACAAATTTGGAATTGGCTAGAAACCCTACTTCCTTTTCTACAGGAAGTTTGTTCAAGAATTAAAATCAAAAATTAACTAGAAATTATTCTGAAACAGAGCAAAAGTAATACTTTGGAATTTACTATAGGCTGGGAATTTTAACATTCCACTTGAAATAACAATTTTATATGAAATGTTGTTTGAAAGTAACCTAGCTGGCTAAAACTCCGGCAGCTGACCTGGCTCCAGCAAGACCAAAGGTGGCTCTTGGAGGCCTGTTAGGAGACATTTTCCTTAGAAGCTACTTCTCATCTTCCACATTCGCAGCTTCAAGGCAGTCTGTCTGTCAGATTGGTTTTGTGCATCCTGGGGCAGTCAGTTTTGGTTGTTGTGGTGCCAGACAGACAGACTGACAGGCAGCTGAAGCGGTGGGGATGAGGTTAAAAATCTGCTTGACTGGAAATTGGTGTATTGCCATCACCTGTTTTGGTTTTGATAAATTCAGGCTTCTCTTCTTGTTTGCAGATGTTGGACTAGTTCTGTTTAAAACATTTTATGTGTACATAGCTTCTGTTGTGCTTGCATGCAGAGGTCATGCATGGATAGGAGCTGGATTAATTCCATCTGTATTCAGTTACTGGACTCTTTTACTAGCATTGCAGCATTTCTTAATAATATGAGTATAAAGGATAGATAAAATTTCAGGCAAATGTAGTTTAGGCCATGGAACAAAGAACTAGCTTTAAATTGTGTCTTTATTGCTAACTCACTGTGTCCTATAACAAGTTGATAAACTTTTCTCCGTGTGTTTGCAAAAACTAGGTTTTTGGTGAGGTACTTTAACAGACAGCAAAAGATTTTAAAGGAGCTGAAAATATAATGAGTATTACTATTTGGAACTTCTGCTGTGACTTACTGTTATTTAACATTGTCACAAATATCAGTATTGCTGGTTTTATGCAAGGACAAGTTCCTCACCTGCGAGTCATGGGTACTGTTGAAACCAGTGGTTTTCCTTACAGCAGGCTGTGTGGCTAGAGGAGAGTCGTCAGAATTTCAAGACTTGTTTCTGACCAGAAGTAGCTAACTTTCTACTCAACTCTGGGATAGTGGAAAGCCAGTTACAACTGATAAATGGCTGATATTTCTTTGTTTGTTAAGTCTCGTTTATCTGTCATCCCAAGATTCAAGTACACATATCTGGTGTACAGTGAAACCTTCCTGCCTGCCCCTTGCATGCTATGCTGTTCTCTTTCTGGAACAATTCCATCTTATTTTTTTTGTATGGAGTACAGTTAAAGTGAGAATAAGCTACATCAATAATAGACAGCAGTTGTTAGGTTGTTATGCTTCTCTGCTTTTGATTTTTGATCACTCTCTTTCATGTGAAGGCAATAGATCGAGGCATTTACTTTGAAATTCTCTATACGCCTGCCATCAAAGACTCCACAATGAGAAGATACACAATTTCAAATGCGATCAGCCTGATGCAGATCTGCAAAGGAAAGGTAAGCTCTCGATGTGAAAGCAAGCTAATTAATTCACTTCAAATTCTTCTGGAGTTGGACAGACTGAGCCATTTTAAATGACTTTGATGCTGGGGTTTCTGAAGCTGTAACTGAATCTTTGCCTGCTAATACAAGGACACAATTATTCTAGCTCCAGATACTTCCAGCCATGCACCACTGCATGATTTCTTCTTAAGTTGTCAAACTGTTAGATTCTTTTTTCAGAACAGTCTATCTGTTGTTGTACAACATATGCATTATTCAAAACAAAAGGGGAAAAATATGTCAAGAGACCTAAGGTTTGCACTGGAACTGAAACCCATGCATCTCTTTCTTTAAAATCCATTTCTTATTTCTAATTGACCAAAAGCGCTTATTTAATAGTGTACCTTGAATATGGGGGAGTAGAAAATAATAATAAAAAAGTAGAAATCTTGTTTTGTTAAACAGTTAGTAAATTTAATAGTAAAGGTATTTTACTATTAAATAGTATTTTTAATAGTAAAAATAACTGCATTCTTCCCTGCTACTGAAATCCAAGGAAGAAGTAATGCTTGCAGCTGAGATGCCTGTAATGAATTGCTTTCATACCTTACCTCCTCCCAGCTACCAGCCTGAGCTGCCTGTCATGCTGGGTCCTTTCAGGCCATGTTTTGTTTTTTTTTTTTAACAAGGAAGCATATCATATGTATCCAAGTTAAAAGAGATTATAGCTTCCACCACCTTTATTGGAAGTAATGGCCTTTGCTACAGCCTTGTAGTCCAGAAAAGCCAAAATTGGCATTACTGTGCAAATCTAATCTGAAGTGGGATATACAGCTAGGAAGGCAAATGAAAAGTGGATCTATTGTTACCTTCGTTCCCTTCAGGCATAGCAGCCTCTTTTATAGGATAGCAGAGTGGGTCAGACAAATTCCCTTGGTGCTACAGAAGGTATTTTCATGGCCTTTCCTGAGAGGCTCAGCTGTGGGAGCTAATTGCACAAATACTGACTTGGAGATGAGGTACATACACACAAGCCCCCTTTTCTCTTTTTTTTTCCTTTTTTGCCAGTTTTGTTTTTCATGTGTGCAGTTAAAAATGTGCTTCTCATGACTATTGGAGAGCACCAGTTGAGTTGCCATCATGAACACAGCAAGTGAGACATTTGGGTGCTCAGTCTGTGCACAGTGACCTTTCTTTCTGCATCTGACAATCTAGTACATCATCTGTGCCTGGAAGGTAAATTAGCTGGACATGACGAGTTGCTGTTAGGCACTGGTAGCGCTGGGAGGGAACTGCTAGCTTGTCTTTTACCTTTCACCATTATTCTTGCCATCAGGCTCAGTGCCTGGTGGGCCTGCAGAGGTGGTTATTAGCTGTCACTGGCAGGTTGTCTCCATCGGTTATGGAAAGGCCTTTTTTTAACGAGACAAGAGATGGCTGGCCCATAGTCTGCAGTGGCGTCTGGCATGCAGCCCTTGCCTTCTGTAACCTGTAGTTGCTGAACTTGTAGCAGCTTTTGGATCCTTTTGTTCCTCCTCTGTCATAGCAGGGCAGAGAAATTTCCAGAAATTTACTTGTATCCTTGGAGCTGGCATTGAGCAGAATCCTTCAAACATGCTAAAATGTGCAGGCAATGAGGGAAGAACTCACCTGCATTGCCAGACAGAAGGTGTGCATAGCCACCTATATTCCAAACCTTGCATGTTTTGGTAGCTGAGTGTAGGTACTACGCCTGAAGCAGTGTACTCAACAGTTGTTGTCTCCTTTGCCTGGGGAGATAATGTTTTGCCTTTGAATTCTTCCCTTCAGCCCTTCCCTTGGATTTGCCTTTGCTTGGCCCTCCTTCACTTGCTAGCAGTGCTTTTCTTGTCTGCTCTTGCCTCCTCCCATCTTACCCATCCCCTAATGGAGGCCTTTGAACCAGGTGGAGCATATCTCCAATGTGCAGCAGTGAACTACAATCCTGTGTTGGTTGAAGATGGCTTGCACAGCTGTTCTGGGAGCTTCTCTGAGCCTGGGAGGCAGGCATCGGTTGCTACACCTCAGAGCAGGAGACTTTGATTTTCACAGCAAACTAGCAGTCAGCACCGCTGAAGCACAAAAGCACACCGGGGATCCATTTTAAAGGTGAACTATGCAGAAAGAAATGTCTTAGGCTCCATCATAATGTGTGCTTTTAAGTCACTTTGTGTGTATTGCTTCTGCTTCTGGCTTTCCTTATGCTAAGGCAGTGGTCTGTCCCATACTTTCCTCCTTAGCACATGAAACCTTGGGCACAGTATGAACATGCAGTCATTTCCATGCAAATAGCTGTTTCATGTGTTGAGTTCCAGCTGCGTACAGTGTTTTCTTCCAGTGTATGCCCTGCTGTCTCTGCTGGGGAGGTGGCAGGACAAGCAAACCAGTTCAAGGAAGGGATCAAAATCCCCACCTTGTAACCAGGGGTGGTGTGATGTGTTGGTGGTACTGACGTCAGAGAGGGAAAGTCTTTCGCTGCCTCAGTACAATTGCTCATTCCCACCCACTCGAGCAGGAATTCCCAAAGCCTTTCGTTCAGTATAATAAAAGGTGCAAGGGGTTTTTTTGCTGCTTCAAGGCTTCCACCTGTGCAAAACAGCCACCCCCTGAGTGAGCATCCTTGGAGGTTTAATAACAGGAGAGCACTGACAGCTAAGCTGTGGTATCTGCCAGCCCCCAAGCAGTCAGTTTCTGCAGAAACCCTATGGGGCAGAAGGATGTGTCTCCACCTGATGATTTTCCTGGGGGTGCCAGTGTTGACAGAAGTGAGTGTATGGCATGAATTGGCAGCCACTAGCTTCAGACACCAGTGTGAGTTCAGTTAAAGCCAGTGTGAATGCTGAGGTTAGGATTGAGTTGTACTGCAGCACAGAGTAGGCTGAAAATTTGGGAGCACCAAACTGTCAAAAGGCACTATCTGTAAGCTGGTACTGGGGGATCCTGAACTCCACTTCTAAGTCTTCTGTTACAGCTCAGGCTGAGTTGTCATTTGTGTGAGGCCTTTTTCAGCTAGTGTAGATAAAGGGGGCACTTAACACAGTGTACAGCTCTGCGTTTCTTCTTTACCCTTTAAAGTATACTATGAGAGATACTGGCTTAATGCCATCACTCTTGACATTTATATTGCTTAATCTATTACCTCTGAAAGGTGCGGTACTTGTTCATCTCGCATCTGTCTGTGAAAGTGTAACTGCAAGGAGGGTCTTGTCCCTGTGCCCCTCTCTCTGTAGGGGGCAAGGGGATGACCGGGGTTTATTCATGTCCCCAAATTAAGATCCACACCTTGCTAGAATTCACTGCCTCTGAGAGCATCAGATACTCTGATGTTTGATTGGGCTCTGAGCCTGAACGTAGGTAATGCTTATAAAGTCTTTGCTGCTTGCTGAGTTTTTTTCATTTCTTGATGCTGTCTGACAGATGAATGTTTGTTCTCTTTTGTTTGTTTTCTAGAATATTGTCATATCTAGTGCAGCTGAAAGGGTAAGTCCCAGATTATTTTTTGTAAGTTAGAACAAGTTGAGGATTTATCTGTGCCTGAAAATAGAGCTCTAATTGCATATTAAACATTAAAATAAATTGTAATTTTAAGTATTATTTTCATCTTGTGGGTGGTTTTTTAATCAATCTGTTTTGCCAAAGAATTGTATTATGGGTTGGGGTTTTTTTCTGTTGGTTGGGTGGGTTTTTCTTTGCTGCTGTGGTATTTTCCATGACAGTTTTCTCCCAGATGAGGACTGTGTTTTCCAAAGTAGTACTACTTGCTTGATTTCCTAGTGCATCTTCAGCAGCTTGCTATTATGTAGTATTTAATCTTGCCTTCCTTATATCCCTGTCCTGCTGCTCACATTGTGTCAGCCTGAGAGAGAGTGAACGCACATCTAGAATCATAGAATAGGTGGGGTTGGAAAGGACCTTGAGATCATCTAATTGCAATTCCCTGCCATGTCCAACCTTCTTTGTTTTGTTTTAGCCTCTAGAACTACGAGGTCCTTATGACGTGGCTAATCTGTATCCTTTTTTCAAGTAGAAGACAGCAGTTACTATTCACATTGAAAGTGCAAAGCAGTTTTGAAATACTTCTATCTTTTGCACTCTTTGAACTTCACACAGTGATGATTGCTGATGACCAGTTCAATGAATTGAGACTGAGTGGGTGTGGAAAGAGCAACATCTTGGTCTTGAGGTGGCATGAGCAGTCACTAAATAGTAATGTCTCTGTTCAGCTACAGGTATATTTGATTGTGATATGTATTGATATTGTGTGGGCTTAAGTGGGGAAATGAATAAAAACCATCAAAATCTATGGACACTGTAAACCAAACCAGAAATTATTACTGTGGTCTCCAAGATGCCACATCTTTAGTAGGAGAAGCTATAAAATTGAATTTATGTTAAGAAAGATAAAGTTCCTATCAGAATGCTGGTTACTTCTGAATTTTCCAGTCCTTGTTTACCTGCACGTATGTAAGTAAGAGGTTATGTTCTAGAAACTAAGGAGAGTGTCTTTTCTCCCCTCTTTTAGGAATTCAGATGCATTTTTACTATTCCCCCCTCCCTGCCCGACAAGCACGTATCTGGACTGTCTCTTGAAGGGAAGGAGCATGCTCTGAGTCATGAGAACCGTGTGGGAGGTTGTGTGGCCTGGAAAGATTTTATGCACAACATTTCCTTCCCTCTTAAAAAGAGTAGTCAGGCTCAACCCAAATTAACATACCTAATCTGGTGTCATCCCTGCTGAAGGTGGCTGGGAACTTTTCAGCATAATGCTTTTGTATCAGACAGTGCCCTTCCCCAAACCTGAACTTTTTAATGGAGTAACTTTTTTGCTTATTATTCACATAAAAATGTTCCCGTGATGGCAGACCTTTATTTTCAAAAGTATCGCTTCTTGTCTGGAAAAAAGCAACATTGCCAGGAGCATTCCAGGAGGGCTGCTGGGGAACTACTGCTGGGAGAATTGGGTGCCTCAGTTCCCTGCCTCTGGATAACCTTACGCAAAATGTCACTTTGAGTTACAGCTTCGCTAATTCCCAGTTATTTGTGGAGTAAGCAAACCTACCGTGCAGACGGACTTCCCTGTTTTGTTTGTTCCTTTCTGTGCATTTTGATCCTGAGCAAAGGTGACAGAGGTTTGCTGTTTGGCCTGTCAGAAGGTGAAGCCAAGGCAGCTGTATCTACCAACTGCAGAGCCACTGTGCTTCATGGAGGTAAGTGAAAAGCACATGCAAGCTTGTCTAAGTAATGTGCATTTGTTTAAGTTCATGTTAATGCATATTTTCCAAAAGGCCTGAGACCTTCTAGAGTAAGTCAGCCTGGGGTTTTAGCTCTCTTGTCCAATGCATGAAGAGGAGCTTGTGTGGCAAGGGTATTTTATTTTCCCTAGTTGCTGTGTTAGCAAACCAGTGGGTGAACTGATTGTGCTGTCTGTACTGGAGTACTTGCTTAACCACATTAACGAGTCGTAAACTGTTTAGCCAAAACACAGATCTGCCTGTTGTGTTTCCTAGTGAAATTATCACATCCCTTGTTTCAGAAAGGGTTGAATGCTGATCTTGGTAACACCAGCAGAAAATGTGTCATGGACTTTGAGAAAATCGGGATGTATGTGTTTTGTGTTTACCCTCTTGTAGCATGAGTGTGGAAACAACCTTTGCCATGTCTCTTCCTGAGGCTTCATTATGTGGTCTGGTTTTTACTCGCTTTTCAGTCTGGACCATTTCAAACTTGGTGCAAAATCAAATACCCTGAGTGCTTGCTGCTTAGGAAAAAAAAGTTTCATATAGTATACAATGGCCTGAAGTGTGCTGAAACAAACCTTGCCTCTTTATGCTTTTGGCAGAGGCAGCTCATAGTAGTTCTCCTCTGTTTGCCCATTGTTAATATTAAGAAAGTGGAAATTTAGCTTGTGCCCCCCTTCACTGAAAATCAAAAGGTTTCCAGTTGTATTTTGTGCCCTGGTATCAGTGCAGCAGAGATGCGAAAGTTGATGTTCCAGCAATCAGTTTAGACCTTTGCTTTCCACCTTAGCACCAGCTTCTTCATCCATACCCTCCCTTTCACATGCTTAGTTATAGGTTCTCAGTCTTTCTTGATTTTTGTTGTTTATTCTGATGGCAGTTCAACTTTGTGGCTGAGTAGTAGTCACATCTAGCTCTTTATGTCTGCCTCTGTCAAGGTTTGTTGGGTATGTATGATTTCTGGTCACCTTCCTAACAACTTGAGTTGCTCTAAGTTTCAAATGCACCAATAGGATTTGGTTTATATCACTTGTTTCAGTAGAGGTGGGGCTTGAATTCGCTGTAATTCACAGCAGGTAGCTTTGACCTCTTGGAGAGGGTGTTTCTGAGAACAGGGTCCTTCTCCAGCTGCTACTCGTTAGCATAGAGACAGTGTAGGGGAAGAATTTTTGTCGAGTTTATGTGGAATTTCTGAAGACCATCATCTATCTTATCTGTTAAATTAAATAGCAGATGCTGGTTCCCTGTCCCCCAGAGAATACTAGCCCAGAATAAGTCAATACATTTTGGCAAGGTTCTTGCAGAGCCTCTTTGATAACAGAGTGTTTGTAGGGAATCTCTTCTACCTCTAATTTTGTGGAGAAGCCTCCCACTACTAGTTACGAAACTGGATTGGGCTCACTAGGTTGTTTGGCAAACTTGTGAGGAGTTTGATAACATCACACAGTAGTATTTTATGGTAATGCTGAGGGTTCTGTAAATAAAATGTTCTTGAATACCATAAAGCTACTTACTTGGTATGTATAAGGGAGCCTCTGCCAACAGAGCTGTGCCAGCATAGTCTGTTTAAGAATCCTGGGGTATGTGAATTAATTTTTTTTGAAGAACAGTATGTTTTGCTCAGAAATGCTTTTGACAGTGCTTCAAGAATGTGTCCTGAGCCTATTGAACTGATTAAGCCTGGTTTCCTATGTTCTTGTGTGTCTGCAGCCCCTCAGTCCCCACAGACCTCAGCTTTCCCTTATGTTTGCTGTAATTCCACACCCACTGTCGGGTTTCCCCACTCCATAGTGCAGAGTATCGCCAGCTCCTGCCTATGCAGGTTGCTTACCTGCTGTGTGTGCTGACTGTCTGGCTGTTAAACATGTTGAACTGTGCTTTGGGGCATGGGCACCTGAAATAACTGCATTAAATGCATGTGTCATTTTATTTGAGGTACTACAGCTTCTGCTTATATTATTCCAGAAACTCGGAAGAGTGCCTGTGGGATAGTGTACACAGTGAAGAAGCCTCGCAAGGTTGAGGAGGAAGAAACACTGCCAGCCTGCAAAAAAGCTAAGACTCAAGGTTGAGGAGGAAGAAACACTGCCAGCCTGCAAAAAAGCTAAGACTCAAGCTTGAGAACTGAACCAGTTGTCAACAAGAACCTCCATCCCATCTTTACCCAGTGTTGAGACTTCTTCCTCCCTCCAGCTACTCCCATTCCTCCCTTACTACTTTATTTAGCCTGAAGAATTCTTCTGGTGCTCAAGTGAGGAAAGCTGTGGGAATGAGACTGCTATATGCTAGTTCACCACACCTAAAAGGTCATGCTGGGCTTCTAGCCAAGGTCAGGAGACTCTCTCTCCGCCCTGTCGTAGGTCTTCTGAAGATAGTGCAAACTCAACACGATGTTTCTAACAGAAATTTTCAGTTGTACAAGTGCATTCCTTTTTAATTAAAAATATTTCTAAGAATGTATGCTTTGAAAGTATAGCTCATGGTTTCTCAAGTTTTAAACACATCTCTGTACTAAACCTTACAGCTGCAAACAGTAGATGAAGTTTACCTTCAGGGGTCCATGGAGAATAATTGTGCAGTAAAGAAAAAACAAAACAAAACACTGCTTCCCATTCTGTTTCATGGCCAGTGGCTATAAAGAAGATCCTAGATTCTGTCACTTGCTAGGGGATACCTTGGATTTGTGTTACAGTACGACTGACTAACCTGACCTGCCAGAGACACATCCCAAGGGCCATCCCTGTCCTGCAGCTCTTAAAACCACAGTCACATGAGATGGTTACTGCAGATGGGAAGGAAGAGCCCAAGGTTACACTGAATATGTGCTCAGCATGCTGTGTTGCAGTCGCAGCATAACAGCTGTCTCACCTAGGCCTGAGCAGTCTCCATGTCACATCATTTTTACTGCATCATTTCCTTCTTTATGGCCTGGTCTGGCAGTGTTGTCTAGGAGAGTGTTCATTTTGCTGCCTCCTGCCTTTCTGTTTTCCTTCCTGTTAATGCCTCAGTAAACTGAATCTGGCTGCCAAAAAAGCAATCATAACAGATTTATAATCAGCAGAGCATTGTCAGAGCTCTTCCAAATGTTGACTGAAGTTTTTCTTTTGATGAAACCAATATAAAAAGTTATGTAAGCTCCTGTACTCAAGATACTCTTGAGCCAGCTTTACAGTGCATATTCCCGTTCTGTATTTGCATCTGACAAGGTGAGAAGTGGAAGTTACAGCATGTAAAATATTGCAGAAATTTTGCAGTGAATCATCTCAGAGTTCCTGGTAACTGGACTGAACAGAATAGGTGAAGTTCTCAGTAGAGTAACAGTTCTATATAATGCTGGTATAAGTCACAACAGCTTTTGCTTCATTCAACAAATTTTGACTTATTTGTTGACTTGATGATTTCAGTCTGGTTTCGTCTAGTTATTGGGATGTTACATGTATGTATCACACGCACATAGACACACATAGTTTGCTGTTTATGGGCTTACCTCCAAAATGATGATGCTCTAATCAGAGAAGAAGCAAAATGTGTCTAGTGCAATTTTCTGAGTGACATATCCTCTTGCCTTGGCTAGTGAATAACCTACCCTGAGCATGACACAAGTTGTTTGGTAACTAGCATATGGGAGGAGGCTTTGAATGCTAGAGGTCCTTCTTGTTACTGGTTTGACTTGATACAAAAAATTTACAATCTTGTATCTTTATCCTTTAAGATATAGTGCTTCAGGAACTGACTGAAAACTTTCTTCTCCCCCAGTTTCCTGAAGCATGTTGTTCTGGCCACTTTGCAGCCTGAACAATTGAGCTGCTTCTCAGTTAGGATGATAAACAAACTGAGTTAGCCAGCACTGATGTCATTTCTATTTCCTGCAAGGCATGCTCCCAGTGTCTGGGTAATTGTGCACAAACAAGTAGTGAAGTAGTGGCTTCAGAGAAGGGCAGTGAGCAGAGGTGTGCCATAATTTTTATGAAGAAGAGTGTGTTCACAAATAAGGCCTATGGCTGGCAAGGTGACACTCGTGAGTTACGGTGCTTGTGTGAGAAAAGTCTCATCTGTCTAAAACAGTTGGCTTCAGTCTAGGATAGCTGGCTGCAGGCAGAACTGGTGTTTCTTCTGTTTGCTCCTGTGCAGGGTTTCTGTAAATTCACTTAGTCTCCAAAGTTAGCACTCCTGTGACAACTATTTATCACTGTCTGCTCCTGACCCCACCTCATTGCCCAGGACATTGCTTTGGCCAGACAGTAAAGCCTCATGGCTGGAAGCCAAGTGACAGAGCTTGGTGAAGGTGTTCAGGAGCCTGTCATGAATTTCTGAGGGAGGCCGTGCCATGGGGCATCAGGATTTTCAGTGAATGCATCATGTCCCAGTGAAATGGGATGTTGATGCCCTTGCTGGCAAAAACAAAAGAAGAGGTGTCTGCCTTTCCTAGCAGAACTTGCATTGTCCTTGGCTTGGATATCTGAAGCTGTCTCATGTGCTCCACATAGTAAGTACTGATTGGCTGAGAAACTGAGATTTTAAATCAAACTCAGTAATAAAACCATAGCTTTGTTTTACTGACTACTCAAGTAGTGTCTTTCTGCTTTTGTGTATGTGTTTCCATTTCACGAAATAAGTAAGAGGTGGCATTTATCTTGCAGTAACAAGGAGGTAGCTCAAGGGCGGGCTGCTCTAGGGAGCTGAGACTTTTTCTGAGCTTTCTGACCAAGACATGAGCTTTCTTTATGGAGAGACAGAATGACCCTGTGCATGCACACCACTCCAGCAAATAAAAAGAACTACCCTGTTTATTTAATCTGAAATAGATCAGTACAAAATGTACAGAAAAAGCAGTACAAATTTACAAATATACATAATCTGTTTTTGCATTCTTAAATCATCAGACTTCTTAGTAGTCTAACTTAAAAAATATTCACATTCTTGATGCTGTCTCCTCTCACCTTCATAACATTGCATTTGAATCCCACAGCCCAAATGGTTACATGATGGTTAGAGCTCTGTCCTAGAGCTCCTTACCAACTACAATTTTCAAACCCTGTCTAAACTCCATTATTCAACTGCTTCTTTAAATCCACTTGACACCTTAGTACACCTTCCATTGCTCTTCCACATATCACCACTCATTTAGCATACTATTTTAATAGTGAGAATTTGGCAAAGTCAAGGCAACAGTTGCAAGTATCTGCTATTTAGCGCTATTGGAAGGTTTGAGGGAAGTTGCTAATGTAGTTGGAAATATTGCCCATCTAAGACAAAAAGATTTGTGTTGCTGGCAAAGATTGCATTATGATGTAAAGCTCTATTAAAAAGAAAGCTACAATATTGAGAATCATTACAAATTACCTTTTAAATAAATAAATAATAAATAGGAATAAATAAAGCCATTTTAGAACCAGTGGAATTTTAACAGTCAACCTGCCTTTTAGCAGAATTTGTGTGTTTGGTTTGCAGTTTTCAGTGATGGTACGTCAAATAATCCAGTATCATAAATATTTTCAGTAAAAATACTATGTTCAGGGCTATTTTTCTCCAGATGCACATGAAGCATGTAAAAGCAGCAAAAAGAGCAGTCTGGTTTCTGTCTTCAGAACTTGCCTGGGTGGCCACTCTTATAGGATTTGTCTTTGAGGCTGTTGAATATCTCTTTGGTGCCGTTCTGCCATTGAAGAACAAGATCCATAGGGGTTTTCCCTTGCTGGTTAGAAAAGCAGAGGAAGCAAGATTTAGTTTCAGTCAGTGATTACTGAATCCATCTTTCTTCCCTAAATATTTTTACAGTGCATCTGCCTGATGTGGACCCTTCTGCATGCACAGGTTCAGATTTACTCTCACCACCCTGAGACCAGAGTCCTTTTGCTCCACAGACCTACTCCCAGTCCTTGTCAGACTCGTGATGAAATTTCCCTGGGTTTCAGAGGGTCTAAGCTGTATTAGCAAATACCATGACTAGCAGGGCATGCAGGTGTTTCTTTTGATCTATTAAACTGATTAGAAATACATTGAGATGAAACCTCAGTGAGACACTCTCAGGTTTAATTGAGAATTCAGATAAGAGTTTGTTCTGGTTTAATTAAGTTATGGGCCACATCTACATTAAACAGGAGTAACTTCTTTGTGTGCAGATGAAGCCTAAGACAGCTAGTCTTTGGCCTTCAGGGCTGCACCTGTCATTGTTTTCATACCTTGATGAGGGATAATGCTGGGAGTGGCACTGCTTCAGAGAGCATGGGCTGAGAGTATGGACTGCAAAGTGCGGCAGTGACTGGTTTTTTCCTTGCTCTCTTAAATTTTGATTGATTGCCAATCAAACATTAACTGGCATTGGTAAAACACACCATGCATCCCACTGCCGCTTGCTCTGGGAGAAAGGGTTTGTGATGTGCTGTATTTTTAACAAGTGGTCTCAGAGCTCCAGCAACGTGTCTGCTGCTGCTGTGGTAGCTATGAGCAGTCAGGTGTGGGGCTTCTTAAATTGAAGCTCTGCTAAGGCTTGAGGATTTGTTGCCCAACAGTCAGGTTAATGGCCAGTCATACAGGTGTAGTGCTTGGGTTTGTCATCAGCTGTGGGAAAACAGAGCAGATTTCTATGACAAGCTAAGATCTTCATTATCTCATTGGTGGCTGAAACCCAGGAGTTGTGCAGAGAGCAAGTGTCTGTATGTTAAAGCTTTTTCAATCTGTTGTGTCCATAATTAGAAAAAATCCTACAAATCTGTGATGTTCTTTTAAATTGTAGCTGATGGGATCTAGCTTTAAAAGAGGTACAGGTTTTTCTTATTCTCTCCAATCTTCCCAAGTTATACTTTCCCTTTGTCAGCTCTGCTTTAATTAGCTTGAAGTGATCTAATTAAGACTGTTCAAAATAGTCTCTCCCAGCCTTGAAACCTATGAAACGGCTCTGAAGGGAAGTTTATTCCAAAGCATTTGAATCACTGGGGGTTTTTTGGGTATTACTTACGCAGTTCTTTATGGTTAGATCTGCTCCATAGAGAATCAGAAGCCTGATCATTTTGTAGCGGTTCAGCCTCACGGCATCATGCATCGGTGTGTCTCCTTCCTAGAGGCAAAAGACATGGACCACGGCGTCAGTCCCACTGATCCGGCACTGGGGACCAGCCCCAGCCATGCAGCCAGGGATTTTTACAAAGGCAAATGGGAACTATCAAGGCAGACAGCAGCTTGATTCTACCTGATAGCTGACAGGTAAGAAGTCATTGGTACTTACTCTGTCTCTGGCATTGAGATCCGCTTCACAGGCAATGAGGTGCTCCCCACAGTCGTACCGACCCGTTCGCACAGCCACATGCAAAGGGGTGCTGAGCAGCTGAGAGGTGAGAGGAGGAAGTGGTCAGTAGCATGAAACAGGTAATGACCACTCCAAGAACAGCTGCCAAACATGATCTACTTGGAGTAAGGGTCAGCTTTTCATCTCCAATTTAAAAAGCTGCAGAGCCCCAGAAGCACATACCTTGTCTCTTGCATTTCTGTTTATCCCTTTGTCCAGTAAGAATTTGAGAACATCCAGGTTCCCCCCACGGCATGCCCAG
This sequence comes from Psittacula echo, assembly GCF_963264785.1. Taxonomy (NCBI): domain Eukaryota; kingdom Metazoa; phylum Chordata; class Aves; order Psittaciformes; family Psittacidae; genus Psittacula; species Psittacula echo. Next base: position 19,037,145 of record NC_137743.1, on the reverse strand, counting down.
TGCAGGGCTGTAGATTCAAGCTGCAGAAGGAAAACAAATGGAAAGTAATTTAACTCATCATTATATTTGAAGAAAGCATTTCACTGTGATCACTGAGTTGTTTCTAGTAACACCTTCTTTTATTTTGCCCTAAATTCTTTGGTACCATGAGTTTCTCACTCTTCACACTTGCTGTATTTTGCTCTTAAAGACAGAGATCTTGGCGACACTGCTATGAGAGTAGATGTGTTTTGTCTATTCTGTGAACCTAGAAGTTATCTTTAGCCAGCTTTGTGGCTGGTACGTACTAGTTAATATTTTTATTCAATGTCTTTAGGGTTCTAAATGCATAGAAAATGAAGATCAAGGGGAAGACTAGTGGTCTTTAAAACAAACAAGCAAACAACTTATGCAGGACCACAAAGTGAATTAGAACCCTTTTCCTCTGCAAGATTAAGTTTCTCTGCCCTAGAGCTCTTCTGGGAGGAGTGGAATGTCCCCTAACGGTCTCATTTGGCCTGTCTTTCCTCCTGGTTCTTATTCTCTCCATGAGCACTGCTGTGTTAAGCAAGGGGGAGCAAGGCTGACCAGTTCTGACTCTTTAGCAAAGGGATGAAGAGCCTGGGAGTGAGAAGCAAAAAAACCAGCTGCAGAAGCTGTTGATACTCAGCTACCCTTGTGGTTGGCATTCCAGAGGAGCAGGGATCTCTTCCAAGCACAGTTTGAAATCCCAGTGGAGAATGTACGTGTTGCGCTGAGCCCTGGATACATGTGTGAGACAGTGCTATCTCCACCACCTGCCAGCAGGCTGATGTGGTAGCCTGACCTCAGCTCTCTACGTTGGGCTTTGTTGCCTGTGGCAGTCTACAGGCCAATGTGTTCCTCCGCTTTCTGTGTTTTCCAGCAACCATTTCGGCAAAGGGAGGCAGACACCCCCCTCCTGAAACCTCTTCTCAACAGTGTGATTTTAAGGACAAACAGAAAAGCCGTTGCAAAGTCTTTTAAAGCTCCTTTTCTACAAGAAGCACTTCTATAAGCACTTAGAAAACAATGAGCATTTTGTTGAAAGGAGTGTGAGGTGATGAGCATACCATGTCTTTCTGTTCAAGCTGAGCTCCGGCTTCCACCAGTTTTTTCACCACCTCTAGATGTCCTTCAGAGCATGCCCTGTGCAAGGCAGTGCGCTTGTACTGGCAATTAAAACAGTGCAAAGTCAGACAGTAAATATGGCACAGAAAGATACCTTTAAATCTTTCCTCCCCTCCTCCCTAGGATGGTAGCAAATGCATACTTTATGCTGATTCATTTTCAAGAGCTAATACATTTGAGACCTGAGATCTGTTAATTTTAATAGCAACTTGATAGCTGAGAGCTTCCTACCCAGCATTTTAGAGGGTGTGAGAAATATTTGCAGTATGCCATTCAACTTTAAAATCCAACATGCTCTGCTGCATTTTGCAAGTGCAGATTTTACATTATGGAGCATGAGGGCAGGCAGTATAACTTTTTTTGTTGTTCAGCTGACAAATTTCTTGTCTCTGAATCTGTACCATTGGAAGATCACCTGTTACAGAAAATCAGGGTTTCCTGGGCACCGACAGCTTTCTTTTAACCATATTCTTTTGAGTTAATATCACTAGATAACTTTACTTCCTTCCCCCCCACCATCCCCACCCCCCTTCTTTTCTCCTTATAAGTGTGGAAGCTACAAAACCTAGTGGTAAAGTTATTTTTGCTCTGTAATAACCTTTCTTCCAAAGAAGGCTTTGCAGTTAGAAGCAAGTTTGTACCTCATCACAGACGTTGGGATCCCCTTTGGCTGACAGGTATTTTTCAATTACTGGCAACTTATTCTCCAGTGCAGCTCTGAAGAATGTGGGGATATCCACTGGTCCTGTCTGGTAGTAAGAAATATACAGTGCATAAATGTGTGTGGCACAAAACCCCATCAGTGCTTTCCCAGAAGAAGGTACTTTGAAATAACTTACTATAACTTCTGGTTCAGGTTCCTTTAAAACGGGCACTTTCACTTTCTTGCATCTTTTCTTCTTCTTCAGCTGAACAAGTTTTTCAAGATCCTCCAAGTTTTCAAGTTTTGACCTCTCCTGTAACTTCTTCTTCTTCAGCTGAAACAAATTGGGGAAGTCAGCAGGATGAGCCAAGTGTGACTGCCTCTCCCTTTCAGAGTGGCAGGACAGTGTGTGGTACTGTTGAGCTGAATTCAGTTAAGGCTTTTTTTATACAGCCTAATTGAATGTTAGAATAATTTACTAAGGGTGTGAGAAATGCTACATCATCTATAGCTTCTCATACAACACCAGACCTCTTCCTAAATGCTGCTTCAGCCATATGTTGCGGGCTAAATAGCATGAAATTTTGGTTTCTGTGAGGCCAGGACTCAGAGCAGCACTGCAGCCCCTTCTGGACCAACAACTTCAGAAATCTCATGTGCAGCTTACAAGAGCTGGGAAGTGTCTGCAGTTTGAGCTGACTCCCACCACATGTTTTTATTTCTTTAATGATACAGCCCCTGACTTGTTCTAACTTAATCCTCTGATGAAAAATATACCCGTACGTGAAAAGCAAGGTTTATACTGATCTTGGCATTTCAGTCAGCAAGTGTTACGTTTTGGTAAGCTACAGAGAATGTCCTCAGTATTCTTGGAGGGGCAGTTCAATAAAAGTTTAAGACTTCTTCAAGCCTGCTTGTAAAATGCACCCCTGCACAAAGTCGGTATGGGGCACTGCTAACATTAAGTGCAAGTGTGCTGCCTGAACTGAGATCCCAAGTACCATGAGGTGTCCTTGTCTGCAGAAGGGGGATTCATAAACAAGGGGTAACTCACTAATACACATGACAGACTCTGTCCCATGGAATCATTAAGGGTAAATACATTGGTGAGACTCTGTCATATGGTATATTTTTTTTTTTTAAACTGAATTCTGATTCAAGCTATTTTCACCTCTTCTTTGTGTTGTTCTCTGCATTTAGGGTTTGACCTCTGCATTTAGGGTAAATCATTGACTTAATGGAAAATAATTATGTTGGAAGAATGAGCCAACTGGAAACCCCAAATGTTCTTAGGACACTGTTTTGAAGGAACTCATACAACCTCTGTAGTAAGTATTGATCTCTCTGTTGAAGATGAAGTTCAGTAGTGTCTGTTTTAATATTTCTTAGGCTCACTTTCCCCCTTCTTTTTTCAGAACAGTCTTATACCCTGCGCTAGTTAAACTTTTTCATTCCCAAATAACTTTAATTTTTTAGGCCAATTGATTGCTTATTCACCAAAGAATTTGTGATGTTACAGCTACTGTGGTTGGGTTTGGGTTTTTTTTTGGGGGGGGAGAGAAAAGCATGCATTCTTAGGGATATAGGGAGAATTGTCATGCTCCAGGAATACAAAATGGTACTTTTCTGTAGACCTGTATAATTTTCATTTATGATTTTTTTCCTAAATGCATAATGCAGTTTTTTCATAAAAAGAACATTTTCACAGTCGATAATGATGAAATGCATTCTTATGTCTTTCTTGAGTTAGCAATTATTGGTAGCAGTCTTTAGGTGCACAAGCTGAAGGTGTCTTACTGGCCATGATTGCTGCCCCCTTACTGGCAGCTAGCAGAGGGGTATCTGCGCAGGAGGAAGACTGTAGGGTTTCATTCAGACATTATGTGGAGAGTTTTGGGTTCTGCTTCACAGCATTACTGCCTGCCTGCACCCATAGCCTAAAGGAGTCAGCACATCTCCATTGCCTTCAATGGACTTCGGTGGTGATCTCCCAAAGGTTTATCTAGCTTACCATGCATATATTTCTAACTTAGAAAGAGGCAAAACTTCAAGGGCAGCAGCAGAACGTGCACACAGGATGATAAAAAGCCAGGCGCAAAACCCAAGAGCCTACCTCTGCTTCTAGTTTTTTCTCCTTCTCATAAGCCAGATCACCTTGGGTCAGTGTGTGGTCAGAGACTGTCTTTAGGTCCTCCTGCTTCTCTAATCTTACAGCAGCTTCATACTCTCCATTTTTGAAGTCCTCAGGGAGGAAGCTGCCAGTCTCTTTATCGTCCACTCTCTTCCCAGTCACCTGTAAAAGCAAACATGATATGATATAAGCAAGAGTTTCATGACTGCAGTAGCCACCCCCTGGGAACATGGATTACCTAGGGGCTAATTGCATGTCATTCCTGTCCTACTCTAGGAGTGTGACAGACAGAGTGCAGACCTCATTCCGCCTGTGCCTGGATTAACTGTGTGTGTGAATGGCTAGAGCAATCTCACTTGCAGGCAGATCTTTCACATCCACGCAGCAACCCCCTCCCTTGGCATATTCAGGGCTTGGACTGAGATCTGTGAGGCAAACTCACAGTCCAACTCCCTGCCTGGCTGGGGCTGAGGTGCAGCTGTGCAGACAAAAGCCAGGGAGTTGGGAAGAGCATCCTTTTTGTTTGGGGTTTTCTTGTTTGTTCACTCGCCAGCATGGGTCAGACTCATCAGAAGCCTGTGAAAGGCTGTGGTGGAAAAAGCCACCCAGACCAGTCATCAGCACCCACTGGGTGTTAATCAGAGGAACTGAGCAGGTAGAGTGGAAGGAGAGGTTTTCTCCCTTGGGACCTTGCAGTTTTATTGAAACACATCCAGTGCAGTTAACTCAAGTTGATGAGTAATTTCAAGGCTGGTTTTACCCATTGCCGTCAGTACCAAAGTCCCCATTTATAGCAAAATAGCAGAAGGTAGTTCCTGTGCAAATCTATGTGATGCTGTGCAGGAGCACAGCTTTCAATAGCTTCCAGAAATATTTCTGATGCTCAATTAAGTATGTACAAAGAGATAACTTATTAAACTTAGTAGAGGCTGTTGTGTGTTTTGAGAGTGGTTCAGTAATTCATATAGCCTAGACTGCCTTTCTATTCATCACCTAGTAAAATTGTGTTTGTTACAGAGTTTAAAACCACAGAAACTTGCCAAAGAATTTGAGACAGCATTAAATAGGCTGCATGGCAGTTGCATCTTAACATACCCATCTGGGGAAAAAAAAAAGGCAGTTTCTGCATGATGTTCCAGTGTTTTATTGGATCTTTCCTGTTTTCCCAGTTTATTGATTATATCAGGCATTCTTAGTCTGAACCCTGCAGTGGAATGTCCCATTACTTGCGGACTGGTTTAGACATTATTTTTCAAAGACTTGTTACATCATGAGCAGCAGTGAGTGAGGGAAATACATAGCTAAATTTTGCTTAGTCTCTTCTTTGTGGTCAACTATATTCTGATGCAAAATCCAAACTGCTACATGCTTATGTCAGTGTTCCCTTCACAAGGAAAAGTTAAAGAGAAAATATAATACGATAGCATGCAGTATATACAGGGTTTGCACCTGGAGTTCAGCAGTGCTGGTAACCCTCTAAATCACCTCAATGATCCACAAAGGTAGCCTCTCTGCCTGGTATAATGACAGTCTAGAAAGAAAAGTAATTATGAATAAGTGAAAGAAGGTTGTACCTACCAGCTCTTCTACTTTCATCATCATCATATTTGCTGGTGTTGTATTCCTGTACAGCTGAAACTCCCAAGGGCTCAGGCCAGCTCTGCAGGGACCACCACGCTAGCTTTGCTTATATAGCTTTGGGACAACTGTGCTTGAATGAGATAATCTTCCAACCTGGGAATCCAAGTATGCCCCTTGGGCTTGCCAGCTGAGAGGTAGGCTCACGCTCATTCCAGACATGTTAATGAGCCAGATCTGGTGTCGAGGCAGGGAGGGGGGCGTCAGTTGGGCGAGGAAGGATGAGCCTCACAGTCTAACCACACCGAATATGTGAATCGGAATGAAATGTGAGCTCATCATTCCTTTGGCAATGACTGCATGGCTCAGCAATGCGAGTCATTCTGCGTTCCCAGTGCCCACTAGGACAGCTGTCTGTTGATATAGCATTATAACTTCATCATCTCTTTTTTTAATGTTTTCTGTGAACTGACATTCAAATGACTGTAAGACACTGGAAAGGGTAAGTGGGTTATGCACAATACTTGTAGTAATATCTTCCTGATAAACGGATTATGACCCCTTAATATTTCCTTAATTAATTAAACCACTTAAATTTCCTTAAGTCTTGGAAAGCCATTATTTTCATTGCTATTTATTCTTGGATGATAAACAGTTTTAGGGGAAAGGATTTTTCTCATTGTGATGGCAGTCTCCTATATTTGTTGGAAGGAATTCTCTGACGGGATTACTAAGCTGGAATGATGTCTGTGGTGCCAAAAGGGCCTATGACACAATAAGTTACAATCGACGTAAGATCTTGAAACAGTAAGCTTTTGTTTCTGGGACTTTGTCAGTGATCTTAAGCAGAATAATAAACGATGTCCAAAAAAGAAGATAAAATTAATAGTGTTTCCTGAGGCAGTATTTTCTTTTTGGATATGAGAGAATAAGGGAGCAGATGTAATTAGTTCATTTTTGGAGATAAGGTGGAGTACAGACAAATATATACAGATGATGTATGTGTCTGGGGGAAAAGGAGTTGTTGAGTCCTTTGGAAAAGCTCTTCTTGTGCCATGTCATTCTGCAACGCTTGGATCTCCTGTCTGGTGAGGTAGAAGACTGGCTGTAGGCATCCAAGTCACCTGGGTGAAATGAATACAACTGCTCAGGTGCCTCAAGTACAACATGTACATAAGTGCTTCACCAAATCAAGATCTAACTATCTTGGGTGTTGTTTATATCATTAACATCATTAGCATTCTGCATTCCTGACATTGACCTTTCAAGGTGTCTCCCTGAACTATCTCCCAGTAATCCGAGTACCTCCAAACTTGTCTTCTAGTGCCCATCATACCTATGCCCTCCCTTTCCCTGAAATTAAGCTGGACATCAGGTGGTTTCTTTACTACTCAAAATATATACGGCATTAGAGGATGAGCCCCAGAACTAAAATAAGAGTATGTGGCAGCAGGAGAACCTTTCAAAACATTTTTTTCCAAACCCAAGTACAGCCAGGCCATCATTCCCCCCAAGTGATATGTCCTTAATCACACTGCCAGGCTTTTTTTCACAGCTATTTTGTATTCCTGCTATATGTCTCTATGATAAGAGGCAGCTTGGTTTGGCTTTTTCTTGTTTATGAATGTGCTGTAATGGCTTCCCTCCCTTTATTTTGTTTTGTGACGCTCATCTGGGAGATTGTATTGAAATCCAGAGCCCTAACAGGGTGGCTGCAAAGACCACTTCTAGTTTAGTTGAAACAGATCACAGCAAAGACCTGATGTAAGAAGGGAAATATAGAGGTTTGCTTTAAGAACAAAAACTATTTCAGAAGCTGTAAACTATCTCTGGCCTCACTGCTTGAAGCTTACTTCAAGCTGATATATAAAACTGACTCATCAAAACCTGAACTGGAAGGTTTAAACAGATAGATCTTCCTCTGCAAATGGTACGTAAATCCAGAGCCAGAGTAGCTATACAGGAAACCTGTGCTCTGAGAGGAAACACAAACCCATTTTCACACCACGAATACTACAAAAAAACCCTAGCTTATGTAGAGATAATTCCGTAATTATTATCCTATCCCTGGTGACTAGAAGAATAATAAAGACTAGAAAAGAATCTTCCTTGATTATCCTGAGTTTCTATGTGAAAATGGTGGCACACAGAAACACACTTTAACCAAAGCCTGGGATATAAATTAACCTAAATGCTTTTAAGCTAAATGTCATGTAAACCAAGGTAACCCTACTGAAATAGTAGAAATGCACTGATTCATAACAGCTAAGACTCTTGGCTTATCGCTACTGCTTAAAAGCGGAGGGGGAAGTATTATAATGAGCTTGGAACCTTGTCCTGGACTGAAACCACTTAATCACCTTTCAACAAGTGATTTCTCGTTAAGGTGGTTATGGCAGATGGTCAGTGGGAGACTTGTAACGGGAATCTGAAAAATTCTTGCCACTCTGCTGAAGGATAAGGGCATAGCAATGATCTGCAAGGTGTAAGACAATTGGATATTGCCACAAAAAAAGCTTCACAGAGAAAAACACAAAAAGGCAGTGGCTCAGCCTGACAGAGAGAAAACTGTGGCATGCCCTGTTCCCTGCTATCCATAGAGAAATTGTCTGAATAGTGTAAAGAGCTTTTGCAATTAATTTTTAAAGAAGTTAATGGTAGAATGAAAGCATTATGTATGATACAGATGATATTGCCACCTCCTGTCATGTGTATTACCATCATGCTCCCAATGCTCCACTGCTGTACTCAGCTATCTTACATTTTCCAGCACTCAGCCCTTGGCTCTGCCCTTGCATCTGAAGATGTTGCCCTTTGGAATGCCTCTGTGCCTGGCTGTCTCTGCCTTTTTCCTGCTGCTAAATAAGTAAGAGTATGAAAAAAATCGAACTTTTTCAACATAGTAATGTATAAGTCTGTGTGTGTTTTTGAAAGTGATGAGGGAATTGATACAACATCTGTTTAAAACAACTTGGAGGCTTCTTCTCAATGTATATTTTTGTGTAAAAAAAAATATTTTCTACTAAAGAGAAACATGTTGTCTTCTTAGGAGGGAAAAAAAATAAATTATTTCACCTAGGAAAATAAAGTTACTTTTAACTACAAAATTAGATTATGAGAAATTATCAAATTAAAGGATGAGGTTATAATTCCATTTCTTCAGATTTTGCTATCAAATAAAGAAAGAAGTCATAGTCTTGACGCGTTGCTGGTCTGTCTAGCACCGTCCTCTGGTGTCAAAACCCAAACCGACAATGAATCAATAGTTGCATCACTTACTGTAGGGCTTAAAAACCCCCTCATCAAATGTCATTAGAGTTGGGGATTTCACATAACAGAAAAATAAACAACAAAACAAAACAAAAGCCAACTGTAATTTCTATTTCAAAAGAAGAGATTTGAATTTATCTGAAGCCATAAGCTTAATTGCAACTTCAGATAAATTCAAATTTGTGGCATTTGTACAAAACATGAATCTGGCTAATTCACCTTAATGGATCTCAGTTAACAAGCAAGTGCAGCAAAACACAACAGAGGGGTTATTATCTGTGATCAAATGGGTTTATCTACTGGTTAGTTGACCTTCATAGTCAGCAACATAGGTCAAGGTCCTGCAGTTCCAGCACACCCATGCTGATGCTCTGTTCATATTACCTCTGACTACATTTTTGTGTGGTCAAGGAAGTACAATATTCTTTCAGCTGCTGCAAAAAGGCTTTTCTCAATGTGGAGTTGTCGAAAAGATTTCTGCCCTTCATAAGTACTCCACAACAGCTCTGAATCTGTCAGGAAAGGAAAAGTGCTTGAAGTAGAGAACTGCAGAAGAAGTTACTACCCTTACAGTGAGAGCATGCCTGCAAACCCTGATCACTTGAGTCATGATCCAACAGGTACCTACACTGACAACCTGCTCTGCAGTAAAGCATGGCTTTTGACTGGCAGCAGGGGAGAATTCAGCTTCACTCCATAGAAGCTGTGACATTTTTTAACTTTATTTTTATTTTGGTTTACACATTGTCTTAACTTAAAGACTGCAGTTATTGAATCTTGTATACCTTTGCCTGACAGCTCCTAAGTGCTCCCTCTCGCCCAGTAGTGCAATGTCTTTTTGCTCTATAAATGTAAGGGGATGCTATAGTTTTGGGTAACATGAAGACCCATGTGAAATGCTGCCTAGTTTTGGAATTTCACCCTGCAAAGGTGGCAAGTTTTGTGTGGGGATGCTTACCAGTAGCCAAATAACATCCAAACATTGCTTTTCCCTGTAACATTACATTACAGCACATGTTACAGTTATCTAACGCAATTCCCAAGTCACTCTCCAGATGGAATCAATCAAATTATAAAGTGGGATAATAGGGAGAACCTTGGGAGGTCATTTTGTCCAAGTTTCAGCTCAAAACAAAGTCAAAATTGAATTCAGGTAAGGTTGCTCAGGGCCTCATCCAGTCAGAACTTGAAAACCTCCAAGGATAGAGATTTCATAACCTCCCTGGCCATCCTCATACAATGCCTGAACATACTCATAGTTAGCTTTTTTTCATTATATGAAGTTGAAGCTTCCCCTGTTTTCATGTATGTTCATAGTCTCTCGTTCTTTTCCCATGAACCTCCATATAAACCTTGGTAAAGCCTGGCTCTGCTTTGTTTGTAACCTCCTCGTAAGCTGCTCTTAGTTTCCCTGAAACCTTGTCTTCTTCAGGCTGAACAAGCCCACCTCACCCAGCCATTTCTTACACAGTAAGTGCTCCAGCCCCCAGCCATCTTGGGACTGATTTTACGCCATTGTTTGGACACGTGATTAAAATACTAGATGATGTTGTACCAGGAACTGATCCTTGTGGGAATCTTCTGGAAATAGTTCCACTCGTAACTCTCACCACTTTGTGATCTGTCAGTCAGCCAGCTTTTAGTTCTTCCAAAGTGCATCCTTTTAATTCCATACAATGCATGCTTTTTAATCATACCAACAGATGCTATGAAATGAAATGCTTTGGCAAGAGCCAAGTGAACTGCATTAACGTGAATGCTGCTCTCACCCAGATTTTTCATCCTGTGGAAAGAGACTTGGTTTAAGAGATTTGCTTTGCATCCAGCCACATGGATTCACATTTTCTGCATGTAACATGCCTGATTCTTTCTTGGTAAAGCTTTGGTTAACCCTTCCCCCCTTTTCCCCAGAACCATGTAAAGTCAGCCTGCCTGTTGTTCTCTTTCAGCATTTTCAGCTAGCCAAAATATCTGGGAGCTAAGGAAAAACAGGAAGGTACTTCTTGCTTTACTGGCACTGAGGCTGGCCTGCGAGCTCTTTGGATGCAGCCCAAGTGGATGCTGTGCTTCAGGGAGGTTCCTGCATCTTGTGAATGAACGGGAGCTCAGGGAATCAAGGTGAGAAAGAATTGGATGGATTTTGCTTCAAAAATATGAGAATGTTTTCATAGAGCATTGATTTTGTGATCTTTTAGCAAAACAATAGCATGTCACAGCACTGGTATAATATGTGCACTCAGGTACAACAGCCTCTCTGTTTCTCATTTATTGAAACCATATCCTTTATAACATTGGAAACAGGTTGAGGAGATTTTGAAAACTACTATTACCTGGAAAATCCAACCTTTTTAGGTTTGGGGTTTTTTGTTTTGTTTTGTGGGGTTTTTTTTCTTTTAACATATTGCAATTAAAATGTAAATGCGTAAATCTGCTTCACATTAAATTTGCTGAAAAGCTTTTCTCCCTCTTTCATGAGTTAATATTACATTGGCAGTGAGATATTATTGGATTTGTATCCAAGCTATTTTTAACAAATATTTCCTTTCATTGCCATAATACCAGTGAGGGTGGGAGAGCATTGATGCAACTTATATTACATCATGTTATGTTGATCATCCTCTTGGGGCTAGAGGGTAAGTATTTCTGTGACTGCAAACACAGACAGAAAAATCAATTTTCTCCTTTTTATCAATCTGTTACAGGTGCAGTGCATATACTAAAAATGCAGTTTGAGTTTAATTTTAGAGAAGAGAGTAGTTAAAAAATAAACAAAGAAAAAAATCAAAACCTAAACCCACCTTTTCCTCTGAAGTATCGTAATCAGAGGCAAATTTATGTCAGAAGATGAACTTGGAAGAAACCTTGCGCCCTTCTGTAACACACAGAGTCTGTTACCACACTTTGGCATGGGATTTCTGTATTCTGTTTAATTTCAGGAGAAAATGTAGGAAATGCATGAAAAAAGGAGGGAAGAGGAGTGAATGATCTAAATTGGTTTCTCTGGGCCTGCAAACTGCAACATATTCATCTGCAGGTATTATTTTTAGTAAGTTGTTATTTCACAAGAGAAAATAACAAAAAATACTCCTGTCGCTATTTTCCCTCAGCAAAGGCATCTTCATACCAGAGCCAGTTGGATAAGGAGACCATGGGGTAGGCCTTTTCCCCAAAAAATCTGTTGTTATCCAAGTTTAGGAGATAGAAAGATGACTATGCTGTGACTAGCCATCTCTTGCTCAGGCTGTACTAAGCCCATGCTCTGCCCATATCCAACTGACATACCCTGTAAGAAATTTTCCATGAGCTTTGCTTTGGTTTTCATGTCTTTGCAGACATGTGGCAAAGCCAGTGTATGGGTAGGCTGTTCTCACTATAACATGATAGAAACATCAGCGAAAGCCTTGATGCCCCCAGGACATCAAGGGGGATGATAGAGGACATTAATCCAAATGAAACATTCCATGGTGCAGAAACATAAAAATAGACACATACTTTCCTTTTTCTGATGGATGCAAGAAAAAAATCAAGAAACTGAGAGTACTGAAGAGCATTCTCATTTGCCCAACTTTTCAGATGGCCAAAAGTTCTCACTAGGTGACTGCAAAAGTGAACACATTCAGTAATGTTCCCATCTGAACAGAACAAAGAGGCTGCTGCCTTCTCTGACAGTGATTCAAACCACTGTATTGTCTTTCTTTCGAGTGTGTGATCATTCAATTCTGTTGAGTAACCTTAAGCTTTAGCAACACTTTGCATGATGAGGAGGGGAAAGGGCATTGCTGTGCTGCTTAGCAGCATGAGTGGGAGAACTGGTCTGGGGGAAACAAGAAATCACCAGGATCTTTGCCAAGAAACTGCAGTTTGTGAAACATAGCACAGTTTTAATTAATTATTTTATTTTCTTCATAAGGTGTCTCTTCAATTCTTAGTTTTGGCAGAAAGTGGAAGAGAAATATTGAAGCATTGTATGTCCATCTAAATGCCCCTCAGCTCCCAGCTTTCGTGAAGTGAGGAAGTAAAGGACATCTCTGACTGAGAACATTTTCTGATTTCCAGCCCAAATAGACCTAGAAAACCTTTTTGTCTTTACTTTTCAATGTTACTGAGCCTTATTTATCCAAGGTCACACTCACAGTAACAAACTCTTATATTTGCGCATGCTAGCTTGGCATGCCAGACTGCTGAGTTTGTAGCCAGGTACAGAGGAATTTGTGGTTTTCCTTGCAATTTCCTATAGGGTTCCCTCTTTTAGTGTTTGATAGTAGAAATCAGGGGAAAATTTTACTTCACTTTTAAGGGGAAAAAAAAAAATTCACCTGAGAGGTATATGTGTGATATTTGTCACCTCCTATCAGAAATCTCTGCTAAGTGACCTAGAGACCTGCCAAGATATAAGAATTGTTTCTTTGACTGAAAGTCAGTCAGTCAACAAATCTGCAACAAGAGAAAAACATATTCCAAAAACAGCTGAAATGAAACACTGACAAGTGCTTTGAACATCCACCCAGCAGTAAGAACACTATTAGTGTGTTTTACATCCTACAATGGTTATTTAATTTTTGAGGCTACTGCCATGTGCAGCCTTTACCCCAGAAGCACAAACACAGGGACTTCACACACTGAATTTGTGATACCACCTCTAGTTAAACTTGAAGAAATTAAGAGCAAGCATCCATGCTTCCCTCACTTTAATGCCTCACATTTAGTAGAAAATTTTATAGCTTAGTGTTGAAGAGTTGGAAATGATGCTGCTTTCACTAGGAATTTTTAAGGGAGGAAGAGCATCACATTCTATATCAACCATAAATTGCTGACAAGAGGACGAAAGTATCTTCTCATCAGAAATGTATGTGTGGTAGAATGAGCTCTCAAGGCATTACAGTATCATTCATGGGAACACACATAGCTGAAGCAGACCTTGTCTGTTGAATCAAATGAATTGATTCCGAATAAAGTATTAGATCTGTCAGTGCCAGTTGAGTGAGAAAGTCAAGTCAGCTACTAAATGCACTTTGCAGGTGCAGAAGAGTTTCTACTTATGATCTGCACAAGCAGGAACTACTAGGAGAAAATGGTAGAGACTACCTTCAGATGAAAAATGTGTAGATGAAGCAGTTCCCAGATATGAAATCATAAGACTGAAGTGCCAATTTGACTTTTACTGCCTGAACAATTTTTGCAGAAATGAGGAGTAGTCATGTGAAGGTGATTTTTCCAAACACAGAATTTCCAGACAGCTATTAAAATGCTCAGGGCTGGAGAAGTCCTACCCTTTCTGCTCTAAGGTTAGCATCAAGCACCTGCAAATACTTCTGCTGTCCCAATCACTGAAGAATGCATGTTGGGTTTCCTGCTTTCCTGATGCTGAAAGGGAACTTTCAGAACACATTTTCCCACGCTAGCTGTAAGTTATCAATAAAAAAGCAGCAACTTTCATATTTCATAAGATGATGGATTTTTTAAATTTGCATTTATAATAACTTGTGACTTTACTGCTTAATTTTCCACTGATCTTTCAATGAACTACATTTTTTTTACCGACCTGTATAAGCAGCAATATGCATGTGTTCATTATGTTCTAGGCCAAGAAATGGTGCTAGAAAGTAGATTAAGGCAAATCCAATTTTGCTTTTCTGTCCTTTATTACAAGTTGGTAAATACTTAGCTAGCAACTCAAGGAAAGCAGCAGCCTTGCTGTCTTATTATCTCTTTACCATTTTGCTGCAGCATGTCACGTAGTCTTTCTAAAACTGACACCACCTCCCCAAGCCATTGTCATGTATCAGAACTCTGTATATGCATAAAAATAATGATTGTGTGTTTATGAATTAAGACTTTGAAAAAGCTGTCTTTTGCCCTGGGTGCCTGAAGTCATTCATAAGTAAACTAGAAGAAAACCACACTACTTTGAGGAAGGGGTTAAAATGTCATTTTTTTAAATTACAACTGCACCTTTGAGAACAGCACTTGTTAATCTCTTATCAAAACATTCTGTTTTTCCTTGATCTATCTATAATTTGTTGAGAGCAGTTGCCACAGGCATCTGTAATCCTGCTTTAAATCCCTTTATGCATTCTACTCTGTTTCAGGCTGGTCAGCATGGTGAATGTATTCTCCCTTTGGGTATATGCGCATCTCCCATTTGTCTCTACTGGAGTTACATGCACTCACATACACAGGAATAGTCCCTTCAGCTGTATGTTTTCTTTGTATTTTGTTTCACATGTGCATTAATTAATAAGATTATTTGAATACTCAATGAATACTCAAGCAATTCTACAATTAAGCTAAATGACTGCACCATGTTAACCTAGTCATGATGGTCACAGCTATTCCTAGGACACCAGTGTTAGGCAGGCAGATGTGTTGTTTTGGGCTGTGACCTATCCTTGCTCCTCAGGTCCCCATAGTGAATCACCATACAAAGATGTGCATGTTGGCTTATCTTAAAGAAGCATTGCTATGCAGGAGTTTTTCTTATTTCAACTGTTACCACATCACTGCAGATGAAACAATAAAAACTTGCATTGTATATAAGTAGCATTTGAACTTCTGTTTCTTTCTTTGGCACTTTTCTCTCACATGATTGTTCCTGTTTCTTATCAGTGTTAGAGAGCAGAGGCTTGGTCAAGGCTGGAACCATGAGAACAGATGACTCACCTTGATTACCTGCTTTTTCCTCAGGGGGCTTCTCCATGGAAGGCACTGTGATCTTTGTGGCTTCAGCTCACAATAGCAATTTAAGAGCCAGAGGAAAAGGTATACTTCAAGTCTTGCAGAAAGATCACCTCCCATTTCCTTTGTGTTAGAGACTGCCTTTTTTTGGATTTCAAATCCAAGTGTTACTTCACATATTCTGGATTATCAACCTCATCCTGTTCTTTCAACACAGGCACTTGTCTGAGGAAGAAACAGGCCAATCAGTGAGCATGACCACCTGATTTTTCCCTACATGTGAAAGCAGGTAATGTGGGTGACAGCTAACAAGAAAACAGAGCTTGAGAAAATAGAGTGAGGTAGCAGATGGAAGATCTGACCTCAGCAGAAATAATCTTATATTGAAAAAAACAAAACAATAATGAATAATTTAATGAATATTTTCTCTTAGGCATGGATTTTTTTAATCATACCAGGTTGGAAGGGACATCAAGGATCATCTGCTCTGACCTTACTTGGCAAAGCATGACATAGACTAGATGTCCCAGCACCCTGTCCAGCTGAATCTTAAAAGTGTCCAACATTGGGGAACCCACCACTTCCATGGGGAGATTATTCCAGCAGCTGGTTGTTCTTATGATGAAAATTTTTCCTCTAATTTTCCTTTACAGCTCTTACTTCAGTAATCACAGCATTTCTTAACACTAAACTGGGGACTAATACAAGTTTATGCTAAGTTCTGTTGACTTTTGATCTGAAAACATGCACTGTGCACATTAAATGATCAATGTTTACTTCCAGACTCAACTCTGGACTCACTTTCTCCCCCAGAATTGCTAAGGACTAAAATCTATTTTGAGAGATGTTTGGTTTTTTTAACAATTCTTGCTGAAAGTTTGTTGTCTCGTCAAATGCCAGTTCTGTTGTATCTTTCTTTACAATCATACTTCCTGACAGATCATGACATGCCTCTGTTAGGGTTTGTTTCCATGAGTTATTTATTGCACTGGAGAGGTTCTTTTTGGGAAATTTCCCCTGCAGCTATATTTGGAGTCCTGCATTCCCTTGCTTGGTGGCATCAAAGTCAAGTCACACCCCAGTGTGCCCTGGAAACAGGTTCGCTGCCTGTGTGGATGCAGGGTCCCCCAGTAATTACACCACTAGCTGTGCATGATGTGAGCTTAAGGCAGGAAGCCTTTTTGCTTTTAAAGGTGTGATGCTGTCATACAGCCCCAGAGCCACAGCACATTGCAGCAAATTGTATCCCATTGCTTCCCCATGCTTGCTGCACCAAGTGGGCAGTGTAACCATACCCAGAGAGGCCTCAAGAACACATAAGGATATACTAGCTGAAAGAGTTAGGTAGGGACAAACCCACTCTGTACATAGGAATTGCTTTGTTTCTATGCTTATAATGACTTTTGTGTTGCAAATCACAAGTCATGTCCTCGTGCAGGAGCCAGTAATAGAGGCAGACCCATTCCTTTATGAGCTGACAGTTTTGACCACATGCTGACAGACATTCGAAATGCAGATCACTAATCACAGTGTGTAAGGACCTGCCAATTTCATCTTGACAGAAATAGCCACAAGTACAAATTACATAAATTCAGTCTTATGTATACAGTCTATAAAATATAAGTGAATTAATAGGATATACGTTATTGAAACATAACAAGACCTAATGATCTATTCACTGTGAAGTGTTATCCCAGGCATAACCTATCTTTTATTTTGCATTATTATGCTATAGATACTGTATATCTAATGGCTCTAGACCTGTAAGAAGGAGCTATAATTCTGTACTTGTCAGAATAGTCAAAAACATTGTGTTTAAAAGTTACTTCAAACCCAGAATTTACAAACATATTTGATTGGATATTTCAACTAATTTTAAATTGTCATACTTCCAGTATTTCATTCAAGCAAATAGTTCAAAGGTTTTGGAATGAACTGGTAATTTTAACCTATGGATTATCTGTATTTGAGGATGTTCTTTCTGTTTCTCTTTCCAGGTAGTAAGCTTTTCAGTTCATAACTAAACTAGTGCCTAAGATCCATAGTCTCCTGAGGTGCCATAGATGAGTTTGAAGCTTCCCCCATAATCAACTCTTACCTTATGCTGGCTAAAAAACAGCTGGCTGAAGCTAATATATCCAAAACAGAAATGATGCTAACAGAAGCCTCTGAGCTATTCAATTGCTACCTTTAGCATCTTTGCAGAAGGTTGTGCCGTAGTTACACTGGACTTGACCCTTGCTGCCCCAGTTCACTTAAGATGACAACCAACCATTTTACCCTCTCTTTCACCAGCACACAGCAAATTTGCCTAATATATATCCTGCTGGCTGTGTGCTGTCAGCCAGTGAGACAGCTCATGGAGTATTGTCACTGAAGCAGAGAATCCTTATGGAAGGCATTGCTAGATGCAATAAAATTACCACAAACATCACCATGTTGAAGTGCATAGATTGTCTCTGTGTCAAGCCTTTTCACCTCTCTTTCAGGACAATATTTGTACAAAGTCAGCTAAACACGAAAACTCAACCACAAGACTTCCCAGCTGACAGGAACAACTTCTTAATACCTGTTCTGCTCACAGGAAAGAAATGGAAACAGCTTCTCTGAAAAATTCACCAAGTGCTGCTTGCTCTAAGCATAGATGATTTTCCATAATCATCTCTTCCCAACTGCAAGGACATTCATCTGTGAGAATATTGCTAGGCTGAACTAGTGTAGTGAACTCTTTTAGCTTAGCATACTTCCTACCTCATTAAGATGGCTTGAGCATGAGGGGTGAAAGGGAATAGCTGCTAATTGTATGTTTAAAAAAATGACATGAGGTATTTATTAGTCATACTAGTCCCAAGTGAGAAAGAGGAGCAAAGAGTGTTAGAAGCATCAATTAGAAGTGGACAAACTCAGCTGCTTTGAGCAGCTGAACATGGTGGAGCTGCAAACACACTTCCCTACCAGAGCAAGTGCAACACCACCTCTGCAGCCTCTGCAGCTGCATGTTCGTGGAGCCATTCAGTCCAGCAAAATCATGCGGGGTCAGAAGCTGGCAGAGTTTTGGCTGAGGACTAATAACCTCAGCAGCTGCTGACTCTCCCTTCTACTCTGTCTATACAGGGAATGCAAGCCCTTCACACTAGAAACTATTCCCAGCTTCAGCTGCTAGGTATTCATAACAAATGTCTAACAGTTAAAACAGTGCTGTGCTGTGGACACTGTCATTTTGCATGTCATGTCGGGACAAGTGTGTATTCTCCACGGCGGTTGGGATATGGAGCCATCATCCTAACATCATCTAGAGCCATACTCCCAGACCAGGAACTGCTGCTACTGAGTGTAAGTTCTGACTGTAAGTGATACCTTTTTTGTACCAAGTTACTCTTTTCTAACATTATAGCTGTACCAGAACCAGGTAGCTTCCTAGCCTTGTCTATGAGTTGCATTTAGATCAGGTTTGATTCCAGTTTACAGCAGGACAAGGGACATGCACATCCCATTCCAGAGTCACTGCAAGTCTGTTCTTCCTAAGGAAGCATGCTAATGTTTGGTGTCACTGGGAGAAAACATGAGGATTTATATTGCTGATGAATGAAGACAGCTGAGCTGCTGCTGGGTGAAGTGAAGTTTCTGCTGGATCTCTCTGAAATGCCTTTCTTCAAGTAATCCTGAATCAGTCTTCTCGGAAGAACATGCGTTTCTACTGATTTACAGTACAGAACTAATCTGAAAGAATATTTCCATAAATTAACCGATTTTCCAACCCCCAGAATTTTGCAATCTCACAAAAATCTGCTTTTTGTTAGAAATAGTTTTGTTAAGATACAACAAGATGCCACAAACAGCCTCATAAGCTGTAAAGCACACAGAGGAGCTACTACACTGTGTAGGGATGCCAGTGCAAGCGAGTGACCAGAAAGTGCAATATGTCCTACTCATGGGACCTGTTAGGAACACACACTGCACCAGCGCCATGTGGGCCTCAGCACCTTCAGGTCACTTCAGTCCAAACACAAATGGGTAGCACAAATGACCTCATCATGTATCATGTTCAGACACATCCTGAATATGCTGGACTTAATGAAAGTATTTGGAACAACTCCATTGTGTGCACAGCAACAGCTTCACTGAGATTTCCTGATATTCAGCAGCCAAGTAACTGAGAGGTTTCTCTTTGAAGTGGTAAGATGTATATTGCTATCCCAAATCAGTAGAACCAATGCATCTGATAAACATATATGATTGTCTGTCTTACTCCAGCTCTAAATCTGGAGTTAATGGATGGAGATCTGAACTCAGGGCCAAAGGCTCATACTGAAGAGAAGGAAACATCACTTTCTTTCTCTGCTTTGTAACAGAAAAGAATACTAGAGCCCAGCTCTGGTCCTGTGAAAGGACAAGACATTACATTAAATGCTATCAACCCTTAAAAGGTTCTGGGATTATTTTTAAAATGACAAGAACAACCACATTATTTCTTTCTTGTCTACAGGACAAATGTTCTCACAAATTAAATCCAGCAACAAAGGAGAGTGGCAGGGAAAGATGAATAGCATTTGGTCCCAGTAACAGTCCAGTCAGATGAAAATATCCTTCCTCTATCGGTATCTCAGGGTGTGTTGCTGGTCAAGTGAAGCCAAGTTGCATAATGTTCAGCCAAGAGAACACCAAATTTGGTGTGATGTGCTGATGATGAGATTTACTAGAGTGAAAGAGATTTACTAGTGTGTAGAATCAGTATAAAGAGGCAGTGCAATGTTTGTCATCAAGTAGGAAAATGGCCTCATCCTGAAATGCATTGAGATCACTTGCCTGGTGCTGAGCCACTAGACTCCCATGGGACTTAATCACAACTGAGAGCTTTTGATAGCTGAGGGTGAACCTCACGCTGAGGGTGAGGTATGGTATCCAGCTTCTCAAATGCTGATAAGCTCTTTCCTGCCTGCAGTTTAATTCTAGAAATTGGCACTGGCATGTGTATTTTGTGACCCCTTTTGTCATCATACACATAAATTAAGGTGCAATTGTTATTGGGAGATGAGATGTAAAAGTCCTTTTTGAGTAATTTCTGAGGCAAAGCAAAAAATAGCGTCTGTCCCAAGTGAGAACTGAAGGTTAGCATAACTTTGAGTCGGTAATGTCTCTTCTCTCTGATGTGCATCCTCTTTTCATGTATTAATTTAATCTTTCATTTCATAATGAAGCAATCACTGCAAAGGCTAAGGTTTCTTAACATTTGCAAAAATCTCATCTGAATTTTACTTGGGTTTCGGTTTGGGTTTCTGTTGAAGAAACCATCACAGAAAACTATTAAAGACAATCTGTCACTTGATTGATCTGGATTTCCGAATTCACTTACACCTTTTACAGGAGAGTATCAAATATTTTTAAAGATTATTTTAGCTCAAACTGCCCCTCTGAACTGGATGCCAAGAGAAAAAGCAGTTTACATGAAATGATGCAGTTGGGAAAGAAGAAATAATTCTAATGGATTATCAAATTCAGGAACTTGTTCAGAGTTTGAATTTATAGAGGATCTGAGGTTTTGGCTTTCATATACATACAAAGAATCCTTCCCACCCCTCTGACAGTGGCATTGTGTCTGAGCTTATGAATGTCATAAACAGATCATACCAAATCTATTCACAATTACATTTCTTAAATTTACACTCAGAATATGATTAATCATGAACACCATTATACTAAAAATAAAAATAATGGTGGTTAATTATAATAAACGCAAGCTTTATTTACATTTACATACATCTCTTCCTCTGCTATTCCTTCACCATTTTACACCCTTTCTAACAAGACAGTGAAAGTGACTCTCTAATCCATACCCTCTAATCTGATACTATATTCTAGCATACTAAGGTGTTCCTGAAATAAAACCCTTTAGTTTCTTATGTCATTTGCATTCTCCAGCTCCCACCCACATGTTTGAAAGCTTTTGAGGCATAGTATGTGTTCATACCACGACACAAAAGACATGTATCCACAGTGCTGCAGAATTGTGTGGTACTAATTTGCATAAGGTAGGTACTTATAAATCACAAGATACTTCTCTATGACAGCATGACTTAATTCACATTCATACTATATCTTCTTAAAGCAATTGGAAACACTGCTATTGCTTGTTATTGGATTTTCATAAAATGGTGTAACAGTTTATTAGAATACTAGGATGGTATTGACCAAGTCCGAATGCAGACGGTTTTAGCTGGAAAGGTAACATAAAACTGCCCATTGCAGCTCATGGATAGTTAGAATTACAACAAATTCTAAGAAGAATCATTAACTGTATTCTTTTATTTAAATCCCAACCATCCCTGCACTCTGCTAACAAAGCTGTGCAGAACTGGCAGGTGTTTCTACTAAGGACCACTGACCAACTGACCTCCTGGAAGGCAGTTAACAAGAGGAGATGAGAGAAAACCAGACCAGCTCCATCTGGGAATGTAAGATGGACTGGTGCAACTATGAGTGATAGCAGTCTCACTTCTAGCCCTGAACTGAAGTAAGTGCTATCTTTGTTTTGGGCTATGATTGAGGAAGATCTGCTTGCCTTGCTTACAGTAATATGCTGTAGCCTGTTTACTGTGCTTGTGTTTCATTTTCATGTATAATGCTGCCTCAAAGGAGTTGTGCTTTGAGATTATTGCCTGTGTGATCTGAGCTATTTTGTAGATGTTTAGATTTTGTTTGGATATTTGGAATCTGTTCTGGCTGCATTTCCCCAGGGTAACTGGTGAAAGAAAAAAAAGTCAGCTCAAAACTTCATGAACTTCCATGCCTCTCTAAGCTATTTGCTGTGCTTTTAAGAGTTCCTTAATGTCTAGGGAGGAAGATAATTAAGAAGAGAAGATGGATATGATACCTGTGTTTCTTGCAGAGCAGTGAGAAAGTGGATAAGATATGAATAGAAACTTTTAGTTTGTGTGATTGATGGGCCACTTGCTGATCTTCTGCAGGAGCAGTTCTTTCAATGGAGTGGAGGAACAAAAAAATCTCATGTTTGTTTTCTTGATTAATCTGCTTTTCTCTGCTATGGCCTTCTAATTCCTCATTTGAAGGGAAAAACAAATGGAAAAACCTCAACCCAAACAATCCTAAGCCCTCAGATGGGCACTATAATGTTTGTCAAATTAAAAATGAAGCCAAACACCCCTGCCTTGAAAACCCTAATATAAATCTGTGTTCCTTATCCCCTTTATTTCCTACCTGATCCCAGTCTTCCCCCAGGCTGCAGAAGGGATGAAGGACACTGAACTAGGAAACTACCAAGGCAGAGGAACTGCTCTGAGACATAGTACTGCAATACATCTATGGAAGTTGCTACCAAGTGTTCTAGTGCAGGGGGAAAGAAGTGTGTAGGGTGATTCTTGTCTGCTCTGGAAACAGAAATGTTCATAAATGCCCATAGACAGATGCTCATGTCTGGCTGCAGTGGGCATGGAGGAGCTCTGCAGCTAGCTGTGCACGGCCTCTGCTCTAAGGGCTTCATTTCCACTGATGGTGAAGAGTTGCTGAGTCCTGGAGGCAGTAGGTTCCTCTGTTCTTCTTAGACTGAGAGGGCAGAGGTTGTTACTGAAAAGTGCCTGCTTACATCAAGCTGTGTTCTGACTGGGAGTGCTCCAATATCCATATTAGTACTTGCTGGTCTCAAGGAACACAAGAACCATGATTAGAAGAGGTATCAAACATGGCAAGTGTGAAGAAGCTTGATTTTTGTAGGTGTCTTTTCCTTTTGGTCTTGCTGCTTTGCCCGAGTCAGATGGCTTTCAGGAGCCTTTGTAGTCTCTGGCTCTCTATAGCTAACAGCAGGTCCTTGTCGAAAGCATAATTTTATCGTTGACCTTTCTTAGTGGCTACAGGCCTGCAGAGGGGGTGGGATACTGTCTGCCTTGTATCCACGATGATGCATCAAGATTTATTTCTCCCTCAATTGTTTAAAAATGCTACAAATGATGCTTTGTACCTCCTGTGCCTGAGTCCTGTCACTTTGTGGCACCCAGAGCAGGTGAGCTGGATGACTAAATCATGCTTGGCTGCAGTTCTCAGCCAGAGCCTTCCTGTGACTATCCAGTATTGCTAATACCCTGATAACTCCCTTCAGAGCTCCTTGTTATAGGTGCTCTTGTTAAAGACACTAATTGTTCCTTCCCCCTGTGCCCTAGCAGCAGTGAGGCTGCAGAGGAATAATGGACAGAAAAATAGTTTGACTCATGCACACCTTTAGCCTCTATACTCGGCAATGAGACCTGCATTTGCACATCGGCTTATGAAGGAATGATTTCCATAGCAACAGCAAGGATATGTGGCATAGTATGAATACTGCCTCAGAGAGCATATAAAGTACCTTCTTAAGAAATAACTGACTACAGAGGCTCTGAAAAAAACACAATTGGCTATGTGGAGGAAGTGTTGTGTAACGTTAATTTTTAGTGGCAAAAAACCACATTATAGTCATGTTTTGTTTTAAATACCACCACTTTTTAAAAAACAAGTTCGTGGGTATAGAGAACGGGGACTTCTGCTTTATGCCAACTGTTAGTGGATGCAAACAGCATGGAAAGATCTGTGGCGATTCTTCAGCAGCACAGTGAATTAACACTTAGTGAAGATCTAAAGGGGAGTTACCTGAGGCAAGCATCAAGGGGGAGGGGAGGATGACAGCTCAGTTGACTGAGGGGGGAGGGAAGCAGGATCAGCTGGTAGTCTCTTTAAATAACAGGGTTTATGGTTATTACTGGGGGGCAGGTTTTTTGCTATCAGAAGATAGGGCGGCAATGCTTTAGTACTCAGGGATGCAGAGAAAAAGAGACAGGAAATATGCATAAAGGAATAAAACCACTTAATTTTTGGTTACATGCATAAGTTTGTCTTCCCCTTGCTGCTGTTGTCCTCCTGCTTCTCTTATTTATTTTTCTTTGCCGCATAGCTCTATGTATACACAAAGCAGTCCAGTACCTGGACACCCTCACCAAGATTCTCAGGGGAGGATGGGCAGATAAGAATGTTGTCTTTGGTAGATTCAGGTGTGTTACCATTTCAGGAGGATTGGCCCCTTCCTTCTTGGCCCTTCCATGAGCTCCAGGGAGATGTGTCTCTGGGCACACATCTGCAGTGAGCTCTGTGATGCCAGCAGTGGTTACCTGGATACACGCGGCTGTGTCTTTCTGAATGGCATGAGAGTGGGAGGAATTGCTTCAGCTCATTATAGGTGGAATGAATAAAAGTAACAATGCTGATTTCATCACTTCCTTAGTAAGGTGCTATCTAATCAACTCTGGTGTGCTGCACTGCAGCACAAGTATCTCAAAAATAAGCAATTTTGGAAGGGGAAAACTTCTTCATGTTTCAGATATTTAAATAGATCTTTTAGATCTATTAATGTTGAGGACAGCTAAAACCATTGGAAATATTGAATCCTGTGCTTGAGATGGATGCTGCAAAAGACCTTTATGTGCTATGGAATACCTGCACCTTCCTCACACAAAGAAATCTGGCTGAGTTTGCACAGCCCATCTTCCTAGACCTTTTTACCCAGCTTTTGAAAAATTATTACTGTTCCTGACCAGATTTGTTTTCTGACTTACACAACCAGCTAATGCTTTTCTTCCTCCACAGCCTGAAGGTTGCACCCTGTAACTTTCATGTGTGCATGCAAAGTTAGCAGCCATAGTGAGAGATTTAGAAACATCCAGAGTGGGGTGGAAAAGGTGACATTCCCATTTTGGTCAGTTAGGTATTTTGATAGCAGGAAGATAGGTGACAACTGGCTGTTGACTCTGTACGGGCTCTGTGTGCAGAGGTCTGTCTGTAAAGCAGCAGCTGGAGGACTAGCTGTGCCCTCATTTGCAAAACCCCTTTGTTCTGAATAGGGATCCTAGACCTGTGTCTTCATATGGGAGCAAAGGGCAGGGCTGTGGGATTTCTTCAAGCCGTGAAACCTGGGTATGGTAAGCCCTGCCTGTGGAGATCAATAATGGTGGGTTATCCCACAGTGTCTGCTGTTGTGGGGTTTAGATCTTGGAAACAAAGAAAGCTATTCTCTCTTAATGAGTATCATGTACTCCCAGCTTGTGCTTTAATAGGATTAAACAGTCTCAGCATGGTCTTGGCAGGGCTGCATGTACCCTAGGGCAGGAAAGTCTAGACTACCCTGTCTGCCCCAGGCTTCCTCACCCCCTTGATGCTGGCATGTGAGGAGGATGGCTCTGAGGGCAGCTTGGCAGGTGTGCTGTGGCTGAATCCAGCCCTAACACAGGCTGCTTTACTCTGGGATTGGGTTGTTTGTGCTGTAAGCATGTATTTACCTGCTAACTTGAGTTCAAAAAAGGCAAAAGATGAGCTGGAATATATCAGAGCATGCAGTAAGCATTGTACTGGGGGATACATTTATCTCTGAAGAGAACTGGGCAGGAATCATTCATTGCCATCTCCCTCCCCAGGAATCTTTTCCTGCTTTTATCATCTGCTGTTCTTTTTTCTGTGTATGACTTGGTCATAGAGAGATATGTAATATCTAACACAGCATGACTATCTGAGGGTGTCCTTGTTCATAGGGTTGCTTGTTCCAGGCTGATTGGTGGCAAAGTAAAGGAGATTGAGAGTATGAACCAGGGTGGGATGGTAGTCAGGACTAGATTGGTGTAAGCAACTAGTTTCACACTGGGAGCAGGGGAGTAATGCAAGGCATAAGGTGCTCCGTGCTCTTCCTTCTCTGCAAAGAAAGTACAGCTTCTCTTTATTTATTCTGATGTCCCACCAGCCGCATCTACTCTGCTCACATGCCAGCTCTCCTGGCAGGTCTTAGATATGGAAGCTGTGGACCTGCATTTCAGTGCCTGCTCAGCAAACATTGTGGAGAAAGAGCATGTGTGGTTCCAGGATGGAGATCTCCTCCTGCTCTGTGGAAATGAGTTCCAATTAACATCAATGATTTCAGAAGACCTGCTCTGGAAGCTGTTTTGTTCTATCCCATGTGTCTCTTTTTCTCGTGGGAATGTGTCTGTGTCAAGTCTATAAAATAAAATACCGCTTTTCCAGAAATGAATAAATTAATTGTGAATACTTCAGATGGCATTGTCACAGATGCTGAACAGAGAATAAAAAGGCAACAGCAGCTTGTAATAAGATTTCTTTTCCTGAAGCAGTAAAGATCCATATGATCTTCCACCTGCCCTTTAAGATAGTAATAAAAGTGACTCAGCTTGGCAGCACTTGTGACAAATGGTAGATGGCTTTAGAATTTTTTTTGTTAGAGGAAAAACATGTATTAAATACAGCCTTGGATCGATGAGGTATTGGCTCTTGAAATAAGTGTGAGGAGGAGGATCTGCCTTTACTGCTCTAAGGCTCATGCGAAACATGTACCATGAAAACAAAGCATCTTCTGCTGTGAACACTACCTCTCTGCCATCTTTCTGGGGAGGCATATGTAAAGCTGAGCTGAACAAGCAAACTAAAGAAAGTTCAGAGTCTTGCTAGAGGCCACGGAGTGAGGCTGTGGCAGAAATGGGAAGATGGGGGTCCCTGTTACCTTAACTGAGTTCTTGCCTCTCACAGTTGCTTCTAAGTCAAAATCACTGCTTTGAGGTCTTGCCATGAAAAGCTCTGTAGCAAAGTGGGCTATCGAACACTGTTAACATAAATAGCATCAGGAAACAGAGCCCCCCTCATCTCATGCTCATTCAGCTGCTTCTCCATCGTCTTCTCCAAATGTCCCATAATTGTAGGAGCTTCTATGAGAATCATCTGGTGATCTGCTTACTGAAAGCATGCAAGCAAAAAGCCATTTGCAAGGCACTGGAGTAGATGGAGCAAAACGAGCAGGGCATTGAACTGGAAGCGCTTGTGAGGTAGGCAAGAAAGTCCAGCGCTTCCATAATGGTAAGAGTGTGAAGGGAAGGACGGTGAAGGAGAAATGAATGTGACAAGCTGCAGAAATAATAATGTAACAGGTCAGGGATGTGAATAATGAGAGGTAAAAAAATCTATGCAGGGATGGACAACAAATACTGCTCTAGGGATTCATTTCTTGTGCATGCTGGCAGAAGCTCATGCCAGCTGAGGCACTCTGAGGAAGGTGGTTTAACAAACCAGCACGGCCCTCTGAAGTGAGCATCTTTCTTTAGGGTCTAACTTCCTGAAGGCAAACCACTGGCCTACACTGAAACTTATATCATGTATAGCATCTTTGGTAGCTCCCTTGGTAGGAAGCTCAGCTGTAGTTCTGGGTCCTGGTGGGACTTTATCAAGGTCATTGCCTGCTTTCAGGGTTTGGGGTGAAAAGAAGTCTGAGGACAAGAGGAAGAGAGGGAAGGGGCTCTGTTCTGCTTTTACTTATGAAGCACATTTGCCTAGAGGTTCTGGGGAAAGGAGCATCTAGTGGTACAACTGGTTGTACATCTTGGAGGCTTGTAGAGAGTGTATTGGTAATCTTGCTTCTGAAAGGGATAGCTGAAGGGTTATGGGACTGATTCTTAGTGGTCTGTGTGGGTACTCACCTATTGATTAGGCCTACTGGGCATACTCATTTCATGGCAACATTGTGGTGGTATTCGTTATTTTTTTGTTACTTTACCAGAAATTGAATTTTTACTTTTTAATCAGTCTCTAAATCCACCCCCAGCTTTGACCACTGAGTGCATAAACCTCTGCTTTGATCTTTGACAGCGCCTACACAGCTTTGGCTTTAGGCCAGGACATCCTGCGGGTCCATACTCAAACCCGTACAATATTGCTTGGTAGTTTAATTATCTGCCGCTGTAGGTTGTGCCTGCAGACATCTGGAGTTCAGATTCAATCATCTGCAGGATCTCCTCTAAGGGAGATGCCTTAAAGTGTATCTCAGAAGAGCTGGTTGAGAGTTGAGCTGGTGCCCTGTGGTGTGCTGCCATGTGAAGTAGAAAGATGTCATGGATGGCTTTAGGAGGGGGAAACCAATTCAGTTTAACTTAAACTCTTTGGCAAGTGAAAACTTTCTTATTAGTTCACTGCAAGGAAAAGATGCTGAAAGCTATTTCAACACTTCAGCACAACATTTTGGCTGTTATGCTGGAAATGCTCTTGTTTCTCAGTGCTGGGGAGTGGGCAAGGTCTGCTGGTGTTAGCTTCCTGGGGCAGAAAATACGAAGTTCTGCCCCTGCTTGGCTCTGCAGAGCTTTTTAGGAAGCTTTTTGGGCCCTGCATCCCAACGAGCAGTGAAAGAATGAGATGAATTTCTGCTAATAG
Source organism: Psittacula echo (assembly GCF_963264785.1). NCBI lineage: Eukaryota > Metazoa > Chordata > Aves > Psittaciformes > Psittacidae > Psittacula > Psittacula echo. The sequence continues at coordinate 19,008,487 of NC_137743.1, read as the reverse complement.
CCTACTAGAGAAAATGGCTCAGGTTTTCCCAGAGCAGCATTAAACTGTAACAGAGCTTGGTTAGCAACCTCGGGGATGAGAAGCTATTTAACCTTGTCATCTGGTACAGTAACAACACTATTAAATGGGTCCCTTGTTGTGAACAAAATATCTCAATGTACTGCATAGCAAGTGAGACCTCTCAACACCAGCTCTCAGGGTGGGAGCAGTCCTCTTGCTGCACCCACATGTGACATGGTGGTGCTTCTATATAAGCTTCTGTAGACCCTCATTTTTAACATGCAAAACTCCTAGCTAGTAGTTCCTCCTCTGTGTTTCAGAAATTGAATGAGAGTCATGTTTTATGATGGGAAAAAAATGAAGATACCCTTATTTTGTTCTCAAAGGGTCTGGCTGCTTCATGCAACAGAGTGTACAGCTAACCCCCCCCCCACATGCTCAGCTATCGCTGACTGTGCTCTGGCCTTCACACGGGGCAGCTGTGTGTAGGACGACCATTCCCCTGGACTCCAAATGCAGTGGTGCTGTTAGGAGGGCTGCAAGCAGTTGGTGTGTGCACTGCTCTTCATGAATGTGGCTTCCGTTGTGAAGCTCACCTGGCTCTGTGCATCTGTACTCTCCCACAGTACTGGAGGCAATAGCCAAGCTGGCACAGTGTGGCTCCTGTGTCTTGCAGCAGAGCAGCTGCACCCATAGCACCTTTAGCAACTGGATGGGGATTTCTGTCTTAGACTCTTAATTAATCTATTGCTCACTCCTCTGCGCTGGCATCTTGGTTAGTTGTCAGCCAAGCCTCCAGGTCTCTCATGGTCAGTAAGTGTTCAGGTTTGCAGAGGAGATGAATCTTCCCTGGGACAATCTCCAAGACAGTGAAGCATTCTCTTCTGCAAGCTAAAGATCACTGCAGCTTTCAACAAAACAAATACCAAGAACAAAGCATGCAGCCTCCAGCCTATAATGCAAACATACAGCAGTATGTATATTCCCAGGGAATGAAACCTACCGAAACAAGGCATACAGTAAACTGCACATATGGGGGGTGGGGGAAGGGAAAACAAACAGCATGTGACAGATCTGAGCTGTGTTTTCTAATGCCAGGCTGCAAGGCACTCAGCTGATAAGCTGGATGTAGGAACCTAGACAGAACAGCACTGGGAAGATTTTCATGGATCAATGTTCTTTGGTTACTAGGGCATTAAGCAAACTGCTTCAGTCCTCTTAGAAATTTAATAAAAAAAAGAATGTAAGAGTTGATCCATCTCTGAAATTGCTCTTGGAAGTTAAATGAGATTTCTCAGGTGTGTCTTCATCTTCCTGGAGGGACATGGAGAGGATCTGGGTCAAGGATGTCAGCTGTACAAAGCACACCTCCAAGCATTACCTCAGGATTAGCAATGTGTTCTGCTATGTGGTGGTGTTTCCTGAAAGAAAGCACTCGCCCATGATTTTTTAAATGAGGTTTGAGTGTGGCAAAAGAGGAAAAAGTGGAGAGGAGAAAACTCTCCTATGAAGCAGGTGTCTAAAATGGGAGAGAGGGAAGGAGAGAAGGGGGCACAGCAGCTATCAGAGAAGACAGCTTGCTACTCATGATGCGGAAATTGGTTTTTAGGTTCCCCTCAACCTGTTTGTAGTGATTCATCTTCTTAAGGATGAGTCATCTGAAACAGTGAACTACTGGCTATGAAAATATTTTACCTTAGAGTCATCTTCACAGATATGGCCTGTCCTGTTTCTTCAGTCAGAACAACTCATCTTGTTCCTTCCATTCTTTAATCTCATGATATTACAGGGGTTTTGATAACCTGGCATAGACCAGATGTGATAGGTAGGAGAAACAGGAATCACACTGAGGTATTCTGTGTGGACGGTAGAGGCATGATGAGCTCTAGTGTTGAGCTTGTGCAAACTGGCTCACAAAGGATTAGTGGGGAGATGGCAGTCACGAGGTACCTCTTAAAATGAATTTTAAGAAAACTATAAGCAACTGCTTGGGCTGAAACTTCACATGCTGGTATCTGTCTTGGGACAAGATTTCCTGGGAATTTTTCTCATTTTCAAGAGACAGACTTCAGAGCTTAGAGGATCCAAGGATTTGCAATGTGGAAAATATCCTGGCAACTTATTCTAGAAGAAAATGTTTTGAAATTATTTGTATCAGAGACATCCCATAATGAGTCAAATCTGTGCATTTATACTTGCTATGTAATGAACAAGGAAAAGAAATGTACAGAGTTAGGATGAAAAACACAAGGGTGATGCACAGCTACTTAGTGCTCTGAGAGCTCACATCATGGTGCAGTCCTTGTGGCACTGCTTTTGTCTGGACACCTACAATCTTTCTGTAGCTGACTGAGAACGCAGTAATCATTAGCTTATGTTTACATTTGTACCATGATTCCATGTTGTATTTTCTCAGCTTAATAGTCAGTGTCCACTTGGACAAGTCTCGTTGCTTTAGCTTCAGCTTATCCTTTTTCAGCAAGCTGTACTGATGTGAGCCTGACTCCTTCAATTCAGTGGAGTTCAATTTTTGCTGAGTATACAGCAGCCAGCAACAGGTTTCAAGTGTGCACTACTTGTGTGGATTGTGATCCCCCTCTGACTCCAAAAGTAATTGTTGGTGATCTTGTAAAGCTCCCTTGCTAGTATCATGTGAATAAGCTGTGGTGTTGAAATGGTGACACTCATCAGAGTGACGATAAAAGCTTTTGTACACTTGTCCCAAGTTCTTGGCCCCGGAGTAAGATGCGATAAAACTTCTTGCAGCCGATCTTTGAGGCAAGACCCATCCCAGCACTTCCTGTTACAGTAAAAGCCAGTCCTATTTGTTTTCAGGTCAAGTGAAAAGTAATTTTTACGGTAATAACATGGAGCTATCAAAATGCCCAATTCAGGGCAGGCATGGGAGCCATGTTTTATCCAAAATAAAGAGTGAGAAGTCATGTTAGGTCTTAAGACCTTCACTGAAAATGATCTGCAGGCTGCTCTTATCCTGTTAATGTTATCCTGATGATCTTGTTTTCTTTAGAGACAACTTTATCATTAATGTAAATGTATAAGTAACTTCCTTGGCTAGGTGAGAAGGTGCTGCAATTTCTCTCCTATTCCAAATAATTTCTCATTTTCTTCCGCTCTCATTTTAAAATCTTGAGGCTAAACCTTCCCTGAAGACTCTAGCTTTCCAATAACTGCAACTTCACCAACCATAAGCTTATTCTTCTTGTGCCTCTATTGCTCATGCTTTAGGTTCTGCTGCTACATGTGTGGCAATTCTGCTTTGATTGCTTTCCATTTTCCCCTCTGCCTACAGTAATTTTTATATAGCAGCCACACAGCTATTCATCCCTTTTTGATCCTTGCTCTGCTACAATTCAGAGTCTCAATGTCACCTTCTCTCCAGCCCAGTTTCTCTCAAACCTAAATCCAAACGGCAGAATCTCAAGTACCCTGAGTCTATTACCTACAAGTAAAGAACCAGGTATTTTTCCTCTCCTGCAGTCCCTCAGATCTTAAATATCCCCTAGGATGGATTGTTATTACCTGTCATGTTTTCATGCTGGTTTTCTCTTTAGATCTTCCTGAGGAGTTTTCTTTGGGCTTGCTCCTGATACTGGCCCTAAGCTGGACCCTGCAGTCACTCAGACACCCTCTCTCAGGGACTTTCTGCAAAGCAGAGACCTCCTGCAGGAGAGGCTGCATTGCTGGTCTCGGGCTGCAGCAGGATGCGAGGAAAGCAGAGTCTCCGTGTGCTCACCCTGGCGCTGAAGTCCCTTAATGTCATCAGGAGTAGAACTGATAAGGAGGGTTGGGTTTTTTCTTTATCTATCAGCTTTGCATACAAAAACATTGTTTCACTAAAACAAACTCATCTTTTTGTGCAAACTTGTTCTCCTTAAATCCTTGCCACTACCAGAATGCGAAAGCAGAGCAGCAAACAGCCACTGATGAGGACATTTTCCCTGACGAAAGAGAAACAGGTTCAAAGCTCTTGTCAGAATAGGACCTGGTAAGATTGTGAACCTGGGTATGTGGTGCCTCAGGTGAGCTCTTGAGTCATTGAATTATTCCAGGATAGAAATTTTATGCCCATTTATCAACCAGTTTCATGTGTTCCTTCACTTTTCAGGGTTTTATATAACAAAACAGAGAAACAGAGGAATTTTCCTTCTCTCTCCCCCTAAAAATCTCTATTAACCTTGTACTGAGTTTCTATTTTTGAATCATATATTTGAATTGTGATGTGTGGAGGTTCGTTTAGGGAGCTCTTGGTTGGCACTTGTTAAATGTGTTTGCAGATTACTAAATCTTATTGTATGAGAACACATTCATATAGCCGGGGGCATACAAATACCTAGACAAGTGTTCATGTGGACAAAATGCTTCTATTACCTTTGTCTTTCTGTGCAAACAACAGTTGCTTTCCTGCCAAGAAAAAGTATTGTAGTAAACAAAATAAAAAAATATGAACAATTGGGTTTACCTATATCAATTGTAAGTACTTATGAAGAGATAAGAGATGTAAAGCATTTAGGGTTATTTACACGTGATGCTTGGCATTACTTCTTTGTTTAAGTGCTGATACAAAATTCCAGCAAGTACAGGTAACCATGAGGAAGGTAGTTAACTCCACCGATGTATGCTTGGCTATCTGCTGATATCGTGTACTCCAAAGTGATCCCTTCTTAAGAAAGTGAGATGTTCCCAGCTGGGGATACTCCTTCCAAAAACTACAACTGAAAAAACTTGCTCTTTTTTTTCTGTTTCTGTTTTGAACCTTTCTTCCATCAGAACCCTGAATAAATGAGCAGTAAGATGAGTGATAAGCAGATGTTCCACTTAGGATACTGTATGAATTTGCAGAGATAAGCAGGCAAGAATGAAAACGGTCACAGTAGAAAATGAAAAGAGACAACTAAAAATGAAGAGTTTGACATAGTCCTGAAAATAAAATATTTTTTTTACATCTTCTCCTGCCATGACAGCACCATACATCTCCCTTATTCCTTATTATGTGTGTTAGTGGAGAAGAGAGAGCATAAACTAAGAAACAACCTAAAACACACGCCTTGCCAAAGTATTAGATCTCATTTCACTGCTGTGATGACTCCCTGGACTCTACACTTTGCCTCCCTGTAAACACTTTTTTCCCATGTGATCTCACAATCTTCTGCTGCACCAATTCATTAACGCATCCATAGCCACATATAGTCGCAAACTGTGGAATTCACTCTCACTTGAACCTGCTGCACATAATAACCATGCCTGCCTTCACTAAGGAATAACACTTAGCTGACAGCTGGTTAAGTGTCTCAAATAAGGCCTTGGGCACTGCAACAGGTATTCTTGGCTGAGGCTTTCAGGTACTAAAATCATACAAATAAATAACGAAACTTCATCTTAGTGATCTGTGCATTGATTTAGCAGTCAGCCCTTCCAGTAAGTCAACAAGTAGTAAAGCATAAAATTATAGATGTAAACTTGTTCTAATGGATTTGTGTTGATGATCTCTGTTGCTTACTGTTCTCATGTAGTTGTTTGGCAGTGTGCTAAAGGATGAGAGAAACGACTTACCCTTTGTTAAGGGAAGTAATTGTCTTCCAGTGCACAAAGGACAGTCATTGCAACAGTCTCAAAGTAATAATGATATTAGTGTAGCTACCTGCAGGCAACATTGGTCTCCAAGCAAGCAACAGGTTTGTGTTCTTATTATATCCCCTGAATGCTGGTTAGCAGGCTGCTGAGAAGGCAGAGTTTATTCTTTGTACCTGTGATGGTTGTAATATAAAGGCTGCCAGAAAAAAAACAGTGATTTTTTTGCCAGGAAAGTGGAGCCATGGGAATGCTAGGTTGTCATGGATTGACCATAGCTTTGTCTAGCTTCATCTGCACTGGATGCTCTGGGAGTACGAGTACTTACATGTTTGCAGGGTCACGGCCCATGCTGACAGTAACGATGCAGTTTCTCTTCCAGTCCCATGTCAGACAAAACTTCATGCATGGCATCTGTAGCTATTCGAAGGAGACAGTCCTCATGCTAGCAAAAAAAAAAAATAGTTGCTGTTTTTTCCATGCTGTCCTTGCAAAAAACCTTAGGGTGTCCTCCAACACCATCTCCATGTCTCATTCTGTATTTCCATTCCAAGCCTCTTTCCCCTGCACCTGTTGTGACAGGTATGCAAACTTCTTATTGTAGGTCGGAATAATTGGGTAGATCTCAAATTTATAAAGAAGTTGCAGGCCATACCACAAAAGCAGCAATTGCAGGTGCAAGTGGGACAGCACAGGCAGAGAACTGGAACTGAAGCTCACAGAAGCCTCTTCTCTTACATAAAGCAATCGGTACTGGCTGGAGTGGGGGCCTTCACTTAATACCCAACAGCGATTCCCTAAAAATAACATGGCTGTAAACTCATTCTAAAGTACATCCTGGCATTGCAGGCTTGTATTGACACCCTGTGAAACTGGATCGAGAGGGAAGATGCAAAGCAGGCTTCTGTGACCAGTCATTTCACTTCTAAAGCTCACTACTATGCAAATACAACACATTGTTCTTGTTTTAATGTGCCTGTCCTTGCATCTACACTTAATGCCAGGAATGGTCACCAAATCTGACTCTGAAATAAATATTTTGGAATGTGGTTAGAAAACAAATACTATAACTGTAATCATGAGTAGCTTCATTGGGAAAGATGATGCTAAGCGTTACTTGTTTGTGACAGCTGGGAGTTCATCTGTTGGTAATCGCTAATACAAAATATAGCTTGTGTTGTCATGTGTCTTCTATTTTTTTTATGCTATGTTTAAACCTGAGGCAAAAAAAGTGGAAGGGGAGGGGCAAAAAGCAATGCTTCAGGTAACATCTTAAATCAATTTACAGCAGCACAACTGACAACCCCTTCCTCCTCACCCCCTGAAACCAAAGCCAAAGGCTGCAGAGAGAAAGAGGATGCATTCAAACCATGCTAACTTCAGCAGAAATCAGGAAAGCTGCCACCTCAAAATAGCAGGTTTGCTTTCCCAAGCACCAGCTGAGACTACAAGAGCTACAGGGCACAAGTGTGTGTGATGTGAATTCCTGTGTTAGGTGGGGGAAGATTTAAATAGGAAATCTCAGTAATGGTTACTCTGCTTTTAGATCTGAGCTTTGCAAGCATTTCCTCGTTTTTGGGTTGTTTTATTTTTTTTTTCCCCAAAGCCAAATTTCTTTCATTCTTCCACCCAATCCAGCACTACAGAGACAAGTAGAAGTATTTTGTAGGAGGTAGAAACAGAAAGAGAAGAGTTGATTTATCCATTCCAAGGGTGGTTTTTTATTTGTCTGAAAATTGTCATATAGTCACTCCATTTAGTTGCTGTTGGACCAACAGTCAAAGGTGAATTTTTCTTTATTGGTGCTAATTACTGTATCTGCTTACCAGTGGTGACAAAACTCACCAGGGATTAGGACTAGAAGACACAGAAACTGCAAGAAAACTACCGATCCAACAGGTGTCTGTATAGGATTATTGAGCTACTGTCAAACCCATGCTAGTCCTACAAGTTTGAGTGACAACAGAAACTGAATCATCTCTTAAAAGCATCTTCTTTGTTTTGTGAAGTCAGAATAATTACCACTCATCCTAATTAAATTTGCAGTAAAAAGCCTCAGTCATGCATGACAGCATTTCTTCTCATGGTGACTGATAAATTCTCTTGGTCTCCAAACTTCTTTTTAATGTTAGGCAGCTTTTGCTATTCCAAAATTGTTTTTGTAGCCTTACATTTGAACAAGTGCATGTTTTACACAAACAGACTTCATTAAGATAGCAGGGTAAAATTCAGACAAACCAATAAGTTTTGGAGTTTAATTAAATTAGCATCTTATTTCTGAAAAGATGGCATTCAAGGACACGGATTTTGTACAATTCCTTCATAAAAGTTGTTTCTGCCAATAAAATTTGGGTTGTGGTTGTGGAAACAATGACTTACCACCCTTCCCACCATTTATAGAAAGATGACATTTTGTGCAAGAAAAGTATCAACACTGCTTGGAAAGTTCTTCTCTTCTTTTGTTGATAAATTAGTATTCAAACATTTAATCCTCATTCAGCTCTACAAATGTCATTGGCAGTGGAGGAATACCTGGTCTCCTGAAGGCCCATGAAGCTGAAATAGGTTCTACAATGAGGATGACTTAATAAATTAAATTTACATTCTTAAATTGCAAATGAGGTGGGGTATTTTGTTTGGTTGGTTTTTAGGGTTGCGGTTGTTTGGTTTGGTTTTGTTTTGTGTTCTTTGCTTTAACCGATGCAGTTTCTCCTGTAATTGAGCCCTATGAAATATTCCCCTTTGAGCTTCAACAAAAACCTCCTCAGAGCAATGCTTCTAGAAACAAGCTGAGGGAGTGGGTTGAAATTAGAGCTGCCTAAAATAAGCAGGGGCTTTGGATCAGAATGGGCTGGAATATTCAGGAAAATGTTGTGTTGACTCAAAGTGAAATTCTCTTGGTTTTGTTTTCCCAGTAAAATAAGGAAGAGACCTTCTTACCTGCAACCATTTCACTTGACTCAAAAGCAGAAAGTTTGCTTTGCTTTAGCATTCGTTTGACAATTTTCAAAACAAATGTCAGCTAAATGTCAAAGTATATAGCTTTTTCCTTTTTTCCTCTTTGGTTACTGTTACATGCTAAATCTGAACTGAATTCATGAAAGCTTTCTCTACCTACTTCCTCTTCCCAAAGGAGGAATTTTTCAACAAAATTTTTACTGAAGTGTGCTTATAACTTCAGTTGCAGAACTCCCATCAGAAGTAGATTTTGTGGCCTTTGAACAGATTGGGCATTGAAATCTTTGTCCACAGGATGATGAATTCAAACAACCTCCAGTGACCCGTTTGATTAAACATTTAGATGGCTCTTTTTCTGTACATTAAGGGTCTGGTCCATGAGAGGCTCTGATTTCCCTCAGGTGGGGCTGACATTACTGTTCCCATAGCTAGTGTTGCTGCCTAGGGTCCTGTTGCACCAGACACTACCCAGGTCCAGAGGATAAAGCTGGTCCCTGCGGCAGCAGGGAGGTGGAATTACCTCTCCAGGTGTGCATACAGGTGATGGTGAGAAATATAAGAAGCCAGGGCAGCAGCCACTGCATGGGGAGTATTGGCAGTGACATCCAGGTGCCAAACAGTTGTCGGATTTGTGTTGGTGCTAAAGCAAGAGAAGGGCTTGAAGGGAGGATTCAAAAGGGGATGAGGAGCTCTCCGTAAACACTGGCAAAACCGTCTTCCCTCAAGCCTACAGGGCAGAATGGCAAAGATAGAAATGCCTGTTTGAAACTTCCAGTGGGCAGTGGAGGCTGACAGTGCTATTCTGCTAAGGGCAGGACAGCACATCTCCCTGTCCTCTTTGCAACCTTTATGCCCATTGCTGTTAGCAGATCAAGCCATTCTGTTGTGTAGGAAAGCTGAACAACAGCTGGTTAGATGGGGAAAAATAAACTCACAAACAGTTGTGTGCAGCATTGGTGCTGACTGTGGTGCAGAAGCAGCTTTCCAATGTCTGTGGGGCCCTGAAAGATGGGAGAGGTCAGAAATTCAAACCATCTTCTTTCTGCCAGTGTGTTAGGATGACTGCCCAAAGAGACACTGATCAAATAAACCTGATTTCTTTGTGGTTTGAATTGGCACCCATTTTGGATCTGGGGAATAGGACGATCATGCATATTAAGCCCTATTCTGATTCTGGCTGGAGATGTGGCCCAGGAACTGCATTCAGGTCAAATGTTGGTTCCTTAAAGTTCTTGTGCATGGGAATCCCAGCTGTAGTTTATTGCAGTTTTATACAGCAGCATATAGAGTACTGTTTGATATCTCATGGAAGTACACAGCCTTAGTCCTCAGCTTGCACATCTGTGCAAACCTTAAGGCAGCCGCAGCTCACTTGCTGTGCATTTCCTAAAGCATTTTTCTCACGGTGCTTTTAGGACAACAAGGAAGTGTGTGTGTAACGGTTCATGCATATGTAGTTTTTAGTGGTGAAAAGGGTCGTTTGCTTTAATCAGTGCTAACTTCTATTTAGCAACAAGGCTTTATGCATTCATTGGTGTGGCTGCCAAATTTGTAAACTGAGTGATTCAATAATTCTTCTTCTGTTCTGATAATTACTGTGAAACAAGATAATGTGAGAAAACGACAGACTTCTTTCAATATTGAATTGTAGATGTGGAATATTTGACTGAATAGATTCATTAAAACACTTAATTCTTAGACTTGCCCATTCAGGAGGAAGGTTAAACATCACAAGTTGAGCTGATGCAGAATTTTAGTCAGGAATACTATGAGTTATCACATCAGAATATTTTAGCACTTAAAAAAATGGGTAAAGCAGAAAGATGCAACTTTTGAACAGATCTTCTGTTCTATAAAGCCCAAAATGAAAAACTTTGCATGAGGGTTTCCTGTTTGTTTAGATTGATCTTTTGAAGTTCCAAAATGCACTCAGTGTTATGTGAAAGGCCATCAGCAGCAGCTTACAATTGATGTTAAAGGGAGGGTGAATGCTAAGCTGCCATACAGAACTCCTGCAAAGCAGCATGCATAATCAAAGAAAATAAATTCACTGTTCTGGGTAACTTAAACTATGTTTACATCATCAGCTCTGTCCTTAGGTTACCTGCTACCTGTTCACAACATATCCAGTTGCATGCAAAGCTGTGATCTCCTCTGCCTGCTTTGATTCTGCCTCCACTGTCTTCCTGATCCATCAAACCCTGAACATAGCTTCTTCCTTCAGTTTGACCACCTCCCCTTTGTTCATTTAGGTTGAAAGCACCTGAAATGCAAGTTTTCCCAAGCACTCTGGACTGTGCCAAACTGCTTAAGTCTTTTAAAATTCAGGACTCAGCAAGAGGCTTTGAAACCTGTAGTTAAGAGTTGTAAACCCATGGTACAAATCTTGTCTCTTGCTAGTTCAGCCTTTATCTTCACAGCTTCCTAATTTTATTAAATAATAGTCCCTGGACTCCTCTTATGGGAAAGTTCTGTTACAAATGATTGCCAACCAATGTATTTTCCTTTTTACTTAGCAGTAGGAGCAAAATTGAAGCTGCTCTGTACTTGGTGGGACTCAAGGGAGTTACAAGGCTGAGGATGACACAAGATGCATTCTCAGCTGTAGGCAGGAGAAATAAAATGTGTATTTTTAGACTATTAATAAAGTTATGACCTCAATTAAAATAAGAGATACCCCAAAAGTATTAACTGTAAAGAAAAGAGGAAGGTGTTTTTTTGTTCCACTGTATATTTAAGGGAAGAAAAACCTAGCAACCCACTGGTATAGTGAATTACTTAGAAAGAATGCAAGAACTATAGTTAAAGGTCAGTGAGATGTTACCAGCTTCTCGTTGTGACTACAATGGTATCTGGTGGTATATATCCTTCTTCACAGGCAGGAAAGCCAGATGACTAGAATCATGAAGATCAGCCTGATACATCACCATTATTTTCCCTCTAGGGAACTACAGAAGAAAGTCCTTTGAATAAAAGCTTGTAAAGACATCCTGTAAGTACATGAGGTTCCCTGGATGGTTGCTACCCTGCTTAACAGGAAGGCACTTCGCTTCATAGCTCTGGCTGTGGAAGACGAGGCAGAAATTGTGAACGAGCATGCAGAACTTGTTCCCCAAACTCAACAATCAATGTGTTAACACTAAATGGAAATACCACGTTAATGTTACCAACCAACAGAATCAAGTTTTACTTAAATTTGTGGCCTGGTTTGGTAACACAATAATTAATATGCACTATCCTCACTAGAAGAAAGAAAAGGTTTGTTGGACAAAAGACTAATTAGATTACTTATACCCTCAATGTCAAGAGCTTTTGAAATCAAACCAGTAACTATGTATAATTCATGAGAGGCTTGTTTTTTTTCTTCCACATGTAATTACTAATCCAGAAAATGGCCACAGAATGAACTGTGATTTACCTTTAGGGAGCCTGTAGCTCCTCAGCTGTGGATTAAAGGAATAAATTAGGTCTTATCCTAAAAAAAACCCCACACAACAACTGAGACAGAAAGGATCACAGGGAATCTAGACCATTCTTCCTCCACAAAGCAGGAGAAAGTACTTTCTTAAACTGTACTGACAATATGCTTGCTGCTGCTTATATTCTCCTTTTCTCTCCTCTTGGAAACCCCTTGGTAATGGATATCCTATGTGGTGTCTACAGAATCCACTGCAGAGCTTTACTAAAAGGATGATTTCTGCCCCCTTGGGCTGTAAATTGCCACTTCCTCTGGGGTATTTTGAAATGCACAAACCTTTTTCCATCTAGTATGCTCTCAGCTTAGTGATTGGAAGAAAAACAATTGAACCCAAGTAGAAGAACTGTGTAGTTGAGTTCTTAAGGAAAACACCAAAGCTATTACCTTAGACTCTTTCCTGTTGAGACTTTGGAAGGTTTCCCTCTGCATTTGAGTTGCTAGCTATAAAATCTGACTCAGCTATTGAGTTTTATGGCAGCTCAATCTGACAAAGCAAACAAAAAGACAGAACTCATACATCAAGTGGTCCATGATCACAAAGAAGTAAATCACATGGAGGATGCCTATTCAGTCATGTAACTGTATCAGGTTTTGCCTCCTAGAAATGAAATGAAGGAGTCCCAGTAATGCCAAAAGTAACTAATGATACATTATCTGATGACCAAAAGAAGACTGCAGAAGCTCTGGGCCAAATCTAATGTAGCTATAATGCTTTAAGGCAATTGATTCTTGTCAGTCTATGTTAGCAGAGGATTTAATTCTCCATGTTCAGATGACAATGCATAACCATGCTTGCCATTGCAGTGGAGAAAAGATATGTCTGAGATTTATTAGAGATGCAGTTACTGAATGGTTAAGTGTGAAGTGGTTCTGTTATTGCTCTGAGCTCTTAAGGAGAAAAATAAGTCTCTCCTGTTGATTTCTTCAGAGTATGTCCTACTTATGCAGGCTGTGTGCTAGGGGGTCGGGATTTGAGCCAGTGTTTGGCAACTCCAGAAATCAAAGACTTGGCACTTCAACTCATTTGCAAGTACCGTATAATGAGCTTTGAGAATTCCTCTTTATCTGAGTCTGCTCTCAGAAGGAGTTCTGTAGTCCATGTATATGAGGGTAGCATAAATGACAGGTGAGTCAAAGCCTTTTTCAGTCTCTTCTCTTTTGAATCTGAAGAAGGATTATCTAAGTTGACTGTCTCTGTTCTCCTGAACTTAATTGGAATTTTACTTCCACTGTGTTAAGTCTCAGTGAAAGTTTGTTTCTACTCACCATGACAATGGTGAAAAGCTTTTTAAACAATATTGATCAGCACGTTCAACACTTTCTGGTTCCCCCAAAAATTTTGAAGGTCAGTCTGGGTTCCTTCCTCAGACCAGTATCAGATTATAAGAAGGCAACTAAAATCCTGAAGTGAGCATAAGATTCTGTACAGAACTCAGATTCAGCACTGTTAAGTGAAGAGAGGACTCATTCACTAAGCTAAAGACTACAAAACAAGCCAAATCATAACTGAAGTATGCTTCAAGGATCTGCTTGAGCCTTCTAACTGGTGGAATAGAAATTGATAAGGTTTTGTTCTCATTTGCCTTACTTTGAAAACTTCCTTTTTTTTTTTTTTTTTTTTTAATTTTGAGGTGCTTTTCAGACATCAGTTTGGAAAGCATCAATATTGGCCTAACTTCCACTGAAGTCAGCAGGAGCTTCAGGTTATGAACTGAGCATAAACCAAACTCACCAGAGTGACCAGTTGTGACAGAAAAGAAAGGAGAACGGTCTTACTGAGGAATAAAGCAACTCCCTGGGAATCAGAAAAGTTGCTTTGGTAGCAGACTTCTCATGTGATGTCAATATATGATTTCTGAAGTGATTTGGTTACCCTTGCTTCACAGAGAGGATATTTCCTTACTGAGCAGAAAATTATCTCAGATACGTGGCATGTAAATGGCCTTTTGAACACTGACTCTTACAACTGAGTCTTCTTTCTAGTGTAACTGTGACTGAAGTTCTCTGGAGTGGTAACAACATTTTCTGGCATTATCTTGAAATTAGGGCCACATGAAATCTTAGTAAGGAGCAACAATCTGACTATGTCTTTGTACTTACAGAGAAATTTGACATGGTAGCTGAATCACACCTTGGTATTCCTGCAGATGGCAGTGGTACATGTTCTTGACATGGGACACCTCCAAAAGTAATGATGTTTGCTTTCTGAAAAGTGGTGAAGTTATAGCTCTTGCTGTAGTAAGAAATATTTTCCTGGAGTTCTGCTTTAGGACTTACAGCAGATTGTATGACTGCCTGCCTAACACCAGCCAAAAAAGTGCCTTCCTGAAGTCACCTCCAAAAGGAAAAGTAGGAACTCTGATATGGGCAAAGGCTGTCTGAAAGGTCAGAAGCAGCGAGAACCAAATCTGAGCAAGGTATTTGGGACGCTGAAATCTAGACTAAAGACCAACACAGGCTATCCAAAGTTGTGCTGTATATAATGCTAAATACCAGCTGCTTTCTCACAGTATTTTTGATAAGGACAGCTAAATAAGTGCATGGAGAAGTGCAAGGCTGTTTTAACTATCCTTTTATACGTATATGTCTTCATATATGTATTTTTTAGTCTTAATATTTAAGTATATAACTGTATGTGTATAACTTCTGGGGCTACATTTGGGATTTAAATTGGACATGCGTTTTTAGGTTTGAGTTTGTTCACTGCATGGATCTTTCCAAAGAGAGCTAATGCCATTGTTAATTAAAGTGCTCGTCAGTCCTGTGTGACAATCGCAGCTTTTAGTGACAGCAGCAGGAATTAATATTGTTATCTTAGCTGTTCTGATGCTGGTTTAAAATAAATGGCTGAAACATTAACTTCTTATGATTAGAAGTTAGGCTTTGTTGTCCCAAAATACAATTGCACACCTGACCAGTTTCGATGATATACTCCTGCCAGTGACCCCTTAGAATGAAATAGAGGATGCAGTGCTTTGCATGGTTGCTGTTTCCCTTGCCTATCATCCTCTTAGCTCCATTACAGTAGGTAGTGTAAACTATATTTTCTTCCACATCTCTTAAAAGGCCTCTTTATGAAGGCAGAATCAAGAGGAACACTTGATGCAGATTATACTGTGAGCTCTGCTGCTTGTAAAATCAAGGAAGAAAAATGGATAAAGGAAGGATTTGAATCCTAACTTCTTGTGGCTGAATGGAAACAGAAAAATGTTGTAGAGGGAAAAAAAACTTTTCCAGGGTAGGATCTTGAGTTAGAAATAAGCCCTTTGCACTATGAAGTGTTCAAACTATAAATTATGGAGGCTTTTTTTTATTTTTAAAATGTGTGGATTCGTATCCTCCCGTCTTGAAGGAGACCCAAGTGCCAAATATTGTTTTATTGTAGAATAATGGTAGACAACTGTTTGTATGTGAACTTGAGCTAAAACCACAAGGGGGAGGGCAGGGAGGCTGGAATGTAGCAAGTCTCTTGAGAACGTTTACTCTTCTAGCAAGAAAACAAGATGAGTCCTGAGCAGACATATTTAATATCACATATTAAGGAAATAAAAAAGGGGGCAAATTCCAGTCAGTGCTTATCTGAATCCCCAAACCTGCACATGACAAAAAATTTGACTTCGTTTAGATCTCACCAAAATCTTTTCACTTTTAACCGGAAAAAATATGATTCTGATCATCAGCAACCTCTATTAAATTCTGGGTTTGTGCTATCATATTTGTCATTTTACGAGCTGGCGTTCTGTGCAAAAATAGAAATATTAATACATGCTGATGCTTGTATTGGATCTAGCATACAAAGGAGCAGTTCAAGAGACAATCAACTGGCAGACTGCCATTTAGAGATGAGAAAATAATAATTCAAGTGTGGTGAGAAAGTTACAAACGCCCTGCATGTGAGAGCAGTGAAATTCTTGTCTGCATTAATACCTTGCTGTTTCTGGGTTACTCCAAGTCCAGTATGTATATTCTGAAAAATGTACATGTTCAGTTGAATGACATAGTTTGGGGTTTATCGGTACTGTAATTGCCAGAGACAGCTCAAGATCCTGGGTTGTGGGGAGGGACTGCAGCAATTTCTGCTGCTCAGGTTTCAGGATTGTCTGGTTACTTTTAGGCTTCCATGTAAGTGGTGCAAAACATGGATAATGGGCTGGGCTGGGGGCAAGGAGGGTAAAGGTTATTGGTAGATCAGTCCTCGGTGTGCATTTATTTCTGCTCTCAGCAATTACAGCAGTCACAGCTGCTTGCTGGGGATTTTGTTTCCCAGGGAGAGGAGGCCATCAGAAAAACAAACCCACAGCAGCTAGTACAGCCCATCTGCTAAACAGACAAAGCATGATTGTTGTGAGAAATGTTACCTCTGTAATGAGCAGTTACGTTAGTCCTGGAACCTGGCCCTCCACTAGCTCTTCTCTGAACACACAAACCTCACAATCGACTATTAATACACACTACACACCTCAGTAAGACAGTCGGTAAGAAAGCCTTGCTGTTACCGCCCGCCCCCACCCCTCCCCCGAAAAAACAAGAATCCAGATATGTTTGTTAGCGGATGTCTGTATTGCTTGTAAGGTAAAGAGTGTTCTATTAAGCACAAAAAAAACCAACCTAAAAACCCAATGACCTGACTTGAATTTAACCAGCATATATTGCAAGGAGCGAACCTTACGAGAACTTTAAGAGAAACTTTTCCCAATCCCCAGGAAAATTATGGAATGAATCCTCCTGGGGGCTATCACAAGTCAAATGAGTCATGTGACTGGGAAAAGCCAGCACAGATTCAATAAGGGCAAATTATGCCTGACAAATCTGGTGTCTTTTATGACAATGTAATCTGCTCCCCTGATGTGGGGCGAGCAGTGGACATTGTCTATCTGAATTTCTCCAAGGTTTTCAATATGGTTTCTCATCACTTTCTTCTGCAGAAACCAATATATTATGGACCAGACAAGTGGTCTGTGTGGAGGGTGTGGAGCTGGCTGATCAGCTGCACCCAGAGGGTGGTGGTAAATAGCCCCTTTTCCAGCTGGTGACCTGTCACTACTGGGATTACTCATGGATCGATATTGGGCTTAACACTTTCAATGTCTTTATAAGTGATCTGGATGTGGATCAAGTGTATCCTGACCAAGTTTGCTGGTGGTACCAAACTGAGTGGGGAAATGGTCACTGAAAAGATGAGCCACCCTGCAGGAAGATGTGGTTAGGCTGAAAGAGTGGTTTAACAAAAACCTCATGAAGTTCAACAAGTGTAAGGTCTTGCACCTGGGAAAATATAATCCCGGAGTGTAGCACAGGCTGGGATCTACCTGGCTGGGAGCAGCTCTGTGGAAAGGTACCTCGGGGTCCTGGTGCACAACAAGCTCAATATGAGTGAACAGTGTGCTGCTGTGGTAAAGACAGGCAACAAGTTTTTGGGGTACATCAACAAGGACATTACCAGCAGAGATACAGATGTCATTATCTCACTACTCAGCACTTGTCAGGCCACACCTGGAATACTGTGTTCAGTTTAGGTCCCTACTATACAAAAACAATGTGACAGGCTGGACAGGGTCCAGAGAAAGACCAAAAAGCTGATTAAAGAACTGGGAATTCTGCCCTATAAGAGAGCTCGGTTTGTTCAGCCTTGAGGAAAAAAAGGTTCAAGGGAGCCCTTATCACCATGTTCCAGTATTTAAAGGGTGGCTACTAAGAAGATAGAGTTCCCTTTCTACAAGGAGTCACATGGAGAAGATGAGGGGTAATGGGTGTAAGTTAATTCCAGAGAGATTCTGATTAGACAAAAGAGGAAAATTTTTCACAATGAGAACAATCAGCCACTGCAATAATCTCCTCAGGAAAGCAGTGGATTCCGCAATGCTGGATACTTTAAAGATTCAGCTGAACAGGGTGCTCAGACATCTTGTCTAGACAGTGCTTTTGCCAAGAAAGGTTGAACCAGATGATCCTTGAGGTCCCTTCCAACCTGGTATTCTATGATTAATAATGACACTGCAGCTAATTTGGAAGCAAGGAAATGATTATGAAATTTGCTCCTTTGAGTGACAATACAGACAGTCTTAACCTTTGGGTTTTAGAGTCTCTTCTCCCAGTATCAGATCTAATCTACCTACTAACCTCAGTATTCAGAAATGCACTACCTTCTTCAGCTGCACCAGTGCTTAGCACAGCCTCCCTAACCTGAGCCCCTCAAGTAGTGCTGCACTGAGGTGAATGATGCTTGTGCAGTGCAGACACTCATGTCAGCAGTTGCAGTGGAAAAAGGCTGTAAAAGCTGGTAGGGATGGGCTCCACAGCTCAAGGCTTTTTTACCTTGAGCATCACCCACGTAAGCTCACTCCAGTGGAAACAACAGCGAGCTTTTTTCAGTCTATGCAAAATCCTGGCACGTATGCAAATGCCGAGTGTCATTCTTTCTGCAGATACGCGTCACTCTTTCTGCAGATACACAGTAGTTCAGATCACACTGTGCAGTGCTGCTGTTCCAGTGTGGGGATGACAGAGCATCTGCACCAGCTGCTGGGCAATCTGAACGCTCTGATAGCGTCTGAGTTATCACTCTACTCCACAGTAGTGGCTGAGAAAGGGGGGGGGGGAAAAAAGGGGTAGGGAGGAAGCCCAACTAAGAACTACAGCTATGAGGAAAGACAAAAAAGGATGGGAGGGGTGCGTAAAACTGGGAGAGGAGTACAAGTTTTGCTGTCATGCCATAATTAGCATTACAGATCTTACTTTAGGGCAAACATGCCTTCCTGGTGCCATATAACCCTGTCCTGTATCACGCATGTAAATGTTCCTAGAATAGAGCCAAGTTCTTTTGTGGAAGAGAGACCCATTTAGAGTTTTCATCAGAAATATATATTTGTTTAAAAATACGATCAAATGATTGGCACAAAATATGCATCAGTATACCCAGGGTGGTATGATTCCTGTGTCATTCATATGATGAGGTTATCCGGAGAGAACCTTGTGATTTGTTTCTGCTTCATTGCAGAAATTGGGTGACATGGTTTAGTGTGAGGTGTCCCTGCCCATGGCAGTGGGGTTGGAACTTGATGACCTTAAGATCCTTTCCAACCCTAACTATTCTATGATTCTATGAAATATATACCCTGCAGGTTCAGTAACTTGTTATGACTAACAACTTATTGGAAGTACTGAAAATAGCCATAGGGAGGGAGAAGTAAGAGAAGCAAAGGAGATATTTTCCAAAGCAGAACTTCTACAGGACTGAGGAGGTGTTTTCTGGAAGTTCACTTTGACCCTATTTCTAGTGAAAAATACTGTTTAAAAGAAAACTGTGTATGGCTTACAAGATACCAAAAAAACCTCTTTAAAGAGACTGAATCCTTATTCTCCTATTTATCTGAAGAGAAACACTTCTTCCTGACATAGTTCTCTCCCATAGACATTATGATAGACATCCATTGATGTTTTTTTGTTTCTGTAAGAAGAAATGTCATTCACTAGATAAAATTTCTTTAATGCAATATATTGCCTTATTGATGCTTGTAGTGAGTGTGGGTAATGCCCTTCCCAAATCTTCATTCGTGAAGCCAAGCCATCAATCAATCAATCATCAATGAAGCATGTCCTTTGGTAGTTCATAGAATAATAGAACAGTTAGGGTTGGAAAGGACCTTAAGATCATCTAGTTCCAACCCCACTGCCATGGGCAGGGACACCTCACACTAAACCATGCCACCCAAGGCTCTGTCCAACCTAGCCTTGAACACCGCCAAGGATGGAGCATTCACAACCTCCCTGGGCTACCCATTCCAGTGCCTCACCACCCTAACAGTAAAGAATTTCTTCCTTATATCCAATCTAAACTTCCCCTGTTCAAGTTTGAATCCGTTACCCCTTGTCCTGTCACTACAGTCCCTGATGAAGAGTCCATCCCCAGCATCCCTGTAGGCCCCTTTCAGATACTGGAAGGCTGCTGTGAGGTCTCCATGCAGCCTTCTCTTCTCCAGGCTGAACAGCCCCAACTTTCTCAGCCTCTCTCCAAATGGGAGGTGCTCCAGTCCCCTGATCATCCTCGTGGCCCTCCTCTGCACTTGCTCCAACAGTTCCATGTCCTTTTTATGATGAGGACACCAGAACTGCACACAATACTCCAAGTGAGGTCTTACGAGAGCAGAGTAGAGGGGCAGGACCACCTCCTTTGACCTGCTGGTCACGCTCCTTTTAATGCAGCCCAGGATACGGTTGGCTTTCTGGGCTGGGAGCACACACTGCAGCCGGCTCATGTTCATTTTCTCATCAACCAACACTCCCAAGTCCTTCTCCGCAGGGCTGCTCTGAATCTCTTCTCTGCCCAACCTGTAGCTGTGCCTGGGATTGCTCCGACCCAGGTGCAGGACCTTGCACTTGGCATGGTTAAACTTCATAAGGTTGGCATCAGCCCACCTCACAAGCGTGTCGAGGTCCCTCTGGATGGCATCCCTTCCCTCCGGCGTATCAACTGAACCACACAGCTTGGTGTCATCGGCAAACTTGCTGAGGGCACACTCAATCCCACTGTCCATGTCACCGACAAAGATGTTGAACAAGACCGGTCCCAACACCGATCCCTGAGGGACACCACTCGTTACCGGTCTCCAGCCGGACATCGAGCCATTGACCACAACTCTTTGCGTGCAGCCATCCAGCCAGTTCTTTATCCACTCAAGTGGTCTGTCTATCAAGTTGATGTCTCTCCAATTTAGAGACAAGGATGTTGTGTGGGACAGTGTTGAATGCTTTGCACAAGTCCAGGTAGATGACGTCAACTGCTCTGCCTCTGTCCATCAGTTCCGTAGCCCCATCATAGAAGGCCACCAAATTGGTCAGGCAGGGTTTCCCCTTAGTGAAGCCATGCTGGCTGTCACCAAGCACCTCCTTGTTTTTCATGTGCCTTAGCATGCCTTCCAGGAGAATCTGCTCCAAGATTTTGCTAGGCACAGAGGTGAGACTGACTGGTCTGTAATTCCCCGGGTCACGCATTCAGTGAAGCTCAGCTGTGTTTGCTGTATAAAAAAGTAAAACTATTGCGATAGGTGAGAGCCATTAAGATATTTAGAATCTGTGAACAATATTTGCCTCAAGAACTTTCTTCCATCTGTGCAGATTTGCTGTGGATAGAAATAGGAGGTCCTTTTTAGCTGTTGTCAATATATTGTTTAAATTGCTCTTTCCTTTCTCTTCAATTTCCTTTTTGCGGTTCTGGGAATTATTGGTCTGGTTTTCTAAGCAAAAAGCACTCTTAGCTTTGCTACTAGCTGCAGGTGACAATCAGGATTCAGTGGCAAGTTACAATCTCAAGACTTCTTGACTGTCTTGCAATAGGATTACTTCCTCAATGTTGCATTATTTCCACCCCTCTCCATGAGGACAATTTTCTATTTTTTGCTATTAGGGAAACCACACTGCTTGGAAAGATGTCTCTATTAAGATGACATATGCTGTTGGGAAATAGATTTGCATCTGATTGGCTTATTCTTAGAAGATTAGAGGCTAACGATGCATAGAAAGTATTTCTTCAAATGTTATTTCTTATGTTTAATGTATAGTTTGAAAAGGAAGGCTCTGCTAAGAGCTGTCTTCAAAGGTGCTTACAAACTTTCTCAGGAATTGGATACAGGCAGGGAATGATGCCTAACCCCCAAATGCTCTTGTAAAACTAAGTACTATGTGTAAAAGGATGCTCTTGGCTTTTGTAGCTCTTTACCTTCTGTTCTGTTTACAAGAATGTGTCCTGACTGGACTCAGAACAGCTGGCTGCCAATGGGAATATTAGTACAACTGGTGGGAGAACAACTGGAAAGACCCGATTTGTTCTCTTGCAATTCCAAGGATGCTTTTTAAGCAGGGAGAATGGCCTGCATTGTGCAGCCTTCAGCACAGTCTGCTGGGAAAGCAGCTATCCTGTGATAGGGGGCAAAAAAACCCCCAAACCAAAATATTTATGAAGGCCTTTCAAGAGAAATGGATAGGCCATCTTCAGCCCCAGCAACACACGGGGGTCTTTAATGTATCAGGCAGAACACGTGGCTATGTGGGGTACCCCACAGCCTGCTTACAGCAGCCAGGGCACAAACTCAGGCATGGGGACACCAAACACCCTCATTGGAAAGGAGATTTGACTGCTCTTCAACACACACTGAACTACTCTGCAATCACACAGGGAGAGATGGAATGATTTCCTCCATGTGGCCCTTATGGGTGCTATAGAAGGAAAATGTATAACCCCTCCAAGGTATGGCAGGACAGCAGAAATACAGACAGGAAGTAACTGGCAGTGAAATAAAACCTGTGTTGAGGAGAGAGAAATCTGGAAAAAAAAAAATAAAAATGGGACTGATTAGAGTCCTGAGAAGGAAACTGAACAGGGAGGTGAGGGAATGGCTGGGAAGACAGAAGGAAATTTGGGACAACATATCTCCAAGTCTGCACTTGAAGTTTTAAAAACTGGTTGTGGTTTTCCCCTCCAATACAAACACCTCTTTCCTTAATGCACCAACACAGCTTCACTAGTGGTCAGAATAGATATGGTCTGGTAATGAAATGCTTAAACATCATTTACAATTTTCTATCAGGTGGAAACATATATCCACCAGATAAATGTATTATTATTATTACTGATTTAAACTGCTGTGGGTTTTTTTGCATCTTCAAAAATATCTTAGTGATTTCTTGGAGAACATGGAGCATGAAGTACTTTGTTGAGGTTAGTGGGATATTTGCATTATTAACCCCTCCTACTGTAATATTTGGAACAAACTTTTTAGGAGTTTATAAAGGACTCTGCTGGAAATCCAAAAGTGTCTAAAAATGTAGTAATGCTGCTTTACATAAAGCCGCATGTCTCTGGAAATCTAGTTGCAGAATGAACCATCACATTACTGTAGAGCTGAACAGCTTTAAATACAAAATGCTGAATTTCTAAAAGCTGCTATGATTAGCCTTTCTGGTTTATGCACTATTAAACTGATGTGCAACAGGCTGTCACTGAACATTTGTTCCACATTTTGCTGAGTGAAGAACGAATGCAAGGCAGCTAAGGTAGTTTCCCTGCAGAGAGTAAAGATGAACAAATCAGAAGCTGCTGCAGGGATTGAATAGGAGAGGTGTAGGCTACCAGCAGTGTGTGCTGCAGTGATGCTTATCTGAGATTGTGGGAGAAGGAAGTAAGATGCTGGAGTTTACTGAAATTGCCAGAGCTATTATGTAAGCCATAAAAAAAACCCAACTCTAAGCTGTCAGCTATGTGGACTACACTGATAATAGGAAGGCAAAACCAATCCTCATTTGGTGTCTCTCCTGCAATTGGGAAAAGCCTGATGGATGTTCTCAGAACATAAAATATCAGTAATGGCTACCAGAAGTTTCTATCAGCCTCAAGAGTCTGGCTAAGCATGAAGCATGTATGAACTGCACCATCTAACCACAATAGTCATGAAGCCCCTCCTTTAGCTGAACGCCCTATGGGACTTGCATCAAATCCATTGGATAAAGGAATCTGACCTCTCTCGCTAACAAGCCAGCACCCTTCATACCCCTAGGCCTACTTACCTAGGAACGCTGTGGTAAAAGCTGTTGAGGAAAGATGGGTGAAATTTTCCGAAAAGAAAGATGGTATTAAAGTAGGCATGCTGTCAGGAGGGATTAAACTTGGGCTGATGAAACGTGCATAAAATCTGTTCTGGAGACAGAAGTCTTCTACGTACCAGACAGGCTTAGCATAGCTAATGCCAGTGTAAGTGTATCCTGTCACTTCAATATGCCTTTCTCCACCTCGCTGAGCAAGGCAGCTATGATACCGCAGAAAGGACACACCTAGCTCCAGTTGTCGCTCTTAAGTGGTTTTGCTGTCCTCCTGAGTCAAAGCAAACAGAAGATCAGTACTTGTTTTTTATAAGAAAGAAAGTGTATTTTACATTCAAAGTCTTCTAGCCTCTCCTAGTCCCTCACTGTGGTGTTTCACTTGTCCCTATTCAGCAACTGAAAGAATTAATCTTAAATAGAAACTAAAATTTGACTGTATCATGCAGGATCTTTGTTTTCCATGAGAATCCAGATAGTTATGTCTGGGCTTTTGAGACCTGAAGTCTGAAGTGCTGCAGTCACAGCAAAATTAAATTTACTCATCTCCATATGTCAAAGCAAATCTTAAAATATTAGTAAAACTACCTGAAGCTTAGGCAGAACCTACCCGTGCAGCTCACCAGATGGCCTGTGCATCCATGTTTTTATTTACTTTTCCACCAATGTCTATATCTAAGTAATTATAAAGGCTTCTCTTTCCCTCTGGTTGGTCTACATGATTCCCTATAATTTACTCTAATTAGCATGTTTAAAATTAGTGACTCCTATCAGTAACTAAGGATATGTGGGGCTGGACAGAATGTAGCAGAAAAAATACAAGCTAAACACTGAGGGAGGAAGAAGGAAATTGCAGTAATTAGTCATCCAGCCTGGCGAGCTGTTCAGCATCACTGGCATATTTCATTCACATGATTTTGTGGGCAACCAGATGAAAAAAGTAGCATTGATTTTCTTGACTTCTTCCTTTAGAGTCTGTGAATGAAATCCTCTAACAGCATGAAGAAGCCTGCTGCTGCCAATGTACCTGCAGCTAGCTCTCCAACGGGCAGAGGGCTCAGAACCTAAATTATACAGGCATCTGACATGCATCCTCTTTCTCTCTACTCTCATCTTTGTTTCCTCATGCTCTGCTGCTCTTTCTCATTTCATCTCTCCAACTATGAATCTGTCTTTATAGAACATGCTATATACCAGTGAAGAAGTAACACCTTAAATTCAAAATTCAAATTCATTCCATAGCAGTGCATATGGATCCTGAATTCAGCAGGAATTTAGATGAGATCTTGAAGGTTCCATTGCACAAAATTCGGGGGCATGAAGTATTTAAGTTTCACCAATTCATCTTATAGATTCTTCCTATTTACAGATTTGGCTGTGTGAAAATAGATTCAATATTAAGTTTAGATGTCTACCTGCTTCCATTGGTTTACCACTAAGAGTGTCTATAAATCTGGTTCCTTAAAGCTGTTTCTCAAAAATCTGAATTTCAATTAAAAACATCAATATGCATACCATAAGGTTACTGAAAACATAATTTGGGCTTTTAACCAGCATCATAGAAAATTGTTTGGATAATATTAAGAGGACTTCTGAAGGCTAGCTCTAAATGGAGATAAGCTGGGTGTTTGAAGGAAATAAGACCTACAATCCTACAGTTTGTCCATCTGTTGGCTTCCCTTCCCTAATGATGTTTGAATTTACTGACAAGTTCCAGCTATATTTTACAGACAGAAAGACACTGAAAACACAAGGCTCCCGGAAGTTTCATGAAAAACAGTGTCCTGGTTTCAGCTGGGATAGTGTGTTTTTTTTATTCTTTTTGTTCTTAGTAGCTGATGCAGTGCTGTGTTTTAGCTTTAGCCTGAGAATAATGCTGGTAACACACTGATGTTGCTTACCCATATCAAGTTATTTTCAGTTTCCCATGCTCTGCAAGTGAGGACAGGCACAAGAAGCTGGGAGGGAGCAGACACCTGACTCAAACTAGCCAAAGGGGTATTGCATACCACAGCATGTCATGCTTGGTATAGAAACGGGGAGGGGAGTTGGCTGGGAGGGGCAAATCACTGCTTGGGTTGGTCTGGGCATCAGTCAGTGGGTGGTGAACAACTGTATTGTGCATCACTTACTTAGGTTTTTTCCTTGGGTTTTATTTCTCTTGCCTCCCCTTTTCATTACTAATACTTTATTTCAATTCTTAAACTGTTCTTGACTCACAAGTTTTACCTTTCTTTTCCCAACTCTCCTCCCCACAGCAAGTGGCTGTGTAGTACTCAGTTAACAGCTGGGGTTAAACCACAACAACCAGCAACTAGTCAGAGTACAACAACTCAGATTAATGCCATTCCAATTAACAGCAGCTAGTCCAGCTAGTCCCTGATATGTTTAGCTCCAAGGAGGGCTGTAAGGGATGCAGAGGGGCAGTGGGTGATGCTTTGGGTGCTGTGATTGGAAGGGGAAAGGGGCATCTGGGAGCACTGGGAAAAGGGGGAAAATCTCCCCTCTTTAATTTTAAAGCCATTCCTCCTATTCCTATCACTACTTGCTCTTCTAAAAAGTCCCTCTTCATATTTCTTCTAGGCCCCCTTTAGGTACTGGAACGCTATTATAAGGTCTCCCTGGAACCTTCTCTTCTCCAGGATGAATAACCCCAACTTTCTCAGCCTGTCTTCATAGAAGAGGTGCTCCAGCCCTCTGATCATCTTCATGGCCCTCCTCTGGACTTGCTCGAACAGGCCCATGTTCTTTTTATGTTGGGAGCCCCAGAGCTGAACACAGTAAGAGGAAGAGGGTATGTGATGAGAGAATTACTTTTATGTGGCCTCAGTCTTTACCGACTAATCATCCAGACCTGAGAGATGGTTGTTTCAGGCAAGCTCCTCTAGCAAGAAACTTCATTAATCTGATGGACAGAGTGTTTCTGCAATTCTGTGGTCTCTCCGAGTACCCTACAAGCAATTGCCTGTGAGCAGTTTTTTGAGGAACGTCAGGGTGTCCCCATGTTTCCCAGCAGTCATGTTTATGCCAGCTTTTCATATGCAAGGTTAAATACCAATTGAAAGAACAGGATATTTAAGGCCTTCTGTGAACTATTCTGTGTAACAGCCCAAGGTGCTGACACGTCTGCCTTGAACAAATAAAAGTCACCTGTGACAATCTTCATTGCCTGCATTGAAGCTGTGGTCCTGCTGCCAAGATATGGGTAGCTCTGCCTAAGCAGAGTGAAGTCAGGAGAAATAACCATTGGACATGTGACTGAAACATTTTCAGATTGCTATAAATTCATCTGTAAACAGCAGAACTCAAACATAAAGAAATCGTACACCTCATTAAATAAAATGAGATAAAAATAAATAAGGCTCCGTAGACCATTAAGGAACTATGCAGTACTTAGTTTTGAATATGACAAATTATGAAAACACTGTATTTTTTCTGCATGGATTTTCAGCTATAAACCCTTTATGTTTTAATGAGTGAAAATTTTCACATAGTGGGAGAGTTTTGATGCATTTAATGAACCAAAATATCTTGGTAACTATTCTGATTAGAAGTATAAAGAGCAGTCTGTCAAATTCTCCTTCCTCATCTCTTCGTTTAAAATCTTTTCTATGTTTGCCAAGAAAATACACTAGCATGCTACCGCTTGGTAAGTAAATATTTCACTGACTCACTTTCAAAATACATATATTGCCTAATAACAATTTAAGTGCTCAATAGTAATTGTTTGGGCTACTCACATATGTTTTTCTAACAGTTTTGACAATGAATCAGGATTAAAAACTACAGGAACCCTGCTGCCTGGGAGGAAGTCTGTAAGGAATGTTACTGTGTTCCAATTGATGATGCCATCAGGTACATGCAGAGGGGTTTAAAGCATGTATAAAATACGTTCATGCTATGGAGCAGAAAAAATGCAGTTTTGTACTGCACATTTTAATATGTGCTAGAAAATAGATTATTTTTTTAACACAGTATTGTGCTTGCTGTGTCATCCTAAGTATTCACTAGGGAACAGGTGGAGCTTTAATAATTAGAAAAGCTCCTTCTCATAAAGGAACTTTTCAATCCATCTGTGCTCTATCCTGTGGGAAGTGCTCTTAGCGACTGCTTCTTTTTAAAGAAATTCAAGGAAGATCTCTGATCTGTGGGATGGATTTGCCATGCACATCTTTCTTTTCCTTTTCTCCTTGTACTGGTGTATCCCACTGTAAAGGAAATCTCCATTATCTACAGCTCTAGTTGTCTACATGGAGACCTCCATTGCTCTACCCTAAATTTATAAACCCCTTACAACTTGCTTGTTTTCAACAAGGTCCACAGTCTAGACTGAAAATAAATACTGTGTAAGCAGAACTTTTTTCTCTCTACCTTTAAAAATCTTTATTCCAACATTTTGGCTGACATACAAATAAGACTTAAAAATACAATTGCCCTTTTAGTACTAACATGTTCAGATGCTCCAACGAGGACTGACACAAAACATACCACATGAAACATTATGATCTTAAGGATTTTGAATGCTAATCTAGCAATTGGTGTGATACATGAACTTGACTAGTTGTAATTTATCTTACTGTTTGTGTTGCCAGTAAGACCCACTGCAGATGTTCTAGTAGAAACTCTATAAATTTTTAAAAAACTGATTTCTGGGTATCTTTTATATATATATAAAATATCCTAGTCCTACTTTCTTTTAATTCAACATTGGCTCAGATCAACATTATCAAAAACAAACAAACAAGACTCAATGCAGGAAATATTTTTCTTCAGGCTAGTCCAAAAATGTTTACATGGTAGGGTATGCACATGATCTGAATTGAGACATGTAGCTTCACCTCCTCCTCCTGAGCAGCTACTTCTCTCAATTGATTTGTGAGCTGTTTTGCACACCACAAGCTACAGAACAGAAGTGTACGAGACCAGTTATGTCCCTGTCTGTAAATTAAGAGGAAAAGTGTTCCTGGAGATTTTGCTCTGCCGTCCTGCTTTCCTTCATTCATTCCACTTGGCAGAGTAAAAGTGACTGCCTAGCATGGTCTCTGGGCTGCTCAAGGATTGACTCTATTCAGTAATTATACTCTGAATCTCTTGATGAAGGACTATCTTACTGACAGGAGGGAGACCTCCTCAGAAGCAGCTGCTGTCATTACTGAGCACAGGTATCAGCCTTGTCCTGCCAACCCCCTCAAACAGAACATTAATAGTTTAGTCTACCAAAATCCTCTCTGAGTTCTCTATGAGCAGAACTCTCCAGTGTGAAACAATACAGCTCAGTACTAGGAGACAACCTGTCTGTATACCCTTTTCCATTTCAGAGGGAGATTGCCCATAGTCATTCACAAGCATTTTATCCTGCCTACAAAATGACATGTTATAATAGCCTCTTATATAATGTAATTATACCTTAGTTCAGATTGTGTAAAACGATGAAATTCAAGCTACTGCTGAGAAACACCTTTCTCTGACACTAAAACGGAAATGCTTCACAATACTAAGCTATAGAACATGGTTGAGCTTAAAAAAAATCAAACAAGCAAAAAACCCACCACCAAAAAAACCCCCAAACATTAGTGAAATGTAAGGAATTAGAGAAAGCTTCTGGAGCACTGCAACTGGACGTGAGATACAAGTTATCTCAAAGCACTAGAGGAGGTCTGTGGAGCCTCCTGCTGCCTTTGCAGGAGTGCAGAGCACCTGCTGAGAGTCTAGCCTTGTTCTGGCTGTAGCTGTGCTTAATGATCTGCTCCAACACTGGAGATGTTTGTCTTTAGTACCAGGTTCTGGCTAGTAGCTCAAAGATGTTTGTCATTTATTTACATATTTACAATGCGAGAATAGATTACATGCTTTTCACCTGCTGATCTCAACAGCTTTGTCCTGAGCAGAAAGTAAACTGATACTATCTTGTCATAGGCTCTGTAGCAGCTTTGCAATTAGGCAGTTATTCTAGCTGACAGAAGATAGAGAGATCATCTGGCAACTCCTCCTTCTGCTGGAACTGAAGCTAGGTAAGCAGGTGTTTTACACCTTTTCCTTCTCCTCTGCAACTGAGTCAAAACCCAGTCTAGTCCAAAGGCCAGAGAGCACTTGTTTTCCAATGTGTAATTAATATGTCAGTATGTTTTGGCACTTAATACAATAGAAATAAAACAATGCTAAAGTTGAAAATATCCACCAAAGAGCAGAATTCACAATTTAGTCTCACCATTGGTATGAGATAACTCTAGAATCAAGAGTACTACTAATCTGTGCTCAGTAAAACTAAAACCCAAGAGTGCCTATAGCTGATCAGTAAACAACTGATAACTTGGCTTGGAGAGCCAACTGCATATGACATGGTAACACATACAATGAATGAAGCTCAAATGCCTGAAATGAAAAATCATAGAGTAAAATAGTAATTAAAATAGCAGAATAGTTCTAAATATAGAATTAGGAGTGGTCATGCTCTCTTTTCAAATGGAAGTAGTCACGGAGTGCCCTAGTACTCTGCTAAACAAGACAGCTTAGTAGTCAAATTCTGGATGAAAGGGAGAGGGATTCATCACTCATGCTGGCAAGAAGTCCTAGCTCATAAGAAAGCTGCCTAATTAATGCTAGATGTTTTAAAGCCATAATTGCAATTCCTGTGTAAGCTTTGGAAATGGAAAAATGCACCCTGGCAATAGTCCTGAAGAGGTAAGAAGGGCACTCACTGATAATTACATATATTAAGTCAGAAATTGAGAGCCAGAGATCTGAAAGATAAACATATACCAAAAAGTTATGGCTTGTCCTTCAGTGGAAATTATGTGGGCTAATTAGAGATTTGCTAATGACTTGGAAGTTATCTTACAACCCTAAATGAAGCAACGGCTGAGAACCAACTTAAACACTTTGATTTAGCTTATTGATGCATCTTGGGAGAACTGGTATGAATGTAACTAAATCTGAATCTAACTAAAAAAGTTAAAAAAAAAAAAATTTCCCAACCACGTGTTATGATTGAGAACTACATTCATACCAGTTCTCCCAAGATGCATCATCATAAGAGGAGATCCAGATGTGGCTGTTGCTCTAATCACAATTAACTGAGTTTTTAAAAGCCATCATCTTGAGGAAACACGTACATATTAAAAAGCTTGAGATCAAAAAGAAAGACACAGGGAGTAGTTTAAGGCTCCCCATCATAGTAGAAATAAAATCAACAGAGGAAGTGAAAGAAATATAGTTAGAAAACTGAGTCTTGAACCAGACAAACCCTTTTCTTCTGTGAAGTTGTAAAAGCTGTTTACACTAAGAATTCAGTATCATCTAAGATACAAAATAAAACTGGAATCTGCAGTTGAGGATTTCACAGCTACTTAATAGATTTAGACCTTTATGTCTTACATTGCAACAAATAGAGTGAGTAGTGCTAACTCTTGTGCTTCGATTATTAGTCTCTTGCTATTTGGTGTCTCCTAGGAGATGAGAAAACTTGAGAAGATAAACTTTAATCTAAATTTACAATTATAAATTATATGTATGGGCTTATATTTAAATATGTGGTCCTCTTGGCTGTGAAGAAAAATCTTTAAAGGGGAAATCCACATCCATTATTTAGGTAGATAGAAAACATTTGGTGAGATGTCTTAGTACTAAATCATGTTTTGCATTGGGTACTGAGACCAGCACTGTTTAACATCTTTGTCAGCGACATGGACAGTGGGATCAAGTGCACCCTCAGCAAGTTTGCTGATGACACCAAGCTGTGTGGTGCAGTCAACATGCTGGAGGTAAGGGATGCTGTCCAGAGGGATCCTGATAGGTTTGAGAGATGGGCCCATGCAAACTTCACGAAGTTCAATAAGGCCAAGTGGAAGGTGATGCATATGGGTTACTGCAGTCCCAAGCACAAACACAGGCTGGGCAGAGAATGCATTGAGAGCAGCCTTGAAGAGAACTTGAGGATATTGGTCAATGAGAAGCTCAACATGACCCAGCAGTGTGCACTTACAGCCCAGAAAGCCAACCGTATGCTGGGCTGCATCAAGGCAGCATCAGGACAAAGGAAATGATTCTGCCTCTCTACTCCGCTCTCATGAGACCCTATCTGTAGTACTGCATTCAGCTCTAGGGACCGCAACAGGAAGGATGTGGACCTGTTGAGGCAAGTACAAAGGAGGGCCACAAAGATGATCAGAGGGCTGGAGCACCTCTCCTATGAGGACAGGCTGAGAGAGCTGGGATTGTTCAGCCTAAAGAAGAGAAGGCTCCAGGGAGACCTTAGACCAGCCTTCCAGTACCGAAAGAGGACCTATAGGGAAGCTGGAGCAGGACTTTTTACAAGGGCAAGTAGTGATAGGCCAAGGGGTTTATGATGCAAGAGGGTAGATCTAGACTACATAGATTTTCCAGTAAAATCACTCAATGCTCAAGAATCTTCATATACATGTAGGACTAGGAAGGCATTTTTTTCTCTTTCTACCCTTTTTCAGATGAGCAAAGACCACAGCAAGAACTACTGTCCTTCTTAGAAACTGTTCTTTCATGATCCAGAATTTATTTACTCTCTAAATAAATTTCTAAATAAATAAAATAAATTTCTCTGTTTACTTTCTGCAAATGAAAGCTTCTTACTATAGTCAGAAGTTTTACTTACTGCAGCCTCACACAAGCCTCCCAAACAAAACTAAATAACCCACCCCAAGCCTTTAGGGATAGGACCCAGGTAAAACTATTCAGATATGCTAGAGAATGCAATTAGCCTGATGCAATAGCTAGTATAGATAGTCCAATTTATTTTCAGTGAAGCTTCTTTTACTCTCTAAATATATTTTGTGCACTGTGTGACCCCCATTGAGTATAAACTCGAAGGAGCTGAATGCACTGTTCTGATACCACAAATCTGAGTGATTATCACAAACCCAATTATAACCAGCATATGACCTGACAGTCAAGATCAGTACTAGTCTGACCAGCAAAGCCTCAGAATATCCACTTCCTGACAGTGCACATTGATGTCTAGATACACGTGATACTGCAACCTGGTCAGATGCTGCCGAAGCATCTTAAACTCAGATGTCCTGGTAAGTGCTCTCAGGAAGGCTTGAGGTGGCTAAGAGGAAAAAAGATAGCAGGCGCAAGAAAACTCTAGGTAGGTTTTTTTTAATGCAATGGTACTTGGAAAGTATCACAGATTAAAGTGAACCCCTCAAAACTGTTCTTTGACTTCCCATCTAAGTATGAAATTTGAACTCATGAAAGGTACTAACTTGCAGGTGAATGCCCAACTGTAAGTTAACACCAGGAGTCCTGACCGCTGGCCAACTGCTCTGCTGGCTTGCAGGAAAGTGGTTCTAGCAAGTAGTCTTATCCCAAACTTCATGCAAGAGACGTGACAGAGGTTATAAGGAATACTGATTCTTTTACCAGCATGAGGAAGTTGAGTGCTTTACTATTAAATCTCAGGAAAACTTGACTGAGCAGTTTACTCATCAGCAAATGAGTCAGGGAAATTCCTGTGGTGCATACTGAGTGTGCAAATTGGGGATTCCTATTGCAAAGAGCTCTCATGGCATACATTTTGATATTATATTTATTGCCATTGTTAACTGTAGGGTGGGAGTAAAAGGGACGGTAGGGGGTTACTTAATTAGAATTAATGAATACATGAGTAATGTAATTCAATCGAGTTATGTTCTCATTAATTCCTTGGTTTAAACTATTTCTTTCGCTGGAAATTACCATGGATGACATGAGTCACAATGAACACAGCAGAAATAAACTAAGGAGAAAATACCCATTGCTGCAATGGCCTTTTGCCTCCACAAACGGAACAGTACGGTGTTCCTGGCGCGGAGGTTGCACACATAACGGTAAACCCTGCTGCCTGTAGACGGCCGCTGCACCCGCATACCGCCCTGTGCAGTTTTCCTGATCCTATGCGCTAAGCTAACAAGGAGGAGTCCCTTTCCTATCCCGTTGGCAACGTTGTGCTCCTGTCACTAAGTGAGCCGCTGGGGCGGGACGCACCTGCCGCGTAGCAGCGGGAAGGCGGCAGGGGCGTTTCCCAGCCGCTCCCGCTACACGGCGAGGGCAGGTACTCCGGCTGGAGCGGGGAGAGCATATCCACCTCCCCAGTAAGGAAACGCACTAGCATAAACACGCAGAGCAGCCGCGAGGGGAAGCCCTCCCTTCCCAGACGTTACCGCCGGCAGAAGCGGTGACACTACCGAAGGCGGCCGTCTCCGCCGTAGCTCGAGCAGAGCTGAAGCGGTTCCCCTCGGCCGCTGGCCGCCCCCGGCCCTCAGAGGGACGCGGGTTACATAACGCCTGCAGGGGAGCTGACAGTCACCACTTTCCCGCCTCAGAGGAGGAGGAGGAGGAGGAGGAGGACAACGCCACCGCAAGCCCCTCCCCCCCGCCGCTGAGTCGGTTCTCCCGGAACCAGCGCGCTGCCACCCTACTCCCACAGCGTCCCCGCCGCCGGCCTCCCCGGGGAGCTGAGGGCACAGACCGGACAGCAGCTTGGCGCCGACATCCCCGGCTTAATGGGCATGCGCAGCCACGAGGGCGCATGCGCTTTAGGCGCCCCCGCCAGCGTGCGGAGCATGCGCAGTATCGGCGGCCTCGCAGTGGCTGAGGAGGGGCGACTGTCGGCGGCGGGTGTTGGTGGAGTCCGTGGGGCGGCGGGTGGGCAGTGCAGCTCCCCGTGGCCCGCCGCGGCGCAGCCCAGCACGGGCTCCAGCGGCGGCCGAGTTGCGCCGAGGGCCGCCGCGCTGCTGTGCGGCAGGGCCCGAGCCAGGCTGTGCCCCAGTTTGTGTCCAATCAGAGAGTGAAGTGCTTGCACCGAGCGGGGCGGCAATGCGTAAACAAGCCCCGGGAAACTCCTCCGCCCCCCGCTCTTCCCCCCGCGTCGCTCCCCGTGCCGCCCCGCAGCCTCCCCCTCTGCCCGCCAACAAGTCCGGCGAGGCGCGCCTTCCCGCCGCCCAACCGCCCTCCCCTCCCCCCGCCCAGCCGGCGCCGCCCGCGCTGCCACACGCACCCCACTCCCGCACACGCCCGCGGATGCCCGCGGCTTCTCGAGGGGGAAGGTAAGGCGGCCGGCGGGCCGGCCGGCGGCAGGGGCGGGCGGGGGCCGCCGGGCAGGCGGGCGGCGGCGGGGTGTGGATTGCGTGCGGGGGGGGATCATGTGTCATAACAAGTTGTTGAACGTGACATTGCTCTTGAACCGCGCTGCGGCAGGGGCCGACGAGTAACTTTCTCTTCCAATTCGCCGCTGAGGAGGGAGCCGGCCGCTGCGCGGGCAGGGCGGCGGTACAGGGCGCCGGCCGGCGGGGACCGCGGAGCGCGCCAGCGGGAGGCTGGTGGCGATCGCGATGTTCGTGTGTTCCTGAGGGGACGGCGCGCAGCGCGGTTGGGTGAAAAGGGTGACGAGCGCTCCGCGGCCGGCTGCGGCGGGAGCCGATCCACCCCTGCGAGGATTTTTCTAGCAAGGCGCCTGGGCGGCTAGTTAGCGAGGAGTAGGTTCTGGTCCAAAGCATCTGTTCCTGCGGGTAATTATCCCTGCCTAATGCTCCGTGGCAGTTTGGCTCGCTTCCGTCGTGATTAGCTTGGCTTATTATATAAGCTGTCACCGGAGAAGGAGAGGCACAAGTCCTCTGCGTGGCGGGGGGACACACGCGGTACACCCGGTCCGCCGCGCCATCCCGCAGCAGGTACCGGGGCAGAGGGAACAGCCCTGTCCCGGAGCGGGCGGCGCTGCCCGGGCAGGGCAGAGAGCGGAGCGAACCTCGCAGCCCGCCGGTGGAATACGGCAGCTCGTTTTACACGTGGGTTGGGTGTGTTTCCCAAACCTTGGCTCTGAGCTGAAACATAACCTGTCCTGGTTCCTCTCCGCATGTTGAGTTTCTTCTGTGCTCTCTCCAAAAATAAACATTTGAGCATAACAAAGTTTAAGAACTTGATTTTTTTGCTGCCATTATGATTAGTATGTTAACATGATCTGGAGACGATTGAATGAATCATCAGTTCCATGGAATAGAAGCAAGTGAATCATCTCTCATACACACAATTGTGAGGGAGCATACTTGTTACTGTAGACAGGGAAAGGTTAGAGTCAGTTTCTGGTAAGTGGTGGGTTGTAAGAAGTATAGACTGCTCAGAAACCCAGCAGGATTCCCGGGGCTAGTCTGTGAACTGTGAAAGTTTTGCAACACTCCATTGCAGTTTTCCTGGCTCGGTGGTTGAATAGTAACCTCTTTCTGTATCCGCTTGCTGCCCTTTATTTTAGCTTAAATTCTCAAAACGGGAGATGCTAATGGTCAGATTAAAGTAACTATGATATTCAGAGTGCATTTGGTTTTTAAATAAAATTTAAACACCACCATCCTCCCAAATGTTATCGCAGTATGTCCGTACCCTGTAGCCAGAGGCAGATCCCAGATGCTTTTAATCTGGGTTTTGTTTTGCTTAGTTTTGTTAAGCAAAAATAGTTTGTTAGAGTAAAAATGTATAAATACATATTTGGAAAACAAATTAAGCCACTTTATTTAATAAACACGTTAGAGTTTTACCTAGGTAGGCTTCTGTACCTGATCCTCTTGCCTGTTGCTATCTTAAATGGGTTTGAGGCTGGGACCTATATATAATTTTTCCTTCAACTTCAACTTTGTTCCAGAGTGGAATTTCCATCTTCCATGTTTTCTTGACATGTCTGCCTCTCTCTGTACATGGACAGAATTATGAATTTTACAAGATTAATTCCCCTTTTTTTCTCGGCATACCTGCCACTGTCAAGAAATAAGGTTGCTGTTTACAAGAGCGAGGTAGTGCTTTACAAATACAAGCACTTGGTTTTACAGTATAAAAGTATCTGAACAGCTTTGTATGACTTACTTGATAAACCCTTGTGTCTCCTTTGGCATCGGCTATCCTTTATCTCGCTGCCTGTGTTTTGTATCTCTAGTCGTTCTCCAAACAGGAATGGATGAATGCATCAGTCATGGAAGGGGTTGGTGTGGGTATTTGTTACTGTTGGGTGGAAAAGGGTGTGTAACCTTTTTTGTTTGACTAGTTTTGTTTGGCTTCGCTGCCACTTCAGAAACAATTTTATAGCATAATTACAGGAATGGAGCAGCTAAGTGTGTGAAAACTGTAGTACTTCAAGGTTCATTGTGTGGCATTTAACACCTCACTACCAGAAGATTCTAAAGATAACGAAATAAAGACTGCACATGACTGTCAACACACTGTAATAGAGATTCTCGTAAGTTAGGTATATTGGGTGGTCAAGATAACAAACAGGAAAAATACTATTGTATTTGTGCATTTAAATCAACGGTCAAATGGTATTCATTAATTTCCTTACAAGAAGATAGAAACAGTGTATATAGCATTCTATGTGGCCAGATCTCAGCTGAAAGCAGTACAGCAAGTAATACTGCAAGTGGACTCGCCACTCTGCTCCAGCTGTTTCCTCCCGTTCTATATGCACTCTAGGCTTCAAAGTAGTAGTGAAAAATTCTAGGTTTCACTTTTAAGCCTGCAGAATGTGCAAAATAAAGTGAGATAAAATGGATTGGTTTAAGGTTGCTTCTGTGCAACCATTTTTAGGACTGTTAAGCAGATTACTGTAGGATGCACAGCAGAACTTTGAGAACAGAGGAGGGCAATGCAGATAAAAGTGGAGAGTCTGAACTTTGTATCTTGGGTTTTGCTATGTTGAGATACGTAGGCTTTGTTCTTAGCATGATACATTTATGAATATATATAAAATCTTACACTGCCTTTTATATATATATAAAAATACCAAACCCAAAACAAAAACACAAAACCCCACCAAAAACAACCTTCCCCCCCCAAAACCCACAAGAAGAGATGATGTTGAATAGTTTTAGCCAGGTTGGATGGGGCTTTGAATAACATGGTCTGTTGGGAGGTGTCCCTGCCCATGACAGGAAGACTGGAACTAGAAGATCTTTAAGGTTCCTTCCAACCCAGACCATTCTATGATTGTATAATAAGTTATAATCTTTATTTGGAATAAATAGTACTTTGACAAAAAAATAGTTCAAGTTATTACCTACTTTGGAGATTCTCTGCTCTGAAGGACCGGTGCTGACAGCACCTTCATATGGCCTCCCAGCTATCTCAACTGGAAGTTAACAGTTAACATCCCAATGGAAAAAAAAAAAAAAAAAAAAGGAAAGAAAGATTGTTTTTTGCAGTTTTTGCTTTAAAGACCCATTCTAGAGAGATGCAGCAGTCCCAAGCAAAGTTGTGAACTATTCCTGTAGAAAGGCACAATGCTGGTGCTGAAAAAGAGAATCTTTTCTATAACTGTTGAAAACTTTGTGCCAAGTGCACATTGGCCTGGGAGCCATTTGCTCCCCAAATCCTCAGTTAAAAACATTTATTGCAGTTGCCTGTGAGGAAATTAATTTCTATTCCTAGTCTTAGTATTAAAAAAAAAAAAAGAAGTTATAAAAAGTGGGTACTATACCAAGGTGATTTCCAGTAAATGTAGCGCTATGAAAAGTAACAGCTTGACAAACTTTGAGACTGAAATCCGTAATGGGCAGGGGAGATGTAGCACTGGCAGCAAGCTCCACCATGCTCTGACAAGACTCTGTGTATCTAGCTGCATGTGTGCAGGTGGAAAATACCAGTGTTACCATCTCTATCTTAATTATTGCTTATAAAATAAAAATTGTCCACTGCCAAGCGTAGGACAATTCTAGAATGAAAGATATATAGTGTTACTTAAGCACAACAGTCTCAACAGCTGCCACTATTACTTTTTACATGTGAAACAAATAACTTTGACTGGTTACCTAAAACTGAAACCCTATATCCCATTATTAATAGTTGAATTCAGGCATGTCTCAGCAGTTTTCCTAACAGCTGGCTAAACTGTTCATTTGCTACTGTGCGTTGGTCATTTCTTTCATGTTACGGAGTAATTTTCTTCCTTTGTCATTGTTTTATGTGTTTTGAGGTTTGGCTGAAATTAAGAAATAGCTTGCTAATTTGCTGCCATAGTCCTATTTTTATGAAAGACCTAACTAGGAAAAGTTGTGAAGACTTACTTTCTCAGAATAGTTTAAAGATGAGAGTAAAAGTTATTGGGAGGATCTTAACTTAAGGTACTGTTCTATTACTGACAGATATATTGCAAAGAGGGAGGCACCAGGCTTCATGTCTCTAGATTCTGTGATGGTTCAGGAACTGCTTTCCAGTGTTGACTCTTCATTGACAGTTGAGTTTGTGCTAGCTGTTTTGGACAGTGTATCACTCTCCATTGAGCACTGACTGCTGAAGAACCAGGTATCCCCACTGTAGATGGAGTGCCTTCGGTGACTTGTTGTGCATAGCGTCAGTATTGGTTCTTTGGAGGGAGGTCACTTTGTAGTCATACCACTCCTACTCAAAGCAAATTCTTGTCAAAAAAATCCCATGCCTACACACTAAATCGCTAGTGGAGATGCACTGAGAAATAGTGTTGGGACCTAAAGGGTGAAGCTGTGGTTTTTTTCCTGATTCATGGGTATGATTCATTCTGTGCATACTATTGATGGCAGCATTACAAAATTATTTTCTGACAAAGATACATTGTTTCTGGCTACTTTATGGCAGTTTTCTGCTTCCTCAGAAGATCTATGGCTTTGTGCTTATGGATAGCAGACAGCTGAATCAATGAGTACAATCTGATACCAGCAGGGAGGGTCGTAGTTTGTAATTGCCGTAAAATTGCTTGCATCCAGTTTATTGTTTCTGTCTTCCAGACTCCACCCTGCATACTTGTTTAGTTCACCTGTTACAGCTTAGGTTTTGTATTATGAGCTTGTAGGGAACACTTTGTCATTCATTCTGTGTTTGTAAATTCTGCAGCACTTTAGTATCCTGGCTGATTTGGCTTCCGGTCTCTATGGAAATAAGTAATAAATAATAGCTTTCATTTTAGATGTCTTTACTGTGTTTCCATCCCAGTGCAAAGAAAAACAAAACAATTCTTCTGCAGTTTTTATGGAACATTTGTCCAAAGATCAACACTGTAAGTAAAACATGACTCCAGATACACAGCAGTAAGAATGAAAAAGAACAGCAAATCTAAACTCACATTTCTGTGACTCATGTGATGCTCCAGTGAGGGAGACCATGAATAGACAATGAATACTACCAAGAGCAAAATTAAGCGCTGAGAAAAATAAGACTTAAGTTTTGTTTTAACATAGTTCAGCAGGAAAAATCTCACAGGAATTCTCAAATGTGATGAACTTCTATACGGGGCAGATTGGTTGTAATTTTCATAGTGTCTTCTGGTCCTTCTTAAAAACACAACTAAACAGTCAAAAACCACCACCAACAAAAAACCCAAACCCCAATCTATTTGTGATTTTCTTGCCTAGCCAAAACACCCTGTGGTACCCATAGTAGAGGTTTATTCAGTTGTGGACTTGAAATCACGTAGTTCTTCTGGTGCCTGAGCTATCCTGGTTCATTTTGCAGAGGTGTGGAATTAGAGACTGCTTACGCTGATTATAGACAGATGAAATTGCTACAATTGACTTCTTCCATGAGGAACCAAATGCTGTGCTTACAACTTAATGACAGAGAGGCAATTTATCTTCACCTTGTAATTACAAGGGTGATTTCACATTGGCACGTATCAGAGTATAGGAAATATATGGATTTTCAATGTAGTGTTACTTGGTGCATTTACATTACTTTCTCTTTGTAGTGGTCTTTAAAATTATTCATGTTCATGGATTACTTTTTCAGGACTAATATAATTTTTCTGTAGCAGTTTCAGTCAGTACTAGTGAATTCCATTTCAGTAAACAAAACTAAGTTTACAACAACTGTGAATTAGTAGTTGTGTGATCATATATATGATTTGATGACTTAATGAGACAGTAACATATATTTCTTAGTGGCTGCAGCTAAGTAATTTGCAGAAGTTGAATATCTGAGATTTCTCTTTAAAACTAGAAAATGAAACATTTCAATGTGCATTAACATTTACATTTTTTAAGATTTTCTACCATCATGTAAGAAGTCAAAGTATTTTAATACATACTCATACAGATCGTGTAGATGTAGGAAAGTGCATTTGGATTAATTCTTATGTTTTTACTGCCTATAGATGTTTCTTTTTTGTTTTCAGTCATTTTAAAATGGGGATAATTTATGTAAATAAGAGCTTAAGACACCCCATCCCCCCAAATATAAGACAAGAGTGTAGGCTGTAGCATGTATTGTGCTCCGACTGAGCATCCTAACCCATGAAAAGGTTCCTGTTAGAGAACAGTCTCAGTTTCCAGTCTTGGCATTCTCCTAATTGCTTCATTTTTCATAGTCTGTGGTTTTATGATGCAGAAAGGAAGTACCTGCAGATTGAAATTACTTGTATGGCCATAATTCCTATTTTAGCTTTGTCAGTACAGTGATAATGCTTGCTGGCCTTGATCAATAGCAGGGCTTGATTGATAAAAGCAGCTCTCCGAGACTTAACACTGAGTCTCTTTAGCAGTTGCTGATGTAATAATACAATGTAAAACTGATGACATGACCTATAACAAGAAATTAATTTCCTGAATCTGAAGCTTTACGTAGAAGAAAGGAAAAGCACTGGAGTTCCTTTCAATAGCAGAAGTCTTCACATTGTACTTCCTAGTTCTGGTTCTTCTTTTTAACAGTACTGGTAAAATATTATCACCTTATTAAATTAATTTGGACTGGAAAGAGAAATTATCACTTTTCTTTGGGATGTAAAATGTGCTGGGTTTATCTGTTTGAAAGACTTGTTAGCAGGGCCTGTTGTGACAGGACAAGGCGTTCTGGTTTTAAGCTAAAAGAGGAGAGATTCAGGCTGGATGTGAGGAAAAAATTATGTGGTAAAATACTGACACAGATTGCCCAGAGAGGTGGTGGATGTGCCATCCCTGGAGACATTTGAGGGCAGGCTGGATGTGGTTCTGAGATTGTTGCGGAGGGTTTGAACTAGATGACTTTTGAAGGTCCCTTCCAGCTGAAGCTACTTTATGATTCTGTGAGTCTAACTTTCCTAGAATTTTTCAGATCACTTTTTGTATTGTGTTGCATCTCTTAGAGTCTTTGTGTACTAAAAAAAGCACATTCAAATAAAAGAATCCAAAACTTAAATATTCTGAGGATAAATTTCAGTGCTAGTTACTACTGATCAGCTCTGACAGACAAATTCTCTCTGCCACAAAGAAGTTAATTGATCTTGAGATAAAAGTCTTCAGTGTTTCTTAAAGAAGCATCACCACTAATTAAAGCAAGTGCAATTATATTT
Source organism: Psittacula echo (assembly GCF_963264785.1). Taxonomy (NCBI): domain Eukaryota; kingdom Metazoa; phylum Chordata; class Aves; order Psittaciformes; family Psittacidae; genus Psittacula; species Psittacula echo. The sequence continues at coordinate 18,966,587 of NC_137743.1, read as the reverse complement.
ATTTCCTCCCTCAAGAAGAATGGAATGTGTAAGAAACCAGGCTCTTGATAAATTTCATAATGAAAACACAGTTCTTTTTTCAGATGGAAGATCAGGTCTTAAGTAGCCAGTGTACAGATTGAATGAAGTTAAAGATGTTTCTTTCTTTCATGGTTTTGTAAAATTGTTATTTACTTTGTTGAAGAATCATCAGTACTAGCTGCAGAGGCAAAAGATCCTTTATATGCTATAAATGATGTTTTGACTAAGTACTCTTGGTTGATTCTGGCTGTAGAATTTCTCTGCATACAAAGTGATTTTGAAGAGCTGCTTAATCAAACCAATATTTTTCAGCTTTCCATCTTAACTCTTTTGATACATCATAGATAATGTAAACTTTTGTACTTTCATTCCAAATACATATTTACCAAAATTTGCAAGTGTTTGTATGGACAGTGATCACAGAATTCAAATGGGTTTATTTGAAGTAATGTACTCAGGGACAGTTGGTGGCTCACACAGGCAAGTGTTTAAAATCTGCTATTCATGCATAACTTCTGTTTATTAATTGCTGAAAATTTAGAATGTACATTTATAGGGGATTGGTCTACAATTCAAAATTTCTATTAATTGCAGAGAAGCTTCTCTGGTGAATTCAGTGTGAAGCTGGACGAAACCTGTGACCAGTTTGTAACAGAGAAGCTTTTCTGTGACATCTGGCTTCTCAAGGTATAATAGCTCTTACTACATTAACTAATACAATAGGGAAGTCCACACACACTGTTGGGCACACAAGCCCTTCTTCAGGTTTCAAAACAACTGCAGCAAAGTTTGAGCTAAGGGTACAGTTTCAGAAGACATCTATAGGCACTCCTATTGAATGACGGAAGTGCTGCTGCCATCTCTTATTCTGTCTGAGCCTTGGCAGTCACTGAACCCCCAAAAGTTTAACCCAGCAAGGAACTAATAAGCCCAAGTTTTCTGCTGGGTTAGTGTGTTAAATGGACTTGCTGATGGATCAACAAGCTCCAGAGTGGTGCTTCTCTTTTTTGGTACAACTAGTCCACTAGGTCAGATCTGCTGTTAACCAGATTGAGGACAAGTTGAGAATTTGTTGAGTTTGTTTTAATTACAGCAATCAAGTAGCTAATTTGAAGGAAAAGTATGGTTATCATCTGTAAAATAAAGGGGATATTAGCATAGGGAAAAATTGTGAGGTAGTGCTCCATCATGGGCAGGAAGAAAATGGGTCATGAGCACCAGAACACTGAAGGTTTTAGCTGGAATGTGATCGTGCGGTAGAGGCAGTATTTCCAGTAAGTCTATCATTTTTGATGCCTAGAAGATCTGTGAATCTTTGTTTCCAGCCTTGACTTGGTGATTAGGAATGAGACGTGAGAGATGGAATTTTCTGATGAAAAATGTTCTAATGGAATTTATTCTGGCACCTAGAGGTCTTACTAATATGTGTGTAATTACACTGACAGAAGAACAGCCTTAATAGAACAGTGTACATTAAGAAAACAGCTCTTTAATATTTAAGGTAATTGCTGGTCTTCCTTTCTTGGATACTTGCTAGGCTTCTGCACTAGAAGTGGGTTTGGGTCACATGGACATGAGTTATTGGAGCAAGTTCAGTGTTCTCTGGTTCTGGACTACTAGGTGCAAACTCCGTATCTGACTTCTTTCTTGACAGTGGAAAACCCTCCCCACTTCACCCATCTAGCTGTTCTATACCTAGATTTCTCAAACACCTCTAATATATAAAGAATATTTGCAAAGATTTGCTGAACATTTGGCCTTCGGATTTACAGTTTTCATCTTTTTTGGGAGGCAATTGCCATGTTATTTTTATTGCATATTTTCAGAGGCAGTGTCTTGAGTCTCATGAATCCAAGGTAGAATCCATAAAAATACAAATAATTTAGAACTTTAGTCTAGCTGATAAAAACTGCTTTATGCAAATTTTTTAAAAATGCTTTATGCCAATATTTAATATGCCTGTAGATAGGAGAAAGCCTAACACAAGTACTGCTTGTACTTCCCATAGTTAAGTTACTATAGACCTTGCTTTGAATTATAAAATTATCAGTTACTAAATAATTCCAAGAACAAGATTAGAGGAAAGTTGTCATTTTTACCATTTAAACAAATTTTTGTAACATTTTCATTAAACCAAGACCTCAAATTTGGCTTAATTATTGTCCTTGTATTGTGAATGTGTTTTTTCATGTTCTTGAACTGTGTTTGATCTAAGTATAAGTCTTTGAAAAAAAATCTAAGTTTATATATATTCTTAGAAGAGTCTGATGAAAGTCTGCCAGCTGCATTTTCCAAAGACAGCATCTGCAGCCAAGTAGTTACGTAGAACTTTCGTTGTCATTGTTCCTCCCTCAATCCCAGTGTGGACTCCAATTGAAGTATTAAAAAGGAGACTAGCACTGCTTAGGCTGTTAGAGGCAGAGACATCATGAAAGGGAAAGAAGAGGTGACTGCTCTGCAAAGGTGTGACAATTGCAAGTGGCTTCTGTTTGCAAGTGTCGGAGGGTAAAGAAGTTAGAAAACCAGAGTCTAGGGAAATGAGGCAATGGACATAGAGTGATCTGGAAGGGTCACCTGCTCCGAAGAGGATACTCATTCTAAAACAAGTAGAGAGCGTGCTTCCTAAACCTCTTCTTTCCTCTGCTATCAGCAAATAGCAGAGAGAACAGGCAAAGACCATTTTTTCCCTTCAGTGCATGCTGGCTTGGTATTGATTGTGTTTAATCATACATGTGAGGTCTGTTAGGCAGGTGCGGAAGTCAAATTGCTAACAACTTCACTGCATGGAGTCATACTGACTCTAGATAGAATTCCTATATTTTTGGCATGGTTGATTATAAAAATTAGACTGTTCTAATATAGCTATTTTAAGGATAAAGGTCTAAAATGTTAGGACATTTCTTATCTTAAGCTGTTGGTGTGACCATAGTTTACCCGCTCTAATGCTCTCCAGTTCTGTTCTTAAAAAGTTTTCTCCCCAGTACCCCCTTATTCACTGCACAGTTGTAAAGCGTTTGGGGATTTATCAGTAGGAGTTGCCTGCAGTAGTGTAGAACGGGTGCAGAGGAATACGGGAAGATGTAGAATGGTCTCAGCTTAGGGAAGTTGCATACCGCTTTGGAGGACTAGTTTCTGCCCATCTTGGATGCCAAATGACTGGTTTATCCTGAGTAGGTAATATAGGTCAGAAGGGTTCACAGATGGCCATTCATTTTTTAACATTTTAAACATTTGTAAGACACACGTATCAAAATTTGCCAGTGTTCTGACATCGCCAGTACAGCTAAAATCATGTGAAACTGAGCTGTTTATTGTTAACAATAAACAGTTGTGAAAAATTGAACCTGAAAACTTACATCAGGTATGTAGAACTAAAGACTACTTCTGTGTCTTCTCTTTCTGTACCTGTAAATTATGGCTAGCAGTGCTGTCTTGTTGAATAGATTGTGGAGAAGATTCTTTTTTTACTCTTTGTGGAGCATTGAAATACTAGAGCAATGAGTGCATATGTGTGTGTATGATACCAAACACCTAGGAGTAAAATAAAAAACTATAACTACCTGTTATACTAGGTTGTTAGGTAGCAAATATGCATTCATAGTATTGAAACTGGTGCTACAGTTCACGTATGCAACGGCACAGATTTTTTTCTTCAACTTTTTTGGAGTCTGTAAATTTTGCTGAAGTTATATTAATCTTGGAAGTCCTCATCTAGATACAGAGTTCTGTTGAGTTTCGTGTCATAGAGGTGTATAAGAGGTTGGTTTTGCCCAAAGTTTGTGTATTTAGACAAAGGAATGTAATAGACAAATTGTGTTCAGTGAAAGGCACTAGTCAGGTGTAGTTTCTCATAACATTCTTAAGTGTGTTGCTTGGAGGTACAGGGGTGCTGTTTTATTCCTTAAATATGCATTGGGGCACCTCTGTGTGATTTTTAGCAGATGTAAGCTCCTGCTGCCTGAGCTTGAAGAAACTGGGAAGATACCTGCCTATGGTTAGTGTAATATCAAGACAGAGTATATTACCTGTGGCTCAGTGCCATGGTAACACCAGAATACGGTTTCTAGTCAGTCTACAACACAGACATATCTCACTGCTAGTAGACACAGCTTGCAACTTTTATTGTCATTAACATAAAAAATATAATGAAAAATATTTTATTAAGAAAAAAGCCCACAACAACCTGTCGTGGTTTAAGCCCAGCCAGTAACTCACCACGCAGCTGCTTGCTCACTCCCTCCCTCTTCTCCTCCCCTGCTCCCGGAGGGATGGGGAGGAGAATCGAAAGAATGTAACTCCCAAGGGTTGAGATAAGAACAGTCCAGTAACTAAGGTATAACACAAACCACTGCTGCTACCACCAATAGCAATAATGATAAGGAAAATAACAAGGGAAGAGAATACAACTGCTCACCACCCGCCGACTGATACCCAGCCTGATCGAGGAGTGATCTAGCCCTTCCAGGTAACTGCCCCCAGTTTATATAGTGGGCATGACGTGCTGTGGTATGGAATACTTCTTTGGTTAGTTTGGGTCAAGTGTCCTCTGTTTCCTCCCGGCTTCCCTTCCTCCCTGGCAGAGCATGAGACTCAGAAAGTCCTTGGTCAAATTAAACATTACTGAGCAGCAACTAAAAACATCGGTGTTATCAGCATTGTTCCCAGGCCGAAAGTCAAAACCACAGCACTGCACCAGCTACTAAGACGGAGAAAAATGACTGCTACTGCTGAACCCAGGACACAACCAAACCTGTTTTTTAGGAAGCTGTGACAATGATCTTATGGATGCTTTCTGAATATATGTTTGTGGGAAAAGACATACAGAGTTTAGGAAAGAAGTAGTGTAACTGTGGAGTAATAGAAGCCCACAATACTTAAACCTGGACAATGCAATGCTTCTTTTATACCTCACAGAGTGAGATGTTACTGATCCTGCTTATTGGAATGGGTGAGATTTACCTTGTTCACAGCCATAAACCTAAACATTCCTTGAAAGTGGTGACTGACAGTTGAATGTTGATTCCTGTACTTTCCTACCAATAAGAGAAGCATAAATGTTGCTGAGCATCCTGTATTGATAGATGTCTCAGGAGTTGTGCCACCTGAGCTCTTTGTCGAAATAAATCAGACAAATTAGTGTGCTATTGCTCTAAAAGTGAGTAGTAAAATGCTGGCATTAATGATTGTGACTATTCCGTCAGATATCTGACTGGAGTGTTACATGAAGTGGTACATTGTGTCCCATGTGTTAATATACCTGCTAAACTGTAGTAACTTTCCTTTTTAATGACTCATTTCTGTGTATCCTGTGGGCTTCACAGGTTTTAAATAGTGGCTACAAAACCTGATAAGCCACCGTTGCTCATTTTATCATGTTACCATAAGCAACATCCACTTGGAAGTCACCAGCTCTGCATTCATCAGCCCCTGGACCTATACCAAATACAGGAAAGCAGTGATTCCGTATAAGCTATATAGCTAAACAAGGCAGGAAGATGCAACTCCTGACTCTGTACCAAAATCAATCCATGTATTATACCCAGAAACAGAGCATAGAGCAGGAGCTCTATAACTTTTGTGAGTGCTACTACTAACCTAGAAAGAAAACTCCATGACAGAATAGTTGCATTACCTGTTCGTACTTTTTGGGGGTGGTGTTGTGTTTTTTTGTTTTGTTTTGTTGGGTTTGTTTGGGGTTTTTTGTGGTGGTCTTGTTTATTTTGAGTGTGCTTGTTTGTTTTTTGTTTGTGTTTATTTTGTTTTTACCGTGCACAGATGCAGGAGATGCTTAGGCTGTTTACCTTCTCTAGAGGAAAGGCAGTAGATCAGCTCTGTGGGGGATACCAGTCTGAAGTAGTTAGGAGGTCCCTGCAGGAGCAAATTGCATTGCAATTACCTGTAATCTGTGTCTATTACCTGTATCTGTGCCCAAGATCCTGCTGGGCTTAGCTGCTAAGAGAGTTGCTTTCCTGTGAGCAAGTAGGTGCTAAATATTTTCAGTTTATGGAGCTGGAGTTGGTGTCTGTGTAAACATATGTTTACCGGCTTTTGGGTTTTAGGTCTTACACTTTTGCTTTTTCTCTGCAACACTTCTGTTTCTGAATTAGCAAGGTTTCATATTCATTTCAGAATAAGAAGGAACTTGTGTACACTGAAAAGAAATCACAGAAGGGCTGTGGAGAAGAATCTAGACTACAAGTTCTGGTATGAAATTCTAAATATTTTCCTTGGAATTCAGGTCACTGTCTGCTCTGGTAGACAAACTTCACTTAGCATGGAGTACAGCATGTAAAATAGTTCCACTGAGTCTGTGCTGGACAGACAAAGATTACTTCTTACCAGAAAAACTATGTTTAAATGGGTTCAGACTAGCATAGTTCCTACTCTGTTGTATATGGTGTCCACTCAGATATTTTTCATGCTTTATCCAAATAAAGTGTCTAATATGTATTAAAATTTGGTTACATGAAAACTAACCACAGTCAAGACATGTTTCTAGTACTAGATTTTTTTTTGGCCACTGTTTGAAATGTTTTGAGTGTGATTCTTTTTCTCCTTAAGATATCAGAAGGAAAATCATATGTAAATACTTGAGATGTAGTCTTCCATTTCCACAGTATGAAGTCAAAAGGCAATTAATTATCTTAATACTGAAGATTTTGAAATCTTTCATGTGTTTAAATAATGCTGTATCAGTATTCACCTGGAGAACACCTTGGTCTATTTCTGACTCTGTATTTCCACTGAAGGCACTGGCAAGCATTCCTGCTAATTTAAGGGGCCAAATTGTTTATACTTATTGTGGAAATTCTGAATTTGGATCTGTGAATTTGTGTGAAGCAAGAAAGAAAAGGGTTTTCCCTTGAAATCAGATTGTTTAAAACCCAAGAAAGCTTATTTAAATTTAGAAAACCTTAATTGCTCCTTTTCTACTTCTGTAGCATTATATTTGCATTTTTTTTTAAACTAGTAATTATTTCCAGAATTTGGCTATGGAGAAGCTTGTCAGGCTAAAACCAGGTATACTGGCATTACAAGTTGACTGGCTGAAAGCAGTCACCTAATCCTAGAGAAATGGCTTGATTATTTTTATTCTAATATAGATGGACTTATTGGTACAATTTCAAAAGCTTTCTCTTTGTAAGTGCAAGACAGAAGACTGGAAGGTTGCCATATATGTTTTCTAGGCTCATATCCTAGGTGCTGTTATCTAAAAACACCAGTTTATTGTATGCTGAACTAAAATTCAAGTTATGATCTCACTGTTGCTGAGTACTGACTTCAGCTGGTGTAGAATGCTGCAGCTAGAAGGTTGTTATTTCTATTGTCAGGGCTACCAGAAAAAAGGTCAGGGAGTAAAGACAGGAGAAACTCATTACAAAAGTATTTTAACTAGATGACACAAAACCTTGAGTAAGGACTAGTGCATCAGCAGAAATTAAATGGAGATATAATCTGGCAATATTCTTAAGGTAATACAATTGTGATTTCCCTACAATGGACATTTGATTAAAATGTTAGACTAGAATACAGTTTAACTGCAAATCAAAAAGGCATCACAGAGGAGATAGGAGCCAAAGAATGCATATAGGAGGGCTAGGCATTCATATCCTACCAACTCTGCCCTCCCTTGAAACCACAGAAATAAGTATGCAGTGTTTAGGTGTTCATGAGGAAAACAGCAGAAAAAAACCCCATGGTGGTAAATTCTAAAATCAGTGTATTCCATATAAATGTAATTAATCTGCCTAACATTAGATGAGTTCAAATAGAAGTCTCATTCACTTCCACAGGCATATTCCAGATCTCTCTAGGGTCTGAGGTAATAAAACAGAAGAATAGGATACACAGCAAAAGAGAAATCACTATGTAAAAACTATTTGTAGGTTCTATTTACTGAGTGCCTTATTCTTCCCTCACAAAGCACAGACTTCTGAAAGAGTTTTGAAGGGTCATGGTATAATCAGCTTCCAGTGTCAAGGGGAGACAAAAGAATGTAGTCTTGGATGAATGGGCAAGGGGAATATCAAGCAGTTGTCGAATTACATTGCTTCTCTGGTTGTTAATGCTGTGATCACTACTCAAATCCTGAACTTGGATGTGGCAATCACACTTCAAGGAGGATGCAGAAAAACTGAAAAGGGTATATAGGAGACTTAAAGAATGATAGGACTTGGGACACATACATTATCATGAAAGACTGGGGCACAGCTTAGTAAAAGTAAAGCAATGATGGCACTTCCAGCCATTAATCAAGCTATCCCTTAACATTATCTTTGGTAAACTAAATGGAAACATCTGAGATAAAGTAACTGATATCCAATACCAGATTGTTCAGTCTTGCAGATTAAAAGAAAATCAAATTACTGTAGTTTAGCAAATCTGGTGATAAATTCAGATTACAGTTAAGTATTTTTTATGTTACTATTTGGAACTACTAATGATTGAGGTAGATTCCTCAGTGCTGGTAATCTGAAAATAAGGATGATTTAGTCAAAGTAATCTGTTAAACTTCAGGTGGGAATTGATACAAATAAGTCCTATGATTGGTGGTTTTTATTAAATGCAGCTCAGACGAGATGATCACACTGATCTTTTTTTGACTTAATATGTATCATAGTAAAGGTTGTGCAGTCAGTCTTTACTGTAGCATTTGGATGTTTAATTATACACAGCCCTGGCAGAAAATATTCTGCATGCAATTAGCTGAAATTCTTCAGAATTCAGATTGCTAAATCAATAAAAGCAGAGTAGAAGGATATATATTTTGAGAAGGCGGTAGGATGCTATTAGACAAATGAGATGTTTTGAAGAACAGAATATGTAGTGTGTTTTTTCAGCACTTCATAAAGGCATGACAGGGTCCTTTGTAAAATACGTGATTGGTATTTTGTGGTGGGTATTCAAAAAGTATATGGAAAGTAAAGCAGCAGCTAGCCCTGTAAAAGATAGCCCTTGCATACAAGGGAGAGCTATGTCCTGTATTTGCATAACATGTTGATCTCAAAGTAGGTTAGGTTTTCACTTGGCCATCTGTTTTTCTGTAAAAATACTGTTTCCTATTTGTTCTGTATTAAATACTTCTCCATTTATATTTTTATGTTCCTTAAAAATTAACATAAAAATGTTTTAATAACTGATAAAAGCAAATTAGCTAAGCTGCAGAATGTACCAAGATCAGCGTTCCAGAAGAGTTCTTTCTCAAAGAAGAAAGCCAGACTTGAGTGAATGTCTCATATTTATTTCACAAATAATAAGGTTAGAGAAAATAAATCTTCTGTGGAAGTGTATGCCTTTGCTTCCCTAAGGTAACACAAGAGTGGGTGTTGTGCGAGTAGAACTAACAGATGCTTACATACCCTAAGAAGTCAGGATTCCTCTCTTTCAGGCTTCTTCTCTTCTTTTTGGCTATTTTTTTTCATACCACTGCTGATAAATAAATATTTTGTTATAACTGATAACCAGCCTTGTTAATAACGTCTTTAAGTCATCTTTGTACTGTAATGTATTCCAGTGGTGTGCAAGAAAGAGCTACAGTAATCTTTAAATCCCTCTAAGAGATACTCAGTTTACTGTAACAAGTAAATTACACTAGTTAGAATCATAGAATAGTTAGGGTTGAAAAGGACCTTAAGATCATCTAGTTCCAACCTCCCTGCCATGGGCAGGGACACCTCACACTAAACCATGTCACCCAAGGCCTCATCCAGCCTGGCCTTGAACACTGCCTGGGATGGAGCATTCACAACTTCCCTGGGCAACCCATTCCAGTGCCTCACCACCCTCTCAGTAAAGAATTTCTTCCTTAGATCCAATCTAAACTTCCCCTGTTTAAGTTTGAACCCGTTACCCCTTGTCCTATCACTACAGTCCCTAATGAAGAGTCCCTCCCCAGCATCCCTATAGCCCCCCTTCAGATACTGGAAGGCTGCTCTGAGGTCTCCACGCAGCCTTCTTTTCTCCAGGCTGAACAGCCCCAACTTTCTTAGCCTCTCTTCATACGGGAGGTGCTCCAGTCCCCTGATCATCCTCGTGGCCCTCCTCTGCACTTGCTCCAACAGTTCCATGTCCTTTTTATGTTGAGGACACCAGAACTGCACACAATACTCCAAGTGAGGTCTCACGAGAGCAGAGTAGAGGGGCAGGATCACCTCCTTTGACCTGCTGGTCATGCTCCTTTTGACGCAGCACAGGATACAGTTGGCTTTCTGGGCTGCGAGCGCACACTGAAGCTCATGTTCATTTTCTCATCAACCAACACCCCCAAGTCCTTCTCCACAGAGCTGCTCTGAATCTCTTCTTTGCCCAACCTGTAGCTATGCCTGGGATTGCTGCGACCCAGGTGTAGGACCTAGTTCTCCAGACACTTCAGTGTTCATGGCATTTTTCATATGTGAGACAGTGATGCAGTGTTTATTTTTAGAGTCAAAAGCCAGAACCTAAAACCACACCAGTTTCAGATGCCTCTAAAGCAAATAGGGAAAATTGCTTGCAGCAACTTCTAACTTTTGATTTCTATTTTACCCATAAAATTTCTGTATGAAAATCTACTGCTAAGGGGTTTTTAATTTTTGATGTAATATAGCATTTCTTGCTCAGTGAAAGGAAGTTAAATGATACAAATGGTGCTTTAGTATGAATGCAGTAAAAGCAACAAGTATCACTGAGGTGGTACCCAAGAATACTATCATTTTTATGTAGTATATTCCCATTCTAAAGCATAAAAAGGTCAATATCTTGACATAAATATCTACCTGTTATGAGATCATGTCATTATTCTGTATGGCTTCCTATTGCCGTAAATATGAAACATTTTCCAGCAGTGTACTAAACAATGGGCCTGACATCTGCCACATGCTTTTAACTCATCCTCTCCCCAAGGAGAGAAGCATGTACAGTAGATGGCCATATTTTGGAGGACTTTTTTGTTTATTTGGGGGCAAGTATGTTGAAAGCATTTATGTTAACAACACATAATGAATGTATAGTGTTACACAAAATTCTTCTCTTTAAATTCTACAAAGTTTGTAAGTGGAGAACTGACCTTCTCTGCTTATAGGACAGTTGCCTATAGGTAACTGATGTACAGGCAAAGTGCAGACTGAGCTGAGTACTGCTTGGCACTCAGCCCACTTCCACATTCTTTCCGTTGCTCAGAGGTGCTGGGTATGTCATACAATGCCCATTTGTATCTGGCTATGGAGAAATTGGGACAGCACACATCTAGTTGTAACGCAGATACAAGCTTAGTCATGTCACAAGTGTGCATAAATCCTCAATACCTACTCACACATCACCGAACAGCACAACAGAAAGGTTGGATGTTACTAATTTGGTTGATAATGTGGGTTCACCCTGGCAGGTATCTAAGCCCACAAGCTGCTTGCTTACTTACCCTTGACCACCAATAGGATGGGAGAGAATAAAGGAAGAGTTAAAAGCAAGAAAACTTGCGGGCTGAGTTACAAAAAAAAAAAAAAAAAGAGTAACTTGTTTAATAAGTGGAAGATGAGATGACCAGCTAGTTCCCAACCAAAAGACAGCTAACCTCCCTAAATTCCCCTCTTTTCCCTTTTTATGGCTGAACATTAATGAGTAACGAGTGGTGTCCCTCAGGGATCGGTGTTGGGACCAGTCTTGTTCAACATCTTTGTCAGTGACATGGACAGTGGGATTGAGTGCGCCCTCAGCAAGTTTGCCGATGACACCAAGCTGTGTGGTTCAGTTGATACGCCGGAGAGAAGGGATGCCATCCAGAGGGACATCGACATGCTTGTGAGGTGGGCTGATGCCAACCTTATGAAGTTTAACCATGCCAATTGCAATGCACCTGGGTTGGAGCAATCCCAGGCACAGCTACAGGTTGGGCAAAGAAGAGATTCAGAGCAGCTCTGTGGAGAAGGACTTGGGGGTGTTGGTTGATGAGAAAATGAACATGAGCCGGCTTCAGTATGTGCTCACAGCCCAGAAAGCCAACTGTATCCTGGGCTGCATCAAGAGGAGCGTGACCAGCAGGTCGAAGGAGGTGATCCTGCCCCTCTACTCTGCTCTCGTGAGACCTCACTTGGAGTATTGTGTGCAGTTCTGGTGTCCTCAACATAAAAAGGACATGGAACTGTTGGAACAAGTGCAGAGGAGGGCCACGAGGATGATCAGGGGACTGGAGCACCTCCCGTATGAAGAGAGGCTGAGAAAGTTGGGGCTGTTCAGCCTGGAGAAGAGAAGGCTGCGTGGAGACCTCATAGCAGCCTTCCAGTATCTGAAGGGGGCCTATAAGGATGCTGGAGAGGGACTCTTTATTAGGGACTGTAGTGACAGGACAAGGGGTAACGGATTCAAACTTAAACAGGGGAAGTTTAGATTGGAAGTAAAGAAGAAGTTCTTCACTGCAAGGGTGGTGAGGCACTGAAATGGGTTGCTCAAGGAAGTTGTGAGTGCTCCATCCCAGGCAGTGTTCAAGGCCAGGTTGGACAGAGCCTTGGTTGACATGGTTTAGTGTGAGGTGTCCCTGCCCATGGCAGGGGAGTTGGAACTTGATGGCCTTAAGATCCTTCCCGACCCTAACTATTCTATGATTCTATGATTCTAACATAGTGTTATATGGCATGGAATATCTCGTTGGTTAGTTTAGGTCATCTGCCTGTTTGTGTAGTGTCTTAGCCTATTGCACACCCCCCAGTCTTCATTGTGGTGACTAGTGAGAAAGGGAGTAGGCCTTGATGCTGTGCAAACACTGTTCAGCAATAGCTAGAACATTACTGTGTTATCAGCATTGTTTTGGTCACAAATCTAAAGCACAGCACCCTATGAGCCACTATGAAGAAATTTAACTCTATCCTAGGCGGGCCCAGTTATTTAGAAGGATGACCTAGGAAATATTTAAGACTTAAACTGTAAAAACCTATAAATAGCACCAGAATAACAAAATATTTGCCAGGAAGGAAGAAGAGAGTCTTTTCTATATATCCTTAGTGCTTTTGAACACATTTTAGAGTTCTTATGGTGGAGGAGATAATGAATGTTTCTAACTCAGACTGAGAAGGGAATCCACACCACAGTGATATTCAAGGTACATGTTTAACATGAAGTTGCCTAAGACTTGAATGATTTGGCAAAATTAGAATTTAGGTTTGTATTGGAAACAGATTTGTACTTAGGTCAGTAAGTGTTCTGTTTCATTCCTTTTACTGCAGAAAACAGACTACTTACACAGTTGTGTGCATTGCATGATGCTCAACTTTCTCAAACTAGAGTGTTTATTTTCTTATGCAGGAGTCTTTTGGATGTTTTGCCTAAATGTCTTATGGTTCCACCTACTCCTGTCTAACATAATGCATTCCTTTTATAGAGAAATGAGATCTGAAAGATCATATTTGGCATTAGTCTACTGAGAGTTTTGCAGGTTTACTAGCTGGCATTGATGTTTTGGGAATAGAGCAAAAAGGTTGCTGTTATTTTTGTTGACATGGAGTCTGTAGGGATGTAAGCAGCCTAGCTTTCCTCATGTGAGCAGTTTGCATTCTATAATAACATTTGAATATTGCGTGAAAACCTTATTCTTTCCTCATCTCTGCTCACATCATTTGAAATGAGTCACTGTACTGTACTGTGAAAGTAAAAGAGTTCACTCGAATACTTATGAAATATGGAAGTACTTTAGACAGAGTAGAAGGTTCTTAGAGTATATAATCATCCTGGGTTTGGGAGGTGTGAGGAAAAGACTAGAAAAAAGAATGGAAATTTGACATTTTCAATGAGCAGTTTCTGCCTCTGCAGTGGTCACCACAACCTAACCAAAAATAACAAAACATTCATGGGATTATAAAGCAAACTTTGTGGCTTCAGGACTAAGAGGTGTAATAGAGCTCAGAGGAGCGCTTACTTACGTTCAAAACAGCTTCCACGTGCTTCCAGCACATTTCTTAATAGATAATGTAGTGCTGGAATTTTCTCACCTAGAAATGCTTTCAGGAGTTAGAATGAGTGACACTGTGTTCTTGCAGAGTAATTAACACACTGTGGACCTCGGTGGTATTCTTTATTTGACATCTTCCCTCCTATTTATGGGGAAACTGTGGTACTTGTGCATGGGTGGAATAAGAGTAGTTTAATCTAACCATGAGTTAGATGTAACCAGGAGTAGTTTGCTTCTAACCATGCTGCAATGGGTACAGTGATGGAGATGTTATCTTTAAGCCTTGCTGCAGAGTATAATATATGTGTATGCTTGAATTAGTAATAACATTCTTTTATTTGCAACTGAAAATACTTTTAGTTAATTACAAATATAAAGTGAGACAGTATTTCTGTTCAGCAATTGTTAATATTAACTGCTGCTTTGGAAATGAGCGCAACTGTGCATTTTTATTTCCTTTTTTAATAATGGATGTGTAGCTGTAAAATACTCTATCTATACTAGATGTGTATTAACCAACAACTTCCTCATCACATCGCAGAGGTAAAAGTATATTTAATTACATCATAGAGACATAAAAATAACTTGTTTCAGGAGGTCACGAAGGTATTGTAGGGGATTAGGCTGTGTAAACAGCAATATTCACATTCATGAGTTGTTTGTTAACACGAAAAACAAAGATGGGTTGATGGGTCTGATTCTTTGTCATCTTAAGTGGATGTTTGCTCTTGCTTAAAACTGAATGCAAAAATGCAATTAAAACACAATGTTCTGTTTCACTCCCATTCTGCAAGTGGGTGAAATTGTATATCTATAAATGCACAGACACATTATATAAGGGATGAAATTGTGAAGAATCCAGCTTTTTATCTTCAAATATTTTAGCTTGCAAAATGTTATACTTGCCTCCTTATGCTGAAAGTTTGAGACTTACCATTTAATTCCCTACCAGTCCTGTTCTAAGACAAGCTGCAGATTATCTTGATTATTTTCAGGATCTACGATCAATAGCAACATGAGGCAATATGTAGATTAGGTGTTCAATATGGCTATTTTTTTTATTCAAAATAACTTCTCTCACCTCAAAGACTAGGTGTCTGGTTTAAATGTATGTCAAATGAACTTTCAGATGAAGAACAGTGCTATGATTAACACATTCTATTGGAATTTGAGATTTGGAAGTTTAATATCTAGGCAGTCATATCTACCTGTTTGGCTGACATTAGAAATTTATTAGGAAACCATCTTAGAAATATTTTACTCTGTGCAAAATAGGCTTAGTAATGCATCCATTTCTTCACACAGTTTAGATTGGAGACTTCTTAGACCAGATGGTCTCTCAAAGGGTATGTTTTCACTGCAGCTGAAGGTGTATTAGCTGAATGGATATATTTGCACTAAGTGTAATCTCGCCAGCTTTGTTAAATAGCAATAAAAATAGTGTGAGGTGGTTGTCACAAAAGTGGGATCATTACCCTGTGTGCAAAATGCCAGTATGCACACAGAGTTGAGGTATTTTATTTTCAGCTATTTTACAAAATAGGGAGCTAGGTGGAAGCTCCACAAAGCTTGTACGCCTTAGTTTTTTTGTACATTGGATTATATAACTTTAAGAGAATGAAGAAATTACTTTTCATTGGTCAAAAGTTACCAAATATATGATTAATTAGTTCTTCATCTTCTATTAGGGAAATTGTCCTTGCTTGCTGTGTAAATTAGCGCACATGCTCTTTGACACTCGTGGAAGGGGGCAAGCTTTTTCGGTCCTGAATTGAGTCTGCTGTCACGATCTGCCCCTGACACCTTTACCTTTCACTCAATTACTGCTGTTTCTTGTTGACTACTTGTTTTTCTATTACTTATTTTGTCTTCAGCATGTTCTGGTGCAAATGTTCTCCTTTTATATCAGTCCTTTAGCTGTTCTTCCAAGGTTAAGATAGTAAGGAATGTATTGGTTATACAAAGTCTTGTTCTTCTGAGTGATGTTGTTAATCAGCTAGACGCTGTTATCATCATGGTCAACTCAATTCTTACTCTACATCAATGTCTTTCAGTAAATGGGACCCAGCTTGCCCTGGACCCTTGTGCGGCTAGGTTATGCTGATGTACATTCTGTATGTTCACTTCCATAATTACTGGAGTTAGCTAAATTAAAGAGTATATCTGCTTTCCCCTGTGAAAAGAACATTTTTATTTTTATCAGTTTTTAGTTTACTTCTTCACTAAATTCTGCAGTCAACCTTTAGATTTTCTTCTGATTTATTCTCTTGTAGAGGCAAGCTTTTCCCATCCTCCATCTTCCTGGAGGAGGAATGGAGGAATTATGAGGCCCCCCTTGCCTCATAATACAGGTTCTTTTCTTACCCACAGAAGACTAGAAGGCATGCCTCTGTGGCTGCTTTGCTCAGCAAAGCTGTTTTGCTGGGGAATATTAGTTTCCCAAAAATTCCCAAGAAGTATGATTTCCTTGGTGCTTTAAGAAAAGCAAGAAATAAACATAATTAAAGCTTGAGTAAATATAGATTTGTGCAGATTTCTCTACAGCTAGGTAGTGGTAATACATAGCCCAGGCCCTAAATGTAGTTGTTCTTTTTTTCGTCCTCAGCTACCTCTAACAAAGAGCCCATTTCCTGCATGAGTTACCCACTTCTGAAATTACATTCTTCTCTATGAGAAGTAAGCTATAGGTGTTCAAAGGCCAGCTAGTGCACTGAATATAAAACTCGAATGGAGTTCTGTACTGTGGAAGGACATATTCTACGGTTTGGGATTGCTGAGTTTACGTCTTCAAGAAGGATACAGACTCCTGTTACATACGTAACATGGAGTAACACATCTACCCCAAAGCTATAATATTTGAAAACACAATCATTTTTCTGGAAGCTAACAGATTGTTCATCAGATTTTGAGTTAAAAATTTGGTGTCCCTAAGAAATGTAGCAACCCATAGAAGCAGAGGAATGTAGAAGGGACGAGAAGTGGAAAAGCCTGGATAAATGGAAAGAAGAGGGAACTTGGGACATGTGAAGCAGCTATTAACCTAGTTTAACAGGACTGTATTTTGCTGTTACGCACTATTCCAGGAAGATCACTATAATGGTAAATCTGTCTTTAAATTATTCAGCCTGTACAGTAGCTTCTTCATAATTTAAAGTTTTTAAACATGTCGTGGAGAAAATGGGCACGGTCACAGAGCTGCTGTGCGATATAGTGATACTGATCTGTAATAATTTTTAGGAAAACACTGTAGCTTTTGTTTAGTTTACATTATGGTGCTCACCACAGTGGATCCCATAGGGTAATGAAGACATGGAGGTGGCAGAGCAAATGCATGCTTGGGTGTACCCCTAGTATGCATGCTGCACACTCACGAGGGACTGACGTCATGGCTGTGAGACAAGACCCCAGCACTCACCATGGCATATATCTCTGATACAGCTCAGAATCAACTGGAATTACAAGTGCTTTCTGTTCACAAGTAGCCTAGAACTGCATGTAGTGAGCGTATTCAAAACCTATTATGGTTAGTATTTCACAGAATCCCGGAATGACTAAGGATCTCTGGATGTCATCTATTCCACTGCTTCTGCTTAAAACAGGCTCAGCTAGAGGAGGATGCTCAGAACCTTTGGAAATCACCAAGGATGGAGACTCCTCAGTTTCTCTGAGCAAACAATTCTGGTGTTCAACCAACCTCCCAGTAAAACCAGTAAAACATTTCCTGTGTTTCAGTATGTGTTCACTGTCTCTTGTCCTTTAACTGGGCACCACTGAGAAGACTCTTGTCCAGTGTTCTTTACTCCTCCCTCCATCCTCCATCACGAATTTATAGTCCTCATGTGCCAGACATCAGTCTCCCCAGTGATCTTTGTGGCCCTTCACTAAACTCACTCCAGTATGTCCATGTCTCTTTTACTGGGATCCAAAACTGGAAACAGCATTCCAGATGTGTCACACCACCTCTCTTGACCTGCTGGTAATACTCCTCAAAATGCAGCTGAGGTGACTGCTTTCTTTGCAAGGGTGCATAGCTGGCTCATGTTTTTTCATGTACACCAGAACACACAAGTCATCTTCTGCAAACCTGCTTCCGAGCCTGTCCCCGGCGTGTACTCCTGTGGGAGCTATTCCTTGCAAGTACAAGACTGCATTTCCCTTTGTTGAACTTCGTAAGACTCCTTCGTAAGCTGATTTCTCAAGCCTTTTGTGGTCTCTGTGAGTGGTGACACAACCATCTGGTATATTAACTACTCCTCTCAGTTTTGCATCATCTGAAAAATTGCTGAGTATGCATTCTGCCCCATCACCAGGTCACTAATAATAATGTTAAGCCCTACTATCAGTACCCGTGGGGTGCTCCAACAGTGACTGACCTCCAGCTGGACTTCATTGCTGATCATAACCTTCAAGCACTTTGTGTGATAAAATTGTAAACTGAGGGAGAATATAATGTGGTAGAGTAGCAGTTACCTTTCACTATTGCCACTATTTGCATCTTGTCTGATTAATATTACTGTGTTCTGTGGCTTTAAGAAGAGACATTAATTAAAGAAGTAGGGATCTTCATCATCTTTTGTCTGTGCTAAATAAATTATTTACAGTATTCTTGTAAGTGGTTACAAGTTCATTATTTTTTGGTCATTAAGTACCATTTAAGTTGGCTCCTGTTTACACCAGTGCCAGTGGTTCAGACAATATCATCGAGAGGTCACATTCATAGTGAGGATGTTTGCCCGAAAATTGATAATATTGATCTTACTAGTAAGTAAAATTTATGTTTCTAAGGATTCAGACAAGTGGTCCTAGACTCCAGACAAACTTAAGGGCTACTTTTTCCTTCATCAGAAAGGTAATCCATCTACAGCAATCCAGTATATTTGCCAGTATACTCTTCTTTATAAAACTCTTTGTTATGTAGTTTTGTTAAAACCACATTAATTGTACCAAAAATTGTAGTTTTCAGGAATATTATTGAATCTCTCTGTGCTAAAATTCATTAGTTTGTTCTTATTGAATAACATAAAATAGGATTATTAGGAAGCAGTTTCAATACCTCACCTTGAGGGTTTTCAGGTATTCCTGCATATTTTACACTATTCTCTGATTTACTTACTTTTTATTATAAGAGGGGGAAATTGCTTCACTGGTACAAATGCAGCGACCAACTAATGCGGTGAAGAAATTTGTACCACAGACTTAAAATAGAGGATAAAAGTGTAAATTGGCAGTCTGTGTTTGAAAGTATCTCTTTTTGATGTATTTTGTAACAGTGGTTTCTCTCATGATTTCAGTAAGTTGCTGCTTAGTGGAAGACATAGCTCTGAAATACATATTTTAGTTGCTGACTGATGGAGGGTTATGATGGCACCAGTGTTTCTGACAAGTTTAGAAGACAAGGATAAAACACTAGACAGCATTCGAGATTTCTCAGCGGGAAAATGTAAATCTTCTTAATTCTATTTCTCCTGAGCTGTGGCAACTTAAGGTCCTGTATTTAAATGTGAATTATTAAATAGCATGATGATGACAGGAGCAGGCTATGTGTTATATGTATCACCAAGTTCTCATAAGCCAAATACCTTGTCAGAAATTCATATTCCCATCTATGGATTTGTGATAAAGGGAAATAATTTTAATATTATTTTGCCTTTTATTCTTTAAACCCTACCAAGGGTATTAGATTAGGGAATGGAGTGAGATTTGCCATGGAAATTGATAGGTGCAGCCTTCTAGCTCTAAGCCTCTGGAACCTAAATGTATCACAGCACTGAAGAAAACAGTCACTTCTAAAAAAATTTGGCAAAATGTATAGATGTTGTAATAGTATAGAATGGTCAGATACTGTATGAAATCTTTAGCATAGGTTATATTTTACTTCATAAAAACAATCTTGAAATGTATTTAACAGGCAGCTTAGTTCTTTACCGATTGTGAAAATTTTTGAAAGTGAAAAAGTTTTGGGCTTGTTTTATTTGGGGGTTTATTTTATTGGGTTTTTGGTTTTTTTGGGGGTTTTTTAATGTGTTGATACTGTAAAATAAAATAATGCAGCTGGCAACCTGACGCTGAGGTATTATATCTGAGATAAATCTCATCTCTTAGAATCTCTTAGTGTTTGTCAGTGACTGTAGGATTTGGAACTCTTGCAGTAGAGATTAGAAATAGCAGTGGGGTATGAAACAATAGTAAAGAATGATACATGCTCTCTGCTAATTTTATACGCCTTTATAAAATATAAGGAGGTGACTTAAATATATAAGTAAACTGCTGCATGGACTTAGGTACTGAGCGTGATGTAAGTAAGTAGTCACTCACTTTAATGAGCAGGATAGTAGACTTGCATGGATTATAGGCATGCATAGTGAAGCATGAATGGTAGTGTTTATAGAATCAGGACCCGAGTATGAAATATAAACACAATTCACTTGCCATTTAAGTAAAGATATACCTGCAAGAGAATGTAGTGAATTCAGCAAGACTGTGATTCTTGCTAACTGACAGATTTTTAAGGAGGGAATGTTTTTTTCTAAATATAAAGCAAGAATCTTAATAGAATGATCTAATTTGAGCATTTGTCAGACTTTTTCAGTAAATGCCATTAGGTATTTAAGGACCAAACCAGACATCACTTTGTTATATTCAAACAGCTATATCTCTAGAAGGGCTTTGCCTGTACTAGTGTGCTTAAGAACTTATTTCTTAGACTCAAGTGCATGTGATCTCCTGATGTATTACCTACATTTCTTAGCATTGTTTTCTTCCTGCAGAATTTTATAGCAAAAGTAGTTCATGATCCTGTCTAGTTGATGAGACTGGACAAGTTAGTAATGTGAGAATGAAATTCTGCAGACAGTACAGGTTTTTAAAAACAGGATTCTGTATATTGTTTGTATTCTGGGAGGGACTCAGCCCTGCTCTGTCCAGAGCCCAAAAAGAGAGTCCAAACTGCCATAGCCTACTTGGCTGAAAGCCACATGATCTCATTAGCATGGTGCTGAACCTAGATTTCCAGGCATTACAAAACAGAAGCTCAAGATGCAGGGATGGTAAACATAGTCGCACAGGGTTTGGTTGATTTTGTGCTCGATCTAATTAAACATGCATCAACCCAAAATATGCTGTTTGCATGCAGAGTCTGAAGGCCATGATTTTGTAATTGCAAAAGAAATTCAAACTTTTTTTTGCATACTTGAGAATTATTTTATACATCTTTCCTTTAGAAGACTCTGTGGTGCTAATATCAGACACAGGCACTATTTATGCAGACTTTTCTGATTTACTGAAGTCATGGGACTGGCGTTGGGAAACCAGCAATGTTCCTAAACTAATGTGACTGCAGAACTGGCATGTGATGCCAAGTTAGGGGCTGAGGAGTGATTGTTCACTTGAGAATAGCTTCTAGCTAGAATCCTGAGCTTCTCTCTCCCTAAAAACAGTGTATTATTCACGTGAAGGATTAATTGAAAGTATCAGTTTTGCTTAAGCTTTTTCCATTATGATACTGGGTAAAAATTAATATTTTGAGATAATGCTCTCAGTAGAATGTTATTTGTTAGTGTGAACTGTTACAATGTCCAAATTACATGAAGAACTTCTTTTTTTCCTTATTCTTAGGGAAAGGCAGAGATAATGCCTTGTATCTAATTCATGAGGCCAAATTCAGCTGTAACTGTGGTCATATGATTGGATGGACTGGATCACATGGAACACATTGTTGCACAGAGTTTGATTCTGTATGCTAAGTTGCCATCAAAAAATGATGAGGATGTGAAGGTGAAAGTTAAAAATTAAATTCTCAAGTACCTTCACAAGATTTTCTCCAATGAAGCCTCCTCTTTTAATTGCCAAAATAATGGTTCCAATGAATGAGGGTCTTCCCATGCAGTTCAAACGAAATGGAGTCCATCCAACATTGTGTTATTAAATTAAAGGTTTTATTCTTGAGAGAGCTGGAAGCAGAACTCCTTTCAAAAATCGATTGAAGTAGGGTAGTTAACTCCCTAAGAAATTGTGAATGTCATTAATTTGTCTTGTAAAAGATGAGGCAATTTGGTTGCTACTTTTCTATTTCCTTTCAAGCCTCTTTATTTGCTGGTTCTGCCATCATAATGGGCATGAGTAGGTTTCTTGAGGATTGCTTTTGCTGAGCTTATTGGAGTTTTAAATTTGTTTTGACTTAAGATCTAGTAGCAACTCTTGTTTTTAATTTGCAGTGCAAGTTGATTGCGTAATTGTGAAGCTGTTTGACATGTGTGATACAATTTGATTTGCATTCATGCCAGTTTTCAACTGTAAGAAACAAAATCTGTTAGTAACAATTTTAGCGGGAGTCATTGGAGGCTTCTTACAGTTTGTTTTCCATTTCCCAGAAATGGAAAGATGGCACTCTTATAAAACTATTTAAACACTTCACACTATTGTCTAGCTGAGCAGTGTATGTTGATATATGTGGCTTTGTTATTTTCAGGGAAGAATAATGAAAAAAATACAATATGTAAAATATACATTTTAATATATATAAAATGCAGTATAGAATGGAGGAAGCAATAGAATGCTGACAGAGACGAGTTAAAAAAGAAGGGTCACTGAATTATAGCAAATAGCCAGTAAGTTGTCTTGTGGAAAAGCAGAGACTTCATTGAGACCTGATTAGAAAACTTGAAACCTATGATTATAGTGGTATAGAGGTACTTTTTTCCTGGAAGGATACATACGTAGAGTTAGCAAAGTGTTTGCCTCATGACCAACGGATCCTGGAAGTCTATGGAGGAGACATAGCCTTTGCCATACAGACAACAGCTATATTCAGGCTGGTCTGTGCATGTTACAGCACTGGAGGTTTTCTGATAATGTGGCTCTGATTGTTCCTGATTGATTTTATTATTTTTTTTCTATCCCCATTGTGCAGTAGCAGGAAGACTTGAAGTAGCATTAATTCCTGAGTAGATTTTCTCTGGAAAAGCCACAGAATAAGAAGGTAATACTATTGTAGAGAGCAGAGTAAAAGGAAACTGAACTGGCAGAAGCATATGATGAGATAGCAATACAGGTGAAGTAGTTAAGAAGTGTTAGAGATTATATGATAATAGAAATGGCAACACAGGTGTGATTTCCATGAGTTCAGAGAAAGTCTAACCTGTGCAGTCAAAGTGAAATAACAGGCCAGAGACAAAAGAGTAATTCTGAAGATGCAAGAGCTTTGTGGTACATGGATAGCAGCTAATTTAGAACCAAGGTGGGTTGTTTCAAATTATGCATCTGCTTTAAGCTGTTACCAAAATGTGAGACCATTACTTGCTCTAAGTGCTTACACAGAATTGCTGTAAATTTGTATAAAGTGTAGGACTGTAAACAACTACTTGGTCATTCTCTGTGGTTCCCCACAATTGCAGACAACTGTGAAATAATGCCTACTCCATTTCAGCCTACAGAACATACCACGAACCACAAAACATTTTTTAAAATACCCTATAAAAAAACTAAAGGCTATATAGTACAGGAGACCAATGCACATGGAAACTACAGTGGCCATAAGACAAAACCAGGAGAGGTTGAGGATAGCACCAGCATTTTAGTTCCCTACAGATCCTAACTCCAGTGCAGATCATTGTTTTGAAACCAAGTACACGGGCAAACAGGGGCACAGAAGCCTCTTGATTGCACATCTTCCGTACTTCCTGCTATTGCAGCACTCCCTGTGAACAATCTCTGATGGTTCAAAGGCAAACCCCTCTTCACCATGTCACCAAAATTAATTACATATGAAGAAAAGAAAAACAATTGTTGTGGCACAACCTCTATACCACAATGAAAAGCTTTTGCCTTTAAAGCCAAAATAATGTCACGTAGGTCATTCTCACATGAAGAATCAGCTTGCCTAGGCAGCAGCTTATACTATACCTTTAACCCCAACCCAAATACAAACAAACAAAACAAAAGCAACCCCCACACAAACCAGAAAGCAGCAGTCACACAGCTGGACTCTAGAGTAACTGAATAGAGAATTTTGCTACTAACGAATTGCTGAGGTGAGTAGCTCGAGAGAGGACGCCTTCAACACCTGAGCGGGAGGAAGCTCAGCGTCCAGGAGCCTCAGAGCGGCCAGAGCCACCGAGGGAGCCTCAAGTCCTCGACAGACCTTGCCCAGCAGCCGGCAGCTCAGCTGGTGTGAGCAGGGACGCACGGGGGGCGGAGCGGCACCAGCCCTGAATGGGTAAAAACCCAGCCCAGGGAGCGTGGCGACCAGGGCGGGTCGGGGTAGTTTGCGTGGGCAGGTGAGCGGGTTGGTGAGCGCTCGCCCCAGGGCCCGGCCTGGGAGCTCTGCTCTGGCTGCCCCGGCGGTGGCCAGCGTAGGCACCCAGACAGAGCCGATGAGAGGGGAGGCTGCAGCGCAGAGCACGAGGTACAGAAAGTGCCTGCACAGGTTTTGTGAGGGGAGGGTGCCCAACGGGCAGGGCTGCACTCTGTGCTCCCTGGTGGAGGTCCTCCTGCAGCAGGTGGCTGAGCTGCAGGATGCTATTAATAGGCTGCAAGATGTCAGGGAAGCTGAGAGGAAGCAGGACTGCCTCCTCCAGGCCCAAACTGTGCAGGGGCCTCAAGCGTCCCCTGCAGCTCATGGAGGAGAGGAGGAGGCTGTTAACCCAGCAAGCTGGGAAATAGTAACAACAAAAACCCAAAAACAACAAAAAAAGGAGGAAGAGGACAATTAAAAGCAGGGGGCTTCCTCCTAAACCTGTTGTCCCCAACCAGAACCGCTTTGCTGTCCTGCAGGGGGCTAACGAGGAAACACACACCATGAACAACCGGCTGATGCACTGCTAAAGAAGATCACTACTGGTGCTGCCAGGAAAAAGCACTGGTAGGGGACTCTACTTTGAAAGGAACAGAGGCACCCATCTGTCAGCTTTACCCAGTCTCAGGGGAGGTGTGTTGCCTACCAGGGGCACGGATCAGGATGTTGCAGAGAGGCTGCCTGCTCTAGTAAGTCCCACAGACTATTACCCACTTCTGGTGATCCATGTGGGTGCTAGTGATATAGATAGCAGTAGCCTGGAGAACATGAAGAAGGACTACAGAGGCCTGGGAGAGGTGGTTAGGGGCTCTGGAGCTCAGATTGTCTTCTTCTCAATTCTCCAGGATACAGGGGAGGACCCTAAAAAGGCTAGGAGGATTGGCCAGGTTAATAAATGGTTAAAAGGGTGGCCCATAGTCAGGGGTTTGGGTGTCATGAACACGGGACCCAAGTTTGTAGGCCAGGTCTACTGGGGGCTGGTGGAGCTGCTCTGATAAGGAAGGCAAAGAGCAGTTTTGGTAGGAGGCTTGCCAGACTGGTCAAGGTTGTTTTAAACTAGATGTGTTGGGGGAGGGGGGCATCATTCCATCCCAACACAGTCAGTTGCCAGCACCTATAATAAATGCTTGGAGCGATGCAGAGATATTCCAGCTGCTCCAGCCAATGAGCCGGCTTCATTTGGAGCTCGGCTCAGGTGCCTCTATACAAACACCCGTAGCATGGGGAACAAACAAGAGGAATTAGAGATGTGTGCACGTCTATGGGGATATGATATAATAGGCATCACAGAAACATGGTGGGATGGCTCCTACGACTGGAGTGTTGGAATGGAAGGTTACAGGCTCTTTAGAAAAGACAGGCCTGGCAGGCAGGGAAGGGGAGTTCCATTTGTGTTAGGGATAGGCTGGAGAGTATGGAACTCTGTCTGGGGACGGGTGAGCAGTCAACAGAGAGTTTGTGGGTCAGGGTTAAAGGGAGAACAGCGATGGGAGACATTACTGTGGGGATCTGTTACAGACCACCTGATCAAGAGGAATCTGTGGATGAAGTGCTCTACAGACAGATAGGAAAAACCCCACGCTCACAGGCCCTTGTTCTCATGTGGGACTTCAGCCACCCTGACATCTGTTGGAGTGAAGGTACGGCCCGGCACAAGCAATCCAGGAGGTTCCTCGATTGTGTGGAAGACAACTTCCTTCTGCAAGTAATAGAGGAGCTGACAAGGAGAGGTGCCATGCTTGACCTCATGCTCGCCAACAGGGAAGGGCTCATTGGAAATGTGACATTCCAGGGCAGCCTTGGCTGCAGCAATCATGAGATGGTCGAATTCGAGATCCTCAGGACAGTGAGAAGAGCGTGCAGCAAGCTCACTGCCCTGGACTTCAAGAGAGCAGACTTTGGCCTCTTCAGGAACCTGCTCAGTAAGGTTCCATGGGATATAGCCCTAGAGGGCAGGGGGGGCCAAGACTGTTGGTTGTTATTCAAGGATCACCTGCCACAAGCTCAGGAGTGTTGCGTCCCAGCAGCAGGAGGGCCAGGAGACCTCTTTGGAAGGATAAGGAGTTGCTGAGGAAACTTCAGGTTAAAAAGAGGCTTATAGAAGGTGGAAGCAGGGACAGGCGGCCTGGGAAGAATACAGGAATGTTGTCCAGGAAGCTAGGGGCCAGGTTAGGAAAGCCAAGGCCCAGTCAGAATTAAACTTGGCTAGGGATGTTAAAGATAACAGGAAGGGATTCTATAGGTACATTGCAAATACAAGACAGACTAGGGACAACATGGGCCCTCTCCAGAAGCTATCAGGAGAACTGGCTACCCTGGATTTGGAGAAGGCTGAGGTTCTTAATGACTTCTTTGCTTCAGTCTTCACTAGCAAATGCTCTGACCACACCACCCAAGTCTTGGAAGGCAAAGGCGGGGACTCTGAGAATGAAGACCTTGGGCCCATTTTAGGAGAGGATCTGGTTTGAGACCATCTTAAGAACCTGAACATACACAAGTCCATGGGACCTGATGAAATCCATCCGTGGGTCCTGAAGGAGCTGGTGAATGAAGTTGCTAAGCCACTGACCATCATATTTGAACAATCATGGCAGTCAGGTGAAGTTCCCGACGACTGGAAAAAGAGAAATATAACCCCCATTTTCAAGAAGGGGAAAATGGATGACCCGGGGAATTACAGACCAGTCAGTCTCACCTCTGTGCCTGGCAAAATCTTGGAGCAGATTCTCCTGGAAGGCATGCTAAGGCACATGAAAAACAAGGAGGTGCTTGGTGACAGCCAGCATGGCTTCACTAAGGGGAAATCCTGCCTGACCAATTTGGTGGCCTTCTATGATGGGGCTATGGAACTGATGGACAGGGGCAGAGCAGTTGACGTCATCTACCTGGACTTGTGCAAAGCATTCGACACTGTCCCACATGACATCCTTGTCTCTAAATTGGAGAGATCAATTTGATAGACGGACCACTTGGGTGGATAAAGAACTGGCTGGATGGCTGCACACGCAAAGAGTTGTGGTCAACGGCTCAGTGTCCGGCTGGAGACTGGTAACGAGTGGTGTTCCTCAGGGATCGGTGTTGGGACCGTTCTTGTTCAACATCTTTGTTGGTGACACGGACAGTGGGATTGAGTGCGCCCTCAGCAAGTTTGCCGATGACACCAAGCTGTGTGGTGCGGTTAATATGCTGGAGGGAAGGAATGCCATCCAGAGGGACACACTTGTGAGGGTGGGCTGATGCCAACCTTATGAAGTTTAACCATGCCAAGTGCAAGGTCCTACACCTGGGTTGGAGCAATCCCAGGCACAGCTACAGGTTGGGCAGAGAAGAGATTCAGAGCAGCCCTGCAGAGAAGGACTTGGGGGTGTTGGTTGATGAGAAAATGAACATGAGCTGGCTGCAGTGTGCGCTCACAGCCCAGAAAGCCAACCGTATCCTGGGCTGCATCAAAAGGAGCGTGACCAGCAGGTCAAAGGAGGTGATCCTGCCCCTCTACTCTGCTCTCGGGAGACCTCACTTGGAGTATTGTGTGCAGTTCTGGTGTCCTCAACATAAAAAGGACATGGAACTGTTGGAACAAGTGCAGAGGAGGGCCACGAGGATGATCAGGGGACTGGAGCACCTCCCGTATGAAGAGAGGCTGAGAAAGTTGGAGCTGTTCAGCCTGGAGAAGAGAAGGCTGCGTGGAGACCTCATAGCAGCCTTCCAGTATCTGAAGGGGGCCTACAAGGATGCTGGGGAGGGATTCTTTATTAGGGACTGCAGTGATAGGACAAGGGGTAACGGATTCAAACTTAAACAGGGGAAGTTTAGATTGGATCTAAGGAAGAAATTCTTTACTGAGAGGGTGGTGAGGCACTGGTATGGGTTGCCCAAGGAAATTGTGAATGCTCCATCCTTGGCGGTGTTCAAGGCCAGGGTTGGACAGGTCCTTGGGTGGCATGGTGTAGTGTGAGGTGTCCCTGCCCTTGCAGGGGAGTTGGAACTAGATTATCTTGAGGTCCTTCCCGACCCTAACTGTTCAATGATTCTGTAGTGTTTCAGAAGTTTATCTCACTTTCTCTGAGAAGTTTCTGTAGATGTGTAGATTTTTGTGTCTGATGCAGACAATCATGCCTATTAAAACTATTCTTCCAAAGAAAAATACAGAATAGTGATCAAGACAACACAAGGACAGCACAAGAGTAGTGGAAAGGGGAGATTGCCACTGCAAGAAAAAAAAAAAGTAAAATCACAAGTGTGAAATAAAGTTGAGTAGAAAATGCCACAAGCATGAAGGAGACAGTCTTAATTTCAGCCACTTAAATACAGAGGTTGAAGTGAAAAAATACCCGTATAGAACATATTATTAGCTGGCCGTTAAACGTACTGAGCAAGGATCTTGTGACCAACTTGACAGACCTCCCTGGGATGGCAGTCTCCCTTTCCCACTGCTATGGCCTTGTCCCTTACTTGTTTTCTGTCTTTCTCTAAGCCGGAAAGAGACAGTCTATGCTATGGCTAATCAGTATTTTAGTGTGCCAAGGAAATGTTTAACAATACAGATCTGCTTATCTTTCCCTTGGTAGAGGGAAAGAGTTAATGATTTAATTCCCTCTCTTTTTCTAGCAACCAATTACTATAAAACTTGTAGGAACTTATGTTACAATTTCTCTTACTTTTTAAAATTTGCTTGGAATTAGTTCAACAAAGTTGGAACACTTTGTGAAACAATTTCACCTTACTGTTGAAGTGTGTCTTGCATGCATTTGTCTTTTTAACTTATTCGTCAGTGGTGTAATAATACAGATGTTAGCATTTTGCTACCTGCCTTGATACTTTACTTTAAGGATATAAAAGAAGAGTAAGCATAAAGAAAGAAATGCTGTATATATCCCAGAAGAACTATTATGTGCTAATATACAGCATCTTATACAGAGCCCAGGTGGGATGAAAAAAAGCCCTCACAACAGAAACGCAAAGTCTCATTTTCACAAACAGGAGATGGGGATAAGAATAACCTAATTCCTATCATTTCCTATAAAATCAAATACAGTCTTCACACTGAGCATAGTAATATTGTTTATACGATAAACAATGTTACTGCTCTTCCTAAAAAGCAAAGAAATATGATGCATGATCCCAAGATAATGCCAAAGACAGTGATAATGACGGCAACAGTTAAGTTTACTTGCTGCTAGTAAATTATTCACATATATGGGCAAGTACACAAGAGTCAGCAAGGAAAATTCCAACTAGACCTCAGGGAAAAAATCCACAATGAGTATTGCTGAAGGCTGAGACAGGTTGTCCAGAGGGGCTGTAGAATTGCCATCCTTGGATATATACAAACTTTATTTGGATAAAGCCCTAAGCAATCTGATTTAACTTTAATGTTAGACCTGCTTTGAGAAGGGGCATTGGACCAGATGGTGTCCAAATGTCTCTCTGACCCAATTAGTATATGGTTCTAGTCCAGATACTGTTCTAGTGTATAGGGAATTTAACAATGGAATTAAAAGATTATATTTGCTCTATTTTTCATACCTGAATAAATAAGCAGTAATTTCAGGTAAGTTGCCAGAAGTTTGAGGGAGTTGATCCTCCTCTCTGTTCAACATGGATAAGGTCACATCTGGAGTGCTGTGTCCGGTTCTGGACTTCTCAGTATGAAAAAGACAGAAAATGCAGCAGAGGCCTACAGAGGAAGATTAAGGGGCTAGAGCATCGTTCATACAAGAAGAGACTGAGAGTGTGGGAACTGCTCATCTGGAGAAAAGAAGGCTCAGAGGGATCTTACCAGCATGTAAATTCTTGATGGGAGAGAATGAAGGTGAAGTCAGACTGTTCTTAGTAGTGCCCACTGACAGGACAAGGGGTAATGGCTGTGAATTGAAACACATGAAATCCCACCTGATCACAAGAAAGCTTTTTTTTTATTATGAAGGTGGTCAAAACTGGAACGGGTTGTCCTGAGAAGTGGTGCAGTCCCCATCTGCTGATATATGCTAAACTCAGCTGGACATAGTCCTGAACAACCAGCTCTAGCTGACACTGCTTGAGCAGAGAGGTTGGTTTAGATGATCTCCAGGGGTCTTTTCCAACCTTAGCAATTCTGTGAAGTTTTCAAGATTTTAGAAGTCACAAAATGGCATTTCCATCAGATGTCTAGATACTCAGTATTCAGTAAAGGTGAATGCTGTGGCTTCCCACTAAATATCATCCAGATTGCTTCACAATGCCTATTAAGAAAACTAGTGATTGTTTTGTTGTTTGTTGGTTTGTTTTGATGACTGGTTTCTTGGTTGGGTGGTTTTGTTTGAGTTTTTTTTCTGTTATTTTCCCAGTCCATATGTGTCCTAGTAATTGTTCCATCTACAAAATACAAATAACTCTTCGCAGGACTGGAGGGTAGTTGGAGACTTGCCTATGAACAGACTCCGGTGTAGTTCTCTAGGGATGTAAGGCTCTACTTATGTGGATCTACTTGCAGAATTAGAATTAGTTATTTCAAATGTTACTGAGAACTTGGCTGCATTGATTAATGGTTATCTTCTGGAATTTACTTGAGAACTGACATAAAACATTGGTACTTTTCAAAAATGTTGGAACCGCATTAATGAGTAAAATTAGTGAAATACCTGGGGTTGAGAAGTTCTTATGTGTTCTGGCTGTTCCTTTAAAAAGAAACATTTTATTCCTATTAAATGTAGATAATTACTCTGTTTCACATTAGGACGATCCAGTAGTTCTTTGGGGTTTGCAAGAAACTACTCCTTTTCTTTGATAATGCTTAGAAAGCAGTCTTTAGTTTCTACGTATTAGGTGAGCTCATGTATGTACAAAAGGACTGTTTTTTGAAAAAGTAAGTACTGTGTAAGTAAGGACACAGAACTGCTGAGTACAAGTCAGTCTGTAGGAAAGTCAGAAGTTAAAGAAACACGGAGAAGTGCAAGCAGCTGTATTTTCATTACTGAGTCAAGGCAAGGGCTGTAATCACCCTGTCATACCGTGTTTGCTGTCTGTAATACATGATATATATTTATTCTGACTAGCTCAGTTTATTATGCTAATTCTGTTTCTCTCATAATATGAAAATGACTGCCTTGTTTGATTCAAACACTGTTCCTCTGTACCTTTTAACTACTGCAAGTAGATCATAATGCTCACATCACTTATACAGTCCTATATTAAAAAAACTTGAACAACACTATTGTATGCTAGGAGTTAACTACCTCAGAAATAATAATTCATAAGTGTCTATTAGCATAATATACTTCCTCATGATATAAAGTTAGTAAGTATTTTATTTAAGGAAATTTATTACACTTCTTTCCTCTGATAATGAATTGAGAGCTTCTGCACGGCTTCTTGTTTGTTCTCTGTGTTGTGTTCTTGAAAGGTGCCAAATGCCTTAGCTTTCATCATGTTCAGTGAGAGTGAAGGGCACTCAGCATCTTATAAATACAGCTTGGTGCCAGCAGGACTAAAGCTCTTACACTGTGAAGAGATGAGGCATGAATTTGTCATGTACCCTGTCACTTACCTGGCATGGGACTAGTAGTCCTTAAAAGAAGGACTTGTGGGAATGGCTTGTGGGAATCTGTGCCAGTGGTGTATGTCTGAAGTATCACAACTGCTGTGCAGTTATTACTGTATGGACTACACAGCATAATAAATGTTGTAACTCTGTGTTTCTAATGTGCTTGAATAGAACATTGTGTATCCATTACTGTGTAAACATGAGCTAGCTGATAAATTTGTTTAGAGATATTTTTTTCCCCAGTAGGGACACTTGATAAACTCTGCTTTGAAATCTCACTTAGCACCCAGTTTATTTTTGAAACAAATCTTACCATACACAGTCATTCTGAAACAGCCAGGAGAGCATCAGCAGTTGCTTGTTTTAAATAATAACGCTGTATCATGCTTGGTCTACATTAAAGCGGGGCTGCTGTCATGCTCCTTCTGAAAAATGTCAACTTCTGCTAAACTGACAGAATATGACTGCTAATTAAAATATGCCCAAGAGAGATATATATAGTCTATGCTGTCTACTTTCTCTGTTAGATTTTAGTGTTCTCTAACCTTTGAGTCGGCAGTGTGTGCTTTATGGTATAATAATGCAAACAATGGTTAACAACAGCAGACCAAAACCATCAAAACACAAGTGTTTGTCAAACTATATCACATGCGACTTTGAAAGAGCTTTATAAACTTCTGTTCATGTTGTGGAGAAATAATCTTATCCAAGCTGAACATTCTGTCAGGTAAAATTATGCATGTTCTGTTGAGTTACTCCATGTCAGGTTTATCACGCATTCACCACTGCACGGTATCTTTAATTGTCAGAGTTTATTAATGCACCTGACTCAGCCCTGCAGTTGACCTGATGTAACTGGAGATCTATTGGAGGGTAAATATGCCAGAAGTAGGAATGGATGCAGGAGCAGGCATAAGTTACTAAAGCCTTCTGCTGTTGCAGCACATACCTGAGGATGAAAAGGAGACTGTACTGGAGGGCTAAGGCAAAATGAGTATTTATTTCAAATGCAGAATGGAAAAGCAAAGACCTAGCACAGTCACAGGTAATGTGAGGGTATTGCAGCCGGTATAGGAAATGCCTCCTTATATTTTTATTATTAAAAGGAGTGTAGAAGAAATTTTCTAGAAATTGTGCAATTGAAAAATATAATTAAGGCAGCTTTAGTTTTATGGATAATTTCCTGGTAATATGGTACATTTCTGGTAACAGGGGAGCAAGAAGCAGATGCACTGAACCACGGAGGCAGCATTCACTCGTGCTTCATGACTCTCTGGTTAGGCGGTCCCGGCTAGAGGGAAGCACATGTGTAACGTGTGTAACTGTTTACAGGATTTGGGCCTAACTTAGTCCAGGGGTTTGGTATTTCCTCTGGAGGGGTGGAAATGGGGGTAAGTTTCACCCTTTAGGGGCAGGAGCTGAAGTTATCTTCAAGAGGTGATGTGCAGCTCGCTGCGGGCTGCGCGGCGGCCGCTCCGCCGCTTTACCTGTGGCCGGCAGCTGCTGCGCTCCTGCTGCTGCCTGCCCTGCCCTCGCACCCAACCCCTCCGCCCGCCCAGGTGCCGTTGAGGGGCTGCCGATGGCTCCCGCCCCGGAGCGGCGCTGCGGGCCGTGGCGCAGCAGGGCTCGGCCGGGGAGCAGCGCCTGCGCGCCCGTCCCGCCCTGGGACCGGCCGCGGCAGCCTAGCGGGGAGGGCAGGAGGGAGGGCTCGGAGGGGGCGGGAGGCGCACGCCGTTTCCCTTTCTCTTTCGCTGGGCGGCCGCGGGGCTGCGCCAGGTACTGGGGGGGGACGGGAGGCGCGGCAGGTACAGGGAGCAGGGGACAGGAGCCGGGGGAGAGCCCGGCCGCCGCCCTCTGCTGCCGGCGGGCTCCCGCGGCGCTGGGGCGGGGTGTGGGGGGTGAGGGCCCCGCCCCGCCGGGGCCCTCCGAGGCCTGCGGAGCGCGGCGCGGCGCGGCCCGGCGGAGCACGGCGGGGCTGGCTCGCGACCCCTGCACCTGTCAGCGCGGCTGCTTGTCCCGCCGCCGGCCGGAGCCTGCCGCGGGCAGGGCGCTGCCGGGAGCTCGGCTGCAGGGCACCCCGCTGCTGTTATGTAAATAACAGCCGGGCTGCGTGCCTCTGCCAAGTTCACGGTGACTCGTGTCCTCTGGGGCATCGTCACTGTGCTGCCGGGTTCACGCACCTCTGTATTTCCACGTGTGTTACAGGTAGGAAGATGACTCGTCTGGCACAGGAGCAGGAGTTATGAGCCATGCCCCTGTGAGACGTCCAGAATTAAAAGCAAATGCCTGGAGAAGTCCAGTTGCACAGAGCAGTGCCACAGCTCTTGTGAAGTGCGGGCATCGTCATCTCTCAGACTTGCTCCTCTGGTCCCGAGCACTCTGCCAGCTTTTCCTACGCCACGAATGGCTACTCAGAGGAAGCACTTGGTGAAAGATTTCAATCCTCATATCACCTGCTATATCTGTAAAGGCTATCTCATCAAGCCAACTACAGTAACTGAGTGCCTCCATACCTGTAAGTAGTACTTTGCAAAATATTCCCTTCTTCATAAGTGATGCTTCCTTGAAGCGTTTAATATGCCCTCTATGCCAGTTTTTGTTTCTTTCTGAAGTGTTGCATGAAATGCCATGCAGTTTCTGGTGAGGTTTCCAGATCATCCTTTCCAGATGCTGATCTGCCATCTGGGTCATCTTGAGGGTATGTCAACTCTGCTTAACACCTTGCAGGGTAAAAACACCCCTTTTCTTTTCCCCAAGCTAGTGGTGATTATGCTGGCTCTAGAAGGAAACATGTATCGCTGTGGCCTGGCTGATCCCAAGTAAGATCATTAGGTTGGGTGTGGTATTTTGATAATGTAACTAGGCTTTTGAAACTAGAGCTATATATCTGTTGGCAGTGTGCGTGATGGATACACCAGTTCAGTCAGTACTGGTTCACATCTCTCTGTAGTGTGTTCATGGCACAATGCATAGAAATACTTGAAAGTTGGCAAAATGTTTATTTAGGGAATAGATCTCTTTGAATGAAACTGACTTGGGAAAAAATAGGTTGTCTTATGTTCCTCATACTTCTAAAACATTGGTATATATGACATATTGAACATATGAATGCCCTATCACACTCAGTCTTACACAAGCTAAATCATTTAACTTTTTTTTTAACATTCATTCTTGAATAGAAGATAGTTTGCTTGGACCTCTTGAGAATTTGTCATCTTTCCAAATAAAATTTAAATTATTCTAAAAGAAGAATAAGGGGAGCTATATGTTTTCTGGTAGCTTTCCCATTTTTAAGCCTTTAATAAATACCCGTTGAAAGCCTTGTGTTAGCATTTCCTGTCAGTTCTGTGCAGTGTTGTTCTTGCAGTTGTTACTGTCTTCACTGTTAATTTTTACATTATGGTGTTCTGTCCCTAGTATGTCAAGCACTAGAAAATTAAAACAATCAAAGCCATTGTGCAGCAGGAAAGTGACATACGTGTCATCTGGGAAACATGGTGGGATGACTCGCACAACGGGGATGCTGCAATGGATGGCTATAAACTCTTCAGAAGTGATAGGGAAGGAGGAGTGGTGGGGAAGCCTGTGTGTTAGGAAGCATTTTGATTGTTGAGAGCTTAATGATGGTGACAATAGGGTTGAGTGTTCAGGGGTAAGAATCAGGGGGAAATCCAACAAGGCAGATATTGTGGTGAGATCTCGTTATAGGTCACCCAACCTGGATGAAGAGTCAGATGAAATATTCTCAATGCAGTTGGGAGAGGTCTCACAATAGCTGTCTCTTGCTCTCATGAGTGACTTCTACTTTGCAGATGTCTATTGGAAATACAGTTCAGCAGAGAGGAAACAGTCTAGGAGGTTCCTGAAGAGTGTGGAAGTTAACTTCCTGACCCAGCTGGTGTGTGATCCAACTAGGGAAGGCACCCACTGGACCTCTTGTTTGTGCACAGAAAAAGACTTGTAGGTGATGTAATGGTTGGAGATCATCTTGGGCATAGCAATCACGATAGAGTTTTCAGTTCTTAGAATGGCAAGGTAGCACAACTGCTACCTTTGACTTCCAGCAGGCAGACTTTGGCCTGTTTAGGAGCCTGGTTGACAGAGTCGTTTGGGAGGCAGACCTGAAGGGAAAAGGAGTCTGGGAAGGACTTTCTGGACATTCATCAAGAAGGAAATCTTAAAGACACAGGAGAAGGCTGTCCCCATGTGCCGTAAGTCAAACTGGTGGGGAAGATGACTGGGCTGACTGAACAGAGAGCTTTGGCTGGAACTCAGGAAAAAAAGGAGAGTTTATGACCTTTGGAAGAAGGAGCAGGCAACTCAGGATGACAATGAGGATGTTGTGAGGTTATTCAGGTTGAAAATTAGAAGGCCCAAAACCCAACTAGAATTTAATCTGGCTACTTCTGTAAAAGACAAAAAATTACATTGGCAACAAAAAAATTTTGTCTATAAATACATTGGCAACAAAAGGAGGGCTAAGGAAAATCTCCATTCTTTATTTGATGCAACAAAGGATGAGGAAAAGGCTGAGGTGCTTAATGCCTTCTTTGCCTCAGTCTTTAACAGTAAGACCAGTTGTTCTCCAGGTAGCCAGCCCCTGAGCTGGAAGACAGGAATGGGGAGCAGAATGAAACCTCCATAATCCAAGGGGAAAAGGTAAGTGACCTGCTGCACCTTTTAGATACACACATGTCTATGGGGCTGGATTGTATCCATCCAAGGGTACTGAGGGAGCTGGCAGAAGTTCTTACCATGTCATTTTCATTTGTAAGCAGCCTTGGCTAACTGGGGAGGTCCCAGTTGACTGAAGTTAGCAAATGTGATGCCTATCTACAAGAGCGGTTGGAAGGAGGAGCTGGAGAACTGCAGACCTGTCAGTCTGACCTCGGTGCCAGGGGAGGTTGTGGGGCAGATCATCTTGAGTGCCGTCACATGACACATTTAGGACAACCAGGTGATCAGGCCCAGTCAACATGGGTTTATGAAAGGCAGGTCCTGCCCGACCAACCTGATATCCTTCTGGGACTGGGTGACTTCCTTAGTGGATGAGGGAAAGGCTGTGCATGTTATCTATCTAGATTTTAGTAAAGTCTTTGGCACCATTTCCCACAGCATTCTCTTGGAGAAACTGCCTGCTCATGGCTTGGATGGGGTGTACTCATCACTGGGTGAAAAACTGTCTGAATGGCCAAGTCAAAAGAGTGGTGGACGTACATCCAATTGGCTCCAGGTCTCAAGTGGTGTTCCCCAGGACTCTATTGAGGCCAGTTCTGTTTAGCATCTTTATCAATGATCTGGTGCATCCTCAGTAAGTTAGCACATGACACCAAGTTGAGCTGAGAGTGTTGTTCTGCTGGAAGGTAGGAAAGTTCTACAGAGGGGTCTGGACAGGCTGGATCAGTGGTCTGAGGCTAATTCTGTGTGTGCTCAGTGCCAGGTCCTGCCAGGTGCTGATTGTCAGCCAGCTGAACATGAGCCAGCAGTGTGCCCAGGTGGCCAAGAAGGCCAACAGCATCCTGGCCCATATCAGAAATAGCATAGCTAAGTATTACTATGTGTTTCATGGTATTATTCTTCTGTTTTGGGTTACTTGGTAAAAGAACTTAAGTTCTGGAGGAGAGAAGTTAAGCAAAGTGTGCTTATAAGAACTTGAAATAAAACAGGAGGGAGAGAGGTATATTACCTATTATTGCATTATCTCTCCCTTTAAAGAAAATTGAAAAATTCCAGCATTTGCTTTTTTTTTTTTTTTTTTATGGTTGAAGTTAATGAACAGTAGTAACTTCTAAAAGGTTGGGGTGAGAGGAAAAAAGTTGCATTAGAAATTAGCTCAAACTTAATAAAAAATACGTTTTATTATGGTATCTTTCTGTTTAGATAATTTATATGTGTATTTACTTTCGCTGCCATTATAAAACTGTGTCAGGAGGAGCTTTTTTTTTTGTCAGCAGCATCTGTTTCTTTTGTTCACTTGTAGATCATGAGCTCTTCAGTGAGACAGCTCTGCTACTGCCTACTCCCCAGATTAGCACACATGAATTTTACAGAGCTACCATATAGTTGCACAGGTCTCCTCACAGAAAAGATGCTATGTGTTTTGGTCATTAAGTAGAACTGCAGGAAAGGAGGTGAAGTTTCTTTAAAGCAAAGTTTAGTTGCCAAAATACAAACTTACAAAGAAGGAAAGGAAAATGAAAAACTTAAAGTGGTGATACGGAAGTCTTACATTTATAGAGTAAAAGGTGATCTGTATGTGGCAGTATTCAGGAAGATACTCTGATAAATTGCTTTACACTTTGGCTTTTAGAAAATATTTAAGCTTTTTTGGTTGGTTGGAGTTTTTTTTTGTTTGGTTGGTTGGGGGTTTTTTTCGTGTACAGGTATGGTTCTTCAGTCATATCCAAATAGTTACCACAAAGTGCAATGATTTTAACAGTCCTTTAGTATTTGTCTTGTACTACTAATTGTGGTAATTCGAAACGGTGTTGCACAGATGATCAAAATCTGCAGATATTAACAGTTTAAGAAGCAGCATGAATTCATTAGATATTGTGAGTACAACGTATTTCTCTTGTCAATATGAAAAGCCTTGAAGTATTGACCTAGATGTTCTCCAGCGGTTGTAGAGGAACTAATATTATCAGTAGTAACTAAATCAGTGATTAATTCACATAATCTGTTTTGCTGAAAAATAGCAAACTAGCTATTTTAAGTAACAAAGTTCTGCTCTGAGGAATATGTTCCTTTTTAATAAGAAATGTTTCTGTTGAGTTTTTTGGAAATGTTGGACAGACAAGTCCACCATTTATTTACTGGGGAGAATAAGCGCAACCTGGGAATCACCATTACAAATTTTCCTGTCTCTGTTGGGAAGGAAATGCTTGTATTACAGCAACATAATTCATTATTATGCAAATTCAGCAATTTGTTTCTTGTTTGCCATTTGTAACAGAATGGTTTTGTCTTAAGGACTGAGACCTTTTTTTCTAGTCTGTTGCACAGTTGCCAAGGATGTTCAGGAACTACCGGTTGAAGCAGGCTAGATGTGAGCTAAGGGTATGTCCTATCCTGTCTTCTGAGTCACTCCATTGTTTACTGCAGTGTGCGCTTACAAAACTTGGAAAATAAGCTTTCCTCGGGAATGTTCTTTAGTGTTCTAAAAAATATCAGACTGTTTACACAGTCTTAGAAGTGTTGATTGGAAGGGACATCTGGAGGTTGTCGAGGCCAACTTCATGCATGAGGCAGGTTAGTTGCCAACACTACACAGCACTGTGCCAGGTAAAGCCATGGCTCTGTACAGCTGAGTTGTCAGTTTCCAAGTGTGGAGACTTCGCAGCCTCTCTCAGTAACCATTTCCAGTGCTACACTGTCTACTCAGTGGAGGAGTTCTGAATGTCCTACCAAACAAATTTTCACCATTGCTCCTTGTGGTACTGTTTGCCACTACCAAGGAGAGCTGGGCTCTATCACTCCTGTGACTGCTGTTCAAGTGGTATAGGTTGTGGTTAGTTTACCTACTAGCCTCAACCATGATTTGCTTTTGGTAAGCTGATGTTGCCTATTCCTGAGTTTTTGTTTCTTATGTGGTTGGAAATTGATTCCAAGGGACATCATGTGATGGGTCATCTTTCCAGGGAGCTAGGGGAGACTGTTTAGCTGTAGTTACCTGGTCATCCTTCCCCTCTTTCTTAAAGGTGTACATAACACACTACCCTTTTCCAGTCACCAGACACCTCCTATGATCACCATGATTATCGTGATAAACTTTCAGCTTAGTGAATCCTACCTGGCTTATAGTATGAATGCATCCACCTTCCTGTATAATCTATTCCTAAGTTTTTCCCCTCATTCATTACCAGACCCACATTTTGTCGGAACTTCCTGTCACTGAAAGGCAAGCTGCCATCTGCACCTGTATTCATCACCAGTTTTTCCCTGTTTATGAACAGTGAATCAAGTGTTGCATTACTCCTAGTTAGTTTCTCTAGTATTTGCCTTAAGAAATCATCAACTGATGCAGTCTAGGAACTTTGAGAAATGTCATTCCATGCAGGAAAATGACCAGAGCTGTAATCTTCAATATCAAACCAATAATCAAACAAGCAGAGATTTTTTTCAGATTTTTGCTAAAAAACTTATGCTCTCACCGAAAGATCTCAAAAGAACTATACTGCAGCGAAACTTCCCACCCTCGGACAGGCAAGCTGATCTGCTTTCATACTCCTCCTGCAGAAGCTTCAGTCAATGGCATGTCACAGATCTTAAAGGTTAGCAGATATGTCTTATTCTGAAATCGAAGATTTCAACCCAGAAAGTGTTTTTTGATCACCATGTACTGAAATTATCTGTCCTTTTTAACAGAAGGGAATCCAGTCTGACTTCCTCTGGTAATTGTAATTAACAGAGGAGTGAGTAGTCTCACATGTATGTTTTCTGAAAAGGGTGGGTAAGTATATTAAAAGTTTTCTGTCCTGTTTCGATGCAGACTCTTTCCCTAAAAGTAAGTGCTTTTAAAGCAGTTTTAAAGTAGCTAATTAAATACTTCATTAAACATAGCAAATACGTGTGCCATCAGTGAGATGGGTTTGATGTTCCAGTACCTGTGCTTATCCTGTGCCCCTCCTTTGCTCACTGAATTAAAGAGTGACTTGGAGAGAGGAGATCCTTGAAAGAACTCAAAGGATGAATTCTAACGAAGAATTTGTGCCACAACTAACTAATTAAACTTTCTCATGTAAAATATTTTGGTTTAAAAATGCAATACAAATTTTTATGAATGAAATGTAATGTGAAGTTTTTCTCGTTGAACAGTATGTGTGTAGATAGACATAAGATGTATTTTTTTTGTTTGCACAAGATGACAGATAGCACAGCCGGTTACAAAGGTCTAAAAGATTGTGTGAGCCAGGTATCTATGTACTGGCAAAAGCAGTATTGTGAACTATGCTATGGTTGCCAGCCAATTAGCATATGTCATGCAAGTACTCTTATCAGCTGTAGTAAATCACCTTTTATGTGAGTTTAACTTTTATTGTGATTCATCTAAAGTGTCATAGTGCAACCATGAAATCCAGGTCCTTATTTCACTGGCATGTGTAGCAGATACCTCAAAATTCTGCAAACTGTGTACATTTTGGTTCTTTTGCCTATTTGCTACCACAACATGACCTACTATAAAGCAAGTGAAGCCATGTCATTTTGTTAATCTGTACCGGAAGCATTAAAGAGTTTTTGTTAGGGTTTCTTTGTGTTTGTTTGGGTTTTGTTTGGTTTATTTTGTTGTTTGTTTGGATTGTTTTGTTGTTGTTGGGATTTTTTTCCCCCATAGGTGGTGAATTAAATATATCTGTAATTAAATTGTATTTAAAGACTGCCTTTTTCCCTACTCTTTTCACCCAATACTTAGACCTCATCCTGTTCTCTGAAACTTCAGTGGTAAGGCTTTGAAAAATGTTCAGTGTTTTATATTGAGAATGACAGAGGATGATTATACCTATCATATCTGAAAATACTGATTGATGATCATACTCCTACTAGGAGTATTATGTATCAGTTCATTATTCTTGAGTGCTAGAATTTATGTATATTTTTTACTTTCACATTGCTATCAGTAAATCACATTTAGTTTTGACAGGCAAATCCTCATAGCACCGTAGCTTTACATGAGAAAAAGCAAAAGTTGTTTTAGATTGCTGCAGTACTGATTTAACAATTTCAAGGGTTTTTTTCACTGTATAAGATGATCTCATCTTTTGAGCTGGCTGCACGTAGACTTGTTACCTATCTGTAAGTTTGCTGAGTAGGGAATACATCCATGGAGGACTGACTGAGGATTCTTGCGTCCTTATGATGTTTTGTCTATATATATTCTACTTAAAGATCTCTCTTAACTACAGATTAAGCTCTTCATTAATTATTAGTCACTTTCTTGAACCATGCATGGCTTCCAAGGGTGCCATCTTCTCTCAGAAAAAGTTATAAGGAGAGCATGTAAATATATTCAGACTGAGGAATTCAGTTTATTTCCATAGATTGGTTTATATTAGAAATATTAGTTAGAAATATTTCTTCAAGTAACATTAGCATGGATTTTAGCAGGCTTTATGTTTGGCAGCATTTAGTATTTGGGAGGTTTTGGGGAGTCAATCATCTGACTTCCAATAAGTGTGTCAGTTATCTATCCTGTGGCATAGAGTTCTTCTGAATAGTAACATTTTCAAATTTCATACAGTAAATTAAAGCCATAGCTCAGGTAGGTCCTATTTGACTTTACTTTGAAAAACAAAAAGCCTAGCAAAGCCAAATTTAAAATACCTGTACCATGCAAGTCAGTCCTTTTCAAAGCAGTCAGATCAGTGTCATCTGGTTATCACCAGTCTACGAGAACTTCTCTTATGTGTATGGAACAGAGATCCCAAGAGCAAGTGAAGGGAATTAAATTCTCTTCAAAGAATTTTAGGCACAGCTTCCTTAAAACACAGGAAGGTGCTTTTGGAAGGAGGCTAGTACTGATTGCTTACAGAAAGAAACCTCTCTGGTACTGATACGAAGCTACTGGTAATCCTTTTGAAAAAATTTTGTGCTAATCCTCTCAGAGTCTCCATTGCTAAAAATTTCCCAACTAAGATTAGTAGTTGGGCTTATCAGTTCCCAAATTAATATTGACCAATTGCATTTATACCATTTTTCCATTTCTTTTAGTTTTATAATTCTATTAAAATTGGTGTCAGATTAGAAGGACTGACCTAATACAGATGCTGCTGTTTATACCAGACAAGATGTTTACAACAACAGAAAAAAAATTAAAGACAAACCCCTTCCTTTATTTATAGGAGTTAGCAGAAGAGGAAATTTTTCTCCCTTGCAGCTCTCCATTGAAAAAGAGTTATCCCTAAGCACAGTTTCTATGAAGTCAAGTCAGAAAAGGTGCAGAGTATACCAAATCCTTTTGTTACTAACCTCAGTGACTTTCAGATGAATTTCCTTATGGCCATTATTCACAACTGTATTAGACTTCACAATTTCATCATCATACTAGCTTCCCAGACTTTTTCCCTTATGGTCTTTAAACTGAGACTCTCCAACTAATGGTATTTCCGAGATAGCAGATGATTCTTAACCTTGTGGTTCGCATCAGTATTGTCATCATCCATCGTCTCCACCTTCAGCACAATATAGATACCAGGATTATGAGATACCAAATGCTACATTTGAAGAGCTCAAGCGTCAGTAGCATATTTTACAGATTCCTTGAGAAGCTTGAGCAGAATATAGTTATTTACATTCTCATTGAAGTCATCCAGGAAGTGCTTATTCTAGGACTCTCAGACTTCTGCTATATCTGACGTCAGATTGAATAGGTTAATCCTGTTTTGTCCTTTGGTTTACTTCACACAGATCTAGTATCTCTACGTTTAATTGCTTTGATTTTCTCTACATCAACACTGTAGAAGAATCATACCCTAAAAATGTCCTGGGTTTGTTGTTTTGTCTTTGTTTTGTTTTTTTTTTTTTTAATAAGTAGAAAGAAGACATCTCCATTAATGAATGGGAAAGGTACAATTATTAACAATGTTAACTACTCCCATTTTCAACAATGTTAACTACTCCCATTCATAGCAATATTTAAAGATCCTGGTTTTGGTCACATTGTCTGCTATTTTGATCTTTCTGTCACGTGCTTAGAGTAGGACCTTTTACTCACTTTGGCTCAGGCTCACTTTTCACTTCTCAAGAAAAGCAAGATAAATTAATGACATGATACTATGATGTCCTATTTTGGAAAGAGGGGTTCATTTCATCGTAGCTTTCTCATGAACACTGTATCTGAATTTCATATTAATTAGTGTTACTGGCTGTTGGGTTTTGTTGAATTCAGTGATATGGCATGCTCTTGATTTAGGCGGAGGCTTTTTTTTTTTGGGCAATCTCCAGGACTACTGGTAGCATCAAAAAAGTAAAGGTACCGTAATTAGAGTTTAAAGGTAAGCAAGGGCACTTTTGGAGAATATTACATTATGTTGTTTGACCAGCTAATCAGACTCTATCTGAGCACTTGAATGGTGTTGGTGACTCCTTGCAAGTAAATCAAATTATAAAAGATCTGTGATATAAGAAGCGTTCTGTAATTACAGGTTCTTGCATTTGTGTGACAGTGCTAAATACCTCACAACTTGAGGTCAAGAAAAAATTAACTCATGTCCTTAGGGTTGAATGGGGCTATCACAGCGTCAGCATCCTCAGCTGTTCTGGTGTCCCGGTGTGCAGAGGACCGCAGTGCACCCCACTTACTGGGATTGTTTGGCAGGACTCCGGAGCTTCCTGAGCTTGTTTTACCAGATCATCGGAAATCTGCCCTGCATCTAGCTCTACTAGAGCCATTTAGGTTGGGGAAGGTGCCAAGAGCCATCCAGAGAGCTCTGAAATCTGTGTGTCCAACTTAAAGGGGAAAGTTCATGTAATTTCAGCCAAACCTATGAAGTTAACATCCTTAAGTTCGTGTTTTAAAGCAGTTGGAAAAAAACATCTGCACAGAGGTTTAATGTGTGTGTTTTATCAGTGTCATCTGAGTTGCAATAACTCTTCTAAGAAAAGATAAATGCAAGCTTTGCTTGTTAGGTGATATTTGTTAAAGGAATTTGAAAATTCCTTAAAGATTTTCATATAATTAGGATTTACCAGCTTGTTTAGAGGTACTCTTAGTTCATTAGGTAATTGATGAAAGAAATTACAGTGTTTCAGCAGAAAGCATATTGTAATTGCAGCAGTCCATTTATTTTTTCAGTCAATTTACTGATGAATTTGCAGTTCTCATTTCAGTTTAGGTGAAGTAATAATAAGCAAAGGATGGAGTTTATCTCCATGCAGAATGTTGTAATGCAGTAATAATAGCAGGCATATTTGTTCTCCTCAGCTTGGCTTCTATTTTCTTATTAATGGCAGTAAAGTCATCAGTCTGCAATTAATAATTTAGAAACAACAGAAGTGTCGCACTTATTTGGTTTAATTCCAGTTTATTGGATTTTAAATTCACACTGTTGTTGTTTTGGGTTTGTTTA
Organism: Psittacula echo; assembly: GCF_963264785.1. Classification (NCBI taxonomy): domain Eukaryota; kingdom Metazoa; phylum Chordata; class Aves; order Psittaciformes; family Psittacidae; genus Psittacula; species Psittacula echo. The sequence continues at coordinate 18,921,774 of NC_137743.1, read as the reverse complement.
TACCTGCCATGGTTGTGATCCTGATTTTTCATTGCAAGATTCAATTATTAAATGTTCCCTGTAAGTTCTGTCAGAGCTTTTGAAGGCACTATGTCAAAAGGGAAACTTTTTAGCTGCTTTGAACCTGTGTACAATTTCCGTGAACCTTTATCTTACAGTGAGTATTTACAACAGTATTTTTAGCTGCCAGCAGTGCTGCTGGAAAGAAAACTGTGCATCAGTCAATCTCAAATCATCTGAAGTGATGGTTGCCTTTGCTGGGTTAGAGCAACCCAGCATGCACTTTCTCAGAACCTGCTCTTTACATGTGCTGTATGGTATGGTCTTTGCATTTTATGATGCTAGGAGAATTATAAGTAGTAAAAATCTTGCATACTTTGAAGCAGCACTTGTTTAACCTGTGCTGCTGAGCTCAGTGTGTTGGCCGAGCAGACCTAGCTATAGCTTTGAGGAAGAAGTGGATAGAATACGTTCCTTACTTGCTTTAAAATAATACTCGCATGAAGTAGTTAGCTGGTATCATTAGGTCATGCTCAAGCAATATTATTCAGATCTTAGACTAAGTTGGTTTTGCCCTTTTTTTTTCTTATGTCTTTCAGTTTGTAAGACTTGCATCGTTCAACACTTTGAAGACAGCAATGACTGTCCCAGGTGTGGCAACCAAGTGCACGAGACTAATCCACTAGAAATGTTAAGGTAGGATGACATTGCACAACATTTGCTGAAATGGAAGAACAGAAAATAAAATAAAAAATAATCTAAGTATCTCTATCCTGAAAGGAAATTAATTTTTTTTTTTTTGCTTCTTTGTATAATACATATATCAACTGTTCTTGGCCATAGATACTATCAATTTCGTTTCTGCCAGTTAAAGGTAAATTAACTTTTCAGATATAATAAAAGGAGGAAACAGAATGGAAAGATGCAGAAAGACTGGGTGTATTGTACAAGTTTAATTTTATTTTATTATTTAATTATTTAATGCCTCAAATAAATCAGATAACTTTTATTCTTTACATGAAATTAAGTTCTAGAATTTCTTTTTTCAAACAATTTAGGGCATTCCAAACTGTGTGCAGCTATTTTTAATTCATAGAGCAATATAGAAAATGAATCATACAAATAACTGAATGCTTTCCAAGGTGTAGACCTACCAATCTGAATTGAAATCTGCTGTCAGATTAATGAAAAGGCAGCGCTCATGAAAGAAAATTCTGACACCAAAAATACTTTTTCTTGAGATTTTGCATTTTTTATGTCACAGTAACACACATTTTTTTAAACAATTATTTTTCTTGAGGTTCTGGATTCTCTTTTCGCCATGTTACATTGAGACAAAGGTGATAACCTTGCTACAAGTATTCTACAGAGAAACTGAGAAATGTCATCATAAGTGGAAGAACTAGATGTTTTCCTAAAACGATGAAGCCTCTCCCTGCCCTCGCTCCCAACAGTCCCTCCCCTTCCCCCGATTTTTATTAATTTGTACTACTGTTGTGAACTTAGGAAGAAATATTCTTACATCAATGTCACAGTAAATATTTACATATTGTGTTTGCTACAATTTATCATATTTTGCTTTTTGACTGATACATGTGTGCATAGCAATTCCCATACTTCAGTTCTGTACTGAAAGGGTAGGTGAGACAGATTAAATACAGCAACTTTTAAAGGGTGTTATTAGCTTAAGTCTTTATCATCTGAATGTTTTTTAGAAGGGTAGGGCTAAAAGGGTTTATGTAGATGTTTACCTTAAGTTCTATTCTGATCTGTCAGTGTCTGAGGTGCTGGGTCAGTTGTAATAGAAGATTCTATATAGAGTGCATAAGGCTGAAAACAAAAACATTTTAGAAATATTTCTTTTATTCTGATAGGACCATTTCATAGGATCCAAAAAATGCATTTTCTGAAGCCTCTAGTAGATGTTTACTGAATGAAGACTATGCTCTAAGCAGGAAATGATAGAAGGGTGAGAAAAGTTGAGACCACAGGCCAGAAATGTGGGAAGAGCTATTTTCTCTGCAATTATTTCCTGAAACTCCTTTTAGAGTCACTGTGTTTATTTGCCAACAAACTGCATATAGCAAGTAGTTTGGTTGTATTTTATGAAACAGTTTTCAACATTTGCTAAAGTAATAATCAGAAAAGCCGATGAACAGTAATGGAATGATATTTTTTGGATGTTGCCTACCTAACTTAATATGTCTTACACTCTGACTGTAGAGGCCAGCCCCATCATTGCTCAAGAATGCAGTCATTTTCTGAGAAGTGGCGTTGAACACTCTAGATAGTATTTTTAACTGAGATCTTTCAGATAAACTGTATAAACCACTTTATAAACTCAGTTCTGAATAACTTCATAACTATGTGAGGTTTTCAGATGTATCTTTTAGTTGGCAGCACTTAGAACTGTTGAAACAATAAGCCAAAGTCTGAAATCCAACATTGAGCTCCAAAATAAAAATCTAGGAAGAGTGCTAAATTCTATACTCCCCCTTCCTGATTTAGCAGAATTCTGAATCATCAGTATTCACTACGGTCTGCAGTGGTCTGCCATGAAGGCAGGCTGCTTTTTTTCTTGGTAGCATGCTTCTTGGAGTGCAAGTTTTCTTGAGTGATAGTCTTCATTTGTTTCACTTCAGATAATTAACAATTATCAGGGAATGGCTTTGATCTTATAACTCATTCAGTATTATAGAAGAGGTGAAAAAAGAGAGGTTTGGAGGTTAGAAGATGTGGGGGTGCAAAGAAGCATGTCTAAAATATTAATGTTCCTGTTTCGGCATTAACAGGAAGTGTCATACTAAATGACTGAGACCATGTTTGGAGTTATGTCAAGTAGTTTCATTTTGGAATGGGTTTGATGCAAGTCTCAGAAATACTAATCTTTTGTTTAGAGTCCTTATAGGAGTGGATAATAGGAACACTGTAAGATACATCTGAAATGAAGAATCTTTTTATAATTTCCTCTTAGTTTTCCCTATCCTTTGAGTTTTCCTGTACTTAAAAATCAGTAAGTGGGGTTTTTTCCTAAGTTTTTAAAGTATTGATTAGTAGTATTGTTTCATACGGACAAATAGCTCTTTTTGTTTAGTTTTGAAAGAAAATGAAGTTATTGACTATAGCACGTCAAACCAGTTCTTGCTGCTAGCATTGTAGATTTGTTAAGTATAGTGGTTTTCTTGCTATGTTAGCATTACTAGAGACTTTTGATTTGGGCCATTGAAGACAAATTAGAAAGTGCTAAAAGGGAATTTTAAAAATAAATGTAGAAAACCAACATGTATTATGCCATCGTGAGGAGTAGTTAGTGGGATTTTTAATTAAATTAGTGTTGTTCTCTTCTTATTTCTTTTCTCTTAATGAATAAGTTATGAAGATTAGAGCTTTCTTACAGTGTGAAATTAAGCCCATTTCCAAGACAGGTTCCCAGTGCTCTACTGCAGGAACTTCATAGAAAGCAGTACCTACCCTCTAGTTGCATTAGATATTGATAAGAGGTGCTAGAAGAGATAGCATACCATTTGGAAAGTTAGACCTATATTGTTGTCTATCAGAAATTGAGTGCACAGACATCCCATGATTTTGGTTCCCTTCTTACCTGTGAGAAATTACTCTCTATGCTTCTTTGTTTTAGGAGAGGCCTGTTTCACTTGCTGAAGATTTTTTTTTTTTTTTTTTTTGGTACTTATAAGAAGAAGCAATTAGAATGCATTGTGTTTGTAGCTTAAACGTTAATATTCTTATGGTATGACTGTCTTTATGAACTAACAGATAACACAGGAAACTAGTCCCAGAACAAGGTAACTGGATAATAGGTCTGATTGTAAACTTTCAATTACAAAAGAAAATTCTGTAAAGGATAGCCTGGACTGCTTGTGTATTTGGTATAAGAAGAGAACTGTTGTCTACTAAAATGGCTTTTAGGCATTCCTCAACAATAAAATCATTCAGTCTTCCTATTTTGCCACTGTCAGTGAACAAAAGCTAGAGAACAGTCATATGTTTTTTAACAGGCAAATAGTGTATTGTTAATGACATGTACACCTACTTATCTGTATATATGCAAATGTGTGCATAGATATCTCAGTGCTGAGATTAAAAATTAAGGGAATCAAAAATATAACAAAGTCAATTATTGTATTGTAGCTTCTGACTGTGCATCAAAATACTTAATTTCTCTGGCCACATTACTTAGTACTTGGTTTTGTCCTGGGTTTTTGTTTAGGCTGTGGACAGTGGGAGTTACTGTTCACAAGAGAAGATGAAGAGGGCAGAGGAGAGAAATGAAAAAGAGTAAGATAGAGGAAACCAGACGATAAGTGAGACAAGGAGAGGAAGTGGAACTAGAAAGTGGATGATAAATTAAAAGGATAGGAGAGTAGGTAAAATTCAGAGAAAAGGGAAGCAAAATATTTTAGCTTCAGCAACAAAGGAAAATGCACCATGTCCTCTGGAAGGGACTGTAATAGCTGTTTCTGGCACTAATATCAGGGTAACAGAGGACGAGCCTGTGCTGCGTACTGTCGTCTGGTAGACAAATTCATGGCAGATTTAAATAGTTTAAATTAATTATGTTGGGCACTGAGAACTGTCTAGCCAGAGCAGCATGGATGCTCTGTGGTCTTCTTTCTCCTGCCAAGACTGGTTTGTCTGTGTTGTAATGAGTAGGGAATAGTCTGTTCAGTTTTTCATAACAGCCTTATTACCAAAGCACTTGAACACTTAATATGATCATGGAGTTTACAGTTTTCATGCTTATTACTCATGATCTGGGCCTTGAAATTTCCAGTTTGTTTCTTTTAGTAACACAATTGTTTGCATGTAACAAAAATTAAAATAATGAAAACTTTAGAATATAATGTTGTTTGTTTTTTTTCTGGCGGGGGGGTTTGGGTTTTTTGTCTTTGTACATTAAAAAAAAAATTCCTTGGTTAATTCTAAACCAAATCAATTCAGGTGGTGGTTGAGATAAGTGGTTGAGATGTTGGCTCTCAAGCTAAAATCAGCTGATTTTTTCAGGATACATTATTTATGAGAAATACGCAATTTATTTTATTATTCAAAAGTTTTTTGTTATTTAACGGCTGAAAATATATAAAATGCTAGTTTCTACTTAATGTGAAATGTATTTTTTCCCTTTGAAAGGCTGGATAACACCCTAGAGGAAATTATATTTAAGCTGGTGCCTGGACTTCGGGAACGTAAGTTTTTTGTTTGGTTTTGGGCTACCTGTTTGGGTTGATGGAGGGCACATGGTCAATTCTAGTGCTATACCTGTAGTACTGATTTAAAAATTCACATGACTGTTCTTTGATGTTAACTAGAGGAACTGCAGCGGGAGATCGAATTTTGGAAGAAAAATAAACCTCAAGAAAATGGACAAGGTGATGATTTTTTTTTTTTTCTCTCTTATCTGTGTGTTAAGTAACATTGATGATTAAGCCCTTTTTCTTTAAACAGTTACACATGTACATTGTTTTTACTGAATTCAAGAGATACTACAGAAACTGATAACAAATCTGCATAAACATAGCCTGGGCCTCCGTGTACTGCTGCTTATCTATTAACCACTTGTTTTACAAACATTACTTCTTTTATCATTATTTTAATTGCATTTCCCCAAGCTCTCACTTTCCGCACTCATGAAATTTTCCACTTGAATTCTTAATTTTCTTAATACAGCAAGATGCAGAACTACTTGAGTTTTTTACAGATTATTTTCTGTTACTGACTTTGACCAGCTGTTAAGTAGGAGGTTGTCAAGAATTAGTTATGACAAGTAGTAAAACAGCTTTCCACACATGCTAAACAATTGTTTTATATAGATTCCAAAATGCCTTTTTTTTTTTTTTAATTCCCCCCCCCCCTTTTTTTTTTTTTTCTTTTGGTAGTTCACCTGTGCACTTTCGGAGCTGATTATCGATGTGCTAAGTGAGGACTACACTCAACTGGTTTTATGTCTGTTTAATTTGACATTAGGATTTTGATTCCATAGTCTATTTGGTTCAGACATTTTAAAGAACTTTTGAAAGGCTCTGCTAAGCTAAAGAAATAGCTATTTTTAGTAAAGGATCGCTGTCAAGTAAATGTCTTGCAATACTCTTATGCACTCAGTTGTTTATAATATCTTCTTTTCAACTTAATAACTTTTAATTATCTTTCTCACTAGTTCTGTAGATTTGCATTTGGCATCCATTATAAGGGACAAGGTTCTTTTCTCTGTTATATAATTACATGAAGAACTGCAGGACAGTTTGTATGATATTTTTGTAGTTTACTACAACATACCATGTAGTGTATACCTATTCATTTTTTAAAAATACTTAGAAAATATTTTTATGAATTATAGACATTTTTTGACTGTTTAGAAAAAAGTATTTCTGCTATATATATATAAATAGAAAAATATATAATTTTCAAATTTGTAGAATGTGACTTCTTTATTCTTCTTGTTCTTACCTTTCTCCCATAATTTAATGGCAAACCTAATGGCAATCAGTTACTAAATGTAACGTGTGATTGGATTCTTTGGTGAATCAGAAGGTGGCTCTAACTCTCAAAATATATTTTTAAGTAGCTACAGATGTATCCGGCTCTGTTAGTGACTGTATCCTTGGGCTATGGAGATTTGGCTCTGCAAACCATTTGAAAGTCATGAGACAAATTATGAGCATTTAAACTATTTTCTGCCATAAACAAGTATTTAGAATCTTGCCTGAGAATAGATTATTTGGAGAGAATAATTTCAGTAAGACGGGACTGTTTCAGTTGTCAATACCATGCCCTGCAATGATGTAGTCAGTCTAGTTCAAAAGAATCCGCAGGTCACAATACAGTTCGCAACCTTGGCATCCAGGATCTGTAAAAAAATTGCAGGGCATAAAATTTTCACATCTCAAAAGAAAAAAACCCTCAGACAACAGCGTATCTCAGGCATTGGTGACTCCACTAGGAGATTGGTTACCAGAGAGAATTGATGGGTGATGATAGGAAACATACTGTGATTCAGAGAAGAAAAATCTCTATTGAGCCACTCCAGTTTGAACTGGAAAAGGAAGAGGGCAAACAGCTTTACATTGAGTCACTCACTGGCAATCAGTTTTATATTAAATTTCGATGAAAAGAACAGGAAATAGACAATTTCCAAGGTTTGCAAGAAAGGTGAGATTAAAAAGTGAGACACCAGTTTACTCCTTACAGAAAGAGGTGGTGGGGGTGGGTGTTTGTTTTCTTCTGACCTTCTGTTCTTGGCTTGATGTTTTTGACTTGGAAATCACTAAGTCCATTTTGGTGAGATCCAAACTTCTAATTTTCTTGTTTTGTTTTGTTTTTTTTTCTTTTAAATCATATTGAATTCTAATAACATGCCTCTAAAAGACCATCACATTGATTCCTGGAGGCTGCCTGTACAAACATCATGAATTCTAATGTCTACAAGGATTTTTTTTTGTAAATAGGCTGGTGCCATTTACGTGGAGGAGCATTTGAATTTCTGTTAGAATACTTTAAAAGATGAGATCTTTTCTGTGAGCATACCTGTGTCTGGAATGATTTTTTTAGTTGGATATTTGCTAGTTTCCCTAGTTTTCTACTTTCTCTACAACTTTCTGTAGTTGCTTTGCCTTTCAAGACATTTTAAACTGCGCAATTGTTTGCGCAAAAAAAAAATCTTCCTCTGTTACTCAGCAGTGATAACTGTTTAAAGTTGTGGATGTGTTTGCATTGCCGAAGGATCTGTGAATCATAGGCAGACTCCCAGGACAAATGCTTGTGGCAGGTAGACTGTGCCTGCTTGATTAAAAGAGTTTCTGAACTCTCACAAAAAGAAAAAAAGAATAAATCTATAGTTCTATACTGTAAGTTCTGTTCATAGCAAGATGATAGGAACAAAATGTGTGTATGATACATATTCAACTAAGTCTGTCAATAGCTGGTAGGGACATGTGAACAAATCTTTTCTAATTATAAAATACTTCAAAATTGTATGCAAGGAAAGTAATAAACGTAGCTTAAATCTCATCTTGAATATGTAAACTGAACAAATCACTGTGTCTGGGAACTTAGGCATGGCTTGGGACTTGTTAAAGTCTTCGTTCTATCTTCTCATTCTAACTCTTCTAAATAACTTTAAAAGTTTGTGGTAAATGTAAAAAAAAAACCAGCAGTATTTGATCTGGAAGGTTTTCAGGAAATGCAAAAGTGTTGAGATTAGTTATTCTACTATATGTTTAAAAGCATTATTTTTTGGCAGTGAGCTGCTTCACCATAGAGTAGGTTGAATGATCTTGATGCATGCTCAGTTGTGTGATTTTAATCACTGGACACAAACAGAAGTAGACAGCCATAACCATTAGTGGTCCATGAGCCTAGTAATTTTCTGTCACATAGAAATCTGTTGTTTCATATTCTATTAAAATTTCAATACTAAAACTTTTCAGAGATTCGTGAATTGGTAGATTTACAAATGCACTGAACTAAAATTGTATGAAGTTAATTTGAAGAAAAAATGTGCACTTGAAAATGAAGTATCACTTTAAATATGTTTATTGCTACTGTGACTTTTCATTGTCTTACACTTAAATAATATGATCTTCATATTTTACAGATGAAAGCCCAAAAGCTGATAAACCCAAAGTAGATGAGGAGTGTGATGAAAATGAAGAAGATAAAGACTATCACAGGAGTGACCCACAGATTGCCATCTGCCTCGACTGTTTACGAAACAATGGGCAATCAGGAGATAATGTTGTCAAAGTGAGTGGTAAAGATAATCTGTGCAGTTGTTGTTGTTGCAGAATAGCATCTTGCAGGAACCAAATAATTTTATAACCTTTAACAAGACACCTTAATGTGGTGATCTGTCTCCACCTCCTCACTTATTTAGTCCTTTTGTACGAAGCAGCATTTCAATGCATCTTGGAATTTTGCAAAAAATACAGTTCCATACAGAAATCCATCTGTGACCATGAATTATTTTGTCTTTATATGAAGTATAGTTTTGTAGTCTACAGCCTTGATGGTATATAACTGCATTACACAACTGATTACAGCATACCACAGATGTACTTAAAAAGCTAGCTGTAGGGGAGCTGCCTCACACTTTCAGGACTGCTCTCTTCCCATGCCAGCATGAAGCTGCTTTTCATATATGTTGTGCACTGAATGACTGGGCTCTGGATCTTTTGTGCCCTTGGGCAGGTTGCTTCTATCTGTAAAATGTGTAAAGTAATACCTGCTAGCTGCTGTTGTAAGAATTAGGGGTATTTGGTCTTTATTCATGAAGGGAAGATTACCTAATGGTATCAAATCTAGAAGAAGGTGTTTAGAAATCCTGTTTGATTTTGATAAAATATTATTAATTTACAAAGACAAGAATTATAAAAAATATTTAAAATTTGTCCAGTAAACCACTGCTTACATTTTCTGTGCTCTATGTTACATGCATAATTTTGAAAATTCTTAGTAAGAAAGTTTTGATTCAGCAAGAGAACATACATATGTGTTATCACCATATTTATGCTAAATAGTGAGAAATCTGTATCTCCATTGCCATGTAGGAGTCTCAGGTTTCCAGCTCTCCTGTTGAATCAAAACTGTTAGGCTCTCTCAGAATTGTAGCTTCCTTGTATTTCACCTAGATTATTTGAGGATTTTTTACTTCCTTTTTCTCTCAAGGACTAAAGAAATTCTAAGAAATGTCACATCTGTTTGACCTCCAGTGTTACTAACACAGACAGATTATTTAAGTTCTTCCTTTTGGTGGTTTTGGTGGGGTGGTTTGTTGGGGTTTTTTTTCCTCCCTTCTGTATTTTTGGATGGGTCAAATGAATTTGTCATCTTGTACATTTTGCAAAAAAGTGAAGAAAAATGAACCTCTTATGCCAATATGAATTAGATGAGAATGCAGTAAAATTGGTTACTGGTTGGAGAAAATATCGATTACAGGTGTTCTTGCAGTAAAACTTCTAACATGTTTTTTTCTGTTTTGTTGCTGTTGCTTTAGGGTTTAATGAAGAAATTTATCCGCTGTTCCACTCGAGTGACTGTGGGAACTATCAAAAAGTTTCTCAGCTTAAAATTAAAACTTCCAAGTTCTTATGAGGTACATTTGAAAAAATGATGCTTGTATTTTTATTTCCCTGCAAAGTATTAAGATTTTATGAAACTTTATCATGTTTGAACTTGAACATATTGAGAAATACTTCTTTTAGCCCAATCACTAAGTACTGTTCAATATTCCAGGTTACATTTTCTGCCCTTAAATGAGAAGTGATCTTTTTATCACAGTGACTGAAGTTTCTAGTTAGTGAACTCATACAGTTCTAGTAAATTCAGTTTGCTGCTCACCTGTGAAGGAACACATACATTAGGTTTTGATATTTTTCTGCAAAAAAGAAATGCCTTCTCTTTCCATGTGGCTAATGAAAAAGTCACTTAATACAGTTTTGGGCTAGTAGCTATTGGGGAAAAGGAGAGCTCAATTAGACATACAGCAAACTACTCTGCAGTTTATCTTTAGATATAAGAAACTATCCAACAATTACAAAGACATGAGGAATAACAGCATTTGAATTTTTCTAAATGCAGATACTTTTTTGCACCTTCTCTGGAATTAAGTGGAATTTGATGGAGAGAGAATCATGCACTTTGCTGCATGAGTGATTTGATTTTGTCCAAGGCTGTTCCCTGTGGGGACATCTTAACATGGTTGAAGTTGTAATGCATGGTGGAGCTGGGAAGTGTGCGACTCCTGCCTCTGCAGGGATACAGGAATTTTGACCTCAGCACAATTTCTTCAGCCAGTTCTTTTACAGGAGATGACAACTGTAGAAACTACAGGCTGCCTTTAGCACAAATGGCAGCCTTCCAGCTTTGGTCAGAGGTAGGGCTGAGTTGGGTCAGGTGCACAGGATATTGGAGAGCTATATGCAGGAGTCCGTCAGATTCATGGCATGCTTATCAGCCATTTTGCTGCTATTTGGTGTTGTTAATTATATTAATTTAATCCGTCTTTGGCACCTTAATGGCTATGGTGTTACATAGTATCTGCTTACTTCAACATTTTGACCTTTCTTTTTTTTCCTCTAAAAACCAGAAAAGCATTATGGCTACAGTAATGAAAGAATTGTGAAGTGTTTTCAGTGGAGGGTGAAAGTAAGATGCTATAATTCAGGTCAAACTGTTATTTTCCACAGTAAGATCCTTAACTTTTATTTTTCTTTTGCCTTCAGTTAATGAAGAGTAACATCTGTATACTCAGAAGTGTATTTTCTTTGTAATTTATAGTTATTTTTAAATTACTTTTTTAAATTGCCCTTTCTTAATGAAAATTACAGTAATTCTGTAGATCTTTGGTTATGAAAGTGTTGACATATCAAGAAGGCCTTCAAAATACAGCACAAGGCTTTCTCTACAGATACTGTGTAGTATTGCTAAATATAGAGAGTGTTTATCGACTTGTGATTTCCTGTGTAGTTTAGCAGACTTTCTTCTATTGACATTTTAATTGAAAACTTAGAAGTGAAAATAAAGTGGAATACTAGTGTACAAAATAGCATATTGTCAGTATGTTGCATTTATTCAGAGTTGATATGCGTGTTCGATGGAATTATTGTATAATGATACTCACTTAGGAGTTCATTTAGGCATTAAAATTTTGTGTTCCTATGTCTTACTGTTTGTTCTGTTGTATTTTAAGCTGGATGTACTATGCAATGGAGAAATCATGGGGAAGGATCATACCATGGAATTCATCTATATGACAAGATGGAGACTAAGAGGCGAAAACGTAAATGCTGTTACATTATTAAATGATGTTTTGGTATATTTATTATAGAAAGTATACATACTTTCACAGCTTGGTCCAAAATATATTCTGTGACCCTTCAAAAAATCCTTATTTAAAAATCCATTTTGCTTTTTTTCTGGATTTCTTATGTTAAACCCTACAAGTGAAACCCTGCAGCACATATATTGTGTGGATTCTGAAACTTAAAAATAGCAGGTATACTATACAAGGGATCAAGTTTACATGAAAGTTATGCTCAGAGTTTTAGGTCAGGTATCTGAAAACCCAAGCACTTGTTCTTTTTCTGCATTTGAATTTGCTTTTAGTGACCTTTTGAGGTTTGGGAATATGAATCCCCAGTAGTTGGGGAATCTGTATCCAGCAGTTCTTTATTAAGAATCTCTTTTATTCCGTCAGTAAACTGAAAGTGACACTGAAATGTTATTGGTGAAATCTAATTTTTTGTTACCATTTTTGTAATAGTCACTCATTTTTTTAGATATGCTGTGGAACCCTAACATACGGATAGCACAACTGAATGGGTTTTCCTTGCTCCATGTGTATATTTTAGAATATTTCATTTAGTAAGAGACATTTCTTTCAGGTCTGATATTCCACGTGATTTAGTGGCCCTTATATTGCCTTGTAAATTTAATTTTTTTTTTTGTTAGAAGTCATATCCCTATTTCTTTTCTTTGTTTTATACCTTTGTTTGTGTTTGTTTATTGCTTTGAAGTGTATGCAGATTTGTTGTCTATCTCTACCGTGGAGGTTATATTGGAGTGCAACTTCAGTTGAGCACTTAACATTTATACCTGTAGAAAATTCCAGACTTTCTGGATTTTTTTTTTAAGCTTCCTAGTACTCAGAATAAAAAGCATTGGGGCACAAACGGAGAAGACAGAGGATTGAGCGCATTGTGGAGTTAACAGTTCACAAGTTTCTTAAAGTTTTACTTTAATCTGGGGGAGGACAGATAGATTTTGATAGGAATTAGGGGAGTTAATATATATAGGCAAGTATTCATTAAATCTGAAAGGAATACTGCGCTGAAATTTGATGATTGCTGAAACCCCAATACTGTACCAATAATGGAGCTTGAAGTAGTATTTTTTTCCAATGCTGCCTTGAAACCAGTGGGTATTTGTTTGGCTTGCCCTCTTATATTTTAGCTAGCATTGGCTGTACTATTGGGAAGTGTTGAGGCAACAACTTTAGTGATAATAGAATTCTTTCATGACATGTAATACTGCCACCTCTGCCTACAAATGGACTTCAGGCAGTTGCATGGGTTTGAAAGCAACTGTAACTATCATCTTGATAAGAAGGATGTTGTTTGTGCTAGTTAAATATTTAAAAATTCTCAGAACTATCATTTCTAACAGAAGTTGAATATAAAAGTTGACAACTCTTGATAAAATTTTTAAGTTGTGTTTACATACACATAGTATAGCCAGGTATGTGTACACCTTTTCCTTTCAGCATTTTTAAATCACTCCCCTGAAATCAAGAGATGACAGAATAAAACCTGTACAAATTACATTGTACTGGTAATAAATCCAGTAACATCTGGGATTCTATGATTTTGTTTTCCTTAACTGTGTTGGGTCTTGTTACAAAACAGAAGTTGTAATTAATTAACAATCTTTTCTTTTGGATGAAGAGCAAGTAAATCCATTATCTCCATCTTTGGTACTATTCACCATGAGCTTGTACTGATGTACCTATGGACCTTACATGAGGTGGCATAGCAAAGGGAAAATATCCACTTATACATTAGAGAGGTCTTTCCTTTTTTAAATAAGTAAATTAATTTTAAGCTTTACATTTGAAAACTTAAAAAAAGAAAAAGCATTAAATGGTGAATGTGTATGTCCAGCTGTGGATGCCTCTTATCTGATCAGAAAATCATCTCCTTCGCAGTTTCGGTGTCAGAACTGCTCATCTTCGCAAGTCTGCTCACAGGATGGCACTTTTTATCAGGTAAGAGGCACTCACGACTGTACATATTACAGTCATTAAGGTCCTGTCAGCACTTCAATTGTAATCCAACTTGTGGAGTTTTTATAATTCCTTACTAGAAAGTGCTAAAGCTCTGTGAACAAGGCCTGAGCATTTTTGTTCCTTCAGAGAAAGCTTTATTGAATGAATAAATAAAACCCCTTCAGAAGGTTTAAGGATTTCTTTTACTTTACATAATGCCATTTGTCTGTTTATTAGAGAGATGTGATTCTGTAGGCTGATATCTCCATCAGCCTGGAAGGTTTATCTACCTCTTCTATTTCATCCTTCTTACTAGTAGCATTGGGCAGCACTGGCAAGGGATCAAAACTAAAGAGTGTGGGTCAAAAGAGACTATGTTGGTTTCATCTCTTTATGGCAATTCATATGTTCTTTTTAATAGAGTGAAGAAGTGTTATATTTTTCTAATACTGTATTCCTTTCACACCTTTTAAAATTAGAAATGAATAACACCTTATCTCTAGAATGTAACAAAGCAAAACCTCCAAAACTTGCAAACTGATGCTGATTTCTAAATTTCATTGATCAGTCTGGTTCATACCCATATGAAACAATATTTCAGTTTCCTCATTGAGAATTTTGGTTTGAACTAATTTCTAAAAGTTACTTTGGGAGTTTGAAATAATATTTTTGCTTGAGCCAAAAGCTGAAGTTAATGATGGAGCGTCACTTCCCACTATGGATGGGAATGACCTGCTGCAGTCATGCCTACTTCAATAAATAGAATTGTCCAGCATGGAGCATTTTATTTGTATAGTTGCTTTGTAATTTTGTGTGCAAAAACACTGAGCCTCACTGGTTTACATGGCAATTTCACAAGTGCCTGTGTGCACTTACAATTAATGTGAGTGCGAGTACTTTTAGAGGCTTTATATATATATATATATATATATATAGTACTTTTTAGACTTTATATAATCAAAATGAGAAACATGTGAAATAGCATTTAAGTGATGTGGTTTTCACATTCTATGCAAGAAAAACAGAGATCAAGTAGTTTATGATACTACATTTGTAGTATCATATGTTTGTTAATTGCAAATGCAGGCTGCACATGGTGCTCCCTGTCTTCTCTCCTAAATGCTCCTGCTATTATGAATACCTTTGGGTTTATGTTGTGATTTCTCTACACTCCAGTTTGTAAATCCCCAGCAAGTATGATCACATTTAGTTTTGGTGATCATTTCACTGTCATGGCATGGAAATTTCATGAACCTGTATAGGTCTCTGCAATGTATCTTTTTTCTTTCTTTGGTCACTGAAGTTCATCTGTATTGCATTTGAATGATGCGGTAAAATATTTCTGGGTTTAGTGATAGCTTCTGTAACAATTCTTTATATTTCCAAGTTCGCAATAACAAAGACTCATAGAAAACATCCAGTGTCCTAATGAAGTTAAGAGGAAAACAGCAGATTTATGTAAAATGCTAACAGACTGAAAAAATAAGACATTTAGTAAAAGAGGACTTTGCAGCAACAAGTGCTGAGAGCATTTTCTGGAAGCCCACCTATTCTTGCCTCCCCTTCCACAACAGTTTTGTCCAATTCAGAGATCCAAGCAGTTTATTTGCCCCCTTCCCCCCCCCCCCCCCCGGGGTTTTTCTTTTTTTTTCTGATAAGAGCTAATAAAAATGTATCAATAGATCTGAAGTTGAGGATTTGGATTTGTGGGAGAAGTTAGCCTCAGCTCTCAGAAAATCAGCTGATGGCTATTTGACCTTCTTTCTTATCTTTCTTTTTAATACTAGGGTAGCCTGGCTCCTGTTAACTAGTGCTGACTGCTAGTATAGCGATGAATCTGTGTATCTATAAAAATCAAACCAAGTACATCATCTGTAAATAGACTTTGGTTTAGAAAGTATAAAATTTCAAGATTGCTTTTTCTCAAACACAACAACACAGAAAGAAGAGCAGTTGTTTGAGCCCTCTAAGTACGTGTGTCAAAAGAGAATCATGAAATATATAAAAGCATATACAGGAGTTTTATATTAATGACAAATAACTGCAACTACCTGACTTAGAGATTGAATATGGATTATGAACTATGGATAGGGATTTAACTGTTGAAATATATAGAGTTAATTTATATAAATAAAACTGATTGTCATACACAGTGGTAATCTCTGGCTATTCTTAAGGCAGTCTTTAACTGCATTTTGCTATTATTTTTTATGAATTATGTCTTCATTTTTTCTTGTCTGTGTGTGTTGTTTTCTCTTGCTTTTGTTTTCAGTCTTACCCTATGGTACTTCAGTATCGACCTAGAATTGACTTCGGTTAGACCAAAGGGCCAGATCCCACTGAGATGAATCCTGCACTATTTGTTTACCCATCGACAGATTGCACAATGAATGGATGTGCCTGGATTAGGGGGGGACACAACCAGATTTTCAGCATGCAAATAAGGACATTGTCTTTCTTAAAATTGTCAGTTGCATCTCTGTTGTTTTTATTAGAGCAAGCCAAGTGCCATTCTGCTACTGAAATGTGCATAAGATATTTGTGTATCTTACGAGTGTGCTGCAAATCATAGCCAAAATCATGAAGTGTACAGTCGAGATTCAGAAACTATGGAATATTTTTGCTTGCGTGTTAGAAAATTTTTCTGGTCCTAATATTGATTACACTAGCAAAATGGCAGAGTGCTCATTCCATGTGCTGTTACAGTTTCACACACTTACTATTTTACTGGATATTGTTGTTTAAACCATAGAGTACTGTACAAATAACTAAGGATTATACTTTGAAAATATTTTGTATAGAAAATATATTTAGAAAAGTGGTGATTGGGCCACTACTTTTTTCTTGGTAAGTTTCTCATGGGTCCAGGTATAGCTCACTCATGAGTGTGCAACAGTCCTTTTGCAGTGAATGAAGATTAATTACCCTTAACAAGAGATGTAGGACATGGTAATTCAAAATGTTAATTTTAAATCTTCTAAATAGATTCTGCTAATATTGCTTAAAAGCATCGCAGCCTTTGTGATTGCACTTTACTATGGTTTCCCTAAAGATTGGAATTTGGGATACTAGCTAATTTTGGAAAATATCTTCTGGTCAGATTACATTTCTTCTAATAAACCCTCCATAAAAAATGAAGTTAAAAATACTGTAGATGTCTATGAAACAAATAAATTTCACTAGAAGACTACAGCAAAGACAAAATTTTACATAATTATTGCCTTTCATAGTAAGCATTTCCTTTTAAGATTGGTTGGAGGTATATAACACAAAAATAACATATAGCTTTAATTACATTATGTATCTCTTGTGACTACCTGGAGATTAGAATTCATTACAGAATTTTTCATTAGTTAAAGTCACATCATAAAATATTTCCATGAAAATAGAGGTAATGCAATACTGAAGATAAGCAGTCTGACCAAAATAATTGTTCAGGTCATTATTTTTCTAAGACCTGTTAGTGCTGGAAAAAGTGATTGTTGCCTTAGGTATTGCAAGCGTAATGGTTCTAGTGTAGAACGTTTATTGGGATTTCTAGTAATGTTGCAGGGAGCATGGTAATGCATATGTCTTCTGTAGTCTGTTGTCTTTGCTCTGCTTAAAATTCAGTTGAGTTTTTCACTTTAAATTCTGTGGAGATACTGATAGTTCAGTACTTTTATGTCATTTCTATTTAATACACACCTGCTAGTATTGTAGATAACAGTTTTACTTTCTGAGGCCTTTTGCATACAGCATAAAGGAGCCAAATCAGTTTTTCATAAGCTAGTATAGAGTGAACTAACTCTTCTTAGATAAGACAAAGTAAAAATTCTATCTTGGGATCAAGTATAAAAACAATAGATGCAAGGCTGTAACTCCTTTGTGAATTTATGTTCCTGTACCTTAATATGTTTATGTAGGAGAATTAAGCATGTTCTAGATAAATCTGCCCCCTCTAATGTTAGTAGGAGTTCTAGCATTGATGACTTGAGGAATCCATATGTAGTTGGGTTGAATTCTACCATTGCACTCCAAAACCCATATGACATGCAGAAATAAAGATGCAGTCAGTAGCAGTCTGTTTAGGAAACCTGCCATTGCAGGTCAAGGTTGCACATATTGTGCAGATGCCAGTGAAACCTGGGGAAGCAAAATGTCAAGGCAGCTGCTGCTCCTTTCTGCAGGCATAGTGCGCTGACTGTTACAGGCACTGCTTTGCCCACACTGTAGACAAGTGCATGTGCTGGCTGCAGGAAATGGTCATCAGCCCACCCAGTCTGTGATGTGCTACTTGACAGAAACAAGAAGATACTCCATGTAGGGAGGGCCCTTCTCCTCTGCAGAATCTGTAGGGAAGCAGAGATTCCTTGTATATATAGAGGTCCTCCTCATGGAGCAGCTTGGAAGAGCAGAGCATGCATTCTAATTGCAAATCATTCTTCTCTTTAGTATATACAGTTGTTTTGTATGGTAGAAATAAGATATTATTTGTAAATATTTACATGCACATACAAATGACACCTTACAGTTTTTATATATTTCACGTGTTTTTATACCAGAATCTTCACTGTAAATTCACTTGACATAAAACGCTTGTTTCAGTTTATCACAAAGCTGATGGTATTACACTCTAATATGATTTCTGCTTGGTTCAGGGGACTTATTTTTTTCTCAACAATTGTGCTTGCTGTTTTGACAAGTTTGAGCAGACTTGTTTTAAAAAGAGAAAACCATTATTTTTTAATCCATTTTAAGTTATCTTACACAGAATTTTTCATCCACCCAACAGACCCCTGAAACAGGACTGCTTTATATTGGCTTCTCAATGGCAACTAGTAGAAGATTTGACTGTTTAATGACTTTCTGTATTCACAATACAGAGAACCATGAATTCTCTTGATTGGACATAGACACTGGTTTAATTCGTGGTATTATCTTGGTGCAACTTAAAGCTAGATTACAGAAGGCAAATCTTCATTTTAAGCATGGAATATACAGACAGATATGATTTAATGTTCCCAGCTGAGAATCATGGCATTAAATGCATATGATCTAGCCACCTACACTTCATGCATTTCTGATTTGATGGCACAGTGCCTGAATGCTGTTACAGTTTAATAGTTTTTGTAGCAGTGAAGTGCCAGTGAAGTATATATCTTAACTGGGCAGCTTGTGTAACACAGGCATTGCCTTCTTTACAGGATATTTCTCTCCCATATACTACATATGTGCCATGTGTCTACAGATACGCATATTTAATTCATCTGTGCCAATTAGGAGTATCTGAACAGGATAGGAATATGCTAATGTGTCTATAGATTTCTGTGTGCCAAAGATGGGGTAAAGTGAGATGAGTACCTAAGCATTCCATTAAAACTGCACCATATGCCATCTTAGAGCAGATGACTGTATACAGTCACACTTTCTGAGCATTTCCATGACAAAGTGTCACGACGGCATGCTTGTAAAGAATAAGAATATAAAATAAGTGTTGCTGCCAGTATGTTTCTATGGCTTTCCCCATATTGGCAGTACCTAGCTGTAGAGGAAGAAGACCTAAAAAATTACACACTACTACCTAACCTTGACATCTCTTATTTAGTAGATTTGGTGTTTTGGGGTTTTTTTACCCTAAAAGTGAAAAACTTCTATATGCTTTTAACTCTGGGGTAACTCATTAATGAAAGTCACAAGTAACTTTTTGTTGAGCTTAACTGTATGCTGCATTTGTCTAGTAATGAACCGTAAATTAGAATTTACAAATGAGATCGTATAATATCTTAAACAGCATGGAATTAGATGGTTAATCAAGAAATGTATCTTCCACCATGCATTACTACACTGCTTATAGCTGAGGGCCTAGTCCTAGAAATGTATTTTTATTTGGATGAAATACCAAATAAGATTACTACAATAATCTAAGTGACTCATCACTATAGTAGGTACTGTTCACATGAAAGCTTCTGGGATTTGAGTCCTAGGAGTATGCAATGCTATATTGTGCATACTCAGCTAGCTTGCAGTTATTATGCAAAAAAAAAGAAAAAGACAAAAAGTATTAATTTGACTTTACTGAAAATGTTATGTAAAGCAAAGTGCCTGGTTATTAATACTTTTTAAGCCCATTATTTGCATTTGGCAGGGTAATATTTGCTTCTGTATTTTATCTACAATCTGAATAGTTTCTGCAAGAATATTTCATAAACATGCTGTATTGAGAAGCTTTATTTCATGGGAAATAAGCAGAAAAAGAAATGTGTTCTGTAACATAATTTAAAATTAAAAAAAAAAATCCTATCTCAGTAGAAACTATTATGAAAAGAATTACTTTTTAATGTAAATTATTTCATTTTCTGAATGAGGAACCCTTGAATTCTGAACCTCTGTCTTTTTCTACATAGGTTTCAACAATTTGACTTGACTTTTCTCTTCTGCAGTTATCAAAAACAGTTCCAGTATATCTGCAGGAGAAAAGAGATTGATCACATTCCTTTTAGATATAAGCTAGGCTGTTGTTCCATGATGCAGACAAGGCAATGATCCAGAGTTCCATCTCATCTCTCCCATGTATCATTGTTAGACATGACTTTGTGAGAAAAGTAAACAATTTTTCCTTCTCTGCTGTTTTCTAAAATAACAACATAGGCCAGGGTTTAGTCCTTTCATTGAACTAATCGCTGAGTTGCATTGTCCCTTTTGTGGGGTTTTTTGCATTTTCATATCACTGAAAACACCAAGAAGCATTCACTCCTCAGAAAAAAGTATTCTTGTGGAGACTTGCAACAAAAGGAATAGCTCAGCCAGACACTGTGTCTGCTAGAAATACTAGAGAACAAATAGTTGTTCAAAGCAAGTCCTGTGTCTCAAAATAAACAGATTGAGCGCTGTTTATAGAGGGGCTACATAAAATACTAGTCAATTACATGGACTGATCAAACTCATTTTTATCCTGGAAAAGACCAAAGGCAGTTAAGACACATATGCTTATCCACAACAAATATATAAACAGATGTTTAAATGAAGAGCTTGGTCCAGTTTCTTCACTTAACCTAGCCAGGTTAAAGACATCTGCTTCCATCAAAAGTGCATATATCACGCAGAATATTCGCTGTCATTGTACTTCATGCTATGTTAATTTATTAGTTATCTCAGTTAAAATGTCTATTCAGGCACTCTCTGTCCTGTAATTAATTCTAGGTTCTAACACATCTTTTGCCCATTTCCATACACCATGCTATTTAATGCCCACCAAGTAAAAACATTGAGGAGTTATAAAGGAGAAATTGCACAGGAGGAATCAGCTCATAGGTTTCGTTCACCAAGCAGCTCTTGCGGATTTCAGCAAAGTTTTCACAGTTCTGCAGTTTGAATCTTTTATAGCTAGTTTGAACAAGTTAATGCTTCTGTAAGGTGTTCAGCTAAAGACACTTGTTTGAGGAGTGCTTACAGTCTACTGGAGCGTGTTCCAGAATGTGTTCCAAGACACAAGGGGACTGATTCACCCTAAAGGAAATGCGAAAAGCTTCCAACTGCACATTTATCACCAGTTTTATCATATATGAATAGTCAGGCCTTCAGACCTCAGCTGAAACATCCTTCTGGAAGGATGTCCTCCAAAAAACGATCTTGTAATATATTTATTACCATAAATATATTTATGGTAATATATAAGCAGATCTGTCTGTTCATTTTTTAAGTTACTGTCTACTCTGTAGAGCAAATTAAAACATCAGATTTCAGAATAAGAAAATTATTAGTTAATTAATTCCTGACAGATTCTTCCATCCAAGGTATGTGGCATAAATCCTCTGAATTTGGGTAGCTGCTACTACAGTTGAGTAAAGACATTGTTTCATTCTCTAGTTCACAATTTAGATCTGTACAGCTCTGGAGTGTGTCAGTGAAATGGAGGAGCTCTGTGAACAGGTGGAAATGTCTAGGCTATGTTTTGTAATTGCAGTAAAAGACCCAGTTCTGTAGGCACAGGATAGAGGAAACAGTCTAGAATGAAAGATGTCTGCAAGTGGAAGTTTTTTTCATCACATTAATTTCAACCAAAAAGAGGCATCGGTTTGACTTCGCTTGTTTATCTGAACCATTAGATGTACTTTTCTTTGAAGTAACTTTTATGTGTATTTTTAGCAAATGCTTCTAACAAGGTTAATAATGTGGCAGTTGACAGGATGAGGTGAACAGAAGTAGTTACTGTGCATTTTCCTTTTCATGACAGTGAGTGGAAAGCAAAGTACAAGTTGAGAGTAAGTTGCTATACAACATTACTGCAACAGTAAAACATTTGTGCTGCTAGTTAAAATACGGAGGTTTGTATTAATAATTAAGTTGTAGTAAAGATGTTTATTATCAAAGTGCAAGGCACATATTTGATGATGGTATTCTATTTCTAAAATTCTGATTTGTATTACATTTGAGTATAGTAGACATTTTTGCTGTTCTCTCATTAACTTCGATGCGGTAAAGTGAAACACTCTCCCTTTTTACTGAAAAATAATCCCATACTAATTGATTTTAAATTACTGTTTGTTGTCAGATACTTAGTTTTGTTCATTAAAAAAAGTTTGGGTTTTTTTTAATAAACTATTTTTATGGATAGTCTGATTGCCTAGTAGTTTTAAGGGACCTTTTTAATACCAAAGGTAAAGCCACTCAGAAACTGACTTGGAACACAGTGGTCAAGAGTTGCACCTGGAATCAGTCAAGCAGAACTTAACTGGTGGTAGCTGGCTGTGTCACCAAGCTGAAAGGTTAGGCACACGCTGCAGTTTCCAGGACAAAATAGAAAAGAAAAAAAAAAGCCAGCAGGAGTAGCCTGAAGGTTGAGTTAACAGAGTAGCTTTTTGATAGGTAGCTCATGTTCCCGATGAGAAGCACAAAGGCTTGCATTACTGATGTGTCTGCTATACCTGGCCTGTGAACTAACAAAAAAACTTCAGTGCGCTGTCAATCCTGTAAACCTTCCAAAGCACAAAATATTCACCAAGCTACTTTGGGGTTTTCTAGTCATAGTTCAGTGATATTTTGGAGGGTGGAAAGGACAGACTGGGAGGATAACGAGAAGATGTTAAGTATGTTATACAGATTTTTATAGATATTTTTTTAGCAAATGGCATTGCTGTCCTTGACATCAGACTATTGATTAGCAAGAAGTCGATTATTTTACTTGTGCAGTGTGAAATAGAAAGAATAAAGAAATAAAATGTCTTTGTTTCCTTTTCCAGGATAGTGATTAACTAAACTGGAAAGTAATAGGACAGTTTAATTGTTTAGCTGACTACAGTATTTCATTCTAAAAACTTACTGATCGTATTTTTTTGTTTCTCAAATACAAACTTCTTAGAATAAACATGAAGCAATGCATCATTTTTTCCCTTATTGCAGACTTAACTATTGAAAATATTTTGCATTTTTTAAAATTAATGCAAAGCCTGAATTGTTGGATGTTCCAGGCTACTGAAGAGATGATAAAGAGTTGATGGATTTTTTTAGGGATGGGGGCCTAAGTGTCCTTATATAAGCTGTGATCCAAGTTATGATAAGAAAGGAGCCTACGGTGAGCAGTAATAATGTTCTAATGCTTCCTTGCATTTGATCAGTAGTTACCAGTTTTAAATAAAGCAGCCCTCACAGTACTTAGGAGCTCATAGAACATGTTGTGATGTTATGTTGCTAATTTGTTTTAAAATATAAAATATTTTGAGCTTTTTGTCAAAAGTGATAACATCATATTACAACTAAACCTTTTTGTGGTTGTAAAATTTAGCATATAAATCATTCAAATTGAAGTGAAAAAAACACAGGTCATTGTTAATGACAGTCTATCCTACTATGAAGAATATATGTATTTTTGTAAAGGAAAAGCACTTGTAGATATTTAATCAGTCCAATATCTATCTATGTTAATGTTTTGAAAAAAAAAAGAAAAAAGAAAACAAAATGCTGCTTAGAGAATCACTTACGTGTTTTTATTTTTTGTGCTCAAATGCATTTTCTGTTGATTTATGGAATGTTTATTCTGTGTGAAGCTGTAGAGTTAGTACAGCTGGGCTAAATGCATTTCTTAATCAATTGTATCCGACTATGATAATATATTTGCTGTCCGATCAGAAAGCTAATCAAAAAACATAGACTGGTGGTGCTGTTTTTCATCTTTTGATATTAGCTTCATCCTGCCTTATAACATTTCTATTTCATAATAATTATAAAGAATACTAATTTTTTTGTGATTTTTGTGTTTTAATGGATGTTTCAGGGTATATTTGGTTATTCAGTTGAATCTTACTGTGCTTGTAAACACTTTCAGAAAATTGTGGCAAAATTTCACATCAGTTCCCTTTACGGAAAAACTACACCAAATTGGTCAAGTTTAATACTTACTTTCTCCAGAGGAAACTACTGCTGGGTACATGCATGGACCATGATTGCATCTGTAAGGTTTCTGAGCCGTATTTTTAAAAATCAGAATAACTCATTTCTTGTAATATTTCGCAGTTGTTTGCAACCTCACTCAACTGTATTTTGATTCAACATACTGCATTAACAGTTTCAGAAAAAAAACAACAAACAAACTAACATTAAAACAAAGAATTTTATTGAAGTACAGTAAAGAGTGGCCACCACATTTGTTTGTAGTTATTATTATGCAATCCAAAATGTGTTTACTTATTTCAGTGGGATTCTACAGGGGTCTGCTTCGTGGGCCTGACACCAGAGTTAAGCACTTCAGCTTGACCTCAGTGGAGTTACTTTCTTTAGTTATCTTTGTAGGTGAGACTTGAAATGACCCAGAGTTCCTGCTTCCTCACTGAATTTCCTTTCACGAGTGGTTAATATTGTTGAAATTTAATCTTATTATATTAACCTTCCCATAAGAAAATAAGGTTTGCACTGAATGTGTACTCTAGCAGTAGAATTCAGCTTGCATAATTGTCAGATTGGGAGGAGAATTTCACTCGACTACCAACACTTGTAATGGCACTATCTCATTAATATGCACGCTTCACAAAGATTTGCAAGTGATCAGATTTTGATGTGGTTTATTATTTGAATACTGTCAATTTTTTTAACTTTAGTTAAGAGCTAATTTCTGTATTCGTTGTTGCGAGTCAGCATCTCAGGGTCCACAAAGTAGCCATTTAAAAACTTAAATCCTCATGAGCTGAGTACGATTACCAGTATTGCAGCCTTGTATCTTTTAAAGAACCAAATATGTTGTGGATTGAAGTATTTTTCAAAAGCACTGTAAATTTCACCCAGTTCTACCAAAGGGATGATGTTGGTTTGGTTTTTTTAATCTGTGCTGCAGTCCATAGAAGCTGAGTGTGGCCCTGGGAGAACATGAGACACCTATTACTGAGTTAACATCAGTGAGCAGTTTTGCAATCAGGTGAGGGAAGTGCTGGTAGTCAGGGGTGTCCTGCCTCTTGATGTAGAGTGAAGTGTGCCTGCTCAAAGCTGCATCAACATTTGCAAGCAAGATTTATTTTAGAACAACAGCTCATGCAAACTGTGTAAATAAACCTTTAGTTTTGTGCGTAACTATACTGATACGTAATGATGTTTCTAAATATGTAACTACCTGTATGGCTCAGTACTGGTGACATGAAATTGATCCGTGCTAATGTCAAGAATGTTCACAGCACCTTTATAACAGTGGAAAACGTGACAATTTGGTCTGACCCATATGCTGCAAGATGCCTCTAGCCCAGCTGGATTAATTTTATGAAAAATCTAGATGAGCAAGAAGTATAACTAATCTGCTTACTAGCACTGAATTGCTCCTTTCTCAAAGCAATAAATATATTCATGTTGTAACATCTGTTGTGCAGCCTACAATACGAGTTGTTTTGTTGCATTGTTTCTATATAATTTATTTTGTGCAATAAAGAATCTCTGGTTTTATCTGACTTCTCTGTAGCTTGTAATAATATTTGAATTAAAACATTTACTAGCTTTATATCTTAATCATGCAGGCATACTGTCAGCTGACAGAAATGCAGACTAGAAAATGGAATGCAGTAATATTTTGCCTTACAGAAAAATCAAAAGGTACTTACATGGCCTAATTTTGTTCTCATTAATGCTATAGAGAGTGTTTCATAATTTTCGTGAGTGCAAAGCGTGCCTAACACTGAAGTTTACTGGATTTGGCACCCTGTTAGTAAAATACAACCAGGTGGGTTACACAGGGAGACTGTGTTTGATGCTTTTATTTTTAAAATACATTTCACTGCTTAAACAATCCCTTAGGGCTTCTGCCACAGTTGGGTTTTTTTGGGGGGTTTACTTAATTTCACTGGGTTTTATCATGTCAGATTTATTTTTTTCCTTTTTGCTCTCTCCCTTTTTGATGTTTTACTAAGTTAATGTGGTTTCACTGGTATTTATTGTTCTATGCACTTATCTTTGATTACGCTTTTTCATGTTGTTGGGGTTTTTAACTCTAAGGTAACATAATGTGGATGCAAATTGGAAGCTAGAGGATATCCTTATAAATGAGCCTTTGGTGTGCACCGACAGTCCTCATACTATATACTGAGTTATTGCAAAGAAAAACAGTAGAGGGAGAGCTGTTATTCAAGAAAACCCATACCTTTTATCTGAGATGCTGCTGTGAAACCTGAAGTACCGCCACAGGAGATCTGAGGTGTGGTTCAGATTTGGAAATGATAGAAAGGATCGCAGGTTAAATTAAAAAGACCAGAGACGAATAGTGTTTCCTCTTGTAAGATCCTTGTTGATGTTAGAAGAAAAAGTTAACAATTTATAATACATTGCGATATGTACCTAGTAATAAATGAAACTCGTCCATAGGATTTGTTGCTGTTTGCTGATACACAGGCAAAGAGCAGTTGTGGCATCACTGGCTGCTGTGTAACCCGGGCAGCAGAAGCAGTGCAGCCTCAGTCTTTCTTTGACCCTTTTTTATGTTGAATATTTGAACTCCAGATTTGTCAACGGTCATAGACTAATACTCTGCTTTCTTCTAAAAGTGTTCTTGAGACTCAATGGAAAAAAGACCCCAAACTTTGCATAATGCTTGTATATAATGCTACTACCTTCTTTATGAAACAGAAATTGAATTGTATTTAAGTGCAGAATTCTGCCCCTAAATAGGGAGCAATGTTTTCTCAGGCAACATTTCAATTAAAAACATTGGTGTTTAAATTGTTTTTAATAACTACTTTGTTTCAGGTAGCTAAAAAGAGAATCCTCGTGAGGGAAAAAACATGCATAGGACTAGTAACAAATGCCTGATCAGTCATAAATCTGGACTATGTTCTACTGAAGGAGGAAAGTAGGTGGTATACAAATAGCTATTTACATTAGGGGAACAACAGATGAATTTCCCTATTAGAACTGTGATTCAAATTGTTTTCTATCCTGATTATTTTTTCTCTTTTATCCTAGAGGAGAGTATGCTATGAAACATCATTATAGGCAAGAGTAATGTTTGTCAAAAGAAAAGTGCTTTAGTAATCTAGTTTTCATTAAAGAAACAGAAATTTGCTGGCAGTATGTAATATGAGCACCTCATTCCAGTGGCAGACTTCCAACATCCTCATTTGGAAAGAAGACTGCTGCATTCATAATTCATAAAAGCATTGGCATCCATCCCATTAAACTAACACAGGAAGAGAAAACACTCTTATATTCAAAAACACTGTCCATCTTTTCTAAACTATTTATAGGTGAACCTCTGTTCTTTCATGCAGTACACAAATAAATACAGTAAGTACATTTATAGATATGGTAAATAATTACAATAATGAACCTGTTCTTAAGAAAAGCTTTACTTAATACCAGTTTTGGAGACACTATAAATTCCTTGGATTTAATGTCATCCTTCGGTGACTGAAGATGCACAAGATGTATGTGTCAGTGCCCCTGCAGACTTCCAGTTCTGCTGCCAGTAGCTTCAACAGACTTCAATGTCCTAGTACATCTGTAGAACTGGCAGAGCTTGTATTAGCCTGTATTCTTCCTTTAATTTTTCTGCCCATATATTTCTCAAAGTGGTATAATTTGATCTTCACATCTTCACTACTTTCTATAATGTGCTTTATTCCCATGCTCCTCCCTATAAACTACTAAAAGTGATGCAGACATAAAGAAAACTCTGTGCTCCTCTTGTCCTTGTGTTGCATCCAACCTCAAGGTTTCTGAAGATCCTAAAAGGTGGTCTCAGGAAGTTCACTGCTGTTCATGTGCTTCACTGGTTTATGATGTTGAATTTGTAAACCACCTCATTACTTGTGAATAACTCCCAGCAGAAAAATGGCTTTGAAGAGCAGATGTAATGATCTCTTCCGAGACAGATAATGCATGACTCATGTTAGGAGATAAATTATTTACTTCTGATATAAGGGTCTACTGGCCTAATTCCACAGGACTTATGGAATTGAACACAGTAACTTGAATCTGGTTCGTGTGAACAATTTGACTGTCACCATCCTTGACATAAAAGAATTTTATCATTGCAGAAAATGGCACTTGTTCTAGTGCACATCTGAGGAGTGCTATCATAGCTGAAAATAATGGATTTCCCACTATGTATTGTAAAACCTCCTATATTGACTATATTGTGTATAGACTATGTCTTAGGTTTTCTAATGCATATATTAAATAGTTGCATAGATTTTCTATGGTACAGCGTCCAGAATTGGTCATAGATCATAGAACCATAGAATCATAGAATAGTTAGGGTTGCAAAGGACCTTAAGATCATCTAGTTCCAACCCCCCTGCCATGGGCAGGGACACCCCACACTAAACCATGTCACCCAAGGCCTCATCCAACCTGGCCTTGAACACTGCCTGGGATGGAGCACTCACAACCTCCCTGGGCAACCCATTCCAGTGCCTCACCACCCTCTCAGTAAAGAATTTCTTCCTTACATCCAATCTAAACTTCCCCTGTTTAAGTCTTAACCTGTTACCCTGTGTCCTGTCACTACAGTCCCTGATGAATAGTCCATCCCCAGCATCCTTATAGGCCCCCTTCAGATACTGGAAGGCTGCTCTGAGGTCTCCACGCAGCCTTCTCTTCTCCAGGCTGAACAGCCCCAACTTTCTCAGCCTCTCTTCATACAGAAGGTGCTCCAGTCCCCTGATCATCCTCGTGGCCCTCCTCTGCACTTGTTCCAACAGTTCCGTGTCCTTTTTATGTTGAGGACACCAGAACTGCACACAATACTCCAAGTGAGGTCTCACGAGAGCAGAGTAGAGGGGCAGGATCACCTCCTTTGACCTGGTGGTCACGCTTCTCTTGACGCAGCCCAGGATACGGTTGGCTTTCTGGGCTGCGAGCACACACTGAAGCCAGCTCATGTTCATTTTCTCATCGACCAACACTCCCAAGTCCTTCTCTGCAGGGCTGCTCTGAATCTCTTCTCTGCCCAACCTGTAGCTGTGCCTGGGATTGCTCCGACCCAGGTGCAGGACCTTGCACTTGGCATGGTTAAACTTCATAAGGTTGGCATCAGCCCACCTCACAAGCGTGTCGAGGTCCCTCTGGATGGCATTCCTTCCCTCCGGCGTATCAACCGAACCACACAGCTTGGTGTCATCGGCAAACTTGCTGAGGGCGCACTCAATCCCACTGTCCGTGTCACCAACAAAGATGTTGAACAAGACCGGTCCCAACACCGATCCCTGAAGGACATCACTCGCTACCGGTCTCCAGCCGGACATTGAGCCATTGACCACAACTCTTTGTGTGCAGCCATCCAGCTAGTTCTTTATCCACGGAGTGGTCCACCCATCAAATTGATGTCTCTCCAATTTAGAGACAAGGATGTCATGTGGGACAGTGTCGAATGCTTTGCACAAGTCCAGGTAGATGACGTCAACTGCTCTGCCCCTGTCCATCAGTTCCATAGCCCCATCATAGAAGGCCACCAAATTGGTCAGGCAGGATTTCCCCTTAGTGAAGCCATGCTGGCTGTCACCAAGCACCTCCTTGTTTTTCATGTGCCTTAGCATGCCTTCCAGGAGAATCTGCTCCAAGAGTTTGCCAGGCACAGAGGTGAGACTGACTGGTCTGTAATTCCCTGGGTCATCCATTTTCCCCTTCTTTTAGACCCTTTCTCTTTCTGCTAATGTTCAGGTCAGGTTTTTCTGTGGTAATGAAAAGCCCTGGAACAAGAGGGGGGAAAAAAAAAAAAAGGCATGGATCTGCACAGGTAAATGGCTGTGTAACTTGTAGCAGTCAACCTGTCCCTCTTTTCATGTTCTGATTGCCAGAATCTTTCTTCTTAGAACAAAAAGTTACTTCCAGATTACCTTATAACTAAATTAATGAGCACTGTTAATCTGCTCTAGGTAGCAATATGTTACTTGTTTTTCATTATTTGAATAATTGCTGTTTTGAAGAGTTCTCTGGCTAATACTTTGAGGGGATGAATGCTGAGAGATGTGAATGTGTGAAAGGTGCCTGTTCAGAGCATTACCCATTTAATGTGAGATTTTTTTACTTATTCACAGACATTTAAAATCAAAAATGTTTGGTCATTGTGACAGGCTAGTGGAAATTTATGGTAATACAGTAATAAATAAATAATGCTAGAGCTTATTTAGAGAAGTTACACTATAAAGGATAAAATCTACATTGTCTTT
Source organism: Psittacula echo (assembly GCF_963264785.1). Lineage (NCBI taxonomy): Eukaryota > Metazoa > Chordata > Aves > Psittaciformes > Psittacidae > Psittacula > Psittacula echo. The sequence continues at coordinate 18,891,384 of NC_137743.1, read as the reverse complement.
GTTTACAACCATGATTTAATTTTTTATACTTGCTATGAAAATCACAAGAAATTATGTTGCAGCATGATAACAATAAGAAACCAAAGATACATAGATGCTTGCTGCTATAAACCGGCATGTACTTAAAGAGCACTTGCATGTGTAACATGCACCATGTGTATGTATGCATTTAGTGATGCACTTCTGGAAATATGAATTGGCCTGCCAGTAGCATGTTCTCCATGTGTTTTACAGATTGTACCTAAAACAAGAAAATCACCTGGAAAATAGATGCTTACCGTGTCAAAGGAATCCACAGTGCTTTGCTGGTTATGTATTTAAAACATACACATGCAGGAGTGACTTTGCCATGGCAACGTGGCCATAGGTGAAAGTAGAATAGAGCAACTTAGCACAAGAAAATAATTCAGCTGCAACTGCAAGATAAGTTTTGAAGGTAACAGTAATGTGAAATCAGAATTCTAAATCAATGCAGGTCTGTCCTCTGACTGGAGAAAAGTACCCAGAAAAACCCTTTCAGTGACTGCAGGGTGGGCTGCTTACCATCTGCAATCGCTCTTATTTCTGCCTGCAGCTCCTGGCCAAGATCTATTCTATGGCAGACAAATTCTTAGGAGTAAAAAAACTGTTTTGTCAGGAAACACAGAGTAAAATGCTCCACCACTATGAGTCTTAATACAGGCTCATTTCCCAGCAGGGGGAAACTACAGTAATCACTGCTTAAAGAAGCAGAAGAGAAGCTAAATTATTTTAAGTTCCTCGTAGTGACTGCTGAATTTTGAGAAGGGGGTGGATGTGGTGGTAAAGACAACTAGCCTAAGGGAGAAGGCTGTATACTAATTTTCTTTATTCTGATGTCATCTTCTGCTAGTTACGGGAGGAGACTGGCTAAAATCAAAGTTGAAAAGCCTGTGAGAAATTCAGTCTTCAGATCTCATAGTTCTCAGCAATCTCGATTGCACAGCAGCAGGTCAGGCCAAGAATTTCCAAACACGTAGCGTCACAGATAGCACCATGTGAAGGAGTGTTTGCCCATGGGTTATATATCAAGCACTGTATTTCAGTGTATATTACCTCTCACCAATAAGTACATTTTTAATATCACCCATCTTACTAATTGCTGCTAAGCCATGCCTGAAGTTAAAATAAAAGACAGATATGACCATGTTTCCTGAACATACTCACATTTTATTATTAGGAAGCTTAGATTTAGTTCCAGCTACTGTTTGCAGTCGAACATTAGGCATTACTAAAGAAATTGACCTTGTAGCTTCACAGGTTTCTTGTTGCTAAATACTTTGGGAGCATAGGTCATGGGAAGGAAAGCCACCAGCTGTGAAGCAGCTATATTATCTGGTCTGCTTTTATTTGCCAACAAGCAACCCCTGAAATAAGAATATTTATTTGGGAATGGTTGTGGTAGAAAATAACGTGTTAAGGAGTGCACAGTTGTGAAGATAAAACATTTTTGTGAGAAAGTAAGCAGTAGATAGTACTTCATGCTATTAATAGCTTCTAAGGAAAGATACCGTGTCCCAAGAGCAAAAGCATAGTTGTAGTCTGCTGCAGAAAGAACTTTTCTAAACGTGGTCCCCACAGAGGCTGATGATTGTTTCCATTTACTCTGTAAGTCAAATGTGTTTCTTCTACTTCAGTATGGGATCAATTATACACATCTCTAAAAGTCTACAGGTACAAACACCTCTAATGCAACAGACCACAAGGCACATATACATTTCTAATTTGAGGAACTGAAGGTAAACTGAATCTGTATCTCTTCATGCATCAGTAATATTTAGAAGAGAAAATATCCAGCTTTGGTGAGTGATGACCCATGAAGGTTGCATTAAGAATGGTGGAAGTGACATGGGTCCCTTCCAAGCAGCACTTTAGATGCTCCAGTCATGCTTCTACCAAATTCACAAAGGGAGGTAGAAAGATTTTTCCTGACTTCCACAAATAATCAGCAATGCCCACATGCTGAATTAGTTCTGAATAAGAATGGGGAGCAGCAACACAGCTCACTGCTATCAGCAGAACAGTGTGGATGTATGCAAGGCCCAGGTTCCAGACTGAGATATAGGGCAAAAGAATAAACCCCAAGGAATGGGAGGAAAAGTTCCTCTGTGGCTGTCCATACTTGTTTAGCTTTCACCAACACCCAGTGCTTTTCTCAAGGGTGGAATGCATATGGAGAGTTTGTGCTTTGCATTCAAAGAAAAATCACTTTTTGCCAGTTTCCCAAAAGCCCTAAATTTAATGGTAAAACTCAATACTGGCAGGCCAGAAGGCAAAGCTCCTCCCTTAGCACCAAGTCCTTCAGCAGCATGGAAAAACTGCAAATGTGACAGCAGCAAAAGAAAGAGGGTTCTGTGACTGGAAAATGTCTAATTAAATAGAAAAAACTACAGAAGGTTTAAAAAGCAACTCATTGAATTTTACATGACAGTGGAAGCCAAGAAAAGCTGAATAAAACAAAATAAAGAGGAGCTTGTTAGTGGTTTTATAGATGTTCTCCATGTGCGTTAATATCTGTCCTCCTTCCTGTACAAAGACAATAGTTGAGCCTGGAGCTGTTAGCATAGAATATACTGCTGTTAATGATCTGTCCATGGCAGCTACTCCTTGGTCTCAGATGTGTCCAAGTCAGGATTTTTAACTGTAAATAATACCTTTGTAGTGGTTAGGCAAAAACTGAGCTTAAATGCAGGAGACAGCTGCTGTAGATCAGCTGTTATAGCTGGGAGGAGGTGTAGAGAGTTATCTTAAGGTTTGGAAGCTCCATCTGTGTGCAGTCTGTCATCAGCCCTGACCTTTAGGAGCTTGGCATTAGTCAAATAGAGTGACTGCTGACCCAGCCATCCTGACACACCAAACACCACTGCAGCTCCAGCTCTCTTTATGTGCTAAAGATTTTTAAAGGCATCCTTAATCTCCAGGTTCTATTATTTTCAACTGGTGATGCAGCTGGAACAGGACTCTTCTAATAGCATTTATGCTGTGTACTAAAACTAAGGTAAATTGACCTGACACTCTGTAATAAGCAAGGAGTTGCTCATTTCAGGAGCTGTTGGCGGGCATGCGCTGGACCTCCACATTTTATGCTCATTATATATGACACATCACAGATATTTATTTAAATCATGGAAGGATTTTGCTCATGATTTCTTGTTACTAATTCAGTTCAAGCAGTCAATGATCTTGTGAAGCCACGAGCTTTTGCCATCGATTTATCAGCAACAGTGACTATTCTATTTGCCCTCAGCACCAGTTGTGTTGTGTTACCAGTTTCCATCCTTTCAGGTTGGATCAAATGAGATACTGACTTAGCAGATCTTACAGAAGATTTTACTGTGATCGTCATTAAAATGTCTTTGCCCTTTTAATAGCAACAGCTCTGCTTGAAATTGCAGTGTTTATTTCTTTGCAACTGGTTCTTCTGGTGCTGGTTATGTCAGGAAGATGGAAAAACCAGCACTCACAGATACCTGCAGATGCTAAAGGCTGAATGCAAAGCTGTCCTAGTACTCAATTACTCCTTCGTTATTAGCATAACACCAAAGCATTCACAATATTTTTACTTTGGTTTTAGCTTCATATCAGAGGCTTACAGTCAATGGTCCCAGGTCTTTTACGCCTCTCTTACATTATGCTCTGCATACTGCAAGGATGGATGCTCTACGTTCGCACTGCACTTCTGAGTCATTTCACGATGTTTATTTCACTCAAGAAATCAGAAAACCCCCTTTTCCATAACTGAGTGATTTTTCTTACTTTGTATTCTCCCCCCCCACCCCCCCCCCGGGGCCTGCTTCAGTTGTTTTTTTTCTTTTTTAATTTAAATTTTTTTCCTGTCTTGTTCCAAACTTTGTCTAAGGCCAGCTAATGCACTCACTAAATCCTGCTTAAGGGTCTTAGTGCCACTTCTACCCCAGTGTGATGAACATCCCCAAGGATGTTCAAACTGGGGATAACTTCTGCGCTAACTTTGCCAGCATGTTGGGATCAGCAAGATTGCCTGTGCCAAGAATCTGGACCAGGTAAGAACCTTCTGGAGGACAGCCTAATTCTAAGCTTTCTTATTTTAAGTCTGGACTTGCTCCTGAACACTATAGTCATGTAAAGCAGATTAATTAGATCCCAAGGTTATGTTTTTAGTGTATGTGATACTGAACCTTGGTTTTCTTATTGCAAACAAAAGAGATGTAGAAAGACTCTTGTTGTGTATTTTCCTCCTGTGGTTAATGCTGTTGTGTGTTACTTGCCACAGGCTGCAGGTTTGCAAAAACAGACCCTACTCAAGAAGTTTTGAGGGTCTCCCCAGTGACATCCACACCTAAGCTGAATCACACAGCTCCAAGATTTCCTCAGGATCTCCAGGTAAGTCTTTCCTCTCTTTCCAGTATGGACCTTCTCCTGGGATGAAACAGGGCAATGTGACTGGCTTCTCTGTCCCACTGGACTGATTTCAGAACTGTGGTAATTTGTGTTGTGCACGGACACCTAGTTAGGGTTAATGTCACCTTTGAATTTGTTTCAACATGAAAATACTATCTATAGTAGAAGTGGGTTGACTCAGAGCATAGTGAGAATGGACCAGAGCTCATTACTGCTGTTAATCTTTGTTCACTAATTAAAGCAGCAGAACATGGTCTTGCTCTCTGCACTGCTTCCTATTATAGAGAAAGTATTAATTTCAACCTTAGCAGCAGGAGGACATTGGCAAGATATGCTTGGATCTGAGGAGGTTTCCGGCTTTGTTCTAGCCTGTTTCTGAACATCTGCTGGGGTAGGTGGCTGCTTCAGGGGGGAGTGAAAATTAACTTTATTGATTGAGTAATTTCCTTTCTAAAGGATTTGAAGGGGATGGCTGCCTGCAGAAATAATATTTGTTAAATGGCCATATTTGGAAAATGAGTCACTGAGAAAATAGCATGCAAATCCCCCAGCTTATCTCCAGCAGGGAGAGAACAGAGACGTGCTAGAAAGAGGGAGACGTGCTGACTTGGAGACGGCAAGCTAAAATGGCCCTAACAGGAATCTTGCTTAATTTTGAACTGAAAAATCAATCAGGAAGACATTGGAAGTGGCCATTTCAAATGCTAAAACTTTTCCTAGTGAAAAAATTTGCCCTGAAATGTTGGTGCACCTGCAAATTATATTCAGAAGTGTCCACTAATGTCCGGTAGGTGAGGTTTTGCAGCTCTACCCTTTACCTACCTTCACCTACTTTTCCTAGAAGAAAGACCTAAAGGAGAACACAGTGTTGCATTTAAGGTATGAATAATGAGAGAAAGGAAAAGAAACACCTTTGTCTTGTAGGAACTACGTCAGCAAAGTATGCAAGGCTGGTGAAGTCTCGGAGAATTAAAACTAAACCATCTCTCAGACAAATGCTTGGGTTTCAGACCGCTAGGCAGCAGCCCATTTAATTAGCTGTGGTTACCGTCTCTTTAGCAGCTTTGCCACCGCTGACCTTTCTCATTTGCTGTGGGTCTTTGTGGAGGACATTTTCAATAGTCTTTTGTCCTGGCAGCTGGCTCTTTAAACCCAGGAGCAGACTGAAATAGTTTCTACCTTCTACTGCTAATTCGTGGATGTCTTGGGTCTCATTTTCTCTTGTGTTCCTGAAGAGATGCCATGGCCTCACTTGGCTTTATGATGATGTGAGGTTGGAGTGACTGCTGGGGAAGTGATAATGATTGCTGTTTGGAAACTGAGAGAGGGGAAGGGTGGGAGAGGAGACCGGCAGCAGTTGGATGCAAAGTTACATCTTTGCTTTTGTCCTTGGCTCTGAAACTGGGGTGGGAAATGGTAGATGAAGCAATATGAAATCTGATATTTACTAAGTAAGCTTTTAAATCTCATGCATTAGTCTGGGAGGCTGCCCATGGAACAGACTAGCTCTGCACTGATGCAACTGAAATGTTCCTGGCCAGAGCTAAAACCAAAACATCTCAGCACCAGAAAGGAGTTCACAGTAAGATGTCATAGGGGTGAGCAGCCACTCTGGGTGTGCTGTGGGAGCCCCCGTGCTCAGGAATGCCACATTCTGGGGAGCTCCTGTGACTACACTAGCAGCTGGGAAATGCTTTGAGGCCTTAGGCAGGAAGCTATAAAAGGTTTACAACAGTGTTACTCACTTTCACTGCAAATCCCTTCCCACCCTGCTGTGTGGTGTAGACATCTCTAAAATCAGTGGTAGTCCTCTTTTGAAAATGCATGCAGTAAGCAAAGCAAGCCCTTCTGCTTTGCTGAGCAGCTACATAGCACTGGGAAGGACCAGATGATGTGGCTGTGCCCAGGCATCGGCATGTGCACGTCTCTTCCCTCTTGGTGGGCACTGATTTCCCTCACATCCGTGCTCCTCTTCATGAAACTGTTCTGCAATTGGGAGACGGTGGAATACAGTCCAGAGAGAGAGGAAACAGCCTCAAGTTGCACCAGGGAAAGTTTAGATTGGATGTTGGGAAAAATTTCTTCATCAAAAGGGTTGTCAAGCATTGCAACAGACTGCCCAGGGAAGTGGTGGAGTCATCTTCCCTGGAGGTGGTTAAAAGACATGTCGATGTTGCATGTAGAGACATGGTTTAGTGGGAGACTTGGCAGTGTTAGGTTTGCACTTGGACTTGATGATCTTAAATGTCTTCCAACCTAAACAATTATGACAGGAAACCAGTTGATCAGAGCAGTATTGAAGTATAGTGCTGCAAAAATGACCAGCAAAGGGAGGATTGCAAGGTGTGAAATATGCACAAAGCCAGCTGCAACACAGCAAACTATAATGAGGTGTGTTGGGCATGACCCTTCACTAGGGACAAAGGTTGTCACAAACCCAAATCATTTAAACAAATACAACTGCCCACATGTCAGAGGGCATTAGTACTGGCCAGTGAGCGTTCTGGCAACTCTTTAAAAGATGATCCTTCTAAGAATAATATTTAAGCCCTCTATTTACAGTAAGGGTTGTGTTGTGGCCCTGGACTGTAGAACATTGTTATCATTTTTCTGTTTGCTTTAATAAAGATGGATGTATCACCCTCATGTCCCAGTGAAATATAAATTAGGTTATTTCCTTCTAGCTGAAACTTCCTCTATGTCTTAATTGGATGTACTTTAATTTGCCTTGTGAGGCTGGGGAAGAGGAACACGCTGTGCAGAAAACCCTGCCCAGTCCTGGTCGTGTAGGAAGTGTAATGAGCAGGCTGCCGAGGTTGATCCATCACCTCCTTTGGTCTGCCCCATAGCCTCCATTTCAGTGTGCATCAGCTTGCAGAAGAAGAGAAAATAATTAAGCATTGCATAAAACGTTTGCACAGTACTTGCAGATGGATGAAGATCTGCACTACTGTATCTAATGTAACACAACCATTTAAATGGCCACCATGTTTATAAATTCCTAATATCTTCCACTGGCAGCATATTCAGAATTTGAAGTAGGTATTGCTAGTGCTCTTCTTACACTAGACACATTGCCTTGAGCTGTGCCCTTTCTGTTAGATGCTAGCTAGATAGTAGCCAGCTCCTGTCCTGGGGCGGTTAAAGGGAAGTGAGAAAAGTATCACTCCTGATCTCTGTTCCAAAATGGCAAACATTAATCTGCTTTGGCATTGGATTTGGTGTAGAGGGATCAAGTCAGTTACACTTGTATGAAGAACAACATCAAACAACCCTGGCTTTGCTGCATTTCCTGTAGTAGATTTACTCCAGCTCTGTATAAACTTCAACAGAAGAACAAATGACTCTTGTTGAGTTGACCACAACTGGTTCCATATGCAAGAAACAAAATCCCACCTATAAAATAAAAATAAATGAAATAAAAATAAATAATTTAAAAAACCCAAAATCAAACCAACCAACCAAACAAAAACAAACAAACAAAAACAAACAAACAAAAAAGTCTTTCATCCTGCACTCTCGTGTATTTGGGCTTACTTCCAATAGCAAGACCAGCACATTGTTTTAATCAAGTGCAGTTATTGACAAATAGGTTAATTCAGTGGTGAGCCATTAAAATGGGGGGATTGAGAGGAGGCTGAGCATATGACAAAAGAAGAGCTAAGGGGGTGGTGGGTTTGTTTCTCCTGGAAGAGAAAGGGTTGGGGGCCGCTCTAACTGCATTATGCTGCTACCCAGAGGTGCTGGAGAGCGAAAGGAGGTAATTTCAGTAAACAGAAACTTTATTAAATACTAAAATTCTTTGTTGGCAGAGGAACAGGGGCTCTCACTGGGGTTACGCAGCCCTGACAATTAGCATATGCCTGTGTTCTGGTAATACCCGTTTACTGCTAGAAGAAAGCCAGCTTAAGCAATGTTCATCATATACTCCCCCCTCATTAAATACCAGGGGTTTTCAGTGTTCTTGCAGTTTCTGAACATGTATTGTAGCCTTGGAGCTGCTGTCCTGACAGTGGGTGGGAAAAATAAAAAGCCTCAAGTTAGAAGCCCAAGTTTCATGGGAACTGTAAATGTCTCAATGAATTTCAGTAGATCTTTAAGCAAGCAAAGTGAAAGACTGCTCCAATTCCTCTGTGTAATCAATTTCAACATTTATGACTCAGACTATGAAACACGCAACGCTGAATCATTCACTCTGGGCCAAGAAGGAAAATAAGGCTGTGTATCTCACCACAATCTGAGTAATTACTGCAGGACAGTGGTGGTAGGTTGAACTTCTAAAAATCCTGTTAGTATAAATCAACCGAAAGTAGCAAAACATAACAGGCTTTTGGGCATACTCCAGTTCATAATTTGTTTTGGGGTTTTTTTGATTGCACTTTTCTCAAAGCACAGGAAAAGCTGAAGTGAAAATACATCTATTTGTGTTGAATCAACATGACGTAACATGGTAAATTATTTCAGATTCTTTTGATGTTTGGCACACAAGGCTGTCGGGTTTAAAGGACTGGCAGGGTCACAGCCTCTCCAGCTCCTAGGCCTTTGCTATGGATGCCTGAAGTGGTCATCATTTGACACCTTCACAGTAGCCTACAAAACTCAGCACATTATCTAAGCCCACTTTGTGAATATCAGTTGACATTTTTGCAGAAAGATCATGCCCTCAGCCAGCTTTTTGGCAGTCTGATGAGCTATGAGTAACCTAGACCTGGTACTAACATTGCATGAAAAGAAGTTATGGGGGAAGAGTGCTTTTCAGCCAGATAAGTAGCTGAATCAGATATGAGACCATTTCACCCAAACTGTAAGGTCAGTGTAGCGCTTGTACATGTTGGCTCAATCCAGAAAACGTCAGTTTTATCATAGTGATTGTTAGACAAAACCACTGATTTTTTCTTCTCTAACATTTGAGTCTAGCAGTCAAAAAGCCTTAGAAAGGGTCGTGCCAAGTCTATATGCTCAGCAAGAAGTTGCCCGGATAATTACCTGAGTGAAATGTTCTACTTGAAGCTTCAGGGAGAAGCCTTTCTGCTGGAACCTGGTCCTGGCTCTGCCCTGGAGAGGCTTCCAAGGTGCATTTCTTCAAGGAGCTGGGTATGGCTTGCTCGGTGTGTCAGATGTGCACCTTTCCCATAGCAGTGGGTGGTTACAGCCTTTGCATAGAAAGCAGGAGATTTGCATTTGGTTCCCTTCTCAACCTGAGAGAATTCAAATCCACACGTCCTATTTTCAAGGCAACCGCTTATCCTGGAAGAACACCCTTCCCCTCTCCTCTTGAATGTGTGCCACCAAGCCAAAATTAATTAAAAGCATGAATACAAAGAAACAAAAAAGCTGCAGGATTGTAAGATAATGCTTAGGGCACTCGTGAGGAAGGGGGAGTTGTGAGCTGTGGTTCCTGCCCCGAAGATGGGTTATGTTTGGCAATTAAACAGTAATATATGCAAGCATTTCTGGCAGCAGAGACAATAACCAGAATTCTCTGCTTGCACTGGAGTGCCCTGAGTATGGCAAGTGCTTCCCTGAACAGTGTAAAGGCCTCAGGCAGTGGGATGAGGAGTATTGCTTCATGGAGGATGAAGCTATCACCTAGTGACAAAGACATCCTGCTCAGAATCACAGCTTTCGTGCCCATAGACAGAAGCAGCTAAGCATCAGACTTGTAATGAACTAAGAGGACCCTACCTCATCCTCTGTTCTACAAGACAGGCATCACCATGGTACCTGTCTGCATCTGGCAGACAAGCACCACCATGGTATCTGTCTGGGCGTAGAGCAGGTTGAAGCAGAGCTGGATGCTGAGCTTCTCTGCTCTGAGCTGAGACAGTTCTGGATGTACAATGTGGTGCAGGTCAGGGCACCTGGGCATTGTGAAGTGTAAGAAGTAAGTATCTGTCAAACTGAGTTCTTTCCAGTGCTAGGAGGCAACCAGGCAAAGAGAGCCTGCAGTCAGGTACTTGAGTCTTGCGTAAGTCATTCTTGATGTTGCCTTGTATCCTTTTTTCTCTTTTCCATTCCTCACACACATGCACCCCACAGGTCTGTTGGTCTGAATTCCCCTTTGCAAGGACCCCAACGTTTCTCTGAAAAGGAGCATTTCAAGGGGTTAGGTATTATTAGTGCAACTAAGCATAAGAAATGCCCTCCAGTATAAGGAAAAGCTAGTTTTATACCTGCTTCCAATTTCCCCATTAATCTAAAGGTTGTCTGTTCAAGAAGCTTCTGATGTCAGTGCTGTTCATTTTAGTACTTAGTGATACTAGCTGCTTTTGAGGATGTGTAAGTTTGGCTGTAATGACTTTTTAGTCGGGACATGCTCAGCCAGGACATGTTACTGGAAGCAGGATCAGCATTGGCTCGCCTCTGCTGCATTGGCAGGCATTACCCGTCACCAATGTCTGTTTTCTTTGCTGCCGGAGCCAGAGAGAGGAGGCTGAAATGAAACTTAGGATTGGCAAGGAAAGAGCGAGGTGTAAAAATGTGAATCTCAGCATTCTAATCACAACTATGGTTATAATTAGTGATACAGTGAGGATAAAATATGCAGCATGCCTGAGGGACCTATATATTCAACTGCTCCTAGATTGCTATCTGACAAGTTAATTAACCACAACAATGTTGAAATACATACTCAGAATGATTGCTTGGGACTGGACTCACTGTTATCTCATCATAGTGCCATGGTGAGAGCAGAGAGAAACTTAAGGGAGTGAAGAAAGCAGTGAAATGAGGGCACTATTTCTCAACCAGAATGCAGGAGCTCTGTCTAGTAAGCCTGCATTACAACTGATGTTAAAGATGAGTGAGCTCGATCCCAACCACAGTCTGGACTCAGAGCATGCTTAGAGAACTCAAGCCACATGGAGGAAGAGGAAAGAAGTTTTCCTCTAGGGCAAGCCAACTTCAAAATAAATGTTTAAAGAAGACCTTTCCTGGTTTTAAGGAGGTTTCTTTTCTTGTACCTCTATTTTCTAATGTCTTCCTTTTTTTTTTTTTTGCCCAAGAGTGGGCACTTTTGAGTCACCAGGCTTTCTGTGGATGTAAGCTGTGGAATGGTGACGAGGCATTTCTTTAGGGTAAGCAGAACAAGGCTCCAAATTTGGCTTAGCAAGCAAATATCTTGCTCAGCTGTAGGTGCTCGAGTACGCAGTGCTGAGTAACTATGCTTGGATATGTCGCTATTGTTTCGTGTGTGCTGAGAGATTCTGGTGCAGAGGAGTGAAATCCTTTATCCAAAGGAGAAAAATGCAGAGGTGGCCGTAAATGGCAATTTCTGTCTCGTGAAATGCTGATGTCTCAGCGTTTGTTCTTGTCTTGTCTGCTTGGGACAAAGAAGTGAAACTTTTCAGAAGCAGCCCTGCAGAGAAGGACTTGGGGGTGTTGGTCGATGAGAAAATGAACATGAGCCGGCTTCAGTGTGCGCTCGCAGCCCAGAAAGCCAACCGTATCCTGGGCTGCATCAAGAGGAGCGTGACCAGCAGGTCAAAGGAGGTGATCCTGCCCCTCTAATCTGCTCTCGTGCGACCTCACTTGGAGTATTGTGTGCAGTTCTGGTGTCCTCAACATCAAAAGGACATGGAACTGTTGGAACAAGTGCAGAGGAGGGCCACGAGGATGATCAGGGGACTGCAGCACCTCCTGTATGAAGATAGGCTGAGAAGGTTGGGGCTGTTCAGCCTGGAGAAGAGAAGGCTGCGTGGAGACCTCATAGCAGCCTTCCAGTATCTAAAGGGGAGCTATAGGGATGCTGGGGAGGGACTCTTCATTAGGGACTGTAGTGACAGGACAAGGGGTAGCGGGCTGAAACTTAAACAGGGGAAGTTTAGATTGGATGTAAGGAAGAAATTCTTTACTGAGAGGGTGGTGAGGCACTGGAATGGTGTTCAGGGCGGGGTTGGACAGAGCCATGGGTGACATGGTTTAGTGTGGGGTGTCCCTGCCCATGGCAGGGGGGTTGGAACTGGATGATCTTAAGGTCCTTTCCAACCCTAACTATTCTATGATTCTATGATTCTTTTTTTGACCTGTAGAAGATGCCAGTCAAATTTCAGGTGGGTTTCTGTACTGAGTAATCTATAAGGACTTGGCAGAGCACCTTGACAATGCTTCAGTGGTGCTCTGCCACACAAGTGGCCTACACTTGCTCACACTTTGATCTCTTTGCAGGGTGTACTGTGATCCCTCTCTCTGTTGCTCCAATGGCAATGGACTGCTCCATGATCTATGAGTTCAAATAACTGAGTCTGTCCATTTACTCAGATATGGGAATTTGAACTGGCAACCATAACTCATGCAAGGAAGTTGCCACTGTTGAAACCACATGACTAGTTATTAAAAAATTGCAAGTGAAATAGGAGGCCTTGTAAGTAAATTGTAGATCCTAGTTAGACCCAGCTTCTTTCCTGTCACAGGCAGAGTTTGACGTGTGGTTTGTTGGTAGAGGCAATGCATATCTGTAGGAGATGGCACATCATAGATATCCATCATAATTTTCCTTGATTTGTGTATATACTTTCATTAGAAGAGGTTTTTAAAGTACCTTTCAAATTTGCACTTCTTTTCTGCTTTATTAGCTATAGAGGTGCTCGGTCTAGTGCACCTCCTGTGTATGTTGCATTTTTACTATTAAAGGAGTTGCTTATAGTAACCAGCATGTTTGTGGTGGAGGCTCTTTTCTGCATGTGAATGTCAGGGCTGCCTTGATTTCCTGAATAATTGATGAGCAAATGAGAGAATCTCCTCCAAACTGAGAACTAATTGTAGCCAAACTTTAGGGAGCCCCAATGATGATAAGCAAACCACCTCCTAAAAATGCAAGTTGAATAAGCTTGTGCTTTCTTCTGCTCAGAGATACACATCTCTGTTTAAACAGAATCTTTTCAATCGCACTGTTTATTTACCCAAGAGCACCACAGCGTGTTCTCCTACCCTCACCACAATTCCTTGTTCTCTGTAAAGCCACCAATACCCTCTTCCAGGAAGAAATCTGGAAGGTGAGCATGGAGCGGGATTAGGAAGCCAGTGGAGCCATACTTGATTATTGCAGGCAGTAGGAAAAGGTTCTTTGCAAAAGTATGAAATGTCTGTGTTTTGGGTAGATGCCTACAATGCTAATAGGCCAAAATGAAGTTCTGGTGCAAAAGCCACATCTTGCAGTCCTTAATCAAGCAAACCTCCTAATAATTCAGATGGAAATCTTGCTGTAGGAAGGATCATTTTTTGGCAACGGAATGGAAGAGCTACAGCAAAACATGAATAATTTTGTCATGATTTACTTTCTTCTTTGTAAATGACTTTTTTCTTATTTGTGTTTGTAACAAGAAATCTCCTCCTTCCTGCACAGCCACAGAGCCTGCTTTAAAACCCAGAAACTGTTATTGGCCTGTTTTCAGCTGCTTCTCTTGACATCAGCAGGGAGATATGGCTCTCCCTGAAATGCATTAAAGTGCTGGATATGAATGTTATAAATGCATCAAGAAATAAAGGCATTTCTTCAAAATATGTGAGCAGCAGCTCCTACCTCAGTGGACACCCTGCTACTTCCACTCAGCAATAGGCAGACACATGGCTGTTTGGATAGATGCCTTTCTTCTGAGCTGCTGATTCTGTTCCAAAGCACAACTATTATTTCTAAAGGATTCAGTCATATCAGGTTAAATCTAAACAAAGGAAGGGCTTGACAAGTCAGACTAAGAAGCAACATCATTTTACTGCAGAGTCAAAAGTAACTCAAATATTTGCTATAATTTTATATTCCCTGTGCAGAAAAAATGCTTACTATTCAGTCATGATGGCTGCTTTTTTTTTTTTTCCCCTTACTGTGCTTTCATATTGAAGGAGATGCAGAGGGTAACTCAGGACACCAGGAAGAAGCTTTTCTTGTAACATGAGATTTTCATGCAGCACGCATATGAGCAAAGCATTTGTGTGCAACTCAGCACAAATAATCCTGCAAAGACGATCATACTTTGTTACTGATGGAAAGATGATACTGCTCCTCAGCCGCACAGAAGCAGCTCTCCTGATGGTTTGCATTAGTTCATATAGAAGGCATCCGGGCTATGTCTCTAGCAAACAGCTCTGCCTTATTAGGATGAGGCAGTTTTCTTCTCAAAGTCTGCGCTCCCCTGGTTCTCAGGAGCCTGATGAATGGGTAGATACTGATCTGACTCTCACTTTTTTCATGCCAAATTGATTATACTGTTTTGACATAAACTAGATCCCTTTCCTCAAGCTATATGTTGGCATTTCTTTGAGTCTAAATATGTAGTTTTCTATCTTTGGGAAGGCATAGATTGTGTTCATCGCCATCTGTGGGTGAAAGCTATATTCTTCACATGTTTAGGTCCACAAACAGTCCTAAAGATGTCTATGCAAGAGAGAGGACTTTTATCTGAACCTCTTCCCTCCTCAATCTGCCAGCAGTGGATTTTTCATGTGGAAGCTTCATGAGAAGCTGGCCTAATGTTACTAAGCAGTTATTATTAAGACTACTTGGCCCAGTCAGCACTGGAGCTTGAATGATACTGCAAAGTAAACAGGGATATAAAACATGGGGCACTGCAACTTTAGCATTAGGCACATCTCTCTTTTTTTACAGCAATAAATTCTATGCTTAAAAAAGCTGCAGCAGCAGAATAAATAGCTTCAAGAGGATTAATTCTAGTCTCTCTCTTCCCTAAGGAAACTTAACACGATAAACATGAATTCTTGCAAAATTGGTGAGGGTGTTGGCCGCCACTTGCAGATGCTGAAGCAACATTTAAAATGTCTATTTGCAGGGCAGCTGGTCTCTTGCACCCTTCTGCAACATCTGGGGAGGAAATACCTTGCTCAGGAGTCTGACCATGGGGTAGCTCAGCCCAGAGTCAGAAGATCAGTTACTGGGAACTAGCAAAATAGCATTGTTGAACTTGACTCTAATTTCCACCATTTGATGTAGTCTGGCCCAAAATGTTCAGGCAAGAAGTTATCCTGATATTTGGCTTCAACTTCAAATACATAGTTTTGCTGAAGCTGGCAAATTACTTTTGTTTGTTCTCTGGTCTATTTCTGCAAACAAAGCAGGACTTTCTGAATACCCAGAAAACCACCGACAATATTGTTCCAGAATAGACCTAAGCAGGTAACTGCTGCTTTTAGAAAAAGAAGTCCAACACAAGGCCACATGCCTACTTTGAACATTTTGTGAAACTACATTTGTCAGTGATTGATCTTTCCAGTACCAAGTGTAAACTTTCACAGCACCACCTTTGGAGTGGCTCTGGGGTCAGCAGTGAGGAGGGCAAGATTCGGACTGCACTGAGTCCCACTCATTTTGTATAAATCACAAAATAATACTCAATCGCAAAATGCTGACAGCTTCCCAAGTGTTTTAGAAATTCTTTCTGTTGTCTGAATTGCCATTACAGCCGTAACTAGCAAAACAGCTGAATGAAAAAAGAGAACTCCTATTGTTTTTCTGTCAGAGGTCCGAGTAACTGCTCTGGGGGAGCTCATCGTTGCTATAGCTTTTCATTTCTTCTTCTGCAATAAACTGTTAACTCCAGAAGGAAGATACTACTTTTCTAGACTCTCATTCCAATAGGAGATTAATTTCTCCCAAGGATTTCTATCAGTTCTCTTACCTGTATTTTTCTCTGATTTTTAGCTTTTGTTTCTGTAAGTTTCCCCGGGGACATCCCACAATACTTCCTGCTCTAGACTCACCAAAGCCAAAGAGCACTGCAGCTACACCCATCACTTCCTCAGACAGATTCCTAAGAGAATGCATAATCACCCCTTCTTTTTGGTTTTCATTTTTTTTGGCTTGCTGTAACATGTCTAAGTTTTACAGGCATTAGACCTTTTAACACTTGCTAAATTTATGCCATCAGAGATGAACAGTATAGAAGAACTTTAAATTGCATCTATTATGTTGCTCTCTGCTAAATAGAACGCAATGCCTCTCACCTTTGTATCAAGGACGTAGTTTTAATTAATATAAGTTGAAAGAAGGCCTCAAGCAGAGGTGTTGTCTTGTAAATCATTGAATTTTTGGGTCTCTATCTGCAGAAAAAAGACAGGTTTAGACTATTACGTTTGTACAGAGGCTCACTACCTCCTCTCTCAAGAATTATAGCCTTCAGCAAGAAAGATATGTGTAGAGGGTGTGGAAAAAGAGAAGGAAATCAGAGGTGAAACATAATGCTGACCTGGGTAATGTACCATTTCTTTCAATATATATGTTTTTATCAGCTACTAAAGCTTCTTTCTCCATTGCAAAATACTTGCAGTAGCAGCGTCATTGCTGGGACAAAATTCTGCTTGCAGTTAAATTTGTAACACTAACAAAAGTGCCTTGTAGCCATTTTTACAATGATACCTGCTTGAGATAAGCTTGAAAACTGTCTAACATTTCATCCTTCTTAAAGACTGTTTCTTGGAATTTATGAAAGCAGAGGGTTGGTTTTCAGTTCCTCGGTTTGGGTTTTCCCTTAACTGCGTAAGGGAAAAAGGACATTTTTAATTTTTAATCCTCTGCAGTGTTGGTTGGAAAACTGTTTCAGTTTGAGAACGTCCATGTCTGGTCTGAAAAGAACAGATTATAATCAGACAACCTGAAGACATCTCAAACAGTTGCTAAAGTTTAAATGACTTAGAGTCAGCATAGATCCATTATAAAGTGTGTTCCATCTGGCACTTGCCTTCTTCAGCCTTGAAAATGATTTGAAAAGGACATTCCCTCGTGGTTCTAATGGAGCTGTGCACGCACAGCATCAGGGAAAGCGTTCTATAAATTACAGGGTTTGGGGTTTGTTTGGGTGTGTTGGTTGGTTTTGCTGTAAGTAGGTTTGCATCAAATCTTGCTTCCATTGGTTTTAATGAAAGTAATAGTTGCTAGAGTTGACCAAATGACAGTAGTATAATTCCTACCATAACAGAAGTCAAGCATTAGAAAATATAAACATTAAAATCGAGGGGTCACTGAATAACAGAGGTATTTAGCATAAGACAGATTGTGATCCTATCTGTTCACTTTTGCACAAAGCACCCAGATCCTCTAAATTCTATTTTAGGTAACCTTATTGTCACCTGGCAACTTAGAAGATTTCCCAAACAAAGGCTTTCATATTTTGGAAACACCTCCAGAATGGCCAGTTAAAAACAGTTTTGGTGGTCATCTCTGATGTGATTTCTACAGTATCAGATACTGGGCTTCACAGCTTTGCAATTCTATGTCTGAGAGCAAGGGTCACATTTGCTATTAATAATACATTGCTTACTGTATGAACCACAAAACTAATACCTTATAGGTAGTAAGATGAATGCATCTCTCCATGCATTGCTGTAGTTCTTGGCTTGGGGTTTGCTGTGATGAAGGGTCTCTGTCTCAGGAGCAGTTTCCAAAGTCTCCATCACTGACTTGTAACAGTTTGGTTACAGTCTGGTTGCATCCAGACTGTAATGCATATGAGAACTGGAGCCAGCTGCCAAAACCCATCCAAATTCCCTGTGTCTGAACAGTGACAGATGGCTGTTTTGTAAAGCCTGGGTGCATAAATGCAGTCCTGGGGCCATGGGACCCTGTGGTTCAGCTCCCCACATGCCAGAGCTGCTGCCACCATGAGCTGCCTGGGCTTGCTCTGAAACCTTAGTCAAGGGATGTCCATCTAATCCTCTGCAGGTGGTTGATAAGGCCATTAGATGGCTTATGGTTTAGCCAAACATGTAGCGAAGACCGGGACATGTCGAAGTGGAGTCAATCATGTCAGCCCTTTGGGGCTTCTGTGATATGTGATGCATGCCAGTGCTCATCCTGCAAAGGCTGATGAAGCTCAGCTCCAGTGCACATCCATCACAGGGAGAAAGACATAACAGCAATAGTGCTAGTGTTGGCTGCCAACCTGAGAAATCCACTGACAGCCGTAGGCCTGCTCACCTTTGCCTCCCTCCAACACATGAACTAGGCTGGTAATGGAAACAATTTACAAGGCAATAATTTTTAATTGCTGTCACCAGTTAACAGCCACAAACACAGAGGCAGAGCAGAAATGCTTCTCTCATTCTTCCAAGAAATAAATACCTCAATCATTTATTTGGTCTTACAGTAAAAAAGAGCCTGTTATAAGGATTTGTTTGAAATTTTCTGCTTGTCTGAGCAGACAGCTGCTGTAAAAAGATCAACATTTTCTAACAAAAAAGGGCAGGGCTTGATTTCATTTTATGAAAACAAGAAAACAATCTTTGGCTTTGTAGAACAAAATGAAGCACAGTGAGAGGTGGAAATACTGGCTTTGCTGGGTGCTTTGCTCATTTCCCCCCCATGTTTTCTGATGCCTCCTAAATTGATTATGCTGCTGTTTAGTGTAGTCATGGTGGTGGTTAGGGCTAAAGGTCTAAGTGGATGGCATCTCTCTCCCCATACTGCATTTTTAAAACTCTTTAAAGAGTTTTCAGGACATACTTCCATCTCATGTAATTTGACCATTTTTCTTCTAGCAAGATTTATAATGTTTTCAATTTTAACTCCATTCCTTTTGCAAATAAAAAATTATTTCATGTTGTTAAACCGTGACATTAGAATTGGCACCAAACAATAATCTGAGGTTTTCTGGGGAAAGTTGTAACATAGGGAAAAAAGTTTTCCTGTGTTACTGGCCTGCTCAAGGCAGCTGAAGACTGGTATGGCATCTGATGTAATTTTATCCCGGGCTTTGCTTGAAAAGTGATGCCTTGCTACACCTCTGATGAAGCCTGAAGTGCTGTAGACTAAGCTAACCCATCACCTGGCCATCTTTGTCTCTGCTGTGCTGAAAGGAGGGACAAGAGTGACATAGCTCCTTCACTAACAGGAGTGGCATAGCTCCTTCACTGGGAGAATCCTTCCTACTAGAAATGTGGTAAACTTTGGTTGAAATAAACAGCGCTTGAACTGTGGCAATCCTCTACTTGTGGAGCTGCTGTGTGAGAAACTTAGCTGAGGCCAGAGGTAGTCTCTTTAGCTTTTAAACTTGACTTTATTCTTCATGTCTTTCTAACTCATTTAACTGTGAGCCACCAGTACTGGAGACAGATAGGATGTTTATTTGTGGTGTTGTTCATATCTGTTGTGATAATTCATTGTTTTTCTAGGCTGCGTGATGGGAAGGGAGAAGTAAGGTCTGTCTTTCTCCTGCCTGCATGTTAGCTATGCCAGGATGGGACTAACAGAATCCAAAATGCTCCCATAATGTCTGCAAAACACTTTGTCATCATTGATTGGATTCTTTGGAAACTATCATGGGCTTGAAGCAGAGGTCCAGGGCCTGGGTTTCCTCTTCTTTCTTCTACATCTGCTACACAAAGTCCTTGTCTTATGAGAGTGAATTATCATCCCTAATGATCTCTGCAGACATGTTTCTACTTGCTGCCTATGTCCTTGTAATGTCATAGCCCAGTACTGGATTAGTGCCAGGATTACCATGCATTTCCTTAACATGCCAAAGTGCAACCATCACATAAATAATATCTTTGAATTGCCTCTGGCTTTTTTTGCCAGCCATGTGTCTGAACTGTACAACATTAATCATTCATTTAGGCTCAATATGGTGCTCTGGTTAAGATTTGTATTGCTGTTCCTTTTCATGGGATCTAACCTGCCCCCTCCACTCTAACCAGCGCATTGCAGCACAGAGCTCTCTCAAGTCTTCTGAAGAACTTAAATCACATTTCTGTTCTGTGTCAGGAAGAGAAGGCTCCTACTCTGAAACAGATTTGCTCCAGAAGGGCCATCAGCCTAGTGCTTAAGGGTTATGGACCAGCAAGACAGCAGACCCAGGGCAAAGCAAGGGCTCTGCCTGGCAGGAAAAAAGGACTTGGCCTGGACATCTCACAAGTATCTTGAATGCCATGCTGCTGCTGTGCAGCAGGTTCCTCTATTTATAACAAGCAGAGCAGCTTTTTCTCACAAAGCTACTCTAAAAAACAACAGAAAACTAATCTATCTTTGTTTGGCAACTGGTACCTAAGAGCCTGCAGTTTAAGTTCTCGTAAAAACATCTATAGGAAGTAAGGAAGGTCTGTTTTGTCAGCATTTTACAGACCGTGCGATGAGAACAACCATCCTGCAAGATACAATAGTCTGAATGAAACAGAGCACTGACACAGCTCTTCTCATTGAACAGGACGTGTATCTCTTGGTCTCATAGCCTGAGTGACAGAGGCTATCGGAAAGCGTGCTAACCACTGAAGAGTTATACCTAGTCCCCCTCTGTGGTATACCCCATCTATCTGGAGGACTTTCTAACTTCTACCCCAGCCCATGTAACTGATGGAGTCTGGATCTGCCCTCTCATGTCTGAATATGGATTCAGAAGTCAGGTTTGTATATACATTTTTAAAAGGTACTTCTCAAAATCTTCTATTAAGGCAAGCTAAAAAGTCTGCCATTTCTACAGGAAAAAGCCCATGAAGTATACTTTTTAAAGGCCTAACTATAGTGAAGAATAGTAATTGCCAACATGTGTATCTTATTTTCAAACTGTAATCCAGCCAATTTCAGTTCATAAACTGGATCATGTATTTGTTTACAGTACTCTCTTTAAAAAAGAACTCACATTTATAATAATCACAAACACATGGATATAATTTTATTCATGTCTTATCAGTTATTCATGCTTTTAGAATATTCCTTATTCCAGTTTCACTGAAGCAAGAATTGTTTTAGTTCAGAATGTTAATGAAGAAAAATTACTGAAACAAATTTGTTTGTTAAGCATTGCAAATGAAGTGGGAATTACTTGTGTCCAGTACCAGATCCATCCTGGGCTTTCTGTTCATGTACAACACTGGCATGCCCTTTGCCTGCCCAAAAACTCGGGCATGTGCCAGGTAGGACTTTGTAGGGGCAGCTGAGTGACCAATATCACCCTCTTTTCCTCATTTATTCCACTCTTTCCCAGAGTGAGCACATTTCAAGCATTTGAAAGATCAAAGTGCTGCTGTCACCCCGCACAACCTTGCAAACAATGCCTTTCAAGCCGCTCTCCACATTGTCCAGATTGCACCATTCTCATGCAAATGAAGTCAAATTAATGACTTTTAAAAGTCTCTATGACAAAAGAGTCAAAAATGTGTACTCAGGAGTTTAAACAAATAAGAACTTGCTGCCAAAGCTGATGGCAAACTTACATTGTGTTCAAATTGTTTTTAACAGAGGCAAAAGAGTTCCAGTTCATTTAAGTCTTACTATGGGTTTAGCCTAAGCTACCATTGTATCAACAGAAGGAGGTAGGTAGCAATGGATATCCTGATGGAATATACACTTTCTCATTGTTGTGCTTCAGTTTTCATGTGAAGAGTCATTTTCAATAATCAGTCTTTAATGAATACATTAGTTCCCTCTTCCAGTATTTTGCAGTCCCAACATAAGTATTTAACCATACAGAAAGACTTTTCAATATTTCTGCCTGTTGTTACTCCCCTAACTTCCACATTCCTAGCAAGCAGATCAACTGTGAGATACCCTCATTCCCTTTGAGCACAGTGCCTTGCTTCACAAATAGCTTCACTGACATCAGTGTATATCCTTGTTATGTCTGGCAACAGCTATCAAACTGCAATTTATCAGCCCAGTGAGATTCTGGCAGTTCCAACACAGTGACTAGCCTGACAGAAGTACAATTGTTCATATAGTTTATATGGTCACAAGCCCAACAGAAGCAGGATAAAATGAAGGAAAACTTGGGAAGGGCTAGGGTAAAAGATAAATAGCTATGAATACAAATATTAAAATCTGGCCCTCGATCATAAACAGTGCTGTCTAATGCTGTAGGACTACTGCAAATGTTTTGTAATGCAAAACAGAGAAGCAGTCTTTGGCATCTGAAGATCATCTCTGTATGCCAGGGTGCTTCATACATACAAAATTTAAGTTCGTACCCCAATGGCTGTCTGCAGATAACATTTCAGCTTTGTTGCAGAAATTGTTGCAATAGTTTGTATGGACAAATAGAAAATATTAAGCCTTGGCTTTTTCAGCTATAATGTCATGAGTCTTCTTTGTAAGACTTAATCCTACTCGCACATCTCCCCAAATGGTCCTACTTGTTTTGCCATGTCGAAAGAACCACCTTACAATCATTTATCCTTGTGTTTGCTATATAATACAATAAGAGCTCAGTTCAAATGCAGAGCTAATCCCACAGCATCTTTTCATTTCAGATAGTTTATCGTTTGATCATGTTTATTAAGTGTTTAAGAGGCCAAAGTCACTCTTGCAATAGTCAAGGAATGGGAGTTAGTTAAGATCCACATCCCAAACTAATAAACTTGTCAAAACGTATACAGCTTGATAATAAACAGCAGGTTCTTATGTGATGTTAATTCCATCCTCACAGAAGTCTGCACTTCATAAAACTGGGATTGAATTGTCAGCTTTATATGATCGATTACTGTGAATAAGGATGGAGGCACCTGGGAGACTGGCTGTGGGAATGGGTAAGGGTATGCAAAACCTTCTAGTTCTCCATCAGAAAACATAGCATGGATGAGTACAGGCCATATGTAGGTACTGAGGGAAAAGCTGCCTTGAGTATTTGAAGAATTGAAGTGTGGTTCTTGTGAATGCCAACTTTAGAAAGACAAAATTGATCTACGTCACTCAGCTCAGAGATTGGCGGATGAACAGTGGAAGGCTGAAACTCTGGCTCTGTCTTCCTTTGAGGTGTTTCCCCAGCTTCAGGCTGATCAGTGACACAAAGAGTAGTCTGGAGAAATTATTGCCAGTTTCTCATATCATCTACTTTTCTTTGGCTGCAGTGGTCTTACTTGATGCTGCTTTGGCAATACAGAGTAGCCATCAGTGCTTAATGCCCTCACGTGGAGAATTATACCAGCAAGTGGCAGGCAGAATGTGACCATGAGCTCCTTGTGCTGTTCTTTCGTAAGCCATTTGCAGCAGCTTTTGTTATTTGACTTCTCAATGTGAGGATCCACCTGGATGCTCAGCTAGACTTTGAGAACCAGGCAGAAGCCAGGACAAAGGAAAACTCTTTTTCCTAATTGCAGCTGATGAGAGATGGGCTGCTGAAGGCTGAACATGAGCAAAGGAAGAAGAGGGAATTTCAAAGGGCAAGAAGAAGAGTCTGGATTTTGCCTCAGTGTGCACAGTGCGTGAAGGAGCTGTGGTGAAAGCCTCTGAATGTATGTCTGAAACACTGACATCCCAAGTGACAGGTTGTACACAACTTGCCTTGACCTTGGCCAGGGTACATGAAAAAGATTTCCAGCTTTGTACTGCATGTTTTTCCATTTGATTAAATGACATAATTATTGGGCTTGGAGGGGGGTGGCATTTTATTATCTCTGGGCACATCTGATTGTGAAAGTAATACAGGGGGAGGGGTTGGTTGTTTTTACTATGACAAGAGAAGTGAGGTCTAGTAGAAATTCTCTAAGTTTAACTCCAAACATGTGGGTGTCTAAGACCTTGCTTCCTTGCTCAGGCAACTATTTCAAACTGACCTGGAATGTTAAGCATTACTTCATTTACAGATACTGCTATGGGAATTTCCAGTATAGAAATTGAAGTTGGCTTTGGCTTGAAGAGAAAGGGAAGTAAGGATTAAATTTTAGCAATCTTGCTTTTTTTTCCGCTAATGAGGCCATAGCTGATTACCTGTAGGGTTTCTAAACCCTGTGCCTCTTCAAACTGTGTTGCTTCTTTATGTGGAAGACACTAAAAAGTCAAAATGAGGGAATACCAGAAACAAAAACTTTAACTGTCATATGAAGCTAGTTTTATAGTGTTAATGCAGACAATATAGAAAAGTGACAGAATTTGCCTTTAGTATAGGTCTTGTTGAAATAATTAGCACTAAAGAGACGAAGCTTTGAAGAACAGTCTTGATATACCATGAAATATTCATTTCCAGTAAGTCATTTAAATTAGAAGTGTTGAAAAGGGAAATTGTTCCAAGCTTCTCACAAAGTCTGTTGAACAGTTAGATGGGAATAAGGAGGGGGAGCAGGGAAAGAAGAGTTGTTGGTTTTGGTTTTTTTTTAACCTAAAACCTGAGAGAAACACTTATATTATTGATTAATTCCTCGCTATTTTTCTCATGTAGTCATATGATGCTGACCAAAACTAGGAAGGAAATGTTTGAAATGTGTACCTAAGCCCCTTCTCCTGTTTCCGCAATTTGTATTGTGGGATATAGAGTAATATTAACCAGCAAAACTGCCCAAGATGCTGGTTAACACTGTGCTGGAAGATTTATTACCACCCAAAACATTGGAAATTTTTCCCATTTGCCTGACTTTATAGTAGTAAACTCACAAGTGAAAAAAACATGTACTGTGGCAGTTTGAAAGGTTTCCCTTTGATAACTCCTGTGTTGTATCAGACTGCCAGCCAATGTCATCCACATGTCTGCTTGGTAGCAAAAAAGGTTTTTAGCATTTCTTCTTACTAAAAGGAAATGTTTTATATATATTTCAAAAGCATCCTGTCATTTGATTTTAGATTGCATACATTTAGTTTTACTATGGAAAGGAAAACAAGGTTCACACCACTTACAGTTAGGCTTTGCTTCCTATCACTCACTTCTCTCCTTTTTCAATCATCTTCCAGCAGAAACTCCACTGTGCCAACCAATTTAAGTAGAATTCCTTAAATTATGTCAGCCCAAGTTTATACAGCAGAGAACAAAGTGCACAGAGCTACAGCTCTGCTTAAGGAAGTGCTATCTGTGGAGTTACTTCCACAGACTGGGAGTCTGGAGTCAGACTTACCACGTGAGCTGAGCTCACATGAACCCTGAGTTCATCACAGTTAGTACTTTGACCAGAAGACTAGAACAAGCCAAGAGAACAGTCAGATAGTCATTGGAGACGTTTGCATCATGAGCAAATGGAAAACTACTGAGGCAAGGACATCTTCTGTCCTTGACCTGTGTTTTCACTTGTACAGCAGTCTGTTACCATTAGTAAGTTTTTATGGGTATTGTGGAGCTCCAGTTTGCATCAGGACAGTGTTACCCTTGGGGCAATACAAAGATCCAAAAGACTTTTTCTTCTGCTTGGGATGCATTTGCCATGGCTCATGGACACTGGCAGCAGTCCAGACTCTGGCTTATTCTCTTGATAAATCTACACCAGAGCCAGAGGTGCTGGGTTTCTGTCTGCAGAGAGCACCATCACAGTGTACAATGATGAATTCTGGTGTGACCAGATTCAGCCTTAGGACAGACCCCTAAGGTCTAGGGGTTCCTCATTAATCCATAGATCACGACTTTGTGGCCATCCAAGAGGGTTCCACAACAGTTCTTCTATAACATTAAATACTTCAAACTCACTAAATACCCAACAGTGTCAAGAGAAATTTCTAATTAGACTATAAAAAGGTCCTTGGAAGTGTTCAAGGCCAGATTGGATGGGGCTTTGAGCAACTTGGTCTAGGGGAAGGTGTCCCTGCCCATTGCATGGGGGCTGGAACTAGATGATCTTTAAGGTCCGTTCTGCCCCATATCATTCTAGGATTCTATTTGGAAACAGTTTTCTCAAGAAAACAAGAAGCTTTTTTACCCCCATCACCTTCCCTGCATACAAATTCTTCAGATCACTGAGCAGCCTATAGCAGAGTTATTTCTTTATTTCCTTCCATTAGCACTCATTTGTCATCTGTTGTATCACACAGATTGCCAGCTTCCTTTGGGTCTGACTTTTTATCCCAGTTCTGTACAACATTCAGCACAATGGATTTAGGGGCTCCAGAAACAGAGATGAATAATGCCTGTACACAACACTGCTAGCTTTTCAAGTGTAACTCTTGGGGGTGTCTACAAAAATCCAAATCAATATTGTTTTACCTCACTTTTCCCCTTTCACAGGGGCTGTAGAGTGAAATCTCTCACTTCAGAGCTGTTGTACCACTGAGCCAGTTGCCCTCTCAGTAATGCTCCTGAGAAGAATGGGCACAAAGGGAGTCTTCTGGAGTGTCACTTCTCATGGGTAGAATAAAAAACTGACAGCCACTTCCTAAATGTACCATTGTGCAGGAAAGAGATGTTACCTACTTCACATGAAAATTGTTTTCACGGAATGAGTATTGTTCACATGCATATGAAATATCGTGATTTTTTAGCTAGCTGTCTTCCTGAATAGTCTTACGTACTTCATGAAGAGTACAAAATACACAAACAACTCTTTTCAAGAAAACTCACCACTCTTAAGGCAATGCATGCACAGCCATTCTTTTATTCTGGTAGCATAGAGTCGTTATAAGCATAAACAAGTGATAAAGTAAAAAGTACTAAAAAAACCCTTCATAGCTGTCGTTCAGCACTTTACTAAAATTGCTATTTACAATATAAGAAAACAGAGGGTAACTTTTCCAGATTAATTGTTGAAGTTACAAACCTTTACCTTCGTACAGGTTTTGCACTGTTAATTTTGGGAGCGCACCTTTTAGATGCAATGACAAAGCACATCTATTTTTATAACAAATAAACAATTACTGTGTGCAAATCTAACCCTGCTGGTGTTTGCATGGTATTATATTCAGCAAGACATGCAGTTCTGTGCACTCAGCATCCCTCTTGCGCATATCAGATGTTGTCAATGTTTTGGCATGGAACTCGCTCAGTCCCACTTTGTGGATCCATGCTCATGGCCCCGAGGAGCCACATTGCTCCTATGGGCAGACAGAGCAGACAGTTGCATCAGCCAGCTCGTGCACCTGTTCTGCATCTATTTACTTTGTCTCTTCTGTGGGTGCTATACTGACACTCAGGCAAATAATGGATATTGAGTAGCTTAATAGTGATGTGTAGAGTATTTTGCAACACGGGAGTATAAAAGCACAAGTTTTAATGGTTATGACTAGAATTATTAAAATGAAAAGCAATAGAGAAGCAAAGGAACAAGTTTGATTGGTTTTTTCATAACTGGCAATTTACTAAGAAACAGATTGTTGTATAATGAAACTACTCATAAGGGTAAAATGGGCAGGAGTTGGCTTTACAGCTCTCTAAGGCTGAAATCTAATCGCTTTGGTTAGTTTGTTATTTATCTGGAGCATTTTGTTTATTACCTTATTGTCCTTCACAGGTAAATGTGTATAAATTTCTTGGCTCCCTCTTTTCTGATTGTATGACTGTAGAACCTGAATGTATGAATTTAAATAATTCAGCAGATGCCACTGTCTGTAACCACCATTTCAAACAGGGCCATGGGTATTTTTTTCTAAGAGGCTTGTCAGAACAACTCGTCTTTTCTGGGTGCTCTCTTAAACCACAGTCATTGTGTGCCACCCAGAGTTGGGATAGCAGAGGCAAGGCACAGAGTGGATTTGGATAGGAGGATGAGTCACCATGGTCCTTGTGTGTCAAGCATCCCCTCCCACTCCTCCTTAGAGACGAGTGACTTCAACCAGATAAAATATAAATGTGTCTTCCCGTGGCAAAACACGGAGGGAAATAACATCTTCAATTTCTTCATCATAGGTATGATGTGTGGCAGAAAACTGATGCTTAATATGGTGCAAATGCTTACCTATGTAAGTTTTATTTACCCATGACTCACTTCTAAACAAGTCATCTCTTATCCTGCAAGGGACAGAGTCGAGAGAGAGATAAAGAATGTGGACCCAGTCCCATCTTATCTTGCTGGCAACACAAAAAGGCTTACCTTAAATTGCTCAATGCTATATTTTCCTTCTTCTGTGGTGACTTCTACTGGGACTGACATTCCATCTCCCCTTCTGCATGTGATAACACTCTGCATTTCCAAGTGCCCAACAGTATTTTTAGCACATATTGCAATTCCTTAGATGGGAAGCAAAACCACAGTGTGGTATCTCAGTCCTGTGGTATCACTTCAGACCACTGCCAGGAGCTGGTACTTAAGTCATACATCCTTAATTATATCAGATATATACTAGGAAAGCATTCTTTCCCCTGGAAGGTTACTGTGGTATGTCATGTGACAAATCACACCACAAGCAAAAGGTATTTGATGTACCTTTTTTGGGCAGTTCTTACAAAATAGAATATATGTGCACATTCTGTGCTGTAGGCAGCTGGGCACCAGAACTGAACCTGGGCTCTGAATCTCAGGGGTGACCTGCCTGAGTGTCCCCCAGTGACTGATTTAGTTGCCCTTTCCTGTACAGCACCTACCTCAGTGTGGTGAGTTCCAGCCTTGGAGCTGGTGCCTGACCTTCAGGCGCTGCACTGAGCCACTGCTGAGCCAGGCCCTGCTGCTGGCCCTCACTGTCTTTTTATGAATTATTTGCCAACCTTTCTTGGTTTTTCCCTGATTTAAACATAACCAGCTCTCCACATGACAACACAAAACACCACAGAAGGGGAGTGGTGGGATGACAGCAGGTTGCTGGAGGGTGGGGAGGGGTGGAAAGCTTCTTTCAACATCAGAAATAGTTTATTCTACCTGAAAGCATTCAGGAAGCCACAGCACTGCTGACTAGCAAAGTATGAGTAACCTACAAAAAAAAAAAATCCAGTTTCTATTTGTCTCACTTGGAGACAAGTACAGAAGAAGCTCTTGGGAACTTGAATGCTCTGGCATCAACCATAATATGTCCTGAGCGAAAACATTACAATGCAACCTGGGGTTGAATTTGAGGCTAGAAAGAAAGAAACTGCAGTAACTAATTGAGTAATGTGAGCTTGAAACAAGTCTATGGGCAGGTATTGTCAGTTTCAAAGTTGTGCAGAAAAAGGTGACTTATACCTTGAGAACTGGATTCTGACTAAAATACTCTTTGTCCCCTTGCTAGCTCTACTGCAAAAGTAAAAGGCAATGCAAGGCTGGTTTTGGGGTTTGGTTCGGGTTCTTTTTTCTTTAAGCAATTCTTACTATGGAGTAAGGAGGTGCTTTCTAATTAAAAAAAAAAAAAAAAAGAAAGAAAAAAAAACAGGCGATCACTGAAACACAAATGGCAATTATGTATGAATGCAACAATTATGTGTAAATGATGTCTCAGGATGATAAGAACAAGTAGTGATATTACAAGGGGTAATGGCTTTAGAGGAGAAGAGGGTAGATTTAGATTAGGTATAAGGAAGAAGTTCTTCACTATGAGCATGGTGAGACATAAGAACAGGTTTCTCACAGAAGTTGTGGATGCCCCATTCCCAGAAGTGTTCAAAGTCAGCCTGGACAGGGCTTTGAGCAACCTGGTCTATTGGAAGATGTCGTGCCCATGGTAGGGGGGTTGGAACTAGATGATCTTTAAAGTCCCTTCCAACCCAAACCATCAAACCATTCTGTGATTCTATGCCGACATAGCAGCAGCAGATGATGTAAGATGTGAAGATCCCTACATTCACAGGGCTCCTAGAGATGGTCTAAGCAAAAGATGAAACAAACATTGATTCTTTTGCCTGAATTTGCTGGGATGTCTCATTTTTATGTACATTAGAAAAAAATGCAATCTCTATATTTTCATGTATCTTCTCAAAAGCCAAGGGTTTGATAAAAAACAATCCTTTGTGGTTTTGGGGTTTTATTAATTTGTAAAATTACTGTAACATTTTGAAATTATTAAAAAAGATTCAGATTTATGCCACATTGAGGCTTGTTTTATTTAACAAACATGATTTGGTTCAACCTCCAGGTTTGTAGAGTTAAGAAAACAGATCCCTGAGTTTTCCATAAATAAGCTTTTACAGAAATAATTCACAGAGCACACAATGACCAGAAAACATGTTTGCTATTTCACAAGGACAACTGTAGCAGGAGGAGAAGAGACTTCCGACCAGGTTTCCATCAAATGATGACGTGAGATATATGACCTTCCTAATAGTATACTGGAGCATCTGTTTGAATAGCAAGCTCCTGCTGGCATGATTTCAAAACCTGAGCATAAATTATTCGTCATCCACAGCTGTCTGAAAGCCAAAGAAATTAGCTTGGGTTCTTCACATTGTTTCATTCTGACAGGAAGGACTAAAACAATTGCATGTCATGAATACTGTAGGCAAGTGTTGTTAAATCTTGACTACTAAATAGATCTTGATATGGTATCATTATCTATTATTTTCCTTTTATTTATAGCTATTATACAGCTGAACATTATATAGAGTAAATTTTAGAGGAGAATTTACTGATTAAAACCTCCAGAAAAAGTGTTGAAAGTCTACCATTCCTCAGAGGAAAAAAAAAAAAAAAAGGATTGACTATTGGATATGTATTATGTCTAAGCAAATCCTTCAAGTTTATGATCTTGTGTCTGGTCTTTATTCATACATAGGTCAGGCTGGTTTCAGTGGAATGAAAGCATCTAAACTTAAAAATATTTGTCTGTAACCATTCTCTTTGTTTTACAAACAGATGGAGCATGTCTCCCAAGAGGGGTAGAATAAAGTAGTCATGCACATTAACTCATATTGGCACAAGTCCTTCTACCCCGAGTAAATTGCTCACTGGGAAAAGTATAACTATGAATTTGAAGATCATGTTACATGAGTAAGTTCAGATGAAACCTGATCACAATCTTTGCATCCTGTAAGTATTCTTAAAACTTAGAAAATTAACAAAAACCTACATATTATAATATGAGACACTATATTTAAATATGCTTGCATATAAGTATGATCGGGGGCTGGAGCACCTCCCATATGAAGGCAAGCTGAGCAAGTTGGAGCTATTCATCCTGGAGAAGAGAAGACTGCATGGAGACCTCATAGCAGCCTTCCAGTATCTGAAGGGGGCCTATAAGGATGCTGGGGAGGGACTCTTCGTTAGGGACTGTAGTGATAGGACAAGGGGTAATGGGTTAAAACTTCAACAGGGGAAGTTTAGATTGGATATAAGGAGGAAGTTCTTTACTGTTAGGGTGGTGAGGCACTGGAATGGGTTGCCCAAGGAAGTTGTGAATGCTCCATCCCTGGAGGTGTTCAAGGCCAGGTTGGACAGAACCTTGGGTGACATGGTTTAGTGTGAGGTGTCCCTGCCCATGGCAGGGGGGTTGGAACTAGATGATCTTAAGGTCCTTTCCAACCCTATTCTATGAGTCTATGTGTCTATGAGTATATATGTATATAATAAGTATATGAGGGCAGATCGTGTTTACATCAGTATGCCCTCTGCTGAAGGTGTTGGCAGGACATTCTGCAAGAAAGGTTCTGTGTTTTATAATCTCCTGGTTTTGTTTTCTAGTCTACCAGAGTGCAGGGTTATTATCAGGATATGGCAGCATGCATTTCTTTGCCTGTGCAAAATGAAGCAAATGGGATCACCTGTGGTTTGGTTTATTCCTTGGGGGCAATTTTTTACCATTCAAACAGTGTCTTGAAGATAAGTTTTCTGAATTGTGGTGCCTTAGACTTTAATATATATACTCAATAAATATCATGGTGGCTTTAGAGGTGTGCTCAGCAATAATCCCTGGGAAAAGGTTCTTGCTTGTCTAAATGGGATTGACAGGGAACCATCACAGTACTGAGGATTTTGTCTTCCCTTTCACTGTGCTGTCAAAAAATAGCTCGTCATTTGATATCATAACACTTCAGGTGTCTTCTGATTTTTTTTTCTTTATGGTGACTCAAAGAGTATAGTTTTGTTTCACCAAAAATGACTGCTACTTATGCCTGTTTTCAGGGCACACCATCTCTGGATTACTACTCCTGTGTCATTACTTGTTTTCTTACTCCTCACTGTTCAGAACTGTTATGTTGGGGAATGGAACAGGGAGGGAGGTGACACAGTAAGCTTTTGTATAGTTGAAAGAGCCAGAAAACTAAAGCATCTGCAACCACTGCATAAATAATCCATTTGACACCTTAAAAAGCTTTAACTTAGTCTATTTTTGGAATAAAACTAGCATCTGTGCTGACAGCTTATATGCCAAGTTTCAGCTTGATGCAAATTTGAAAAGTCCTGAATAAAAACTGCTAAAATTTAGGAGTGTATAAACACTACCTGATCCTAACTGACATTCAAAATAGACAGTAGTTAAGCTGCAGTATTTATATAGTACACTACTTCATATGCTGGAAAGATAGAAAGTAATCGCCTTCTTTAGAAGTGCTTTACCAAATGTACGATTGGGTCACTTGAAAGGTTATTATAAATAGAACTACTTGGCTGAATACAAATGACGATATAACTTGGCACCAATGTCTTAGGAAGGAGCCTATACTCCTGCAAAGCTTTTCTTCAGCAAATCGGACACCTCTATATTCAATAACAGCAAATTCTGCAATATCAGCTGAAAATGTGGAAGACTGTGCTATAAGCACCAGCTCAGCCCTTTGGCGGGAGCAGGGCAATCCTCACCTGGCTTCCCCTCTGCACCCTTCCAGAGCGGGCATGCCTGATTCAGGTTTTCCAGCAGGGGAAGGATCTACGCACATCTTAATGCTTCTTCTGCTGGACAGAGGGTTCACAGGAAGCTCTGTGAAGTTTTCCTCTGCCTCTCTTCTTTTTCCAGAGAGGTCAGGTGGAGCAGTGCAGGGCAGAAGACCAGGATGAGCCTATTTTGTCAGTCAGCTTGAAAAGGAAAGTAATGTCCTGCTCATGCTACCAGCACTGTCCAACAAAACCAGAAGCAGAAGGCAGTCTCACTAAAAATGCTTCCAGATTTATTGTCAGTAGACAGAGTTTTCACTTTAAACAATTGCAGTAATTTATACAGGGATCTGGTACAGCTGTTTTAATATCTCTTCTATATGAGAAGTGTTTTGTAACTATAGGATTCTCTGCTGCCTTACTATGTGTCTCAGGGACTCCAGTGAGCATGACCCTATTAGAGATTACATAGAGGTGAGGATCCTTTGCGCAAGAAAAGTACAAAAGGAAAACATGTCTTAAAAGGGAATTATTCAGGAAGAATACAGACATACCAATGCTATTATCTAGACCAATGCTATGCTTTTTATAAAGTCTCCACCACGAGAGTCAAACACTGTGGTGGGTATTTTTTTTTTTTTATACAGGGATTCTGTGTGGGGCAAGGGCAGAAAATGTTATTATTGAACACTTGGTGAACATTTCCTACGAAGATGACAGAACAGCATTATTTGATCATTTATTAAGACAATTGAGTCACCATGACATTAGTTGTGTTTGCACCAGTCTTTTTGTTCCACACGTACCAAGTGGAGTTTTTTGTGCTCTATGTTGGACAAGGAGGTTTTACTAGAATAGTTTAGGAAGGAACAAGTTATGACTGACTATGAGTATTTATGCAAAAGAAGCCAGCCAGTGCCCGTAAGACATATCCAGATCCTACTTACATTGGTGCATTTTTTTCAGAAGCCCCTGGGGGAGTACACCAGTGTGACCTGCACTGGAGCACCCTGTCTGCAGCTATACGCCAGCTGCTCAGGGTGTTCCACTGGAATCCACGCTGCACAACACAGAGATGCCTGTCTGCTTTAGACATTACAAAGGGGATACCACATACTTCATTAAAGATGTAAAATTCTCAACAGTCTTCAAACATCCAGCTCTTAATCCTGCTCAAACTGACATAGCAGATTAATTTTGACTATGCCATTTGCCATATCAGTTCCCTGGATACACATACAAATTATTGTATAAACGATCTGATCCCACATTTATTATCTCTAAAGCTCAAAATCTACGAATTTCTACGATGTCAAACATGTCTGTGAGCTAATGAGCAGTTTTCGAACGCTAGGCATCAGGAGCGCTCCCGTGCGCGGTGCCGGGCTGGCGCTGGAGGGAGCTGCAGCCCCGGCTACCGCCGCCGCCAGCACCCTCCCGCTGCCCTCGCAAGGGAAGCATCTTGGAATTACACGTTATCCTTCGCTGTCACTTCAGTCCAATAATGTTCTCTTTTTAAAGCAATTGGGCAATTTTTTTTAAGAATTACAAAGCCGTGCTAAACAGAAACATCAATTCTATCAGCGGTTTACAATTTTATGGGTCACATGATGACACAGGTACAGAAACAACTTTCTGAATTAAACATTATTGTCCTGGTTTCAGCTGGGATAGAGTTAATTTTTGTTTCTTAGTAGCTGGTACACTCCTGTGTTCGGCTGAAAACAATGCTGATAACACACCGATGTTTTAGTTGTTGCTAAGTAGTGCTTACTTAAGGACTTTCCAGTTTCTCATGCTCTGTCCTTGAGGAGGGGCACAAGAAGCCAGGAGGAAGCAGAGAGAGGCCACCTGACCCAAACTAGCCAAAGGGGTATTCCATACTACAGCACATCGTGCCCAGTATATAAACTGGGGGGAGTTACCTGGAAGACACCAATTGCTGCTTGGGGATAGGATGGGCATTGGTGAGCAGGTGATAAGCAGTTGTATTGTGCATGACTTGGTTTTCTTGGGGTTTATTCCTCTCCCTCTGTATTTCTTATTATTGTTACTGTTTACTTTATTTCAACTATTGAACAGTTCTTATCTCAACCTGCAGGTTTTACCTTTTCCCAAGTCTTCTCCCCATGCCACCAAGGGCGGGGTGGGAGGTGATAGCGAGTGAGCTAGTGGCTCTGTGATACTTAACCAGCTGGGCTTACACCATGACAGTTACATACTGCCTCCTCATTTGAACCTTCTTTAGCATGGCGTACTTGTTTCTTATTTCAGTTTGAATAGAAACTCTGTATGTAATATGTGCCTCTACCTCACTTAAAAACAATTTCCAGATCAGACATGACAAATTTAGAGGGTTATTTCCTACCCTTAACTTTTGTCCTTTGCTATATGCTGGGGCAGATCATGCTACTGATATATCTTGTAAGAGTTTCAGAGAAATTAACTGAAGTTTAAAGATTGAATAATGAACACCAACTTTTTGGAGAGAAGAAATGGAAATCTTAGTAAAAGTTGTGTGATCACTAAGTTAATTTTCTTCACTTGGTGAATTTTCCTCTTGCTGTGTCTGTCTTCCAGTTTTTGCATACACTGCATTCACAGACCACCTCACTCTGAACATCACTAAAATACCCACAGTGTTTCTAAACTAGAGTATAATGATTTCTTTTAACCCAAAGCTCCTGTTCCATGGCAAGCTTATTCAGGCAGACAAAAAAGAGCTAATTACTAACATAAAAATTAAGCTGTTGCCTAGGCATCAGTGTCCATAAGCCTCTTAAGTTACCTGGCACAGATGCTGCACTGCAGCAGTCAGCAATGACAAGGAACCCAAAGTGCAAGTATTATGACGCAGATAAGATACAACTGCTGATTACCTCTGATTTCCTTTTCTTTCTCTGTACTAGGAATGCCCAAGCAGGATGCTTCCCAGCTGATGATGTACCTTCAATCAAAAGTTTACCATTTGCCAAAGAGAAAGATGTAATTGAATATCTGCCAAGACAAAACAACAGCTGGGTAACTTGCATTTAAGTGCCTCTGGTGAATTAGCTGAGGAGTCCTTTGAACCACTTTTCTAAATGTTTATAAACTCTTTAAAAAATCAGGTTTTCCAAGTACTGGAGGATAGCCAAAGGGTAAGTATATATAGATTATATATAGAGAGCTATAGATTAATTAATCTAATGTTAGTCATAGGGGAAATAGTGTGAACCTAGCTCAGGAGAGTTTGAGTGCACCTTGCATGTGTGCTCCTGGAAAAGAGGGACATTTCCTGGACCATATGAAGGCATCTGATCCAAGGACTGAAAGACAGTGATACAAGCTCAACTTTTACGTCATTTCCTAT
This sequence comes from Psittacula echo, assembly GCF_963264785.1. NCBI lineage: Eukaryota > Metazoa > Chordata > Aves > Psittaciformes > Psittacidae > Psittacula > Psittacula echo. The sequence continues at coordinate 18,855,359 of NC_137743.1, read as the reverse complement.
TCCCAGCAAGAATAATAAACATAATCGGGCTAGCTTGCCAGCACTGGTAGGTGGATTCACAATCATTTGGATTCTTTGGGACAAAACTCCCCAAATCTATGCCTTAGTCCAGCTTCAAGAGAACTGGGTGGCTGTCAACAGGGGAGGTCATCCCTTACAAGCTCTGAGACTATGCATTCTAAGAACAGTCATGACTTGTGGGCAGACATGAATTTCCACCTTCCCTAATGGGTGATGTGTGCAGGTGGCACACAGAAGGGTAGAGCAGCTTGGGTGTTAGCTGACCAGGGAGTCCAGAAGTCATGCAGTCTCTGATTCACAAGTGTGGCAAGCTCTCCAACTGAGTTGGAAAAGTAAACAGGTGGATTTCAGTGGCAACTTGCCTGAGTTCTGCTAAAAGGTCATAGTAAAAGATGCTTCTTTGTAAAACATTTCCAGTTCAATGAATCAGGTCTTTCTGTGAAATTGAAATGTTTTGCTGAAAACCTGTTGTACTGGAAAACTCCCAACCATCTATCTCTCTCCTGCTCCCATAGAGAGAAAATGGATTGTCTCCAGCCATTGCTGGTTCTTTTAACATTTCAGCCATTCTGTGCTTCCCCTTGAGTCCACTGAGGGTCCATCTCACAAAAGCACACATCTGTTAAATTGCCCAAATATTTTGTACAGGGAAGTGCACAAGATCTTCAAACAGTACAAAGAGAAAGAAACAGTACTACTTGATAAAAGAGAGAGACACAGAGAGAGACACAGTGTTGCTGCATGATGAAAGTGTATCATCAACTGAACAGGAAATTCAGCCTACCTTTTCTCTAGGATACAGGTCACTTCAGTTCCTGAAAAGCCACTTGGCACAGGGATCTTTGACACTCTTTGACTGCAATCACTAGTAAAGTATCTGAGGGCCAGGGAAAAAACTGCAATAGGTCAAATCCACCCTAAATGTTACTGAATTAAACCAGGTCTGATTTTGACTATGGCTGCATTTTGACTTCTGACTGCAGAGGAACATGTGAGGTACACTCAATTATTTGTCATGAAAATACTAGCCAGGGAATTTAGCCCTTTTTATTTTTTTCCATTTGTGCATCACTCCCAAATGCCAGTCTCTGTGAGTGTATCTATTACTTGTAAGCATTTACTAATCGTTTGTGAAAAAATGTTAGCATTTGGTTTGTTTCCATCTGTCATTTCCTAGTGGCGGTCTGTGCCTGGCCACGTCATTGCACAGAGATGTGCTGCTGACTTCTTCCCCTTCCTGACAGCTCAAACTCTTTGGAATAGAAGAAACATATTTGTGAATGGTTAAAATAAGCTGTCAGGAAGGTTTTGTTCTGGATGAAAGGGTCAACACCCTGCTAAGGCAGAACTGTGCTCCCGTAAGTACAAGAAAACATGTTTAGGGTCATGTACTGCTTGCACCCCCTTCTGTAGTCATTCAGGGGTGTACTTACGCTTATCTGAGCCAGTACCGTGGCATGACAGTGAGGGGTCCAGCACAGGCTCCAAACTCATCCAGGAACCCATGTGGATGTGTAGGCCCAGGCAGCATGAGAAACAGGTTTGGGTTGAACTTCACCTTTCCCCCACTCACCAAAAAATACTGTGAAGTAGCTGGCACCATGTGATTTAAGATTTTTAAGCAGCTCAGAAGAGATTAAAAACAAAAAATAAAGGAAAGAGTCCTTGGAAGGATAAAGTAGGGAATATAGTAACAGTTGGAGATGGAAAAGCAACCACCGAGGTAAGCAAAAGCATTATTAGCCTCAAAGAAAGAACTGGAAGCATTATGAAAGGTGATGCAGACAAAAAAGCCTGCACTTTCAAAAAGGCATTGAGTGTGCATGACCCTTTATCAAAGCTCCCAGGCCATCTGGCCAAAAATAATGGTGAAGTCTTGTAAAATGGTAGTTTCATACCTGTTTAATATTTCAAAATGTTGTATATCCCACAAACCTTTTCTGTTAGAAGACAGACTATCCTGTTTTTCTGACTTCTCCATTGCCCGCTACCCTGGTTTATCACTTTGGCAACAAATGATTGCAGGGGTTATGTGCATTGCCTCATTACATGTAGCACTGCTGCACCCAGCTAGCATCCAGCTGCGCTAGCAGATTGAAAGCCAGTTTAGACATGCCTTTCCCAGCTGTGGTTACATCTTCGACTCCCTATTTTTAGCTACAAACCCTAGGCACCAGAGGCATGCTACCTTTGTCAGAAGTAGGAAAACGCATTTGCTTCTTTCAGTATGTGGTCTTTTTGCTCTCTTATAAAAATAGGAAGAAAAAAAATTAACAGCACTTTTTTGCTATTTTCATAATTGTCATGGGTCAAAATACCTGAATTAGTTAAGTTCAACATAGTACTTCTGCTTCAAATAGCACAGGACATTATGGACAGTAAAAACCGATGTCTTTGATGATGCATTAGCTTTTTGTGAAATAATCTTGGTAGAAAGGCTTTTTGATGCTATCAAAAATCCAGCCTTTATTGCTCATTGGAATTGAAAAGAAAAAAAAAAAAAAAAAAAAAAAAAAGGCAGCATTATGAATTTGTTTGAATACTTGCTTTCCTACATTTGTACTTCCCTTTGTCCCTTTGCTTCATCTCTCTCTGCAGGCTCAAGGGAGCAGATCTTTCCACGTTTCAAACTGGCACAGCTCCACCAAACAGCTGTGCCAATTACTTCCAGTTGGGGACTGCCACTGGATGTATAGCTGCTTGTACTCAAGTCATTGCAATTACTATCATTATGTTATTTCTTGGCATGGAAAGGAAAAAGATGAGTGAGTGTTTGGAGGGCTTTGTTTAAGTACAGCAGGTCACTTATTCATGCAAACCACTGAGAGCAACTGAGAAGTAAGCACAGTGAGGACTGAACTTCTTGGAAAACCAGCTCTCGTATTTAATTTGGTAAGAAGACAAAGTGATTTCTTAATGAAACCTAATAAACTCCAGGTCTGCCAGTTCCCTCAAAAAAGGAAAGCATTTTTCTATGTGTTAGATTAACTCTGCAGTACCTATTATGCCCTTGCTTTTATGCAGCTTGCAGAGATCTTTACCACAGCTCCAATCTGCAGGAGCCTACTTGTGTAATGCCAATACTGAGAAAAGCCATCATGTGGCTTTACCTCTATCTGGAAAACAATTTGGAGGTTTGTTTCAAGTGGTCTGTAATGCTATTCACTCTCCTTTGATCCTGAAGCTGGGAGGGGAATTCTTCTCCAGTCAAAAATTACAGTGGTCTGAGAGAAACTTGTTTCATCTGGCAGAGAATGGTTTAAAGGGTTTAAATCTTCTGTAGCTTAGCATACACAAGCATTGCATCCCTGACACGCAGAAGGACTCCCATACCTGTACATACCCAGCCAAGTGGTAGGTCAGTACCCACAGACAAATGCTGCATTACATCTAGTCTGGATGTTGTATTGCAACCAGTTCAATATACCTTGTGAAGATGATTTTTTAATATATATTATTACAGCAAAGCTTCAGCAAGCCTGGGCTCTGACAGTGGGTTCCCAAGACCTGTCTAAATGAAGGGCCAGGACCTGCCATCGTTGCACAAGCCCTGGCACCGCGCTGGCTTTGCCAGTGGAACAGGCAGGACTAAGGTTTTTCACTTCACGTCTATATTTTCCCTGTTAGAGCATGACTTGAAGCCGTGATGAAGGTACCACGAGGTAATGGGGCGGTGTGTCACTAATGGGGCAGTCCCTACCAGCGATGAAACACACAACCCTGGCCCAGTGTGAAGGAGGAGCAGGAGTGTCCCGCCGGTCCCCACACTGAAGTCCTTTCACCGCAGTTTTCTATTCTACTCGTGTATTTCTTACTCGTGTATTTCCTTGCTGCCATGACCGGCCTGCCCCCCTCGCCCCGCAGGAGGCCGCTCTTACGACTTCAGTGGGAAGCGGTCGATGCCGGCCGACAGAAGAACCGTTACCGGGGTGCGTGAGGTAGATGACACAGGGTGCCCCTAGCGGTGCCCGTGCCTCAACCCCGGCGAGCCCCGCGGCGCCGCGGTTGCAGCGGCTGCGCAGAGCGCGGCGGTCAACTCCCGCCGCCGTACGCCCGGCGGGCATCGCGGCTCTTCCTGCGCTACGAAGTTTCCGTAGCCGTGTCCTCCGCTGCCCCCGCGCGGCGCCCCAGGTCGCCAAGTGCGTTTCTATGAGCCGCCTATAAACAACATGGCGGCGGCGGCGGCCCCTTTTCCCGCCCGCGGTCTGTAGGTGGCGCGGTGGTTGAGGGGGCGCTGGGGCAGCCCTGTCCGGCGGCGCCGGCCGCCTCCGCTCCGTGCATCCCGCGCTCCCTCTTCTCGCCGGGCCGCGGCGGGGGCGGCAGGGCTGCGCTCCGCCCCGCCGCGCGGGGGTGTCTGAGCGCCCGGGAGCAGCGCGGCTGCTGCATTGCCGCGGCGGCCCCGAGCCGAGCGGAGCGGTGGTGCTTGGAGTGCCCGCGGGGGCTCCTCGGAGCCGGCGACCAGAGGGAGGAGAAGAAGAAGAGGGCTCGGGTGTCCGGCGGGAGTTGAGGGGCTGCCGTGAGCAGAGGGCAGCGAGGCCATGTCGCTGCAGAGCCCGCCGGCGGCCACGGCTGTCGCCGACCTACCCCCCGACCCGGGCGCGGAGCTACCGCCGGGCGCGGAGCTGAACCAGGGCAGCGAGGAGCCCCCGTCAGCCGAGGAGGGCGGCGGGGATGCGGAGGAACAGGAGGAAGAAGGGGAGAAAGAGAAAGAGCGAGAGAAACTGCTGCCCATCCCGTCGGCGTCCAGCGCGGCTGCCGGGGTAGGTCTGCGGCCGCCGGCGGGGCCGGGAGACCCGTCAGCCCCCGGGGTTGCCCCGGGCCTGGCCCCGGTGAGCGAGACCGGCTTTGCGGTCCCCGCTGGCATCTGCTGTGTTTGCCGCTTTATTCGCGGTGGTGGAAGATCATCGTGTTCCTTTTCTTGTTCTTTTCTGTCGAGAGCCTCTCATTCAAGTTTCTTAAAAATAACAAGTGCGTCTGTAACTAGTGACATAATGAAGCTATAAATTCTCCATCTACTTATAGTTCTTTAACATTTTACAACGGTCTGCTCTTTTGGGTTAGTCATGACTGAGGGTTTGCAGCTCTGTGAATGTTCGTTAAGGGTTTTCGGTGGCGGAGGGCTTCAGCTCTTGACACACTTAATGGCAAGACAGCTAACTGGAAAATACTTGTGTATTTTTAACTTTTTCTTAAGAGGTCTTTTCTGTTTTTTGCTTTGTGTTGAAACAGAGATAAGAAAACACTGATAACTGGTGAATGAGTTAACACGGGTAAAAAACTCTGAGAAGGATGTTTCCCAGAATAATCTCATTTTGGAAACCTCTTCTGAGATTTTGAATTTTACTGGAGTTATGATTTTTCTTTCTGCTGACCATACAATATTATGAAACATAAAATTTTCCTGGCATGAGCTGAGTATCTTGCATAGCTCAGTGTTAAAGCTTCCTGTAAGTTACTTCAGTTCAACAACAGCAAAAATTTTACTAATCCTGTAGTAAGTAATGCAGTTAAGAGATTTTAATTCAGCAGTTCTGATAAGTGTCCGACTCCCTAGAAATTATCATTTTACATAATTTGTATTTTAAAGATTGAGTGCCTGATGTTTGACTGTCATGGAATCATTGTAATGTTAAATGAAGTAATCATAGGCAAACTGCAAACTCCTTTGAGCAGCTCTGCCAGTTTTGTGTTTTGCCTACAACGTTCCAATTTTCTGAAAGACTCTCAGCTTTGCAAATCTGCCTGAATGCGGAAGAATGTGTTTGTTCTTGTGATTCACATACAGATTTGGTGGGAGAAGTCGGTAATGGACAAGTGCCCAGGAGTTATTTTTATCTTTGAAAATCTCCAGTTCAGATTTTGAATGGCAAATGGCAGTCCCTTAGAGTTGAGATATAAGTGCTGGCCTAAAATGTGTTAGGCTTATCTCAGCTAATGAAAATGAGTGCAAGAGGGCAGCTGTGTGAAATTCCCACTGCCTGAAAGAGTCGGGAAATCTTGTCTGTAGCTGAACATCCTTCATGTACCACTGAGCTGCTGTCCACAGACCTAAGTTGTTGAAATTGACCTTTTGCAAAGGCGCACAGGTCTGGCTAGGTTTAATTGCTTGTCTAATGCATGTGGGATCTTTAATATGCGAAGAGCTCTGTATGGGTTTTAATAGTATGTTACAGAGAGAGTTTTATGGGCAGATGTAATAGACATTTCCATAGCCCTGGATTTCTCTTTTTGTAGCAAATGCAGGTTTTGATGCAAATACACCAAAAAAGGAATGTAGGTATGCTTTTGCGAGACCTTTAGGAGTTGCTGCAAAGAAGGTGTTGGACTACTGGTCTGCTAAACCCTGGTTGTGACCAACCTACACATCCAATTTCAGAGCTTTGTAAAGTATGTTGTGTGATTCATCATATATAGCATGATCTCAACGTAAGTTCTTGTGTTAAAAGTTCTGATTGAACATCAAAAAAAGAGTGTTACTTAATCAGCTCTCAAACACTTTTAAAGTGGGAAATATGTTCTCAGCTTCCTTCTTGTTAAATTAGGGAAGAGTTTATAATATGATGACAACAGAGGGAAATTCCTATCTTTTTAAAAAAGTATCTTTGCTTATTCGTGTTTTTTTTCCCTCCTCCATTAGAATTCCTTTCCTTTAAAAATACATGCCTAGTTCAAATACAGTGATATGCCAGGTGACCTTAATTTTCGTATTCTCTCTGCCTATTATTTCTAAATGTATAGCTGTCACATGATGACTATGGTGATACAGATACTATACCCTGTTTCTATATGAAGTGAGCCTCAGATATCCTGGTCTTTGAACATCTCCCTGGGCTTTGTGTAATTGACAGTGCACTAAAGACCATAGATTTGTGCAACTGACATAGCATGACTAGACCTTCCTCAAAAGCAACATGAAGGTGTGACATATCCTTTAAGCAGTTTCCATTTTTCCACCATAGCTGTGGAAAAAGTCAGAATTTTAGTAAGTCAGTAGATAATAGTGGTAACCCTTTACTCTGAAGATCATGTGCATGAAAGATGTCTCATCTAGCTGCAAGTTGGAATAAAGGGATTGTGTGACTATTGATACTATCATTAATACTGTGGCTTTTTTGGGCCAAGGGCCATTGAGGATTGGGGGTGGGGGGTGAGGGCTTTTATTTCTAAAGAAAGTTGTGAAGATTCAATTAGTCCGTGAATAAATTAACATGATCCTCCTGCAAGGAGTTCAGAATTTTCTTATGGGCCAGATGGTGATTAGAGACAGTGGCCTAAGGGGTAATGGATTCAAGGTCAATATTCAGATTCTGAAAAGAAACTTGTAGGAAGCTAAGTAACTTGCCCACTAGTAAGCAGGGACAAGTAGAGGCTTCTGTAAAGGAAAATTGGTCCTATGTTACACCTTTCAAGACAAAAATGGAAGGGAACATCCTGTTTCTTGCATAGGCTGTTGCATTCACAGCTGCCTTTAGGTAATCTTGAGTGGCCCCCAAGTCTGCTTGCACATGAAGCCTTTTACTCCTCACTGGCCTTTGCTTGCTACCTGTAAATGGGTCTTGAGTGAGTTATGTTAGGGCTAAAGAGCAGGATTTTCAAGAAACTCTTCTGGGTGGTCTTTTGCCTTTTCCCAGAAAACTCTCTGTATGTGCTTTTTACACACAGTTTCTTGCTTTTAAGTCACTTTGCAAACAGTGACTTACTTTCACCATCAAGTTTAACTTCAATAATAGCATAGGTTTCTGAAGTATAATGCTAGTCCCTCATCAGTGTTATGGAGGGTTTAATGTTTTGGAAAACTTCCACTAAGAAGCCATCAGAGTTGAGTGTTATTAATATTAAAAGAGCATTAAAGATTACTTTGATCCACTTACTCCCTCTAAGCATACTCATTCTTCATGTGGGGGCTCGGTTTTCTGATGGCAGTATATAGAGTCTTGGGCTCTAGAGGCTCACTGACCTCCTACAAAATTTTGAAGTATGGCATAGTGCTGTACACCTGTCCTAGATTGGCCTCCCAAGAGATGTCAGAGATCCTCACTAATGAGCATGTAGCTTCCCAGTATTCCTCCAGGGCTTTCCAGTACAGCCTTTGTCCATGTGTTTGTTTAATATTGTTGGAACTGCACTTGGAGCAGGATGATGGAGGTAAATAGCATGTGCAATTTTTGTTCTTTCTGTTCTATACTATTTTGGTGGCTGGAGTAAAACCTCTAAAGTAGAGTCAGTTCAAAAGGGCTGTTACAATAAGTCTGTTTCATAAAAACTCCTTTTCTCAATTATCTATGGTAACTCTTCCCTGTTAATTATAATTAGACTAGTCTGAGCTCCAGGGGTTTTTTACCTTGGGGATACCTTTTGTGATACAGCAGACTAACCTCAGATCTGGATTTAAAAGTCCTCTTTTAGTCAATCATGTCTTGGCATGTTTATTCAGGGTCTGGTTTTCTCCAGTCATGTGCCATGTGATTTTTTTCTAAAAAGCATCTTAATGACATTTCAAAGGTTATAGAATAATAATAAAAAAAAATATGTGAAAATTATAGCAGTAATTACATTTTAATTTTGAGTGTTTGTTGCGTACAAGGAATTTGGAGCTAAAAATTGAAACTTGGGATTTTTAAAGGCAGAAGTCCTGCTGGTTGCTCTAATTTATAATTTGCAGAGTTATAAGCCATGGAAAAATAGTTGTTTGTGCCACGGTAATTTAAAATTTCTGGCAGCGTACCAGCTTGCGTACGCTGTGGTGTGGCAGGTTTATGGGCTGTGTTATTACCCTCCTGGTGGTATTTCAGGATGTTGTGGTGGAAGTGAAGTGCTTTCCTCAGAACTCTGACGGCATGTCTTAGTCTGAATTTACTACACTTAAGGGAAAAGGGAAATGTATGGATTTAAAAAAATGATAGGATATTATGTTAATTATTCTGGATTTTTTATTCTCATTTGGGGAATTACAGTTTTGATTTGCAGGAATTTTTTTTTTTTTTTTTTTTTCCCCTAGCTGGGGGCACAGATACAAGATATCAAGCAAATGAATCTTTAGGTTAATGTAAGGCTGAAAATCATGATGTGCGGGGAGAGTATGTGTATTTTCTTAAGTTGATCCGCCTTTGCCTGATATCAACTGATGACTTGGAGCTGAGGTGGAAATTGAAATCTCCATCATGTGACTTCTGTCATTTTGGGCAAGCCCCTTAACCCTCCAATGCTTAGCAAATTCTCCAGAGTAAATAACTGTATCTAATAGCACTCAGTGTCAAACAGACTGATTATCCTCTGGAAGACTGTTGTGTGATTTCACTTCTATATGCTAAACATATTAGGGCTTAGCAAAGGCTTGTGCAGACTCCTTGGTGGCAGCACACAGAGGTACTCAAACAGGTGTTTTTAGCAGTGTTCGCGAATTTTTGTTGGCTGGCCTTTCTTCAGTGAAGCTGGTGCTGCTAATTTTGAACAATTAGGGGTGTTTAAGCAGGTAGTAATAAAATTCAGTAATAAAATAAAACTATTTTATTATCAAGTTAGCTCACACAGAATTTGTGGCCCTGCATTTCAGGTCTTGGGAAATTTGTCTTAACTACTTCAGTATATTAGGGTTATTTGGGAAAAGGAGTATGTAACACTTTCATCAGTATAAACTGAGCTGGATGTAGTGAGGAATATAAAAGTGGTTAGAAATTAGTATACAGAAAGTTAGGATGCTGTTGAAAGCATTTTAACTGTATTACGTTTTCCTCACAGTAATCCAAGGATATCTTCATATCCTGCAAATTAATACTTAAGTTTTTGAATGTAGTAAAAGGGAATTTTATGCTCTTTCTCCTGATTCAATTTGAAACAAACTTGCAGAATCATTATTTATATCTTATTTAGGTATTACCACCCTGATTGTGAAATGAAAAGTGTTTAAATATTCTATGTAATACCTCATGAGTAAGATTACTCTTGTAGTCATGTATTAGTCTTTTATAGCATGCTGTCATCTTAATTACAGGGGTTGGAGAGAGGAGCCAAAAATCAGTTTTCGACTTTCAGCAATTTCATCACAACTATCAACCAAAAGAAAGAAGGCATCGGAAACAGAAATTCTCCTACGCAACTTGTTATACCCAACATCAAAAATGGTAAGAGAATAAAAGCCCTGTGTTACTTAGTTACCAGTTTAAGAAGGTGCTCGGTGTTCTGCCAATATTTGTATTGTAGTGCCAGAAAAATCTATAAATATAGATTTTATTAAAGTACGTGTGCTGTATGGTGTACAGGAAGTGATAAATGTGATAGTTCATCCTCCGTAAAGTTTATGTTACAGAGACAAGTTGGATAAGAAAAAGAAATAGACCTGCAGGATGAAATAATCATCTGAAGTTTAAAGGAAAGTTACAGATTCAGGAGTGCATCTACAGTTTGTCTAACTGCAGGCAGATGACAGTTTCCCTACGAATTGTGTCAGAAGTTTGTGAAGAAAATCTTTCTATCACATTCTGAAGGATGGCAGGGATGAGGGATGTCTAGGGCTTTTAAGTGAGACAGTTGCTGAGAATTGCTGTTTTTCCCTGAAGATGAAGGCCAGTGATGACACAAAATAAAATTCACAGGCAAAGATTGTTAATTTCTGAAGAGCTTTAAAGGCAAGAAAGAAGGTGGTTGTGGTATGATGAAGTAACGGTAATTGATGAAAAGATAGAAAGTGGAGCTGTGTAATCATTAGGAAAGGCTAGAGTCATGAAGCCTGATTAGATGACATTGTGGTTAGACCTGAATTTTTCATTAAATTTTTTGGCTAAGATATAGAATTTCAGTAACTTGGGACTTTTGATAAAAGGCTGAACAAGCATTTGTCAGGTTTGTATTGATCTTGCCTTTGAGCAGATCCCTCTCAGCCTCATTATTCTCTGGTTCTCTAAGTCTCTATAGCACTCAATGAATTTGAGGCTAGAAAGAGATGGCATTAATTAAGAGACTGTTGTGAGTTTGAAACAAAACTAAGGCCAGGTAACCTGCCTATATAGAAATAAATTATTTTACCAACAGCCCAAGGTGCACTCAAATTTATTGAGGAGATATGTGTATTTTATGGAGAAAATAATTACTGAAACAGACTTCTCGGTTAAAAATGCTGCTTCTGCTATTCTGAAATTGAGGAATGATGAGTGGTTGGTGGGGTTTATACACATGCTATCTCTCTCAATATGTGTGTATATATATGTACGTATACCGGTAATACTTTAGGCTTGAGTTCAAAGAATGTTAATTTCATTGAAAAACAAAAGTGTGGAAAAAGTAGTGCTCGTAAATACAGCATGAAAGCTAGGGTGATGTTTTTTTCCTATGCATCTGCCACAGAGATTAACTTGCTATAACAAGTCTTCTAATGCAACAATGATCTGGTATGAAATCTGTATATAAACTAGATTGATCTAGTTCTTTTATAATGTTACAAATACAAGTAAGATTTGTTTGCTTTACCTACTTTGAAAATTTCCATCTCTCAGCAGCTGTGTTGGTCACTGAAAATAACTGCTATTCTAAGTTCATTCACCCTAAATTTCTTTGTAGCAATCAATTCTGCTTTGTATCAATGAAATTTTCTTCCTCAACGTTTTTGATTGTTCCCTGAGAAGTCATGCATTGCTGAATCTTTTTAGTTGATGTAACCAGGCAAACAGCCAGCAATGATTGCTTTTTCTTGTCTTGTAATGTTGTGTTATTGCTCTTATTAGCTTAATACATGAAGTTTCAAGTTTCTCCTCAATGGAACTCAAGTGACAGATCTTAATTAACATTTCTGAATGTCAGATGAACAAATAAATCTATTTACAAATAAACCTGAATAATGGCAAAACATACTGAAGTTGTCAGTATTTATTTAACATACTATTAAAATTCCATTTTGGTCTATCTAATTTAAGCTGAATATATTTCTAAGAAAATTGCATCACTGGCAGGGTGCAAGTTACCAGCTTAACACCTGCAGCTTCAATTTACTGAAATGAGAAACGGCTTCTGTCAGCAGCTGTCTCTTCTACAGATGTGGAGAGGATATTTTCCTCATTTCAGTGTGTTCAGCTGGTTATAATTCAATGTTTAATCAATTCAAAATTGAGAAGACAGAATGAGAGCTAAATGGAAATTAGTTATGTTTTTCAGAGTATAAAAATAGAATGTAGTATTCATTTCTTTTAAGTCAGTCCATCCTGCTTTCAGATAATGAGGTGTAATAGGCAGCACTTGCATGGCAGGATTGTTTGACACTTTGGCTTGAATTAATCTAGTACCTATATGTCCACTTTGTTTTTTAAATTACTGCTCTTCTCTTTTAAATAGCTTTAAATTCCAGCTGTGAGAGTGGGCAAGGTTCCATATCTATAAGTGATGCCATACTCAGGGGATTGAGGGCAGCTCTGATCAATTATCATCTGATGAATGGTGGCTGTGTTAAGTCACAGTGACAGTATCCCTGTCATTAGCATGAGTGAAAAGAATCTGCCTTTGCGTCTGGGGATTTTGTTAGCATTTATTTCCCCACTGTGATAAATGGAGGAGGCAGGAGAGTAGTAATACAACTTTGATGTTTAGTTAATTTTAAAAAACAACTCTTGAAAAAGGCTTAGAGGCTTCTTAGAAATTCATACAGGATTTTAGTTTAGCATGTTTGACTTTTGAGGACATCTTTATTTTATATAGTGCCTTTTATCCCAAACATATGTCATAATTCATATAAATGCTTTTAAAACATGCACCATAAATCAGGCTAAAAAAGCATTTTAAGGATATTTGAGAAGACACTGTCAGTAAAAAAATGGATGTTTGTGTATACTGTATTGGAATATTTTTTCGTGGTTTTGGTGGGTTTACCTTGGCTGGCTGCTAGACACCCACCAAGCTGCTCTATCACTCCCTCTCCTAATCCGGATGTGTGGAGAAAATAAGATGAAAAAGCTCATGAACTGAGATCAGTACAGGGAGTCCATTTTCCAATTACTGTCACAGGCAAAACAGGCTTGACTTGAGGATATGAATTTATTGTCAGTTAAACAAAACTGAAAATTCCTTTTTCCCGGGCTTTAGCCCTTTGTTTCCCATTCTTTTACCTCCTTTCTGCCAAGGGGAAAGCACAAGGAGGTGAGGAAAGGGTGCTGCAGTCAGCTCATAAAATTTCATCTCTGTGACTCACTTCTCACACAGTTACCCTTATCCAGCATGGGATCTCTCCCATGGGATACAGTCTTTTACCAGACTTCTCCAACATAGGTCCTTCTCATGAGTTGCTGTTCTTCAAGAACTAGCTGCTCCAATGTGGGCCCTTTCCACAGGGTACACTCCTTTAGGAACAGACTGCTGCAGCGTTGGTTCCCTCCGTGCCACAGTTCCTGCCAGCAGCCTGTGCAGGCATGGGCTCTCCATGGGCTGCAGGTGGTTGTGTGCTCCACTGTGGTCCTCCGTCAGCTGCAGGGATACAATCTGCTTCACTGTGGTCTTCTCCACAGGAATCCCTGCTCCAGTGCCTGGAACACCTCCTCCGCTTCTCCACTGGGCTAGGTGTCTGCAGGGAGGTTTATCCCCTCTGGCCCGCCTTTCCCCCCCCAGATCCTTCCTCTCAGCTGCTGTGCGGTGTTTTTTACCCTTATTATCACGGAGGTGCTATGAGCACCACTGAAAAAAAAGGCTGAGCTGAGCCCCTCAAAGCTGAGGGCCACTGGTAGCCAAAGTGTTTGTAGCTGGCTGTGTCTCATGTAGAAGCCGCCTCATGTCCTCTCATGTAGGCCACCCCTGCAGCCACCCTGCTGCCAAAACTTTGCCACATAAACCTAAATAAACCTAATACGACATTCTTGAATCAAATAGAAAGGTGTAGAATAGAAAGATCTTTTAAAGCACTGCCATTTGTACTTAAAATAGGCAGCCAGATTTATTGAGAATTGTTTCAAGATGCTTCTGTTTCAGCTGTAATTCTCTGCAAGACAGAAAACTTACATTTCCCATTTAATTTATTGGAGAGATTCCTTTAGGAGGTTTTAGATGATCCACAGTCAGCTGTAGCTAAAATTAATATATCAGTGTAGAAAAACCTGTACCTCAGAAAATAGTTGGACTTTGGAGTGCTTGAGATTTTCATTAGATGTAGGGATCACCAGTGTTACAGTTTATATGTTACAATGTTTACAATGCATATTATAAATGCAATAATGGACAACGCTATTATTCATGAATAATAGCTATCGCTCATGGATTGCTCTGTTTGCCTTTCAAATAGCAAGCATAACAGGATCACTCTGGGTAACTCTGTAGGTCCATAACATCCTTTGACTTTTCTTTTTTTTTTTAATTATTGTAATTGTATTCTAACTTGTTTTGCTTGACTTCCTCATGTTCACAGGTAGATGTGATGTTTAGAATAGGCACTTTCTTTATGCATTTGACTTTAGAAGGCACTTGGCTTAATGTTTGGAAGGTTGAGTATCTACAGCTACAATAGATTTAATGAAAATCCTGCAGCACTCATTTCTAAAAGTGAAAGTGTACATGAGGAAAGAAACTGGGGGCTTTCTTGTGTGATAGGAATACTGCTGTATGCATACCAGTGTGTGTTACTGATATAATATCTGTGTGTCTTATGTAAGTTTATGTAAGTACAATATTTTGCTATTTTTCCAAATAATGAGTTGGAACACAGACTGCCAGCCTTCCCCTCCCCCCCCCTTTTCTTTTTGGCAGCAGCATGTCAGCAATTCAGTTGCGGAAATATGTCTTTGTTTTCTTTCTTTTTTCTTTTTTTTTTTTTTTTTTTTTTTTGCAATAAGCAAATCATTTGTTTGCAACTGAGTAGGAAAGCTCATTTGTAAAATAGTAGAGTCCCTTCTTTCAGAAGACCTTAGGTAGGAGACAGACTGGCCAATTTTCTCCACCCATTGTTCACAAAGATACAGTTACAAACTCAGGGTACAGTTTTTGTTTCAAAGTTTATATTTCCGTTCAATTAGTTGAAGTTTCCATCATGTCTGGGCTGAGCACATAGTACAAAAAGTATTTGGATGAGTCGCGGTTTAAAGTTGTAGAATTAATCAGTATGAATTTTCTTTTTTTTCCTAGTTTCTTTATATCTGTGTTTTACTAACTGCATATGATTGCATTTTATTTATTGGGTTTTTTTTTACAAGTGAGAGACCTCCCACCTATATGCCTCGATGTACGACAAAAGCAGCGCATCTCTATAGACACACTACCCCAAGAGCTGAAAGCACCAATTCCTCCTGAACGTTCCCTTCCAATCCGAACCAAAACTGTGAAGGATTTTCAGTAAGTCACACTGTGTTTCTAAAAGCATACTTTATTCCTTTGAACTTGCTTTGTGTTGTCCTGATTCATACACTACATTTTGTTAATCTCAAATGAGGAAACAGTTTAGTAAGGCTGACAGGTAGTTGGGTTGTGATGGTGGGATTGATAACTTACTGTGAAAATTACCAAAATACTTTCTGTAGTTTGAAGTGTTGTTCTGTTCAAGAAATGGCAAAGGTTGTACTTCAGAGTTAGAAATTCGGTTACTGACATTCAGAGGATGTTTAGTTTAAAAAAACCTCATGTATGGCTTATTGTGGGCTAGAAAATCCCTTTCAATCCTAATGTTTTATTTGCACTGCCAGTTGTGGTGTGTCCTGTCCGTTGAGGTACTGGGCATTCTCAGTCTTTGAAGCACTGCACATCAGTCACTTAAATGTATAACAATGTGCTTGAGGACGCAGAGTGGTGATTACATGGACTGCACTATTCATGCTTTATGTTAGAGGGTTAATTTTCAATAATAGTTTTATGGCAAAAACTTTTTTCATATATCCTTGCTGCTTTTGTGATCACATAAGCAGTGTAAGCTATTCTAGCACTTCTGAGAGTCACTATGCTTTGTCTAAGTAAAAAGTTTTAAGATTAATTTGTCTGTGTACACAATATTTATGCTGCTGCCTTATAACAGTGATTTAGCTAGAAGTAAAATTGATATGAAATAGTGTCTTGTGTTCCACTCCTGGTTTTCCAAATTAGTACAGACCCTTAATCAAAACTGTATGTGCATTAGATTTCTTTCAGCACTGTTAATGATACTCAGCAATGATGCTTGATTGGCTGAGCTGGGCTAGCATAAGTCCCCAGCGAAACCACCTGGGTTGTTCTGAACTAGTAGAGCTTGTTTCTGTGATGTCAGATGTAGACTAGAGAGTTTTGCTAGCTTTGCTTGATTTGTTGTGGATGCAAGGCAATAGGGAACTTTTTTTCTCTGTTTCACGTAAGTTCCCTAAAATTGTGATGTTGACACTGTCATTTGTGGAAATGGCATAACTTTGTGGAAAAACTGATGGCATCAAGTGTGTCTGTGCTAGGGAATCCTGCCTGCAATACATGGACATATATTGGCAGTGTTTCTTTAGTGTGGATATGTGCTTAGAGTGTTCTTAGATGGGTATTTACTAATTCATTGAAAGTATGATGTGGTTTTTTTTTTCAGCCTTAGCACCCACAGAGCAGCATTATGCTGCCGTAATACCCTCGAGTGTTTTACGGTAGAATTATCTTCATCAAGGAATGGGGAGAAGTATTCCCAGGCAGAAGCCTGATTCTTCTATTTTTTCAAACAGATGGGGACAAAAAAAAAAAAATTAAAGAAAATATCACAGTTGCTCTAAGAAGCGTATGAGCATATACTCTTTACTGCTCTTTTCCATGTTTGAAATTTTGTGCATTCAGTGAGGAAAAGGTATGCTTTTTGATTACTCAGTGTGTGTATTTGGTGGAAAAGGAAACGGGTTTCACAGCTTGACAAGAGGTGATCCCATGTTGGTATTTGAGTGATCTGAAGAGCTGATGTTTTTTCCATGTTCAGGTTTTTTGTATTGATTGACTGCTGCCTAATTAAGTAATTACCAAGAATTTTATTCTTTCAAATAAAGTATTAAAAAGTCATTAACATCTTTGGTATGTCCCACTGATATTTATTTATTTTTTAGTATCTAGTACTAAGTACCTAGTATCTAGTACTAAGTATCTAGTACTTTTAATATCTAGTATCTAGATACTAGTATCTAGTACTAAGAAATTACCTGGGGGAAATCCAGCTGGGATTTGTATCACCAGCACTGTAGATAGCTAAAAAATCTGCATTAAAGGTTGTTTGGGGTTTGTTTATTTATTTTAAATGCATGGTATTATACAAAAGTTCATATAGAGATACTTGGTTTAAGGTCCAATACTTAAAAGGACTTAAAGAGTCCCTTGGGAGATGTGTACAGTCGCATACAAAGAAGAGAAATAACATTTTGTACAAATGAGAGTTGATTTGACTACTTAAGGAGCCTTTAATAAGCTAGTTAGAAATATTATCATATCAGTGTGTTTTCAGCATAATCCTGTTCTGCTAATTATTTGTCTTGACATACTGAACTGTAACACCATGAATTAACATTTTGAATAAGAGACATTGCTCAGGTGTATCAAACACAAGCTATGCTTTTGTTCTCTCATAATACCATGATCTTAAAATGACAAGGAAGACGTTAGCAAAGTACTGATATTATACCTGTCTTTCTTCTAAGTGTGCTTAGTGAGGAAAGCTTAGACTTACAGTGCAGTGTAAAGTCTAAGTGGGAAGGTTGGAAAGATTGAACCCTTATATTATCAATATTTTAATATATCCTTTCTAGGGATGATGTTGAAAAGGCTAAGTCATCAGGAGATTGGAAAGCTGTACATGATTTTTATACTACAACATTTGATTCTTTCTTGGAGATAAACGCTGCATTTAAGGTAGAAAATAATTCATAATACTCTTTAGTACTTGCAGTGCTTTGTGTCTTTGAATTGTTTACAAAAATGTCAGTTAGAGGCTTGTAGCTACTTATTCAAGGCCACTAAGATCGTTTTGTCACGATCTCACCTATCTTTGGTAGACAATCTGTTATTGCATTGATTTATAGATTCCAGTTTAAGCAACTCTGTTTCAAGTATATGTGGAACTTTAAAATTCCAGTATGTAGTTCATTTTGTGACGGTATGGCTGTGTAGATGATTTTTACACAAACTACATTTTAAAAACATGCAGCAAATATGGAGACCCAGGCAAATCTGGAAACAGAAATTCCCTGTTGCCAAAACGCATGTGATGTGGGTTCAAGTAATATAGCTGTTCTTGTGTTGTGATGGCAGTTTTCCTTGGGAAAGATCATGTCTGAAAACTTCCTGAATTCATGCTAAATTAATGTTTCCTGCCTGTAACAGAGCAAAATACGCTTATGGTATTTAACATGGACAGTAGTGCCTGACCCTAGACAACATAACCTGTGACTTCTAGTTATTTAACAAATATTTAATGCTTTTGACTTTATTGCTCTTGTCTGATGATAGATCAACAATAAAGATGAAAGATGAAAATTTGATGTAATTCATTATTTGAAACCCTCTTACATTATTAAAATAGAATGATATGGTAACGGTGTTACATGAATATTGCCAATATGTAGGATTACTGTTGTTTAGTTACATCTTTCACATATTAATAAAATCATCTTAGATTCTTAAGGGTTTGATAAGAAAAATAATTTCATCTGTGTTTTGTTTAAACTTGCTGTTAAACTTTAATTTCTCAAAGATAGCTAAAATATTCAAAACATTTCAAAAGCAAATTGCTTCATGTATTGTCTAATTTACAGAAAGATGCCAATTCTCCATTTAATACCACTGAAGACTCTGGAATCGATGCAAATTTTGTGAATGTTGTTTATGATGCCTTATTAAATACTGTAAGTAGAAGAAAAGAATTCATGTTCTAAAACATTGTAGCAATTATTTCAGCAAAGAAATATGCTAAGAAGCAATTTATACCAGAAGTTTTTCTGAAGAATCTCTTAAAACATACTTAAAATGGTCCCATGAGAATTACCACAGAGTCATGAAAACTGCTGTAGTAAAAGGGGATATTTTTGCTACTAGTAATGCACAGTTTATACTGTGCTAGATCTCAAAGACCGCTTGCAGGATATAACATGAGTGATGGGACATGTTGGGAAATAAGGAAAAAATGAGGATAGGGTAGTAAAAGTAGGTACTGTGCCTATTGAACAAAGGATGGGAGTAATTTAGAAATTATATTTATATTTTTGAAGTTGTTTAAGTCATTGAAAGCAGTCATTGACACAACTCCAGGCCTCAGCTAATAGTCTGGAGGAAAGATACTTAAGAGTTCAGTATCATAATGCAAAGATTTCTTGGCTGGCTTGAATCACAAGCAAAACAAGCTTGCTTGTTCATACAGTACACTGTATAGCATATATATATAATTACATGAGATATGATTTTTCCTCTCCTTCTTCCATAGCCTCAAGATGTTCAGAAGTCAGTCCTAAAAGGAGTAATTAATGGTCTGCTGCAAGAATGGACAGGGTAATTATAACAAATGCTTGCATTAGTGCTGTGTCAGCACCTAAAGTTGATACACATTTTGTTTTTATTGTTTTAGCTAAAGGAATAATATGATCTGATACAACTTATTTGACTCTTAAGAACTTGTCTTCTTTTGGCAGGCAAATATGCTGAAATATATCTTGAACTCTTTAAGCTGACATTGAACCCCTGAGAGGCAGACCCACGCCCAGCCATACATTCCTCCATAAAATCTCAGCTGCCTGTTGCCAGGGCAATCTTTTGAGCATCTGAACTGTGAGATGAGTTAAGGAATTTATCTAAAGTAAAATATATTCTCCCTGCTCACCCTCCAACAGGAACTAGGTCATTTTAACATAGGTAATTCCTTGATCCAAAGTTTACATCACAATACTGTTCATGTGTGGCAACAGCATAGAAAAGGCAGTGCAGGATGCAGAAAGGGATAGCCCAAAGGCAAGTGATTTGGAGATGACAACATTTTTGCAAGAAGCAACAGAAGTGAGAATGGAGTTTGATTCATGAAAAGATATGGCAAGCGGCAGTACCTTGTTGTGACTCGCCTGTGACCCAGCCTTTGGCTGTTTCTTTCTCCATCTTATAGTGCTTTTTCTGTGCTGTTGCTGCATGTGTATTTTTGGTAATGTTAAAAGCCTTGAAACAGATAAACACCAAGAAGTACAGAGTCTGCAGTGAAAGAAGTGTATAATAATTCTGACAGGAAATATCAAGCATAGGGCAAATAAACACGTCTGTGATGTCGCTCGAGGTAGATAACAGCATGAACTTCTCTCTTTGGAACACTTCTTGCTCTTCAATTCTGACTGGGTTTAAGTGTCCTTTTCAGTTTCAGAGGGCAGTGAAGATCCTTAAATGTGGTATTCTACACATTTTGCAAAGCAAAGTTAAATTGTAGGTGCATGATTTCATGGCTCTTTGTGTATATCATGTATACATATAATTCTGCTTATTTCATTCATTCACAGGCCACGAACAAAAGATGATCTTAGAGCATACTGTATACTTCTACAGGTAAGAAAAATACAATATTTTTATTTAAGTGTATGTCTGCCTAGTGTATAATCTATAAACCAGTATACTCTGCAAAAAAAGATACTTCACATTTAATTTCCTGTTATAAGAATGCATTAAAATAGAGACGTTTAGGGTATGCATGATGGGAATGGGAGCTTGATGGAATATAGTTGATGGGGAAATGTTACACAGGTTAAAATTATGAAGTAACAGACATGTAATTGTTTCCTGTCATTTTGTGGGTTGAAAAAACAAATGTTTTAGCAGGTTATTTGTTCTTTTTTCTTTGTTCCTAGATTTGCCTTACTGTTATTCTGTAACACTGATCTTTCCAGAAAGTTTCAGTATATACACTTTCTTATATTGCTATAACTTTCTCCAGAATTGCATTATATCCAGTAGACTCTCCCCAGTCTGACTGGCTACATTGTCTGATTTCTGCCTGTGTTAGGGTATTACCTTTACTATTATACTTGATTTGCATTTGTAGCAAATTTCCCCATTAAATTTTACAAGCGTAGATAACATCTCTCCACACAAGGAGAGGTTTCTGCTGCTATTTGAGAATATTAGATGGTAATTTAATTTTTTGAGACAATAGTTTTCTGGGGTGGTATGCTAGCTGTGAATTAGAAGGAATATATCCTGCTGAAAAGTAGGAATGTGTTCATTCGTACATAAGAAAAAAATAGGTTTGGACTGATATGCAGGGAGACAGGAGCTATGAGAATCCTTATTACTTAGATGGAAAGCACATCACTCAGAGGAGTATAATTTATGTGCTATGCATTAAATGATACTCCAGAAAAATCTGTTGGGTACTGCCTTTATTACCTTTGGGTTTTCTTTTGAAACTAAAACAAGAAAAGAAAAAAAAAATCATACTTTTACAAGGTAGAAGATATGTACTTTTCATTTGAACAAGAACAAACATAAGAAAAATTCCTAATGACTTTTTTCCCTTTCTGCAGTTTATTAACCTAACACATTTTTTTAATCTTTTTCAGAATCCTCAATTTAGTAACACTTCTACTTATGTCATCTATGCTCACTTGCTAAGACAGATAGCAGCCTTAACAGAAGCTGACCATCATTTCCTAGTGCACTGGTCTAAAAAGTAAAAAAAATTAAAAAAATAAAAATAAAAATTCCATTTTTAGGATTACAATTGTTACTGTATTTCCATTGATGTTGACTGTTTTATAAATTACATGAAAGTTAATTTAATTGACTACAGAGATTGTTTTTGTTGTTTTCAAAGTACATTTGGGCATAGTCCACTAAGTGATACTGATTTATAGATGCAAACTGTATATAATGTATAAAAATTAATATCTTTATGCAAAAAAGCCTTCATTCCAAAATAACTTTTCTGTAACACGTGCAAAATACTTATGTATGTAAATTTTTTTAGGTACATGTTTAAATGGTATTATAAATACAAACATTTTTATGATCTTTGTTTAAATAAAGGTATGTCTTGGATAGTTTGCAGAAGATACTGTAACTTTACTGTGTTTTATGAAATTCACAAATCAAATCAAGTCCCTGCTTCATAGTGTAATGGAAGTGGTGAGAGAGTGTAGTTAGGGCATTATATTTTTTAATTAATTGAAGTTGAAGTAATTCTTAATAGCACCTAACTAACAAAGTCCTATGGGGTAACTACCCAAAGAGCAGCTTTTAAGAATTGGTATGCTGGTTGCCTTCGTCATAATAATTGTGCAAAAATTTCAGTGCGGTGTAAAAATGGAAAGTTTGAATGGCCATATTCACAATTCCCTGACCTTTAAGGGAATCTGTCACTAAAGGATTTTCTTACCTGCAAGGTTGGAAATTATATTCCCCTCCCACTACCCTGTAATATGTCTAGATTTGCTTAAATATGTGATAATATATTATTTCATTTGTATCAGTGTTTACAAATAATGTTTACACTCTTGATTAGGGATGCAATAGGCATATCAATATTTTTATTCTTAAAACATGTATCAGAAATCTAAACCATTAAAATAAGAGAGCTCTTATTTACAAAATCATTCTCTAATATATTTACACATGTGTATTGTTGTGATATTATGGAACTGGTGCACATAATTTAAAATGTGCACTTGTCACAAGCTTAAGTACTTTCCGTTCTTTATTCAATAGGACCAAGTGTTTCAAAACAAAAAAATTCAGAATTCTTCACTATTCAGATTATGGAGTGAAATAGCTAAGGGGTTTTGTTTTCTTTTTGTTTACTAAAAGTCAAGAACTAATGATTCTACTGCATTTGGTGGTTTTTTTTTCAAGTCACAGGCATTAAAAAGCTTAGTGGTGCACTGATGAAGAGCATTGCTGTGTATCAGTATTTAAAAGCATGCTTCTTAAACTTTATATTTGGCAGTTGCTTTTATGTATAGGGCATGTTCTTTAAAAATAAAATTGAAATCTGATAATAAAAGCCCTAGTGCGGACAGTGACCACATGAGAGTAACTGCAACACATTTGTTTTAGGATTTCACAGAAGAGGTTCAAGCAGCTGGTGGACAGGTTACTGCAATTTATTTCTTTACGCTTGTTTCCTGCAAAACCTGAAGAGTTTCCACCTATGGTGAAATGTACCTGGTGGATTCCATCAGCCGCCAAAGTCTTGGCTTTATTTAGTAGGTATTTTTCTTGAACTGTATATGCATATGTATGTGGATATATATGTACATTTCTTTGTATGTATATACATATGAGGGGGAATTGTTTATTCCTCTTCTGTTCTGGGTGAGATTGACAATGATGGTGGCACAGTACAAACTACAATAATACGCCAAAAAGTAGTAAACAACAAAAGACATCTTCTATTGGCAAGTCTTTGTACTTGTTTTCTAGTAAAGGGTAATTGCTACACATCAATTTCCTGTAGCAAGTGAACATCATTCAAACAAAAATCCATGGAAGTAACCGATGCTTAGGCTTTCCCTTGGTTTTATAAAAGAAACTGTTTTAAATGTGTAATTCCTAGAATTTCTTCTGTAAATGGCTTAGCCCCACAGAAATATTTGGCATCTAAGAGAAGCTAGGCAGTGCATATATCCAAAACTACAGCTTAAAAAAGTTCAACCATAGAACACAGAAAATGACAATTGCAAATGCAAACCCTTCTCCTCCACTCATCCCAAACAGCTTGGTGATTAGAGCATTTGCTATGGAGATGAAAGGCTTAAGGTCAGTCCGCTTTTCTTGAGAGGTAAAAGCATTTTCTTCTCTCTAAGAGAAGATGAAACCACCAAGCAAAAATTAAGATTGGAGTGAGGACATTTTCATTTCACTGTCAACTTAAAAACTGCTTAAAAGCATTCTGCACAGTCCTGCCTGTCCAGAGTGACAGCTTAGATAAAGCTCAACTGTATCTGAAATAAACGTGTGTTGCCTAGTCATCTATGAAAGAGCTTGTAATTCCATATTTCTGGGAAAAGAAATATTTAGTAATTCAAAATACACTACTTTCTGACTGATCAAAATTAATCATGTTTAAGTGAATTTACAGAAAACTTATTCAATATTTGGCATTGTATGAATGAAATGTGTTGTTATATGAATATTAAAGAATGAGATAGGCAGCTTAAATGTGAATTGGTTTTCTTGATATGGTCATTTTTGTATTGGTGAGGCTAGATGGTGTAGTAGTTACCTGAGGAAATAGGTGTATCTTTGAATACTATGTTTTATGCCACTCTCTTTCCATCTCTTTTACAAACAGGCATCAAACTCAAACAGGTAATTGTTAGCTTAAAAACATATAGATGTTATATCCATAGCTGGGTTTAAAATTAAATGGCGATAATTAAGAAATCCATCTATCAAACTACTTTTTCATTGATTTCGGCAGAAAAGAACTCTGTGCATGAAACCTTAACTTAGCTTATGTCATTAAGTGTCATTAAGCATCAAATGGAGGTTCTCTTATCATAAATTGGCTGAACTGGGTATTGTTTTCTACAACAGTTAATGTGATGTCATGTTATGCTTGTTAATCTGCAGGTAAGACTGAGACAAAGTTATTAGTATCTGGCTTGGCTTAAAGTTTTGGAGGGTACTGGTGCCCAGGATGCCTAGACAACAAATGTGCTGAATCCAGGCAGTATTTTAAAAGACTTTTGTGTTTTCTTTGTAGATGCTGCAAACTGTCTGATCAGTCCTCCTATTATTTCATATACGGATTTCTACAATTCTACGCTTGATCATATTGATCTTATGGAAGAATATCATAACTGGCAATGTTACGGAAATTCTCACAGGTAAGGGGAATTATGTGGTTGTTTCTTGTTAATTAGTATTTCAAAGCACTGTATCTACACTGTATATCATGTATATATATCTTATAACATGTATATAGTGTGTCTATATATAACCACATTAAATACTGTATTTTATTGGAAAAACATTGCATAGCTGCTACTTGATATACTTGGTATTGCATAGATGCAAGACTGAATGCAATAGATCTCATTCTGCCTTTGCAAATTGGAGAAAAGACATAAAATATAGACGATGAGTTTATTATTTACTGGCGTGGACTTCTAATTGTGTCTTACTACAAACGTATAACCTCAAATACATTCATAGAAAGTGGTGTGTGCATACTTACCACTTAATGATGAAAATATCTTTACCTGTATATATATGGCTCCAATCCTATGTGCTCCACTAAAATCAATAGTGCTATTTCTGTTATATGAAAATAACACACAAGTTAAATCTTTACAGACTCAAATCTTACAAAGGTATTTCTCTTGTAAGAGGCAGCCGGCAGTGTGATTTAGAAACATCTAGAGAAACAGGCATTTCATCTTACTGCTAAAATTTAAAATTTAGTGACATTTTCTTAATAAAAATGTTTTGTATAGCTGTATCTTTTAGCATATTAGTATGTATCACTCACTCTTTACAGCTTGAATCACAAGATCAATTAAAATTCCTCATATTTCAAGACTTTTCAGTAAGCTAATGTAAGACATCAGCCAACCAAATGTAGCTTTTTGTTTATTGCATGTGCAATTTTCCTTGTCTTTAGCAGCAGTTGAGGAAAACTTCACATAATTTGCTCCACTAAAGCAGATATTGTAGGCTAGGTTTCTGTCTGGTACCTCATATTCTGCTTGGGAAGGAATTAAAAACAAATACATGAAAGAAAAGGCAAAAAAAAGCCCCATCAATCCCCATGACACATGATAGCAGTAAATGTTCAGTAGGTTTTGCATAGTCTCAGTCAAAGTATTGGAATCTGAATACTGCTGAGCTTCAGATTTATTCTTTTTTTTTTTCCACTGGCACCATCTGGCTGTTTTGGCACCCACATCCAAACTTACAAAAGGGCTGCAAGATTTCCACCTGCTCCAGTTCTTTTCAGTTAGCTGGGACACTGGGAATTCAATGTATGTCAAAACAAAGTTTGCTTGGTACATAATTTCTGGAGTAGCTGAAATGCAGACTAGCTGTGTTATTCTTAAAGAAATTTAATTCTTTTACTTTGTTGAAGCCACACTTTATTCTAATTTTACATCTTTTAACTCTGTGTTGTTCCACTAAAAAAAACCCAGACAAAAGAACAAACCAACAAAGAATCACAATCAAGACTATATGCTTAGAATTAAGAAGGTCAAGTAAGAGCAAGTCCTGGTTTACCTTTCACATGAAATATTTTGAAATACATAATTCTTCAAACTAAGTTAACACTCCTTGGTAAAACATTTTGGATTAGGATATCCAGGAGACCAAATGAGACTATTTTGCTCATTTTCCTTTATTTCCTAGCAACATCTGAATCCAGAGCTTCTCACAGGTAGGATTCAGGGTGCACATACAGTCTGGATTTAAGATGCGCACATAGAGCCTGAAGCTCTGTGTATTTCAGTATGAACTTCTGCTAGGTGATGCAAGAGCTGAATCACCAAAAAAACCCAACTTACCAAAATAACCAATAAAAAAAACCTTTTACCTTGGTGATTTCTAAAGTTTTTGAAATTTATTTGTATTATTCGATTGTAGTGGAATATGGGATCTGATATTTTAGAAGCCCTAGATGGTTGTAACTTCAGGTTAAATCTGAAGAACCTGTGGAAAATAAGTTCCTTTGAAAGTCAGTTCTGCAGTAAACAAGCCAAATCAACATTATTTCTACTCTGTACCTAAACATGCTGCACTGAGACGGCTGCTTTTCTTGTGTTTAATAAGATATTATGATTTTCTTTAATTCAGTGTAGCAATTAAAATTTAGTATCTAAACAGATGACTCTTTATTAGGTCTGTTGATAACGATAAACAATAAGAAAGAGCTTTATTGAGAATAAGTATTATTACTGGTTATAGTTTCTAATAGTATTTGCAGATAACTGTTTGTTCTACTGAGTTGAGTATATGTGCAATGCAAAAAAAACCAGCAGCTATTTGCAAGTTACTAACAGTGGAGGGAAGTAGTTAGTGAATCATAATGCAACAATTCACTCCTGTATTCTGAAAAAGTAAATAATGTGCTAGATGCAAAAAAAGGAAATATTTTATCTTCTTTTCTCTTGTTGTTAGGTTTTCTTTCTGTCAATACCCATTTATTATTTCTATAGTGGCAAAAAAAGTTATTATTCAAAGAGACTCAGAACAACAGATGATAAGTATTGCACGGGTAAGTCATTTAGTGATAAATGTTTATGTCTCATCCAATTGGTATTTTATAAGTTTTTGTTAGATTGATATTACATGCAGCCTTTCATCACAACTTCTAGAATTTTGGACTACCCTGAAAAAAAACTTGAGCAATTTTACTATTACCAGTCTATAACTGTCCATGCTGGATTCTCTCAGCATGTTTTATTTTAATGTGCTCAGTTTCAGGATGTTTCTAAATGCCAGTGCTATGGAGAAAATGACTGTAATTATTTTTTCTTTTTTTTTTTTTTTTTTGAGAAACCAGCATAATGTTCTAGCATCTTAAATTAACAGGATAATTAAGGACGAGAAATTCCATGAGAATTTTGGACCATTACCTATATAATTCCATTAAGATACCTTGTCATAGCAAACCAAGATGTAACACTATGTCCACAAGTCACAGGAGAGGTATTGCTTCTGGCCAGCCTCTTCTGTTTTGAAAGAGACACTACCTGCCTCTTTCAGTGGTCATTTTCTTCAGGTGCTGGGTGATACTGCTTTCCTTAGTGCTGAATGTGGCAGCACCGCCACTTATTCATTCCTGTCTTGCTGAATGTGTTTTGTGAATAGGTAATTAAAGCACAAGCCAGTCTCTGAAATCCTATGGGTATATTTTTAACTATTTGTGGAGTTTTAGAGGTGGCTGCACAGTTGCCATGTTCTTGTTAAACTTTCTGATAAGTTAGTTCAAATATGGTATAAATACTAGAAAAGAAATTGCTCTCCATCTCTTAGAACATATTGAAGCAGCCATCATATTAGGATAATGTCTTTTATGCAAGATACTAAAGCCTTTTTACATTTAACAAGTGCAGCACTTTGGCTTATAAAAGAAGGTACTGCATGTGTGATGTTTCTTCTTCATTCAAATAGCAAAGCCTTGTGGATAAAGTGTCTCGCAGACAGAAACCTGACATGAACATGTTGTTCCTAAATGTGAAAGTGAGGAGGACGCACCTTGTTAGTGATTCACTTGATGAGGTAACAAAAATGTAATTAAATAGTATGTTGCCACAGAATAGCTATTGCACTTGGATTTCAGTTTGATAAGTCATATTTAAATCTTTCTGCACTAAGAGATTGGGAATATGACTATATAATGCCAAATAAAAAGAACTGCATCACTGTCACAATAACAGTGCCACAGAATAAATTGGGTCAGACATTCTTAACTTTATTTGCACCCTCACAATGCTCAATAGCTAAGCCCATAATAAACATACATGTTTGCATGCCACGCAGTATGTATTTGTGTTTGCAATTTTTGTTTTAAGAATACAGTGAATAATTATTAGGTGATGTAGGACTTGGTTCCATGATAGGAGCATGAATAGTGACTAATCACTAATGACTTAGTTCTGTTCCAATTCTTGGACCATTTTTATTCTTTTAATGAACTTCTCTCTCCTAAAAGAATTATTTTAGGCTTTCTTAAGTTCTTATCTTGATTTTAACTAATTCCTCACATTCTTGCATGTAATTTTTTTCCTCTTTTAGAAATGAAACAGATGTGTCCATTAAAGTAGGCAGTTCTTCAGTATCCACTGAATCTTGCTAATTAACATTACATAAGAAAATCTAGTTCTCTACTCTTTCACAACACTAAAACCAGCCTGATGGTATTGAAAAATAAGTCCAAGTGGTAAAAACAACACCAAACAAGTTCTGATTGCTAATCATCAGAAAACATAAATTTAAACTAATTTTTTCCTAGATTAAAGCCTATTTTGGCCTCCTCTCCTAAGTCAGAAGAAATATAAGTGGTAATACTGCTTTCTCTTGGGCATTGTAGGGGTTTTTTTACCACACTGAAATTACCAGGAGCCACTTTAAGAGCTTTGATAGCCAAAATACTCTCTTATTTATTTCTGGTACTTCCTCTGCCCATCTCAAGGATGAGTAAGAATGTATTATATCATCCATATTCTCAGAAGTGTGGAGAATGGAAGATGGGGGAAGATGTCTTATTTGTATTTCAAATTTAAAAAAAAACATTTTGCAAAGGAAAATGGCTTTAGCTAATAAATAGCTTATGACAGGTAATACAAAATACCTGTGTCATAAATTTTGTGCAACAGCGATTTTCTTGAGCAGCTAATATAAAAATTATTTTAGCACATGCATCTTCCTGACTGATGTAAACACTTTCTCTAGAGCTGGACAGTAATTAGTGGTTTAGAGAAAAATTTTGTGGGGACTTGATCTGAAGGATCACTGCTAATTGTGAAAGGCTATAATCTATTTCATTGCAAGTCTTTTGCACACCTGGTTGAAATCCTGTATCTTAGGATAAAGGAATGAAAAGAACTTGTTACCATTGTCTAAAAAATAGCTTTATTTTTTACGTATTTCCCAAACAGCTCATAATTGCTGTCAGGTATCTTAAGCTGAAAGTAAGGCAGTCCAAATACTGAAAGTTTTAGATTCCTCCTTATTTCTAAATATCTCCAAAGGGTGTCTAATTTTCTTAATTTTATTTTTTTTTTTAATCTATCATTTCTTCCTGGCAGAATGTCTTCTGCATCTAGTAGCTTAAGTCTGTTTGCACATCATTCTTTTGAAACTTAGAGAGCAGCACCATGTGCAAGGTAGTTTATGATATCAAGTAGTCATGATCATCTTGCTTCTGTAATTCAGTCATTGTTTTGATATAGTTTGGACCTATTAGTAGGAGATGATGCCAATTACTAGTTTAAACAAAGCAAGAGCGGTAGAGACAAAGATACATTCTCTGTGGCTACAGGTAGTGATAATAAGTTAAATGTCCTTTTTCTTCTTCCTTACCTATTTTGCAATAGCTAGCAAGGAAGAGAGCAGATCTGAAAAAGAAGTTGAAAGTCACATTTGTAGGGGAAGCTGGTCTTGATATGGGTGGCCTGACAAAAGAATGGTTTCTTCTTCTGATTCGCCAGATTTTTCACCCAGATTATGGTGAGTCATACATGTTCTAAAATGTAACATGAAAATATTTTTCATTGTAAAAAACCAGTGATGCATAAGAATTCTTCATTAATCTAGTATTAAGCAGACCTGTTATTAATTTATGAAAAAACAAAGCAGGCAAGTTAGAATTGCATATAGACGAGAAGTTTTAGCATAGAGGAAGGTAGAAGAGACTGGAAAGTCTTTGAAGAGCTTTGAAGATGCTGGCTTTGGACAAGGAGGTTCAAGCATTGCTGAAAAAATGAGATTTTGCTTCAGTGCTATGGCAAAATTAGGGGGTGGATAAATTTCTGATCAATTGAAGGGTTTAGAATTAGGATTCAGCTCTTCAAGACTTTAGTCATGTTAAACCTTGTTCCAGAAACCAGAAGCTCCAATGTTCATGGTTTATTAGTATCCCTAGGCTAGTAAGAATATTGGATATGAAGCAGGGGGATTTGAGACTGGCAGTAGATTTTTCCTTGAAGTTTTTCTCAAATATAT
The DNA here is from genome assembly GCF_963264785.1 of Psittacula echo. NCBI lineage: Eukaryota > Metazoa > Chordata > Aves > Psittaciformes > Psittacidae > Psittacula > Psittacula echo. The sequence continues at coordinate 18,824,774 of NC_137743.1, read as the reverse complement.
GTGTGGTTACAGTGTTTCTGTCTCTATCAGAGGCAGGATCTTGATGTACCTCTGGGCAGATGGGAGAAGGCCATAATTTTATGGAGTAGGTCAAGGATAATTTTAATCTGTTTAATTCAAATGGAATCAGGACTTCGAAAGGGTTGTTTCCATTTCTCTTCTGAATAGAAGATTTGTAAAAGTTTTCTATGAGTCTTAGTGAATTGCTAGACCTAATAACAAGCTAAGAAGAATAAGCAAAATGCAAGCCACTGAATCACTGACAATTGTCTGCCCTTGCAAAATATTCTAGAATATATGTGTGAATTCGTATGTTTGGATTTAAAAATAAGTTTATTCCATTTAGCTTAATATGTTGTCTGGTTGCAATTGGAATATGATGTTCCTGTTCCAAAATAGGAGGAGACGTACAGCAGCCTTTGAAATAGATGTTTGTCATGGTTTAACCTCATCCAGAAACTAAGCCCCACACAGCCACTCACTCACTGCCCCCCCCCCTTCCCAGTGGGATGGTGGAGAGAATCACAAGTGTAAAAGTGAGAAAACTTGTGGGTTGAGATAAAGACCGTTTAATAAGTAAAGCAAAAGCCATGCATGCAAGCAAAGCAACACAAGGAATTCATTCATACTTCCAATCATCAGGCGGGTGTTCAGCAATCCCCAGAAAAGCAAGACTTAATCACATGTAAAGGTTACCTGGGAAAACAAAACACCATCACTCTGAAAACCTTCCCCTTCCTCCTACTTCCCCCAGCTTTATATGCTGAGAAGACATTATATGGCATCAAATATTCCGTTGTTAGTGGGGGCCAGCTGTCCTGACTGTGTCCTCTCCCAACTTCTTGTGCACCCCCAGCCTACTCACTGTGGGGTAGTGTGAGGAGCAGAAAAGGTCTTGACTTTGTGTAAGCACTGCTCAGCAGTAACTAAACTAAATCAACACCGTTTTCAGCACAGATACAAGACATGGCCTCATGCTAGCTACCATGAAGAAAATTAACTCTATCCCAGCCAAAAGCAGCACAATGGTTTATCAAATACTGAAGTGGAGATAAGGCTACAATTATTTGTATGCCACCTGCCATCCTTGCCTCTTTCTTCTCACACTGCATTTTCTGTTTTTACATTGCCCTCAACTGTCTTCAGATTGCTAGTTTTCCTGGTTTTTGTAAGTAGCTACAGTTGGATGCTGTTTTTGTGCTCAGTTCTGGTAGACTGCTGATTCTGGCTTCCCATGTATCAATGGTTTCCATTTGCACTGATAGTCTGCAAGTTCTAGCACTATTTCTGTGATTAGTATTGGTAGAGGTTGAACCTTTGACGAAATATATTCTGCTTGGGTATCTGTGTGGCCAGTATTCTTAAAGCAGTCTGAGATGCTCTCAGGAGAGAAAGGTCCTTCAGTCAGGTACAAGGATGGTATACGCTGATGTGAGACTGAATGAAACAGCCTGCCTCTGCTGTTACTAGGACCTGTGAGCCCATAATTAAAAAAAAAAAAAAAAAAACCACAAAGATTTTCTGAGTACGTAGGAGATGGGAAGACATGAATTAGCATTCGCAAACAAGCAGTTCAATCTTCTTGTTTTATATTGCTCTAGATGGATTTGGGTCAGGGCTTTTTCCCCACCCTAATGTTTCTCAAATGAGTCAGCTTTCCTCAGCTGCACATGGAGAAATTACTGGTGTTATAATGGGTTAAAGTGCTTCCAGGCTGGCTCTTAAATTAGAAACATTGATTTCCAGGGACTTCAGCGTAACACCTGATAGTCATTGGCAGAATGCAAGAGCTTGTCTGGCTTTTTATTGGAAGTGTTCATGTCCCTTGAATGCGTGGTACTCTGTTTATAGGACTCCTTTTAAAGGTCCAGAGCTTTAAGTCATAAATGTATTCTCAAATCTGCTGAGATCATTATTTGCCTATAACCCTTTTTCTAGTAAAAAGGTTGCTGGGTGGAGAAATGACTTTGGTGATAGCCTTCATCGGAAATAAGTTATCCTGGAGAAAGCGTTTTGTAAGTTTTACATTTCTGTTAGTAAAAACGTGTTGTCAGTAGAGCTTGGCAACTGATGAGTTTGGAAATGCTTGTGAGAAACTATTTTTTTTCACCTGCTCTGGCAGACTTCCTTGTTCTAAAGTGTAAACTCTTTCATTGATTGATGCATCTATCAGCCAAGTGTAGGAGGAGTTCAGAAATGTTCTCGTCCCTTGGAAAAGGACTGTATACTCTGCTGTCTTTAATGTTTAAGTTGCAAATAATGTATGTCAGAAGCTTGGAAGGAAAAACATAGAAAAACATCACTGTTATTACCCTTTGCAGGTTAGCTGCAGATGTAACTCCTGAAATTAAAGAACTCTCAATTAACTCACTTGTCTGCCCTCCTGTTTGTTACAGTGCTTTCTTCATCTCAGTGTGGACAATTAATAAATGGTATATGAGATCTGTTTTGTTCCAGCATCACTGCCATCTTTCAGTATATGTGAACCTTGCTGTTCCTTACATGGAACTGTTTTGTTGCTTCTCGTAAAGGCACTGTCTAAAGCTTTTATGATAAGCACCTTTTTGAGCTAAAGTTCAAAAGATAAAGTTCAGGAGAGTAGGGGAGAAGGGAATATGAAGGCAGAATTTTACCTGTAAATTTTCTTAAGATCTAGATGTCCTTGAGTCATCAGTTGGATTTTTATTCTTTTTTTTTTTTTTTTTAATAGAAAGGAGTTTGATTTTTCATTTAAATATTATTTTTTCCCAACTTCATCTTCAAACACAGATGCAGTGAGCTACTGCTTACAATATGTCCTTAGAGCTGTTCAGTTCTTTGGTTTGTACACTGACTGTGGAAACAGTAATAAACTGTTGTGCTATTCAATCCCAACAAATCAAAACCACTTATCACATTTTATCCTATCTACTTCTGCACTTCTGAAGTTAATTTCACTGTTAGCACTCACTTAACTAGAGTGTGAATTGCTTCTCTGACCAGTACATCTGGGCATCGGAAAGCTGGTATGTGGTTTCATTACATAGGTTTTTACTTTCTATCACTCTTTACATCAGAATGGTCCACAAATAGCAGTCAAACTAGTCTATAGCGATGATTTCAATAAGATGTGGCTTGTCATTTAGACAGTGAGTAGCTTTTTTAGGGTATGTGTGGTTTAATTTATTTTTTTTTTTTACTTCTCTGATATTTTTTGACAGAAAATATGAAACATACCCCTTTGCTGCTAGGGTATGTATAAGATAAACCTTTTAGAGCTTTCTGCTCTTAAGAAGGTGAAGCTTACGGTATTTGTACTATGGTGTTCATGCCAGCATTTTTAAAGATTTTCATCTGCTATTGACCCGGAAAGAGAAGAAGAAATGGTTTACACTGCAGCAAGAACATTTTTGGTTACACAATTAGCATTTCTGGCTGCACAGATGATGAAGTACAGTGAAGAAACAGACTACACAGAGACAGTGCAGAATATCACCGACTGGAGGCGCTGAAGAACTTTGGTTTCTTTCACCCCAAAGCCTGGAGGGCTTGAGCCTGCTTTGGTCTTGGCACTACCCTTCGTGGTTCTCGCCCAAGCACCTGCAGGCTCCTGCTGTGGGTGGGAAGATGGGGCTGAGAATAAGTGTGGAGATACAGGTGCTCCTAGGAGCACTCTTAAGGCTGCATGTTTGAGAAAGGTGAGGTTTTGTGTGACTTTATACTGAAGCTCAGGCTCTGCAAAGACCGCTCTTCCTGTTCTGCAGGCATGTTCACCTACCACAAGGACTCACACTGCCATTGGTTCAGCAGCTTTAAGTGCGATAACTATTCTGAATTCCGACTGGTTGGAGCTGTATCCTTTTATGTGTGCTAAACGGTGCTAAGCACACAGCCATTAAATGACTTGGTGCAGGGGAGAAATAAGGCATCAATTAAAGCTCATTCAGTTTTGTATATACAAGTGTGTTCCGTTTTAAATGTATAAAAAGTATGTTAGAAGCAAGTGAACTAAAAATAGGAAGCAAATGGTGGTATGTGGGTACGTGGTACATTTTACAGTCAGAAAATTAAGATGTATGTACTTACACCTCTTTTTTTTGTAACTGAATGGAAGCCATGTGTTATTTTGAAAGCAAGTTTATTTTATAGGTTTTCTGTTGCACTCATATCTTAAGTTCTCAGACACAAATGATTAATGATAATATATTCTTATAACTCCACCAAGATGAGATGGTGATGTCCCAGTTTTACTGATTGTAGTTGGACCAAGTGATCATTGTAGGTCTCTTCCAACCAAACCATTCTCTTCTAATCAGAAGCTGATATAATTTTTGGTTAAAAAATAATTTCAGATTTGCTTCATGAGTACACTTAAATGTGCTAGCTGATGAGCTGTAGTGCCAGTACAGGTTTGTCTTTATGCTTTTAGATTTATTTTCATAAAAATCCTATATTGAGCACTCTCTAGAATTTTGGGATAAAAAATCTGAAGTTCTGCTTAAAAGCCTTTTTCATAACAATTCTTTGAATAATTTATTCTGGAAATGCTTGTATAGAATATTATGAAAAAGATTATCAAGTGTTCTGTCAATATGCATCATTTGACCACTTCAACAACTACTTAATTATAGTACAGAACTGCATTTAAATTTATCAGTCATAAAAAATATAAGTGCAATTCCTTCTGTTTAGCATATATTAGAGTACGCTAAGTAAAATCTTAAAATATTTTTCCAAGTTAGTTAAAATATTAACTATAATAAAGATGTGTGAAGTTTGCCCTTAACGTTTGACTTGTATAGCTTATGGGACTTGCTGTGTATAATAGCATCACTTTGGATATTCGTTTTCCACCTTGCTGTTACAAGAAATTATTGAGTCCTCCCATTGTTCCCTGTGATCATAACACACTTGTAGGCATCTGTGCTGTCACATTAGATGACCTGTTTCAGATTATGCCCGTAAGTATAATGTTTTTAAGAGGCTAAAAATTACTGATTTGAAACCTGTTTTATTTATATTCAACGTTTGAATTATAATCTGTTTGAAAACATCCCTTTTTTTCCAGTGCAGGCTGATAGTCTCCTTTTCATATGAAATCCTCCATGTTTTCTAGCATAGTAGAATTTTTGTTGATCTGCTTGAAGTGAGAATACCAAAATATGATATGAGTATTCTAGACACATTTTCCATAGTAAAAGTGTGAGTTTATACTTAAATAAAAATAAATAAACAAATACCTTAATTAAGCAGTGAATTTTATTTGTGTACATATTTTGAATAGACAGCTTTTCCCAAAATAATTTCTGTATAAAGTAATGATTCTGGCACATCCTTGCAAAGTGCATCACTTAGTTTTGTAGATTTACTGAAGAGTTTTTATTCATATTGTAGGAACTGGCTCATGGACTAAGTGAACTTCTATCCTATGAAGGCAATGTTGAAGAGGATTTTTACTCAACGTTTCAGGTCATTAAATACGCAATTATAAGTGATTCTCAAACTCGGTCAGTAATTTTTACCAATGTTTCTGCAGTGGAGTGGCCTACTACTCTGTGATTGTTGATTGTTTGGAATATAATTGCATGGACATTAAAGCTTGCTTCAGGACCAGTCTAGTCCTGGAGCATCAAGGCATATAGATGCTGGTTCTCTTTAGGGGCTTTAAGGCTGTTGTCCCCTGGCAGTGCAGATTGATCTGAGTGCTGACTGCCAGGGTTGCATGGCGAGATGCTGGTGCTCTTCCAGCTCTTTGCTTGATCTGAAATCGCCTTGCAGTTGATGACCTGGTCTGTGGAATTATTTGGCTGCAAAACAGTTCCTTTCCCAAACTCAGATGCTAGTCAAAGCTTACTCTGGTTATTTTGCGTTTTTTTCCTGGAAATCTCCCTTAAACAATAGCTTGTTCAAATTACAGTAATTTTGCCTGACCTGTATGTCTAACTGCTACTTCAATCAAGAAAGCCTTTTTCATTTATTCATTGTTTTAGAACACATACTAGTTAGTAAAATTTCCTGCTGGTTTGTGAATGTTTATTGGACTAGTGTTGACCTTTTTTTTTCACCTCAACTTTGAATTATATTATTATCAGACCATATGAGAATTTTTAAGTGGGTACTTTTGAGTTCCTAGGTGAGCTGCAGTGCAACAAGTACCTTCTTAATTGTATTTGATGCTTCAAAATTGTTCTTTTCTGTTAAAAACTCTGTGGCTCCAGAGCCTGCAGGTTGGTTTGATATGGCGCTGTGTTACAGGGTCAGTTTTTTCTACTTTGAATACCAATTTCTTGAGCAATTTTTGAAAATTGTAATATTTAACTTTTAAAAACCCCACAACCCTCAGAATTACAGCATGTGCTAAAAAGAGAGGTGGAGGAAATACATATAATAATAAATACAAGCTTTGTAATTTGTGGGTATACAAATGTATTTTCCAGTATTGAACTTGCGTCCTCTTTTTCTCCAGGTTTTTCAGGAAGAATTTGGTGTTATAAAATCTTACAACTTAAAGCCAAATGGAGATAAAATTCCAGTCACAAATCAGAATAGGAAAGGTACTTCAGTACATATTAATTACACATATGTAGCAGGTTTAAGTTTGTCCTTTTTTTCCTTCTTATAAGCCTAGGTTTTCTTTAACAAAGTGCGAAAATGAAATTACTGTAGGCCCTTTCTGGTATGCCTACCAATTTTATAGTAACTAAAATGTAATGTATCCATTTTTCTTAATGCAGTATAATTTGAGAGAGCACAACAAATGATTATTTAAAATTATTATATTGTAAAACAAAATAAAATGTTTTTTCTTTTTTAGAGTATGTGCAGCTCTATGTTGATTTTCTTCTCAACAAATCAATCTACAAACAATTCGCAGCTTTCTATTACGGATTTCATAGTGTCTGTGCTTCATATGCATTACTGGTAAGAATAAAATTAAATGTAACTTTTCTGTTTCAAATATATGACAATGACATCTAAATTACAAAAATTACTCTCGATAATTTTAGGATTCATGAATAATTTTGATTAATCAACATAGTTGATTAATCCAACATAAACAGAAGAAATTAAGCAGGTAATCCACCTGTTCTGCATAGTGTTCCATTGAAAACAGATAAGTAAAGCTCCGCAGGTTAGATTTATTAGTATGCATTCGCAGACACTTCATGTGCATGTTTACAAGGATTCTCTGTATTCCCTACAGTTATAAGCAGCAGAGCAACTGTGTCTGTGCTCTTAAGTGACTCCTCTGAAAAACCATATTATTTTTTGCAGGCAGAAAACACAGTGAGGTTGAAATTAAACATTCTTCTGTATTCAGTCCTGTTTGGTGGTCGGAATGCCTTTTGTAATTTACATCATGCCCTGTGCAGTAAGAAGAGAAAGAAAATTGCAATTTCCATGAGATTTGCTTCATACCTGTGAAATTAGCCGCGTATGACACACTTTCAGCAAAGTGAAATGGGACTAACTGCAGGGAAGGTTCTGGAAGGAGAATGAAAATCCATTGAAATGCCATTACGTGTTCCCATGCAATTTGAAATGAATAAATAGATTCTGCAGGTGTACCTTTAGCCGTTATTAAACACAGTTTATTGTTATGTGTGTTTGCTTTGCGCAGCAGTGTGTACAGCTAAAAGTCAAGTTCTGTCAACCTCTACTACTAAGCAACCTACACTGGGACTTTTCAGTGTAAATGGAATAGGAGTTGTAGCTGAAATTGAGATCAAGACTCTTCATCTGAATTCCATATGTACGAACTTAATTTTCTTCCTGACCCATTTGTAATCTAATCATATAGCGATCAAGTCAGTGTGATAAAGGTTAGAATGAAACAGTGAGGAACAAAAGAAATGTATTAAAATATTATCCAGTAATTTGCTTTTTACTATATACAGTAGTAAGATTCTTGAAAGTACTGAGGAATTAATTTTTCTATAAAACAGTGTGTATCTGTTATAGATTTATATTTAATGATATTCTGTTATTTTTTTCTGTAATGCCAGAAGAAAAATTGAATCTGAGTCTCGTAGAATCATTTCTCATCTTAAAATAAAAATTTAATTCTGGCAGTTACTTCGTCCAGAAGAGGTTGAAATTCTTGTCTGTGGCAGTCCTGAGCTGGATATGTCTGCTTTACAGAGGAGTACCCAATATGAGGGCTACCAAAAAACTGATCTCACCATACGGTAGGCTTAATTTTTTTCTTTCTAATTACTGACTTTAGAAACATCATAGAATGGTAGACTAGGTTGGGAATAATCTCCTCAAGGATAATCTGAGAATGATTGAAGTTTTAAAAACTATTTCCAAATAAGACAAAGACACTATTAAATTATCAGCAAGTAGGAAGAGTTAGATCCTTAACGGTATAATGTGTTGCTGGATACCTTTAAAAGGCTATAATGGGATTGAAATGTAAATAGTTTGAAAAGAGTAGCTTCAAATCCTGCATAGTGAATTCTGGATAACAGAAATAAAACTCAGATTTCTAAAAATGCTTGTTCTCTTCCAATTCTATTTAATACTAAGGACGCTTCTATTAGTGAGTAGAAGGCGTTTGTATTTTTATAGAAAAAAGGGCTTGAGCATCATTTGACAAGAAAACATTCCAGAATTCTTAAAACATTTTACTTGTCCAGTCCTTCGGGATTCATTTAACCTTACATTTTAGTATACTAGTGATGTCCTATATATTATAATAAGTTCTCAGTAAGTGGCATTCATCATGTAGTACTTGTGGTTGTATTATCCTCATAGTGTTTTCTCATGATATTGCATCTTACACCATTTTCTTCTTCCTCTGCCCTGAACATAGATACTTTTGGGATGTAGTGCTTGGATTTTCTCTTGACCTTCAAAAGAAGCTGCTACATTTTGCTACAGGAAGTGATAGAGTACCTGTGGGAGGAATGGCTGACTTGAATTTCAAGATTTCAAAGAGTGAAACATCCACTAATTGGTAAGTAATTTTCTGGATGTTTAAATATTTTTTGTTAAATTATTTCCTTAGAACCCTTATCGCTCTTGAATGTGTTTTTAAAGAGCAGCAATCTCTGTAAGGAAGAAACTACCTGGACTTCTTTAGTTTGTCTTCAAAATGTTATTATTGATTGCATAAGTTCTGCTGGTGACCATCTATCACAATATTGATTCTCCAGTCAATGTTCACATTTGAGGCTGTGAATTCTTTATTTGTAGAGATCCCTTGCATCTTTTCAATTCGAATAAATGATTTCTTTAATTGTTCCTAACATGACAACCGAGCTAATGGAAATACACTGTGAATCACCATGAATTTTTCTGAATTCAAGTCTGTCACTATGTATAGCAGCCCTTGAAGCTGCATAAAATGCTTGCATTCTTTCTTGATGGTCTAAATAAGAGTTTTAACACGTATGGGTGAGAAGTTGTAGCATTTCTTTAGGGTCTCTGCTGAGGAAGTGTATGCCTGATACACAGGTTGCTCCAAAGAAATAGCATCAAAGCAGTCTTGTAATTCTGTTGTGAAGGTTTAATTGTTCATGCCAAGTTCTTATGGTTTTGGTAGTGTTTTATTTTGTATTGAATTGACTTGAGAAATTCCACGTACGTCCCAGGTACTATTTTCCTTCTCAAGATTCTAGAAAGTCAGTTAAAATAATTTGGAAAGCTGTATAGAAAAGCTCACTGCTAAGCAGTAATTGCTGCTAAGCAGTAATTACTGGCTTTACCTAGAGTTCTCAAACATTTAGGGCAATCAAAATACTTAAATGGAACTATATTTTTAGACAAAATTTTATTGGGTTTTCTGTGGAGAGCTGATTTAAATGCATAAGCAAAATAAATTTTGGGGTTGGTTTTAAATTTGGTTTATCTCATTACTGTGGTATTTCTAATGCTTTATTCAATGAGCTAATAACTGGTTCCAGTAACATGTTAAAGGAAAATGAATATCTAATGAAAAATAAAGAAAAATCAACCAACATTGAATCTCTTAAGTCCATTCTCCTGTAAATTGTTCTTTTTCTTAAAAATGGGAAAAAGTGTTTTGAACTAGCATGCATTTTAAAATCATGTAGGTCTGTGTTTTGCAAGATCATAGAATCATAGAATAGTTAGGGTTGGAAAGGACCTTAAGATCATCTAGTTCCAACCCCTCTGCCATGGGCAGGGACACCCCACACTAAACCATGTCACCCAACGCCTCATCCAACCTGGCCTTGAACACCGCCAAGGATGGAGCATTCACAACCTCCCTGGGAAACCCATTCCAGTGCCTCACCACCCTCTCAGTAAAGAATTTCTGCCTTATATCCAATCTAAACTTCCCCTGTTTAAGTTTTAACCTGTTACCCCTTGTCCTGTCACTACAGTCCCTGATGAATAGTCCATCCCCAGCATCCCTATAGCCCCCCTTCAGATACTGGAAGGCTGCTATGAGGTCTCCACGCAGCCTTCTCTTCTCCAGCCTGAACAGCCCCAACTTTCTCAGCCTGTCTTCATACAGGAGGTGCTCCAGTCCCCTGATCATCCTCGTGGCCCTCCTCTGCACTTGTTCCAACAGTTCCATGTCCTTTTTATGTTGAGGACACCAGAACTGCATACAATACTCCAAGTGAGGTCTCCCGAGAGCAGAGTAGGGGGGCAGGATCACCTCCTTCGACCTGCTGGTCACGCTCCTCTTGATGCAGCCCAGGATATGGTTGGCTTTCTGGGCTGGGAGCACACACTGCAGCCAGCTCATGTTCATTTTCTCATCGACCAACACCCCCAAGTCCTTCTCCGCAAGGCTGCTCTGAATCTCTTCTCTGCCCAACCTGTAGCTGTGCCTGGGATTGCTCCGACCCAGGTGTAGGACCTTGCACTTGGCATGGTTAAACTTCATAAGGTTGGCATCAGCCTACCTCACAAGCGTGTTGAGGTCCCTCTGGATGGCATCCCTTCCCTCCGGCGTATCAACCGAACCACACAGCTTGGTGTCATCGGCAAACTTGCTGAGGGCACACTCAATCCCACTGTCCGTGTCACCAACAAAGATGTTGAACAAGACCGGTCCCAACACCGATCCCTGAAGGACATCACTCGTTACTGGTCTCCAAATGGATGTTGAGGCATTGACTACAACTCTTTGCGTGCGGCCATCCAGCCAGTTCTTTATCCACTGAGTGGTCCACCCATCAAATTGATGTCTCTCCAATTTAGAGACAAGGATGTCATGTGGGACAGTGTTGAACGCTTTGCACAAGTCCAGGTAGATGACGTCAACTGCTCTACCCCTGTCCATCAGTTCTGTAGCCCCATCATAGAAGGCCACCAAATTGGTCAGGCAGGATTTCCCCTTAGTGAAGCCATGCTGGCTGTCACCAAGCACCTCCTTGTTTTTCATGTGCCTTAGCATGCCTTCCAGGAGAATCTGCTCCAAGATTTTGCCAGGCACAGAGGTGAGACTGACTGGTCTGTAATTCCCTGGGTCATCCATTTTCCCCTTCTTGAAAATGGGGGTTATATTTCTCTTTTTCCAGTTGTCGGGAACTTCACCTGACTGCCATGATTTTTCAAATATGATGGCCAGTGGCTTAGCAACTTCATTTGGCAGCTCCTTCAGGACCCGTGGATGGATTTCATCAGGTCCCATGGACTTGTGTACATTTAGGTTTTTAAGATGGTCTCGAACCAGATCCTCTCCTACAGTGGGCATAGGGTCTTCATTCTCACAGTCCCTGCGTCCACCTTCCAAGACTTGGGTGGTGCGGTCAGAGACTTTGCCAGTGAAGACCGAGACAAACAAGTCATTAAAACCTCAGCCTTCTCCAAATCCAGGGTAGCCAGTTGTCTTGATAGCTTCCGGAGGGGGCCTACGTTGTCTGTAGTCTGTCTTTTATTCACTACATACCTATAGAATCTCTTCCTGTTATCCTTAACATCCCTAGCCAAGTTCAATTCTAACTGGGCTTTAGCTTTCCTAACCTGGTCCCTAGCTTCCCGGACAACATTCCTGTATTCTTCCCAGGCCACCTGTCCCTGCTTCCACCTTCTATAAGCCTCTTTTTTCCTTTGAATTTTCCTGAGCAGCTCCCTATCCATCCAAGGAGGTCTCCTGGCCCTCCTGCTGCACTTCCTTCTAGTTGGGATGCAACACTCCTGAGCTTGGAGCAGGTGATCCTTGAATAACAACCAAGAGTCTTGGGCCCCCCTGCCCTCTAGGACTCTATCCCATGGAACATTACTAAGCAGGTTCCTGAAGAGGCCAAAGTCTGCTCTCTTGAAGTCCAGGGCAGTGAGCTTGCTGCACGCTCTTCTCACTGTCCTGAGGACCTCAAATTCGACCATCTCGTGATCGCTGCAACCAAGGCTGCCCTGGAGTGTCAGATTTCCAACAAGCCCTTCCCTGTTGGTGAGCACGAGGTCAAGCATGGCACCTCTCCTTGTTGGCTCCTCTATTACTTGCAGAAGGAAGTTGTCTTCCACACAATCGAGGAACCTCCTGCATTGCTTGTTCCAGCCTGTACCTTCACTCCGACAGATGTCAGGGTGGCTGAAGTTTCCCATGAGAACAAGGGTCTGCGAGCATGAGGCTGTTCTTATCTGCCTATAGAGCACTTCATCCACAGAGTCCTCTTGATCAGGTGGTCTGTAACAGATCCCCACAGTAATGTTCCCCCATCGCTGTTCTCCCTTTAACCCTGACCCACAAACTCTCTGTTGACTGCTCACCCGTCCCCAGACAGAGTTCCATACTCTCCAGCCTATCCCTAACACAAATAGAACTCCCCCTTCCCTGCCTGCCAGGCCTGTCTTTTCTAAAGAGCCTGTAGTCTTCCATTCCAACGCTCCAGTCGTAGGAGCCATCCCACCATGTTTCCGTGATGCCTATTATATCATACACCTGTAGTCGTGCACACATCTCTAATTCCTCTTGTTTGTTTCCCATGCTACGGGCATTTGTCTAGAAGCATCTGAGCCGAGCTCCAAATGAAGCCAATTAAAGATAATTGTTGGAGTCAGACTGCCTGTGCAGGGATGAATGTAGACATGTTGGCATTGCATTGCTGGCACAAATAGGATCAAATAACGTAACAGCAATAAGAATTGCCAAATGAATATCCGGTTTCTCAATTTTCCAAATTCTGAAGCACATGACTCCAGTCTGATAATAGGTTTTTGCTTGCTTGTTTAAGGGGCGAGGACGGGGGATGTAGATTGGGTATCCAAATCTGGGGGAATTCCACCTCCTTTCAAGAACATCTGCTAATGACTTAAGGCCAAGCTGCTGCCATTCAAAAGACTTAAGAGCTTTAATGAAAACAGAACTAGAGAGCTTTTAAGTCACCTACTAAAATTTAAGTTTTAAGTGTCCAAGTTTTAGAAATTGTTCAGTGTTGAGTTAATTCCAAATGTCAGGTTGAGCTCCAGCTCACTGTCTTTCTCCTCTCTCACCACAAGTAATCAGTTGTAGGACAAGGACATATCCTCAGTGTTGTTCTGCATGTCACTTGAGAATATAAAGGGCAAGAAGATCACATATGTTATTGCCTGTAGCTATGAAGCAGGATGTTAGTGGCATCTCATACTGATGGCAAAACCAATGCTTCTGCTAGTGAAGAACAGTTCTCATCAAGCTAATCCATTCTAGTGAGTGTAGTTTCTAGTGTTTGTCAGGCAATCCTCAGAGGTATCTGCAATATATATTCAAACTCAGCTCTCAGAAAAAACTCACAGCTGAAGGTGTTGGTATGGCTAAGACGAAAATTTATGAACTGTTGTTTTTCCAGGGCTTTAATCAGCTCCTCAGTGCTTTGCACTGAGACGTGTGTCTGTAGGGAAGTGTTTTACCAAGCTGAACTTGGAGTTTCATATCCCTGTTTCATCTAGGTGCCTTTATTCCTACTGCAGGACCCACCTTCTTTCTTCATGTTGTGGGTTCTGATTATACTCAGATTTTGTGTTTAGAGAGAAAACTGATTTTGAAGTCATGTGGTACCAGAAGTTTCCAAAACCTTGAAGGAGATGTTGCTGACTTACAAAAAAAAGAAAGGCAAGCAGGCAGTTCCAGGCAAACAAATTCACCTGAGATGTGTATGGCCACCAGCTGTGTTATTTGTGTTCAACAGAACTTGAACCAACAACGTGAGGATAAATGTTCCTTTTACAGGGTTTCTTACTTGAGTCATGTTTAACTGAAAATGTGTAGGCAGTTGGCATTATTCTGCTACTGTTGTATTATTATTATATCTGTTTTATTGGGGTTTGTTTTAATGATCTTAGGTTACCTGTGGCCCATACCTGCTTCAACCAGCTTTGTCTCCCTCCTTACAAGAACAAGAAGGAACTGAAGCAAAAGTTGATCATTGGAATTTCAAATGCAGAGGGGTTTGGTCTAGAATAAAATGAAATACTTCAAGAACAGCATTTTTATGTAGCATTGACTCTTCTCATTGTGCCTTTAAGCTTTTTGTTGTTATGTTTCTTGATACTGTGCCAGTCTTACCCAGTGTAGATTTTTTTCTTTTAATTAGATATGAAGTGTATTTTTTTCCTGAATGGCAATACATTTACTGCTTGCTTTGTCACAGAAAGTAGCTTTCTTTGTACAAAAAGCTAGTCTATTTGATAAATGAAACCTGACTAAGACAATTTCTAAGTTATAGTTCATTTCTGGTTTTATTTAATAGCACTTTATCATTAATCATAATTGCTTTATATTGCAGGTATCCTACTGGGATATAGTATACAGAATATTTCTTTATTAGCTAATCCCAGTGGTAGAATGTTTTCAATTAACATGAATAATAGGAAAAAATATACAGCATGTAGCCATATTTTCACAAAGGCAAATAGGAATTTTAGTCTTTATAAAATGTATGCAGTTTTAATAATCTGGTTTTCCTTCTCAACGAAACAGGCTATCTAAGAAGCATGTAAATAACTACCTGTGAAAAAATAGGGGTTTGATAGTGCCATTTACTGCTAAAAATTTATTTTTTATGAATAAGAGGTTTTAGATGTCCTATATTCAGCTTTTACACTTGACTGTATGAGAGTGTTAAAAGTGAAAACTTTTTTCAGTTTGAGGGGATTCAGATCCAAACTACAGGTGTTAAGCAGCTTGTATGTTCATTCTTTGACAGCAAACTAACCAGATCTACTGTAGCGTTATAGTAAACAGAACTAGATATTTAAAATACATTCTACATATGGTGAAATATTTCAGGAAAAGACTTAAATCTACAACACATGGAAAACTGAAAGTGTATCATGCTATCATTTTTTTCAGCAACTTTCTTTAAAGTCTTAAGTAAGCTGTGACAAAAGTGAGTACAATAACATTTCTGAAGGATGTTGAAGCTTTCATTAACTTGAAGGCCAGCGTTTAAAGACAATGTTTTGTGGTTTTCACTGCACAAACTACATGAAAAGAATTCTTGGTGTGCCTGCTCCAAGTTAGTAATTAGGAGCTGGGAAAAAACCTGGTTCTAAAATGCAGATGTAATTATAAGTCTGGGTTTTATTCATTAAATGGAAAGAATTTATCCGCATGCAGTACAGTACTTTCTTAAATATGAATAGCTGCTGTGTGTTCTACAGATTTTTCTTTTAGCTGAATGAGGCCCAGAACATTCAAGACACTTTGGCATCTGTCAGCTATCCGCATTGACCTTCTGAGGCATGGATGCTTAAATATCTTGCGGAGTCTGTACTCAATTACTTATTTGCAATAAGAGTAAAATATCTTATTATTCTTGTTTTCCCTTTCTGTATTATTTGCATACAACCAACATATTTATATATGATGAACAAATTAATCTTCCTAATTCATATTTTCAAAGCCATTGTGGATTTTCTGCAATAGCTAAGTGTAAATTTTATTCTTTTTTGTAGAGAAGGTGCTGGTGATTTTACTGTTTTATTAAATTATAAATAGTAGGATATTTTAAAATATTTGTCACTGCATTCATTGTGCTCTCCTTGAAGCTGATAAGAAAGTTTCCATTGACTTTAGCCTGGAAGAAAACTAGGTTAGCATGGAAGGTGTTAAAAGCAGCACTTTGAACTTGTGCATTTTACATTGCTTTCCCAAATGTAGATTTTTTAATAAATTTTGATTCACCAGATGTCAGATGTTAAGAAATAAATGAAACTTTCACCATTGACTGAATGAACTAGATATCTTCAAGCAGTGTTAAATTTTTAACAGCAGAATGTGGAAGTAGGTAAGAAATCTGGAAACAAAGGCATGCTCCCCTTCCCCTCTCTGTAGAATTGGATTCATGGGCGTTTGGCTTATGAACAAATAGCTATACAGTTTATCTGAAAACATGGCAAATTAGCCAAAATATTTTTTTATGGCATAAGCCCACTTTTAATAACTATTTATGTATTATTGTTAAAATAAAATAAAGTTTTGTCTTCTTATTTTCACTGAATTGCACTTTGCCTTGGGTTTAGTTTTATTTATCGAAGCTTTTTTGATTTACTGTGTAATATTACCTCAAAATTCTAAAAAGGCTATTGTATTTGCATCAGTTTTTAAATAAGATTGTCATTCAATGACATTTTATATATTTCCTGATGTTGATAAATTAAATAGTAAATTTTGTATTTGTTAAATGAAAGCATCACACTGTATTTATGAAATAAGCTCTGATCATTTAAAAACTTTCCTTCAATGATGTTTTGCTGTTCTTGTCTTGCCCTGTAATCCAGCAAATCTTTTTTTATCTCCATCATTGTTTTGTACCGTACAAAAGAAATCTGGTTTGTATAAACTTGTTCATTACTGAGTATCTATTTTTATGTATTAGAATTGTGCAGTCATTAAATAAAATATTTAAATTTCTGGCCTCACTTGTTTAATTTCAGACTTCCATAATTCATCATAATGGATTTAGAAACAAGATCAACTTATTTGCTTTTGTCTTATCTTTCTTATGCACAGTTTTCTTCACAGTAGCAGTTTTGCTAAAATATTGCATATCCCGCTGAAAAAGATAGTTTCAGCTACCAGACATACACCCAGTAATATTTATAGTCCATATTTATAGTCAAAACTACAGGTGTTCCAGCGCATACCATGGTGTAATAGTGCTGTAAAATAGCATGGATGCTCAGCTTGATTTTTCTTCTTTATTTTTTTATTTCTTCAGTTGCAAAGTTACTTTGAGGTACAAGGAGAGACAAAGCCAAGTTCTTATATGTTTTCTCTTTTTCTGACTAATTTTAACATTAACATCGGGAAGGACAGGTAACAGGACCACCATGCTTTCTTATGGACACAGGTCCTGATCACAGGGCTAATACCTGACCCCATTAAAACTTGCTTCTTGTCTCCTTTGTACCACTCCAAGTTACCTACAGATGGCAGCAAAGATGAGGATTGAAACCACTTAATTAGATGCCAGACTGTCCTTGGAGGAGACAGCTTGTATATCACAAATAATTGCAGATTCACAAAATCAGTAGATACAAATTGCCTTCTAGCAAATGGATATGGAGGAGGGAGAAGCAGTTCGTTTTATCTGTTGGGTTTTAAAAATGTTTTCTTTTTCCATGAAGACTTCCCTAATGTCTTGTTATTGTCAAACAGAGACTCTGCCAAAGCTTCAGGGAGAGGAGGCTTATTGTTACTGATCTCTAAACAGTCAATAGCCTCAAGACTGATAATTAGAAAGTGGTTATAAAACCTAGACTGCTTTGTCCTGTTCCATCTAGGGATCTGATGGATGGGGCTTAAATTTGATTATTTTGGCCAGAAGTGGTGAGGTTCCTTCTCTGTAGTTGTAGATGGTGGTGGTACTGGTTGACTTGCTCCAAAAGGAAATGCTATATCTGTTGTTACTTTTCATAGCTCTGGTATTTAATATTCTTTCAGGACCCTTCCCTGAAAAAACTGAAATATTTTAAAGGTCCCTCAAAGCTTCTGTTTCTGTGTCCTGACTTACTGACTGTAAAAGCTTGTGTTTTACCTTCTAGAACACCTAGTTCTCCTTCAAGAAGATCTCTTTTTCATTTGGATCAAGTAATTTTCAATTCTGTTTGAACTTGTTTTGCTGAAGGATCAGTGCTGTTGCATTTGTTGTTGAAGTTACTTGCATTTTTAAAGATTCATACTGTCTAGGAAAATGATAATGGGATGGTTTCAACTACCGCAGCTATTTTTCTTGTGTTAGAAATGTTCTAATTCATAGTCTGGTGGATTTTGTTGTTAAATTAATCAGCCAAAAAATGGGCCCTCAAAGAACTGCACCTTTCAAATTATTAAATTCTTATTAAAGTCTTTAAATGTCAATAGCTTTATGTAACAGGGGAACAGGTATGGCAAGGGTTAATATAGTTTGGTATTGTTAGTGCATTCATAACTATGCAGTGGATATTTGATTCAAAAATAGCTTTTTCAACAAACTACATATAGAAAGAACTCTGAGGTCAAAGAAGATGGGGAGAGATTTTGTCACTGAGGATCTGATAGAGTACTTACATGTTAAACTCTGAAACGGTGGGAGAAATTCATGTAAATCAGGCAGCACCTAACATAAGTTCATTTCCGAACTCTTCTGCAGTACTAATGTTAAATAACATTTATATGAGTAAGAATAGGATAGATACATTAATGGTTTTACTGCATGTTTCAGGAGTTTTATGTTCTGCCACAGCGAGGTTTCATTTACCGTATTTCTCTTTGGTATCAACTTTTATGATTTTGTATGTATAGAATGATGAACAGACTTTTTCATGCAGCGTTTTCTTCCCATGAGAGTTGTCCTAGATTATGTAGCTGTATGATGCTCAGGTTTAATTTATGGGGTTTGTGTTTATACGGTGTTTTGACTGTATAGCATGCTTTCATATAAACCATGAGAAATGCATCTCTTCTTACAGAGTCCTTAATATCTTTACACTAGCATCTCTGATGGCTACCACACTATGGATAATAGCAATCCAGGCTTTGCTGGTCTCTGTAGGCAAGAGACAAGGCATTATCAGAGAAGAACTATTCATAACTATGTGTAAATTATTCCAACTCATCTTGTCAATGAGTGAGTTTACTCAATGTACATTCAGTCTCTTTGTTCTAGCAGAAAGATAGACTATTCATTTATTTCGCTATTCATTTTGTGTCAGCAGCAATACTGTGAGAGGCAGGAACTGTGTTTTGTCCGCTGGAAAATCAGTCTAGCTAGATATAAAGTAACCAAAGTACAGTCATTTTGAAAACAGTCTGGTTTTGGTTGCCTTCTTGATTTTCAGTAACCTCGCACACCTTACTTTCAAGCACTGTGGTGGCAGCATGTATACTGCTTGGGGGGGTTGATGGTTGTCCTTGATGAGTAGAAAGGAATGAGTAGATGGGCCAGTAACATGCCACAGTGAGCAGAGAAGGCACTTAATTTTGTCATTGCACTCATCTACTTTATAGAGGGATCTTTGCCCAGATCTGTCTGGATTCCAAGGCGGAGGAGTATCCTACTCAGATTTTAAAATTCTCTGACAAAAACATGTTCTGTGATACTAAATGCATCATATTAATTCTTAAATGTTTCACTTCATTCATAGAATTAATCATGACAAATAAATGTGACCTTTGTAAAATAAAGATGAACATAGCGAAGATTTGGTCAGTTGCAAAAGAAAAGTCTACTTTCTTATACAGTAGTTCTTTAAAATTGCTTTTGAGTTGCAGAAATCTAATTCCCTTAACTGGTGAAGTTTAATTTTTTCTAGTGATTAATATCTTGGAGTAAGAACTGAAATTATTTTTCTTTAGTTCAATTACCATGTAAGATAAAGCTAAAACTGGAGTAAACTGTAACATTTTCCCATGTGCATCACTGTAGAGTGCTTACTGCATTGTTCAATTTAAATCAATAAAATGTTCTGCATCACTTTTCTTTCAGAATTCTAAAATTTCTGGTAATGTTAGAATTTCTTTTACAATGAAAGAAAAGCTTTCCCAAGCACAGAAAGCATTTGCTAGTCATTCAAACTGCAGCTTTTGAAGTAATAACATACGTTTTTCCTGTTGCATATAAACAGCCTCATCTCTTTCTGTTTTAGGTGGTTTTGTTTTAGGATTCAGAATCTATTCAATATCCTATTTGTGCATATTGGTTGGAATGTGTTAAGCTATTACCCCAAATGGCACATTCTGGAAGATGAAAACTTGTTCCAGTAGCCAGATTTTTTACTGAAAATCTGTGAAAAGGATCCAAGTTAATATTTTCTTACTTTGCTCTGTTAGTTGCCAGACAGGGGCTGAAATCTCCTAAGGTATGACAACCGAGCTGTATTTGAATTGCCTTGGAGATGTTTGGTTTTGTCCTGTTGATCATCTCCAAGCACATGCTTGCCCAGTTTCTACTGGTGATGGGTTTCACATGCTGACAGATTTTTTTAATGTGTTTCTTACACTGAAATATTCAATACCCATGAATTCTTCCTTTCAAAAAGTGAACCCAGTTTCTTCAACAGTCTATGATGTTGGCCACGAACTCACAGGTACAGAAATAAGTTCTCCATGAAATGAGGTTAGAAGACCCAGTTTTGTTTTCCTGTGCTTGATTTTGGGAGTTTAACATCATCCTATAATCAAAGCTGATCAGGCAGCACCTACTCAGCTATTCTGAGAGCTGTTTCTTCTGTTTCTCATTCCATGTTTTTTTGTTTAAACTACTGTTGGCATGTAACCAAAATGTAAGAGATGCAATAGGAGGGAGTATTTATATTAAAGTGATAGTGCTGGAATTTGAGCTCTTTGCTTAAATTCTCATCCCCATTTGCTAGCTGTAGTTGTGTTTTTCATTAGTATCTGTTTACAATGGGTACCCTGCAACCGTGAATCTGAAGGTGTAACTGCTTGTGTTGTGTTTCATATCATTAGTATTTCTGAAGAAAAAATGAGCTTCCTGGGTTTCCCTTCCTTGTATCTGAGGCACCAACTGATTGCGTTGATTCTTCAACATTTTATGGTGCAAAGGTACTCCCAGTTTCTCTTTTGCCCTTGAATTTCTTCTCAATTTATTTGTTGCTAACTTTATTAGTAGAGCTTATTAATTATGTATGACATAAGCACAGCTGGTATGCTTAATCATGAATTCAGTTAGCATTTTCATACTTGTAGGTGTACTGTGAAGAAAAAATTACTGCTTTCACACAGCACAATCAATCCCTGGATAATTTCTCCTGTCATTACTTACAGCAACAATCTGCATTCTTTGCATAGTGATGTAGCCTTTCGATATGCTCAAGACCTACTGCCGTTCAGAATAAAACATATAGGTAATTGTAGAATGATAAGAAATGTAAGCTTTCATGTTGAATTTCCCTGGATTACAAAATTATTCATCCCTCTGGCTATTTGTGACAGATTTCACACACACACTTTTTTTTCTTAACCAGACCTCATTTTTATTTTATATTTTATACAGACATAGGATAACTTAGGGGAACTTTCACAGAAATTTTTGAACTGAGTTGTCACTTACTTAGATGTATTATTTGGCTACATCTCTTGGCAGGCCTTATCCTAGCTACATGCAAAGTCAATCCTATTTGCAGCACATTTTCATAAATCAAAGTTATTCTAATATTAATGAAGAAAACACAGATAAAGCTGCCAAGAAAGGATAACGAGGTGTTGTGTGTTAAGGGTGCAACTTGTAAATGTGTCTTCGACTCAAAAAAACCAAGGACTGGTTAAATGGTTCAAGGTAGTGGCAGGGGGAAGCACAAAGAATTCCTATGCTTCGTCTCTCACTTCTGAGGAGCTACACAGGGGTTCCATACTGAAGACAACCTTTCTGGGAGAAAAATCCCAATGGGATAACACTATACATTTCAGATCAGTCATTGCAAATTGATCTTCTCTTCCTTTTTCTTGCAGTTAGCTGCTTATTTGAATTACCTTGGAGATGTTTGCCTTTTTTCCTGTTGATCTTGTCATAGCGATGCTTACTTAATTTCCACTAATGATGGCTTTCACATGCATTCAGATCGTCAGGAATCAGATTCAAATTGAGCTCCACTTACAAGAAATCAGCCAAGACTTGTCTTGGGCCATATGAAATCCTGCTCTATTTGACAATATTTAGAAAGCTAAAGAGTTAGCAGTGTCTATCACAAGTCTGTCTAGATGGACCACTGTTTAACCAAGTCTGATCCCAGTGCTACTGGGAGATCTTGGTCTTTCCTCAGTGAGTGCCACAGACTGCTGCTGCTGTAGCCATGGCGCAGGCTGCTGGCATTTAGCAGAGCTGTGCCAGGGCAAAGCAAGCTGGCTATCTCTTTGCAGAGGCTGCAGCCCTTCGCTTCAGCTCTCTAAAAGCTTCTCGGCCATTTCACTTTGGAGTTGTTACCACTTGTGTTAGCCAGTGAACGCAGGCTTGATCACTGCTGAACCTCAATTAATATCTTGCCACTGTATTCCATGGTTGATTTCCCAACCTTGTTCCACACATTGTGGTAGAAATTGGTAAGTGGATGTTAGCAAATAAACTTGAAATGTCAGTTTATTACCAAATTGGTAGGATTGGTAGGTCAAATATCGTCATTTCTTTTGAAGAAAATAATTATGGAAAAAAGATAATCAATCTGCCTTTTTTAGATTTCAGTTTTCGTGCTTTTTAGCATATAGACATACAGCTGTCCCGAGAATGTAGTAGATGCAAAATCCTGATGTGCTAAATTTCTGCAATTAGCATTTTTCCTTAATTGGGTGCATACAGGTATCTCTGTGATAACTTCACACAATTTGCACCCCAGTGTCTTTTTGGCTTGGGGTTCAAAGGAGAAAACCAGGTAGCAGAAAACTTGTATTTTGGGCAGATCTGATGCCATTCCAAGTTGTCAGTCAGGTGATGACTTTTTTTAAGCTTTTTCAATCAAGGCAGTTTTGGAAATGTGCAGTGTTGAGATCATAGCTTTGTTTTAAATATAGCAGATTAAAAGACAACAGCAAACACTCTCTTGGAGCTTTTTGTTAGTTAAGAGTTTTTCACATAGCTTATCAATCCTAAAAGCAGTGATACAAAAAGAATGTGGAAATGTATTGCTTAGATCAGAGCTTCATCACAATTACTGAATATTACTAGTCCAAAGCAGCTAAATAAATGTCACATATTATCCTAACATTTAGGATGTTAGGATATGCCCTAATGAGCATTATATGTCCATTGTATCTTGTAAAACTGAGTAACAGCCTTTCCAGTCTCCCTCAACTACCTTTTTAGCATAGGTGGATGGTAAAGACAGAACCACAGAAAATGCTGAACCACATATTGGCAACTTGCTCATAGCGAAAAAAGGCTCGTTTATTTTTGTGTCTTGAAGGCAGCAGATGGATTTGTTTTGTTTTGGTGGTTTTATTGGTGGGGTTCCCAGACTGCCCACAAGCAGAGCCCAGGATGGCTTTGGCTGAAGGGAAATAAAAAACAAGAGGTAACTCCAGGGCAATGTTCTAGTTTGCAGCTACCCCCTACCTTCGGTATACGTAGTGTAAGTGCTTATTTCACTAGTGGCTTAGCTTTATAGAAAATGTGTCTGATTTTTGCAGCAAGATAAGCTAACATACATAAATATATATATACTTGATAAATAGAGTGTCCATAAAATACAGCTACATACTTACATACTCATATACTTACAGTTATTCAAACCTTTAGCAATCCTCCGTTGCATCTTCAGAACCTACCTGAGATTTTGTTTGTTCCAAATTGCAGGTAAAATTTAACAGCTACTTTCAACTCATGAGCTTTGTGGGGAGAAATATTTGATTCACTTAAGTGAGGGAGGTGTCATGGCTTTCCATCCTTTCCATTCAGCACTCAGGTGGTCAGAGCATTTACCGGCACGGGGGAACTGGCATTCAAGTCTTCTGAGGGCAGGATTTGAGCTTGTGTTGCTCAAAGCCATAAGCTCCTAAATCTGTGGTTTGCATCAGGCAGAGGGAGCTTGACCCTTTCCTATTCCAGGTAAGCACACTGAAGTCAGTGTGAACTGGGGCCTTCTGCTTCCTCTCCTCAGGAAAATAAACCATAGAATCATAGAATGGTTAGTGTTGGAAGGGACCTTAAAGCTCTTCCAGTTCCAACCCTCTGCCATGGGGAACTCAAAGCCCAGTTCAACCTGGCCTTGAACACTTCCAGGGATGGGGCAGCCACAGCTTCTCTGGGTAACTGTTCCAGTGTCTCACCATCCTCACAGGGAAGAGCTTCTTCCTAATATCTGATCTAAATCAACTTTCTTTCAGTTAAAGCCATTCCACCTTGTGCTGTCACTAGATGCCTTTGTAAAAAGTCTCTCTCAAGATTTCTTGTAGGCCCCTTTATGTACTGAGAAGCTGGTCTAAGGTCCCCCTGGAACCTTCTCTTCTCCAGGCTGAACAAGTCCAGCTCTCTCAGCCTGTCTCCATAGCAGAGGTGCTCCAGCCCTCAGTCATCTTTGTGGCCTCCTCTGGACTCACTCCAACAGGTCTTTGTCCTTCTTATGTTGTGGTCCCCAGAGATGAACACAGTACTGCAAGTGGCTCCCACAAAAGCAGAGTAGAGGGGCAAAAATTACCTTCCTCAACCTGCTTATCCTTTGGATGCAGCCCACCTATGGTTGCCTTTCTGGGCTGCAAGCCCACACTAGGTCATGTTAAGCTTCTCATTGACCAATACCCCAAGTCCTCCTCAGGGCTGCTCTCAATCCAGTCTCCCCCAGCCTGTATTTGTGCTTGGGATGGCCCTGACCCACATGCAGGACCTTGCATTCGGCATTGGATGGGGCTTGGCTAATGGGGGTTGTGTTTCCCCTTTTCCAGTCAGTAGGAACATCACCAATGGGCTGCCATGACTTCTCAGATATGATGGATAATGCCTTGGCAACTTCATCTGCCAGTTCCCTCAGGACACGCTGATGCACCTCATCAGGTCCCATGGACCTGTGCACCTTCAGGTTCCTTAGATGGTCTCAAACCTGATTTTCTCTTACAGCAGGTAGTTCTCCATTGCCCCTTAAAACAGCCCCAACTGCTTTTTTATCTTGATTTGATCTCAATCTTTGTTTTCTGAAAATGTGGCTTGGTGGCTAAAACAAAATTCTGATCATGTTCAGGAGTCGTGCCTGAAAACCTCCCTCCTGCTTGCAAGGCAGTCCTGACCTAAGAGGACAGAAGGGGCTGAGAATGGGAAAGCATTCTGTAAAGTGTGATAAGTCAAATAACTGAAGTACCATCATTCTTCGTGTCTCAGTATGACATTTTCCCCAGCAATGTGCCAAAATAACAAGCCAGAAAGAACTTACTGGCTGAAAATACAGAGAACACTGTGAAAGCCATCATGGTAAATTGTGTAGTTATTGCATAGCACTAACTTTTTTTTTATTATCAAACTCAGAAAATGTCATGGCTTACTGTATTATTAACACTATATTCTTTGGGCTGTATTTAGCTGTTTTATTTAACATCATAAACCTTCAAATAAGGCCTGGCCTGGCCTCTAGACCATCAAAGGGCTTTTTTTCTCTGGGGATGCTGCCTTCTCTCTGGGGAGGACTGAGCAGAGTCAGGCTTTGAGCTGGAGAGCCACTAAGCGGAACAGGCAGGCAACATCTGTTTCCCAGGCTCAACTGCCCTTCACATCACGTGTGGGGTTTATCTCCTCATGCCAGCTTATTTGCAAGCATTTTCTTGTGTGAGAGCAAGAGACCTTATCACCAGTTCTTACATGCTGCTACTTTTCAATATCCCGGTCTGCATCCCGCACAGTGTGTAGTAAGTCTGTGTAAGCAAGTGCAATTAAAGGCATCCTAAAATTTCCCCTTCTATAGCATATGGAGACATTTGTAAATGTAATTGTTTAGTGGGTGTTTGCAGAAGCCATGCAAATCAAAGGATGCTTATGAATGCTTTCTAGGCCATTTTTTGTCTGCAAAATTCTCCTCTGGATTGCAGATATTTAAAGAAAGAAGTTTAATTGTTCAGTTTGATGAATGTTTTTTGCAGATTTTTGTTAGCAGAAAAAACTTTGCACTTCAAGTGCTGGAGGAGAGATGTCTATGGCATTCTGAAATTATTGAACAGAATCACAAACAGGATTGAACCCAGCCTGGATTTCCTGACTTCTGGTTCTCTGTTCTACCTGTTAGCTGGTTTTAGGTTGGTTTGTTGGGGTTTTTTTTCATATAGATAAATGAAATATAGACAGTTTTGAAGAATAATGCGTTGAAAAATATGCATTTGGAGTCTTCATGAAACTCTGAATTTTTAACAAGCTTCCTAAGCTGAAACTAATCCATTTTGATTATAAAGCTTGAAGCACTTTTGCAGAGGATAGGTGTTGAGAACACTGTGTCATTTGCATTATGAAGCATAGCATGTCCTATTGAAGCCCATGAAAATGCTCACTGATTTCAGCAGGCTTTGGATGAATCCTGTGTTTGCCAACTTGTAAAAATGTGTCAATATACAACTAGAGTTTTGACTGCAGAAATTCCAGTTTGACAACCTGGTTGGCAAAGACTTTAATACAACTATTTATGTGCTCACTAGTTTACAAAATATGTGCCCCAAATTTAACAACTTGATCATTTATTCTTCCCTTATTTTTGAAAATCATAACTTTGTCTACAGAATTGCAATCTGCACAATGAAAAGACATTTCTGAAGCTTTAATTTCTAATATTTTCTCCCTTTATCATGCTTGGATGTTTTGTGTTTATACCCAAAACACAGAGCACACCAGAAACACATAAAGCCATTACTCCTCTGAATATTCCTAAATGACCTTATTATTGTTACTCTTAGGATACCCTTGAAACACAAATACCCTCCATTTTAATTGAGGAGGTGGGTTTTTTCAGATATCAGAATGTAAAAAGTGCTTCTGTAGATTTTCCTCCCTGCCTTGAAGTACTACTACACCAAATATTATGCATCTTTTTCAAGGGACTTCTCATTCTTTAATGAACCGTTTTTTATCAAGACAAGTAAAATAGATTGAAATGCTCTTATAACTCTGCAGTCTGAGGGAGGGATCATAATCAGCTTCAAGAACACTGTGATTCTGAGTATACTGAGGAGAAACATCATCAAAACAGAAAAAAGAAAATCAGCATGAGCAATTGTGCATCTGTTTCCTGTGCGTATATATGCAGTGTGTATTTAAACTTTTTTACATATATCCTATTCAGTAAGAATTAATAGTACCGTAAATTAGCTGCTGCAGTTCTATGTTAGGGCTGAATTGTGCCTAATCCCTTTCTGATATAACTCCCCTGGGTGCAGATGAAATTCTGCCTGAGGTGAATTTGAGCATTTCTTAACACCAACATTACATGACTGTCTTCCTTGCAATCACCCTGAGGATATGGCTGCTGCAGAGTGTACGGACCCAGTCACTAATCTGCAGGCAATAAACCTGCATATGAGCACTACCTTCCAAAACTGTCTACTTTTGAGTGTTTCAAGTTTTGAATGATCAGTCTGAATTGATCAAGTAAATCAATGTCCAGAACATGCAACCTTCGCAGTTTCAGCAGGTACGTGTTTGCATTAGTATCTGAATTAACCCCCTTTGACTTCATCAAAACCATATTTTGTAAATACTTCTAATACTAAAAGACTTTTTTATTTATTCTGATCTTTTTTGGCCACTAATCACTCAGTCTGTTGCTCTTTTCCCCTGCTTTCTTAATAGGAGATTAAGTGTTGGCCAGTTGTCCTCTAAACTTGTTGAAGAACTTTGATTCTGTCCAAGGCAAGAAATTCTTGGTAGGTTGATACGGAAATTATGTTCATTGCTCAGGTCATGTATATTGTCAGCAGCAAAAGCTGTGATTCACAGCATTAGCAGAAAGACAGCTATTTAAAAAAGCAGAGCCATCCTAAAGGTGTGAGTTCATGCTGGGCAAGAATCTGCCCAAAGCTTTTACCTCCACATTAAACCCTCATTCTAATGTGAAAGAGTGTTTGCTCAGAGGAGCGTTGACAGTTAAATAAAAATAAATCTGCTCTTAAAAGCTCCTGAAAGGATTTCATCTATGGAAACATACGTAGTCTTGCATTATGCATTTTTAAATCACTGTGAAATGTTTTCTATTCCATTTTCTAAGGCCAATTCACCACCTAATTACCTCACCTTGTAAGTATAATTAGTGCATTCTTGAAACACAGTAGAGATTCCACTTAATATTGGGATTTATGCATTATGGACATCAGACTCTGGCACCCACTATATAAAGATGGGTTGTTGGGCTCTGCCTCCCCTGTCCCATCAGGTCCATCAGCAGAAGCTTTCTTCTGGCAGAGGGCTGCATCTTCAGTCCCCATCCCAGGGGTTGCTTCCTTGGCAGCACTGCTGCACTCCTCCAAGTCTTCTGGCAACAATCTGCAGGGAAGAGATGGAGGTGACCCACCATGGCTGCTCCAGGATGGGGCCAAAGCCTCTTTGTGAGCTGGATTGGTTTTGCAGCTTAAGGTGCAGGCTCTGGTGTCAGTCTGCCCTCTTGGTAAAAGGCTCTGCCAGCACTGTTTGTGTGACTTGGCAATCACTGGGCACACTTTAGGCAGGTGAAAATGCAATTTCAGACTTTCTTGAAGCACCTTTCTAATATTCTCACTCTCACAGCTTACTGCAGGTGCTTCTCTTAAAGGCTAGCATGCAAACAGCTTACAAAGAGGTGGAGAATGAAGTGAAACAAACCAGATTTTACTTTCTTTTTACATAAAATGTCTTGCTCTGTGAATTTAGATTCACATTAGGTCCTGACTCTGACAGTGACTACTCCCGAGCCTTCTGTGAGCAAAGTGTATTTGGCTGAGCCCCCTTACATGCTTTTTCTCTCTGCAGCAGCAGAACTTCCTGAGCAAGCATAGACAAACCAGGCGGAAAATGGCAGGCAAGGTAAAATACCCTTTTCTTTCCTTGTGCGTTCCCAGGTCCTGTATTGTTACCAGTTCAGTAAGATCACCGCACATGATCACAGGATTCAGAAGGCAACAAAAAAACAACTCATCTATCAGGTGCCAAGAAAATGAAAAACAACCCAGCAAATGGAAATGGCTAATCTGACACATCAGCCACGGCAGAGAGTAGAAGCCTGCTCATTCCTCTGCTGCCAATTTACCACTGAAGAGCAAAGCATCAGCATCTTGAGTGGCCTATGGCAAGAGGCAGCATTTCATGCAAATTGTGAGGTCTTCGATATAGCAATAACTATGCAAGAACTTCATTAGCAAGTCCTGTCCTGTTTCCCTAAGGCCAGTTGTCACAGCAGACTTGCTAAATCTGATCTGAAAGCTATGTGTCTGATGCTAACTTATCTTTTCCTAAGCCCTTTTCCAACCTCCACAAACTTTCTGCAAAACCCAGATGGAGATCTCACCGCTGTTCTGCTTTTTCAAGCTTGCCTCCGAAATAGTATTACAAAATCGAAGAGGAAGGTAATGAAAATACATCTTCCTGGGAGGGTACATGCACTGGGGGAAAGTCAGTTAATGCAGAGATTAAATGCAAAACTGATGCGTGAATGATAAGTCTGGATAATACAATTTGCAAAATGATACCGTACTTCAGATGCAGGCTCTGATACATTTTGTGTGTCTGCCTTCCATAGGGGAGAAGTCTCTTGTGGGCCATTGAAATGCCAAATTTCTTCTTTCCAGCAACCACACACAGTCTGTGGCTATGTCAACCAAAGCTGGTAAAGCATCTAATTATTTAATGCCCACCTAGTAGGCTATGAAATTCACTGGTATTCTGGGACTGACAATTGGTTACTAATGTCCCTAATGCTTCCACTGCAGCTGGCATTTATATGAATTAAGATACAAATCTGGCTCTGAATTTTACTCATTTCATACCATAAGCAAAAAACATGTTTGTGGGAACTTAGTATGACAGTGTGCATTCACATTACATGATATATCAGTTATTCAGGTATCCTGGGAAAAAAATATTTTCAGGTGTGTTTAATGGGCACACATCTAAAGATACAAAGATAGTAATCTTTGTTATCTTGCAGTACTTCACTGAAGTGCACTTAAAAGGTAGAAAAAGAGTATGTTTCATAGAACTGTTCAATTACAACAATAATAGTGGACTTTATTAAAGGTGAATTCTAGTTCAAGTATGAAATTGCTGATTTGCAGAAGGAAATAATTTCCCTGGCAATCTTTATGTAAAGTCCAAATGATAATTTAATGCTTTGTAAGTAGGCTTTTCAAGGCTTGGTGCAGAACTCTCCAGCAGGAATACAGGTCAGAATGAAAAGAATGAGTAATAATTCCTGGTAAAATTCTGCAGACATTATCATTTCTGTGGGACTGTTTCTATAAAATGACGGCTTCTTTTTTGTATTCTGAGAGATTTTTTCATAAAGTAATCACAGTTTCTAAGTTTCTTTCTTTTCTTTTTTTTTATTGTTCACAGCCGTAAGTACACCTTGGAGAGCAAGTGCGAGTGGTTTGACAAGAAATGAAGCATTTCAGTGATGAAGTCACTGGCCTGAAACTCTGGAGATCTGGAATCAGCACCCGGCTCTGTACCAGACCTTTTGTGTGACTTAGAGCAGGCAGCAGCTGGCACTCAGGCACAGCCCTGCAGGGCACGCAGAGCAGACAGGACATGTCAGACATGGAGTGGGGCTCTGGGCAAGGCTCTGTGGCTCCACTTTACCCCTCCTGCCAGCCGGGAGATGCAGCAGCAGCCCAGTCAAGCCCAGAGATGGAGCTGTGCCAGGCAGGACCACCACTGATGTTAACCCTGATTTAGGCAGCCTCACCAGCATTCCACTGACCTGTCCCAGCTCCTGTTTAGCTGGTGAGCAGACCCACACTCCTCACGTAGGACACCCCCAGGAGCAACAGACCCCCACACAGCAGCACCCACCCACTCTCCGTGGGGGCCCCTTTAGCTCTGTCCCTCCCCCCGGAATTCATCCCAACTGCAGCAATATTCCCATCACTCTCCCATAGCCTTTCCCAAAGCTCCAGTAATGCCCTTCTCATTTCAAAGCACATTTCATTGCAGCTCTGAGCGAAGCCCTCCAGATAACACCTGCATTAAGGGAGGTAGCCACACATCTCTCTGTAATAAGGTAAAGAGGATTATTTTGCTTTCAGGCTTAGTATAGCCAATCTATTCATCACAGACTTGATGATCTTCAGGGTCTTTTCCAACCTAGTCGATTCTGTGATTCTCTGATTCCCTGAACTGCAATGTTGTGTTGCAATGTTGTGTGCAACATTACTTGTGTAAACATCCATATGCTTCATTATCACTCTGTTTTGAAAGCCAATGGCCTTTACCTGGGAATTACAGTGTGTTGTCAATTTTCTCAAATGGGGCTGCAACAAGATTGGAAATTATCAGCCCTACCATAAATCAAATAATCTCCCTGCACTTTGGTTTCCCCATCTGAAAAACTGAGACCAATGTAGGGGTTTGGTGAAAATTCTGGATACTGAAAGATGCCAGATGGTGGAGAACTGCGGAAGATGCCCTCTTGCTTGCTGAGTACTCAGATAACCTCACCGGTATTAACCTTCCTCAGAAACATTACCTCTGGATGCAGATTATTATTTGTTCTAAGAATGTACATGTATCTGAAAGGAATGATAATGCACTGAGTAGAACAAAGATCATTCTGGTCTTATAATAAACATAGCTGAGCTTTCAGCTGGGGTGAGAGTGTCTTGAAGCCAAAATAAACACTCTCTGGTTTTTCTTTGGCCTTCCTTTGGAAAACTAGCTGTGCACATACAGCTGCCAACTTCTGTTGGCTGAGCTGACACGCTTCTTACAAATGCAGATTTAACTCAGCCAGAGATTACAATAGACTTTCTTTGCCTTTATATGGTTGTTTCATATTTCTCTGCATCTAGCTCAGCCTACTCCCAGTTATGTCTTCATAGATTAAGAAACAAGCTTTGTGGTTTTGGGCATCCTTTGTCATTTCTTAAAATAGTGTGGCACTGACAATTTTATGCTTAAGGTGTGCTAAACCAATGACTTTTAGTCAGTGGGTTTTGAAATCTGATAGTGCCAATAAAAAAAGAGTGATGCTGCATAACTACTACAGCAGCCCTCTTTTCACCCTGAGAAGGATGTTGCTATTGATAATTCTCCCTTAAGACTGATCCATATCCATCTTTTTTATTCTTAAATAAGCAGCAGACTTTATTCACACACGGAATAATTCTTTGTTCAAATCTTCACCATTTTTAAGCAGAAGGGTGTTCATATCCCTAAAGAAAGAATTTTCTCCAGGACATGCTCTATGTAGCTTCTCGCTACTCGTGTGGTGAGGGACGGAAGCTCTAGTTCCCTCCGAACTAGGGCTGAGACATAGAGCATTCACGGAATGCGGGTCAACAACGATTTATTGCGCAGTTAGAATTCCTTATATCTGCCACCTAAGCACCTCCCCAGGGTCAGCTGGTTCCTGTCCCTCCTGGCAACCTCCCATACGTGCACCAATCCCTACAGCTCTATTAGCATTGCATAAGCAGAACAAGTCTGGAAGCTGGAACACACATTTTCTGTAGTACTGACTTCTCTCTTTACCCAGGACAAATTGACATGCAAAATGGTACATGACTATTAAGCCACATGCAATGACTACCAATGACCTTTCATTTCCACTCTGTGCAATGACAAGTGCCACTAAACACAGAGGTTTTTTCTCCAGCATTAGAAGTTCAGTGGTTACCCCCCTTTGACAGATGCAATAGATGGAAACGGAGGTACAGTCAAGTAGAAGAGGCAACAAAAACAGGTGAGGAAAATGTACTGGGAAATGTCAATATAATGTAATCAGCACCAGTATTTGTCACCAGTGTATTCTGCTTGCAATAATCGTTACGTTTTCCATCCTCATCATATCAGTGTGGTCCCATACCAGTGCCCATGAAAAGACTCCTTTTGTGCAGTCAGAGTGAATCCAAATGAGGATAACACAGGGATGACATGTACCATTACACACTATGTGTATTTGTCTGGCATGTGTTAGATTTTCTTATTTATCAGTTCTAAAGACTGATGCTTTCAAAAGATTTCCTTTTGTGGTATTTTCCTAATTCAGGTATATTTTACACAAAATTATTTAAGCTGAAATCCATTAAAATCCTGGATGCATTCTTGTAACTCACAATAACCTTTAAAATCCAAGACAAATTAGTCAGGAAGTAAGAGCAAAATAACATATTGGCCAAAGTAAAGTATTAAAATCCTCCGATTTGGAAATGCTTCCTTCCATGCCAAGCACTACCTTGCCCTCTTTTATTTTAGAAGTCATTGCAGGCAAGTACATAGTTTGTACAGTAAGAAAGTTCACCCTATCTATATTCGATTCTGGGTTTCTACTATAAACCAGCATTATCTCAGGAGACTCTTTTATTTCTCCATGTGAAGCTTTGCAGAGAGCACATAGGATAATGTCCTGAGTCTGCAAGAGTCAGCATCATAATACCACAGATTTCCAGCCAGCCTCAACCTTCATTATTCCTGGGTCAAAGCAAGGGGATGGGGTGCCAGGAGTTGCTCTCATTCCATTTTACCAGGTTGCCTTTTGCCTGCCACCCCTTCTTCACCACAACAGCCCTTCTTTCTTAAACAGCAACCATTAAGGTGCAGCCAAGTTTGAATGGTCTGGCATCCCGCTTGCTGCAGACCTGGCACTGCTGCTAGGATTGTTAACACCACCGAAATCCCTTCTTTATAGTCACAAAATTCTCTGAAAAGGGTTTAACAGAACCCGAAAACAAGGCTGCCAAAGTCAGCAAAGTGAAGAAAGGGTTGGGGATGGCTGGGGAAGAAAACTCTGAAGCTGCTTCAAAAGGGGAAAACTGCAGCCAGGGAAGAGTCCAGCTCCTGGGGGCAGCCCCTGTTTATTAGGAGCTCGTGGACTTTCTGTATTAGCAATTTGCACTGGATTTCTGTGCTTTCCATGCCCTCACTGACTAGGGGAAAAGGAAGAGAGACACCATGAACCAATAACGATGTGTGAGCAGGCTGGCTTAGCCCAGAATCAGGTTTATCTGCCTGCCGAAAGCAAGGACATTTTGATACCAAAGGTATGCCATAGGTAATCCCATTCAGCTCTTCTTTGCCTGAAATGGTTTAACATTTGCCCTAGCTCTGTCTTGTCCTTTCTTTCAGCAATATCCATTTACCTCACATTAAAGTACACAAAATAGCTCGTTTATATAACATAAGCCTTATCAATGCGTTATCTTTCCAACACAGCCAATTAATCCCAGTCAGAGCTACATTAGTCCGCTACTGGATAAGACACAGTAATTTCCAGCCATACAAATTATGCAGAATGAGTATTTCGGCCACTGAAGCAAAAACACCTCATACTGTTTTCTTATTCCTTACAGTTCAGGACAAATCAGGTAAGGCATTTGCTCTTGGATGGCAAACAGCTGCCTCTGTTCACTTAACCAGGAGGACTAACAGCTTTCATCAAACTCAGAGTCAACAGATGGGTTCTGACTGGCATTCTTCAAAATTCAGGAGTGCGCTGACAGGCTGCATTTGGAAGGGCCATAACACTCAGCTTCTGTGTTTTGTGTTTGTGTTGGTGTGGATCCTCTCTGTGTCTGAGTCCATATCACAGCTGTGTACCTCTGGGATATGAATATTCATTGGTAATATGTGAGTGAAAATTTATTATGTAGTGTAACTACCCAAGGTTGGCTTTGGTTCCAGTGTTGGCTGGTGAGACTGACGGGGTGTTACAAGCAGCACTAGGCAGTACTCTGGCTGTTTGCAGATGAGTCTGTGTTTTCTGTACCCAGAAAGTGGGTACCTCTATTTGAGCACATACCAGCTTTCTGGAAAACTATGGCCACCTGAACTCATGGCTCTTAGCTAAATAACCATAATATATGAGCTGTGAAGATTATATATTTTCCTACCTTCGCTATGAAAGTTTTGAACAACATACATATGTTTACTAAACAAAATCTATCTTTTTTTACTGTTCTTTGAGATTGGAAAAACTAAACAGATTCTCGTGGGACTGAAATGACAATAGGACTGCCTCTCAGTTAATGATTTCCAGAATACTTCCATATTTAATAGCTAGTAGGGATGAAGACAGAACGAAAGCCACTTTGATTTCATTTTTGGCAGTACTGTCTTTAGAGAGTTTCAAATACTTGCTTAGAGGCCAACTGAAATTCTTGCTTGGGGAGACAGGAGAGGAAGGGAAGACCTCTAGTTCATGACATTAGTTCATTAAACTGCAGACTGTTTACATTTTTGTTTGCTAAATGTGGAAACAGCCCACCTCTCAACTGGGAGTGGCATCTGGGAAAGAGTGTTGAAATTCAAAGAGCACAGAGCAAAAGAATGGCTTATTAAGCTGCAGCAAGGGTAGTCCTGTGTTTCTGGAAGACATTATGGGCAAATGTCTTCTAAAACATATTAAGAAGAAGAAGAATCTTGTATTTCATAAGTGGTTTGTGTTGTTACATTAGTTGTTAAGTGTCATATCACAAACTCCAAGTTTACACATGCTGAACAGGCAGATGGAATTGAAGCACTGTGTACATGCTGACAAGGCTTTGGTGGTTAGGGATCGTTTTACTGAAAGCAGAGCTTCTTCAGTCTGCTGGAAATTTGCTTTGTGGTATCTCCAATATGGAGCAGAGACTGCAGGGCTTCAGAGATCCCTGTAAAATGTTGGTGATGCCTAGGGCCTCTGTACCTGAGCTATAGGGGAGGGTTTATCCTTTCAGTCAAAGAAACAGAGTTGAACCTGTGATACTTACACTCCAGTCTCTAACAACATAGGAAAGCTATCCACTGCTGGCTGTCTTTTGAATTAATGATAATTGGATTTAAATGTGATAAGATTTCACTAATAGGATAGCAGGAGAAATCTGTGTCATACACAAGGTACGTAAGTGGGGTGAACACTGATGTTGATGCCGGCAACAAGTAATCTACTAAAATATTGGCATGAGAGGAACTCTCAGGGGCTTTCATTTTCTGAAAGGACAATCTGAGGTGGTGTTTCTGAATGAGAAACAAAGCACGAAACAGTGGTGACATGCCTCGGGATGATTACCCAAGGTGGCCCAGGGATGGGGAGGAAGCATGCAGGGCCCCAGCAGTAGACAGCAAAATTGCCATGTTCAAGGAGCTTGCTCCTTTTCCTGAAGCAGAAGGAACAGCCTTCAGAAGTTTAGGAAACCCTAATGCAAATTAAGGGAAGTGATTGTCCTGGTCTTTCAGATGAAACCTTCTCAAATCTCTGCACTAGCACAAACTACATTGACAATAATAGACCGAAACAATGTACCTAGTGTTTCCTTTCACCTTTCCAGTTGCAGAGAAAGGTGCACACAGTGCACATTCAGGCTCTTGTTTGATAAGGTACTATCTAAAGCAGACATTTAAAGCTTATTGTGGACTAAAATTCTCTCTTCCATAGTCGTAGCTGTCTACATCTGGCCTCTGTGGTACTTTTCAGCATAAGCTGCCTGCTTAAAAAATGGTACTATTGTACTGGGAAAGTAAGGAGAAAAAAGGGGAATGAGAATATCAGTGCCTTTATATCCCAGCTCCAGCAAGCAAATCTAACTGTTTTTGAAAACAGCATTCATCTCTTTAAGTTCACCTTAAGAGAGCTGAAGCAGAGGATTGATTTCAGCAGCAAATGCAGACTGAATGATAAAAATTCAGTTTTTGATGGTTCAGTCCCATTCTGTGGTGTCCAGCCCATCAGATAGTTATTAACATCACACTAGAGTAAATATCTTTATTTAGTAAAACATAAAAAGGGCTTGGGCAATTCCCATTTTAGGTCAACGATCTCGACTTACCATTAGGGTAAACTTTTCAGTCATTTTTTTTTTCTTTTAACTTGAAAGGTGCTCAAAAAGGACAGAAACTTTTAGTGAATCCTATCCAAGAGACACTTCACCATGCTCAAGGCAGATGTTATCAAGAGGGATCATTTATATTGGCGGCCCTCCAAAGGTTACCCTCTAACTATGCTCAAATCAGGTTAGTCCCACAAAGAACTCCTACTTTGTTCTGGGCATAGCTTCAAAGTCTGCAGACACACAAGCTGGAAGATGACTGTTAAATTTTAACTGACATTAGTTTCTTTCTGATCTATTAAACTTGGGTAACCTGTGATTGGTAAACACATATTTTTAGACATCTGCATGTTAGTAAACATATGGAGGATGATTGAGAAACTTCTGCTCCCTTCAGTTTTGAATGCAGCTTTTTCGTAAAAAATGGGAATGGTTTCATCTTTAATGGATTGTAAGAATTCTTTCTCTATTACTAGCTAAGCATTATGTTGGTGTGTTTTAGAAATTCAGCAAATTCAAAAGTCAGCAATGTTTTCTTACTTTCTTTTATTGTATTCTCCCATAAACGGGAGAAGCTGGTACAGAGCTCTGCCAGTCATCAAACTCAGATTTAAAAAAAGAAATGGTGGTGCTTGTTTGCACTTCTTTTACAAAATGGACTTTGCGGGTGAACCACATAAGCAAAGCACCAGTTCTGGCATTTAATTTACTCTCTCTGGATATTCAGAAACTTATTTGTGTGAGAGAGTTGCACCCTTTCTGCATTCTTGCACCAGGGTTTCTGCAGCCTCCTCAGTAACTCTTGTGTAGGAGCTGGAGAGTCCGGGGGGAAGAGGGGATCTGAGAATCTCATTGCAATTGTAACAGTGAGAAATGCTCTTTATGGTCCTCTCAGTGTGTGTAATATTTTTGTTTGGTTTTCTGTTAATGAAAGTCAAGTGAAAGACTTAGGGGGCGGAAGGGGTTGGTCATTTCTGAGCCCTGATCCTTGCAGAATCAAAGGTATAGTCCAGGGTGCTCCAAAGCATTAGCAATGCAGCGGTTTGCTTCTGTGGGGAAGTGGATCTGCCATGCACTCCCGTATCTGGCTATCTGAATTAGGGTGGAAGGCTGGGATCACATACATTGCAAACATTACCCTTCCTGTCTCTAGAAAGGAATAATGTACCACAGGGAACAAGTTCTTTCTTATTTTTTCACATAAAGAAGACCTCAGCATAAGTCTAAAGTTTCGCTTATAAGGAAAAGAAGTCAACAAAAATGTCAGCGACAAAAGAAGTCATTGGTGGGTTTAGCCAACTTAGTTTTACTTATTTTCTTTCAGGACAGATTTAGCATGTATTTAACATTGCTCTGTAAAGCCGAGCATCCTCTTTTCCCAGTATCTTCAGTCTTCCTTCCTGAGCAGCAGTTTTCTGAAACACGTAACTTTGTCTGGCCTGTCACTGATTGAGCATTTGTTATTCTAAAAATGTCCTCTTTGTGTCTAAAGGGATTTAGCCTGGCTGCCTGACAAAAAGCTGCAAAAACCAGCCCCCAGCTCACTCTCATTCTGCCACACGCTGTGTGGAGCCCAGGCTCCCACTGCCCAGGTATGTGATGGAAAGTGCTGACAAGCTGCAGCACCTTCACTTCTGAAAACTGCCAGAGTCAAAGGGAAAGATTGGGAGGGGGTGGGGAGGATATTTTGTTTTTCACAGAAGCAGAAAAGGCAGCAAATTGGGCAGTGTAACCTGAATGCTTGCAGCACCCTGTAGATGGACAACGAGGCTGCACAGATCTAATCAATGTACAATCAACAAGATAAGCATTCAAACAGAAGCAGGTCTCTTAAGGCACTCTGTTCATGTGCAGCACACTACATACACTGACTGGTGACTCAGTGACACAGTGAACTAGAATATGTGCCACTCAAGCCCTCACTTTTTGATCTAAATTAATATTCAAAACATGTTGGTAAACTTTAGTTCTGTGCCCATGACACCCGAATCTTCCCCTGTAGTCAGAAGGATGTGGGCATATTTTCCATATATTTACAAGTATTACTGAAGTTTGGCATCACGGTTGCAGTTGTACTTCAGGAGATTTCTTCATTCTTAAAAACTTTTTAAAACCACAGTCTATAAGATCTGCCAATACTTTTTTCCCTTGTGAAGACCACTACAGCAGAACACTCTAGGGAGATATAAGAATTGTACAGGGCTCTTTTGTGCTACATATTCTTTTTCAAAGGTATTCTTATTTCTTCAAACACAATTTGTTGAAAGAATTTAACAAAATACATCAGCTGGTCTTTTCTCTGTAAGATTTTCCTACATTGTGACAATGCTAAGCAAAACCCATGTATGTGGTAGTATTTAAAATTTTCTGAGGCTAAAAGAACGTGATGAAAACTAGGAGCTAAAAGATGCACTAAGATACTGAAGTTCATTGTAACATAGGTCCCATACAGCAATGTGCTTTTATAAAGTATAAGAATATGCTTTATACAGAATTGATCATTAATTAAGAAAATATTAAAAAGAATCTAATAGAAACACATTACAGCTTAAGCCAGAGACTTTACTGAATTAGTTCCTAGTTGAAAAAACATAGAATCATAGAATGGGTTGGGTTGGAAGGGACCTTAAACATCATCTAGGTCCAACCTCCCTGCCTCAGGTAGGGACGC
The DNA here is from genome assembly GCF_963264785.1 of Psittacula echo. Taxonomy (NCBI): domain Eukaryota; kingdom Metazoa; phylum Chordata; class Aves; order Psittaciformes; family Psittacidae; genus Psittacula; species Psittacula echo. The sequence goes on along the minus strand of NC_137743.1, from coordinate 18,785,331 downwards.
CTTCCACTAGAGCAGGTTGCTCCAAGCCCCATCCAACCTGGCCTTGAACAGTGCCAGTGATGGCACAGCCACAGCTTCTGTGGGTGAACCTGTGCCAGTGCCTCATCATCCTCACAGCAAAGAATTTCTGCCTAATATCTGATCTAAATTTAGCCTCTGTCAGTCTCCAAGGAGACTCCAAAAACCCTCTGGTTCAATTACCTCACAGTGAAAAACTGGTTTATTACGTTTAAGGGAAATTTCCTGTGTTTCAGGTTTTGCTCATTGCCTCTTGTCCTGCCGCAGTCCTGTCACCGCAGAGAAGGGTTTGGTTCATTCTTCTTTACTCCACACCACAACCATCAGGTATTTATAAATAATGATACAATGTTCAATTAATTGCTCTCTGTGATGTCAAGTCCTTTCTAGAATCCATTTCTTTCACCATTCAGTGACTACTACCTGGCTTCTTCCATTTTGGACAAATTTACTTCTGTTTGCAAATGTACACTAATCATTCAGCTTGTCAGCTCACGCAGATTGAATTGTAGCAATGGGATGGTTGCTTTACAGTTTGCCAGCTCTCCATCTTCATGGTAAATTGTCATACATGAATTTAAATTGTTTCTGTGTTTGAAATTTGCTGAAGTGGTTCGAGTGGAGGACTGTACCAAACTTGTTTTTGTGTTTGCTCTGAAGCCTGTGTTTCTATGCAGTGTAAGAAGAGTGAAGAGTAGGAATGGAAAAGAGGCAGAGGAAGAAGGGATGCTGATTGGACGACCTAATTTGGTCAGGGACTCATAATAATTTGCAGTTGTTTACTCTTCTCATTTGGTATTTCTACACTGCAAGCAGATTTTACTTGCAAGATCTGGCAAAGGGATGATTACTGCTTATTAATACAGCTTTTAATACTACTTATTCAAACGAGAGATTAAGATAGAAATTAACTGACAGTCTACCCACAGTTGCACTTTACGATTCATAATACAGTGCATGAACAGAATAGTCTATTCTATAAACACACTTAGGTTCCACCAATCTATATCTACCTTAAATGGATAGGCCAGTGACTCAAGGCAACCCTGCTAAAAAGATGCTGTAGTCATGGCTCACAAAAGCCCACTAAAGTCACGACCAAAAAGTATGAGTCACATCAGTGTGATCCCTCTGCCCTTCATCCATGCACTGGGCTTTAATCTGACTGCTTTCCTGTTGGTGGGAACTCAAAAAGTGCCTCATCTCCCAGGAAAGCTGTGAGCTGCTAATATGCAACCTTAGGTTGTTGAACTCAGCCTGAACCCTATTTATTTTTACTCCTGCAGAGACGACATGAATTATCCTTTGACACCAGATCTGAGTAACTAGATGCACTCCATGTGATCGCATTCTTTCTGTTGCAGGAGGCAGCAGTAAACTCCAGTGCTTCCTCTCAGTACTCTGTTCCTATATATATTGCTCTGTGGCATGGGTATGCTTCCATGGTCATGTGGGAGAAGTATCGTATAGCTTGAGGACAAGTATGTAAGAGTAAATCATTCTCAAATAGAAAAAGAGTCCACAGGAGTTCACAGTTGAGGAAAGCTGGCAGGTCCTTCCTGAAAATAAATTGCATGAGTTGCACGCAGTCTCTTACGCTACCTGCAGTAACAACAAAGAAAGGATATTGGGTCCCCAAAATACCCAATATTTTGGTTCAGACACAAATGAAAGGCAGATTTTATGGGTAGTAGTCTCACTCTCACACATAAATAGTGGACTGAGACTATTTCCAGCCCTTCTCCAAACTTGAGTTTCAAGACTCTGATCTCAGTTCCTCAAGTTCAGGACTTAGCTTTCCCAGTGTTTCCTTCATGCCAAGAACTATAGAGCCTGCTTGCTGAGATTTGGGCTAGTGCTGCCTCTCTGGTATCTTGGTTTTCAGTCCACAGTAGAATCTCAAGGGAAGGAAGGGGGCAACTCTTTCTCCCCTCCTCAAAGCAGCAGTGTGAGACTTGTTTCTGTGATGGTCACTCTATCTTGAGCAAATGAAGGAACAGAAACCTTCTTGGAGGTCTAAAGCCTAATAGAAAGTGTTGCAATGCTGCTCATTTAGTCAGCTGTCCGGAAAGCCATTGTTGTCAGATGTGATGTACTTTAAGTAAACCCGGCTCAGTAAAACGAGTGTTCCTTGGACTTACCAGGGCAGCTCTTGTGACCTGATTTTAACCAGGCAGGGAAGATGTAATACAAACCATTGCTTTACATGCTAATATTGGAGGGATAGCAACTCAGAAAGTAAGCAAAGGTAACAGGGAAGGATGTTTCAGCTACTGTGGTTCAGGCATGGAACTGGGGCAGAATGCCTAGGTGCTTTTAGGAGATGCTCACAATTCTTCATCTTATGTCCCCAGTTTCTTTCCCTAGAGCTTGCAGAACCAACCTGATATATGCTTTTCCTAGGTAATGTGCCCGCTGGCATTGAGTAACAGGGATAAAACAGAAGAAGGGCAAAGTGGGGAGTGCACAGCATCCAGAATCACTGAATGGTAGGAACTGAACACAACCAGGTGACAGAGCTGCTTCTAAAAATGCAAGAGCTCATCGCCAGAAAACAGAAGTATTTTTTTCAATGAGTGACTTTCATGCCTTTCTTACCACCTCTCTGAGCAGCTGATAGCTTTTTCTTTCACAGTTTCTTTTGTGATGTCCCAGAAAGGAGATTTCAATTCTGCTGGCAGCTCCAGACATTTCTCCTGATGCTGGGCATCAACCAATCATCATCTAGTCAAATCAGTAAAAGCTAATTCTCAACTGGGCTTTCTCTCTACTTGTGTAATATTTTGCTGCTGTTTGTAAGAGGTTTCATGGTGTTTGTCCCATTTTAAGAGAGTAATGCTGAGCCGGCTTATGCATACAAACTCCAGATACCTCCATGTCTACCCGTGGGCTTGAGACTCCATTCCTTCAGTTCTGCTGCAGGCTGCAGCAAAATAAATTGATCTCTGAAAGGAAGCAAAATGGAGCTTGATTTATTTGTTCAGGGTTCAACTTTATCGGTAGCACAATGCAGCCCTTCTCTCCAGGTCTGACTAATACCCACGTAATAACAAGTGCGCTTTGCAGAGTGAGCTGAGGAGCAGCGCAGTGGCAACAGCAAGTCTTGACAGAGCTTGCTAACAAGCAAAGAGAGAGAAACACTGCAAAATGCAACTCGTGGCAAAAGATTGCTACAAGAGATCAGAGAGAAAAGAGATGAAGATGAGTATAATCACTTGAAAATCGTACATGTGCTATAAAAAAGGAGGAAGAGCTTTAAAGAAGGCAGGTAAGGGAGAAGGCAGCGTGAAAAAAGCAGCAAGTTAACAAAGGTGGACTGAATTAGCTCTGTACACACAGTGCCTGCCAGAGGAGGAAAAGAGCAGAATATAATGTGCTTTCTTTCCAGAGTCAGTCCAGCATGGTATTGCAGCACCACACATGGATAAAATTTGGATTAGATCCAGTAGCTGCAAAGGTGATGGGAGCAGGAATTCATTTTATGGCCAAACTTCCATGAGCTCAGCAACTTTCTCTGTATGATCTAGTAATTGCTATCTGCAGCAAATGGCCCAAGCTTAAACTCAATTACCTGAAGCATAGGTGATTCGTTTTGGCTTTGGGATGGTAAGTTGCTGAGATCAGACAGGGAAGCTGTGTGGTGTTTTGTTTGTAATTCGAGTTACAATGTTTGAATTGTAATTAAAGATAAACTTTTTTCATGACTCCAGCAAAGCTCAGAGCTAATTTCATAGCGTTACAGACAGTTTGGCAAACATTTGTCAGTTTTTCCTGGAACAAAACTGATTCAGCAATAATGACAAAAGTACTAAGGAATAATCTTGTGAAAACTAATTGTACAAGCCACCAGTAAAATTTCAAGCAAAGGCCAAAGGCATGATCTATAGCTACTTTTCCTTTGCTAATGTGATGATGGTAAGAATGAAAATGCCAACAGTAATTTACTTTTTTGGGGAAAAAAAGAATCCACAAGGCTGAAAGACAAGAATAAAATTTGCACAGTTAATTTTAGCAATCCTGCATTACTTTTCAAGAACCAGGCACCCCAGCCATGGCTCAATGTTAGAGCAAGGTGTGTTCTCTATTGCAGCAAAGTGAAACCCTAACCTGGTACTGTACAGTCAAAGGTAGCTTCTGCTTCTCAGCACATTTGAGATATGTCTGTCAACTTTGCAGCAGAAACTACAGTGCTTATATTACTTGGAAGCATCCTACCCACCACAGCTTCTCAGGAGTTACGTATACTTTCAAGTAATTATAGGTTGCTTCATGAATGTACAGTTAACAAACAGAGAATAAAGGAGGGCCTTTGTTGTCAAATAGTAAAACCACGAGCATGCAAATGGTGTGTTTACAGATAGGTGACAGAAGAGACAGGTGAAATTTCAATCTAATTTTACCACACAAGTGCTGAATTGTACAGCTGGCAAGTGCAGTGTACATATGGCAGCACATTCCATATTTCTGGGTTTTGACAAATACTTAGGTGTACACAGGACATGTAAGCTGTTGCTGTCAGAGTATTTGGTGTGTGTGTTTTTTACCAAGATATTTAAATACAGATTAGAAAGAAAACCAAACTATGGTTCTTTAAATGTTCTGACCTGAGCAGCTGTTAAGGACAGGCAATCATTTCAGCCGGCCTATAGCTCATTAAACAGTGCAGACTGCTATCCAAAAGGTAAATTCAGAAAGATCCGGAACTGCACAAAGCAGCAACCTGTTAAAGCAAAGGGAGATGCAAAATAAACTCCGTGTTTCAAAACCCTTCAAGGAAAACCTGTGTCCCTCTTGTCCCTGTTAAGACAGCTCCTACTGTTTCTTTTGCATTACATGGTCATGAAAAAGACTCAAAAAGCAAAGTGTAGTATATAGAGCTGGAAAGAAAGAACCTGTGTCAAGGTGGTTTTTGCTGGAGTCTATTCTGTGGACATATTATATAAAAACATTTTACTTTCAAGAGAATGGAATATCTGCAGTGCTGATGCCAGGACCCTGGACTGCCATAAATGAGAATTCCCAGGGAAAATCCCAACAACTGCAGCTGCAAAAGTACCTACCCTCCTAACAGTAAACTCAGCCCTAAATGATGCTCAGGGCTGTTTCAGGACAGCCCAGTTTTAACCACCATCTCACAGGACACCAGAGAATGAATAATTTTATAATTTTAAGGTTGTTTGGGTGGATTTTTCCCTTCAAACAGAAAGATGGAGCTGAACACTCAGCCTGAAGAGGCTTCCATTCAAGAAAACTGTTTCCATGTAAGTGTATTATTTACTTTATTTATCAGTATTTTCATACAAAGTTATGCCATAACAGCAGCTCTTTAACTAAGATATGTCACATGGAAGTTTATTGTTTCTCTAAGCATTTAGAGCACTTCCCATATCCGAGACTAAGTCTTTCCAGTTATGGTTGAATCAAATAGACTGTGCTAGAGAAGCAGGCTTAGTATTAAACAAGAACAACTCTTTCCTAATTGGTCACCATTGTAGCACTGTTTACAGTTGGTTTCTATGCTGCCTCTGTTTCTCTCTTAAAAAACAAACCTGCATATTTACCATAGAAACTCTCATGAGCTATATTAAACAAAAACACTCTTTAGAAAAATGGCTACTTTTAGAATTATTATAAATATTTATACCAGACAGACCCTAAACAGCACCTTAGAGACTACTCTCTGTTTATATAAATCCTTCTTAATTTAGAAAATATTGATTTGATAGACTGAGACAGCTATAGCCAACAAACATATACTTGAGAAAACCACTATACAGTCTCCCGTGACCCAAGTTTTCCCATTTGTACAGCATTCAGCTTTTGTTTCCGATTTGCCTGCTGTATATTTTTATAACTGTATTCATCATGAGTTTTCATGCTGAAAATGCTGGAAATTTGCTCAGGCCCAGATGTTATAGCTGGAAGCTTACAGACAGGTCTTTTCAGTCCTGCTCCCAAAGGGTTTCTGCACAAGACCAAGAATCAATCAGCACATGCAGGGCTTCAGGCAGTGAGTTACAGGCAACAGATTGTGTGGTTAGCACACTGGCACCCCCATCCTCCTGAGCTGCTGCTGCAATAGAAACCAAATTGCTTATTTACAGCAGTAAAAAATGTATTTGCATTGTACATGGCTCAAAAGCACTTTTGTAACTAAGACTTGGTCTGGGATTATTCCAACCTGGATTGCTGAAAATTGAATCCAGTAAAGAGTAAGTCTGTTTTCTTGCTGGATGTGTGTCCTCCTCCTATCACTATATGGCCACACAGGAGGAAACATATAGGTGAGGAGTAGGACAGGGCAAATTTTTTGGTGGCGCCCTGCACTTGGATTGACTTAGGGCTGTTGAGAACTAGAAATGATTTTGTTAAAAGTGTTTTTAAAACTTGATCTTGGTCTCATTTTCTGCCCAGGACAGATGATTATCTCAGGACATACATCTGCCATCCACAGGTTGTAATTGCAGTTGGAGGCTATTTTCAGTCGTTCTTAATCTAAAAAGATACATTTAATTGTTAGCTCTATATGCAGGCTGTATATACAAGAAGACCATGCTGCTGAAAATCCTTATGCCATTTGCAGATTGCAATGGATTTTGCAGCAGTGTTGCCCATTTAAAATCATTTTTTATTATCACAGAATAGAGCATGTGACTGTCATTTTCTGATCGAAAATAGCGGTTACCCATTTTCCTCATCTGTGAGCAGGTTCAGAGCTGGGATATGGGAAATAAGGGAGCGGCTGAATTTTAGAATCTTCACCCAAGCCCCTAGCAGTAATGGCATTGGATTCCTCAGTTATAATGAGGCCACATCCTGCAAAACAGAAGTATTGTTTAGCTAACGTTTCCTATCTTGCAACAGAAAACAGGAACCAAGTTGACCAAGACCTTGTTAATGAGAAGTTATCTGCCAAGTTGCCATGTCCCATTAAGACAGTACAGTATTGCATACACTTGCATTACTGTACTTTTCCCCAAGTCTGAGCCCAGTTTCCTGAAATGAAAGCAATTTCACACAAAATGCGAATGGGCAACGTGAGGAGCAGCAGCTGAGGTTTCGAGGTGCACAAATACCATAGCTGGATCTAGTTTTAGTGACACAGATTGTGGGAAAGGGCAGCTCTCCTAGAAGGATTTTTAAGCTTGCATGATGGGGGAGAAGTGTAACTGAGCTACAATTAGATCTGCGTTTTCTCTCAGATATCGTGATACTCTGATATCCAGACTGTCCTGAACTGTCCTTGGTCGTGTTCTGTGCCTTAGTATTATAATAGTTTAACAGCAAATTTACTTAGTTAACCCAGATAAACCCAAACTCCCAAGAACTGTTGAGTTTGGTGATTTGCTGAATCTGTGTTTTTATAAGCATGTTTATTTTGGTGCTTTGCCCATCTGCTAGACCTCTCATTACTTTTTAACTTTATTGCTTATTTGTTGCTCTGTACATAAATCGATAGTGTCGTATGGTTTTGACTGCAACTTTTTCTGTATATATCTGGTTTACATGAGATAAATTCAAGTCACTGGGTGGAACAATGAATTCTTCAGAGAACTACTCAGAAAGATGTTTTTCCAAGTAATGAAGAGGTTAGCACAGGGTCCTACAAAAGTACTTCCCTGAATGCTGCTGTCTCACTGGCCTTTTCTTGATTTTCTCTAGAGAGAGTGAATCATAGAATCATAGAATAGTTAGGGTTGGAAAGGACCTTAAGATCACCTAGTTCCCACCCCCCTGCCATGGACAGGGTCACCTCCCACTAAACCATGCCACCCAAGGCTCTGTCCAACCTGGCCTTGAACACTGCCAGGGATGGAGCATTCACAGCTTCCCTGGGCAACCACCTCACCACTCTAACAGTAAAGAATTTCTTCCTTATATCCAATTTAAACTTTCCCTGTTTAAGTTTTAATCCGTTACCCCTTGTCCTGTCACTACAGTCCCTAATGAAGAGTCCCTTCCCAGCATCCTTATAGGCCCCCTTCAGATTCTGGAATGTTTCTTGTAGCATAGCACTTGTTTTTCACATGCATTCACTCCCTCATTAAAACCAAGAAAAGCTCCAGAACTCCACAAAAGTGCATCTAGGGTTCAAAAGAGAGGAGGGAGGGGTTAGACTTGTGTGCACTGAGCTTAGTGATATACAGGGGAAATTTTCAGAAGGGGAGCGGAGCGTAAGGGCTTACTCACAGTTATTCAGTCCTGACTTACGTTGTCATGCTGGTGAGATGAGTATGTATGATGGATGTCTTGGATGCAACTGTGCTTACTGCCATGAAAAAAGGTTGCAGCAGAGTGTCAGAGTGTTAGTGCTGGTTGTCCTCTATTTAAGGTCCTCTAAGCAGTGCTGTCCCAAGAAACATGGACCATTTAGGACTCTGTGTGTAGCACAGAGGTGATAACTGGCCTGTCTGTGGTTTGCAGGTTGAAATGAAGTTGTGCATTGTGCATGAAAGAGTACTTTCTGGCAGTAGAAATGTAAGCTTGGGGTCAACCTCTCATACAGGCACATGGAATCCTCCTGCTAGAAATCAAGCCTAGGACAGCATGTTTTCAATGAGCTCCAGCAAGGAAAACCTCCTACTGAGCACGGCTGGTGGGCTGGTGGTAGGGAAGGGTGCCTATCACTGTGCCTATCACTAACACTTCTGGCATTTCTCCTCAGCTCTTAAATGGCTTTTATTTCTTTTTTTAAAGGCTCATTTAGCAGTTCTGAGAGATAGGATATGAGCACTAGATCCCAGAAGCACCCAGAGTATAAAGGGCAGACTGCAAGGCTTCATACCCTTCATTTTCCAAAGAAATGCATCTGTCTTCTGAGCCTGCAAGAAGTTAAAATTGACATTCCTTCTCCTGCTCTTCACATCAGTGCTTCTAAACCCACAACCTGACCCTGCATATTCTGGGGGGAGCCCTTGTGCTATAAAGGGGCCTGGCAGAAGATCCAACCTCCATTTCCCTCCCTTGTTTGTGAAACTTTATATAGCCACAGTGCCTGGCAGTTTGCCTGTCTGCACTGCCCCTCCCGTCCCACATGTAAGGCTGGGACGCAGATTGACCTCGGGAAAGGTCTGGAGAACAAGCTGGACAGCCAGAAATTGGGCCGCAGTGGGCCAACAACCTGTAACTTCAGAGAAACCTACTCTGCTGCTCAAAGCCACAGTTAACAAGAGCACCTCCTCACCTGGCTGAGGGGTTTTACCCTGTGGCCAGATTCAGATGGTGCAAACTTGGCTTAGCACACTTTTAGCTCCTTTCAGCCTCCCTGGGAAGGGTGGGAAGCCACCTGGGGTTCAGTGTTTGCCAGAGATGTAATTTCTTCTTCATTACCCAATTCTGTTGTAGTTCACTGCTCTATTATCAAGGGTAAGGATGAGGTGGGATAACCTAAATAAAGCAAAAGAGAATATAAAACATATGTAAATGAGGCTATAAGAACATACTGAGTGTGTTCACCTTTACCATCAGCTCTCTAAAGAGAAGAAGAGCTTTCACTAAAATTAGGTAAAGCTATATCTAGGTGAGCATAAAACATTTTCACTTATGAGCTCCATAATAGAGGCATCAGCTGAAGGCAGGGCCTGATTAATCCACAGCTTAGGTAAGTGTATGTACATTCCAGATGACGCCCCATTTTTAAATTAAAAAGAAAGCCCTGTTCATTGAAAATGAAGCTAGAACATTGTTTAATATGGGATCTGTTGCAGGATCTCCTTGGAAAGGTAGTTATGTCCTTATGGTACTGTCCAGTAAAGTGAATTTATTAATACATATTTTGTTATACCAGCATCGCTGAAATCAGACTACACTTTATTTCGTATTAGGGAAAATGTTTTGTGGCATCTTTATTACATTTAGAACAAGATATTTATCAATAGAGTTTGGACAAATATTTGAGAGTAGACTATTTCTAGCCATTGTTAAATGCGCAATAAATCTACACATGCTTGGGAAAAACTTAACTTTTCACACTGAAAAATATTTAAGAACTCTGTAAAACCATGTAAATAAATTAGCTGTATTGGGTTGTTTTTTTTTTGGAAAGGGCAAATACCGTACACATCTCAGAAAAGGATTCTGCCATTTTCTCTGTGAAAATTGATTCCTCTAAGTATATAGAAGCTATCCATGAATCCCGTTTATCTCTTTAACTGCTACTTTAAGTGTTATCAAGGGCATATGGTAATCTTATTATGCATCTACCTTTCTTTCGAAAGTGAAGGGAGAACCAGAGATCAAACAACAGACCCCTTGTTGAAATCCAGTGGAAGCTTCATTGCATTTGAGGTTCAGATCCAGGCATCTAAATCCCTCTGCTCCCCTAACTCCATTTAGTTGCTGCTTAAACCCACAGGCACATGCAATCTGCAGCAGCTTCAGCTTCTGTTGTTTAATGTTTCCCAAATGCCTAGTTCTGGAACTGCATGCCCCAAAGGTACCTCCATTGTGAGAAACTCCAGCAACTGAGCATCTACTCCCAACTCATTTCTATTGCAGGTAAGTGGATAAGTACATTCCCCCCCAGATGGCTTCAGGAATTTCTTGTGCATTTTATCCAAGGGCAATTTAAAAATATTTAAGTATTCATTGGGCAAGACCAGCCAGGTTAGTAGTTTAAACGGCAGGCTGTTAAGATATATCCATTTTGTTAATTATGTACGAGGAAGCTTTATGTCTATGGCATACAGTGGAATACCTTGAAAAAGGTGTTCCCAAGCATTTCCTCTCAGATCCAGAGGGAATATTAGCTCATAGGCAGCACAATTAATGACATTAGCTTAAATTTTCTCAGATATGAAAGGGAATCAAACTCAATATCCTCCATTTGGGTTGAGGTTGAGCTAGTGCCAATCTGCCACAGAATGGAAGGTCTAAGACACCAGTGGCCATAAGAGCTCCCACAGCCTATGTTCCACCTGGCAAATTTGTCATCTGAATTATTCACCATTCTATGTGGTCTCAGTGAAGTGCTAACACTGAACTGGTGATGAGAGCACTGATTAGGTTCATGCATCATGGATGCTTCATACAGTATGTCATGACTGCAGTTTTGCCAGTCTTGGAGGAAGGAAATGTAGCAAGCAGAAAACTCAATAACTGTGTTATCAAGGTGCCTTGATGCCTTCACCATATGCAATCCAGTCTTTAAGAGGGAGGAAAGAGTGGAGTTAGCCAGGCTACCAAAATCCCATTTCCATGTAATCTTATTCTCTCTCTGCTGTCTTTCTTTATATGCCTCTTTCTGATTCTTTTAACAGAAACTGGAAACTTGAAAGGAGGTAAGTAGATTTTAATTCAGACTTTTGAGAAAGGAATCAAAAGGGGAAACCCCACAAGCATCAAGGCATTTGGCAGTGCTGAATTAAGAAACAATTTTAAAGTACAGTTAAGTAAAATGCAAAATAAGTTTGTGGAGCAAGGCTTGACACACACTTTCATATCAGCTAACTTGAATGACTTACATGACCATGTAGCTTTTACTGAGGGATTTTTGAAAAGCCTTATTTCCCCTTAAGAAGAGCACATGTAGTCTCAATTCTGAATTTAGAAAAGTTAATGCATGATCAAGACCCAGCTCCAGGCTTAGGAGCCTTTATGTCTGCTCTCATATCTGACTTCCCCTGCATGGCCGCAGCACTCTCATTCCACTCGCATCTTTCCCTACTTGGCATTCAGATGGTCTCTTCTGCTTACATGAAAACTCAGCACTTTCATTCTGACATGCCTTCAAAATATTGTCAGCCTGAAAGAAAATATTTGCAGAATATAACATCTTTGTACTAAGTAAACAAATAATGAAATGTGATTTTGTAAAATTAGAATATCCATAAAAAGTACTGTATTTATTAGTGGCTGCAAATGCTGTTCAGGGTATTACACAAAACATATTTAGGAGATAAGGAAAAATTATCCATTTGGCCTTAGAAAATAGTGAGGGGACAGCACGTAGTTGCTGTAAGTTACTTACAGGCAAAGTATGTTAAGCATTGCCACAAGCCAGGAGTTTGTCAGTCTCATGCTGACCCTTTACTGATTTGTACTAACTATCACATAATTAGTATGCTTTGTTCGGGAAGGTAGACCAGAAGGGGAAGATATCAACAGAGAGGGTCAGTGTGCTGTAGAGGAGGCCTGCAGACTTACACATCCTGCAGAACAGTCTACTCTGTGCAGCTCAGTCCCATGATGTTTCATCCTCAGTCTCAGCAATAGCTACCCCTAAGCTATACAATTTTAAAACTAAATTCGAAATAGTTACATTTTGGAAGAAATGCTTTTGACTTTATTTTGCATTGCTAATTACTGTAATTTATAACAAACACTAAGACAATCACACAATTAACTGCTGGGTCCTTTTATGATACTGGTATGCAGCGCTGTTTTGCTCGTTTTAATGGATTCTGCTATATAACCCCATAGTGGATTCATTATATAAATGCGATCATTTTTTGTTCAGACAGTAGATTTTAACTCTGCAGTTAGACTGACATCAGCATGGCATGTCTCTGCAATACCTAATTGTCCATCTGCCTCCAGCTTCTTCAGAGCAAGTAATAAGCCAGGAACAGTGAGAAGGCAGAAAAAAGGCAGAAAACTGGAGCAAAAGGTTTAATTGCTAGAGTCTCAATTGTGCCAGGATAATATACTACAAGCACTTATCAGAATAAACCAATTTCTAGCTACAGTGTTATGTTTTGTGAGAATTGAGAGAAGAACATTTTACAGAATAGACAAATGTGAAATTGCTCAGAGTGCTTAGGTGCCATCCCTACCCTTCCCTACTGCTTTAATTTGCAGTCTGTAAGTATAATGGGTAGCACATTTCAGGCCACCTCAGAAAGCCTTCAGGATAACTACCTATTACATGATCACTTGTGACTGTGAAAATGGGACCTGGTGACTCAGGTGTGATGACTTCCAGTGTGATATTGCTAATAAAGTGTTCTGCTGAATCACCTTCAACTCCTTCACCATTGTCTTTCCTAAAAATGAAGAGTGATTACTGCTGACTCACATGAGCACATACAGCCTGTGAATTCCAGGCAGGGCATAAGGTGAGAATAGCTCTGCTGCAAGTGTGGGAATTTGGAGATGCATGAGAGGAGAAATTACAGGGAGCCCAAGACAGGAAATGAGCACGATGGCAGAATTACTGTGTCATCTGACCAGCAAGGGCTATCCGAGAGAAATCTTAACTATTTGCAGCATGTTCAGCATGGGGTGGCAAATCCAACTGGAAATCAAAACCAGCTCCTTCTACTCCAGAAGCAATCTTTGCAGTAAGAATATGTTTGTTAATTGTGTTTGAAACATTCAGCAGGCCTGCAGAAACATGAAAATGGGTGAAATGGTTTAGATCAGCCACACCTTTACACCTCCATCTTTTACTCCACTCCTTGCTGAACAAAATTCAAATTTGATTTGTAGCTCTGGCCCTTGCTGAATGGAGTAACCCCCCTGTGAAAATAGCAAGGGATAAAAATATATGTATTTCTCAGTTATGTTTCCAAATCAGTGAAATTAGCTGGAGGCTCTCAGCACTCATCTCCCCATTGCTGGTCCATCTGTCAAATGTAGGAGTAAAATGGATGTTTAAGAGGAAGCAGATGCTGGCAGTACAACTATTTCAGTGTCTCCTTAAAGTAGAGGAGTATTTCCTTTAGCAGTGCTAAGCTGCAGCCCAGCCGTCACTGACCCAGCTATCCCCTTAACCCAGTGTCTGGAGCTGGCTGGGCTCTGCTTGGCAGCCAGTGTGGGAAGTGAGGAGCTACAGCAAGCATTAAGGACCGGATGGTGGAAAGTATCCAGGGACTCCAGTCCATGCTCTGTCCTTTTTCACTTCAGTGCTGCTTGCCAGTTTGAGAGGCAGTCAGTCACACACGTCCCACATTTATAGAAGGACAGACACACTTAATTTGTATCATTATGTGAAGGGAAATCCACACTGTCCAGGAAACCATGTGGGCTCTTGGTATTGAAAAGGAATGCCCTTTGGAGAAGAAAAGATGCTTGGATGTAATGGGCCAAAGTCACTCTGGCAGGACTGGCATCAGGTCAAGAGGAATTGCTCTACAGGCACTTCTCCCTCACCAGCAATGTCAGACCAAGTCCATTGTGTAGTCACAAAACCAGCTAATGCGTAGTACATCAGAGATTATTTGCAGGAAGCTGGAATTTAAAGTCAATTGGAAAAAATACATTGCAAACCACTGTGCAGATTTGTCTCCATAAAGGCGCACAAATAAATGCTTACATAAAATACTGCAGGGGCTCCCATGCTGTTCTGCACAAACTTGTGACTCAGAGCAGGAAAGGCAAGAAGTTGCTCTAACAAAAATTGAAACCATAGATAAAAAAAATGCCCACCACTGTCTCAAGATTATTTTAAACCTGTGGCAAATGACCCTGTGGCACGTAAACCACAGGTTACGTGCCTATGAACTGCACTGCTCTATTTACCAAAAGAACAGTGCAAAAATAAAGTTAAAATATTAGGAATTCATACTGGTTTCTAGTCACACCAGAGTGGTGGTAACCCTGACGTCTGAGAAGATCCTTCAAAAATGTTATGAGAGACCATTTTTGTAAGTACTGCTTTAATAGCTATGCCTTGAGGGTTTAAAAAATACTCAGTAAACAAGATGAATTGGAAAATAGGTAGAATAGTGTCTGGAAAATGTCCACAGGCCACTTCAGAAAGCAAACGCTAGAGATGTTAGTAGTGTTCTGTTAGGAGTGGAGAGAACACACTCCCCATTCTCTTTTTTGTTTTAATTAAAGATTTTTAGTTGTACACCAGGACCATCCAGTGAAAATAATTTTCCCTCCTGTTTTCAAACCACTGTGACTGCTAACAACTGCAGATATCAATTAAGATATAACCCAGTCCTTCTCCTGGCCAAAGGGCTATAGAGAGAAACGTTTTCCTCTTGTCTCCTGAAATAACACTTGAACAGGTTTCCATGCCAGATAACATACAGCAGTGAGCATTTGACAGAGCTTCTATCCACAGTTTCCCGCTCCTCCGGCTGTTCCTGAAGCTCCAGAGGGACTTCTGCCTCACTCCCTCTGGGCTGCCTGCAGTGGGCTCTCCTCTCCCCACTCCACTCACACTGCAGCTGCATTCCTTGGGTCCTCCGGGCTTTATGTGCAGGCCAAGGACTATTTTCTCTGTTGCTAGTCTAAAACCAGAAGGTGGCAAATACGCTTTACATTTTTAATTCCGCACGTCAGTGATGCCTGGCATTAAATCCCAGGGCTGAGAACGCTTTGAAAAGGCTCCCAAGAGGGATAAGCAAACACCAGAGGGGCTAATATAATCCATATGGAAAAGGAAGGGGAGGGAAGTATTTTGCATTTGGAATTCACTCTGCTCTGCTCTCGCTGTCCTAACATGATAATTAACTATAAATATATATCTCTGCCTAACTGTTCCTTGTAAAAGCATTTCTGCTGAATGATCGTCAGTGGCTTCATCAGAGGAAGGCATTAGTCCACACATGTGAACCATAGGTCCTGGAGGCTAAAATTTTGCCTTTTCTAAGGAGCTTTTAGTCCAAGGAAAGTGGCTGATTATTGAAAATGACTACACCGGCTTCTCTTTCCCCATCACTGCTATGCCAATAGAAAGCAATTCTTTCCCATATTACCACAAGAGACAAGAAAGACTGCATCTACCAGGGCGAACAACTTCACAGCTACCATGACCCTGAACTCAGGGATATGCCCTGGGCAACCTCCCAGAGCAGACAGGAGCAAGACATGAGCTCTAATAACCAGCTAGCAAGGTGTGATCTTGGAAACAAATTTCATCTTTCTTTTTTCCCTCTCTGAACAATGACTGAGGTGTGAGAAGGGGAAAACCAGTACAACCTCCACTCTCAGTTAGCTGCTTGAGGCTACAACTACATGACACCTTAACCTGCACATGCCCAGAATGTACATTTGTAGCATTTGCATGACATTTTATACTTAAGAAGTAGCATATTTTTCACTGGACAGAATAAAATGGAGTGTTATGTATGTAACTGATCTTGAGAATAAGAACATAATATTTGACATTTGCAGTCCACTGAAAATATCGAAATGCTATGTTTTTCTAATTACTAGCTAGAAGGAATATAAGAGTTGAGTTCTTCAGTAATCAGCTCCTCATGGATTTTGAAATAGAGGAGTAGTCTTCACTCATACTCATCGCAGAGTATATTGGCCTATCACTCTCTCTTCCAACTGAGCAGAAACACCTTGTACCCACACCTGTTACACTAACAAGCTCCACACTGCATTCAACACAGGGCCAGGTATTTCTTCAGAGGTGCCTTGATCTTATGCCTTTGTATGAACCAATGTAATAAGTTGGGCACCTGGTCCCAGTACAATTGAGGCCTCTTTTGTTTTTCTCCAGCATGGTAAAAGTTTGATTTGGAGGGGAATGAATGTCATTCAGTTATTTAGCAAATAACCACCATGTATACCATACAATCAGCATCTGCTTCTCCCCTTTTCTCAGCTGCTACTAACGCAGCACTCGGCACCAACCCACCACTCCCAAACTGATATCAGGCCTGCCCAAGATTCACTTCAGCAATAACACCTATCCCTAAAGCATCGTTTCCATCTCCTGCTGCTGGGGGTGGTTCTTAGCTTCTGTCTTAAGGACCTATGAGTGGGCCTAACTCCATCTCAATTGTTGGGGTGTCCTTTCAACCAGCAGACTCTTCCTGTACACTGCAGTTACATACTGCCCTTGTGCCCTTCCTGAACAAAGACAATGATAGACCTCTGAAAAGAGATATTGCCCAGCAATTCAGCCGCCCACCATCTTTCAGAAGATTCTGCTAGGTAAGAAAAGGAGGATCTTATAGCCTGATAGAAAAAAAAGAGGATGCTCTATTGGTGTGGGGGGGAATGGCTTGGAAATTAACATTTCTTGACTTCCTGATGCAGAGCAAAGGGTAAATGCTTTTGCTGGTCCAGCTGCTGAGGTGGTAGTTAGAGACACAGAGACCATATGCTGGTCTTGGCTGTGCACCTTTGAGGGTAAAAGGGAGGATTGGACTCTTCCAAAGGAACAATAAATTGGAGCAGGAAATGTTAGGAGCTCTTCTGTCACTCACCTTTGCTAGATGCAGAGTTTGAAGGGTATTGATATATGACATACTATTGTCACCTGAACACAAAGTCATGTTTAACTGTACAATGTTACCCATTTGTTGTGTGCTTCTGTGCAGTATTAGTGTGGGGCCTGAGCTTTTTATGGGTAGCTGAGGAGAGAACAGTAATGGCTGTGGCTCGGCTCTGAGTTTACAGACAGATCTGTTTTCCTGGATTTGCTGTGGTGCTCAGAGCCAAGCCAAAGAGGTCTCTGCTGTACTGTACCATAATATTCTTGACCTGACTGACCTGAGGGACCTGCAGTATGTAATTAGCTTTAAAATGAGGAATAGAACTAGGGGTTTTGCTTGTTTGTTTGGTATGTTGTGGTTTTGTGTTGGAGATTTTTTGCAAATCTCTATAAACTCTATTGTAACTGTTGGGTTAAAGTAAGGCAGCTGGAGGCTTTCAGAAGCTATCTGTCTCCTGGTTAGCTGTTGAATTAGCTCCAGGCACAGGAAACTCAGGGGAGATTGTGGGTGTGAAGGCAGGAGACAAAAGCAAAGCCTTGCAAAGAAAAGCCTTTTAAAAAACCAAACACACACACACAAAACCACCTCACCCTGAGCTTTCCCTGATTTTGGTTAATAATATTTGCTGCATACTATGGATTCATCTGTTAATATTTTATCACAGGAATATCAGTAAGACACATTCTTAAAATTAATCAGATATTTGCTTTTGACATTACAGTTTCACAGATTTAACTTCATGTTTAACTCCTGTGTGTGTGTGATTGAGGGAAGGGGGACTATTTAGGACAGAAGCTGTGCTGTGAGAGGCATTTTGTTTTACCATTTCTGCATGAGAGGGGAGTTGCCGTATCAGTCCCACTGCCACCTAGTCAAGTGTGGAGTGGTGGCCATTTACATAGTTTCACAGAATGGTTTGGGCTGGGAGGGACCTTAAAGCTCATCCAGTTCCAATCTCCTGCCATGGGCAGGGACACTTTCTACTAGACCAGGTTACTCAGGGCCCCATCCAACCTGACCTTGAACACTGTTAGGGATAGGACAGCCACAGCTTCTCTGGGAAACCTGTTCCAGCGTCTCACCACCCTCACAGGGAAGAATTTCTTTCTATTATCAAACCTAAATCTACCAACTTTCATCTTAAAGCCATTCCTTCTCGTCCTATCACTAACTACACTTGTAAAATGTC
This sequence comes from Psittacula echo, assembly GCF_963264785.1. Classification (NCBI taxonomy): domain Eukaryota; kingdom Metazoa; phylum Chordata; class Aves; order Psittaciformes; family Psittacidae; genus Psittacula; species Psittacula echo. Next base: position 18,766,998 of record NC_137743.1, on the reverse strand, counting down.
CTTCCCCAGCTTTCTTGTAGGCCCTCTCTAGATGTTGGAAGGCTGTTTCACATTGCTCCTAAAAGCAAGTCCAAAAGTATTTAAAATACTATGATTACCTGAAATATGAAGAGATAGCAGAGGTATTTCACCAACAACACCTCTGAAACAAATAATTTAGTTTTTTATTTTTCCCCATTTATTTTTTTTACAGTACAGTAAATTGTGGGCTAATTTCTTCTCTTGCAGACTGCCAGTTTCTGGTATATGATGTTTGATTGCTTGTTTGATACTCATTCCTTTCCCCTGAATCAATTCTGGTTGTTAACTTATTGTAACATAATCTTACTGACAATCACTCCTGTCAGAAAGCCCAGTCTTTGGCTGTTGAGCAGCATTATTTTTATCCCTGTGCTCAAAGAAAGCTGAGGACATAACGCAGGCAGATGACTGCTGTATGCTTAGTGCACTCTAACGCCTAGAATATCTTACAATGTTATCAGCAACTGAGCTGACCCACAGAGTTGCATTCATGCTATGCCTCACCAGAATTAACCCTGGTATTTTCTACCTTGCTGTTACAAAGATGCATTTACAGAGATCAACACTGGGCCACCTGCAGTGAACACTTCAAAACTAAAAGTCAGTCTGCCTTTTCTGCACAAATCCTATCAAGATGCTGTGATTTTGTCACTGAAGCAGAAAACACTTTTCTTCACGTGGAAGAAATGAAAGCAATCAACATAATGACTAGTCCAGGAAAGAAATAAACAAAGGCTGGGTTGTTGAAAGCAGTTTGCAATACAGGGAGGAGGAGCAGGAAAAAGATGAATATTTTTAATGGAGGAAATGCCATCCTTAGGCTAAATCATCAGTGAAGCGTATCACTGATTCAATCTGCCCTGCCATCATAAGCTTCACAGGCAGTCTATAGACTGCTACAGAAACAATATGTACATTCCTGAGGTCTTCTTGTATGAGACAGATGAGGTCAGTTGAGCAATGAAAGATGAGTACTGAGCTAAGTTTTCACCAGTAAAGTTGAGGACTAGACCACAAAGCTTTTACCAGAGCTAGCAGAGAATGATATTTCTGCCTTAAGGAAAATCTGAAGGTCTGACAGGTTCCTTTCCAAACAAGGATGAAAAGCTGAAATACCAATTCTTCATGAAATGAAGTATGACATAGCCTAGAGAAGGGATGTGGGGAGAGGAGCAAAAGCTGTACTTTGCTCTCAAGCACTTACTAGCTATTGCAAAAAAAAGCAAGTTTCCTCCTCTTGTCTGCGCAGAATAAAACAAGCAACAAGAAGCTTAATCTTAATTGGGGTAAGACTTCAGCAGCCTCTTTTAAATTAAGGAGAAGAAAGAATGATTGGAAAGCTTGTGGAGCCTCCATCACCAGAGGGCTGTAAGAACAGGTTAAGCAAGTGCCAGTCAGGAGTGGCTGAAGTACAGGTGAATCTTGAAACAGGAGGAGAGGCCTCTTGAGAGGATTTAGCACAGACTTATTTCCTTCTATTTCAGCCTTGCTAAAACGTTTTATTCTTGATTGCATTTCACTTTAAAGCTCAGAAGTGTCTGAGAGGGATGTAAGTTGTTGCTTTATGTATATGTAAATACTGTAACATATTACCATTCCTTTACCAGATTTACTACATAAATTGTGGTAATTTGTTTAGATATATATAATTACAGAAAAAAGACATTCATTAATTGCCTGTGAAAATTCTAATTACGTTCTCAGGAAATGTTCAGATGCTGATCTTCCAGGGTGACAGATCTTTGTTAATATGAAGCATTGGCAAATCTCCCTTTAATTTTGCATCGTAAGACTAGGCCTACCTTCACAAAAATGAGTACAATTATTAAGAACCCAACCTGAAACACTTAGGTTTGAGGAATTAAGTCTGTAAATACTGTGCCACCCATAGGCTATAATTGAAACTTATAGGAAAGTTATACAGAGGTTTTGGGTGTGAATCCAGCCATCCATTCTGCCACCTTACTGCTGGAGATACAAATCTACAATGCAGCTGTAAAAGTGACTTTCTATGGGAATGAGATTATGCTGTAGGATTGCAAGCTCTGTTTCAAGGGCTGCACCTGCTTTATACCTTCAGTTTTTAAACAGGATGTGTCTGAAAGAGCAGCATCTAAGATGCATGATTGAATCCCCTGGACTAAGGCAATTTTCTAAGATAGACACTTTTTTTCCCCCAGTGTCTGATAAATACATTTGTAAGACTATTTTATTTTTTTTTCTCCAGTTAATATACCTTAGTGTTGCTAATACCTTCCTCTAGGAGCTTGTTACCTTTTTGATGGATGTGAGCTGTAGTGTTAAACACAAGTTCTGTTTTAAAAGGGGAAGGAGTGATATTGCATTGATCTGGTAGGGAGCAGAGAAAGGAGAAATCCTTTGCTCCCTCAACTGAGGGAGGGCTTTGGAGCTGCTGAGTGACACCGCAGCACCATATTGCCTCTCTGCTAGGCAAATAGGATCTCACAAGACATCTTAAAGAAACTGGCTTAAAACTAAAGCTTGGTCAAAGGAATCTGTCTCTTGGTATTTTTAAGTGATTTATGTTTCAGTCAAGAGGATAACAAGTAAGCATTTTCAGTTGTGATGGCTGGTCACAAAACTTGGCTGGAGGATAAGAAATGCTCCTTTCCTCATGCTAGGAGGTTTGGCTTTACCCAGTTGCCATTTATCTGGTTTGCTGAAGCAAAGTTCCACATTGAGGCAGAGGAACCTTCAAGCCACTGAAGTTAGAAATCTCTCTTCAGTTCACTTTTTTCTAGAGCAGGGAGCTGGTGGTGCAGTATAGATCATAAGAGCTTCTGCACAGCAAGACAGAGTGTAGTACTTATCACAGAATCCCATGCTGGAAGGGATATTAAGGATCATCTGATCCAACCTTTCTTGGGAAAACATGATCTAGACTAGATGTTCCAGCACTCTAGCCAGCCAAAGTGTCTACTGAGTAGAGTTTGAGACTGGTAGATGGCGTTGGAAAAGGGAGGGCTCTGTGTCTAGTGCAGGCTTCGCAATGTGGAATTCTGAATTCATTCCCCAGGTCAGAAAGATGCTGTTAGCACCATTCTGCCTTTTGGTAATTGCTTTTTTAGAATTAAAACTAGATTCCTTGCTTTGAAACCCTTTGAAACAGATTGAACAAAACTGAATCTTGTCACTGAGCTGTGTTAAGAAATCCCACATGAAGTATCTGGCGTGCAGCTGGTGCTGGCTAGCCTGTTTTTGCTCTGTGCTGATCTAAATTGTCAGGAGCAGGGGTCTAACCAAAACCCTCTGCCACCTGCAGACTAAGGCCCTTGGAACCAATGTACCATTTTCTCCATTCTAAGCAACTGCAAGGGTAGATCCACGCTGTAGCATCAAAGGTACGTGGCTGGCTCAAAGATAGACACTCTATTTTGCAGGGAGTTGTTTGGTTCAGCTGGGTTCCTGGGTGTAGGAGGAGAAAACCCAGCTTCCCAGTGCCCCAAACAGCCCCAAAACACAATGAGCCAAGTACCAGGTGAAAACAAGGCAGTAAACACAAGGTGCTGCTGTGTAGATGCACCTATAAAAACATCACATGTGCAATAGCTCCTGCCAGACAGACTCCTGCCAGATTCCCAGTCCACAGCAAGACCCTAGACAGAATTTGTCAAGCCAATAATATTCCAGTTAGAGCTGGTGAGATACACAGTTGGCTTTTTTAGATGACACTACTCATGAGGTGAATACTTTTGAGGATCTCTCATTTAGTGAAGAGCTTGGACTTAATCTTCAGCATAACATCAGCTGCCAACCTGAGATATACCATAGCAACATACCATGGCAAAGAACTGGTTGGGCCTTATATCACAACTGAAGTTGTTTAAAGAAGTTGACAAAATAGACTTAGCTGACACCATAACAACCAGGTGTATCAAAATACAATTTATTTTTAAAATGGCTAGTTTTCACATAACAGCAAGGGTTATGTAGGGAAAAAGTGCAACTAGTGGAGGAGGCTTGTTTCATGTTAATATTTATCATCTTGCTGCACTGCGAGTACCTTCAGACTCAAGATATTATACTTAGCAATGGGCAAAAATGTGATTTATATTTTGATGTTAATACCATTTCTGTACAGCTAAAATGTGTGCCAGTATTCACACCTGCTGAGTATGTATTGGACAATTTCTCACACAAGTCTTGCATGAAACATACATCACCTTTACAGTTTGACACTTCAGAAAGCTAAATTATAAGCGTACAGATATAAAACATACATTTACTTAAGTCTAAAAAAAGAAACTTCAAAAAATGAGGTACAATAAAATAGTTTTCTATTTATGTGCAAGCCTATATTCAGTCTAGAAAAAAACTAGTAGCAACCCTACCCTTTTAAAGAAAATAGCTTCCACAAAGTGCAGCTAACTCATTGTCTTCAATATGAAGGACCCTGCCTATGTTACACGCTTGTGAAAAGTCATCACTGACTTTGCAAATGAGAGCAGGACACTCACCCATCAGATGCTGTAAGATCAGGTGATGAATCAAATCATCTAATGCTGCTACAGACTGGGAAGTTTACAAATCACTTTTTGTCACCTGACCCTATTTTTGGCATGTAGGGTGTTTTTTAAATTTTAAAAGGCATGTTTTTCTTTAACATTAGAAGGTAACCATCTGCCTGATGAGTAGGATGATGAAGTTGAGGTTAGATTTGTTCTCAGATGCAAGACATTTATTATTCACAAAGCCAAGGAGGACAGAGATGTATTCCCAAAGCAGCAGTCACTTCCAACACTCACTTTGAATCATATTTTATATCCTCTTTTTTATCTCATAGAATATCCTCTGGGATTTAGAAGACCAGCTTTGAAAAGTACAAATTAGAACACTGCACATCTCCAAGTTATACACCACATCCTACCTCTTCTTTTCCCACTTTCCCATTATTCTCCCAAAGTTTCTTAATCTGTTTTGAAGCCGCAGATCCTAGCCATGCATTCCTATCTGCCTCTGCTACAGCCACGTAGAGTCATAGCAAGTCTCCATCCTGATAGCATCACCCCATCTCTACTGCACACCTAATAGGTGTAAAATTAATTATGTTCCATTCATGTAACATCCCTGTGTGCACACACACATACTAACACATGCAGTTACTACAGCTTGCTAAGATACCATCGCCTTCCATACTTCATCACAAGTCCCTCTTCTAGTGACTTAGGAGAGTCGACAGCAGTAAGAAAGCAGCATATACTTAAGATACGGACATGCTATTTCTATAGTAGGTGACATATGCACTGGTTGTATCCTAGTTTGCCTTCCTTAACAAGGATAAGATTTGGCTACGAACTTCAGTAGCATAACTTGCTTTAACATGTCCCACAGACAAGTGAATTTGATTTGTTCAGCCATCCAACAAAACCTGCCAGCTGGTTTTTGTCATGTAGTATGTGAAGCAGATGACACTGTTGCCAAATGGAAAAATGCTTCCTTGCTAATATTGATCACCAATATGGTGATGAATTTTCAAACTGACCCAAGCTCTGCCACTGGGGGAAGAGACCCCTTGACAGCCTTGGACTACCAAGTTGATCAGGCACTCTCTCTTGTCCTCTCCTTGGAGGCTGAGGATCCTCACAGTCTTTATTGGCAGATGGTATCTGAACACCATCAGGCTTCCACTCTGCGTGGACAATCTTGTAATTCTGACCCTCATTATTGTCCCAGAAGGTATGACCTCCACTTTGGTAAGAAATACAAAACTCTATCCTATCTTCAGAGGAAATGGCAGGAGGCAAGTCAATGGTAAATGAGAAGGTATCATTTTCAGAATCACCATAAACATTGTTCATGTACACACACTCAACGTCTGTGTAGGCCTTCCATGTATTGAAGGTGATTCGAACCTGAACTTTTTTTTCGAAGCTCACATTTTTTACTTTTACAGTGCCTGACAGCACCTTCTCTTTCAGGGTGCAGTTCTCCAGGCAGACCAAGTTCTTCTGCAGGCGGTTCCTGAAGTCCAGGTAGTCAGCTGAGGGCCGAGGGAAACCCAGAATCAAGTTTTCTTCCTCATGTAGCTTTAAGCCAGACCTTATGTTTTCAATGCCTAAGAGGTCAAACTGAAGATCCCATCCAGAGAGATCCTGGACCTCGGAGAAGGTGTGTATCGCTGTCAGGGATAGCCCTTTTGAGTCTGCAAACACAACTCGCTTCTTGGCTCGGGCTACTGAGTGGTTCCAGTCGCTCTTCTGAGTTTCAGAGTCACGTTTCACATGAAGACATGGTCTGAGGGGTTTCAATCTGTTCACAAGGTTGTTTCTTTGGCAGTCCTCAAGGGGGCCAAGAAAACTCTTCAGCGGTGGAGAATGTGCTAAGCAAATTCTCATGGCCACATCCACAGGCATGATGGAACTTGGCAAGGGTCTTGGATCCAAGATCTGTATCATTCTGAAACGAGCAGAAAGACAGGATATTATTTGTTACATCAGGTAAGAAGCTTCTGAAGAATGCATATTTGCTCCATCAACTGTCTTAATTATTCATGACCCCATCTTTGCATGGCTTTAAGTAATGCAGCCTAAATTAAAATTGACTGTTCAAGCTAAGGAACTAGGGTGACATTATTCTGTCATTTCTTGCTAATGCTGAACTCATTCAATTCAAATGTAGTCTTGTTTGCTTTTTCCAAATGTCTAAAAAAGCTTTTAGTGATAGCTAATTAAACACATCTCCTTGAAAACACAGAAAATTACATCCTAGTAATAAGCAAAACGGTTGCAGTAGAAGTGCTCATCCACTTCAGCTTCCCTTTTAGAGACCATGACAGGTCTTAAAAGTTCCAGCAAGCTGGAACAGTCGCTTCACTGCTGAGTAGAGACAGCACTATATTAAGCAAGCCACCTATCCCATCAGAGCATCAAATGGGATACTATGTACCTTGATGCAGAACCATCATGTTGTGGCTCTGGACAACCGTAAGTGCGTTTGTTAGGCACTCAGGGTTTTGATTAATTTGGATTAATAAAAAGCTAAAGCACCTTTGGAAGTATTTTTCTATGAGCTTTAAACCCAGGTCTAGGTAACAAAGCTCCTGCACTGTCAACTTTGACTGCTGAGTGAAAGGAGGGGGGGGGGGGGGAGAAAGGGCAGAAGTCACACACTATTTTTTCACCTCATTATGCTTCAAGAACTGGCTTAAAAACATCTTTCTATAATCTCCAAACCCTATGGCAAAAGCCTACTGCAAGTATTCAGTGAGAATGCTACAACTTTATTTATAAAGATTTATTCACAGCCCAACCTCTTCGATGTTGAAAATGACAACTACTGTGCAAGAGCATGGCCCATTCAAAGCCAGTTAGCTTGACTATTTGAAAAAAAGGGCTTCAACTGCAGCACATTACTCCTGAGAAGGATGTGGCCTTTGCTAGAAATGCAGAGTTCTGTTGAGTCATGGGAAGGCAGAGCATTTGCTTCGTCACTTAAATAAACGGCTTTCTCCTTCCCAGGGTTCCCACTGGTATTCCAGAGCCCTGCCAAAAAAAGGCAGAAACTGCACTGGCCTCTTACTTCTTCTCTTTGCTTTTTTTTTTTTTTTTTTTTTTTTTTTCTCCTGTGGCAGTATTTGCCATAAGTACGACAAGGAGAGCACCAGCATCAAATTAACCACATTTTGCTTTGATTTAACAGGAAAAGCACAAGGGCTTTAACAATACTCTTAATTACTGTGACCAGGTCCTAGGGCAACTGCTCCTAAGCTTCTGCAGTACCGAAGAAAGAGACAAAACCTAGCAAAACGACAGCAAACCAGCCAACCAACAAACCCCAACAGCACAACCTGGAAAAGGCAGGCTGCTAGGAGAGGCACAAATGAACTGCCAGCACGGAATGCACAGGGCTCAGCAGTGCTGACAGGGGCTACACAAGTACAAGGACGCTTTTGCAGGCTCTGTAAACCGGGCGGAGGGGAGGACAGCAGAGCAGTTTCCGCGGGCCTGGGGGCGCGCACCTAGAGACAAACCGGAGCAGAAGTACGGGATAACGCGGAGACCTGAGCGCAGTCGGGGCAGGCGGCGCTTACCTGCTGCAGTGCATGGGGCCGCGCAGCCGCTGCTGCTCTCGAGTCTGCTCCGCGGCTCACCCGCGCCGCCTCCTTTATGTGCCCTGCCCGCGGCGGGCGGCCAAGGGGCGGCCCCCGCCGCTGGTCGGGCCCGCACCGGGGGGGGCGGTAGCTGCCGCCGGTTCACGTGTCCCGACCGGCCAGGCGGCGGGCCTGGCTGCGGAGCGCCGCGTGCCGCTCCCCCCGCAGGGACACCCGGGGTGTCCTTTTACCTCTCCTTCCCCTTGGTGACCTGTGCACCGGCCGAGGATGCGACAGGCCCTGCCGTAGGTCCTGCATCCTATCTACTGCCTGCTTCTGGAGCAAGGGGACAGAAGTCAGTAGGACGCAGCGCCTGCAGCGTTAGCAATAGCGACGCCGTGCTGCTGCTCGCATCCTGCCTCCCAGGAGGTCCTACGTGCAGGATCCACTAGGCTGACAAGCCCCTTGCGGATGCTGGAGGGGTGGACCGCCTACGGGCGGCACATACTGTTTTGTGCAAGCTGTGAGTTGCTCAGAGAAGGTCCATCCTTGAGTTACTGCTCTTCAAAGACTATGTCCTGGCTGCTGACTGGCTCTCTGGGTCTTCTGTGGATTGACAGTTTCACTGTCACCTTGCTGGGCCATCTGCTCTTTCCCAAGGGCAAAAAAGGCTAGACATAAGGAAGGAGTTTTTTACTGTGAGGGTGGTGAGGCATGGGCACAGGTTGCCCAGAGAAGCTGTGGCTGCCTCATGCCCGGAAGTGGTCAAGGCTGGGTTGGACAGGGCCTTGAGTGATATGGTCTAGAGTGAGGTGTCCCTGTCCATGGCAGGGGGCTTGGAACTAGATGATCTTTGAGGTTCTTTCCAACCATAACCATTCTATGATTCTATAACTCAATGATATGGAGTCTGTGAACTGTGATTTTCTAAGTACACAGTTTTTACCAGTAGATGAGACCATACACAAAGAAAAAGCTGAAAGCCCTGTGCTCTCTGTGAAGCAAAGGGGGTTTACAGTGACGAACAGATCACACACGGTCTTTGTGGCTCACACACGTTATTTTTCTCTTCTTGGTTTGTGAGAAAAAAAAGCCCATTAAAAGCTCCACTGCTTTATATGAGAGTTTATTAGCAGATACTGCATGAGCAAGTGACCATGGCGGGTGGTGGTGAGGACACCTCCATTTTGGATTCAAGCTACACAGAGGTAGAGAGAAAAATCAGTCATGACAGGGATAGAGAGAGAAGAGTTCTGCTGAGTGATGCATGGCACCTGGATCTGGAAGCTGGCTCTGTACATATAATGAGAGTATTTATAGGACAGTAAGGCTCCAGTTTCTTAACTCAGTCTCTTGGTGACTTCAGTTCCTGCCTTTCGTGCCAGTACGTGACACTGTCATGCAGATGCAGCCTGAAGCACTAGCTGCCAATGCAGACAAGGTTTTGGAAAGTACTGTTCTGCTTCCTGGCGCCAGTTATTCAGGACGACCTTCCCCGGTCCTCCGCTTCTCAAGTCACATCCCTACTGCTCACATCCTCTTCCTCTCCTTTCCCTTCTCCATCTTTCTTATCTCTTGGTGACTGCCAGCCTCCTCTCAAAGGTAGATAATATTTTCTCACAGTTTGCCTAGGGAAAGAGCTAGAAAACAGTACCTGTGCTCTGGAAGCCTTGCTAGTTGCAAAGGGTTTATTTCTCTTTAGGAAGAGCTACAAATAACTTTCAACTGCAGCCACTTGCATGGCAGCAGTAAGCAGGGCCCAACATTCCCTACAGGCATAAGGAAGTACTGGGCACATGACTGGCACTTAACAAATCTCTATTTACTCATTATAAAAGATGAGTGAATAACTCTGGAAATGTTTTTGAGCCTCTGATACTTGAATCTTTGTCCATTCTGCTTCCCTCTCGTCGTCACTTAGCTAGGCTGCTGCATTATTGGGGAGCATGTGCAGCAGCTGGGGCTGCTGTATCACACTACCTATGTGCAGGCATTAACTAAGACCTGGGATATTATTTTATTCCATGCTTGAAGCCTGCACAAAAGGAGTCACCTCAAGGCTTTGCTACGTGTATTTCTGCTACCATGTAGTAGTTCATGGCACTGTTTACTGCTATGAAACATTTTATTCTTCTTGTGTTAAAAAATCTGTTTTGCCTGACTTGGGAAACATCATGAAAGATTATTTAAGGTGATATGCTTAGAAAAAAAAAAAAAAAACAAACCACAACAAATCAGTAGTAAGGTACAGAGCCTTTCATGGGCAGATCATTGCCCAACTCAGTAAATATGGACTGGATACAGCAGCTTCGTGCCTGCTTGTTAAACCTGGAGCACGATCATGGCCATGGACTGGTGTCCCAGCTTCCGGTTGCCAATACAAGCAGAGAGCATTATGGTGAGCCAGGATAGCTCTTTCCTCATCCAAGGAGATGTCTCCACGTTGAGGCAAACCGACAGGGTTATCTCAGGTAGTACCCCAGTTTGCTCTGTAAGTGATGGTTCCCTAGTTGCGCTTTTTATAGAGGACTCAGGTTTCCAGTTACTTTGGTTCAGCAGCTCTCGTGTCATTGGCAGCTTAAAAGGTAGATCTGTCTGTCTTACCTTTCAAATAGGGCTGCTAAAATGGGAGCACTGGAGGAAAAAAAAATAAATCATTGTCTTACTGTGCATTTGACAGCACTTTGTGGCATATCAGCTTTCCTGACATTTGTAGGTGCACATAGAAGCAATGGCAGAAATATATTCCCTGAAGACGCAGGGCTGATTATAAAATCAAGCTCCATGAAGGCAGTTGTACCTCTAGCTGCTTCTGTAACAAGGAAACCCAAATTGACCACCTAGACTAGTTCTTTGTCTTTTTCTGAAAACATTGTACTTTAATTGTAAGAAGCTAATCGCAACAAGTTAGTTATAGTAAATACAGTTTTAGCATAGTAACCATAGTTTCAGTAAACTTTATGTTTTCAAAAAATAGTTACAGCCTAGATGATCTGGAGGCGATGTGAGGCACAGGCTCACTTTGCAAGGAGTTCACAGAGCCTGCTTGGTGACAAGCAGGCAATTGAGTTTGCACTGTTCTGTTCAAAAACAAATATATGGAATTAGATCCACAGTGAATGCTTTTATATGCAGCCAGCCCTCCAGGTCTCACTGTTCTTCACCTGTTTGAATTAACCAATGCTTTTCAATCAGCATCTCTGAGAGCAGATAATGGGTGACTGTGTGTTTCTGTCAGCTATCGGGTAGCATTCGGCTGCTTTGGTCATTTGTTTTTTGGCTCTGGTCATTTTTATGGCAGAGTAGAATGAAAGAGCTGCTCTTTTCACTACATGTTTTGAAATTGAGTAATTAATCAAGGTTTTTGTGGTTTACTCTGAATTTATTACTTTCAGGTCGTTGAGCTTCTCTCCGCACAGCTCCAGGAGGAAAGAGAAGAAGTATGTTGCAGTTGAGGAATGAGAAAGAGTTGAACAGCCTTTGGCATTCAATTGAATCATTTTGAAGCAAAGATAAGCATTTCCTCAGAGCAAAGTTAAATCATGACCATATTAATAGGAAAAAAAGTCCAGAGAGAAAAAAAATTAAGTCTCTATTTCACTCGCATAGTAATGCATCCCTTTAAAAATCATTGCTGTTTGCACGGTAGGAGAGCAATGATAGCTCAAGGGAGTTATAGTATGCAACTTAACAGGGAAGGTTTTAACTTTGTTTTGGGCTTGAGACTAAAATAAATTGCTGTGCCAAAGGCAAAATACTGGGGTAACTAGAAAACAGAGAACATTTGCCTTCTTTTGGGTTGCACATATTTGGTTCCTGCAGCATCACTCAACACCTGTGAGTGAAGCACAGCATTAATGAAATAATATCTGTGATAATAGTCGTGGTCCATTAGGTCAGGGGACAGTGCTCTCACACGAGATTTACAACAGCCTTTTCTTCTTCCTCTTCTTGAAGTGAGCTCTTCTGTTCAGTATTTGCTCTCTGCTACTAAGACTAATCTTCGTAAACATGTATTACCTCTGAAGTTGAGCAGCAGGTTTCTATCAGTGTGACTGTGATGTAAATAGTCATTATTCAGGTACGTAGCAAGGCTAGTAAAGTACAAACTGAGTTGAGCCTGTGAGCCTTTGAAAATTTAAAATTGGTGATTTATCTGATGAAATACAGTGAGAAGTCTTATATAGTCTTCATAGAAGGTTATTTTCTTCATCTGATTCTCAGAGCTTTGGTGAATTTTGAATATTCCTAACGGTTACAAATATAATCTGAGGGAACTTGTCCTGGGAAACTCCGTTGTTGTTTTACGGATTTCTTTGGTACTGGCACAGTCCATATGAGGAATAAATAAGTTTTTGATATTTTCAGAATTTTTATTACCCCATTCCTCATGGTTCAACCACACTTAACATGCTCCTGCCTTTAGGATCCCCTCACCAAGAGGACATCAGTAACTTGCAAATACTTCTTAACAGACATATCAGAGAAAGTCTGGAAAAGAATATTCCAATGCCCACAAAACTCCTTTTTATCTCATGATACTGTTATGCTTTGGGAGACTCCAAGAGCATTTTTTGTGGGTATCATTTAGGATAAAATTGCTGCTAAATCATGCTTGTTTGGAATATGCTGCCTTTGGAATAAACTTTAAATTATCAAAGAAAGTTAAAGGTTAAAAAAAAAAACAAAGAAAGATTTAAAAAAAGACAAAATTACATAAAGTTCGGAATGGGAATAGTATTTTTTCAGAAATGTTTAACTTTTCCAGATACTGCATTATTAGACAATATTAGAAAACTCCGACTTGGACTGGAGAGTATATCCATTTCCTGCTTGCAGAAATCATGCCTTTTCACAGATCTGCCCACCAGAATGGACCCACACCCTAGCGAATGGGGCAAGGGGGCCGCAGCCAAACTCACCAAGAAATTATGCAGAGATGGATGGGGTTTATGCTCTCTTACAGCAGTTACAACGATAATCAGTCTCACCAAGATACAATGTAGGCCTAACTCTTCAAGCACTGGCAGGGGCTAGAAGTCTGGTTCTTTTTAAGTCGATGTCATAGAATCATAGAGTAGAATCATAGAATAGTTAGGGTTGGAAAGGACCTTAAGATCATCCAGTTCCAACCCCTCTGCCGTGGGCAGGGACACCTCACACTAAACCATGTCACCCAAGGATCTGGCCAACCTGGCCTTGAACACTGCCACAGATTCATTCACAACCTCCCTGGGCAACCCATTCCAGTGCCTCACCACCCTCTCAGTAAAGAATTTCTTCCTTACATCCAATCTAAACTTCCCCTGTTTAAGTTTTAATCCATTACCCCTTGTCCTATCACTACAGTCCCTGATGAATAGTCCCTCCCCAGCATCCCTACAGCCCCCCTTCAGATACTGGAAGGCTGCTATGAGGTCTCCATGCAGCCTTCTCTTCTCCAGGTTGAACAGCCCCAACTTTCTCAGCCTATCTCCATACGGGAGGTGCTCCAGTCCCCTGATCATCCTCGTGGCCCTCCTCTGCACTTGTTCCAACAGTTCCATGTCTTTTTTATGTTGAGGACACCAGAACTGCACACAATACTCCAAGTGAGGTCGCACGAGAGCAGAGTGGAGGGGCAGGATCACCTCCTTCGACCTGCTGGTCACACTCCTTTTAATGCAGCCCAGGATACGGTTGGCTTTCTGGGCTGCAAGCGCACACTGCAGCCGGCTCATGTTCATTTTCTCATCGACCAACACCCCCAAGTCCTTCTCCACAGGGCTGCTCTGAATCTCTTCTTTGCCCAACCTGTAGCCGTGCCTGGGATTGCTCCGACCCAGGTGCAGGACTTTGCACTTGGCGTGGTTAAACTTCATCAGGTTGGCATCAGCCCACCTCACAAGCGTGTCGAGGTCCCTCTGGATGGCATCCCTTCCCTCCAGTGTATCAGCTGAACCACACAGCTTGGTGTCATCGGCAAACTTGCTGAGGGTGCACTCAATCCCACTGTCCATGTCAGCGACAAAGATGTTGAACAAGACCGGTCCCAACACTGATCCCTGAGGGACACCACTCGTTACTGGTCTCCAGATGGATGTTGAGGCATTGACTACAACTCTTTGCGTGCGGCCATCCAGCTAGTTCTTTATCCACCCAAGTGGTCCGTCTATCAAATTGATGTCTCTCCAATTTAGAGACAAGGATGTCGTGTGGGACAGTGTCGAATGCTTTGCACAAGTCCAGGTAGATGACGTCAACTGCTCTGCCCCTGTCCATCAGTTCCATAGCCCCATCATAGAAGGCCACCAAATTGGTCAGGCAGGATTTCCCCTTAGTGAAGCCATGCTGGCTGTCACCAAGCACCTCCTTGTTTTTCATGTGCCTTAGCATGCCTTCCAGGAGAATCTGCTCCAAGATTTTGCCAGGCACAGAGGTGAGACTGACTGGTCTGTAATTCCCTGGGTCATCCATTTTCCCCTTCTTGAAAATGGGTGTTATATTTCTCTTTTTCCAGTCATCGGGAACTTCACCTGACTGCCATGATTTTTCAAATATGATGGCCAGTGGCTTAGCAACTTCATTTGGCAGCTCCTTCAGGACCCGTGGATGGATTTCATCAGGTCCCATGGACTTGTGTACATTTAGGTTCTTAAAATGGTCTCGAACCAGATCCTCTCCTACAGTGGGCCCAGGGTCTTCATTCTCACAGTCCACAGTCCCTGCGTTCGCCTTCCAAGACTTGGGTGGTGCGGTCAGAGACTTTGCCAGTGAAGACCGAGACAAACAAGTCATTAAAACCTCAGCCTTCTCCAAATCCAGGGTAGCCAGTTCTCTTGATAGCTTCCGGAGGGGGCCTACGTTGTCTCTAGTCTGTCTTTTATTCACTACATACCTATAGAATCTCTTCCTGTTATCCTTAACATCCCTAGCCAAGTTTAATTCTAACTGTGCCTATCAAAAGTTCTTGCTAGTCACTGAGTCTCAGAACTTTGCAAGGTTAAATTCAAAGGCATTTAAATTTAAGGCATTTAAATTCCTAGAAATGGAAACTTTTTGACTAAATTAGAAGCTAGAAATTGATGTAAAATGTCTAATCTTATTAAGACTGATTAATGATAGATAAGCGAACGGTAGTTGAGTCATCACTTTGGAAATGTATAGCGCAAGAGAAGTGCATTGCTTTCTGAAACAACTGACACAGAAAAAGCAAGAAAATGTATGTCAGGCTGCTCAAATGTTTTGTGTAATGTGATTATATTAAATTCATGATATTTTGAGCAAGATTCCCTTTAACAGTTTTTATGCAAATTAAGCCTTTTAAAGTATAGTTACTTTGGTTGTATGTAGTAAGCAACAGATGAAATAAAGACAATGCCATGTTACTTCTAAATTGTTGCTACTTAGAGTAAAAAGGGAAGGAAAAACTAAAAGAAGGAAGAACATGAATGTAAGTATTCATTCTCAGAATAATATGAACTTCCAATGAAGGATTAATAAGAGAGTACAGAATGTATTAATAAGAGAGTACATACATGTATTTTATATATGAGTATGTATTTTATACATGAGTATAAATCTGGCTTATGAATACAGACCAGTTTTTGAGAGTGCAAAGACCCTCCTAAATGTTTCAAAGAGATACAAAATTTCTTTGAAACTACATTTCTTTTATCTTTTTTTAAGGTTGGTTTCTTTTTTGTGGTTTTTTTTTTTTTTCTCAACCACTCACACAAGAAGGTTGAACTTTGAGATTCTGTGGCCAAACATTTCATAAATATAAACCATGTTTCTGTGTATAGATAATCAGTGTTTATTCTCTATTCTTTTTCCTAGGTGCAGGTGGAGGAATTACCTCTTCTGAGTCTTTTCCAAAGGAAACAGTAAGTGAAAGGATGCTCTGTGCATTTGGGTTTATGTTTAGCCCTGTGTGACAAAGCAAATGTTGGTTGAAGACTCTTCCATCAGCTATGTGGGAAGTATTCTCGTTCTTTGCAATCTTTCAAACAAAAATGTGATTTCTTTGTCCACATGTGAATGATTCTTTACAGCCTTGCAGGAGCCACATGATTTTTCAATCATCATTCCCATAACACTTATGTTGAATGAAAACCGTTGTCCTGAATGAGCATTGCTCTATCTGACAGCAGCCCAGCTAACATCTCCAAAATACATTCATCCAGAGTGTTTAGAAACTTTTAAAGGGTCTGGATAATGCTCCTTTTCTTGCTCTGTCACCCAAGAGACAAGATCTATTCCTGTATTTTAGGTTTTCTTGCAAGGTTCTTTTTGTCTTGTGTATCACAAGGGAAGAAAGGGCTTGGATATCAGTACAGTGAAATTCTGTTCCAAGTTTTTCTTGGATTTGCTGTGTGGAGGGAATAAGCTTCCCTATGGCATAGGTCTAAGAAATGAATGAACATTTTCTTGTTCATATTTAGTCTAATTTCTAATCACTTCAGTCATAAAACCAGTTTCCTAGGATCTGACCTAGTTATCCTTTCTGGATGCACAGCATGTATGTGTGTGTGTGTGTGTATATATTCCCCAGTTTCACAGGGATCAGATTTCATGGAGAGATTAATTTCATTTTTAGATTTGCTGGAAGGAATAAAGCTGTTAAATCCAAGTACTGTAACAGCCTCAGTCTTGTTTCACCCAATAATGGGAGGCTAAGTAGTTTGGGCCCTGAGTGTAGAAAGATCTGTGGCCTAAATAACATATTTGCAATAAATTGGTTTCCTTGGGTTATTCTTGGATGCTGCTTCCCAGAACACAGAGAGTTTACTGTCAAAATGTGCTTGCTTCATATATGCAATAATGCTCACAGTAAGTCTGCAATCTTTAAAATGGGTTTAATCAGTGAGAAAAGTCTTGCATGGTTCTCTGGAGAATTACTCATAGAATAACAGAGGTTGCAAGGGGCCTTTTGAGGTCATCTGATCCAGTCTCCTCCTCAAAACAGGACTAACTTCAAAGTTAGATCTGGCTGCTCAGGTTGCTTGTCCAGCTGAGCTTTTAATACCTCCAAGGACAGACAGTCCACAGCTTCTCTAGGCAACCTGTGTCACACAGTATCACAGTATCACAGTATGTTAGAGATTGGAAGGGACCTCCATTTATCTATCTGGAATTCCTTTGCTGCAGCTTGCGACAACTGCCTCTTTTGCTGTACATATTTGGGGAAAACCTGGCTCTATCTTTGCTCCCGCTTTCAGCAGTGGGAGACTGCACTCTGACCCACTGTTACTTAGCCTTTTCTGCTGCAAGTTAAGCAAGCTCAGCTCCCTCAGCCTCACCTTGAGAATCTTTCAGTCCCCTAAACATCTTGATGACTCACCACTGCTTTCACCCCAGTTAGTCCATGAAGCTTTCTTATTGAGGGACCCAAAACTGGACACTGCTATTTTGGCATAAAATAAATTACATTTTATTTGTAGACTGGGGATTCTCTTTTTATCACTCATTGTTCCAAATCTGGCAGTTCTGGAAATCATTCTGTCATACATGATTTCAGTCATCTATGGAATGGATATTGCACTTCTGTAAACAGACTATTGCAATCTTTCCCTCAGGCCTTCAAAACTTTTTTAACATCTGTCTCCATTTCCAAATGACAGATGCTCACACTTATGTGTAAAACTGAAAAAAAGTTTTCCTCAGAATGCTGATATACAAACTAATTACTTTGCTTGCTGTCATGGATAGGCAAACTTCACACCTCTTTGGAGATTTTTGCTCTAACACCACATCTTAATATCTTCCACATCTCTATTTCCACACATGTTGCTGCTTCCATCTTCCTATCACTTATTCTAATCAATTTTGGTTGTGTGACTTCTCATGCTGTCAATTTCCATTTCACATTCTCATCCCTTCTGGCTCCAAGTCTACTAAACTGGTTCACCACACTTCCACTTTATCTCCCCTAATGTATTACCAAAGGCTTATTGCCCTGTTAGCTTAGCAAAATCCACTAAGATTTTCACTACTACTTTACCTCATCTCGCTTAAGCATTCAGGCTGGCAGCTTTTCTGTTTTTCTTTCTGAAGGCCATTAAAAGGGCAGCTAATGCAAAAAAATCACAGCTGCTCTTTCACCACACTGTTTCTACACCACACCAACAAAAATTTGCTTCAAACCACCTAAGGTTGCTCAAATGCTAATCTAACCCACACATATCCTTCCTGGCCAGTTCTTTTTGGCCACTTTGTGTTAACCAGACAACTGGATGGACTTTGTTCATTGGGTAAAACACAGCCCATGCACTAACTTCATCTCACTTGCACTCTACTGCAAAGGCATAGATCTCACATCAGTGACAAATTTACTAGTGAAAATGTACTATTTAAAGGTATGAGAAATTATTTAAGGACTTTTCTTTGAAGGAGAGTGTGTTGGAGAGGAAAAGGAAATTTGGTTTTCTTCCTGAACTAATAAAAAGAAAAAAGCTCGTCTTAACAAGGTGTAGTTAGAAATTTTTGTTACAAAATTGGAACATTCAGGAGAATCAGAGGGATAAATATTCATCAGAGTGCTTCTCGAAAACATAAGGGTTTAAAAAAACCCCAAGCATTAACCAAACAAAAATAAACAAACCCAAACTTCTCTGTCTTTCGTTCTACCAGGGATCCTTTCCCAGAGAATGAGATGGGACACAAAATAACATACAGCATGGGTGGCATGGCATTCATGTCCTTCTGATGGGTTAGGGAAAACCCATCCTTAAGTTCCTGAGCCTGCGTGGTTTTCTGCAGTTTATCTATATATGCAAAGCTGCATAGCTCTTAACAGGGAAGGCTGAGAGAGGTGGATTCCAGCAAAGGTAGTTTGCAGCCTCTGATAGGGCAGAAGCAAGCTATCTCCTGAGCCGGTGAGTGCCTAGCTATATCAAATGGCTCTGGGAGAGGAAGTTGCAATTCTGTCCTTTGGGAACATGAGAAGGAATGGAAGGAAGTAAATAGTTTACAAAACAAAGCTTAATAAATCTGTTTCCATCCAAACCAGAATGTTAACTTTTTTAAACTCTCCATCCCTCAAGGGAAAGAAAGTTGCTCCATTTGTAGCTTTTTTCTCAGGGTAGTCATAAGGACATTGAGCATGAGGAAAATTTAATTCTAGCTCTGTATAAAAATGGTAGCATAGAAATGATGCACGCATTTTATTACTGCCATCATGCATTACACATTTGGCTTCTTCAGATAATAATCATATTCATAATTCATGCAGTCCTGCTCCGGCAGGGGGATTGGACTAGATGATCTTTTGAGGTCCCTTGCAATCTCTAGCATACTGTGATACTGTGAATATCCCAAAAAGAAGGTATTTAAGGAGCAACTTCTCTGCTAGTCACAGCACAGCAATGTTGAAAGCGGGATGAGGTGTTGGTCAATGGAATGTCTCTGTTTCAGAAATGACACCTTATTTATTAGGGCTGCTGGCTTCAAAATCAAATTATGAATTCCCTGCAGGTATAATACCAGAAAATAAAATAGTGTACCTGGCCCCTTTATGTAACACAACGTACGTACAGACAGAGGAAGAGAAGTGATGATTCATTATCTGTTCATCCAAAACCCAAGATCGCTGATTCACATGCTACATCCGAAAGCTTCACAAGTCTAAACGTATTCTTGACTAATTTCTATAAAAAGATGCTGTGCATAGCAGCATGATCATGTTTTCTGTCATTGCTCTTGTTCTAAATCAGAAGGTCTTGATCAGCCTTAGACTTATTGGTATGTAATGTCTCTTCTAGTATGCCTTACTTTTAGCATCCCTTTCTGTAATCTTTACAGGTAATACAGCATTAGTTTTGTTCTCTGTGTTTTTAAATGGCATATAGAACTTCAAAAATGCATAATATAGTCTATAGCACACTACAGCTTTTGTAAATTACATTCCAAATTCATGTTTGTGCCCTCGTTTTTTTACTAAAACCATATACAAAAATGAAGGCAAATCACTCCCTGTTGCAGGTCAAGGTCATTCTGTCCAAGGCAGGATTAGCAAAATCTTCTTTCTATCATTTTTATCAAAAGGC
This sequence comes from Psittacula echo, assembly GCF_963264785.1. Classification (NCBI taxonomy): domain Eukaryota; kingdom Metazoa; phylum Chordata; class Aves; order Psittaciformes; family Psittacidae; genus Psittacula; species Psittacula echo. The sequence continues at coordinate 18,746,901 of NC_137743.1, read as the reverse complement.
ATTAATCTCTATGTTATTTAAACTCTATGAACTTATCAGAGCTGGATGCAATGTTGATTAAAGAAAACTGTGCCTAATGAAACAGCAGATTTTCGGAAAAAAAAAAAAAAGGAAGAAGAGACCTACTTCAGAGTAAGCACATCTAACTAGTGAGGAGTGATGAATAACTTGTTATCACATCAATAAAGAAAGTCCCTGCCATGATTCTCTGGCTGACGTTTCTAATGATAGGTTCTCAGCTAAGTCAACAGAGATATTCCTCCTGCTTTGTGGGTCTTTGAGGTCCTCTGTTCTTAGAATCATTTCCTTTCTTTATCCATATGGATTTGAAAGAATAATTATACTCCTCAGTATAATTATACTTGGCCCAGAAAGCCAACTGTATCCTGGGCTGCATCAAAAGGAGCATGACCAGCAGGTCGAAGGAGGTGATCCTTCCCCTCTACTCTGCTCTCGTGAGACCTCACTTGGAGTCTTATGTGCAGTTCTGGTGTCCTCAACATAAAAAAGACATGGAACTGTTGGAACAAGTCCAGAGGAGGGCCACGAGGATGATCAGGGGACTGGAGCACCTCCTGTATGGAGACAGGCTGAGAAAGTTGGGGCTGTTCAGCCTGGAGAAGAGAAGGCTGTGTGGAGACCTCATAGCAGCCTTTCAGTATCTGAAGGGGACTACAAGGATGCTGGGGAGGGACTCTTCATCAGGGACTGTAGTGATAGGACAAGGGGTAACAGGTTAAGACTTAAACAGGGGAAGTTTAGATTGGATCTAAGGAAGAAATTCTTTACTGTTAGGGTGGTGAGGCACTGGAATGGGTTGCCCAGGGAGGTTGTGAATGCTCCATCCCTGGTGGTGTTCAAGGCCAGGTTGGATGAGGCCTTGGGTGACATGGTTTAGTGTGGGGTGTCCCTGCCCATGGCAGGGGGATTGGAACTAGATGATCTTAAGGTCCTTTCCAACCCTAACTATTCTATGATTCTATAAGATCTTTCCCTGAACAATGTTACCACACTCAGTGTGTAACCCCTACAATGCAAGTAATAACAAGGGTGGAAACTCCCACTTGAAACTCCTACTACCAGTCTTTTTTTGATGGAGCAAGATGCTTAGAAAGCCATTTAGTGGGATGTGTTCTGAGCTTTGAGACAATTCTACTTCCACTGTGCATCATCTCCACAGCCACAATAGTTTGCAACTACTTAATGGAGCACAAGATCCCTTTGGATACGTGGGTTTCTGTACTTCTGTGCCAGTAGAATTTAATCAGCTTGAATGGTGATAACCAACACCCATCTGTTGCAGTGCTGAAAAGAAACACCATAAAAAACCCAGGATAGATTCAAGAAGTGATGCTTAATATTTATTTCATCTGCTGAAGTGGTTCATCAGAACAGCTAAGCAAATCTGCTACTCCCTGCAGATTAATATTGGTGTAAGTTTCACAGCTGAATGATGATGTTTTCATGCCTTATCAAGAAAGTCATATGGTCAAAGATCTGAAACAAGGAACTAGAGCAAAACTTTCCAGCAGGAGGGGGAAGGAGACTTACAGATACATCACATCATGTACGTTCCAAGAACATATAGCCAAGCTACCACAGAATTCTTTGAGCCACTGTTATGCAGTACAATACCTTAACTGTTGAGTCAGCATACTGCTAGCAGGGTAAGACTACTGAAACATGTTATGACTCCACTGCTGACACACAGCATCATATCTAAAACCAGTTTTCTTCCTTTTTAAGTCTAATGAGTAGGTGAGTTCAATTACCCACTGAGACTTCGTTCTTGCAGATAATGGACTACTCATCCATCTTAAATTTGTCTTTGGTAGCCTGGCTCAGAATGCAAGTGGTGGGATGACTGATGTATGCATGGATTTAGAGTGGGTAAGAGAGATGCGAGCATTCCTTCTGAGAAAATGTTCAGTTTGCTTTCTTTTTTTCCATCTGAAAAATAGGGCACTGATTTCCTGCCAGGGAACACTTTTGAATAAGAACATCTGGAATTAGCTATTAAAGTTGGTCTAACTTGGAGTAGGAGGCAGAAAGCAGGAGAAAATGGTTACAGAAAAAATGGATGCCAGCCTAGGAAGTAAGTTGAGCTAGAGGCTCTGCATCTCAGAGGCTTTGTGCTGTCTCTGAGCAGTGTCCCAGAATGGGTACTGACACGGCACTTTGCTATGGCATCCTACAGTTTCCTCAAAGGGGAACTGGAAGACAGCACTGCCAGTTCACATTGTTAATTTTATCCCGTCACAAGTAGTAATTTAAATGTAACGTGCCAAGAAAGAATTAAGCAAAAATCTTTTTATTTACATACATTGTCTAAACATGAAGGGAAATTTTAAACCTTCATAATTTCTCTATTTTCACTGCAAGTAAGTGTTTTGTAGGCACATTTGATTTTATCCAAACATTACTACTCTGGCAGAAATTCCTCGCTGGGGGAATGTGTCCTTGAGCAGTGTGAAGCACAGGGGCTCTAATTCAGAGGTGATGTTGGCCACTGCCCTTCCTTTGCTGTGTTCCTTTCACCTTGTGCTTCAAGTGATGTAACACAAACGTTGTGAAAAGGTGAGAGCTAAAATGGTGCATGACATTTGAAGAGGCACATTTTCCTGCCATCCCATTCCTCCTCCTCCTGCTCTTTTTTTGTCCCTGCAGTCAGAGGAACTGTGCCAGTCCTAAGCATGTCTAGCTGCTGTGTGTGCCAGCCTTGGGGCTGGGCTCACACATCCACACAACAAATGTTCCACAGCGGAAAACTCATCACTGAATTGAGGCAAGGCAGGTTGCTGGAGAGAATGTAACAGGGAACTCAACCTTTCATTCTTGCCCTGAGGTGATGAGGGGAAGGAGTCAGATCTGACCTTGCCTCCTTTCACCTGTAGCTAGCAGAAGACAGAAGAATTGATTCATTGAGTCTTTCTACTTATTGTGGGTCATGTCAAAGATGTTTGCTGAAGCCACAGTAGGACTTCAGATGAACTTCTCTGCCCTGAAAGTCGACTAAGAGCAGCCAGGTTCTCAGTTACAGCTGAGAGGCAGCTTAAAAAGTTAGCAGCCTGTCAGCTCCAAAGTGGTGCCTCACCGTAACCATGTTATTAGACACATAAGCTAATATATCAGATGCAAAAGCAATGTTTGCTTATGAGTGGGTCTGCTGCGAACAAGTTCCAATTCAGCAGCTCAGACGCACAACATGTCTTTTAAAGGATAGGGTCTACATCAAATTCAGAAAGAATTTAAATATAGGAGTCTGTCAGTTTCATATAGATAAATGTTGGGGAGAGATATAAGTTGGCAAATGCACACAGCAAAGGGAAAGAACATAGAAGTCCCTGCAGGTCACTGTGGCCTTCCTTTAAATTCCTTCTGAACTTAACCTGGAATATCAATGCCCATGTCAAGTTTTTGTTTGAAGACACAAAAACACAACCTGCCCAAGCTAAGCTGCAACCGTAAAACCCCATTCCTCTATTTCTGTCATAATTTTCCTTGTTAATCTCTTGATGATTTAAAGCCTTCTGATAGCTTATGGGAAAATTGCTAGTAAGCTTTCTAAAGATCCCCGAGTTGAAAGGCAGAATGTGAAATGAACACCAGTAAAAATTCAAAGAAATGATGGAAGCTCTTTCTCTTCTCTTTGATCAGCCCCTGGAAAAAATTAAGCAGCCACAAAATGCAAACAATTGTCACACACGGGTGAAAATATCACCACCACCACCCCCCAAAAAAATAATAATCCAAGACTCTTTATATATTCACCATTTTTTGTTGTTTGAGATTCTTCGTTAAAATTTATGCTAATGTTTCCATCTATTAATTTTAAATGCCCCAGTGTTTTGCAAAAGATCAAGGTAATTTGTTAGCCATATTTCTAAGGCAGTTGTTACCAAAACAAAAGCACGTGAAAAGTCAAGGTCTTTTCACTGATTTAAAATTTCTGATTTGAAACTTGTTGACACATAATGCACATCATGTTTACAGTGGTTTCTCCTCACTTCGCTTCTTTTTCCATGAACAGTGGGGAGAAGTCAGGGTTTCCGAATGGCACCGTCTTCCAAGACAATAGTAGAATGTTTGGCATCAGAAGTAAAAAAGTAGCAGAATTTGCCAGTACTCACAATAACCACATATCCAGCTGCTTTACACAACTCCTCCCAATATAGATACAGTGATGCTATATCAAGCTTTTACAGAATATAAGTTTGGAAGCTCTGTCTGGGGAGTATGAAGTAACCTAAGCCTTCACATTTGTGCTGGGATCAGCTGGAACAGAAGCAGAGGTTTAAAAGAGGACACTGGCAGTTTGCCTAAGAAAAATATAACTGCCAATAAATCTTCTGTCTGAAGTGTTTGAACAAAATGTAACTTAGAAAATTAAAAGAATTAGTAACTGGGCAATTTCAAAATACAAACATAGACAATCTTGGATTTGTTTCTCTGTAACGAAGAAATGTATTTCTGAAGTAGTGTAGTAACTAAAGGTCACATCTGGTTCCTGAGGCTCCTTCCTAAAGATGAGTTTCAGTGTTGTCCCAAGCTGACTTCTGTCCATACATACAGCTCTCTAGCTTGAGTAACGGTATGAGCTTGGCCTTTGCGGGAGCACAGCTTGGAGTTCACATGTTTCTGATGCTCAGATCAATAATAATAGCAAGGTTAGGACTACTCCATCCTGCCAATATAAGTATTTGGATGGTTCCAATAGCACTTTGCAGCACATCTCCTTTTACTTAACTCCTCTTTCATTCTTGAGATAACACTTTTACCACATCTACTACAGTGAACTCTTTGACCACCACTGCAGGTGGGATGTCTCCATAAAAAAGACACAATAGCTGTATATATCCTGCTTGAAAGAGTCCATACAGCAATGCCATACTCCCTGTCCATCTTTCATCCATCCTGTTGCCTCACAAGTAGCTTGCAGCCTGCAGCCTTGGTGGCCTCAGGTGCTGGCACTTCAGCATCGTGAGGGACGAGCTCACACTTTCTCTTAGCCTGTTGCTTCCAAGTTGACATTTGACTGATGAGATTGTTGCTTTAGAGAGTGGTCTCAGGGCAGCCATTAATGCATAATTTAGGTTTAGCCAATACAGTTTCCCATAGCTTTTTTCCAGCAATGTAAGTAGCATGAATACTTGTTTAATTTCTTACTGTGCTGAAGCATAATGTCTCCAATTTCATATGAGAACCAGTTCTTCTCTTCAGTGCCTTATTAAACATTCCTTTTAAGAATTTTATGAGCTCAGCATCAAAGTACATTATAAATCTGTCCATGGGTAAATAAAACAGTACTGAGGAATGTTAGCCAAGGGAATCTACAGTAAGATTTATTTCTTTCTCTATCCTTTCTTCCAGTGCAGAGCTTCAAGGCTCCCCCAGCAGAACTGCCTGGCCCAGAAGCAAAGCTTTTGGTTTTCTTTCCTATCCCAAAGGGACTGGCAGCTGGTTGGCTTATTTAGCAAAGCATTTAGGTGTGTTATTGAACTTCCCATATGCAGGTCTCTCTATGTAAGTCAGCATCACTCCTCAAAATATTATACATTGCTGGGCATAGCTAGGCCACCTGGGGAAAAAATAACTGATTTCAGCTCTTAGGCAAGGTGGGCCACACCTACAGGAGTTCTCTACTAAAACCAAAGCAATTCTTCCCCAGAAGCTGGTGTAGCTCTGCTCTTAGATGCAAAGTTCATACTCTATAAGGTGAATCCAGCTTTGCAGAGCTGCCCTCTCTGTGTTACCTGAGCAGATGCCAAATCAGAATAGCTCAGAAAAAAAAAAAAAAAAAAAATTATTTGGTTCCAAGTTCGTTTTGCTAAAAGCTATTTTGGCTAAATTGGAAGATTCCTAAGACCTCCTGATGCTTCCCTACTGTGATTGTTCTGTCTTAGATAAAATGCTAGTACCATGAGGGCAGGCACATATCAGTTGTTCTGATAAGAAAAGTCTGCACTTTTGGTCTGCACTTTTGGGTCTGAGGTCACTCAGATCTTTGCCACAGCAAAGAGACTGCTTTCAGGTCACTTGATCTAGCTATAAAATGGAAAATGGATATTTCTAGCAAAATTATTAGATATTGTTATAGTCTAAAGTGCCTGAATAGAGAGGAAAGTCCCTGTGTAGCTGTCCTAAGTTCTACAGTGCTCTGCACCCCTCTGAATACATGTCTGACACTAGAAACTTTGTTGGCTGCATCAAATTAACTAAAATGATAAAAATAATTTGTTTGCCTACAATTACAGATCCCTATTCACTATCATGCATTCCATATATTTTTTTCAAGCAATATCATTTATCTTGGAATAAATACAAATAAGGCCAACTTCTGCGCAGTGCTTGTCTGTTGCATAGGATTTTTGTTTGCAAGCTAAGAGGACCACAAAAAATGGCTGGGTGCTACATTCTCATCTACAATGCAAGGGCTGTTCTGGTCCACACTGAAGTTTCCATACATGGGCAGTATCAAGAAAGACAGTAGTAGCTGTGCTGCATGAGCTGTCCAGATAACAAAACCAAAAAAGGATCAACAGGATCCTTTCTTTGCCCAGGGAAGTTGTGAATGCTCCATCCCTGGCAGTGTTCAAGGCAAAGTTGGACAGAGCCTTGGGTGGCATGGTTTAGTGGGAGGTTCCTGCCCACGGCAGGGGGTTTAGAACTAGATGATCTTAAGGTCCTTTCCAACCCTAACTATTCTATGATTCTATGAACAGAGAAATGATTTCTGAAAAAAACAGTTTGTAACCTTTTGGGAGAAAGCTATTTCCCTGTTACATGCCTATAAGGTATTTATTTGGTGTGCACATGTATTGTGTGCAGTGATAGCATTTCAGATGTCCTTGAGGCTTTAAGATCTTAATCATGCCCACTACCTCCACACTCATCTGATCTTCCATCCAGGTGTTCTGTTTCCAGGTTTGAAATTGTTCTAGTTATGAGGTAGATCTGGAAAGTAAAATAGACTACCCCTGGTGAAGTAAGGTAGAAGACTCCTCCAGCTAAGTACTCTGAGATCCCATCTTGAAGACCAAAGGGCCTGGCTACAAGATACAAAGAAGTGAAAAGGAAAGGGTGAAAGAAAACCACTTGCTCTCCTGGAGAGACTCCAGAGTGATATAACCTGAGATATATTTAGTTTTAACCCCAAATAGCCTTGCTGTTGAAATGGCATCCTGTGTAATTTAATCTTAACAGCAATAGTTAGCATACATCACTCTGAAAAGTAAAAAGTGCCTATTTTTTAATTTCATAGAAATGTATTCAGTCACCACTAAAATACAAAAAGGAAAACTTTCAAATACATTTTCTGTATAGCTAAAAGCCCCCAGTGACACAGGATTGCCCTGCAGACTCAGAAATGTTGCCATCTAAATTGACATTTATCAGGTGTTAGGCACTGGCTGTACTGGCCAAGTACACAGCGGGTACATGCTATGCAAAATAATCACAGTTCCACGTGAAATAAAAGCATTACTATTTACTATTTTTAAGCAGCTGCATTATATCACTGTGTAACCATGATCTTGAGACTGACCATAAGGCAACATTTCAACAATCAAGGTATGTTAGATACAAGAAGAAAAAGAGTGATTTTCTGGAACTAACAGAAAAATGATTTTCCGGAACTAACAGAAAAATGATTTTCCATGGATCAAGAAAGACGTAAGTTAATGTTGTAAGGTTTTCTGTAACCTATGGAGAATAAACATCTCAGTTACTTATAAAGAATTGCAGAAAGAAATGGATCACAGAAGTAACCCTAGAATAAACTGCTTAATTAAAGTGCTTATTACTAGAAAATACAAAATCCAGAAAAAGTTTTTGTATGTATGCAAATGAGTGGTGCATGGTCCATTTTTTTATATTACTCAACTGTGATAAAAGCAACCATACTCAATTTTCTAATATTTTCTCATCTTTTAAATAATGTTGGCAATAAACAAAGTCTACCAATATACCAACTCTTCTTTCAATTAGGAAGTCAATTTAAAAATTGCTTTACATGTATTTTTTATGTGTGGCACTGATGGCCGTGAGATTCTGCTTTTAAAATGTTTTGATCACTATTTTTAGTAATCAGTTGAAAGGGAAGTGATTCACTTGTCTATTTGATAATTCTGTGAACCTGTATGTAAAAGGTAATCCAAGTGAAAATACAAAAATCACAACAGTTAAACAGTTTGCACTTTGGCAATGTATCAGCATTTGTAGCTCGTAAGGTCTCTTTGAACAGTGAATGAATGCAAAATAAAGATGATTCTTTTCTTACAGCCTATGTAGACAAATTACCAAAAAAAACCCAACCCTGCTGTAGATAAGGATTTAGTCTGCTACCATATTTCAGTGTCCATCCTTGCGCTAAATGCTCACTGAACCTTTGTAGTGATACACTATAGTGTAAAATCCAGTACATCCTTTGTATAGCATCTGTGAAACTGGTTAAGATTTTTATCTTGCACATACTTAGTCATGTACTACATACAAAAATAGAGACCTTCATGGCAGAGTCTCAAAATTAAGCCTGGTTAATGACTTTTAATTTAGTTTTGCAATTTAGTTTGCTGTTAAAACAGTTCAATCACAAAATTTTCTGTTTTGTTAGGCCTAATTCTGTATTAAGGTATAACCAGCTGTTGTGGTGCTTCACTTTGATAAATAGGTTCTGTTTTCAATTTACTCATGGATTAGACACTTAAATGCAGTGTGGCTGTCCACTCTGCATTCAGGTAGGAATGCAAATATGTTTACCTGGTAAATGTCTTTTGAGGTTTATCTGCTACAGGCAAAAATGTCTTTGGATGGCTCTTTTAAACATTGCTTGCAGGAATGTAAGAACTGTTTTAATGAATCACAAAATGTTTTTTCTCCAAGAATATCTCCTGCAAAATGTACTAAAACCCTCTTGAGACAGTACTACCTCTTACAGTGAATTATGAGATGTTGGAAAAATCACCCCAAAGGAGAAGTTTCTAGTTGTCATGTGTTGGTTTATCTCTGTGATAACTTACTTTAGCAAGACATAACTGTGTTCACTTCTTACAATCCTCCTTTAAAAATCCCAACTATTTATTTTTGTTGGTTTTTACCAACAATTTGTGACCATTAAAGTATGATTCTAATAACCTTTTGAACCCATTTCCTACTTTCTGTCACTTAGTTACTAATCTACATAAGAATTCATGGTAAGTCTTCAGATTTTAATGTTTTCATATCTGATTTTAATACTGCTGTAATGACATTCTTTCTTTTCATCACAATTCCTCTTCTGAATCAGTGCCACAGATTACTTTTCAGTAGGAGCCTTCCATTACAAATACTGAAAGTCATTGGATTTGATCATTACTACTTCATGGCAAAACTATAATTACTTCTTGAACCAAGTAACTGCATTGCTCAGGCTTAAGTCAAGTTCAGCCTCTTTAATTTTTTTTCCCAGACTATGGAACTAGCTGTTCCAAGAAGCCATCATTGGAATTGTTGAGAAATTGCCTCTCAAAAACATCTTGCCAATCAATGTGCACGTAGTTGGAGTAGTACACTACCACTTAAAAATAAAAATCATTACATTTACTTGTTTCTTTGACTTCCTTCACTTCATACTCTGTATGGCATTTACATAACATACTATAGGCAGCAATTTAGGTATCCAGATTAAAAGTATAGGCCTCTTATACCATCAATGGAGAGATAAAGTGCTTCAGAGGGCAATTAAGAGTACATCAGTGAGAAACCTGCCTGCTTTGTTAATTACTTGGAGGATTAGGATGCTTCTGATAAATGCCCAGGACAGATGGTAAAGATGCCTGAATCTCCCCAAAGCCTGGTTTTTTTTTTTTTCAATTGGGATGGGAAACTAATACTGAAATTTGTTAAAATAATGTCACTGGAACTGCAATTTAAATGCATTCAGAAGCTCTCATTATTTCTTGTTCCCCTGAAATTTTCTCCCTCTAAGATGATTTTTGCAAGAAAATTATGATTTCCCATCTCAGTCAGTTATAGGTTATAAATAGCCCACTATTTTTTCTTTTGATCAGCTTCAGAAAAGCTGAATATGTCATGGTTGGACAGACATTCTAGTTTACCTTTATTTGCTTTTAGCTTTTTCATGTAATTGTACCTATTTGAGATGCAAATTAATCTGTTTTGCTGGCATCTTTAGTCAATGGCCTAGTCTTTGGCCCTACTGTGCCTCTGCTGCTTGTGGCTTTCTTCTTAATAACAAATAACAATTTCTCAGGTCTCTGCCATGTTCCCATGCTGGCAGCCCACATCATTCCATTTTGCATATGTAGAGTCTGTGCTTTTAAAACAGCTCTCTGTCCTCTGACATGTTCCAGGCACTACAGAAAAACAAAAAGTTCTCTTTAAGCCCTCTTAGACATGTTTCTGTCTATCAGTCTTTTACAGCAAAACTGGAATAATTTTAAAGAAATCACAAGAGTCCTAGACTAAAGGCTTTCTAAAGGCTTTTTTTTCTGTGTAATTTCATACACTTATCTGTGCTCCTGGTATCAGGATCACAAGCTTCTACCTATCACTGAAAAGAACCTTCTCTAGTGTATCATGTGAACTGCTGTCTCCACAGCTGGTTACCAAGCTGCTGAACAGGTATCTGGGTTGCTGCATACAAGGATACAGACTTTCGATAACTAAATCACCTACCATTACAGCTTTCCAACAACTCACAGGGTATCCCCTTCTCCTAGAGGGACCATTTGGCTCTGTGTTTGCTCCTCTCTCCAATGCTCAGTGTTTCACTCTCTCCGAGTCTTCCCTCATTTACCTTTTTTTTTTTTTTTTTTTTATCCCTTATAATTCCAAAACATTTTATATTTATTCCACTTTACCCCCATCTGCTGGTAAAACAAAGCTGGCACATGTAATATACCACTAACTACAGATGAGTGACTGGCAGAGAAAAGGAATTGGCTCCTGCTTGTTTAAGATGAGTCACCAAAGTACTTGATAGATGGGATGAGAAAGGGAAACGAATGGGAAAGGGAGAAAGCAATTTCCTTTATAGATCTAGTTGTACAGACTGTACTGCTTTGATTTTGCGGTGAGCTCTTTCTTAAATTGATCAGCCTCTCTTCTCATTTGGAAAAAGTAGCTTGCACTGAGAAAGTTTCTATTTATCATTTTAAAAATTTAGTAACTAAACAATAGACCATTCTGCTTCTCTCCACAATTAACTCTTTTCTTTATAGGCATGTATGTACAACATTAATTATTACCAGCTGGGTTTTTTTTCCCAAGTCTCATCTGAAAATGCTTCAAATTGAATAAATCTTAAATCATTCTCCTTTTGGAATAAGCTAAATTTCTGAACACTTGAAATGTCATATTAATTCTAGCATTTCACTTTGCTTCCACGAGCAAAGCAAACCATTGCAGGAGCCAATTAGAAAGAGCTGAGAAATGCTCATAACATGAAGGGCTGACAGCTAAAAATTCTAAATCTGATGGACTGTCTTGCAGACTGACATGGCCAATGTCTCTGCCTATAAGCAAACTTTAATCTCCTAAGCAGAAAGAAAAAGAGTTTATTTTTAAGGCTAACTTTGTCAGTATCTAAAACAGTTCCTCTTCTCTTCCTCCTTCTTTTCTGCCCTCTAGCGACCAATCAAGCATGTTTCTAACTAAACTAGTTAAGCACACTTCAAAAACACTTTCATGTATCTACTAGGCCAGATCATGCCACTAACATAGATGAGCTGCAAAGGTAGAGGTAATGGCTGAACGTCTCTGGTAGTGGTAATAACATGTGGGTTAAGCCGCCTCTGCTTCCTCTAGACAAATTCCTATCACATATATTGGGTGGGATTTGGCACTATATTTCAGCTGTGGTTATCTAACCATATTGTTGTACAGAAGGCTGAAGAAACGGACTGGATTATACCGGGTATTTTCTCAAAAAGAAAAACAACAACCCAACATATAAATAAAAGTAGATTTATTTTGTTATGTGAATCTCAAAAGTTACTGTGAAGTCTATTAATACACCAATCCTAAAATATGCCAAGAGTCTTAGATTCACTGAACTGAAGGCTAACTGAATCCTGCTCCTACAGTATAATATTTTTCTAAAATTGTTTTCCATTCACAGACACCTGCCAAAGTTTTACACTCAAGCTATCAGGAAGCCATACTGGAAGTCAAGCAATAGGCAATACAGAATAATAGTATCTTTTTGGTAAAATGAGGTGGAAAGAATAGGTAGTTTATGTTCTTTATAAGGATCATGTTCTTTATAATCCTGCTCTTTTTCTAACTCAGATATTTTTTTCCATTAGCACTTGATGTATGCTTTTGCCAAGAAAAGAAACATTGATTTTTATAGTGAACGTGTGAAATACTGCTCTAAACTTCTTTAGAAAACCTGGGGAGCAGTATGTGTTTGTCTTTACATTTCCACAGACTATCAGATACATGGTCCCTTCTTCAGTTTTGAAATTAAAGCAGCCAACTGAATGCATTTGCTACTTGTGCTGAAGGCCTGAAGAAGGGTTTATGAACTCAAAAGCTTGTATATTTTTTCCAGCTATGCTAATGGGGCTAATAAAAGATACAAATGCAGGTCTTGCTTTCAGCCTGTGGAGCCTGCAAGTAGAAAGGGCAGTTTTCAACATGCATACTTTGGAGAAGTTGGGAAGGTTGGAGATGGCTGCAGGCCTGTGAGCCACATTTGATGACAGTTTATGCTGGAACATTATGGCTATATGCAAAGCAGCAGATGAATTATGTATGTGTGACAAAGCTGATAGACGGATTCTGCTCATAGCCTGACTCTTCCCTTCCTGCCAAGCACAGCTTGTCATCTAAGAGGTCATTGACAGAAAAGCCAGTAGGGATTATAGAAAATACATGACCAAGGCATTGTGCGTTTGTCAAAGCACATAGGTTTCGTCCCTGTGCTGGCTGCATTCTTCTGTCACACTTCAACTGTGGCTATGTGTAAATTTAGCGAACTGAGCAGAGCCAGCCAACAGATACAGGCACTGGACCTCAACCTGTTCCTGTAGCATGGGTTTGGCCTGGTACAGCTAGTAGTCTCCCCAGAAAAATTCCTGGGTATAGTTTAGGCATTAGCATGGACCAGGGACAGGCAACTTAGATGTAACTGCCTTGTTTTCAGAGACAAGGATGTTTATCAGAATGGAAGTGACTAAACTGTACAAATAGTAGCTGGTTCTTAAGCCATTTAATTTACCAGTGTAACAATAGTCTGCAAGTTCACTTGAGTTTGGAGGCACTTATCTTTCCTGCCTTTGGAACAGCATGCTACTGATCCTATTCAACTATCTTTTTAAATGTGTTTTATTATGGCATGAGTGGAAAAATACATTTCAAAATTACCAAATGAATCCTCTTCTAGTTAGTCCCATCTAGGCTCAAGCTTCCCCATCACGGTTGCATGGCTTACATGAGGGAAGGAGATGCTTTCTGTTCTCTTCCAAAACCTTGAACTGGCAAAGTCAACTAACAGTATGTAATTTATATTTGGTATGATTTCATAGTCAGTATGCAAGCACTTAACTTCCTTTTGAGCAACATATGAAATTATTAGCACGAGTCTTACACATTTCACAGGAAAAAAAAGAAATCCCTTAATAGTTAACTTGTAATCTACATTTAATTGCTGTAAGCAGCAAAGGAACATTTCTGTTCTTCTGGGACAAACTGCTAGTGCTGTATCTGACTTTCTGTGCTACAGCTCTTTTAAAATGGAGCAGGCAGCAGGTTACGACACACTGTGTGAGGAGTGGCGTCTTTTATTTTGTTTCCTCCCCGTCCTTTAAAAGTGTACTGCAAAACCGTTTTGCATTAACGTGAATCGAGTTTCAGATTCTTTCCGCAGCAGTAAGGGGGAGAGAGACGGGTACGGACAGCACTTGTTGAGACGAGTTCCGTGAAGTGGAAACGGCCAGCAGACCACTATCCTCTTCGGTGCAAGCTCACATCCTGCAGCCCGCCCCGGTGAGGAGCCTCCGCCGCGGCAGCACCTGCAGAGCACAACAGAAGCACCACTATCCGAGGTAAACCCTGCGACTCCTCAGCCACTCGGAACTGCCCGCAGGCTACAGCCGCGCTGCGCATGCCCGCTACGATCTGCCTTCCGTGCCCAGCCCCCCGGGGCGCCTGCGCAGCGAGGCCGGCAGTGGTGCCGTAGAGGTGCGCCCGGATTCCTCCGCCGCGGTGTGCTGGACCTAGCGCCCCGCCCAGCGGAGCGTGTTGGGGACTGCCGCTGCGCAGGGTCGGGGCGGTGGGGTTTGCTCGGCCGCCTCTGGCGGGCCCGGCATGGCGGGGCGGCGGTGCGCGGGCGGAGCGGCCGCCTTGGCTGAGGCGCCGGGCTGCGGCGCGGCGGCGGAGCCGGCTCGAGAGCTCTTCGAGGCCTGCAGGAACGGGGACGTGGAGCGAGTCAAGAGGCTGGTGCGGCCCGAGAATGTGAACAGCCGGGACACAGCGGGAAGGAAGTCCAGTCCGCTCCACTTCGCTGCAGGTACCGGCCCGAGGCCACCATTACCGCTTCTGTGGGAGAAAGGGGAACACGGGGGGCAGCCTCGCCAGGGCCAGGCCTGCTGTCGGGTCGCGCACCAACGCCTCCCTGTCGGCGTGGGGCCTGGCCCGCGGAGGGGCCCTGGGTGCGCTGTTCCTCGCGGGCCCCGCCGTGGGGGCGCTTCGCCAGCCCCAGTGTGCGGCCTGTGGACGTCTGTGGGTGCGATGCCCGCCCGACAACCGCGTGGCTGGTTCGGTGTCACCCGCGCGGTAGTGGTTGCAGAGTGGTAGGGGTGGCGTCTTGTTTCTGCCCTTCTGTTTCATTATTTGTTTATTTAAATGAACCTCAGCTGGTGCTGAGGACATCTGGACTGGGGTTTAGACTCTTCGTGCTGTGGCATGTGAGCTCTGACAGGTAACATGCCCCAGGTGCTTTTCACATTGATTTTAGCAGGCCTGCTCATCTTCAAAATTTCACCCATGAAGAGTGCTTGCATTTGTATCTTTAACAAATAGACTCTGTTAATTCGGGCCTTAGATGCACAAACAACTGACATCACAGAACAACTGCTTCTGCTGGCAAGAGGATAGAGGATTGTATCCCACCTTTTCAGACAAAGACCTGACTGTGACTGTTGTTTTCATGTTTGTTTTGATTTGATTACAGCATTAGATGTCAAACCCCAAGGCTGGCACGCTGCAGAAGAGAGCAGCTTCTTTCAGCTAAACAATATGGATAGTAATAAAGAATTTTGTTTCTTTACCGGGTGGTTTTAGAAAAGGTTTCTACTTCAGGTGTCCTTTCCAGTAGATGTAACATGTCTAAGTTCTTGAAAACCTCTTCAGGACAGCTGCTTTCAAAGATTTAAGAAACTTGGTCAACGAGAGGGCCCAGGAGACAAAATATCCTGTCATAGGGAAAAAATTCTGCAGCTATGTTTTTATATCCAGCAGTCCTGCACTAGTAAATGCTGAGCTTCTAGACAAATGAGTACATTTTACAGCAGGCTGTGTTTAAGGAGTTCCTCATGCAATATAGTGATCTAGTTTCTGTCTCTGGACAGGAGTTGATCTGTCTTGACTTTAAAGGACTCCTGGTCTAGAGAGAGCCTTTTCTTTCAAAACGGCATAGCAATAAGTTAATGTAGTTTTTAAACTTCCAGTGTTGTTGTGTAACAGATTGGTGTGTAAATAAGAGGCAATTGCCAGGCTTGTGTTGCTCTTCTCAGACAACTATAGGAGATGTCAAAAGTTTCTAGTTCACATGTGACATAAAAAACTTGTGTAATTTCTCAATTTGATTTTATGCGCTTCACGTAAAACTTAGCTGTTGTCAGCCTACTTGCAATAGACTCAATGTGAAAAATGGACATGCGTAACTCTTGGATTTTGGGCTTATTGTTTTTGCTTTGTTTTGCTTTTCCCCCATTATTCATAGTTGGAATAATAGTAGCTTCTTTTGTCTTCTGGCTCTAAAGGAATTACATTCCAGGAAGTAAAAGCAAAAGTGTGTTGTATTCTTGCTTTGTTTAGCCTGGGTAGCTAGGTGTTCTCAGAAGGTGCATTACAAAACTTCTCTGACTAGTTTCGTTCAGCTTCAAGACTAGTTTTATGGAAGAGGCGGAGCTGACGTATGCAGAGAGGCTTTTCTGTTGACGTTTTGGTCTTTTTTTTAGTGGCGTTGGGGGGTTTGAACTTGGGTTCCAGTTTTTAAGTCTTTTTCCAGATCTTGTGTAGCAATTTAAAGAAATAAAACAAATTCCTCTTTTTCCATGTGTCATTCTGGAAAGATGGATTTTAAAATATGTTAAAAATATACTTAAAAAATACTGCAAGCTCTCCCTAGGTGTGTGTCATTATTAGAAGTAGTACATACTGGCATCTTGGTGAAGGTTGCTCTTTGAATTTTGTAGCACAGAATTGTGTGTGTAGATAGGTTGTACTGAAACTTAAGAGCCCACCACCATTCACAACATAATAGGCACAGTCCTCTCTCACTATAAGCTGCATATACTTCCTGAAGTCAACCCTTTTCATCGCAGTGTATGTCAAACTGGAAAGTATCACAAGGGTTTAGGGACTTGTCAGGAACCAAAATGCTTTTCCCTCAAACTAAAATTCATTGAAAATATGAACGCCTTAGGCAGGGGAGAAGAATTGGAGCTCAGTTGTTTCTGTTAGCTTTTCATCCTGTCAAAATGAAGTGAATGTCAATTATGACAACAGTGACTGTATTTTTTTTATTATTATTATTCATATGCTGATACAAGTTTCTACTGTGATTAATATTCAGGATTTGTTCTCCAAAAAGTTACAAACTTTTAGCCGACAAGTGCAGTGAAGTACTCTGCTATGGTAGAAGAATGTCAGCTAGAAGCCCGAGTAGCCTTTCTGCTTTGCAGCAAGAAATAAAGCATTCATGATGTTCAGTTATCCTGCACATTTGCAAGCTGTGATACTGTTTAGTTGGTCTTTTGATAGAAGCTCAAGAGCCAAACAAAATCCCACAAAACCTCCACCCCTTAAAAGTGACAGTGTTTGCTTTTGGGTTTGTTTGGGGTTTTGTTTTTTTAATTTTTGCAGTGAACTAATGGCAAAGAGAAATTGTTGCACTAGACAGTGGCTCACTTTCCTGCGTGAAAGGCTTTCCACTCTCAGTGAAAATGAGAGGAGGGAGGGACTATCATACAGAGTTTGGCCATCCCCTCTGTACACATACACCCTTTAGAAAATAATGAGGAAATACTTCTCTTCCCATATATGGTGCCCTGTTACGCAGATGCTTCCACAAGGAAGTAAGGAATCCGTGCTGTGCGCTCAGTGCTGAAATGAAGTTACAAAGATTAGTGTGATGCAAATGATCCTCTCAACGTTAAAGTAACTACAGGTAGTTTAGGGATGTTGCTATGCTTAGGGTCTTTTCCAAGAGGATGCAGGCTTTGAGCAGAGAAAAGCTGTGTGTTGCTCATGAGCTGTACCTGTTTGAAACTATGTACTAAATAGAGGGCATTCAGGTGAACTCTCCACAGCTGATTTTCAGTCGTGGTGTTAATTCCTACTAAGGTGGACATTTTACTTTCAAAAACATGGCTATACAGCAAAGCTTTGGGGACAGGAATGCTTTCAGTACAAGAACGGGTGGTTTATCTAGCAGAGATCTGGACAGAGAATTTGATCAGATGCTTTTCTAATATGGCTAAAGCAGTTCTGGAAAACATTTTTTGGTACTGAAAGAAGATACCAAGCAGTCTGTCATCAAGTAACAGCTTTGTGTTTGCAGGGCTCTGGCACTTATGAAAAGTCACATCTAAGTAGATCTTTAAATAATGTAGACAATTTTGAGTATACATTCAAAGTAGAAACAGAATTTTTTTGAAGTTTTGAAGACATAAGAAAAAAAATCTGGACACATTTATAAAAAATAACTATTTAAATGTCTTAGTTATGAAAGCTAAATTTAAGAATGAGAAATACGCTGCATATAATTTACTGTCTAGACAGTATGACTGCATAGGTATATGTTGTATAGGCACTGATTACTTTTTTTTTTTGGCAGCAGAAATATGCATGCATGTGCAGTGAATGTGGCGTACTGTGCCTGGACAGATAAATTGTTTCTACACAGACCATATATCTGATCCAGTTTTCATCTGAAGTATGCTGAGCTCCTGGTTTTTGTTAGGATAGGTAAGGTACCTTCTGTTTGTTAAAAGATGGGTAACTGCAATCTTGAGACTCAAAAGGGAATTTGCTATACAGTATGTGGTTCTATTGCAGTCAAGGTACTAGCAAGCTAAGATTTGTATTGTTGGTAATGCACTTTGAAAACTTGAAGTATGTTGCCAGTATAGTCTTGTGACTGTTACTTGAAAACACCTTGGAGTTCATTCTGAGATTGAAAATTTTCACATAAAATTATTTTTATAATAATCAGAAATTTGTGGGGAATGTGGTTTGTTTGCCAGGCTTTTGAGGGAAAAGAAGGAAAGACAGAATTTTAGAAAGGCTTTTCTGAATACCTTTCCTGGCCTCTTTATCTGTGACATATACAGCTTGCATTCAAGATCTCTCTGAAGGTAGGATCCAGAAATTGCCTAGTAATGACAATGTTTGTTTTTGAAGGTCGAATAGTGAAGGTGAAAGTGCTTCTTGCTCCAAGATTTCGGTTGCTGACAGTTTGGAAATAGCTGAGTTTAGTGAAGAACATGCTATGAAAAAGTTCAGTTGGAACTTAACTGAAACTGAAAACTTCAGTTATAACTAAAATCCTGATGCTTCCCTCCTGCTTCTGTGACTTTGTCACTGAAATACTGTGTAGTTACTGGAATAAACTATTTCTAGCTTGTGGTTGCAGGGATTTATACCTAGCTCCTGACCTTCCATGGATGATTTGTAACAAAATTTAAATTTGCTGCAATCTGAGTATCACTGGTTTTGGCAACAGTGTGATGATTCCCTCTGAGTCAAAAACTCAAGACTTGGTTTTCCCCCAGTTCTTCAGGTTCGCAACTCAGGTATTTGAAGCAAGGAATGTCAGCCAGCTCCTGCACGTGCGGGTTATTTCCCAGGAGGTATTTGGCACAAGTTGATACGTACCCAAATATGTCTCTTACGTGCCCTAATAATCCCTAAGACCCAAAGTGACCTTCTTGAAACCTTTGAGGGATTTCTGTAGGCAGTGACCTTTAGAATGTAACCAGATGGACCTAATTTTTGCAAGCAGAAGTCCTATGTCATTCTGGCCTCTTGTGAAGATGCTAAAGAAAATGTTGATGCAGTTTGATGTCCTCATTTATCTGCTGTTATATAAATGCACAAGATACAGCTGAAATGAAACACTTGTAGCTGTAAAATTGTTCTATAAGAGCAGTTACCTTGTGATATGTTTCGAGCTCTAAGTGTAAAAGTGGGAATATTTTTTTGCTGTCCTTTAACTTGAATGACAGGTTTGTAAAATAAAATAAAAAAAAAATAAAATAAAAGGAAAAATGCTTCAATGTATAACAGCACTTTTGTGCTTCAGTCATGATCAAATATTTATAATCATTTTAGGCATTGCCGAAAATAGGCATTATGAATATCTTTAAATTACAGTTTTGCATCCTCTCATAATAAATTTCTTGAATAGAGCATGGTTTCAGATAAACTTTCTGTGTCCCTAAGGGTTTGCTTAAGTGATCATTTCTAAGATGGAAACTATGTGTGCATTATGTTATTTATTTCTTAGAAAGCAAATAGCCATGCTTCTAGTTTGAACCTGGGAGCAGTGCTGCTTACTTGCTTTTTAAAAAATATTATCAATGTGTTTCTGTAAAATACTTTCCATGTTTTGGGATCTTTTTTTAAAAAGCTTAGAATATGAATTGTACATGCATTGACTTGTAACCATTCTTAACTCTACTGCTTCCAGGGCTCACCTATTGGTCCATCCACAAACTGGCTGTGGGTTGGCAGAATATGATTCAAAACATTGTTTGGTTTAATGGTAATATAAAATAACTAAAGGAGGGTATTTTTGTCACTGTTGTGTTCTTTTTGTTATGTTTTCAAGAAGCTGTTGACTCATTGGAGCCCTATCAAGATATTTATTTTTCCAATAATCTTGAATATAATTTTTTCGTATTTATTTTAATCTAATTTTGGGTTGGTCCAAATACCTTTAGTGTATACATGCACTTTTAATAAAGAATGCCAGTTGTGATTGTTACTTGGAATGGTTACTGTTATTTAAGTTTGTTGTTTTAATCTGTGTGTGCGGGACAGGGAATTCTTACACTTGACACCTTTCCTCCCTTTATCTCTTCCAGGTTTTGGTCGGAAGGATGTAGTTGAATATTTACTTCAAAGTGGTGCCAATGTCCATGCGCGAGATGATGGAGGCCTTATTCCTCTTCACAACGCTTGCTCTTTTGGTCATGCTGAAGTTGTCAATCTTCTCTTGCGGCATGGTGCAGATCCTAATGCTCGGGATAATTGGAATTACACTCCCCTTCATGAAGCTGCCATTAAGGGCAAGACAGATGTCTGCATTGGTAATTTTCTCCCACACTTCCTGTGACTGAATCATTTCTTTTCACTGTGAAAAGTCGACAACCTTTTAAAGACCATTTTTACTCTATGAAGCTAGGATGGTATAAAGATTCAAACTAAAAATCTTTCATAAATTTAAATTCAAGTGCCAATTTTGTAAGAAACAAGTTGGAGCTGATGTGAAGTAGCTATTCTTTTTTTGTGGTTGTCACTCACAGTCAGCTGAGATTGCCTCCTGCCATTCTGTGATTGTTCCATTTCTGCTTTGCTTTTTTCTCATAAAATGTGTCTAGACATTTTTCACTAGTTAAACTGTTCACAAGTGACATCAAGGAATTCTGATGCTAAAAACTTGAGAGGGGAAATTAGGATCAGTAACTGGATGTTTCCTTTGTTGCTTGTGGCTTAGAGTAATAACATCTTATAGACTTTGTCTTGTAGAATTGTTTTCTCATGGAAAACTTTGGCATTTTTCAGTACTGCTGCAGCATGGTGCTGAACCAACCATCCGGAACACAGATGGAAGAACAGCTTTGGACTTAGCAGACCCGTCTGCAAAAGCAGTGCTGACTGGTAAGGGATAATCTTTAGATAGCATTATGACTAATAACAGTCAAATGAATGTAATACAGTATTTTGTTTTTTGTCTTTCTGATATTACTTCTCTCTTTTATAATTCTAAATAGAAATTCTCATATGGCCTTCATCGTCTCAGTCATGGGATGTGTTCTGAATACATAATTTATTGTGCTAATTCAGTAATGGACTGACAGATTTTTAGCACTTACGTTCTCTAAAGTTTTGGAAGAGGAGAATAAGTAGTGAACTTCACATAAATATTTAACAACTAAAGAAACTCCCTTTTGTCTTCCAGGTGAATATAAGAAAGATGAACTCTTAGAAAGTGCCAGGTATGCACATTTGGAAGATAACTGTAATTTAGTTATATTTTTAGAATTGCATGTAATGAATA